>NC_141693.1:34857412-36208406 GCF_964263255.1 Lissotriton vulgaris | reverse complement strand
CTCCACTAATAGGTCAACGGTAGTGTCACCACTGTTCTCAGGTACCCCGACAAAGCGAATGTTATTACGTCGGGCCCTATTTTCGTACTCATCCAGACGTCTGGCCATCAGATCATGCGATGACCGCAGGTTGCCAATCTCCGACTGCGCGTCCGCCATATCAGTGACAAGACTGGAGGCCTTGAGGTCCAAGGCTTTGACCCTCTCATTGGTCTTAGCCAAGTCCGCTCTAATGAGGGTAATATCAACGGCCACCGTGTCGATCTTCGAGACAATGGCCTCATATTGTAGCCCCATATCAGTCTTGATCCCAGCGATGGCTCGCATGAGATCCTGGAGAGAGACCTCCGATGTCGCCGCCAGGTCCGTCTTCGGGTCCTCAAGACTATGGCCAGCAGCACTGGGGGAACCTTTCGGTTGCGTATATCGATCCATAACGTTAGTCTGGACGGAACCCCCACGGGTCGGCACCTTCGTCTTGCGCTTCTCAATTTCAGGTTTAGTCGCCATATTGGAAGCCGCGCTCCGAAGGGCCTCTCTGGACCTGGTGTAAATGGCAGTTATCTTTAGGTCGCCAAAGCAGAATTTCCGTCCAAAATCGTAGCCTGTGAGACCTGGGTTATGGCCGGAATGCACAGCGGGTCAAGCCACCGCGGTCCGAAGTAAGGAGTACTTTCAGAACAGTCAATTAGGAGGTAGAAGGGAAATCGAAACTGAAAGTGACAATGACACCAGTGGAGGGGATGTCCATTGACCGCTGTTGTTGAATTGCGTCTCGGCCAGCCAGAGCAGCAGAGACCCCGGTCCCGTCCAGGGTTAGGCCAGAAAGTTAAAGACAATGTAGAAATGGTTCCCGAAGTCCGATCTCAGCCCTGGAAAGTGTATCAGGATCAGCAGGAGTAGAACTTCAAAAGCCCATAAAGATATTCAGGATATTAGAAGGATGAATGCAAGAGGGCCGCGCGGGTCTCGGGAGCCCTCTGCTCACGCGACCATCTTGGATGCCCGCGTAGCTCCTCCCCCGTATTAAACTATTGTTAACTAAAAGAATACCCTTCTATGTCTCAATTATAGACATTGAGATAAGCACTCTATAACAACCTGATACACAAAAAGATTTTTTATATACTTATTTTGATTAGTTTATTTGAAATATTTTTTCTTTTTGTTAGCTTATACAAAGTACATATTTAGATAGATGAATCAATGATACAAAAGTGCATTTGAAAATCAAAAAATAAGTGACATGTGAATAAATTCATACACTATCAGACATTATATACAAATCCATTCAATAGATGCGAGCGTTGATTCGGGCAGTGCGGCAGATGTCTTAGAACGCGCGTTTCGGCACACAGCCTTCATCAGGTAGCCGTCCACTACTCATAATAAAGATGGCAAACAGGGATATACTGTGATTGCAGCTCAGTTGGCATATCAATTTGCATGTAATAGAGTTCCCTGCAGATGCATGAAGATTTTATTAATAGGATCGATTTCGAGGTGTCTGTTCTTGTATTCGCATTATAAAAACTGGCCCATATATATATAGTGTCAATGAAAAAATATATAGGAAGCTCCTCTAGTGGGAATTCTGAATGAAATGGTAAAGCCAGCTTCTCGGGTTCGTAATGAAGGGAAAGGGCGGATGATTCAGAATATTCGGAATTCTTAACCTGACTCCTGAACGGTTAAATCTTTACCGCTTGATAGTAACTGCCAATTATTACACGTTTTAGTTGGAGGCTGCCGCTGTGGTCTGGTTTAGAGATGTTTCCCTTGGTCGATAGTAACTGCCAATTGTTACACGTTTTAACTGGAGGCTGCCCCTATGGTCTTCTTTAGAGATGTTTCTCTTGATTAAGAGACGATGCGAACAGCCTTCCATCTAGAAATTGCTGGCTCAAAATGGGCTCTGTAGAAACCGATGTGACATCGCAGAGACCCAAGGCCGCAGACCAGCTTGAGAAGGTCTTCGCAGAGATGACCCGGGGTCCAGGTGGAGTCCCCGGGACCTATTTTCTGCGTCCTCGGCCCTACGATGCAACTCTGTGGTCTGTGCCTGTAGGCGGGTCACCTAGGACTTAAGAGTGCCCACGTCGTCCTCTACCGTGGAAAGACAGGATTCTGCTTCTGTAAACCGGGCCATGGCATTACGGAGGTCCTGCCGGATCAATGAAAAAACATAAGAGGGGCCCTGAAATCTAAACGTACTAGGAAGAGAACAACCCGCCAGGGCGAGATAATTATAAGAAGAACATGAAAAGAGGGGGTTCCCAGAATAGAGAGGAATAAAGATTTTTAAACTCTACAGGAAAAGCCCAAAAGGAACCAGTAGAATCATATCAAATATTTATTTTTATTGACGTAGAAAAATATATCAGTTCAAGTAAATACATTAATACACAATACATTTCTTTATCATAATTTTGTTTGAAAGTATCGTAAAAACACATGTAAGCAGCCACAGGACACAAAAGAGTATAAAAAATGTTGGCACACAATTCACTCACTCGTCCAATCAGACCAAGAATTCATACCCATACCAATACACACATACACATTCAAACAAAAACATTCAAGAAAAGCACCGACGCGCGTTTCGGAACAGTGCCAGTACAATCTTCCTTCATCAGGGCGCAAGATATAGGTAATATGGATAAACGTGGTCTCTCAAGATCCAACAACCCAATCCTGGGAAGGAGTCCTAGTTATAATCATGGCTGGCAAAATTTATCCTATAGTCTGTCTGCGGAAGAGCCCTCTATGGAGATATGGGTGGCAAGTGGCAACTGGTTTAAGCCCTCTAGAAAACGCTCAAGGTGACGTCAAGGCCCCAATTCAAGTAAGACGAAAATGAAAGTGATGAAAATGTAAAAGCGCTCAAGAAATAATCCAGAAATCTGTTTCGAAGGTCTCCCGGCCTATCAACATTTAGTCGCGGTTCAGAGAATAGCAGCTTCCAAATGAAGTCTATGGGCTCAGGAATAGTGTAGCACCTCAAGCTGGCAATAGAGTAAGCCCTCAGAACGGTAATTTGGTGGCAAAGGAAATGAAGGGGACGGCAAGATGCTCGAGAACAAATGTTCACGGCGGCATGGCAGGATAGACAGCTTGAATGAAGGCTATAGTTCTCCCTGGGGGTTGTAAACGGCGGCGGGACCTCTCGGCTTCAAAGACCGGATGTGCTTTTCCTATAGAGTTTGAACATCTTTATTCCTCTCTATTCTGGGAACCTTCTTTTCATGTTCTTCTTATAATTACCTGCCGGATCAATGCCACATCCACCCGCACTTTCCCAATCTTGGCCTCCACCAACGCCTGCAATGCACTGATCACCTGTAGGATAGCGGAGAGGTCACCTCCGGCCGTTTCGGACCCCGCCACAGACCCAGCCGCCGGGTCGCTATCAGGCTTGGTGAATTGGTCCATTGTTGTTTGAGTGGAGGGCCCAGGGAGCTGAGAAGCGCAGTTTCTGCCCATGCTCCCGAAGGTTCAAGTGTGGGTGCGGGGAGGAGGGGGTATGCAGCAGCACCCCAGCCGCGGCCGATCTCCCTCCCACTCCTCCGATTGAGGAAGGCGGCCGTTCCCAGGGTAGTATATCTCGTCCAGGTATCGTCGGCCTCTAAAGCAACTCCAACAGGCCCAGGGCCCCTCACCGGTCCCACGAGCCCAGGCCCCCGGGTGAGAGGAAGGGGGGTCAGCCACTCACACGGCCACTCGACTCAGTGGCCGATCCGACCCACACCAAGTCAGAGCGCGCCTCCCAGCCTGCAGACAGTGAGGGGGCAAGAGGGCCCCTCAGCCCGTGGTTTAAGGAAGGCCAGGAAATCCAATGGGTCTTCAGGGTTAGGCCCTCCCCCTCTCCAGCACCCTGTCGCAGAAGGGCAGATTACTCCAGTGCAGGGTCTGCTATCTGCAGCCTCCCACCTAAAGCGCAAGAGGGAGAATGTCCACAAGCACCGCGGACAGCTGCTCCGTCGCCGCCGCAAGTCTCCTCGCTCCTCCCCACCACCAACACCACAGGATGACAGCAGGCTCGAATGACAAGGGCAGGCCAATGGGGGAGTGGGGCGCCCCAGCGGGGGACCTCCTCAAGGATGTAATGGGGGCCCACACCCGCAGCCACAGCAAGGCAACTTCGAGCATCAGGAGTGGCCTGTCCCGCCCTCCAGAACCACCGTATCTCAGGCACAGTCCCTGGGCTCCGATGTGCGCGTGACCCAACACAGCCGCCGAGGGGCGCGGGGGAGAGGAGGTCCACAACGTGATTCCCCGCCTTCTCACCTCCTTCAGGTCGTTGCGCCGGCCACCAGCCCCTCCGCAACCGCCCGCTGGGTCTTCTCCAAGGGCCAGGCCACGATCCAGTCTCGCAGCCGCCGGCAGGCACAGAGGCGACGCGGCAGCTCCACCGGCAGGGGGTCAGGCACCTTCGATCTTCAAATCCCGCCACACGTCCCGGAGCCGATCCGCCACTACTCTGGGCTCCAGGGCGGGAGGGCACCCCTCGGTTTCGGCCACAGCTCGGCCCCTCGCCGCCAAAACAATGCAGGTGAGCCGGGCGGGAAGGGGGCCGTCGGGTGCCCAGAGGGGAAGTTAGGCCACAGGAGCGGGAGCTACAGGGCCGCCATCTTATGGCAGGGGAGGCCGCCAGGAGCTGAGGGCCCGCAACGGCAACATGGGCACCAGGCAGGCCCCACGAGGGGTCGGGCGCTGCGAGTAGGATGCAAGAGTCGCCCCGAGGACTCTGGAACGTTGATGGTCGGTATTAGTGGGCTAAGCTGAGGCGGATGATGGAGGGGATCCGAAGCACTCCAGGAGTGCGACTGTCATCTTGACGCCTCAAGCCACGCCCCCCAGCTTATGGTCTTTTTATGATACTTTTAGTTATTATGCTCCAAATGATTGTAATGATTTTAATTAATCAAACAATAAATTAAGTCAGACTGATTCAAAAGATTTAGGTAAAAATAGTGCCTAGAAGCATTAGACATGTGACATTGGGTGTAAGCCTTATTTTACCATGTTTAAAGAAGAGACGACAAGCACTTTAGCAGGTTACTTCTAAGGAGTTTTTAATACTATTGCCTAACTATAAGTTTCTTGTAACCTTTGATTTATTTAAATACATTTCTAGGGGGTTTTAATATTATTTCCTAAATATAACATCCCTGTAACATTTGGGTTTTTACATAAATTTCTATGTTTTTTAAAATATTTTTCTGAACTATAATGTCCTTGTAATCTTTGTTTTCAGTGAATTCTAAGGTTTTTAAAATTATATTTATTAACTATAACCTTTGAGAGTGAGTGAGTGAGTGATTGTATAGGCGTGTGAGTGGGCGTGTGAGTTGCTGTGTGGATCTGTGAGTGGGTGTGTGAGTATCTGTATGGGTCAGTGACTGGGTGACATGAATGGTTATATGGATCTGTGAGAAGGTGTACGAGTAGCTTTGTAGGTGTACAACCAATTATGTGAGTGGTTGTATGGATCAGTGAGTGGGTGTGTGATTGGCTGTATGGGTCCTTGAATGGATGTGTGAGTGGCTGTATGGATCTGTGAGTAGGTATGTGAGGAGCTATGCAGGTGTGTCAGCAGATGTGTGAGTGGCTGTATGGTCTGTGAGTGGGTATGTTAGTAGTTTTGTAGGTCTGTGAGTGGTTGTATGTGTGTGTGTGTGTGTGTAGGGGTATGAGCGGCTGTGTGGGTCTGTGAGAGGATGGGAGATTGGATGAATAAGTGTTTGAGTGGGTGTCTGAGTATCTATGTGGGTGGCCTAGTAGCTGCGTGAGTGACTGGGCCATAACAGAACCTCACTTGCCCCTTTATCCAACAAGAGTCCACACTTTTACACAAAAAGTCTACCTGGCTTGAGTGCTTTCTACTGCTTGATTAATTAGTGCTAGCTCGTTGGATAATAACTAGTTCATACACTACAGCTGTGCATTCTACACTACAGCTGTGTAATGGACCACAAGGAAAAGTCTTCAGTGATCTTGTGTGGCTGTAATTCCGGCATTGTGATTGTACCTCGAGCGTCTTGAACCACAAATCTGTAATAACATGAATACCTGTCTAGAGAACAAGATGAGACTACAAAGAGGGGAATCTCCACCAAACAAGGGGACTTCATCCTTACTATATGAACTATGTGTTGCTGTGTTGCTGGAGATGTGCTCAAAAGGCCTATGGATCAAGAACACATCACCACAATTGGTGGGAAACACACTCAGAGGCATTTTTGTGCGCTGCCCATCAATCTGGGAAAAGGCGGGAAGACCTTTGCATGCAACTAAACAGGGCTAAACAGGGGTACGTTGAAGATGATTTGAGGGATTTGCATAATCAGGGTAATTAAAAGGGAAAACCATGGACACTGTTCTCAAGAGAAAAATGAAACCACTCGTCACAGTCACTACAGTTCAGATTGCACTTCAATAGATCAACGATGGATTCACCTCTATTAAGGATTTCAGATTGTTTTTAGACTTGGAATACTGGAGGAAACACACTTGCTTTGCTTTCGCCAAGCCCAAGAAGTTAGGATCATTTGTGCTTTACAGAAGTGGAGCTTCAACTGGGGCATCTGCGGTGTTTATATTTGTAAGTGCTTTCCGTTGACATTTAATTTCTGTGAAATGAGCATCAGAGTCAGAATGGAACCTCACTTTTTCCAAGAAGATTCCCTAGTTTTGCCACAAATATCCACCCAACTTGAAAACTTTCTATTTAGCAGTTAGTAAGTGCTGCCTCGTTGGGTAAATGTCTAGTTCATATTCTTCCCTACAGCTGTGTAAAGGACCATGAGGTAATGTCTCCAGTAACCTTCCGTTCATGTAAATTCAGCAATGTGATTGTTCCTGCAGCATTCATCCACAAATCAGTGATAACATAAATCCTTATACAGAAACAAAGGTTACAGAGATGTTATAGTTAGGAAATAGAATTTAAAAAAACTTAGAAATTCACTGAAAAAACAAAAGGTTAAAGGAATGTTATAGTTAGGCTCAGATTTCACTCATACCCAACCAGTGAAATGCATCAGTTAATAGTTACCGAAGCTAACTAAAACGTATGCCCCTGCAATGCACTGCTTACGACCTCACATACTACATCACTCATGACATAGTCAGTGACATCACAGATGACATCTCAATGACGTCAACCTGTGATGTAACTGTTTCATATATGTTTCTGAGACTTAAAGATATATATGCACTAAGCTACATCATACGTTAAATCACTATTCTTTCTGTACTAGTAATTAGTCATAGTATTTCTAACATATCTAATCTGACTGGCTGTGTGACTATATGGATTAGTGTGTGAGTGGATGCCTGAGTGGCTGCATGGGTGTGTGAGTGGGTATGTGAGGTGCTATATGGATGTTTTAGTGGTTATGTGAGTAGCTGTATGGGTGAGTGAGTGGCTGCATAGGTGTGTGAGTGTGTATGTGAGTAGCTTTATGGGTGACTGAGTGGCTGTGTGAGTGGCTGCATGTGTGATGGAGTAGGTGTGTGACTAGCTGTATTGGCGAATAAGTGGCAGTGTGAGTGGCTGTATGGGTCACTGTAGGTATGTGAGTGCCTATATGGGTGAGTGAGTGGCTTTGTGAGTTTCTGTAAGGATGACTGATCAGGTGTGTGTGTGTGGCTGTAAGGGTGTATGAATGGGTGTGTAAATGTCTATATGTTTGTATGACTGGATATGTGTGTAGCTGTATTGGTGAATGACTGGCAGTGTGAGTGGCTGTATGGGTGGGTGTGTGAGTACTTGTATGGGTGAGTTAGTGGCTGTATGAGTTTCTGAATGGGTGATTGAGTGGGTGTGTGAGTGGCAGTATGAGTAAGTGGATGTGTGAGTGGTTCTATGGATGAATGATTGGTTGGGAAAGTACTGGTATGGGTCTGGTATGTGTCTGTGAATGGGTATGTGAGGGGTTGTGTGGGAGTGGGTATATGAGAAGTTATATGTGGGTGTGAGTTGGTGTGTTAGTGGTTCTCTAGATGATTTCATCAGTGATGTCATTTGAGATGTCATCAGTGATGTCACTGACCATGTCATGGGTGATGTAATATGTGCGATCATAAGCAGTACATTGTAGGGGCATTTGTTATAGTTAACCCAACTGCTGAATTAAGCCTAACTATAACGTCCCTGTGACCTTTGTTTTTTTCCAATGAATTTCTAGGTTTTATTTAATACTTTTTCCTAACTATAATGTTCCTGTAACCTTTGGCTTTTTCAGTGAATTTCTTCAGTTTTTCTTTCCTAACTTTAAAGTATCTGTAATTTTCTTTTTAATGAATTTCTAAGGTTTTTAATTTTATTTCCTACATGTAGCCTGTAACCTTTGAGAGTGAGGATGTGAGTGAGTGCATGAGTGTCTCAGTGAATGTGTGAGTGAGTATGTGAGTGTCTCAATGGGTGTGGGAGTGAGTGTGTGAGTATCTGAGTGGGATTGGAAGTTGCTTCATAAGTGTCTCACTCGGTGTAGGAGTGGGTGCATGGGTGTCTGAGTGGGTCTGTGAGTGGGTGTATGAGTTTTTGAGTGGGTTTGTGAGTAGGTGTATGACTGTCTCATTGGGTATGTGAGTGGGTGCATGAGTCTCTGAGTGGGTCTGGGAGTGGGTGTCTGAGTGTCTGAGTTCTCTATGTTTTGCCCTCTTCTTCTCTGTTTTAACTTTTCTGCTTTTTTCTGACCTCTGTTTTGCCTTTCATGCTCATTTTTATCTCCTCTGTTGTTCCCTCTTCTGCTCTGTTTTGCCTTTCCTGCTTGTTTTTCTACCCTCTTTTCGAAATGTTTCTGCCTGTTTTTCTGCTCTCTGTTTTGCCTGTGCTACTTGTTTTTCTGCCCTCTGTTTTGCCTTTCCTGCTTGTTTTTCTGCTGTTTTGTCTTTCCTGCACGTTTTTCTACCCTGTTTCCAACTTAAAAGCCCCAGGGGCCTCCACCTCCTCTGGGTTTTACTGATATTAAGGAGAGGGCCACAGGGAGCCCCCCTCCATTTGGCTCCAAGAGTCCTGGGGACCGCCACCTCCCCAGACTTTTTTTACCAAAGGATGGGGGCCGCACAGACCTCCCCTCCTGGGGCTTTCATATGCCCCATGGACTATCTCCTCTGTGGGACTAACTTTATTATGCGTTGAGCCATGTGGACCCCCCAGGGACCACCACCTCTGCGGACCAAATACTTTCTTTAACCCCTTCAGTGCTGCGTGAATTCCGCTGCGGTGCTGAAGGTTCTAAAAAACCTATGGACTCATGACGGAACGGTTCGGTCATAAGCACAGGCCAACCGAAGCTCATGACGGAACCGTTCCGTCATGAGCACCGAAGGGGTTAAAGTGGGCAGGGGCTGTGTGGTCTCTCTCTGCGGCCTGACTGTGGCCTGCGGACTGCATCCCAGGGTCTGGCCTTAATTCAATGGAGTAGGGGGCGACATGCCGCTCCCCTCCTCAGGCCGATTTCAGCTCCAGAGGCCCCACTCCCTGGAGCCTGCCTCCCTGAAACTGGCCACAAATGGGGGAGGTGGGCTGCATGTACCCCTTCCTGGGCCACTTTCGTCCATGGGGACCCCATCTGGGGCCCAGCTTCTTAATTTTGGGTGCTTTGGAGCCCAACCAGGACACGCAGTCACCACCATTGGGGACCACGGGGGAGCATCAAGGCCCTAGCGGGCCCTACTGCTGGCTCCCCGCCTTACGGGAGCCGGCATTGCTCTCACAGACAGGGGGTTGCTAAACATGTAGCTCTCGGTCTGTGAGAACAATCCTTTCGTCTGATGAAAACTTTGCTCTCAGTAAGAGGGATTGGTTTCATAGCTCTCGTCTCGCTTGATAAGAGCAGCATTTGTGCTTGCCCTGACTTGGCGTAACATAACATGTGTATTTGTACTGAGCACGTTCACCCGTAGGCATCTTGGTGCTGAATAACAGATGTTTATTGTTACCCAACTCAATGGTAATCATTTTATCGACCTCAGATGGATGAAAGGCTGAATGGACCCACCAGGATTTGAAACCTGCAGTTGATGCAATAGTCCACTGAGCCACCAGACCCGGCTGGTAACCAAAGCAAACAGCTGGGTTGTGGGGGGTTCGCACCCTGGGACATAGCAGGAGCCAACTCTGAAGGGGGGCGGTCCCCTGGGACATTAATGGCTCCTGGAGGGGGCCAAGTGGCCCCCCTCCTTTACTTTTCAGGGCAGGCCATAAGGAGGTGGTAATACCCAGGGGCCTATGTGGACAGGGATGTGGGCCGCGCGACACTCTCCCATTCTTCTAATAAATATTTGTCCCTGGGGAGCTGGTGGGCCTCAGGGGGGTCCGATAGGCCCACCATTTTGTGCTATGTAACCCCGGGGAGGTGGTTGTCCCTGGGACTTGGGGGGTCTGTGCACCCCCTCAGCAATATTTATTTAGCCCCAGGGAGGGGGGTCTCAAGGGGGTCCGTCCGCCCCTCTAACAATATTTCTTTAGTCCTGGGGAGGTGGTGGTCCCCGGGGTGTGGGGCTCTGCATGCCCCCCCCAACAGTATATGTTTAGGGCAAGGGAGGTGGTGGTCGGGGCTCATAGAGCTTCAGGAGGAGGGCCGAATGAACCCCCCTCCTTTTTAGATGTAAAGCCCCTGCGAGGTGGTGGTTCCCGGGGCTCCAAAAACCTGAGCCAGGGGGGGCGTGTGCCCCCCACCTTCTAAAAAAAATTCCCCTGGGACCTGGCCTACCTGGGGGCTCTATTCAAAACAAGCACAGGAGCCCGTGCTTGTTTAAAAAAAATGTTTTGCAGTAGATTTGCCCGCTCCATATTGTTTCTGTGGCAAAAATCTTTTTAAAATGTTTTTTTTCAATGGTGGGGTCCTTTCCTGAATTATCTTCAAGTGCAAAATACAACTATAAAACTCTATATATAATCTATACCCTTTCTATGAATAAATCTATATATGTATTACTTTATTCCTACTATATATACAAAAACATTACCACACTCCAATGCTCTACTCGATGCCTCACCTTATACCTCTCCCAATATATCTTCTTTCTCCACTTTCAGACTCATTCCAAACCTCATTCCACTACTGGGATCTCCAAAGTAACCCTTTCTAGACTCTTCCGTCCTCTCCCCCTCCTCAGCTCACCCCAAACCTCATTTTACTATTATAATCTCCCAAACAACCTTTTTCTAAATTCATCCCTCATTTATCCCTCGGTTGACTCATCCCAAACCTCATTTTACTACTATGATCTCCCTAACCCCTTTACAGGGACTCCTCTCTTCTCCATCTCCCTTAAACGTATCCCAAACTTCATCTTACTACAATCATCTCCTTAATAACACTTTTCCCTCTTGTACCCCTCCATTATCCTATTCAATCCAACTAACAGCCGTGCATGTCCATTGCTCAAATGAACTCATAGGGCCCGATTCACAGAACTAACTTAAGACAAAATCCTAAACTTACTATCATTTTGGTATTCACAGAAGGCACGTACTCATTTTGGTATTCACAGAAGGCACTTACTCATTTCGGTATTCACAGAAGTTAGGAGTCCTAACTTTAGGACTCCTAAATGCCTTCTGTGAATACCGAAAGTCTTAAAGTTAGGATTTTTCTCAGTTTAGGAGTAGTAAAGTTAGGATTCCTAACTTTAGGACTCCTAAATGTCTTCTGTGAATACCGAAAGTCTTAAAGTTAGGATTTTTCTCAGTTTATGAGTCCTAAAGCTAACTTTAGGACTCCTAAACTTTCGGCATACCGTATATACATGCTGTCTTTCCTTTGTGATGGTTCAAGTATTCAAATTCCTTTTTTGTAATCTCTCCTCTTTCTAAAGCTTGATTGGTAAGATCATATATTTTTCTAGACATTCCTATTATAGGGTTAGATGTTATGGAGGTATAGAAGGATGTGTCATTTGACATAGTTTTCATTTTATTTTCATAATTGTTTGCATCAATGATTACAATTCTTCATCCTTTATCGCAACTTTTTATAACTAAATCCTTGTTGTTGGCCAAAGAGGTGAGGGCTTTATGTTAATCTATATTAAGATTGTATAAAGGCTTGGGGATAATGTGCAATGCCTGTTATAATCTCTGTAAAGTTACTAATTCAGAAGTGGCTTCTTCTGGTCCTAACTGATCTAAGGAAGGGCAAAAAGTAGATGGTAAACTTAAGGTTCTAGTGTCACATAGATCAGTGCTTGTTTCATCGTTCTGATTAAAAAACTTTTTTAACCTAACTCTATGAAAGAAGGAAATAACATCCTGGTGTAATTCAAAAATGTTAACATAAGAGTGGGGAACAAAGGATAAACCCTTGGATAACAAACTGGTACTGTGTGAGTCTAAATGTACTGTAGACAGAATGAAAATGGGGATTACATCCCTTGTTTCCAGTACTGTCGGTTGCAGGTCTCTCTCATGAGTTGAGGGTCCTGCGGTTGATGGTGAAATTGTGGTTGATAATTTCCTCTGGTTTGGTTCTTAAATCTGACTCGTTGACGGCCTTTGTAAGTGCCGTGTTTGGCTAAAAAAGGCTGGGCCTGGGTACGTTTAGCTTGAAAAGAATTGAAGTTATTTTCAGACTCATAATAGGTGTTGCTGTTTTCTTCTTCAGAGTCTGATGTGTCTGAGAAAGTATTGACTCTCTGTTGTTGTGGTCGCATATCGTCTGTGTAATGATTCTGTTTATAGAAATCTTGTCTCAGATACGGGTAGGTGTTCTCTATACTATAGAATCTTTCATCTTTCGCTAGTATGTCATTTTTACGTTTATTTAGATAGTTGGTGAAAGATTCTATTTATTTTTGAGATTCTTCTCATTTCTTTAAAGCTTCCTCTACGCTGTTCGCATTTTAAATTTTATCTTCCAGTTCTTGGACTTCTGTTTTGATGTTCCCTGATAGTTATTTTGCCATTTCGACAATTAAAATCATAAGGTCCCTTGAACACCATTGGAGCCCGTACTGACCAAAGGAGTGGCCATACTGGGGCCAGAGTGAGAAGCTGTACTTTATGTCATCGTTGAAACGTGTGGGGGGCAACTGTTATCGAAGAGGCTGATTGTCATAATACAAATTGCCAATATTGCTGCTAACGAACTGCCGGACTGTCTCATGACACCTGACATTATTGCTGCATAACGAAGTACACGATTGTAGTGCTACGCATTGCAGTATTTCTCCTTTGCAAAGTACAGGATTGTAGCTGTCCGCAGTGCATTATTCCTTCATTGCAAAGTACATGATTGTAGTAGTGCACATTGCATTATTTCTTCATTGCAAAGTATGTGATTGGGGTGTGACGCATTGCCTTATTCCTTCATTGCGCAGCACATGATTGTAGCGGTACGCATTGCATTATTTCTCCCAGTGCAAGGTACCGGGGTGTATAGTTACACATTGTATTATTTCTCCTTTGCCAAGCACAGGATTGTATCGTTATGCAGTGCACTATTGTATGTCCATTGCATTTGGAAAGCGGTGGTTGGGATTTGAACCTACTATCCAGCTGGAACGAATATTACCCTTTATTATATGTTGGCTTTTGTATTGTGGGGTCTGATCGTATTTCTTTTTATATAAAGTTTATACTTGTTTTATCACACTCGTGTGGAGTCCATTTGTGGTGTCACCAGTGGGTGCTAGGAGTGTGGTTGCACATACTGTACACTTGTGCCTTGGAGGTAGGCCTGGCTGCTCGTGCCAAGCAACTAAGAGGGTGAGCAGGGCTACCTCAAACGGTGTCCTTACTTGGCCTAACGTTGAGTGAGAAGTCCCGGGTCTCGCATTTGGTGACAGCGGTGCGGGACTGGGACTCCAGCTTCCAACAGTAGCCAAATCTCAAGTCTTATTAGATCTGCAAATAAAAGGTCAAAGAAGTTAGAAGACCAGTAATAAATCTTACAGAAGATCACACTAAAGCGACATGATTCTGAGAATTAGGGGTGGGTGGTAAAGTCCATTCCGCTGGTGGAATTTGAAAAATTTCGTCAATTCCGCATTGCACGCGTAACGCGGAATTGCCGAAAATTCCGCGATCAGCGGCGGAACGGAATTTGTGGACATTGTTGGTAAGTACAGAAGAGGTATTGCACAAAACAGTGGCATCTTCTTGGATAAATATACAGGGCAGGATTCATTCTGGCACGATGCTCCTGGTCCGAGCTGCAGCTCAAATCGGTAACGCATTAATCAGCCCAAAAAATATTGTGCGCTCTGTTGAGGCTGGGCAGGTGTGCTTTCTCCCGATATCTACCGTCAAAAAGTAGCTGTTATGCTTGATGGAGGTCTTTGCATCCATGACTTTCTCGAGCGCAATATCCATGTAGTTCCTGTGACCAGGAGGTTCTCTCTCCTCATCTGCTTCTCTGATCAATCTCTGACGTTTTATAAACAAGAGGCATGTTGTGAACTTGCATAGAAGCCCCGCCCCACACACACAAGCAGTATACAACGTCTTCTCGCCCCTTATCCACTATGAATATCATGGACAGCTTACTCAAAGGAGCCCTGCGCCTTTCCGGCGTGGTGGCAAAGTTACAGCTGCAGTGTAACGGGCAGAACAAGACATTTCGCGAGCACATGAAATTCCGCACGCTCGTGGAGTTTTTAGCCATTTCTCAGAACTTTGCGTAGAGCGACTACGCAAACTCCGCCTACCCCTACAGAATGTGCCGGAGCAGGAAAGCCTGCAGGTGTGGTGGCTCTTTTAGGGAATGCAGAATGTTTGTAAGCATGATGCCCGTGCACATACCTAGCTGCTGTTAATTGGGCCCCAGTTTTCAAGCCAGCTATAATGTAAACAGTTTAGGCAGCAATTGTCAATTGGTAAATATGAGTAAAATGAAAGTGAGCACGCTGGTTTAAAAAGCACAGCAACAGAGCTTAAAAATAGTACCTCAATCACAGTGGGACCAGTGAAAAGGAAAGCAATCAACCTGAAACAATCAGAACTTGGTCCATGCTCCAACTAATAGAAGAGGAAGTGATGCCACGACACACTGGCCAACTAGAAGACAGCAAATAAGAGTGACAATGAAGCCATGAATATAAAGTTAAAGGGCCCCATTTTCAAGGTCCATAACCGCACTTTTGTGCCACCGGAGCGTCACTTTGTTGACGCTGCAGTGGTACAAAAAGCCAATTTACTCGACTTTGTATGGCCTTGTAAATATGTGCACCTCTCACGCAAAACACTGTATCAAAGGGGCATTCCATGGATGTTACTGTGGGTGTTCCCACGCAACAACTGTGGAATCTGAAGCATTCACTGATTTACGAGGAATCATAAACCTGGGAAGGTGTCAGATGCTAATGTCACCCCAGGGGTGGCGTTAGGGAGGAGCAGCAGAGAGAAATGATTTATTTTCTCCTAATTTTTCCTCTTTTTAAGTGAGCTTCATTCTGCAGCACCCATAGAAAGGGGAAATCGCCTCAATTGATTGTTTTTGTGCAAAAAGGTGTCCCTTCCAGCTCAATTAGCCCTGCAGCACAGGCACCCTTGCACCATGGCGCAAGGGAGCCTGCATTGGTGCATGGCAGCCCGTTGGGCACCAGAACAGGGGAAAAGGACAGGAATGCACCGATATGGCACATTTCTGCCCTTTTCTTTTCATTCACGGTAGCGCAGCAAGATTCCTTGCGGCATTGCCCTGCGCCAAAACCTCACAAATGAGGCCCAAAATGTTAAGCTTTAAAGCGTTAATGTAATGCATGTCGGCAATTTAGTTACGTTTTACCTTGATTAAATATATTAAAATAAAAATGTAATAATTAGTTTCCCACTGATTACACGTCCTCCAGTCGTGGTGCTCTTCTCGATGTCCGAGCACTGGGCCCCGAGCCAACTCCCCTAATCAATCCAGATGCTGCTGTCATGCTGTCAACCAGCATGAGAGAAGTGTCAGGAGTGGGTGGAAGTGGGTGGAATGGGCTGGCTCTGTGCTCATACAGGCACGGGGGTCCTGTACCTTCTCTCTTCCTGACAGTCTAGGACAGCTCAGGTTGGAGAGGTTTAAAGTGCTCACGTCAGGCTGGCCGTCGCAAGACAGACGGCCAAAGTGGCATGCGCACTTTAAACTGCTGTAGGGGCAATGCTCTTCCACCCAAATTGAGAAGCCACCGTCACAGGAGAATTTGGAGCAGAAATGGCTTTTACATCTGCATATTTGACTACCCCAATGTCACTACTGAGTCACTAACACCAGTCAAACCCTTCACATGCACAGACCTACTCTGCATGCATCCTTGTTATGAAAACATTTGGCTACACACATGACACTTCACTGAAAATAACCTCTGGACAGATGAGGGGGAGTTACCATTTCCTGAAAAAGAACCCCAAGGGGCACTAGGGGATACACCATCACCAGCTATACTAAACCCGGGCGTCTGGTAACCGCAAATACCTCAATTTGAAAACAGTTCTATGGCCACATAGCTCCTACCTTCAGCAGCCTACGTTCAATGCAGAAGCTGAGAATAAATATTATAGAAACTGCCAAGAAGACGCCCCTCTTGAAGGTCAGTGCTGCTGGTGGAACCATCTTAGTGCCCTGTGGAAGAAAACAAAGAACAAAGTGTTAAAGAAAATTGAATGAGATCTCTTTTCATCTTACATCAAGTCAAAGAGTTTTTTAAATGTAAAGTAAGATATTATTGCCATACCGATCTATAATGTCACATTAATCTTTGTATTTTTCAGTGAATTTCTAGGGATTATTTTTACTTAAAGTAAGATGTTATTTCTAAACCCAAGCCTTGGCAGGGGCCCCCCCACCTGCCACACACGGCCTTTGGCTGTGTGCAGCATGGGGAGGTCAAAGGTCTGACCTGCGCCCAGCCCCCTTCCTGCTGGTGACCAGCTCCCCACATACACCTACCCCACCCTTGGGGCTCCCTCAAGACTCCCATGGGACTGCACTGATCCCCCACATGAATTTAATTTTAGGATCTAGGTGGATCACTCAGGGACTTCTCTATAAGGGGCTCAGGGTACCTCCCCCTCCCCCTCCCCCTTATACTGTATTTTTAAACACCAAGGGGCATATTAACAATGCGGCGCTATAAAATTATCGCCTCTTTTGCGGCCGTTTGCGGCCGTAAAGCGGCGATAATTTTATCGCCTTATTAGCAAAGACACGCTATCGCGTGTTTTGCTGACTTAGCACCCGTTTCCAGCACGCCTAACTTTGCATCACTAATGAGATGCAAAGTAGGCGTGGCTATGAAACCAAGCAGGGAAAATATTGCGAAGGCAGCTTTGTGATATTAACAAGGAAGGGTAGCGATTATTTAAATCACGTTAAGTATGCCTTAACGCAGGAATTTAACATCTGTTAAATTCCAGACTAAGGCATACTTAACATGGGGGGTGGATTCTGTGGCTAAAACCACAGGCCTATCATCTAGGATATCGCCGTTTTCCACCATGGAAAACAGCAATATCCCCACTTTCTCTGGAATTTTTATCGCCTCGGTGATGCGCGTTGTTGATAACGCGCTAACCGGGCGATAAATTCCAGAGATAGCCGGCGATAAATATGCAAGCGTTAAGCTCGCTTTGCGATATTTATCGCAGGCCATGGTTAATATGCCCCCAAGTCCCCATGCGCTGTAATGGTGGCACTGCTTAACCTTATCAGTGTTCATGACGAGCCTAGCTCGTCATAACGGCTCCAACGCTCGCACGCGGGGATAATTTCCCCGCTGTGCTGAGCATTTGATGAAAACGGGTGTGGCCGTGAGCTCGTCATGAGCACACGGCCACCGTGGCTCATGACGAGCTGAGCTCGTCACGAGCACTGGGGCACTGTGCCCACCAAGCACAGGGGGGAATTACCCCCGCGGCGAAGGGGTTAAAACCTCACATATTACATCAATTATGACATATTCTATGACATCATTGATAATATCACTGCAACATCTAAAATGGCACCATTGTTGACAGCACTGTGTATGGTCCGAGTGCAAGTTATAGGTGTGGGTGAAGCAGTGTGCTCCCATCCCCCTTCTTCATGAGGGCAAACGTTATAGTTACTTGAGTTAACTATAACTGGTGAATTTCAGAGGTTTCGTTAGTTTAAAATAGAATATTTTAACTGACATTTTAACCTAACCATAAGGCGCCGTTAACCTTTTGTTTGTTTTTTCTTTGAATTTCTAAGATTTGTAAAAATAAATAATCTTACATATTATTACAATTACTAACTATAATGTCACTATAACCTTTGTTTTTTTCAGTGACTATATAGGCCATCCAGGATATTGCGGCATGGACAAGGACGTTTTGCATCAAAATATGTGAAATTGTGCAGCACAATATTAAGCCTTTAGTAAGACTTTTGTGCCACTTTATTTAATTACCATTCATTAGTTTTGCATGGTATTGATTTGGGTTTTAAGATTACAGTCACCTTAGTAGAAGACATAAACACACCGCAATCTATATTAATAGTAACTATAACTTGTGCTCCTGCATTGCACAGTGTTGTCATCAATGATTTCATTGTAAATTGTGCACTGATTTATCAATGATGTCATAGAAGATGTCATGAGTGATGTAAAATGTGGGGTAGTCAGCCGTGCATGGCGCAAGCGCAAATTGTAGTTGCCTTAGTGCACAAGTTATAGCTGGTGAATTTCTGTGGTTTTGTAAGTTTTTGCCTACCTATAGCATCCCTTTATTCTTTGCTTTTTTCAGTGAATTTCTAAGGTTTTTGTTCTGCGAAGTAAGATATAATTATTATACCCATCTATAGTGTCATTTTAACCTTTTTTCAGTAAATTCCTAGTTTAAAAAAATGTAAAGTGATATTTGATTGTGATACTGTTGTATATTGATTCTTCATGTAATATGGTTGTCTTTTGTCTTAGTCCTTTCTTTGTGTTTTCTTGTTCTCTGTCTACCACAATGCTTATGTATGTTCTGACATCTACCTGGAGAATTCCACTAGTGTCAGTTGGTTGTCTGGTCAGCTGGCGAGATTGTGTGCTCAGCTGTGTCCTACAATAAATCCTGTAATCAACTAGAAGTATCCTGTCATCTATTACTATCTTATTTACAACATTTTAGACCACCAACTGACACTAGTGGAATTCTCCAGGCAGGCAAAACTAAGCGAACAGCAGAGCTCCCCAGGCATGAACAGGATCAGAAGGAAGCCTTGACTTGCTGCAACCAAAAGACGAGCAGCCACTCGCCTAACGAACAGTATTACGTGCACATCCTGTACGCTCCTGCTGGGTAATGTAGCTGTTGCTCCTCCCATGCCCGAGCAGGAATTCTGGGAGATGTCGTCTCTTTACTCGGATATCATTGTAGGCGCGTTGAGTCAGTGCCTGACACATTTTGGTTATTTGCTCGATGTTATCTGTTAGATGTTTGTTTCTTGCTGTCCTTTCACATTTTTTTGTCTTCATGTTAGTTTAGTTGAAATGCACGGTTTTAGAACAGGAGCAACTCTTATCTTGGCTGGTATCTTTTTAGGTCTCGCCTTTTCCATTCCGAAGGAATGTAAAATGGAGAGAATTCAAGTGCTCAAAATACTCGTCAAACCAAGGGTTTTTTGGTGCGGTTTTCTTCGAGTTCACGTGGCCACAGGCACGCGCTTTTGGGCCATAAACTTTCACGGCCATCTGTTCCCCAGCTCCAGCACCTCCCCTCTCTCTCCCCGCACACAGCCTTACTTGGATTTCTCCTCCCCCTCCCCAGCCAGCTTCCCCCAGGCCGTGTTCCCTCCCATCTTTCCTCCTCTCTGTCCCTTCTTTCATTCACAACTTTTTTGTGATTGCATTAAAACCAAAAATGTTCTATATCCGTTCTAAGTGCACCTGCCTGCAGGTAACCCATACTATGTTCTTTTATAGCAATAAGCCATGGTTCATTTTTAAAATTGCTAATTTTTATTGCACACATTTGACTACCATGTTTAGTTGTCAGTTTGTGTTTTGTTTAACTTGTTATTTTGTGGCACGCTGGTATAATAAAAAAAAGTAATAACCTTCGCCCACGCTTGCAAAACATTTTCGTTTGAGGTAGCTCAATGGACTAAGTGCCTGCCCTTGTAAAATGATAGATTACATCTTTTATCATTTTGCGGTCGTTAAAAATTGGACCCTCGATTAAGATAATAAAGTCTGCAAATAAAGCGCCACAAGTGTGGTGTGCGCTAGAAACAGGTTCAAATCACTGTATCTTTCTTTCTGTATCTGTTGGTCCCCTCTCTTTTCTCAACATTTTCTCTCGTATCTAGTTCTCCCCCCTTCCCATTTTCTATCTTCTTTCTGAGCTCAGAACTATTTGATTCTCAGCCTTTTCCATTTTTTTCTAGTAACTGTCATACGTGTGCTCCTTAGCACCATCTCCCGTTTTTTTTTATTATTATTTTTTTTACAAATTTCCCATCCTTGCCCCTGCTTGGAGTGACCCCTTTTTCCCCCTGATTTCAGGCATACGTGAGCCCGGGCTCTCACACACTTACGGGTCTGCCTCTTTTCTCACCATCTCAAGCTTTTCTGTAATATGTCTGAGCCATTTGTTCACCCTCCCTCTCCTGTTTGTTCCTCAGCTTCTGACCCACGAGCGTCTCCTCCCAGCACCCAGCCCTCCCTCTCTTGCCTCCCCCCCCTAATATCTCATCTGTGTGTGCTTTCCTTTATCTGGCCAGGTCTCCCGCCCATTTTAAGAGGTCCGCCGAGCAGGCTCAGAGCTCTTTTGAAGGTTTGTTTTCTCTGGAGGGGAGGTGGGACTCGGATGAGAGAGAGGAGGCCGCTTTTAATCCTCTTAACAGTTCAAACTTTTCCCTCCGCTTCATCCTGCCTCTCCTTGAATATTTATCCCTTTATCGCTTCAAATGGCCCCCTTCTGCCTCTTTGTTTGCGCCCTGGGGGGCTCTGCATATCACACAGTACTTTGTGTTTACAAAGCTTTCTCTGAGAGGGGATAGAGGTGGGGGCTCGCGGGACTGGGCACCCCCTGCCTCTCCTCTTGCATATGTGTCTCCCCCTGCTGTGCCTTTGTCACTGACACCGCAGAGGAAAGCGTGGCTGTGGGGTAGGTGTGACTGTTTACCTTTTCTCTGTACCCCGGGCTGCAATGCCATAAAGATTATAAGGCCAAATGCTGGGTAGAATGTACGTAACGCCTACAATAGGATCTTAAACGGCAGGTACAGCGCTAGCCCCTCAAAACTCGTGGCCCCAAAACCTAACAATCTGTACCACTGTTCTCAATCTTGATAATCTGAACCTGTTTCGACATTTCGCGTTGACATTTAATTAAACAATACTGCCCTTTGTTGGCCCCCAAAAATGATCACAACATATAGTTCATACCCCGGCATCTCGTCTCACACCAAAATACAAACCAAAGAATGCGTAAGGTTTGTGACGAGATGTTAGTTGTGGGAACAAGTGACGCCAACATTAATTGGTGGTAAGAGCCTGGACAATGAATGAACAGGGATTATATAGCGCTGCAAACGTCCCGGGTTTACCAGGAGAGCCCCGAATAGTCAACGACTGCCCTGGAAAATATTTGGCATTTTTGGTGAAAGTGAAACACACAAAAGGTGATACATATCCTTATGTAGCGGTGCGGGATTGGTATGGAATCCGGACCAGAAAGCAGTTTCATAACACAAATGATAATGTGTCAAAGCTGCATTTAATTTCCTCCTAGTGACGCATTGCCATGTGTTTTATATGTTGATGAGTCCTGTCAAGTCAATTCACGGTGTCCCACCGTCGCTACAAAATAATAGTCCTACTTCTATGTCCTTGGCATGTTCCAGTAGGACCTCTAATATGAACAGAACTTGGAAGACTTCTTTCTGTAGCACCCCTCCCCTCTCCTTCTAACTCAGGGTGTATCCTTCTCTTCACAGCTCTCCTTATCTCCCTCTCCCTCTCTCCTTCTCTCCTCTCTCCTATTCTCTCTCTCTCTCTTTCTCTCTCTCTCCTTCCATCCATCCCCTTCCCTCTATCCCCTTCTCTCCTGCCTTCCTCTCTGCACTTCTCTCTCATCCTCTTCTCTTCTCTTCTCTCCTTCTTTCTCTCTATCTCCCATCCATCCTTTCCCCCTTCTCTCCTCTCTCCCTCGCTCCACTTTTTTCCTTCTCTCTCCCTCTCTCCTTCTGTCTCTCTCCCTCTCTCTGTCTCCTTTGCTTTCTCTATCTCTCTCTCTACTTCTCTCCCCTACTCTCCGCCCACACTCCTCACTTCCATGCTCTCCGATTCTCCATCACTGTGCCTTCCTCTCTGCCTTGCTCTCTATCCTCTCTGCTTCGCTGCATCCCCCGTCTTCCATGCTGCCCGCATCTGTCTCCAGACTCCCTTCCTCCCGTTTTTATCTCTCACTAACACACCCTCTCGTCTTTTATATCTTCGTGTCTCGCTCATACTTTTTTGCACTCATCACCTTTCCTCATCACCCTCGCACTTCATTATACTTCTCTCTTGCACTCCTTCCCTATCTCTCTCTCCCGCCCATCTCAGTTTACTTTCTCCCCTTCTAGAAGGGTGTAAAAAGGCTGTTTATTAGGGAGCAGGGTGGGCAATGAAACAAACACCCTTCAATAATTAAAAAAATTAAAAGCTATTGTTATTTGTAAAACCAATAAATCTAAGTCACGTCAATACAAAACATGTGGCATTACAAATGCTAAAAGTGTCACATTTGCTAAAGTTAAAAGTATTGGCATTGTAAATCACAAAACATAAATATAAAATGTCATTTACAAAACCAATAGCTCCAACTTTCCTACTGCGAGACCTATTGGCAACGCCAGTGCTTGTTTACTATGTCATCTTCTATCTTATCCTCCTAGAGGGGGCTGATTGTGTTTTACTTTCAGTTCCTTTGAACTTAGTGCTTGACGTATTTTGCTGTCTGAGGGCTATTATTTGTTCGAGGAGGGTTGGGAGGAGGCTCAGCTTGTCTATAATTGGGCCACAGGCGCACTGACTTTGCTCTAGCGTGTATTTTGATTGTGCTGCTATTATTAGTTTGTTACGTGTATCCATTTCAGTATCTTTCCCTGTTATGTGCAGCGCTATGATGTTCATTAGCTCTATTTGGATGTCAAGTTTATCCGATTGCAGATTAAGTGCCTTTATGGATGATTGAAGGGTATCTATTACGGTCATAAGAAGCTCCAGGTGGTTTATTATGTTGCTTGATGCTTTCTCTTTACTGGAATGCTTGCTTAAAGCCCTATGTTTTTCTATATTTGACACATGATTGCGGATTGGTATTTGACTGGTGTCCTGGGTAGGTATCATTGCTATTTTATTTTTTTCCAGTTTTTTTCCCAGGTTAGATTGTTCCCCTTCATTTTGAACCGGGGATTTATTGTCCGCTAGTCCCTCTATTTTGGTTAAGACTTGTGATGACTTCTTATTAAATGTTGGGCTAAGGAGTTTCACCCATGGGTTTTCTCGGTCTTCCAGGTCGTTTGCTTCATCTAAGTTGATCCTGTGGATCTGAGCTTCGTTCTGAGAGCCTGTTCAGACTCGTATGGCCTTACAGGTGTGACAGAGATTATAGACTCTATGGTAGGGCGCGATGCAGCATTCAGGCTGACGCTTAAATCTGGACGGCTGGCACTTACAGTCCGCTTCCTTCTTTCCTCGCTCGGCTCTCTTTCTTTGCCAGGCATAAACTTGTCTATTGCAAAAACAACAGGTGATGGACCGAATGTGGATCAATGTCACACATTCAACCCAGTCAAAAGATCTGGGTCATAATCCATCGTTTTTTTGCACTCCACACCACCCCGGGTTAGACAATGGCGATATGCAAATCAGCTCTGACCCTGTGCCCCATGGGAACAGTCCAGTCCGAACTACAAAAGCCATGTCCTTCCCAGAACGGAATCAAGCATTCTGTCCATCAACTGTGTTTTTTGCAATTTTCACCCCGAGTGTGCTGGGTATACTCAGACGTGAGTCCCAGGCTCTCCACACCACTTGAGTCAAGCTATCCAGGCTGAAGAAGGCTGATAGCCAGAAACCGGTCCATGGATGCTTGATTCCGGTCTAGGAAAGACATGGCTTGGTAGTTCGCACTGGACTGTTCCCATGAGGCACAGGGTCTAGGCTGATTTGCATATAGCCATTGTCTGACCTAGGGTGGTGTGGAGTGCAAAAAAACGATGGATTTAGGCCCAGATCTTTGTACTGGGGTGAATGTAAGACATTGTTCTGCATTCTGTCCATCAACTGTGTTTTTTGCATAAACTTGTCTATTGCCTTGAGGTTACACCCATTAGTACTATTTTTTTCCCGACACTCTGTGGTGGCCCAGGAAGGTGATCATCTGGCGTTGATGTGTCCCCTCGGGCCTCCGCTGCCTTAGTAGTTTCTTTTTTTATTCTACTCTCTTCCTTTTCCTTGTTTGCCTGCCACATATTTTTGCTGAAGTCTTGGCTTAGATCTTAGCTTCTTGGGTCCCTTAGGTCGGATACGGGAGCAATGGTCCCGAGGATGTCTGATCCACTGTCTTGACTTCTGATCTAGTATTATGCGCCACACTGTGAGGAGTTAGCGGTGCCGGAAGGCTTGGTAGGTCTCTAGTTGTTGAGAAAATTGCGGCCCTGGTTGTTTTAAGGAAAAAGAAGGCTTTGTTTTTTTTCCATTATACCTCTAGCTTCTTGATTCCTAAACGAGGTTAAGATCGGAGAAATGAGTGGACTCTGTAAGTTTGTAAATGTTCCTTTCGTGGTCTGATTTGTTTTTGGGCTTTTTTCACCTGGGTTGGTGCCAATTATTTTCTGGGTCTTTTCAGTTTTTTGGGGCTGTTTCGGGGTTCGCCTGACTTTGCCCGATCTCATCCTCCGTGGCTGCCAATCTTGTTTTCTGAGTTAAATTTAATTGCAATTTGATTGTAGGTTATGGGCTGAGAATTGAGGCTTGAGTGCTGTGAGTTCATTGTGGGTTTCTCTTGGATTGACCTTCACAAGGCTCTCGAGACTCTTCTACCAGCACAGCGTCTTTGCAGTCATAGTGTGTGTGTTTCCTCCTTCTCAGGACTGCCACTACCGCTGTCGCAGTCTCGGTTTGTAGGTGCTGTGCCAAGTGTGCGAAGTGCTTGCACGTGCGTATGCTTCGTTATCCTCTCTGATAGGTTAGCTCAGCGCCCTTGCTGCTGCTGCACTCTGGCTTGGTTCAGGCTACCGCCTCTGACGCCTGTTCTTCTGGCACTATGGGGCTGCGGGGTCATGGGGCAGCTCTTTCTAGTTGGGGCCAATCTGATTTCACCTCTCCCCCTGTGCTCCACGACTCTAATCCACGTCACTGCACTGCTGTGCTCCACTTGCTTTTCCTTTGGCGCTGCTGCTGCAACTCTCTGCAGCTCTCTGCAGCTCTCTGCAGCTCTGCGGCACATCTGCGGCACATCTGTGGCTCTCTACAACCCGAGGCTCATCTGGGGCCCGATGTAGGTAAATCTACATTTACCACTTCATAAATACCGAATCATACCGAATCGGTATTTATGAAGTGGTAAATTAGAGGGGGGGAGATGTAGGTATTTCAGATTCGGTATTTACCGACTCTGTAAATACCGATTCGGTATCCCCATTGCTTCCTATGGGCCTTGAAGCCCATAGGAATCAATGGGCATTACCGAATCGGTAATTACCGATTCGGTAATTACCGATTTGTGCAAGGGTGCAGGGGGTGTCACTTTGACACCCTCCAGCACCCGAAAAAAAAAGGCATGTGAGTCATGTGGCACACAGACATGCCCTAAGGGCATGTCTGTCTGTCACATGGCATAGTTGTGCATGCACACATGTGCATGCACACCTGGATTCGGTATTTTAACACCCAATTGGATTGGGTGTTAAACAGCCTGATTCATGTACATGCCGTTTTGCGTGTCCCTAATAGTGAATAATAGCGACTCGCTATTGAGAAAACGCAAAACGGCATTCATGTACTTTTCGGGGAAAAAATAGCGACTCGCACGCGGGCGCTAAAGCCGTTAGCGACCTACAAAAAACGCAGAATAATCGCTATTTCCGGGCACCAGCGATCGGGATTGCGACTCGCAATCCCGATCGCACGGGATAGCGACTCGCAATCCCGATCGCACGGGATTGCGACTCGCAATCCCGTGCGATCGGGATTGCGAGTCGCATTCTCGCGGGATCCGGAAATACGGGAAGACGCATTCCGAGCACCGTGATGACATCACAACCAGGAAGCAGCCAAATCCCACCCTCAAACACCACAATGACGCTATCATCCGAGTGTACACGACGGAAAGCTGCCGCTAAACCGCCGTTAGCGACTCCCGACCCGGCAGAAATAGCGACCGCCATGTCTGACGAACCTCTGCCTGGCCCCAGCAACAGCGCTAGCCGCAAGCGCAAACTGAAGTTCTCCGAGCAGGAGCTGGAGAACCTCATAGAAGGGGTGGTGGCCAAACACGACCAGCTCTTTGGTGCCAACTCCAGGAAGGGTCCCAGAACAGGAGAAGCGGAGGATCTGGGTGGGGATTGCCTCCAGCGTGAACTCAGTGGGCGTTGCGGACAGGTCGGTGGAGGAGCTTAAAAAGCGCTGGTACGACCTCCGAGGGCGTGCCAAGGAGAGGGTGGCGGCGCGCCTCGGTGAGTCATCAGGCACTGGAGGTGGTGGACCGACTGTCCCACCCAACACCCCCCTGGAGGACCAGGTAGAGGACACCTTGGAGAGGGAGGCGTGTGTTGGCGTGACCACTCTGGACTCCTCCCGCCCCACCCAAAACACCCAAGGTAAGTGGCATGCGACTGCGACCCTGTCCCCTATGACCGTCCCTGCCCAAATAGGCTCACTCATTGGCCCTTAATCATGCCTATGTTGTGCATCAGGAAATGCCCTGAGGCATTGTGGGAGACGTAGTATGTCCACAATGTAGTAGTACCACAATGCGGCCAGAAAGGTTCCTAAGCGCACAAATCCACAGCCATCCAGGGAATGTCACCCAGCATGCATGTAACATCTGCACGTCTGACAGTCACATGCACCTAATGAGTGTCCACTTACCCTCACAGGTGCGGATGATAGCAGTGACAGCGAGAGGCTGGTGATCGTCGAGGAGGCCCAGGAGGAGGAATCCCTACCCGCTACCCAGCCACCAGCCCCTGCCGCTGCGCCAACACCAGCAGCCAGGCCCCCCACCTTACCTGCTGCAACTTCTGCAGGCCCACCGGCTGCCAAGGCCAGGCCCCCCACCAATGTGCCTCCAGTGCCTGCCGCACCTGCGACACCAGCTGCTACAACAC
Organism: Lissotriton vulgaris; assembly: GCF_964263255.1. NCBI lineage: Eukaryota > Metazoa > Chordata > Amphibia > Caudata > Salamandridae > Lissotriton > Lissotriton vulgaris. The sequence continues at coordinate 36,181,137 of NC_141693.1, read as the reverse complement.
CTGCAGCTCATCCTACACGATCTGGGCCAGCCACATCCGCTACACAGCGGCCGAACAGCAGGAGGGGCAATGGGCATCTCCATGCCTGCATGAGCGTGGAGCGGCGAATGCTCCGTCTACACCAGCGGCAGTCGCAGCAGCAAGGAGCCATCCAGCTCCAGCTGCAGAAGATCGGCCGCAATGTGGCGGGAGTCGGCCAGCGGGTGGACCGCATGACGGCGGCCATTGAGCGCCTGACGGCGGCAATGGAGGCCAATACTGCTGCGCTGGGGAAGCAGCGCAGTGTTGCACGCAGGCGCCACCACCAGCTGTTGAGCCAGATGTCGACCTATAGTCGCTCAAATTATGTGGCTGCAAATGCCACCACCCAGCTGTCGCGGCGCTCTATGACCCAGCAGCACCAACTGGTCCAGTGCTGCGAGGAGATTACCCGGGTGCTGGAGCACTTGACCACCGCCGTGATCCCACTGCTTACACCTGTGCTACCGGCCATCGTAGGGGGAGATGATGCGAGTGAGGCTGCCTCCAGCGTAAGCAGCAACTCTGCCACGCAGGCCCCCCCACCTAGGCGCAGCACCAGGGCTACGCCTGGTCCATCTGCCCAGGATGAGGATGAGCCTCAAAGGCGCCTGGGAAATGTGCGCAGGAAGCACCAATGACATTGTGTCAGGGACACAGGCGCAGGCTGAAGCTAAGCCTGCCATGAACATTTACATGCAGTATGCTGGAATACTGGATTTTTTTTGTAAATAGTTGTTACCATGACCCTTTTCTGTTGTGATTCAAACAAATACATTTATTTTGCTGCACACATTCGCCTTGTGTAATCATTACATTTTGCATGCAATTGTGATATGTGGGGTGGGGGAAGGGGGTGGGCTAGAAATTGTTAGCTGTGATGTGGTTGCGACGTCTGTGGCCTTCAGCTGGGTTCTCCCCGCGTGCATGGTGCGCATTTGCTGGTGGCCGGTCGTCCCCCTCAGATTCACTGCCTGAGATGTCAACTGGTATCCGGCGCTTGGTTGCAATGTTATGAAGCATTGCACAGACAGCCACAATGCGGCTGCACGCTGCAGGACTGTAATACATGGCCCCACCTGTCTTGTGCAGTATACGGAACCTGCTCTGGAGCAGGCCAAATGTCCTTTCAATACAGTTCCTTGTCCGGATGTGCGCAACATTGTAGCGCCGTTGCTGAGGTGGGGCAGGGTTGAGGTAAGGGGTCAGGAGGTATTCCCGTAGGGCGTAGCCACTGTCACCTGAATGAGAGGAGCAGATGTTGATTGCCTGTGCAGCGCAGTTACTTCATAGCAATGTGACATTGTCGACAAAGTGTACTTACCAAGTAGGTGTCCTTCCCCAAACTCTCCCCTGATCAGTCGTGTGTGGAGTCCGCTGTGCCTGAAGATGAAGGAGTCATGGGTACTCCCTGGGTACTGGGCCACAATGTCAGTGATGATGCTCTTGGCATTGCAGACCATCTGTATGTTGAGGGAGTGGTAGGACTTTCTGTTGCGGTACATATACTCCATGCCAGCTGGTGGGCAGATGGCGACGTGGGTACAGTCTATGCAGCCGAGGACATGGGGAAAATGGGCAACATTATAAAATTGTAGTTTAGTGAGGTCCAATTCCTGTTGGCTCGTGGGAAATGTGATGTGCCGGTGGAGCTGGCTGAGCATGGCGTCAACAAAAGTGTGGAGGCAGCGTGACATGGTGGGCTGGGATATCCCCCCAGCAGCGGCTACTATGCCCTGGAAACTGCCGGAGGCCAGGAGGTGCAGGCTGCACAATACCTGCACATGTGTGGGCACAGAATTGTTTCGACTTGTTGGGTGCTGCATGATGGGGTCGAGTTCTTGTATCAGCCAGGTGATCATTTCCCCATTCAGCCTGTATTTTGCATATATCTGTTCTCTGGTTTGGCCCAGCAAGGTGACCCGCTGCCGGTAAATCCTTGCCTGCCTCATGCGTCTCCTCCGTGCTGCTCGCTGTAGCCTTCGCCGCCTCACCACCATGTACATCCCAGGCATTGTGGAACGCCTAATGCTGCTGCTGAATGTCCTTATGTGTGATTGGTCAGGCCTAGACCTGTTGGTGATTGGCTAACAGTTTTTCAAATTTGCCTTCATCATGGCTTTTATGGTTACCACCTGCTTTGAGCTGTCCTTAAATTGCGCCGCGCAAACGTGCGATTTTGCGCTTTTTCGCTAATGTATTTCTTTCATGAATGCCGATTGCGACAATATTGCGTTTCGCTAATCATTTCGCAGATTCCGTGGTTGGTCGCTATTTCCGTATCGCTAATGCTCGACTTCCCGGACTCTGCGACTATTACTGCGTAATCGCTATTCCAATTGCAATTATTTTTTTGCGATTTCGCTATTTCGTACTTGAATGCCGATTCCGTCTTTTGCACCCGCAATTGCGTTTTCGCAGCCATTGCGGGCACTATTTCGCTTCATGAATCAGGCTGAAAATACCCAATCTGAAGGGCCTGTGGGACTAAAAGTAGTCCCACCTACATCCCAAATTTAAAATATCAGTAAAATTGCCGATTCGGTATTTTTGCGATTCGGTAATTTTACCGAATCGGTAAAATACCGAATCGGACAAGAAAAGGTCCCCTACATCTCAGTAGGCCAAATACCGGTCGGAAACGGCCGAAATCGGCCGTTTCTGACCGGTATTTGGTACCTACATCGGGCCCCTGCTCCCTCTCGTTTCCAGAATGGACGGAACAGAACAGGGCTCTAGGTCAGTGCTCGGCCCCCGCCTGCACCCCCACTGCAGGGGCTCACAGGGGCTCACAGAGGCTCACAGGGGCTCACCTGGCGCGCTGGTTCACCGGTGGAGGTAGCTGTCACCGATAGGAAGCTGCTTAAAAGGCCCCCCGCATGCAGGGGTTCACAGGGGCTCACTGTGCCTAAAACCCGCGGTCAACTCGCAGTCTCTGGCGAGGCGAGCGGGCAAGGTGGGGAAGGTGGGGGTGGGGTGAGCTTCGGTTGCGGGCCCCCCGCACGCCATGCCACAAGCCATTCCACCCAGTCTGCGGGAGCTCAATCTCTGCCAAAACTCTGCCAAAAAAGCCCGCCGGTAGGACCAGGTCCCCATGCCCCCAGGCAGACTCTGCACCACCTCGGAGGTTGGTGGTGTCCAGCGGGGTCAAGCACCCGGCACCCGCGCCGGCGTCTCGGAAAGCTCCGCGGCTCAGACCGAGCTTGGCAGTGTTGCTGCTGCCACTACTGCGACTCTCTGTTGCTCTCTGCTGTTCTCATCAACACGTTTCGGTTATAGCCTTGATATATATGAGCAAGGGGAGCTGCATGTCAGCAGCTCCCCTTGCTCAAAAGCAATCAGTGGCGGCTGGTGACATTTGAACCTGGTGAGGCGGAAAATGATTTCCGCACTGTAGCCTTTAGGCCACAACCTCTCGCGCAATAACTAAAGCATTTTCAACATTATCTACAACAAAGCCATAGTTGTATGTATTCATGTAGTATATTTATTTTATGCAACTAACAACCTTAGACAAAGCCAATTGTCCTGGCGTGTTGTCGGTGTAATGTTACTTGTTGTATTATATATGTGGGGGCAATAACAGAAGCAGCAAAATACCAGTTGGGTGGCCAATTATGCTGAGCACAGATTTTTTTTAAATGCCTGTTTTAAGCCACGCCCTTAATGATATAGGCCACGACCCCTTTGAGAGACCCCAGTTTTTTCCTCCCACTTAAAGCCCTGCATGCAGGGCCCACCCTCGGACTCACTCACGAGCTCTCAGAACAGGGCGCTGTGCTGAGGGGGCGGGGGGCTAAAGATTGGGGGCTTTGTTACCCCACTCCTTTGGACCCACTTATAGTACAATAGAAGAACCACCGAGAGACATTCTCTGAGGGGCACTTTATGCCCACGACTAGGGGGAACAGATTTTGATAAGCAACATCTATGAATGTCCAGACATAAAAATAGACTTACTTCTGTCCCGATTTTTGCGTTGCCTTGAAAAGCTGTGTATTCCCAGCTACGCGGCGGCGTACATAACATTACCTATGGCACGTCCTTCACCCTGAGCCCCCCTCTGTCTCCCCTCTGCTGCCGCGTGCACGCAGCTGGCGTCCTCCTGCGCCCCTGAAACAGATACATTACTTAAAGAGAGTATACCTTTCAACTCTCATTTGCAGGATGACCTGGCCTTTGTTCCCAAAACCATGTATTTTAACAATTACAGAGAACACCGGGACAGTCCTCTGAACACCGGGAATGTCGAGGCAAATCCGTGAAATCTGGTCACCCTACCACGACTCACATGCAAACTAACCAGGACACCTTCCTAACGAAATAAAGGCTGACTCAAATCTGAGCAGAAGGTGCATGGACCTACTGAGCTCTCATTCCTACATGCAGCTCTCTACAATGGCGGAATTACACATCACACTCGGGTGAGGACTAACGGCCGCCAGGTTGCACGCGGATGCATGCAGCAGATTCACAGACTCTCTCTCCCTCACTCACTCACTCTCCTCCCCCCTTCTTCCCCCCCCTCAATTCCCTGCGCACTGTCATGACTTCAAGAGTCGCGGCAGTGGCACTAGTGAAAACATCAAACTGGCTGCCATAGAAGGCGCTGTATTTACAAAAAAATACTTACAGACCGAAACGATGCCAAACCCGCCATGGCACTCTCAGGGGGGTACAGCTGTGGGATCATGGGTAATACGTAACGGGTGGGAGTTTGAAATAAAATTCAAAAGGGCGGTAATCACCACTATCACCATTGTGACTCACCTCAGTAGTTCTCCTTGTCGTGTCGATGTTGTTACGGTAACGGTAGTAGTCCAGCTCAGGAGGCAGCAGAAAGAGTCACCATCAGGAGGACAGGAGGAGCACGCACCCCACGTTTGAAGCGGGCAGCAGCACTGTGTGTGGAAGTGGCTGCGGGTGCGGGGTGAGAGTGACTAAGGAGGTGAGTGACGTCACGTTATCCCAGACGTCATGATGCAGGTCAAGGAATGGATTGGTTAGAGCAGCCAAACTCCCCGCCCCATTAGGAGGCTGGGGGCTGCGGCATGAGGCAACCCCGGTATGCAAAGGGGGGGGCTAGTGCGCATGTTCCCACCGGGCAGAAAAATGACCTGTCCGAAAGAGGACACCCGCACTAGCACCCCTGCACAGCCCCACCCCCCCTTTCCCGATGGTTTCTGGTCCGGCCCGGTGACCGGCCGGCCAGAAACTAGTTGCTGAATAATGAATAATGTTTAATTTTACTAGGCACACTGGCGGTCCCGGATGGCGGCAGTGCGCATTGGGGGGGCTACGCCCCAACGCCCCAATGGACGCACCGCCGCTGAAAACAATGCTGGCTCCCGCAGGAGGGACGGTTGGGTCATCGAGGCTCCCCTCATGGTCCCCAACAGTGAGGCCAGGGCCCGGGGAATGCGGTCCCCGGGGCCAATACTGGCCATGGAAAGGGGGGCCATGCGGCCCACCTTCACAATTAATACATTTAACGAGCATTTGCAATGCGATAGGTCTCGCAATAGGACATTTTGCGCTATTGGTCTTGTAAATGACAATTGTTTTATTTATGTGTTGGTTTTGAAAATAGCTAAATTAATAGATTTGTCATTTACAATGCCAATAGTTTTAACAAATGTGACACCTATAGCATTTGTAATGCAATATGTGTTGTATTTACGTGACATAGATGTATTAATATTACAAATAACAATGGCTTTTAAGTTTAAAAAAAATGAATACTTAAATAAAAGCTATTGTAATTTATAATGGCAATAGCTTAAACGTTTGTAAAGAACTTTTGTGAAGATTATGTTCAGTGTTTTTTATTGTGGCGAAAATCCAAGAACAGAAGTGAAATATTAACATCTTTTTGTGACATTTGTAATAAAGCTTGAAACATTGAGAGAACATATTGGAACCAGTTGTTGTTGAACGATTGCACAGATTGATGCTGTGGTGGCGCTGAGTGATGTTGTGGTGGCGACGAGTGATGCTGTGGCGTTCAGTGATGCTGTTGTAGTGCATAGTGATGTTATGGTGCCCCTGAGTGATGCTGTGGTGATGCTGAGTAACGCTGTGGTGATGCAATAGACTGAGTGCAATAGATAGATAGAGTGAGGGCGATAGATAGCTAGAGGGAGAGAGGGCAATAGATAGATAGAGGGAGGGCGATAGATAGATAGATGGAGCGCGATAGATAGAGGGAGGGCGATAGATAGATAGATAGATAGATAGATAGATAGATAGATAGATAGATAGATAGATAGATAGATAGATAGATAGATAGATAGATAGATAGATAGATAGATAGATAGATAGAGTGAGGGAGATAGAGTGAGGGAGATAGATAGATAGATAGATAGATAGATAGATAGATAGATAGATAGATAGATAGATAGATAGATAGATAGATAGATAGATAGATAGATAGATAGATAGATAGATAGATAGATAGATAGATAGATAGATAGATAGATAGATAGATAGATAGATAGATAGATAGATAGAGTGATGGCGATAGATAGAGTGAGTGCGATAGATAGAGTGAGGGCGATAGATAGATAGAGTGAGGGTGATAGATGGATAGAGTGAGGGTGATAGATATAGTGAGGGCGATTGATAGATATAGTGAGGGCGATAGATAGATAGATAGATAGATAGATAGATAGATAGATAGATAGATAGATAGATAGATAGATAGATAGATAGATAGATAGATAGATAGATAGATAGATAGATAGATAGATAGATAGATAGATAGAGTGAGGGCGATAGATAGATAGATACATAGAGTGAGGGCGATAGATAGAGTGAGGGTGATAGATAGATAGATACATAGAGTGAGGGCGATAGATAGATAGATACATAGAGTGAGGGCGATAGATAGATAGATACATAGAGTGAGGGCGATAGATAGATACATAGAGTGAGGGCGATAGATAGATAGATAGAGTGAGTGAGGGCGATAGATAGAGTGAGGGCGACAGATAGATAGAGTGAGGGCGATAGATAGATAGAGTGAGGGCGATAGATAGAGTGAGGTGGCCTTGTGGTGGATGTGGTGGTGGCCTTGATGGTGGTGGTGGACATGGTGGTGGTGGACATGGTGGTGGATGTGGTGGACGTGGTGGTGGTGGACATAGTGGTGGTGGGTGTGGTGATGGTGCATGTGGTGGTGGTGGACGTGGTGGTGGTGGATGTGGTGGTGGTGAGTGTGGTGGTGGTGGATGTGGTGGTGGTGGTGGTGGACATGGTGGTGGTGGACGTGGATGGGGTGGATGTGGTGAATGTGGTGGTGGTGGATGTGGTGGTTGTGGACAAGGTGGTGGTGGAGGTGGTGGTGGATGTGGTGGTGTTGGTTGTGGACATGGTGGTGTACGTGGTGGATGCGGTCGTGGTGGACGTGGTGGTGGAGGTGGTGGTGGTGGAGGTGGTGGTGGTGGAGGTGGTGGTGGTGGTGGATGTAGTGGTGGATGTGGTGGTGGACTTGGTGGTGGACTTGGTGGACGTGGTGGTAGTAGTGGATGTGGTAGTGGTGGAGGTAGACGTGGCGGTGGGGGATGTGGTAGTGGCCTTGTGGTGGCCGTGGTGGTGGCAGTGGTGGTGGACATGGTGGTGGTGGCCATGGTGATGGTGGATGTGGTGGTTGTGGACATTGTGGTGATGGACATGGTGGTGGCGGAGGACATGGTGGTGGTGGACATGGTGGTGGTGGACGTGGTGGACATGGTGGTGGTGGATGTGGTGGTTGTGGTAGTGGATGTGCACGTGGTGGAGGAGGGTATATTGGTGGTGGACATGGTGGTGGTGGTCATGGTGGTGGTGGACGTAGTGGTGGCGGATGTGGTGGTGGTGGACATGGTGGATGTGGTGGTTGTGGACATGGTGGTGATGGACGTGGTGGTGATGGATGTGGTGGTGGTGGACGTGGTGGATATGCTGGTGTACGTGTTTGCGGACGTGGTGGTGGTGGACATGGTGGTGGTGGATGTGGTGGTGGATGTGGTGGTGGTGGATGTGGTGGTCGTGGATGTGGTGGTGGATGTGGTGGTGGATGTGGTGGTGGATGAGGTGGTGGTAGTGGGCATGGTGGTTGTTGTGGGTGGTGGACGTGGTGGTGGTGGAGGTGGGTGTGGTAGTGGTGGTGGTGGACATGGTGGTGGTGGACATGTTGGTGGTGGACGTAGTGGTGGTAGATGGGATGGATGTGGTGGTGGTGGTGGTGGAGGTGGTGATTGTGGACGTGGTGGTGGTGGATGTGGTGGTGGTGGACGTGGTGGTGGAGGTGGTGGTGGGTGTGGTGGTGGGTGTGGTGGTGGACAGGGTGGTGGTGGACATGGTGGACGTGGTGGTGGTGGATGCGGTGGATGTGGTGGTGCCCAATGTTCAGAAGGGACTGGCCCCTTCACGCAACAATAGTTGTGTTTACACAACAGAGCTGCCGGTTGCTCCGTCAGTTATTGTCAAAGATTGTTTGGGTTTAGAAACCGGTTGTGCGGCACTTCAAACAAGCATTGGCGTTTATTAGTCAAACAAGCACGCACGCAAGCACAGTGTGAGGGTTAGTGGGCAACACAGGGAGCAGGATTACAAACGCCACGGGAAAGGGGAGCAATTGGAGTGCGGCGGAAGCATCAAAGGGCTGGGAATGCATTGGGGAATGGGCGTAACACAGTGACATGGAGCAAGCTGGCGCTGCACGCGTTCACGCGCACATGCATGCAAGCTTTAGGCCAGGGAACCCAGGGTAGCACTTTGAAAAGCCCCTTTACAAATTGTCGAGCAAGTTTGACCTAAAAACATATAAACCAATTAAAGACGTGACATAAATGGCCCGTCTACTCAAAGCCTAATCCATAAAGTGAAGCTCTGCAATCGGTGGTTTAAAGCATAGAGATAACTGTCACCTTTAACTGTGCTAAAATGCAGGAACTGCTCAAAGCTGTGGCTTGCAGAGCCAAGAGGAAAGAAAAAGCAGGGGAGCAATGCTAGCCTTCACCGGAACACCAAAGTTCTAAAGGCATTACATAAACATGGAAAAAGTAGAAAGTCTCATATCATACATATGTTGGAATTGAACCTCTATTGAAGCAGGCTCTAGCTGAGACAAAAATAACAAATAAAATATTTTACCTTGATTTCAAACTGTGCGGGCAGAGCAAGTATCTAAGTATGGTCGGGCCCGACACGTTTCATAATTCGGAAAGAACAGACTAAAGTGATTCTGTAAAAGAAAAAGAATTTCCGTTTTATGAAACGGCCACTAAGGCAACTGCGTTGTGCTTTCATGCACGGCCCCACGTAACATAATAGTCAAAGTGGAACAATTGAAAGCTCATCGGACACAAGCTGCTCAAGAATGCAAGGGGCGAAGGCAAAGATCAAAGGAGGCCAGATGGCAATAACCGTATTGGTCCCGGAAGGCTGCACACAAACGAGAAAAATAAATGAAAATGTTTATGTTTATTAAGCTTGTAAAGCGCGCAGCTACTCAAAGTGTCCCGGCACTAGCTCCTGAAGAAAGGATGAACAAGTATCAAATTAAAACAGCAAAGTCTTGAGTTTTCTTTTTTTAAAAGCACTGGATCCTGAGTAGTCCTCAGGGTTAAAGGCAGTAGATTCCAGGCCAGACCGGCCCTACGCACAAAGGAGTTTCCGCCAAGGCGCTGGCGCTTAAACTTCGGGATCTGCATCAGCCATTCAGCAGAGGACCGCAGCGCTCTACCAGGCACATAGAAGGCAAATATTCTCTGTAGGTAAAGGGGGCCGGTATCATACAAGGCCCGGTGAGCGATGGTAAGCATTTTGAATTTCAGGCGGGACTCCACTGGCAGCCAATGCAAGGCGCGCAAGTGTATACACACACTATCTCTAGGAGAAAGCCCCATAAGGAGTCTAACCGCTGAATTCTGCACGACCTGGAGTTTTTTAACCAGTGACCCAGAGCAGCTGACCAGGAGCGCATTGGCGTAGTCAAGGCGGGACCGGATCAGCGCACGGACCACGGTTTCCCTAGAAGCACTCGGCAAAAGAGGAAGAAACTTCCTCAAGCTCTTCAATATGCCCAAGCAGGACCCGCCCAGTTTCTTTACGTGCATCACAAAATGCAAGTTTTGGTCAAACCAGATGCCCAGGTTTTTTACCGCGCCCGTTCTTTCTGAGGGCCGAGAAAAACCCAGGGGCCAAAGCTTTTCTCTGAAGTCAGAAGGAAAGGAACCAAACAGCAGCACCTCAGACTTCCCTTCATTGCATTTTAACTGGGCATTAGATAACCAGTGAAAAACAGAGGAAAGGCAATTTTGGGCCAGCCCGACCGAGTCTACTTCCTTAGGCCAAGTAAAGAGCAGCTGGGTGTCATTGGCGTAGGCCATCACCTTAGCCCCCAGTGACTCCGCCAGGTACACAAGCGGGGTCACATAAATGTTAAAAAGGAGGGGCTAAGTGATGAACCCTGAGGCACCCCCGTTGACACCGGGAGAGATGCAGAGGCACTCGGGGGAAGCCAAACCTGCTGCTGCCGGCCCTCAAGGAAGGAACTAATCCAGTGCCAGGCGTTGCCAATGATACCAATGGCAGACAGGCGGTTAAGCAGCATGGCATGGGGAACCATTCTGAATGCCGCCGAGAGGTCCAGCATGACCAATGCTGCCCTCCCGCCGGCATCCTGACACTCCCTGATAGCCTCAGCAACCTCCAGCAAAGCCAATTCCGTGCTATGAGCTGCACGGAAACCTGACTGAGCCGGGTGAGGCACCTTGGACTCCTCGATGAACTTGGTAAGCTGAAGAGTGACGGCCTTCTCGCACACTTTCGCCAAGCTGGGCAGGAGCGAAATAGGGCGATAATTCTCCGGCACTAAAGGGTCCATGGACGGTTTTTTAAGCAATGGAAGGATCAGGGCAAGTTCCCAGGCTCTAGGCACGGAGGCCGAGCAGAGAGACTTAAGCAAGGAGTTCACCTCTGGATTGACGATATCGGCCACATCCGACAGGAGCCTGGCAGCACAGGGGTCACTAGGAGAGCCAGACTTAAGAGCCTTCAGGGTTTTAAGAGAGCTGGCCAAGTCCACAGGGTCAAAGTCCGCAAAAGAAAATAGAGCATGAGTTCCAAACCAAACCAAAAGTGTGGCTTCAGCGCCCGATAGCTATAATTTATGCATAATAGAAATACCTGGTGATGCAAATCTCTTTGTTTAAAGCGTAAGCTGTCACGGGTAAAAATCAGAAGGTCCGAATTAGGTAGAAAGCTTTAAGAAAGCTGTTAACAGACAAGCTCTCGGCATTGCATGGCGGGGGCAAGGGAGTGGATTCCTTTGAAATCAGATGCGGGGGAGCGGATTCCTTTGAAGTCTGATGCCGAGGCTCACAAGCTGACAGATGGTGTGCTATGTGCACGTGCCCGGCTCACATGCACTGTAGGCAATCTGCCTTTAGGTGCACTTTTGAAAGCCCTGACTTTAATCTCGACAAGCATCCCTAAAGGGATGGCTTAGGCGAGACCTAAAAAAAGGAGGCATGCCCTTGGGGAGGGGGTCCCCGGGGCCGAAATTGGCCTTGGGAGGGGGGCCACGCGGCCCCCTTCCTGTTTTTTTTTAAAAGGGTTCAGGCCCTGAGGGATGGGGTCCCCAGGGCCCCAAAAATAGTAAAAGAAGGAGGGCCACACAGTCCCCCTTCTAAAAAGTACAATTACAAAAAAAGCCGGCATCTCGCCGGAGGCCCTGCCCCCTCCCTGCACCATTCTGCAAACGCGCCCCCTGGCGAGTTAGAAGTTGGGAAATTAAGTCGCCATGCATACTGAGGGTCCCTGGGGGCCAACTAGCCCACTAGGCACTCCCCGTAAGCGCCACATAGTTGGTTTGAAGAGAGATGGTCTGAGGCCACGCCCCTTTATACATCACTCTGCAAACGCGCCTCTTGGCGCACTGCTGGTGGGGTGAAGAGGTCCTCTTGTGTCCTCAGGACCTCAGGACACAAGTGGACTTCATCCCCCGAGCAGCAGTGCACCAAGAGGTGTGCTGAAGAGTGATGTATAAAGGGGGCGTGGCCTCGGACCACCTCTCTGCAATCCAGCTGTGTGGCACTTACTGGAGGTACCTGGTGGGCTAGTTGGCCCCCAAGGACCCTCAGTATTCAAGGGGACTTAAACCTCAACTTAGAACGCGTCAGAGGGTACGTTTACAGAGTGGTGGAGAAAGGGGGGGTGCTCTGTATCCAGTTCTCAGCAATCCCACTGTGTGGGGCTTACTGGAGGTAAGAGGTAGGATATTTGGTCCCTAAAGGACCCCCAGCAGCGAAGGGGACTTCAATCCCCATCTAAGAGCACGCCAGGGAGTGCGTCTGCAGAGTTGGTGGGCAAAGGGGGCATGGCCTGTTATGAGAACTTAGCAATGCTGCTGTGTGGTACTTACTGGAGGTAATAGGAGGGGTAGTTGGCCCTTAAGGATGTCCTTGGGGGCCAAGTACCCCTCTTGTTACCTCCAGTAAGTCCCACATAGTAGGATTGCTAAGACGTCTTCGGAGGCCATGCCCACTTTCTCCACCATTTTACCAATGCACCTCCTCGCAGACTACGGGATGGGGGGTGAAGTCTACTTTACTCCTGAGAGACTTTTGGGGGTCAAGAAGCCCTCCTGGTACCTCCTGTAAATCCTACACAGCTGAATTCCTGAGCGCTGGTCGGAGGCCCAGCACCCTTTCTCCACCACTCTGCAAGCGCGACTTCTAGGTATGGAAGTGTTTGCAATGTAATAGGTTTCGCATTTCTGAAAGTTTGAGCTATTGGCGTTGTAAAAGCTTTTTATTCATGTTTTTTGGAGTGGAGTGGATGTACGTTGTGTGTAGTGGAATTATGTGGTATGTTGTGCAGGGAATTTATGTGGATAGAAAGTATGTGGTATTTAGTGTATAGGAATTATATAGAGTGGGATTATGTGTTATGGAGAGTAACTATGTGGTATGGTAGTTTGTGTTCTGGAGTGGCAACCTCAGGTTTAGTCTTCCTCGTTTCCATAGAAGCTCAACTATGAACTCAGTGAGACAAAAAGAGAAGAAATCACTGAGAAGCACTTCTGGACCTAGTCAGAGGTATGAGCAGGGCCACTGGAATTATGCGACTGTTTGGCTGAACCAACTTTTGCACAGTTATACATTTTCTGCATTAGCCACATAATTCATCATCTGCTCCCTAATCGGCAGATTTGAACAAAAAAAGCATTGTTTCTAGCTCAAACGGCTCAAACGTCCCCAAATATGCAGCGACAAGTGTTACAGCATGGTGAAAGGCCCTTTGCAAATCTAGAATGGTCACCTGTTACTTATTGCTAAATGTGGGTGTTAAATTGGTACTAATGGTGTGCAAGCCACTCTTGCTTCCTTCTGCGCCTCTCTTGCCTCTTTCTGCATTTCCGTTGCTTCTTTCTGTACATTTCTTTCTTTTTTATACTTCTCTTGCCTCTTTTTGCAAATCTCTTCTACTTTCTGCCTCTTATTGCCCCTAATTTGCTTCTTTCTGTACCCCGCTTGCCTCGTTCTGCACACTTCTTCCCTCTTTCTACACCTTTCCAGGCGTTTTCTGTATCCCTCGTATGTCTTTCTGCACCCTTTTGGCTTTCTGCACCTGTGTTACTTCTTTCTGCACGCCTCTTCCTTCTTTCTGCACCTCTCTTGTTTCTTTCTGCACCTTACTTGCTTCTTTCAGCACCTCTGTTGCTTTTTTCGGCAGATCTATTTCCTCTTTCTGCACCTTACTTGCCTCTTTCAGCATATCTGTTGGTTCTTTCAGCAATTCTCTTGCCTCTTTCTATACTTCTCTTCCTTCTTTCTGCACCCCTCAGGGCTCTTGCCTCTTTGTGCACCACTCCTACCTTTTTCTGCATACCCTTTGCCTCTTTTTGCACCTCAGTTGGTTCTTTCTGCACTGCTCTTGCTTCTTTCTGCACCTCACTTGCCTCTTTCTGCACTTCTCTAGCTTCTTTCTACACCTCTGTTGCTTCTTCCAGCAATTCTCTTTGCTCTTTATGCATTTCTCTTGCTTGTTTCCGGATATCTCCTGTGTCTTCTGGCACCTCTTCACTTGCTTATTTCTGCACCTCTCTTGCCTCTTTTGCCACCTCTGTTAATTCTTTCTGCAACCCTCTTCCCTATATGTGCAACTCTCTTGCCTCTCCCTATACCTCTCTTCCCTCTTTCTGCACCACTCTTGCCTCTTTCTGTACCTCTGTTGCTTCTTTTTGCACTTCTCTTGCCTCTTTCTGCACTGTTTGTGCCTCTTTCAGCACCTCTGTTGCATTTTTCTGCACTCCTCGTCCTTCTTTCTGCTCCTCTCGTGCATCCTTCTGCACCTCTGTTGCCTCTTTCAGCACCTCTGTTGCATCTTTCTGCACTCCTCATCCTTCTTTCTGCTCCTCTCGTGCATCCTTCTGCACCTCTGTGCCTCTTTCAGCACCTCTGTTGGTTCTTTCTGTGCCGCTCTTGCTTCTTTCTGCACCTCACTTGCTTCTTTCTGTACTTCTCTTGCTTATTTCTACGCCTCTGTTGCTTCTTTCTGCACCCCTCTTGCTTCTTTCTGTACCTCACTTGCCTCTTTCAGCACCTCTGTTGCTTCTTTCTGTACCCATGTTCCCTCTGTTGGCACCCCTCTTTCCTATTTATACAGATCTCTTACCTTTCTGCACCTCTCTTGCCTCTTTCGGCACCTCTGTTGCTTCTTTCTGTACCCATGTTCCCACTGTTGGCACCCCTCTTTCCTATTTATACAACTCTCTTGCCTCTTTCTACACCTCTCTTCCCTCTTTCTGCACCACTCTTGACTCTTTCTGTACCCGTTGCTTCTTTCTGCACTTTGCTTGCCTCTTTCTGCAACCTTCGTGCCTCCTTCTGCACCGCTGTTGCTTCTTTCTGCATTTTTCTTGGTTCTTTCTGCACCCCTCCTGCCTCTTTCTGCACCTCTGTTGCTTCTTTCTGCACTTCTATTGCCTCTTTCTGTACCTCTCTTGCTTCTTTCTGCACCTCACTTGCCTGTTTCAACACCTCTGCCGCTTTTTTCCATAGATCTTTTGCCTCCGTTCAGTACCTCTAATGCTTTTTTCTGCAGATCTATTGCCTCTTTCTGCACCCTTCTTTTCTCTTTCTGTACCTCTCTTGCGCCTTTCTGCATCCCTGTTCCCTGTTTCTGCACATTTCCTGCTTGTTTCTGTACCCCTCTTTCCTCCTTCTGTACCTCTGTTGGCTCTTTCTGCACTTCTCTTGCTCTTTCTACACCCTTCACACCTGTTTCAGAACCTATCTTGGTTCTTTCTGCACTGCTCTTGCTTTTTGCTGCACCTCACTTGCCTCTTTCTGCACTTCTCTTCCTTCTTTCAGCACCCCTCCTGCCTCTTTCTGTAACACTCTTGCCTCTTTCTGCACCCTTCCTACCTTTTTTTTGCACCCCTTTTGCCTCTTTTTACACCTGTTGGTGCTTTCTGCACTGCTCTTACTTCTTTCTGCACCTCACTTGCCTGTGTCTGCACCCCTGTTCTCTGTTTCTACACATTTCCTACCTGTTTCTGCACCTCTCTTGCCTCTTTTTGCACCTCTGAGTTAGAGGTACTTTTAATCCCCCTGCCCTTTTATGTACTAGGGCCTTACAGGGGAGGTCATGCCAATCACAGGGATATCCCAACTCATAGTGTACCCTAGTAAATGTAGGTGTTTTCACTGTATTCTAAGTGTCTTTTCAGCATAGCACTGGCTCCGGGCTTGGTTAGTCAGAGTCAGTTACCACCAGTACCATCAGTACAAAGTTGGAGGACCAGGATGACTTTGAAACAAGGCCCCTTTCTGCACCTCTGTTGGTTCATTCTGCATATCTCTTACTTCTTTCTGTACTTTTCTTTGTCTTTCTGGACTTCTGTTGCTTCTTTCTGCATTTCTCTTGCTTCTTTCTGTGCCTTTCTTCCTCTTTCTTCACATGTCCTACCTCTGTAGGCATTGTTAGAAATTAGTAATTAAAAAACCTTTGAAATTTACTGGAAAACTATAGGTTTTAGGGACGGTATAGTAAGTTGGACATTTCACTCTTACGAAACCAGAGAAATTCGGCCGTTATAGTTAGTTGAGCTAACTATAACTCTCGCCTGGGCAATGCACTGCTGATGACGTCACATATTACATCATTCATGACATGGTCAGTGACATCACTGAGGGCATCACTGATGACATCCCAAATGGCATTACTGATGACATCTCAAATGACATTACTGATGACATCATCCATGTGATAATATAATGCACCTCCTTACACCCTAATATAACCTTTGATATACCCACTCTAAAATACAGACTGCCACTTTCGAAACCATAGACACACTGTTAGACTTGGCACCATTGGTGTGGGTCTCCCTTCCATTTTTTGCTATTGCCTCCTGTGTTTTTGCTATGTTTGTGCTGGTCTAGATGCTATGGGCACTTTGCCACTGCTGTTCAGTGCCAAAGTGCAAGTGCTCCCTATTGTAAATTATTATAATGGATTAGTGACTCTATGACTGGCTTATTTGATTTACTTGTCAGACCCTAGTGTTTGCCTAGGGCCTGTAAATCAAATGCTGCTGGTGGGCTTGCAGCACTGGTTGTGCCACCCACAGAAGCAGCTTGTAAAATATGGCTCAGGCCTGCCATTGCAGAGCCTGTATGCAGCCTGGGGCTGCCATGTCAACTTGGGAAGTGCACACACTTGCCAGTCCCTGAAACCATCCCTTTTCTACATGTTAGACACCCTTAAGGTAGGCCCAAGGTACCCCCATGGGCAGGGTGCATTGTATGTAAAAGGTAGGACATGCCTTGATGTGTGTGGCATTTCCTGATAGTGAATTACAGCCAATCTTGTATTTCACTATTGCAAGGCTACTTGTTCCTATAGGCCAGAATGGGCAGTTAAATTCAATTCAATTCAATTCTTTCTTTATTCGTCCTTCAGAAGATGGTCATAAAAGATACATCATATTAAAAACATCCTATAAAAACATACACGTCTCAACAATACACACCTCATTTTCCATTTAAAAAGAGTACAACAGCAAGCAAATACTGTAATATGTTCTCTGAACTAAAGTGACAATGCAAAGCGATTGGGTTCATAAGTAGCAGCAGATATTATCTAATAGTGCAAAAGACAACAGCAGCCATAAATAGCAGCAAATAAATAACCAATAGTTCATGAATAATAAAAGTCAAATCTATAAAGGGGTTAGCAGCAGCAGGGGTTACCAGCAATACAGATACAAACCATACAGGAAAATGGTAAAGTTTAGTTTGATTATAACATCTTATGATCCTAAATTACCCAGGGAACTAGGTAGAAATTCGAGTTTAGTATGCCTGAACTCAGAATGTTAATATACATCTTTTAGTGAGGGTGATTTATACATTCTGTGTTTGAAAATACCACTTTTAGAAAGTAGGTATTTTCTTGCCTAACCATCCAGCATGCCTCTGCTGGGTTTGTGTATTTCATGTCTGATTTGTGAGTGACAGGGGGCTGGGGGGGGGCCTTGGCTCCAGCAGTCTGACGGGTCAGGGCTGGGCTGAATAGGGCCTGCATTGAATAGAGAGCAAGGGGGGAGATTTCCTTTCAGCTACCTGGGCCAGGTCTGCTCTCAAACAGTGCTGTCTCCACCTCCTGCCAGGAAGCTGCACAGAATTGGTTTTGGCTGGGTGCAGGCACCCTCTGCCTTCAGAGGACAAAGGATTTACTGGTATAAATATTAGGGCCCAGACCCCAGAACTTTAGATCATTTCTGGGAACCAAGACAAACATTTGCCAAGGAGAAGAACCAAGAAAGCTGAAGTAGTACACTGCCCATGTGCTGTGCTATTTCTGGGGTTGGCCTGCTGTGGTTACTTTATTTGCCAAGGAATAGGGAAAGAGGACTTTTGCAAACTTTTCATCATCTTGAAGAAGACTCTCCAAGGGCTGGAAGTGTGCTTGCCTCCTGCCTGAAGTCTCAGGGATACAAGACTTCACCACCGGCTCCCCTGAATTCCCTTGCTGGGAATTCTACCTGCAGAAAGGTGCCTACTGTTGTTTGGGCCCTCTGAGAAAACTGTGTGTCACGGGGAGCTGGAAGCGCGACGCAACGAGGAGAAGCGTTTCGCCGCCGCAGCAGTTACGTCACATCGCCGAAGAAGCATGCCGCAGCTGTTCGCCGTTGTATCACCGGCAAAGCGTGTTGCATCACCAGAGAAGCGTGTTGCCGCTGCAGAGGCTGCCATCACATCACCAGAGAAGCGTGTCGCAGGGCCTGTCGCTGCTCAGAAATTAACGAGTTCGCCACATGGCCGTCCGGCGTGCATACATCACATCCAACGTTGTCGCATCGCATCAAAGATGCCACTTTGTCGCATTGCACCAGATCGTCGCATCGCATCGAGGAGCCATCTTGTTGCATCGCCACCAAGCCGCAGTAAGAAACGACGCATCAACTCCCAACACAGTAAGGAAGCGACACATCACCTCCCCTGCGCAGCAGTAAGGAACCGATGCTTCCACTCCCCTGAGTGTAAGGAATGGTGCATCAACTTCCCTGTGACCCTTTTGTTTCCATTGCGTGACGCATCTAAGGTAATTTGAGAGTAAAGTGTCGAATTTACTATCTACATTGAACTAAGTCATTTTCTACCATTTTAAAGACTTATTTTTGATTACAGTTTTGTGGATTTTTGCTGTTTGGTCTTGTGCTATGTCTAGTAAAGATTACTTATTTTTCTAAACT
This sequence comes from Lissotriton vulgaris, assembly GCF_964263255.1. Classification (NCBI taxonomy): domain Eukaryota; kingdom Metazoa; phylum Chordata; class Amphibia; order Caudata; family Salamandridae; genus Lissotriton; species Lissotriton vulgaris. Next base: position 36,162,368 of record NC_141693.1, on the reverse strand, counting down.
GGTGTGGTGTCCATTTGGTTCAGTGAGAGATCACAAGGAAGGGGCCTGAACACATCTAAGGAAGGAGGTAGGGGGGATAAGGAAACATTAAGTATGTGGCAGGAGCAGTGCTGAATTTGTGAAAAAAAACTCAAAATTCCAGGACCCTTGTCAGGAGGTCACTGCAGCTTTCACCAGCCACTGTCCCTGCCAGTGCTTCCATGGGAGTACCAACTCATCTACTAACCATCACACTCTAACAAGTCTGACAATTCATACTATCCCAGGCCCTCAAGGTATAAGAATGGCTTGGGTAGTGGATATTAGTCATTATTAATATGTATTCAATTAACAGCTATTGTTGCTCTCATCCCTAATTAGGCAGACAGCACCACCATGTGGCAGACTTTCATAAGAGTCAGTGCTGACATTTAAGTGCTGGTGCCGAGCACCGGAAACCACCGGCTCCAATTAATCCCCAGGGCTGGCTCTGTGGTGGTGTGATCGGTGCCACCGCACTGGGTGTTGACTTGGGGTGGGGGCGTAATTTTTGAAAATGTATATTTTCATTTTAGAAGCACCTGCTGCCGCGTTCCTTGCCTTCAGTAAATTTTCAGATATCAATTAAAATGGCAAGCTAACTGGTGATTAATTGTCTTTCTGGGAAGAGATCGGAGGTTTGTCTTGGGGAAGTCTGACTCATACTAAGGTATTACAGAGGGTAAAAATGCCTGCTGCTAAGAACGCGTATAATGCAGATTACAAAGCGCATATAATGTAAATTGATCAGTGTGTTACTGCTTCTGTAAGAGAGATCCTTTTGTAACTTGTCGTTTATAAATCAAAATCAGAATATAGAACATTGAGTTATTAACTGTCATCAAAGGGCTGCATGCAAGCTGCAAGGTATATATGAGAGCTACATGTTTTTTTGCCAAGTCTTTCATTACCCTAATCTTGTGAAAAAGGTTCATTTGGGTAGAAAACAATTCTTATTATGAAAGAGAATCCCTAACAATGATGTTTCATTTTAAATTCAGAACTTGTGCTTTTCCAGAATAAGGACTCAAACTCTGTTGCCTACCATAATAGATTGCATGTCTCCCCTACGCTACACCTTGTAGTCCTGTCTGATGTAACATTTCCTATAGACTGATTTACACATGTATGATTGTCTCTGTGCAATGTGTGTATGATGTAAAGTGCTGCAACACCTTACACTGGTATAAGTGGCACTAAAAAACTCAATGAATCTGAGAGAGTGGTTATGGAGACTTGAGGGGCACTGTTAAAGGGTGCTAGTGAGGGAATCCATGGCAGAGGTGGTCATTGGGGGGGGTGCCAACTAACATTGCACTGGGCACCACCAGCGCTAATTGTTAATCACTGAGTGGGAGCCTGGGGCAAACCTTTTGATGCACATATCATTGTGGCTTGAATCCTGCAGTGAATGTAGTCACTTCCATGGCCTGTGCAGTGGGACTTGCCGCTTCAGAGGCTCTCCTGCTGTGACAGACGGCTTTTCAAGAGGAAGACTGTCATGCAGAGATCTGCTGAAGCCTGAGTGACGCTGTGGTGGTGCCTCCATAGTCCAAGAGGGGTAGCGTGGTAAGGACTGCTGTGCTGTAAGAGTCGCAGTCTTGTGTGATCGGGCAGGAGTCAGTGAACTGTGAGCAGCGGTTACCCATAGGTTCCCAAGGGCAACAAGGACTGCATCCGACGTGGCCCCATGGATTGAGTGAGGACACTGTGGAAGTACAGCTACCTCACCGGGGTGGGCATCAGGATCATTGGATTCACCCTCCCCTTGGGAAGCATGGACACTTACCCTGCAGGAGGAGTGAGAAAACACCTCTGATTGCTGCCTCAGAATGACCGCGTAGTCTCCATGAAAATCCTGCACCTGCCGAATGATGCTACGATGCTCACATGCAGGTGACTCCCTTGAGCAAGACCAGAGCTGCTGAGCGTGACCACAGTCAGCACACCCTCCAAAGCGCTCAATGTTTCCTCTCTGCTGGAGCAGGTATCGCTTGGAACTTGCCTTCGGGGATTCAATGGTAGGAGTGCTGCCTGGCCGAAGGCACATTAGACTGTAATCAAAGAGTCAGAGTGGACTCTTGAGTTAAAGGTCTATTCATGAGCCCTCCATGGATGATGCCACCAGTGAATGGGGAATAACCCCAATAACAATGCAAGCAATGGGTGGGACAGGGACTTGCCAATGAGATACTAAAGCTCGACGTCAAGGGGGAAATGTGATCTTGTATGTAAATTTGATTAAGTAGAGTTAGAAAAACTACTATGACTTTCTTTCAAAAATAAAGAATTTGTCTGGAAATTAATTTATTGCTGCTGCAGGCTCTTTGTCTTCTGAGCCAACTAATCTGTTTCCACATCTCCCCCACACAGCAAGGGAGCCTTAGACTGCTCATTCACATCTACCACTGAGAGTCAAGTGCAGAAGGGGTACTTGGCCCTGTTGCGTAGGATCCATAGTAGGCCCGCCCATAGGACATCAGGATAGAAGGTCTCAGCCCCCAAGGTTGGACCCAGTAGCCCCTCCATGCCCTGTGTCCCTCTTAATGGGTTCTTACACAAGCATATTGTCAAAAGTGAGGGATGGGATCTAAATCTAGTTTTGTGAAACTTAATAATGCAGTTTTCAACAGCCTATTGAGACACCCAGATACAAAATATGTTGCTATTATTTTCCATTCTGAGTTAATTAATGCTATTAGGTGACAGCTGATAGGGTTTGAAATGGGCACGCATTTGTAAATTAGCTGAAGAACCAACCCTTTCCTTGAAGTCAGGATTTGTTTATTTATTTAGAAGTTTTGTATAGCGCTAGCTGGACCCGAGGTTATCAGAGTGCTTCACAACAGGTACAGTTATGAGCAATTTTTTTGGCAAAGTCAAACATCTGCAGTTTACCAACTTAAGAGCATTAAAAAAACAAAGTTACAATACAGATCTTCAGGCTGCGTGGTATTAGGATGAGGAGTTGCTTGTCTTTCCTGGAGTCATTTGTGGAATTCACGTTACGATCGAGAGCGCTCAAGGAAGAGGGCTTTGAGAAGGATCTTGAATTTCAGGAAGGAAGAGGTTGTTCTGATGTGGGGGGGGGGGTGGAGTTCCAGATATAAGGCACATTACCTGCAAAGTATTTATTTGCGGTTTTGTGTTTCCCTGATTTCAGTGGGATGGGTAGAAGCGTGTTGGAGCTTCTGAGGTTCCTGGACTGGCCAGCCCTTTTGAGTTTGGAGGCCAGGTATTCTGGTTTACCAGTGTGCAGGGCTTTGTGGGTGAGACAGGGTGTACGGAAGCTGGCTCGTTGATCAATAGGGAGCCACTTCAGTTCCTTGAGTGCCGGAGAAATGTGTTCGAATTTCTTAGTTCCTGTGACCATTCTAGCGGCGGCAGTGAGGATGGTGGTCAGGGGACCTAGGTGTGATTTTGCTGTCCCAGTCAGGGCTGCGATTCCGTAATCAATTCTGGAGAGTACCAGGGCCTGGGTGGCTAGTTTAAGATCTTTCGGGGGGAGGAAGGGTTTTATTTTGTATAGCAGTTTCAGATTTAGGAACGCGCTTTTGGCGTCTTTTGAGATGTGTTTTTTCATGTCCAGTTAGGAGTCAAGGGTAATACCTAGGGATTTCACTGAGTCCTTTGGATTAAGGGCACCATTGAGGGCATCAATGGCTTTGAGCCATTCTTCGATTTGGGGGTTTTCATCTCTGTTGCAAATGAGGAGAGGTTCTGTTTTCTTGGTTTAGTTTAAGGTGGTTCGCTGAGAGTTGGGCCTCTTTGAGTGTGACGTTTAGTCTGTGTATGTCTTTGATCGAGGTGGTTTCCAGATAAAGTTGTGTGTCGTCTGCATAGAGGTGGAAGGGGATGTTGGAGTTCCTTAGAAGTGAGGTGAGGGTTCCATGTAGATTTTGAAAAGTTGGGGAGAGAGCTCTGACCCTGTGGAACTCCTCTGTTGACGGGAAGGGGGTCAGACTCTGAGTTATTGATTTGTATTCTTTGCGTGCGGTTGAGAAGAAAGGAGGAGAACCAGTTTAGTACCGTCAATTCAATGCCCGCTCTTTCATGGAGGACTTTGAGGAGCAGGTTGTGATCAACAGTGTCGAACGCGGCCGATAAATCTAGGAGAATGAGACGACTGCATTGGTCTGAGTCAAGTGATTTGTGGAGATCATCTAATACATTTAGGATTGCAGTCTCGGTACTGCATCCCTTTCTGAATCCTGATTGAAGAGGGTCTAGTAGCTTGATATTCTCTAAGTGTTGGGTTAGCTGTGGAAGAACACATCTTTCTAGAGTTTTGGATAAAAGAGGAAGGTTCGATACCGGTCTGAAGTTGTTATTGTCCTCCGAGTCTAGCCCAGGTTTTTTTAGTAGCAGCGTGACTTGGCCTACTTTGAGGCAGTCTGGAATGATTCCCGAGCTCAGTGAGCTATTGATGATCTTGCACCAAATTGGGGCTAGGGTAAGCTTTAGGTCTTTAGCCAGGCTCAAGGGCAGCTGATCTAGGGAGTGGGATGAGGGTTTAGCGGAGGCGATCAGATTGATTATCTCTTCTTCCTGGATGGGGCGGAAGGAGGACCAGTGAGTAGGTGTGTTCACTGGGGTGTTGCCGTATATTGTTGGCCTCAAGTTCTCCATGGGAGTAGCGGGAAATGTGTTGAGAGAGAGATCAATGTTGGCGATTTTTTCACTGAAAAAGTTGGCAAAATTGTCGCAGTGATCTTTGGACGCCACTATGTTGGATGCTATCGGTTTGGATGTTTGGTTCCTAATGATGTTAAAGAGTTCTTTGGGGCGGTTTTTTGCATTGTCTAAGGCGGAGCAGAAGAAAGTTGTCTTTTTGTTCCTGATGTGTTTATTGTAGTTTCTGCGTGCTTCCTTGAGTTGATCGCGGTGGAGGGAGGAGGGCTTGTTCCTCCAAATTCTTTCTAATGATCTGAGGTGTCTTCTTTCCTCATTGTTCTCTGTGGTGAACCAGGACCTGGAGGGGGTGTTTCTGGTTCTTTTTAGTTTCAGGGGCGGCAAAAGGTCCAAGGTGAGCATCATGTTGGAGTGGTAGAAAGAGGTGAGTTCGGTGGTTGAGAGGTGCTCCGTCCTACTTGGGAGGAGCGTGCTTAGCCCTTCTCCTAGTGCAGCCCGGGGGACTCGAGCTGTGTACCTGACCCATTTGGGAGGGGCCTGCATAGGGAGTTGAGGTACGGCCGGTTGGTTGATGTGGAAAAGAATAATGTGGTGGTCCGACCAGTCCACAGGAATGATATAATCATAGTGATTGTAGGTCTGACCGAGATTATTGCGTCTAGGATCGCTCCTCTATGGTGTGTTTCTTCTGAGCAGTGTTGGGTCATACCGTTATCTAGCAGGAGATTGTGAGAGATTGGATGAGCAGGTTTTTTTGTTTCATTCCATCGTAAGTTGAGATCACCTAGAATTATACCGCTGTCATTGCTGGGTGCGCATTGGGTGATCAAGTGAAAGAGCTGTGTTCCAAATTCGTTGGAGTTGCCAGGAGGATGGTACAGGAGATGGCAACAAAACAACCTGTTTGTGAGTGATTTGATGTTGACCGACAGGCACTCAAAGGTTTTATAAAGGCACGAGGAGCATTCTGAGATGGAGAGATCCCTTCTGTGAATGATTGCTAAGCCGCCGCCTCTATGTTCATGTCTGTCTTTGTGGATAATTGAGAACCCGGGTGGCACCAGCATGTCCATGTTAGGGAAGGACAGGGTGTTGAGCCAAGTTACCGTGATGAAGACTACAGCTAGGTCTTGGAGAGGATGGCTCCTGCTATTTCAGTTGCATGTTTGGAAGCAGATCTACTGTTGATGAGCATGCAATTAATGAAAGGTTCTTCTTCGAGTTTCGAATTGTTGGGCTGGGCTCTAGGAATGGAAGATAGTTGCGCTGGGGGTCTGGTGTCTCTCCATGGGTGATGGTCCCTACCCACATTCTGTGAGCAGAGTGCGGACTTAGGGTAGGGGTATGTGGGTTGGTTGTATAATGCGGCAAGTGTGGTCGCTTCCTGAGGGGAGAGGTTGGGGTTTGATCTACTAGGCCTATCTGCTCGTGACTCAATCCACGGTTTGGAGGGTGACGGGCAAGATCTGTGGGGGGCAGGGGTCTGGTTGGGGGGCGGTGATTCAATCCTACTAGGTTGAGATGGGGAGGGGGAAGCTACGGACTGTTGGGTGGGCAGACAGATTTTCGCTAGGGAGGATAAGGTTTCATTCAAATCCACAGGCCAGGATTTCGAGCTGCGCTTCCATAAGTTTGAGGCGCTGCATCAGGTTATTAGAGGGGGAGAGGAGGGGAGAATGGGAGGAGCTGGGCTCTTGGGCGAGGGGCTGCTCGATATGTTGCTTCTAGAGGGGTTCAGGGGAAGCGGGTTGCTGACTTGAGATTATTGTCCATCAGCTATATGGCTGAAGGAGGGGGGGCTGTGTTCCCATTGTGGTTGGGAGTAGCGTTCTTCTGTGGGCGGGTGGCAGTGCTCTAGTTGAGTTGAGGTTGGCAGTGAGGGGGCTGTGGATCGGTTTTGCTTGGGAGTTGGACTTCTCTTTTGGGCGAATGACTGTGCTCTGGGTGCGATTATGCTGGTGAGGGAGGGGGGCTGTGGGTCCGATGTGGATGGGAGAGAGGCTTGCCTCTGGGCGGTTGGCTTAGATGGATCTGGGGGCAGGGTTGGACGATAGGAGAAGCCATAGTTGAGGAGGACGCGGGGCAGATGGAGTCACGGTCTGGTGGGGAATAGGCTCGGGGAGAGGGCGCGGGCAGGATCTGATGACTTGATTGTTCGAAGCCTCCCGTGGGGGGGGTACGCGAATGGTGTGTTTTGTGGGATGAGGCCTTCTTAAGTGAAGGGAAAAGGGAGTCGAAGAACTCGAGGTTCTCATTTTTGCCTGAATTAGGATGGTGCCGTTCTCAAAAATGGTAATGGAGATGCATCCGGTCAGGGACTGTTGTTTCAAGAGAGAGATTCCAGCCTGTCAGTGTGGAAGATGAAGTCCATTTTACGTTGCCCTCTAGATCGGCAGTGGTATGTTTCTACAACTAGCGTTTCGGGATATTGCATGATTATTCTGTGTTTAAAGTGTTTTTTTGCTTTGAAGGAGAGTCTGTGGGGGAAGGTATCGCGAAGGCATTCTGTCCGTGGGCTGTCAGGTAGTTAGCTGTAGGACTTGGATTTGGGTTCAATTGTATGGCTGGGGGCATCTTCGCAGAGTGGGGGGGAGGAGTTCCTCTAGCGCGAGAAAGAGGGAGAGTGTCGCGTCGGGTGGAGGGTGAGCTGCTCGACGAGGTGTGTAGTGGGACAGTAGGCAGTGAAATCTCTCAAGTGAGGTGGGGTATTGGCTAGGCGACAACAGGTCTTCAAGTGTGGCCCATTTGTGCGAAGGGGGGAGAGTGTTGTGCCGGGGGGAGAGGAAATATTGTACCTCACAGAAATGTGGACTCTTAAGTCCTTGTGAGTAAAGTTTCTATGGGTGCTCACCGGGTGATCCAGGGCTGAAATGCCAGTGGCATTTTTTAACATACACAAAGTACATGTTTATAGGTAGTAAGAACCCCATTTCAGAACTTTTTCTATCCTTGGGAGATTTACTCTTGTCAACAGCAGGAATACATTCCTTACCAGGGTGAGATGTTAGCACGTGTGTTTACACTTACTAGTTTTTATTATGTGTGAAAATTACATGACTATATCCGACATACAAAAGATTCATTCACAATCTTTCGCCAAGAGTACTTCTGGAAGGCTTTCTTAGTGTCATCAATCTGTATCCATACCAGTTGTTAAACTGAATACATAGCTCTTCGCCATGTTTTTGTCTCATGCCCATACAGAGCTCAGAATGATTAATATTTGGTGCTATTTACATATCAAAATGTGTGTTGCTTGCTGGTAATCTAAAATGGAGAAGCCAAGTATTGTAAGTTTATTCCATGCCCGCCACTCACCCATTCCCCCCTTTTCTTCCTCAGTAGATATCGGGCACACTGATGGGCAGTGTGCGGCGCTAGCTTCACTTCTCAGCAGGGCTGCTATTAAGTTTTAAAGGAACAGTACTCATGCGTCCACATTGCTAACTTATCAATTCAATGCATCGGCACTTCAAAGCATGACTGTTATAATTTCATTGGGACAAAATCAGTTTTTCTTAGAAGAGGGCCAGATGTAGGTGGCCCAATACCGGTCGGTAATGGCCGAAATTACTGAATTTTGGCCGTTGCCGACCGGTATTGGGCATTTGGAATGTAGGTGGCCTAAATTGCAAATTCGGTAATTTACCGATTTGGTATTTTAAGGAATCGGTAAATTACCGATTCCTTAAAATACCGAATCAGTAAATTACCGAATTTGCAATGTAGGGAGCACTCAAATGAGTGCTTTTCCCATTTTAGGATTCGTTATTTACCACCAACTAGAAGTTGGTGGTAAATAACGAATACCATTGAAAATGCAAATCAGTGCATTTTCAACTGGCAGACATACATGCCCTTAGGGCATGTATGTGTGCCACATCTGCACACAAGCACGATTCAGGGGTGCAACAGAGTGTCAATGTCACACCCAACCACCCTTGAATGTGTCCCCCATTTTACCGATTCGGTAATTGGCATTCATTCCTATGGGCAAATTTTTTGCTACATAGCATTTACCGATTCTAAAATACCGAATCGGTAAAATTCGGTATTTTAGAAATCTGTAAATACTATTTACTACATCTGGCCCCATGACTCTGCAAACGCCTTTCATTTGGTGCTGCAATGCCTTTAATAACATTTCCCCTGGTGCTTTAAATGGGCAGGTACTATCAGGTGCTCAGTACCTGTACTTCTTTCATTTTAAAGGGATAGTACTGGCACTTCTCACCACGGCGCCAATCATTTTAATGGAAGAGTTTGGCACTTCTAATCAGCAAACTTACTCTGGAACAAGGAGTACACGCACTTCTACTTTTCCATTTCTAGCACTGACACCCCCTGGAAGGTTTGCAGGACAGCTAATCATGGAGTACTAACCTTAATTGGCAAATTGAATATTCACAGTCTTTATTTCCCTCTCACCTTTCAGATTAGGCATAGAAAACAAGAGTTTCAGTATCAACAGACTATAACTGTGTGGGATATTTAGTTATGGTGCTCACAAACCAACAAGCCCTTTCGTGAAATGTCGAGTGCCATAAATACCCCATGTGGCTTCCCTTGCCCTGATCCTACCTTCTTCTAGAGGCCATGTCTTTGAGAAAATCTATCACCACATTCTTTTAAAAATATATATTTTTAGAGTTTTATATAGCGCAAGCTAGACCCGAGATATCAGGTATCAGAGCACTTTACATGAGCACCAGTTACGTTACACAAGGACACATTCATTTTTGTTAGGCACGGGGAGATTAAGTGATTTGCCCAGAATCACAGGATGTTGAGCGTCAGTGCCGAGACTCGAACCCGGTTCCCCAGCTTCGAGGTCGACCGCTCTAGCCGTAAGGCCACATCTTTTCCTCATTGTTTAATTAATTTGATAATCAAATAGAGCCAGGCTGCAGTGTACAGCCTCTCCAGAGGTAGCCTGGTGTGAAATGTAGCTTCATTACGAGTGGCCCAGTTAATTGTGATATGTGCGTAACCCCTCTTACGGTACATAACGCAATTATGAGTTTTGTGATAAATATCAGCAAGTCAAACATTGTGATATTTATCAGGGGAAAATGTCCACCTGGTATTTACAGGAACATGCAGACTTTGGTCCACTAAGCACCGAATTCAGCATTTTATTCCCAAAATCTCATAATTGGGAGATATGTTTCTGATTTTTAATGTTGTAATCTAAAGTCTATGAAGTATGATTTTGAATTCAATGTGCTTTTTAGGTCAAGCCTATCAGACAGCGCAAGATGTCTACTTACGAAAGACTTATTGTGAGCTTACCAGGAACTAAAAGGGGTTTGGCGCTGTTAATTGTCAGCAATTGGGTGGCTATCCTGTCATTCTCATTGGGCTACTTTTTATCTGATGGCTTTTTTGTCATTCTTGTGTTTGATCCTCACATGGAACATTGCTTCTTTCCCATCTCTTTGACTGGCTGGCTTCCAAGTTTCCTCTATTTGCTTCTAGGAAACCACTTTTTTTATTTGTTTAAGCACTCCATCACAGTGCATGTATTATCCAGCTGCCTGCTTTGTGTGCTTTTCTCCTCCGCTTGCTCTCTGCCCATGTGTATCTCTCCCCCAACACACCCTTGTATTGCTTTCTCTCATGGGAAACATCCTTTACCACGCATCCATTACAATGCGGTATGTTGCATCGTGGTTTTGACTACGCAAGTCATTACATCGACTTGCACTGGAGGGCGCTCTAGACTAAGGAATAGTGTAATTTACTATTCCAACACCTTCCCTACTGAACGTAGACTGGAGTTGGAATAGTAATTCACACTGTCCCTAAATCCAGCGCCCACCAGCGCAAGTCGATTTAACGACTTGCGTTGTCAAAACCGCGATGTAACATACTGCGTTGTAATAGAACGCTTTGTCTCGTCATACATCCTCTCTCACTCATGCTTCTGTCTTCATGCTCCACATTGCTCTCTTTTGCCTGTGTTCTCTCTCTCTTGTTGCTTCTCCTTGATCTGACATGTTGCTTCACCTCCATCCCCAACCCACTCATCCATTATTCGTTTTGAAAAAAGTACTTATGCTCTATATTTCAAAACAGCGCTTTCAGTATACTTTTTTTAAATGTACTGACCCATCTTAGATAGGTAAATAAAAAAAATGATGTTCCTTTGTATGTGCATGCATGAATGTGTGTTGAAAGCGTGTTATTGCCACCAAATGAGCATGGCATTGTGTCTCTTTTTATTGAAGCCAATCTGTACAGCAACTGTGATGATCTATCTACAGCATGTATAGAAACATTACCAAACCCAGTAAATCTTATAGAAGAGACCTGTTGGCGTTGACAGTGCTTGTTTAATTACATGTATTGATTCTTTTAAAAATACGCCTTTTGTTTGAAATAATCAGTTTATGTTTATGACAAATATATTGCATTTACGATGTCCTTTGTAACTGATATATTGAATGCCAAATAACTGGTGAGCATTTATGTACACATAAACTTGAGATGTAACTTAACAGATCTGTGAATATTATGTGTGAAGCAAGTATCAGTATTTGTTCTTCGTCCTTTCGGAAGCCCGTAGAATGATAAAAGTAGACCCAATTTAGAAAAAAACTAGCCTAGAGTGGTGTTGTCAAAGTTTGGCGTGAGTACTTCTGATTGCAATATTTAAATTCAAACCTCAGTGTGCTAGGGGTGCTTAAGAAATGCAGCCCACTGAAAAGATGGAGTTTAAGCACATAAACAACCTTCACCGATGGGCAATTTGTTTAATAGCCAACAGAAGACTATTCTAAAACTGTGGGGCAAGAAGAGAATCTGCCATAGCGCCAAGCTCAGAGTGATGTTGAAACATAAGATCAGCTGCAAAAGCACAGGGCCAGATTAACCCCATCGCTGCTGCTGCCGCCTGCACTACCTCGGTAGTGCTGCGCACGTCCGTTGGCCGTCGCGGCCCGCCCACTCAATAGAACGTTCCGCACTAGCGTGGAACGTTCGTCGCAGCAGAGGGGTTAAAGCGACTGGGGGGTGCCAAGCGGAGAAGGTTTGGCATGAATACATTTGGAACCCTTCCAATAAAAGGCCTGGTGGCAACATTAATAGCTTCAAATTGATCCACTGCTCGCCAGGAAGCTGGGAAACCTCAGAGACAATATTTGTGGTCAGCTGCACTCGCTGAGTCATATCAGAAGGTAAGCTCCAGCGTAGTCACCTATTACTAGAGTTTCTGCTCCCACCTCTAGAGCTTGCAGATGTTGCCGGGTGAAAGGAAATCTCTTTTCCAGCAACCACATCTGCTGAAAATACTAGGGTTACAGAGCTCACTTGTCCCCCAAAATACAGCAACTTATCAAAGCAAAAGCCAGAGTCATTAACCATGGGGACTGGTGGGGAGGACCGACCCATATCACTGGGCCAAGAGGCTTGGTTTTACAGCCTCTTCTGGCCCAAAATCTTACACCCGCCTTGTTGACATTGAACTTCAGTAAGTTACTAGTCATCAACGCCTCAATTCCAGAAAAGGAGAAGTGGAGAGTGTGCCGAAATGGAGACGGGGCAGTTCAAAGCACTCGATAGGCTGGTTGTCATCAGCATAAGAAAGGTAGTCCACCCTGAAAGATGGAATAAATGCGCCAGCGGTTAGATGTTGGAAGAGAAGAACCAGTGAAAACTTACAAAGAGAATGGGGACAGGTCAGAATGTAATGGTGGATCGCAAATGTCTGGTTCTGACATCACCTGGTGGCTAAACATGGATAACCTATTCTGAGCACCAGCAGGGGGCGTGCCCGGTTTAAATAAAGAGCACTATTTTGGGTTTGCGCTTTCACTCTAAGAAAAGTGCGGTTCCACCGGGACCATGACTTCTCCTGGTTTTACTTTTGATGAGTAATGCCCCCTCCCCCACAACACATCCTTCACAGGTCAACCAGCTCCTTTCTCAGGCTATCGCCAGGGCCCTTGCACCCCTGCAGGACAACGTGGTGAGGCTTACGCCTCTGCGGCCTCATTTATGAGGCCCCTTGCTCCATCGGAGGTCACTTTTTGTGACGTTCCGTGGCGCAGAAGCCTGCGTGATATTTATCAGGCAGCACTCAGCCACTTTTTTTGGCTCAATGCTGCCTGATAAATATCAGCCCCTTTAACGCAGTGTTCTGCATTAAAGGGGGTGCAATGGAGGTTGCTGGGGGCGTTCCTAGCAACATCCATGGCCTTTTGACACTGCCCCAGATTTACAAAAAATCGTTAATCTGAGGCAGCGCCAGGGGTAAGGGAGGCGCAATGGGGAGAAATGTCTTTATTTCTCCTCGTATTTCCTTTTTCTATGTGTGCTGCATTCTGCAGCACACATAGAAAGACGAAAAGCCTCTTGTGATTATTTTTGTACAGAAAGGTTTCCCTTCCCTACAAAAATAATCATCCCCGCAACGTTGGCGCAGGCAGCCCATTGTGCGCCGGCGCAGGGGAAAAGAACAGGAAAGCGCCGTATCTTATAGAAACAACGCATTCCGGTCCTTTTCTTTTGCCGTAGGGAATCGCAGAAGGAAGGCCTGCTGCGCTGACCTGTGGAAAAACCTCATAAATGAGGCCCCAGGGGTCAATTGACTACTTCTGGCGCATCTCTGCTAAACAGCAGAGATGCGCCAGAAGAGTTGCGACGCATCTGCTCACCCGTGCGCCACCACTGATGCGCCGCATATACAATGCGGCGCACCGTGGTGCTCGGATGGGCAGATGCGTGATGCATCCCCCAGCGGAAATGCGACGCATTGCTGGAGTCGCGTCGCAAGTGCGATGCAGCTTTTTAGGAGGGGTTCCTACACCGGAATGCCCCACACGCCGGATAGCCTACATGTGGCGCAGAGCTTTACAACGCGATGCATAGATGCGTCACGTTCTAAATACCCCGCAGCATGGTGCTGGCTTTGCACCGCCGCTGCGTCACAAAAGTGACTCAACTGCGGCGTAAAAGAGGCGCAAGGGACTTGTAAATATGCCCCAGGTTTCTAAGGGCACTGGGATTCTTGGGGACGTGGGGGCAGCAGTGGTAGAAGTGGGCAGGATCGGCAGGGCACGGCGTGCCCTTACTTCTCTAATTTCACCGATTCCGTTCCCCTACTTTCTTATTTTAAACATGCCTCCCAGCAGGGTCGGATTGGCAGGGCGGGCAATTCTGCCTGAGGGGCCTGCGGCAAAGGCAAGCGTGTGGCCGATTTTCTTAGTCCTGTGGCTCAAGCAACTTTGTATAACTTGGTTCAACTTTCCATCCTTTTTCCAGCTTCAGGGTAATTTGAGCAGGCCATTAATTGTTATTTGTGGAATGACAATACAGCATCAGGAAGACGTGCATCATGTGGTGCACCCCTCTCCATCCTTGGCCCACAGAAGGTGTCAGTAAGCCTTTGAGAGAGGTGTGTCTGTGGAGCAGCGCAATTAACAAGTGCCGGTGTGAGGAGGAAGCTTTTGTCCCCCACAGCAGGTCACAAGGATCAGACAGACAAGCCTCAGGTCCATCAGACAGACAAGCCTCTGGTGCCTGCTGCCAGTTTTCTCCCATTGAGGTTAGGAGCTTAATTTAAATACTGTGCAATGGAATGAAGCAGTGGAATGAGAGCCGAGATCAAGAAACACAAAAGTTTTTATTAACTTTGCAATTTTAAAACAAATCTTACTCGAAACGGATGCCTTTTTTTTGGGGCATGAAGGTTTGCAAACTGCAATTATGGGCCACTTTTTTTCGGGGTGCCCGGCCAATTTTTTATCCCAATCCGACCATGCCTCCCGGATGCCAGAAATTGCCAAGGCCGATAGTTAAGCCTCAGCTTTTGTGGGCGGGCGGAACGGGCAGAGAAGGAAAAAGACTCTGTCTTTTCCTTCGTGCCCACAGAAGACAAGGACCGTGTCCAGTTCTCCTGCTGCTCGCAGCAACCCTCACCCCCTCTTTGTTTCCCCTCTTCCCTCTCTTTCTGTCTCGCTTCTCATCAGGTAGTGAAAACCGAGACGTCATGAAATGGGTATTACCCTCTCTTTCCTCCTTTTGTTTATTTGCTCCCCTTTGAAATGGATCCAAAAAAGAAAAATATTTTTGCTGGAAACATTGTGTTTCACTCACATTTTTCAAAATCTAAGTACAGTCTCGGAGTGTAGAGAAATAAGACATTCCAACTATGAAAAATAAATAACTACCTAATTAAAGCAAGACAGAGTAGTTGTAAGGTGGCCAGATTGATGTATTCCCACCTAAACACATTAGCGCCACTTTACAGTGTTTGCCAGTGAAGCGCTACTTTTGTTTTCTCCTCTCTCTTTCAACAACGTTGTTTTCCCTGGGTGGGAAAGTGCGCCTTTCCTGGAGGCACTGAAATACCTGCTTGATGGGTGAATTGGAAATCAAAAATGTGTACAAAGGATGTGATTCACAAATATGTTTTATTAAAACCACACTGCCTATGTTTTGAAAAGATATACGCAATGAGCTCTGAAACGGGTCCCTCCGGGCCCTGTAGTCATGGCCTTAACTTCTCATGTAAAAGCACTCACTAATTTCTGAATAATGAGTGGAAAAGGAAAAAGGTAACCATGCTGTTCCTGCTTACATTTCACATGTTTACTTAATCTTGCATTCCCAATGAGTGTTTGCTTTTTCTAAGATGTTGTTCATTTTTTTAGGCAGCATATTGCTCATGTCTAGTGCGCAGTTTGAATTGAGTCATATCCAGTTGTTTATAGCGGGTCAGTGCAGTGCGAGTTTCTGTCAGTGGGGCAGTATGGTGTCAGTGGGGGAGAGGATGTGGCACTATGGTCAGAGCTGCTGGATTTGGAACTGGGGATCCAGGTTCAGCCTTAATAACCAGTCCACCAGACCACTCTACTGAGAAAGCACATTTCCATGCTAGACCTTAGAAGGCGTTGCAAGACCTTAGAAGCCCTGGTGTCTTAGCACCAGCAGGTGGACCCTAGCGGTGGCAAGTGCGGGTTCACCTTGAAGGCCTGTCCACCACAATCCATACTGAAGTTCACCTCCAGTCTTGGGGACAGACCTATGAAGCAGCACACCCTAGAGTGACAGGGACTCTGTCACTGAGGTCACAAGACCCTTGAGCAGGGTGGCTCTAGGGCAGTGCGACCACGCCGAGGGCTAACTTCGGGTGGGGGCATCGTGTTTGTAAATATAATATGGTTTTAAAGGCTCTTGCTGCCACCTTCCTGGCCTCCGACAATTTTCAGCAAAAATAAAAATGTCAGATAACTCCAGTGATTCATGTTCTTAGTAGAGAGAGACGGTGTTTTGTCTGGTGGAAGTTTTGACTCATGAAAAGGAACGGCAGAGGGTTAATGTGTCTTCTGCTAAGAACATTTACCATGCAGATCACAAATTGCACATAATATGAATAGGTCAGTGGGTTACTGCTTTTGTCAGAGAGACCATATTGTTACTTGCAGGTAATAGGTTAAAATCCTAACATAGAACAGTGAGCTAAAAAACTGTCATGTAAAAGCTGTATGCAGACTACAAGGTATAAATTAGAGCGTTAGGGTGTTTTCCCCAGTCTTCGATTATCCTGATGTTGCAAAAAAGGTTTCATTTGGGTGGAAATCAATTCTGATTATTAAAGAGAACCCCCAACTATGATATTACGTTTAAAATTCGGAGTTTGTGTTTCTCCAGACCAATCACTATTAAACTATGCTGCCTACTAGTATGGTTGTCATGTGACTCCTACACCTTGTAGTCCTTTGTCTCATGTAACATTTCCTAAACAGTGATTTACACACGTATGATTGATTGTCTCTGTGTAATATGTGTGATATAAAGTGCTCTGACACCCTACACTGGTATGACTGGTGCTGTAAATTTTCTGATACTTTATTATTTAAAATCTTTTACACAAAGCTAATAGTCTCGGCAAAGATTTTTCCTTCTTAGTACTAGTGGAACATACAACTGCAGCAGTGAGAAAGGTGACCAGTCAACCTTTGAAAAGGGCCCTCCACTTCACAGCAGCACAAGTCACATTTTTTAGTAACTTTTGATCAGTTTGAGCTATAAACAATTTATTAGTTAAAATCATCAGATTATGAAGTGGATGGTGTATTATGTGGCAAATATGGCAAAACCAGGATGTATGACGGTACAAAGTGTGGTATTACCACGAGTACCGTTACAACGCAGGTTTTACAACGCAAGTCGTTACAACGACTTGCGTTGGGGGGCACTGGATAGTGAATAGTTTAATTTACTATTCCAACTCCAGTCCCCGTGGATAGTAGGGAAGGTGTTGGATAGTAAATTAAACTATTCCCTATCCTAGAGGGCCCTCCAGCGAAGTAAAACCTGCGCTGTAATGGTACCGCGTTGTTATAGTTTCGTTGTAAAGGATGTTCCCCGTAAAACCATAGCTATGTGGAAAATATTTTGCAAACTAGGATATTATGCCATTCATGTTTGAACTGCTCTTGTGGAAAAAGGGAGGAGAAGTGCTGAAGACAGAAACTCCATGGCTAGGAGACAAATGGCTTGCGATTCCATTTTTAAGGATATACGGGACATTCTGTGATTGAAAACGTTTCCCACTTTGAGAATGTATTTTAATGTCAATTACTCATATTAAACCTAAAATAAACATGTGTATCTATTGGTTAAATTAAATAACGTAATAAGCTGCAACCGGTTAGTGAAATGGGAAAAAAAAGACTAAAAAGTGGGATATTTTGTCTTTCTGCCACACTTCTGACTCCGCCCACTGACCCAATCCACTGGTTATTCCCACCTTCTGATTCTCCGCCCACAGTTCTCCTACTTTTTCCCCCCACTTCGACCACTGGGGGGCAGGGCTTAGTGGGGTTCCCAGATCTTCAGTACAGAAGGCCATAAATGTGACGCGGGCACCTGCAGGGCTTCGATCGCCTGACAGACACCTCCCATAAGAGTGCGCACACGCTTAGTGCCAATATCGGCAACACTCACCATCCCCTATACAAGAATCTCCTAGAGGAATAACCAGACAAGACGCCTTCCATAAGAGTGAGTGCGCACACGCTAAAGATAGCACCTGCCGGGAAGAAGACTTACCCGGAGAGGATAGCGACCAGGTCGCAATATCGGCAACACTCACCATCCCCCCATACAAGAATCTCCTAGAGGAATAACCAGACAAGACGCCTTCCATAAGAGTGAGTGCGCACACGCTAAAGATAGCACCTGCCGGGAAGAAGACTTACCCGGAGAGGATAGCGACCAGGTCGCAATATCGGCAACACTCACATCCCCCATACAAGAATCTCCTAGAGGAATAACCAGACAAGACGCCTTCCATAAGAGTGAGTACGCACACGCTAAAGATAGCACCTGCCGGGAAGAAGACTTACCCGGAGAGGATAGCGACCAGGTCGCAATATCGGCAACACTCGCCATCCCCCCATACAAGAATCTCCTAGAGGAATAACCAGACATGACGCCTTCCATAAGAGTGCGCACACGCTTAGTGCCAATATCGGCAACACTCACCCCCCCCCATACAAGAATCTCCTAGAGGAATAACCAGACAAGACGCCTTCCATAAGAGTGAGTGCGCACACGCTAAAGATAGCACCTGCCGGGAAGAAGACTTACCCGGAGAGGATAGCGACCAGGTCGCAATATCGGCAACACTCACCATCCCCCATACAAGAATCTCCTAGAGGAATAACCAGACATGACGCCTTCCATAAGAGTGCGCACACGCTTAGTGCCAATATCGGCAACACTCACCACCCCCCATACAAGAATCTCCTAGAGGAATAACCAGACATGACGCCTTCCATAAGAGTGCGCACACGCTTAGTGTCAATATCGGCAACACTCACCATCCCCCCATACAAGAATCTCCTAGAGGAATAACCAGACAAGACGCCTTCCATAAGAGTGCGCACACGCTAAAGATAGCACCTGCCGGGAAGAAGACTTACCCGGAGAGGATAGCGACCAGGTCGCAATATCGGCAACACTCACCATCCCCCCATACAAGAATCTCCTAGAGGAATAACCAGACATGACGCCTTCCATAAGAGTGCGCACACGCTTAGTGCCAATATCGGCAACACTCACCATCCCCCATACAAGAATCTCCTAGAGGAATAACCAGACATGACGCCTTCCATAAGAGTGCGCACACGCTTAGTGCCAATATCGGCAACACTCACCATCCCCCATACAAGAATCTCCTAGAGGAATAACCAGACATGACGCCTTCCATAAGAGTGCGCACACGCTTAGTGCCAATATCGGCAACACTCACCCCCCCATACAAGAATCTCCTAGAGGAATAACCAGACAAGACGCCTTCCATAAGAGTGAGTGCGCACACGCTAAAGATAGCACCTGCCGGGAAGAAGACTTACCCGGAGAGGATAGCGACCAGGTCGCAATATCGGCAACACTCACCATCCCCCCATACAAGAATCTCCTAGAGGAATAACCAGACATGACGCCTTCCATAAGAGTGCGCACACGCTTAGTGCCAATATCGGCAACACTCACCACCCCCCATACAAGAATCTCCTAGAGGAATAACCAGACATGATGCCTTCCATAAGAGTGCGCACACGCTTAGTGCCAATATCGGCAACACTCACCATCCCCCCATACAAGAATCTCCTAGAGGAATAACCAGACAAGACGCCTTCCATAAGAGTGCGCACACGCTAAAGATAGCACCTGCCGGGAAGAAGACTTACCCGGAGAGGATAGCGACCAGGTCGCAATATCAGCAACACTCACCATCCCCCCATACAAGAATCTCCTAGAGGAATAACCAGACATGACGCCTTCCATAAGAGTGCGCACACGCTTAGTGCCAATATCGGCAACACTCACCACCCCCCATACAAGAATCTCCTAGAGGAATAACCAGACATGACGCCTTCCATAAGAGTGCGCACACGCTTAGTGCCAATATCGGCAACACTCACCACCCCCCATACAAGAATCTCCTAGAGGAATAACCAGACAAGACGCCTTCCATAAGAGTGAGTGCGCACACGCTAAAGATAGCACCTGCCGGGAAGAAGACTTACCCGGAGAGGATAGCGACCAGGTCGCAATATCGGCAACACTCACCATCCCCCCATACAAGAATCTCCTAGAGGAATAACCAGACATGACGCCTTCCATAAGAGTGCGCACACGCTTAGTGCCAATATCGGCAACACTCACCATCCCCCATACAAGAATCTCCTAGAGGAATAACCAGATAAGACGCCTTCCATAAGAGTGCGCACACGCTTAGTGCCAATATCGGCAACACTCACCATCCCCCCATACAAGAATCTCCTAGAGGAATAACCAGACAAGACGCCTTCCATAAGAGTGCGCACACGCTAAAGATAGCACCTGCCGGGAAGAAGACTTACCCGGAGAGGATAGCGACCAGGTCGCAATATCGGCAACACTCACCATCCCCCCATACAAGAATCTCCTAGAGGAATAACCAGACATGACGCCTTCCATAAGAGTGCGCACACGCTTAGTGCCAATATCGGCAACACTCACCACCCCCCATACAAGAATCTCCTAGAGGAATAACCTGACAAGACGCCTTCCATAAGAGTGCGCACACGCTTAGTGCCAATATCGGCAACACTCACCATCCCCCCATACAAGAATCTCCTAGAGGAATAACCAGACAAGACGCCTTCCATAAGAGTGCGCACACGCTTAGTGCCAATATCGGCAACACTCACCACCCCCCATACAAGAATCTCCTAGAGGAATAACCAGACATGACGCCTTCCATAAGAGTGCGCACACGCTTAGTGCCAATATCGGCAACACTCACCATCCCCCCATACAAGAATCTCCTAGAGGAATAACCAGACAAGACGCCTTCCATAAGAGTGCGCACGCGCTAAAGATAGCACCTGCCGGGAAGAAGACTTACCCGGAGAGGATAGCGACCAGGTCGCAATATCGGCAACACTCACCATCCCCCCATACAAGAATCTCCTAGAGGAATAACCAGACATGACGCCTTCCATAAGAGTGCGCACACGCTTAGTGCCAATATCGGCAACACTCACCATCCCCCCATACAAGAATCTCCTAGAGGAATAACCAGACAAGACGCCTTCCATAAGAGTGCGCACACGCTTAGTGCCAATATCGGCAACACTCACCATCCCCCCATACAAGAATCTCCTAGAGGAATAACCAGACATGACGCCTTACATAAGAGTGCGCACACGCTTAGTGCCAATATCGGCAACACTCACCACCCCCCATACAAGAATCTCCTAGAGGAATAACCAGACATGACGCCTTCCATAAGAGTGCGCACACGCTTAGTGCCAATATCGGCAACACTCACCATCCCCCATACAAGAATCTCCTAGAGGAATAACCAGACAAGACGCCTTCCATAAGAGTGCGCACACGCTTAGTGCCAATATCGGCAACACTCACCCCCCCCCCCCATACAAGAATCTCCTAGAGGAATAACCAGACAAGACGCCTTCCATAAGAGTGCGCACACGCTAAAGATAGCACCTGCCGGGAAGAAGACTTACCCGGAGAGGATAGCGACCAGGTCGCATCGGATTCTGATCCTGAAGAAGGATCGCCCAAACAAGGGGAGGGTGGATCGGACAATAATGGACCCCTTGGCGAGGGTCGGGACTCGGTGGGGTACTGGCCCCCCAATTCAGCGACCTCGGGACCCCTCGATGGGGACTCCAGGTAGAGTCCACGACATCTTGTATATGAAGTTCATGATATGAATCATTTATTGCAGAATTTCTCATTCAAGAAAAAGCACTGTCGTCATGGAGATAGCGCCTTGGCAGTAGTGATGAGGAAGCGTCACATTCATGTGACCCCGAAGTTGTCCTTCACCAGGGGGTAAGAATCCGGAGTAAAAGTAAGGACCCGGCTCTCGGCGCCGGAAGGCGGCGGCAAAGAAGTCCGAATGTTACCTGCGGATTCGCGGGTCGACAAAGAACCGTGTTAGGGAAATTCACGCCCCCCACCCATGAAAACACCAGAAAAACAACTCGGGGGGAAGACATGCGGAGTGAATCAAAAATAAGATCGAGCTGGGACCCAAACAACGACAAACAAACATTCATGTCATTCATGGTATCATCGCGCCAACTCAAGATGCTGTCAATTCCCTCGGGGCCGCGGTGCCTTGAAGCCAGCGCATGCCAGCTCTGGGCGCGGGACATTAACAGGCTCCAAAGGGCAGAGCTGGCACGGAGCCTGCAGCCGCCGGGCGGCACATGATACACTGCTCGCAACTCACCCGAAAGCGCGTGTTCCTCGAAAGCGTCCTGCACGGGAATGAAAAGACTTCAATGACACAAAAGAGGACCCGCCCAATTCAAAAGTGATAGAAAGAAAAGAGCTTATGTCAACATTGCAAACGTACGCATTCTTCAAAGTTAAAAAGAAAAACCGCCATATTGAAGTGTGCGATATCTGTGAATATTAAAAGACAGATAAAATGTGAAAGGGAAAACGGAAAGAAAAACTGAATAAAGGGGACACAGGCGAATAGAAAAATGTCAACGAATAATACACCTATGAAAGAAAAATAACAAGCATTGGAAATGCAATAGGTCTCGCAGCATTAGAGTTAGTGCTTTTAGAATTGTTTATGGTTTTTTTTTTGTAAATCTTTATCAATGCTAAAGAATTACAAATAAAAAAAGCCATAAACAATTCTAAAAGCTGTAACTCAAATGCTCTGAGACCTATTGCACTGTGTGAGGGTGAGGGGTTGAGGGTGAGTGAGGGTGAGGGTGTGTGAGGGTGAGTGAGGGTGAGTGAGGGTGAGTGAGGGGTTGAGGGTGAGTGAGGGGTTGAGGGTGAGTGAGAGTGAGGGTGAGTGAGGGTGAGTGAGGGTGAAGGTGAGTGAGGGTGAGGGTGAGTGTGAGTTAGGGTGAGGGTTTGCGGGTGGGTGAGGGTGAGGGTGAGGGTTTGAGGGTGAGTGAGGATGAGTGAGTGTGAGTGAGGGGTTGAGGGTGAGTGAGGGTGAGTGAGGGTGAGTGAGGGTGAGTGAGGGTGAGTGAGGGTGAGTGAGAGTGAGGGTGAGTGAGGGGTTGAGGGTGAGGCGTTGAGGGTGAGTGAGTGAGGGTGAGGTGTTGAGGGTGAGGTATTGAGGGTGAGGGGCTGAGGGTGAGGTGTTGAGGGTGAGGGGTTGAGGATGAGGTGTTGAGGATGAGTGAGGTTGAGGGTGGTTGAGTGAGGATGAGTGAGAGTGAGGGTGAGTGACGTGTTGAGGGTGAGGTGTTGAGGGTGAGTGAGTGAGGGTGAGGGGTTGAGGGTGAGTGAGGGTGAGTGAGTGTGAGGTGTTGAGGGTGAGCGAGGATGAGTGAGAGTGAGGGTGTCGAGAGAGAGAGAGAGAGAGAGAGAGAGAGAGAGAAACAAAAAACACAAGTGATAAAAAAAGTAAGCCATGCACGAGTGATTAACGAATGCTGATATTTTTAAGCCCACAGCACATGTTACTTTGCCTAATGGGAGAATATAAAAAATTGACAGAGTGCGCAAACCACAGAGTTAATGGCCAATAAAAATAAATCCAAGAGCGAGCCGTGCATGAGTGAATAAGTACTGCTGATATTTTTAAGCACACATCTAATGGTACTTTGCCCACTGGTAGAATAAAAAACAAATTGACAGAGTGTCCAAACCACAGTGTCAATGGGCAATAAGAAAGCAGGAGCAAAACTCC
Organism: Lissotriton vulgaris; assembly: GCF_964263255.1. NCBI lineage: Eukaryota > Metazoa > Chordata > Amphibia > Caudata > Salamandridae > Lissotriton > Lissotriton vulgaris. The sequence continues at coordinate 36,139,021 of NC_141693.1, read as the reverse complement.
GAACTGTACTCTATTACCTGTCAGCCTCCTAAACACAATGTTTTGTGCGCAAATGATTCTGGAGGGATGTATGGTAATTAGCATTTCCTGTTCACGGTTGGGGCAAAAATTCCTTTAGATGATCGATTCTTGCTCTACACATTTTCTTTTCATTTAATACCTTAAAAAAAAGAGAGAGAAGTCCACTGTGTCGTAGCCCATCACCCCCCAAAAAATGAACAGCAAACAATAACTACCAGATGGGAGAATTAATATATTCGTCCAGGCCACAAGCAGCAAGGAATCCAGGCGCCTGAGCTGAGTGTGCACCACGTATGTTCCTCGCTTGCATCACCCACCAGAAGGATTTCACAAGTGCTGCAAAACCAGTAGGCATAGAAACAAATGGAGAGGGAGGGGGTGGGCTGCCTACTGATGCGTGTGGCAAGAGATGGAGAGTGAGAGCAATTAGGGGGGAGGAGAAGTGAGGCCAGAGCGAGGCTGATGCCTTTGATGATGGAATGCGAGCTCCCAGAAGCTGTGCTAATGGAATTAACGTCTAGACTAATGGTACATTAGTACAACTGTAACAAGCGCTATTTAAAATGGCATTCTTTTTAATAAGGCAGAGTTATGTACGTAGCACATACATAATGTTTAGCAACTATTCTGTCTGCATCAAGAACGGATGGTGAGGCAGACGTAACGTAGAGTTACTTGTGCATGTGCTTAAACTGGTGGTTTCTTTTATCCTCTGATTTGTCAAAAGTAACCTGAAGCAGCTGACAACTCCCTGCGGCGCTGTCGGAGGAAATGCAGTCGCATCACAGACCGGCGAACAGTCTGTGTACTTAGCAGGCAGTGTTGTGGGAGGAGTTGCAGAGGTGGGTGATGGTGCGGCGCTAGGCTAACTGTAGTGGCTAGAAGAAAAATATGCATGAAGGGCTGGGGAGGGCGGCCATCTGCACGCTGCGTCCCATCAAAGAGGAATGTACCATATAACATGGGCCGTACCAATGCAAGGGGGAGCTCCCGCGCTACCAGATCCGCACTTACATTGAGCTAATTAAGTTAACCCCATAGTAGTTAGTATCGTGGCCCCCAGTTCCTTTTCTTTCGACCATGTCCGCGCGGGAGTTGCAATTGCTGCCAACTTGCTATTATCCAGGTGTCCGCCTTAAAACCGGTCCTCGATCGTTGACTTTAAGACTGGAGAATTGCATTGTGGGAGCTGTAGTCTAGTCGCACTTCCATTAGACCGATTCCGCAGAATGCAATGCTCTTTAGTGGAAAATCCCCGGGCTAGACACGTAGCTCCCAGATCCTGTCTGGCAGTGTTTGGTACAGCAGAGCGCCTCGATGCCGTTTGGTGTAGGCGCTTGACAAGCACATTAAACTCTACATGGGAGTGGCTGTGCCAGATTATTTTGCACTGTTTGAGAGTTTGCCGAGGGGCATCTCCCGTGCCTTTATATGACAGCCCACTGATCCCACATTAGTAGAGGGCACACCAAGGTCTGACTTCAGTCCTTGCTAGGGCATTGGGAATGTGTGTTTTATACGTGTTTGCTGATTGGAAGAGAAGAACGCGCGCGCACAATGGGCACGTGACGATTTTTTGGTGGTTGGTGACAAGCGCGAGTGCCTAGAAGCGCTTTTAGCTGCATGTGGCGCTTTAAACAGAAAATACAATCTTTACAGGAAAAACAGGGTAGGACCAGGCAGGGGGGATTTATTATCACAAAGATTAGCCACTACCTAGGTTTACCCAATTCCCTCATCATCAACTTCATGCATGCAGATGATCCTAATTGCTGCTCCGATCGGAGGGGGTGGCCCACTGCTACGTTTGTTTGGTGGAGGCGAGGGACAGAAAATAAAAATGTTAAACAAGTGAAAGGATAACAGAAAATACAAACTTTACAGGAATAAAATATATGATGGTTGCAGAACTAAGCAGACAATCATTGAACAAACATGTCCAGGTCCTTGCCCTCGTGATTGGCTGACGCACCTGGGATACAGATGACCTCAAGTGACCCCTGTCTCCTTAGCGCATGTGTCAAGTGCTGCGTTCCCTCTGAAGCCCCCACGAGTCCCTTCTGTGATGGAACCTACAGCAGGACGGGGGCTGTCAGGGGTGGGGGCTCTGTCAGGACGGGGGGCAGCAGTGCGGGAGTAGGAGGGACTGGAGAGCTCGTCAGGGGTGGGGGCTCTGTCAGCACCGGGGCAGCAGAGCAGGCGGAGCAGGGAGAGCCTGTCAGGGATGGCGGGGGGAGGAGGGGTGGGGGCTCTCGCAGGACGCCAGCAGAGCATCGCCTGCTGCAGCAGTCAGGCTGCAGGCAGGGCTCAGGCAGCAGCAGAGGGTTTGCTGATTCAGGGAAGAAGCCGGGCTGCACCCGGACACACCAGCTCAGCTATATGCGGACCACGGAAGTCAGGGAACCGGCCGAGAAGTCGAAATATTTGGTGTTATTTTTATCGGAAGCAATGCAGTAAAAAACTAGCGGCAGGCAGGCAGGGGAGGAGAGGAGGAGGGGGGAGGAGAGTAGGGGAGGCACGGCCTAGCGGCCGTGCAATCAAGTAGTGAGGGGGCGGAGCTGGGGGAGGCTGTGAGAGAGAGTAGGCAAGGCTAGCGGCAGGCAGGCAGGGGAGGAGAGGAGGAGGGGGGAGGAGAGTAGGGGAGGCACGGCCTAGCGGCCGTGCAATCAAGTAGTGAGGGGGCGGAGCTGGGGGAGGCTGTGAGAGAGAGTAGGCAAGGCAGGCGGCTGGGGGCATGTGCACGCGCATTTAAGCTCAATGCGCATGCGCATTGAGCTTAAATTTCTCGTGCACTGCAAGGAATCGCCACGATTCCTTGCAGTGTGGATAAAGAGCGGATAAGTGCCAATACTCTCGCCTTGCTCGATGCGCATGCGCATCGACAGGCGAGACCTAAAAAGGAAGGAGAATTAGAGAAAAATGGAAACAACCGAGGGTTCAACGTCAACTAGATTAAAAGTGCAAGCAATATACAATATAAAAAGCAACTGTATTGAAGGCGATCATTTAATTCACGTGGCATCAGTGAGACACGTTTTTTGATCCAATAGAGTTCCCGCTGCAAGAGGTACTTGCAATCTCCCATCTTTGAAGTCAGCTGTTTCAGGCATCATGTAGCGTAGTTGACAAACGTTGTGATTGGACGACTCAAAATGAGTGGCAATGATCGATTTGGCATTATGTGTTCTGATGTTACTTCCAAGAAGGGATGGAAGCCGTCGCCACCTGGATGAAGAACAGCTGCCTGAAACTCAACCCAGAGAAAACAGAAGTCCTCATCCTCGGCTCCACCCCCTCTGCATGGGACGACACCTAGTGGACCCCCGCCCTCGGGATCCCACCCCTCCCAAAGGACCATGCACCAAACCTCGGCATCATACTGGACTCACCGCTCACTATGAATCGCCAGAAAACGCCATCTCCTCTGCATGATTCAACACCCTCCGAAAAATTCGTAAAACATTAAAATGGATATCCCGACTCCAGGAAAGCAGTCACCCATGCCCTCATCCCAGCAGACTGGACTACTGCAACGCCCTCTACGCCGGAATCAACAAAAATCACCTCCACAAAATCCAGACTGTCCAGAACGCCCCAGCCAGACTAAACCTCGATATCTCGTGGCACAAACACATCACCCAATACTTCAGCGACCTCCGCTGGCTCCCCGTCGAAAGAAGAATAACTTTCAAGCTGCTCACGCACTCCTACATGGCCCTCCACAAAATTGGACCTTAATTCCTCAACAACCATTTCTCCTTCCACACCTCCAAGAGAAACATCCGTGCAGCCGACCTCTCCCTAGCCACCGACCCATGCTTCAACAGGAACAGAGCAGGTGGAAGGTCCTTCTCATACCTCGCAACCAAGTCCTGGAATGATGTCCCCCTTCCCCTCCAGCGAAGCCCGACACTACACCAATTCAGGAAAGACCTCAAGATCTGGCTCTATGAATGACCTCAACGGAGCCGCACCCCTCCCCCCCCAGCACTTTGAGACTCTTATGGGTGAGTAATGCACTTTACAAACCCCTGATTGATTGATTGTTTAATTGATGTTACTTTTGTTTTAATTCGATCGAACTTTGATTTTGAGTACGGTTTTGCCGACGTAAACCAAGCCACATTGGCATTTCAACAAGCATACCACGTTCTTCGTGTCACAGCTGGCTGTGGTGTATGTCTTAATCTTGTTGCCTGTAACTGGATGATTGATGTAGTTCCCTTTTTAGAATGTTGTTGCAATTCACATAAGGAACAGTTTCTTTCTAGACCTTCACATCACTGACATTTTTGTTGTATCCTAAAAGGCCGTTGATGTTTTAGCTGCGTTCATAAGCATAAAAAGGAAGATCATTTAAAATCGGGTTCAGACTGTACCGTTGGCCAATAGTTATGGGTGATGTTTTTAAATGCCACACTTTGGGTGGATAATTTGGATACCAAAACAATGGTGTTAACTTTCTCTGGCTGTTCGTTGGGAAACAGCAATTGGTTGCGAGTTCTTCTGGATGTTCTTGTCAAAACTTAGTTGAGTATTTCTGATGGGTACCCTCTGGTTTTGAAACTTTCCATCGTGTCACTCATTTTGTCATCCAACTTATCGGAATTAGAAACAATCTTTTTGACTTTCAGCAGTTGTGAGTATGGTAGATCTGCTTTGAGAGAAGTTTGCTGAAAGCTAATATAATGTAATGGGTTATTTCAATCTGTGTCTTTCCTGTGTAAATTGGTTTGAAATGTATTGTTGCCAAGGATACAGTTGCATCATGAACGGTTACACAAGCATTGCGGATGTGATAGGTGAAGCCAATGCAGCGATTAAGGTTGTCAAATGCTTCAATGGCCAAAATTAATTCATTTTTTGTACCACTCCACAAAAGAAAAATGTCATTGATGTATCTAAAAAAAAGTGATAAGCCTGCTTTTCCGAATATCATTGGACAAAACGTGATACCTCTCAAATGTATGCATAAAAAGGTTCACGTAGCAAAGAGCTGTGCAGTTGCCCATAGAAGTTCCGGTTAGTTGTAAGAAAAATTCTTGATTATGACAAAAGTAACTGTGATAAAGAGTGCAGTGCAAAAGGTCCCATAAGAACACCTTAAAGTCCTCCTCTTTATTCGTGTTGATAAGGAAGTGTTCCACTGATCCAATGCCCAAGTCATGAGGGAAGAAGTATGTAGCGATTTGACATCAATCATACACATAAGAATATCCTGGTTTTCAATGCTTGAATTTTCAACAAGAAATCAGGTATCCCTGATGTAAGTAGTCATCACCTGATTACTTACCGGTAATCTTCATTACTCCGAGTTAGTCTTCCCCTTTCTGGACTCCCCGTCCCGGGTGGTCACGACCGATGCCAGTCATGTGGCCAGGAAGACTGATGAGGAGGTAATAGTTTTTACCAGGGGTTATAGATGCTGGTCCAGATATTTCCCAGCAGGCTCATGGACAGAACTCCGGGTAAAACAATTGGTCTAAAGGGTGGTGTAATCTGGTCTTCGTAGATTTTGGGTAACATGTAAATATTGGGGATTCTGGAGTGTTTTTGAAGTAAGGATCGTTTATCCCCTTCCGTGATGGTTCCCTTGATTACTGCCGAATCTACAGTGTATTTTAATGCTTTCAAGAATTCTCCCGTGGAATTGTGATCGAGTTTTAAATAGGTGAATGCATCAAAGACATATTCTCTGACCTTTTGGTTGTAGTAAGCAGAATTTATTACTACCAAAGCTCTGCCTTTGTCCACTTTACAAAACGTTAAGCCAGAATTTATGGCTAATCGATGAATGATTGTATTCTTCTTGTTTGTCATAATTGTTTGGTGGTTTTTCTTGGGACTTGAATAGGCCTTGTATGTCTTTTTTGAAGATGGTTTCAAAGGAGTTCAATGTTTTATGGCTGACCTGAGCCATGTATGAGCTTTTGGGGGTGGGTGCTTTTTTCTTTCATTTAGGCACGCTTTTGATCAGAAAGTGCTACCTTACTGCAAGCCACCATATTGTTTAACATATTCATTTTGACACAAACCTGGTGAAATCTATGAAGTGCGTGGGCCATTTCCAATTTTTTACACCATGCAGAGTGACATGTTTGAACCTGATGGTATCTACCATCCCAGAGCCTCCAAATCGGTACAGGACAGAAAGATGGCATCATATGTGGCAAGAAAGATCTGGCAGCCTCTCGACATGCACTAGACCTACCCTAGTGGACAAGGTGATGGCTACCCATGACATTGACCCTAAGTTTTACGATTTTTTCTTCAAATACATGAAAGATCCCAAGAAGGGGAGCGGCCGCTCAAGGAGGGCCTGGCAGGATACGTTTTTAGATGTACTAGGGCCCCGGACCAAGATCAGTGAACTGACCGAACAGTCCAAATAGACAGGTGAGATAGCCCCTACAGGGCATCCTCAAGGTGAAAGCCAGGCCCCCCGCGGCGGGATGCCTGGCTTTCACCTTGAGGATGCCCTGTAGGGGCTATCTCACAGGGAAAAGCCAGGACGGGTTCCGAAGGCAAGCGCTTAGAGACCCCTCGGTGATAAGCGCTATATAAATCCAATATACAATACAATACAATACAATACAGCTCCTCCCCACAGACATTGTCGCGGGTTGGGTGTAGCGGGCAGTAGAACTTCTCTGCAATGCCAACTGCGCACTCTCTGTGGAATGGCGACTCTCCTTACTGATAAAGGATAGACCCGAAACTTGGGGAGCTGTTGTCGGCAGAGGCCAGGGGCGGCGCAAGGCAATAACTCTGGCAAACCCTTCATCAAGGGGCTTGGGTAATTTGTTGATACCTTCTCTATGCTGGACAAAGCCCAGTCGTCCATAAAAAAAATCTTCCCAAAGAAGGTTTTTGGTGGGGCCGGAAGAGGCAGGGGTTGCTCCTGCGGCCGCTCCTTTCACCAAGGCCCCAAAAGAGCAAAAGCACACCGGAACAATGACTGGAACAACGGATGCCAGGGAACCTTCTACCTCATCAGGGGAGGTGGCAAAGGGAAGACCAACTGCGCCTGAGGTGGGGCGCTTACATCTCAGGAGGTTACAATGGTAAGCACAGTCCTTTACCTTCCGCACAGGCTGGGGGGAGGCTGGGGATGTTTGCTCACAAGTGGGCGGAGATCACTTCAGTTCCCTGGGTATTGGAAACAGTATGTGGATACAAAATAGAGTTCTTATGAACTCCTGTCCAAGAGTCAAGGCCCGATCTTTGATTTTCTCTAGACAGGATTCCGTACTTTGAGGTGCAAGAGCTGCTCTCTAAGGCAGCCAGAAGAAGGTCAGTACTTCATCCCTGAGGTTTTCTCAGCAACCTCTTCTTGATGGAGAAGAAGGGCAGAGGGTTCCATCTGGTGATCAATCTCAGTAATGTCAACAAGTGGCTGGTTTATCAGCACTTCAAGATGGACGGTATCCATCCTCTGAGGGACCTGTTACTACAGGACGACTGGTTCCTTTGCCTAGACCTCAAGAACGCCTACCTCACCATCCCGATCTTTCCCCCTCACTGGGGCTTTCTTCAAATCGAGTGGAGGACTCCGATTTTCAAGTTTCAAACTCTTCTGTTCGGCCTGTCCTCGGCACCATGGTGCTTTACCAAACTCCTCAAGCCTGTGGTGGAGTTGCTACGGATGAAGGGCATCAGGCTGATCATCTGCCTCGACGACATACTCCTGATGGATCAATCATGGTCTCTGCTTATTTCTCACTTGAACGTGACTATTGTGCTCCTTCAGGACTTGGGCTTTGTCATCAACCAATAGAAGTTGGAGTTGCTTTCTGCTCAGAACATAACCTTTCTGGGGTTTGACATCAACTCCAGATCAGTGTCACAGAACCTACCAGAGTAGAAGATCATCAAAATCAAGGACGAACTCAAGAAGGTACCCCGGAGGGACAGGATTTCCCTCAGGCAGTTTTCCATGATTGTTGACTTGTTGTCATCTTCCATCCAGGCCATTTTTACAGGACCGCTGCATTACAGGGCCCTACAACAGATGAAGGCATCTCGTCTGCCTAGGGGCAACACCTACTCGGAATTTGTATCTCTGAAGGTGGAACAAGGATGGAATTGCAATGGTGGATAGACAACATGAAGGCATGGAATGGCCAGGAGATCTTCAGATCTCGACCGGACCTCATCATCATATTATTAATGTTATTATTAAACTCATTTTTAAGGCGCACAAATCCTCCCCCAAGGGATCTCTCGGCGCCTGAAAAAGAAACAGCTGGAGGACAAGTGCGCAGTCAATTTTCAAAACAGCCAGGTCTTAAGTAGCTTTTTAAAATGAACAAAATTAGTGCAGGCACGGAGAGACTCAGGAAGCTTATTCCAGTGTGTCGGGGCCAGGTAGGAGAAGGCACGTCCTCCCATTTTGACTTTCTTGATTCTCCTGCCGCATAGCAGGTTGCGGTTACTCGACCTGAGTTGTCTTCCTGGTTGGTAACGTTCAATCTTGTTAGTCAAATATGACGGACCCAGCCCATGCAGAGACTTGAAGACCATACAAAGCAGTTTAAAAAAGGCACACTTTCTTATGGGCAGCCAATGTAAAAGTCGCAGCAGCGGAAGGGAGGGAGCTCACGCTGGTTTATCCAGTGCCAGGTGGGCTGCGGTATTCTGCACCACCTGGAGCTTGGCCAACAAATCCTCCCTCACACCCACCAGCAAAGCATTGCCATAGTCCAGGCCACTCATCAAAAGTGCCTGGATCAGGGTTCTTCTTGCCGTCAGAGGGATCCAAGGGAAGATCTTTCTGAGCGACCTCAAGGTCCCATAGCAGGTGCCTGCTAAAGCTTTGACCTGCTCTTCCATTGAAAGATTGTTGTCCATTTTGATCCCTAGGTTCTTTGGCCATTCCCAAAGGGCAGGGGGTTCCCCTAATTCTGTTGGCCACCAGTTGGTGCTCCATAATTCTACTGCCTTCCCAAATAACAGAATCTCAGTCTTAGAGGAGTTCAGCTGTAGAAAATTGTCTCTCATCCATTTGGCGATGGCCGTCATGCAGCCAATAAATTTGGCCTTCGTTTCTGCTGGATTGTCCCCAATGTGCACTATCAGCTGCGTATCGTCAGCATAGGAGATGGTTTCAAACCCATAATTTCTGACGATACCGGCCAAGGGGGCAACGTAGATGTTAAACAATGTTGGGCTCAAAATAGAGCCCTGAGGCATCCCCTTGTCCACAGCTATGATAGGTGACACAAATGAGTCCATCTGGACAGCTTGAGTTCTATCTGACAGGTAACTCTGCATCCAATCCAGTGCCGATCCTCTGACACCAATCTCTCTAAGCCTACATAGCGAATCAAATCAAAGCTTACATAGCAGAATAGTGGTGTCAAAGGCTGCTGACAGATGGAGCAGCACCAGCATGGACAGAGAATCCCTGTCTAGCATCATCTTGAGCGAGTCTGTGACCTCTGAGAGGGCCGTCTCAGTACTATACGAGGCCCGAAAGCCAGACTGAGACGGATCCAGGATGTTATTCTTTTCCAAATAGCTGGCCAACTGTCGATTTATTATTGTTTCCAGAATCTTAGAGCAGGGGCTGGAGAGATATCGGCCTATAGTTCTGTAGGTCCCATTGGTCTGCTGATGCCTTTTTCAATGAAGGTTTCAAGCTGGCTCTCTTCCATATATGTGGGAAAGTTGCAGTTTCAAGTGAAATATTGCATATCTCTACCAATGAGTCAGAAATGATCGGTGCTAACTCCGACATAACTGCTGGTGGTACTGGATCTAAAACCGATCCAGATTTTGCCTTGGCCAAAAGGGCACCAACCTGCTCACTGGTAATACTGGAGAATTGGTCTAAAGTCGGGGAGCAGGAACTTAATTGGCAGGAGACTCCCTCATAAGCTCTCACTTCAGAGCCAAAGACATGGTAAATTAGATCCATTTTATTAGTAAAATGCGTCGCAAGGTTATTACAAAGCTCCTGCGTTGCTGGTGGAAGTGGGTTGCACGACCTGGGATTGGTGAACTCCTTTAGAATAACAAAGAGCTCACGCGAGGAGTCCTTAGCTCCTTCAATACGTGTCCCTAGGTAGGTTCTTCTGATAGAGCGCGCAGGTCACCCGGGTCACTAGATTACCAATTTTCACGCACTGGGCCCTGGCGTGCATATGACAATTGTGTTTGCATGAACCGGGTGATTTTCCACACTCTACTATGAGTAATTCGGGGGGTGACTCTCACACCACTTACTAATCATGTACCTGACTTACCACAGGCACATTACTCCTGATGGATTCAGGAGCTAGCAGTGGACAGGCGACAAGTTTCCTACAAGGAGTAGAACTTTTATACACTTAGTACATTTATCCACACTTTATACTGTATAATGACCACAGACACCTGATGGGTTTTAAAGTTTTATATCAGAAATTTTAGAATGAATATGCCAGGATAATGAGACAGATACAAATCAGTACATCAATGATTAGAATTAAAGCCACAATGTAACTATGGATTAGGGCAAGTTCCATTAGAGTATTTAGGGAACACTACAGAGTATAGGTAATACGGAACATGCTATTCAGCACAGGCTTAAACTAAGGCAGGGGACGTGAGAAGGACCTATCATGTGTACTTATTCTTATTCTAAACTTTATACTATTCTTACTAAGTTCACAGCAACCATACTAAAGGGAAGGGAAAAATGGAACACACTAACATAATATGACAAATTTTAATAATATCCTACAGGTAGGGAGAGAAGTGGAACATCACTAATAAACAATTGCATATAAATCACTTCTAAAGGTGATAGGGCAATATCACAGGCAAGAGTGCTTTATTAAGAAGAGGAAGAAAGGTAAGAGTATAGTCAGACGGACACCCACATAAAATATTTACCTAGGACGGGAAAGAAGACTAACCCTGGCCACGGGTCAGTTGGGACAAGATCGGGGACAAGGACCCTCAAGGATTCAGGAATACCAGAAGGTGAGCAGGTACAGCTCACGGACAGTCAGGACAGGATACCCCTCAGGATTTTGGGTCAGGACTGGGCTCACCAAAGGGCACGACCAACACCAGCAGCCTCGGATGCAACGCCTGCGTTACCCCCTTTCTGCAAGGAATCCGTCAGTAACCCCGATTGGGTTTTTCGAATCTCCCAGCAAAGTGCTTCGCCAGCACTAAGGACTATTTCCACCCCTTGGAGTTTGTGGAAAGTATGGACAGAGTGCTCCGCAGCGCTCTGTATCAATCACCTATAGAGTTCGTAGGGTCTGTGTCAGGTCTGCTACTCGGACAAGTCGGACAATTTCTCTAAGCTAAACTAAGCTAGTTATACTGTTTTGGGACCCCTAGACCACCCACAAATGTTGCAAGTGACAAAGTCCCAAATTATGATTGGTCAGGAGAGGTGGCTATGTCATTGTCACCACCTATAATTCAGTGTTCCCACAATGAATATTTAATTTTTCATACCCGCCCCTTGCGTTCTCGTTCCCAGGCATAGGAATATGGAAAACAATGAGAGTGTACAGCATATAGAAACAATGTAACACAATTTAGGTAGATAGCAGCATCTTCTCCCATGACCTAGGTAGGTTCCCAGGCGCATCTTGCTTCAGGAGCCAGCTGGCTGAGTTTTGCTTCTGCGCAGTTGGGTTTTTCCCTCATCACGTGTGCAGGGAGTTTACAGGCTTCAAAATGGGCTCAATCCCCCGACCCAGGCCCATGGATGCGTAATACATGAAAAGTAAGCGAAAACAAATTAGTAACACCGAAAAAATGAATACACTGTATACCAGGTAATGCTTCACTGCACCCCTTACTTTATAATATCTATAGCATTAGAATTAGTGCGAAAAAGACAGATATGCAAAAGCAGCAGGAGCAGGCAGAGTGCATGGTTAAATACAAGCGGCCATTTTCAGCGACAATGCGCATGAGCAACAATATCCCTCCAAAATGCGAGTGCGTCACATCACGTGGGTATGACCGACGCATGCGCAGACTGGATTTTCTGCGAAGCGGCCATTCAGTAGTGCAAGCTTGTTATTTATGGAAAAACACATAGGCAAGCCTCCTAGGGACACCCGCGTGTTGGGGAAAAGGCGAGATAAATGACGGACAGGTTGAATTAGTATGATTACAAGTTAGGCGAGGTTCTTGAATAAGAGCAAGTCGCTTTACGTGCGAATCCTTGCTCCATCAATCCCCTCTTTGATGATATTTACTATCATCACTATAACGGAAACAGATGCCAACTTCATTCTTCCAATTCGTTCATTTCTATTTCAACAAATTTATTGTTGAGTTTTCTTTCAGCTTCTCTATGAGAGTGGTGATTCTTAGCTTTCTTATAAATCTGGTTTCTTAATTCTTCTAATTCTAGCTCATCAACATTTCTCTTCACTCCTCTCTTATTCACAGTGTACTTCTTTTTACATTTTTGACATTTACAGCAGATGAATATGATCAGTACAACCACACCTATTCCAGCTATTGGCATCAGTATTTTCCATAGAAGACTTTTACCTAAGTTAGAAAACCAACTACCTATAGAGGAGAGACCTCCAGTCAGTCTCTTCCAGGCACTGTCAACCTCTAATGGTTTGAGTTCTTTTTCCAAATTAGTTATGTTCCTTACATATTTCTTAAGTTCGATACTTTTGTCAGGTATGTAGGTGCAACAATGTTGCGCCTTCAGCATCCTGCAGACTCCGCCCTCTTTTGCCAATAAGGTGTCAAGAGCAAGGCGATTCTGCAAAACCATTGATTTGATCGCAACCATTTCAGTATTGACCAGCAAGAATCCAGCAGCAGTGTCAGTTGATAACCGATCCACTACTGTAGACAATTTGCAGATTCTGTGAGTATTCAGAACTACCCCCATTCCAGGTATCAGTGCACTAAAAATATCACCTATAATTTCTCCTACACTTTCACGTTTTCTACGCGCTAAGCCATTAGTCTCTTCATTGCTTCCAGCAGCGTTGTTCACATGGTATATTTTTGGGAAAACAATGCCAAAGTAGCAGCTTCCATACCAGTGATCCGGCAATTTGAAATAAGCCTTGTTCCCACATATATAATAAATGCCAGGAAACACAGGTTCTGACCCATTTTTGAAACCCCAACCTCCAATTACCTTGTAATTATGTTCACACTCGCTGGAACCGATGAAGACATTGTTATAATAACTAGTCTTTTCCCTATGGAGACAGAGTTTCCCTTTCCGTTCAAAATCCAGCAACAAAGCAGGAGCAGCTTCGCCCTCTGAGGTGCTTTCCATCTTTTCTGCCCACCTAGGGGTTCTATCCTTTTCGTCAGTGGCCTTTTTCTGAAACTTTTCCCTCCTTCTCTCTGCCATTTTTATAAACATCTTTTCCTGCTCTTGCAAGGAACAGGTCAGATTAGCTTGTCTAGCTTCATTTAAGTCTATGTCACCTATAGTCAGGAAATATTCTCCCATGTAACGGGTCACCTCACTTTTAATATGTACAAGGTTTAGGTTTCCACGAACAGGAAGTTCTGAAAAGATTACGTCAGTGTTTGAGTAATAGTACTGTAAAGTGCTTCTATAGAATAAGCTTGCTAATATACTACAGGAAATTCCGTAGGTCAGGGGTAAATGGTGATATGTCACGCCTTCAGCCACTGAAGTGGGTAGCTTCATGCAGACATAACAATCTTCTATTTCCATAGCTTCTACATAGTGCACTAAAAGGTTAGCAAAGACATTTAAATGTGTCCTGTTTCTCATTGTGTGATAATGTAGTCCACCCTCATCTGATGCTTCTACTTTAGGTTGTGTGTGTCTCAGGTTAACTGAATTGTCACGTTTTTCTAAACTTTGTGGAGTTTCTTCAGGCTGTACAACGTCTGTGTCTAGCGTCTCTGGTTCAGTAGGGGACAAGTTAGGATCTTTACTTATCATAAAAGGTATAAAGACTGTTAGTCCTATCCATATCACTATCAACACAGCTACACTACATATGCATATTTTACAGCAGGTTTTGCAACATCTAAATTTGGACCTTCCATTGACACTTGAATCAGACATTATAGCTTACAGGTGGTTATTTTTCCGCCCCTCTTTGTTTCTTTGCACCAGTTGCTCACTTTAGGTGAGTTTCAAGGAGGGTCTTCGTCAGAACTCCGATCAGCAATGGACTCTTCGTCACTTTTGCCACTGTGGTTGGGCTCATCAATTTCTTCCAACACCAAGTAAGTCCATTCAGGGCTCCGATACAACCTGTTCTGTTTCTTTACTCTGTCGCTTTTTCTGTTAGACTTTCCTCGGGCTTCCTTCCTTTCACTTTCAGCCCTTTTTTGGTCTTTTAGTTTTTCTTCAACTGTTTTTATTCGGAGTCTCAGTCTTTTGATGTATCGAGGTTCACCCTTACTCTTGTGGCTTTCAGTGGTCGAGGAAACTTGACCTTCCTCGTGAACTCTCTTGATTTCACTTCGTTATGGTACTTTGGTCTTGGCAGTGTCTATTTCCCTTCTTGTCTGACTAGTTCCAGGTCTTTCATCTATTTCTTCTGCCTGGTTTCTAAGCTGGCCTTGTTCAGGTTGGAGTTGTATTTGCTCTTTACTTTTAGGCGATCTGGATTCTGCTTCCTGAACACGTTTGTCTATATCTATCTGTTCCTGTTCATGCACTTCGATCCCTTGATTTTCTTCTGCATGAACTTCAACTTTAACCACTATCTGACCCTTTCCAGTTTCTGGAGTTTCAGGAGGAGTGTCGATGACTTGATCTGTCCCTACTTGGCCTATTTCCTGATCAGGTTTGATGTGAGTCTCGAAGACCTGACCTTCGTCCTCTAATTCTGTCTCACCTGCACTATCCCACTCACTATCTAGGTAGGAATATTTTCTGGTTCGTATTGGATCAAGAACCTGGTCGTCGGCAGGGAACCAATCAACGTCTTGACTTGTGCTCGGTAGTTCGATGTCAGCGAGATCCGGACCCTCTTCGGGAGTCTCCTCCGCTGGACTACCTTCAGCTTCAGTCGCGTTTTCTCCAGTTACCCGCTTCGTGTGGCTGGCATGGATCCACTTCGGTACACCAGCACACTTTACAGCAGTTGTGGTGACAAGGATCACTTGTCTTGGCTTTCCCCACTTTGGTCCAAGGCAACTCTTCCGGGTGTGTTTCTTTAACACCACCCAATCACCTGGTTTCAGTTTATGTGCTGGAGTCTTGGGCCAGTCGTCAGCTGTCTCTCCAATCTGGTGAGAGATAGAACGCACTTGGTCACCCAGCTGCTTGCAGTATTCTAGTACCAAATCATCAGAAATACTTAGCAGTTTGTGTCCAGGTACCCATGCCTGTCGCATCACTCTCCCCATTAGCACTTCATGGGGGCTCAGGCCTGTTTTTCGGTTCGGAATACTTCTCAAACTCATCAGCACAAGGGGCAAAGCTTCTATCCAGTTCATTTTGGTGGAATCACATATTTTCGCCAGTCTGGACTTGATAGTACCATTCACTTGTTCCACTATTCCAGAAGCCTCTGGATGATATGCACAGTGCAGCCTTTGCTCCATCCTAAATGCTCTACAGAGTTCTTTTAGGACATCGTTGGCAAAGTGCCCACCTTGGTCTGTTTCAATAGTCTCTGGAATTCCATATCTAGGTATCAATTCCCTGAGTAATAGTTTGGCTACAGTTATGGCATCATTTTTCTTTGCTGGGTAGGCCTCCACCCATCTAGAAAATAGGCAAACTATTACCAGGACGTATCTGTATCCTTTGCACATGGGCAACTGGATAAAGTCCGCCTGCATCCTGACAAAGGGACCTTCTGCCTTTCCAATTGTACTTTGTTCTACTACAGTCCTCTTTCCTGCGTTGAATTGCTGGCACACTAGGCACCTCTGGCAAAGATTTTCCGCTTGGTTCCTGAATTTTGAATTATGGAATACCTTTTCAAACACACGACACATTGCATCCCTCCCCATATGTGTGGGTTCATGTATCATTCTGACCATTGGGTCTACCAGGCTGTCTGGCAGTACAGGCACACCAGTTTGGTTAACCACCACACCATCATTCCTGATTCTGCATTCGTTCGTCCTCCATCTGTCCTTTTCTTCCCTGTCTGTTGCCTGTTGTAAGTCTCTCAATTCCTCCCATGTAGATATACTTTCAAACAACATCAGTTGGCAGCTGTTTCCACCACCCCATAATCCAATTTGGAGGGACATTTTGTGTCGGGCACAAAACTGGGCAATTTGGTCAGCGTATCGATTTCCGGCTGTCACATCATCATTTCCAGATCTGTGAGCCGCACACTTGACCACAGCCAATTCTTTGGGCAATTGAATTGCTTCCAGTAGGTTCTGTACCACCTTTCCATTTCTGATAGGGGTACCTGAGGACGTCATGAATTCTCTTTGTAACCATAGTTGGCCGAAGTCATGAACAACCCCATAACAGTACTGGCTGTCGGTATAAACAGTTATTCTTTTGTTTTTCCCCCGCTTACAAGCTCTTGTCAATGCGATTAGTTCTGCTACTTGTGCAGATTTTACTTCGCATAGGTAAGATGCTTCCAGGGTTGTCGCCAATGTGACTACGGCATAGGCAGCACTTAAACCTCCATCTTCATGTCTCAAACATGAGCCATCCACAAACATCATAATATCCTCATCAAGTAAGGCTATTTCTCTGATATCAGGACGTGGCTTAGTGCTGAATTCTGTCAAATCTATGCAGTTGTGCTCCATTTCATCCTCTGCTTCTACATCCAGAGGAATAGGCAACAGGGTTGCAGGGTTCAAGACATTGCACCGGGAAATAACTACATTCTCAGCACCTATTAGAATTCTCTCATACTTAGTCAGCCGACTAGGGGTGAGATACTGGGTCTTGGTTCGTGTCAGTAAGATTACAACAGAATGTGGAACATATACAGTGACAGGATGTCCCATGACAATATTCTCACTCTGTTCCAGACTGGCGCAAGTAGCAGCTACTGCCTTCAGGCATCCGGGTAATCCAGCAGCCACTGGATCTAAGGTGGCCGAAAAATAGGCCACGGGAAGCCTGACCAGCCCATGCTCCTGTGTCAGGACTGAGAGCGCACAATTGTCTCTTGTGTTACAGAACAGTTCGAAGTTTTTGGAATAATCAGGCATTCCTAATGCAGGAGCTGAACACAGACAATTTCGCAATTTTACCCAAGCGGACATGCTTTCATCGTCCCAACTGACTGGATCTTCCACTCCCTTCTTGGTCATTTTTATCAGGGGTTTTGCTAGTGCTGCGAATCCTACAATCCATTGTCTGCAGTATCCTACAACTCCTAGGAACATTCTTACTTCTTTCTGGGTTCTGGGTAGGTCCATAGTCTGAATTATCTTGATCCTTTCTGTAGTAACTTTTCGGATCCCTTTCTCTATCTGGTGCCCCAGATATTTTACTGAGTTCCTATAGAACTGTAATTTGTCTGGTGATACCTTATGTCCTCCCTTTCCTAGGTGATACAGCAAGGCAATGGTATCCGTGACACAGTCAGTTTGACTTTTAGACGCCACCAGAAGGTCGTCTATGTACTGTACCAGAACAGACTCTCTTGGCAGTACTAAAGATTCAAGGCACTTCTTTAGGATCTGGTTGAAAATCGATGGACTTTCAGTGTACCCTTGGGGGACACGATTCCAGACATAGACGTGGCTGTCAAATTCAAAACTAAAAAGGAACTTGCTTTCAGGATGCAATGGGATGGAGAAGAATGCATGGCACAGGTCAATGACAGTGAACCATTCTGCATTCCAAGGAATCTGATACAGTATCACTGCGGGGTTGGGCACAATGGGACAGCAAGGTACAACAATTTGGTTTACCGTGCGCAGATCCTGCACTACCCGATATTTTCCGCTAGGCTTTTTAATTCCAATTATGAGCGAATTACAGGGACTGCTCATTACTTCCTGTATGATGTTTGCTTCGAGTAATCTGTTTATTTCAAGTGCGACTCCAGCTTTTACTTCTGCACTCATTTTATATTGTCTGGTTCTTGGGTAAACAGCATTTGTTTTTATTGCTATTTTAACTGGGTCCACATTTGCCATCAAGCCTACATCTCTTCCTGTGAAATCCCATACTTCAGGTACCACCTTTGACTGCAATTCTTCAGGTAAGTCTTCAATGGACAAGGGTCTAATCTTGGTGTCAGGTCTTACTAACATCAATTTGTACAGGCCATCTTCATCTGGGGTCTGAATCTCGACACCATTTGGTGTGCAAAAGATGGTACAGTTCATTTTGCACAACAAATCTGGTCCTAATAGGTTCACGGGACTGGAGTCACAGACCACAAATCTGTGCATTTCCTTGAAATTCCCTATGGAAATGTCCATAGGTTCAGTTACTGGAGTACTGATTATCTGATTGGAGACACCCACTACTTGGATTGCTTCTCCCGAGAGGGGTAGGTTAGGAACATCCACTGTTCTCACAGTGGACCGGGTAGCACCAGTGTCCAACAAAAAGGTGACGTCTTTTCCCTCAACCTTTCCTTCAATGTATGGTCCAGTCTGGTCTACCGGTAAGTAGGCGCCAAGCACGCACTCCTTGTCCTCCCCCCTCAGGCCCCGTCAATCTTGATCATCACAGAGGAAGGAATCATTTAACAAAAACTGTGGAATTGCTGCATTTCTCTCATTCTCTCCTTCCCATACCTCGGCCCTTTCATTCTGCTGACCCTGATTCTTATAATTCTGTCTAGGAGCGCGAGGCAATGGAGGCAGCTTTACCTGTTGCTGGTTTTTTCGTGTCCCCTCTTTCTGCACCTGTGGATTTAAACCATTTACAGGGGCATTACCAGCCTGCAGATGTGGACACTCGTCTCTCCAATGCCCTATCTGACCGCACCCGTGGCAGGGGAACTTCTTCATAGCCTCCTCCCGACTCATTTTTACCCGGGGTTTCCCTCCTCCCCCAGCATTGGGATTTTGGGCATTATTAGTATTATTCAATTTACTTAACTGTTTTTCTTGCTGTTCAGCCAATTTCACTTGTGCCCACATAACCTTCTCCTTGAGGGCTTTCTTCTTGTTTTCTATTTCATCCTCACAGTACTTGGCATACTTCAGGACATCATCTATGGGCTTTCCCTGCCAACTAATTTTATTATCTCGAATCCACTGGGATATTTCAGGTCTTAACCCTAACACGAATCTATAACTGAAATGGGTCATGTCCTTCATGTCCACATTATCAATTCCACTGTAGGTTTTGAACACCTGCAGTAACCTTTCATAAAAGGAGTGGACGGTTTCATCGCGCTCTTGGGTAGTTCTATCTATCCGGGTCCAATCAGTTTCTTTTGCGGGCACCTTTTTCTTGAGGTATTGTATGACTTGATCATACTTCCTCATTACCTCGGGTGAGGGAGCCCCGGTTCTGGAGTCTCTCTCATATTCATCACTGGGCCAATCAATTTCAATTTTGCATTCGGTCCACAAATCTACAGGCACCACAATGTCGAAAAACCCATCCAGGTCTTTCAGAAGACATTTCTGAACCTTTATGAAGCGTTCGACCTGTCGGTATCAGTCAACCAGTTTCTCCCGCAATTTTGGAAAGTCATTAGTAAATGACACAATGTCTTGTCGGGACCAAGGGACATGGACATATTTTCCCCCAGGGACCTCTCTCATGGGACACAATTTTTCTGCGTGACCTACTTCTTTCAGCATGTATTCTGAAGTTTGGGGTTTAGTCCCACTATCTTCCTTTTTCTTTGCCCACCGGGTTTTCCATTTATCTACATCCCCCCATTTCTGTAGAATTTTCAGTAATTCTTTTATTTGGGTTTGTTTCCCTGACACATTCATGTTTTCTAAATCTTTGTCGGAGAAATCTGCTCTGTAAGGTTTCTGAAGGACTTTGGAGCGACTAACATCAATTCCCATGTCAGCAGCAGTATCCATTAATCTCTCATGGAGCAACCTAATGTTTCGAGTAAGGTTTTTACTGATAAATAGTAACTCTTCTTCATTAAAGGAGTTTAACCGGTCCAATCCTATATTACCAGCCATTAGCTCCTCTATTTCGATCCTGAGCCTATAGATTTCCAAAGGTTTGGGTTGAGGTGTCTCTTTTGGGTGTCCCTTTCTAATTCTTTGGTCCATCTATCCAATTCTTCTGGAGTAACTACAGTGGCACTCCTGACCCCTGAAGTGGTTCCAATCAGGACCTCTTTTGTCCTAGCCTGATTTCTTGCCCTTGGTACACTGGTTCCAGGTTCCCTGATGGGCAGATCCATTAAAGAGATCACTGACTCACATTCACTTTCTTGATCATCAACTATGAGCAGTTCTTTTCTTGGGGGAGGAATACTAGGGGTAGGTATAATTGGAGTTATGATTGGAGTTCTTGGACTAGCCAGTCTATCCCCATAAAGGGGTATGGTGGGACCAATAGTCACTGGAATAGTCAGTGAATCCGGACTGGGATTTATCTGAGCTATGGTCTGAATCAGTTCAATTTGCTGTTTGTTCAGGACTTCCCTTTCTCGCTCACGCAAAGCCCTTTCTGAAGAATTGTCATGCATCATTTGGGGTACCAAGGGAGGATAGATATTCGGGGCAGTCGGAAGGACCAAACTTGGTCGGTCTTCCCCAAAAGGGCGATAATTTGGAATCGCGGTACTAGGTCTGCAAAACCCATCACCATCATTGGCTTTACTTTCAGTGCTAGTTGCGTCTGTCTCACTGGCCCTTCGATACCTGGGATATTTTGCGAACGGGTTCGGTGGACTCATAGGCTCTGACTCTGCAACATAGGGAGGAGGGTTTTTCATCAACAAATCCTCCAGGTGTTCATCCTCTGAGTCCCCCACGGTCATTAAGTGACGGGTCTTCTCTGTACATTTCCCTTTCTCTTGTTCGAGTACCCCCATCATTGGAAACAACCCCTCAACCATCATATTCTGTCTCCACTGTTTCATTTTCTGCTCTTTGGTTTCTTTTTGGACCTTTGGATACCATTTACTTACTCCCTTGTCCATCCGGGGTCTATCTCTTTCCAGAGCCTCAATCTCCCATTCTTCTAGGACTTCGTACTGGGTTAATCTGGGTCTGGGATGCAATTTGTTCATTCGGGTTCCCAAGTTAAACAGGATTCTGCCATTAAAAGTACCATCAATAAGGAATGCTAGGACTCCGTCATCTGCAGTATACTTTACCCAGTTTTCTAACCATACACAGGTATGATATCCTTTTTCAAACATCATGAAGGAGGCAAGGGTATTTGGCGGGGGAATGATCACACCCTCCCTCGTTCTAATGGGCTTGTCTGTTTTAAAAAAGTTCTTTATTTTATCTGTAAATGACATTTTTCTCTTTACTCCGTACATTATGCGCGGTCTACCTCGTAGAATCTGATCCTTATGAAAGCCTAAGTACTGTGGATTAGGTATAAACTCTGGATACCACATACACCTTTCCAGACTTGCTTCTAACTTGGCTTGATTAATTTTGTTTACCTTTGTGCTTCCAATGCTAGCGCGACTTCTATTTTGCAGTAACCAATCAACACCGTGACTACAAAAAATCCTTGTCCAATGGGTGTGCGGCCTTTCGTGAGACGAGGTCTCACGCTCCGGCACTCACCCCTCCCTTACATTTTCAGCTTCACTACACACCCGCTGTCTCGACCAATACTAGCGCGGCACGAAGTGACGTCAGAGCAGTCTTCCGACTGACTCCCTCCTTCACAAGGTAACGGAAACTTTGAATTTTTCCTAAAGTGCGAGTGCAAATTTTAGTTAACAATATGCAACGTTCGCCACTGTGTCTGAGTGTTCTAAATAGAAAGAAAAACTTTCTCTCACTACAAGTAAACCACTTCTGTCTACTTTTCATTCACTCCAGATAGACTTCTCTGTCTAACCTCCCACACAAGCAATATAGAACCTGCTACTCCTCTGACTCATCCACTTCTTTCTGGGATATATACCAAGTCAGGCTTTCACCAGCGGACTACCTTGCTTACCAATCAAGCCTCAGAGACCCTATTACTCCTTCCGCATGTGACCCTTACTAGGTGATATCACAATGGAAGTTTTATACAAAAGGACTCGTAGCTATCCTTTATTCAGATACAAAAAGATCCTAATTAGTGCTTCCGGTCCTGCCTAACCATGCACTAATAACTCACGACAAGTGACCTCATCAGCTAACCGGATTCTGCTCACCGTTAGCTATAGACTTCCCCGGGGATTCGGACTACACTGAACACTTACAAACAATTCTGTTAATGTAACATATAACACTTATAGCAGCAATGCAAAATCATATATATATAAAACCCTTTAAAACATTTGCGCAATATTTGAAGCAATATAACCAATATAGCATCACAAAATTCTCAGCAGCACATTTTATTTTCACGGTTTTATTTATTGACTATCCTGTCTACCTATCTTAACTAGTCCTAACCATAGCTCTGCTACCAGAAAATTACTGATAGAGCGCGCAGGTCACCCGGGTCACTAGATTACCAATTTTCACGCACTGGGCCCTGGCGTGCATATGACAATTGTGTTTGCATGAACCGGGTGATTTTCCACACTCTACTATGAGTAATTCGGGGGGTGACTCTCACACCACTTACTAATCATGTACCTGACTTACCACAGGCACATTACTCCTGATGGATTCAGGAGCTAGCAGTGGACAGGCGACAAGTTTCCTACAAGGAGTAGAACTTTTATACACTTAGTACATTTATCCACTCTGAGGTTCCGTGACGGTTCCGTGACGACTTGAACCCGTGTTTTCAAGTTTGTCGGAAATACATAAAAATGACATCAGTGAACCGCAAATAATCCATTTAGTATATCCTAGTGTTTTCGCTACGCTACGAGCAAGAGCACTCTTGTTATGAACACATTTCTGATCTACCCATGGCATCCATCTTAGATCATGGCCGCCATTTTGTGGTTCCTTGCCCTCACATATGCAATAGCCCCTGATCATTTCATTCACTCCACTTTGATTAAGGACACGTAGCCTTAGCCGGAGATTCACCTCTTACATGACACGTGCACCTTAAACCAGATCACGCTGAAGCTGCATGACTCGACAAAGGCTGCCTCCTCTGCCCGAGGCCAGCCCACCTGAACTGGTTTTCCTGTCCATTGTCCTGATCATGATTAGGCGGCCGAAGCCGGTAGCCTTGCCCATTTACAACCCACAAACATCTCTTATCCCGCTTTTCTATCTTCTGCACCTGGCTCTGCTCCTTTCCTTCTGGGCCTTTATTAGGGGGAGGTAACGAACTTTACGATGAGGCGGTCCGGCTCTTGAATGCAATATTGACAAGGGATTGTGATGGACTGGTGGGAACCCCTCTTCGTGATGTTTGGTATTAGATATTATCGACAGTTCCTGTGTAACGCCAAATATTTATTGTTTAGAGACACAAAAGGTTTGGGAATGTACCGACATGTGAAATATTTGCCTAGAGCACAATTTTTAGTATATAAGGAGCAACCCACTTTGTACAAATCGAACAGGCTCCTGGTTTCTGCCCGTGTGTAGATTCTGTGACTTCTGTGTCCCTGCAGTAATAAACCTTTGGTCTTTGACGCCACCATCGAGAAGCTCGTGTTTCTGTTCATTTGTGCACCAAGGCAGGTGGAACTCCGGGGTCTTTGGGTGTTGTACCCTGACACCTCTGGACGGAACCAAAAAGTCCAGAACTCCAATTGGCGCCCAACGTGGGGCGACGTCATTCGGTACCGGTCCAAAAGCCTGAAGAGTTCGAGAAGCTTCGTGTGAAGATTCCTGAGGGAGGCGCCCCACTTCATCGATCCCGGCATATCGCAAAAGTGGCCCTGAAGTTCTCTTCCACGAGGGTTCCCGTTCAGGACGGCTGCAGTGGGCCGTTGCCTTGACCGTCGCCCTGTCTTGGACCCGAAGTGGTGCAGTCCTTAGTACGGCGAAACGTGACGGGTTTCTCCTTGGTGACGTCTTCAGTGACTCAGTTAAGTATTTAGTGATAGCTAGCTGGTTACTTTTGTGAGGATTGTTAAAAATCCTTGATCGGTTCTTGGTTTGGTTTGGTTTTGTCAGATTATCACTGGTTGTTCTAGTTACGATAATCTATTTGGTTTAGTTTTGGGTATCGATACATCAGTTCGTTTTTGGTAGGCCTAAGTTCTTGGTTCGAGTGCACATATTTGTTCCGTGTTTGTCTGTTTTGTGTTCCAGACTGAAAATGGTAAGTCGGAAAATGTTGTCTTGTTTTAGTTGCAACAGTGACTCACAATTAGAGGACTCTTGTCTGGTTCCTCCGATTGGGACTCCCCTATATGATTTATACTGTAAGTATGGTGTGGGTCCTATAACTTATAATGAGATATGGGTCCGTTATTGTAAGAAGGATGGTGTCCTTAGTTGGCCACTGCATGGTAGTTTTGAACAAGAGATTCTCGACAACTTAGAAGCGAAATTGTTTAGGAAGAAAGCCCGGCCGGCAATGTTTGACTCTTTTCGTTATTGGCGGAAAGAATCTAAACAGAGAGAAATGAAAAGGTTGAAGAAAGAGCAAAAGGAACTAGAAGAGTTAACTCTAGAGCAAGCGACTAAACAGTTGCAGGCTAACGAGTGTGAAAAGGCCATAGATGTAGCCATTAGAGAGCATAACTTAGCGATTGACAAGTGCTATCCTGCCTTGCCATCGAAAATGGCTAAGATACTGGAGGATTCCGAAAACGATCCTCTGTTGTCTTATCTGTTACGTTCGCCTCCACCGTATGCACAAGGTGCTACGGCTCCACTCATCCCGAATGTTCAATTGCCGGTTGCTGGACAACCTGGTGTTCCTGTTCCTCAGAATCAAGTTCCTATACTTCCTGTGGTGAATGTAAATGTTCCTACAGCTCCTCCTCTTCCCGCACTGCCGGCTTCTATACCTACCACTGTACCCACTGGTCCTCAAACTATTTTCCTCGATACTCCTACTGTTTCGTCATCTATTCCTACCTCTACTGCATTCTCTATGTCTGCGAGTGTACTAACTCCACTTTCTGTTCGTCGAAGAATCACTGATTCTGTTACTAATATGCTGTCTCCTATATATAAAACCTTGATTAAGACTCCTACTCCTGACTCTGTTCAGAGACGGAGTCAGCTTCCAAGTACTGAGGAACGGGGAGTTTTAGACTCCACGGCTCTCAGATGGATTACGAAAGTTAGAAGATATAATACGAGAGATGTGTTAGAGACATTTATGCAATGGGGAGAGCCAACACAGCGATACGTCTTCGACGAGATGTGCTCGTTGTTACGTGAGGAAATAGAAGAAGACGATGTCGAATCAGATTTGGAAGATTTAACTAAGGTTCAAAAGGAGTTTGCTGCTGGAATGATAGTGGGTGATAAAATACAGGAAGCGATGGAACTTATTTTGAGTTTTAGAAATGATCCATCTCTTCGTTCGCCGAGAGATTTAGAAAAAGGTAAAGTGAAGCCAAGTCGCCAATATCCTATGAGGGAGGTTCCTCCAATTTGGCGTGAAGCAGTACAACGTGATGATAATGCAGGAATTGCAGCTGCTCCAGCACAGTTCCAAAGAGTATGGATACATATTCCATGGAAGCGAGCAGAAGTGTTAGCAGTGAAACAGGCCTTGCCAGATCCACGTAAGAATCCAGCTGGATATTACAAGGAATTGACACAGACAGTTGAGGCTTGTATAATGAACTTAGCCGACATTGATATGTTGTTTGGTAATGTAGTTCCGCAACCAGTGTGGGCTAAAATTCGTAGAGAGGATCATCAGGCTGCTTTAGGTGGTGATTGGGCAGCTATCACTGCAGCAGACGCTCAACAAATAGGTGGTGCGAAACCCGAACCTTTGATTGCTAATCTGCCAGGTAGAATAATTGATTTAATGAAGACTCTGATGCCCGCATTGCGTGTTAATTGGGATAAATTATCAGCATGCAAGCAGAAGAAAGACGAAAGTGTCTCCGACTTCTTCACAAGGTTCGAAGAGACTTTTGTAGACCATAGTGGTCAGGATATGAGCACTGAAGGAGGACAGAGATTGTTTGTCGATAAATTTGTGCATAATTTGTTACCTGAATTATGCAATAAATTAAAAGACTCAGAAAGTGCATGGGCTGTATCTACGACAGCGCAAATACTTGCGACTGCACAGTACTACGAAAATAGGGATAAAGAGGAAAAGGAGAAATCAGAGAAGAAAACGAAAGATTTAAAAACTAAAGTTCTTTTGCAGCAGGCGTATCCGCCTCGTACGAATCAGACTAATACGCAACAAAACTCATATCAAAGGACAGATTATAGTACATCAAGGCCTCAATATCAGTGGAATCAGTGCGCATACTGCAAGAAAGAGGGGCACTACAAAAATGAATGTCCGATCTTAGCACAAAATAATAATGCAGCAGCTCAGAGAGGTCGTGGTGGTTATGCGCAGAATTCTAGAGGTCGAGGGCGAGGTGCTATGCCTCCGCAAACGAATGATCGTCCTTCTAATCACTTTGATCAGCGAAATGTACAGTCAGCTCAACAGAATAGATCTCAGCAATATCTTGTTGAGGATTATTGTGAAGTTGATGAGGGATTCCAACAGAATGGGTACTAGGACAGCCATGGACAGAGAGAGGGAGTAGTATCAGTTCCAGTGGATCAGAGTGGGCCTTATGTCGCAGTAGCAACATCAGGTGTAATCGAACCGTTTCTGTTGGATACTGGTGCCGCAAAAAGTTCTATCATGCATGCGAAACTCCCTGGCGCACCTTTGTCTGGCTCAACAAATGTTTCCGTAGGTTTTTCAGGCGCCCCTGTGTACAACCCGATATCTGGTCCTTTGTCTATTTCTGTTGGACCGTGTCAATTGAAAGCACCCCTGATTTTGACGACAGGTTGTAATGAGAATCTGCTTGGTTTAGATTTGTTAAAACGACTATATGCGACATTGTACTGTTCTCCGGAAGGAGTACAGCTTACACTGGGCAAAAATATCACCTCTCCGATGTACTTGTCAATGGACGCACTCCCGCCGGAGCTACGTTCACTCCCTGATTCTCTTTGGGCGACTGGTCCCAATGATGTAGGTCTACTAGAAATTCCACCGTATGTAGTGACTTTGAAAGCGAATGTAAAATTTCCAAGAATTCCTCAATATAAAATATCGAGTGAAGGTGAGCGTGCACTCTTATTGATTGTGCAAGATTTGATTAAGAAAGGTGTGGTTGAAGAAACGCGAGGAAATGTCTGTAACAGTCCTGTATTACCGATCTTGAAACGAACTGATCCTACAAAGCCTCCAGTTTATAGGTTTGTCATAGACCTTAGAGAAGTTAATAAGATTGTAATTCCACAGTTTCCTGTAGTGCCAGACATTACTGCCTTGTTAACATTGATTCCTGCCACAGCTACGTGGTTCTCAGTTATAGACCTCAAGAATGCATTTTTCAGCATTCCGATAGCTGAAGAAAGTAGGGATATTTTCGGCTTCTGTTTAGGAGGTCGCAGTTTCAGATTTAAACGCGCTCCACAAGGCTACTGTGAGAGTCCATCCATTTACAGTCAAGCTTTAAAAAGTCAGCTAGATTCTTTTGTCCTTCCTCAAGGTTCTGCCCTAGTACAGTACGTAGACGATCTTTTAGTGGCTGCCGATGACAAGGAAACTTGCAAAGCAGCTACAATTTCACTATTGCATCATTTGTCTAATTTGAATCATAAGGTGTCACCTTCCAAAATGCAATATTGCTGCCAAGAAGTAACCTACCTAGGTCACCTCTTATCAAAGGAGGGAAGGAAGTTGACCCCAGAAAGAATAAAAGCAATTACGCAGATGAGTGTTCCACGCACACAGAGGGAAGTACGTGCCTTTCTAGGTATTACCTCCTACTGTAGGCAGTGGATTCCAAATTTTTCACTTCTAGCGAAGCCATTGGTAGCTTTGACTGGGAAAAATGTTCCGAGTCCGGTGTCATGGTCTGATGAATGTCAAGAGAGTTTTATTGAGTTACGAAAAGCACTGTGTTCAGCTCCTGTATTGGGTACACCTGATTATAGCAAGCCATTCACGCTCTACGTTCACGAAAGAGAAGGTTGCGCGTTGAGTGTTCTGACACAGAAATTTGGTGACAAACAACGCCCTTGTGCGTATTTCTCATCAACACTAGATCCGGTAGCTAGAGCATTGCCTAGTTGTTTGAGGGCTACAGCGGCAGCTGCAGCTTCCATTCGGCAATCTGCTGGTTTGGTGATGAACAATATGCTAGTGGTCATGGTTCCTCATGCAGTGGATACACTCATGAACCGAACGAAGACACAACACCTTACTAGTGCGAGATTATCTGGTTACGAGCTGACGTTATTAGCGGGTCATATTCAGATCAAAAGATGCAATGTATTGAATCCAGCAACATTATTGCCGACTGATCAAGAGTCGAGTGATTCTGAGCCACATGACTGTTATTTCAAAACGGAGGAAGAGACAAAAGGTCGCATCGACTTGAGGGATACTCCTCTATCCGACCCGGATGGTACGCTGTATGTGGACGGGTCATGTTTTAAGTTGGAGAATGGTGATGTGACTACTGCCTACGCGGTAACGACTTTGAAGACGATTGTGGAGACTGCAAGAGTGAGTCAGAATTCTGCCCAAGCTGCAGAATTAATAGCTCTTACGAGAGCGTGTGTTTTAGCTGAGGGAAAGAGAGTGAATGTGTTTACAGATAGTCAGTACGCATTTGGCGTGGCCCATAGTTTTGGCCGGTTGTGGAGAGAAAGGGGTTTCATTACGTCCCATGGGACTAAGATTCAACATGGTCAGCTAGTTAACGACTTGTTAGAATCTCTAACCTTACCGACTGAAGTTGCGATTGTGAAGTGCAGTGCTCATAAAGCAATCACGGATGATGTTGGTCGTGGAAATGCCTTTGCTGATGAAACCGCTAAACAGACAGCTAGAGACATGATGAGTAGAATGTATGTTGCTACGTCTGCAAGATGGATTGCTGAGTCTGGAATGTGTGAGGATACAATGGAAAGTGTGAAAGAGATTCAGAAAGAAGCGACTGAGGAAGAGAAACGCGTATGGAGAGAAAGTACGGGCAAATTGGACTCGAATGGATGTTGGATCGATTTGACAGAACAGCAGCGTTGGATGTTGCCTGATGCGTATGTGCTTGCAGTAGTGACGATGGCGCATGGAGTGGCGCACATAAGTTCTAAAGGGATATGTAAGATGTTAGCTCCGGTCTGGAAGAATGAGGGAATCAGTAAGTGTGCAGAGAGAGTGGTGAAAAATTGTATGGTGTGCTTGATGCATAATCCTGGCAAGGGAACTCCAACTCCAGCTGGTCATTTCGCTCCTCCTTCCTGTCCCTTTGAAGTAATACAGTTAGACTTCATTCACATGGAACGCTGCAACAATTTAAAATACGTCCTGGTGGTAGTTTGTGCTTTTTCCAGGTGGATAGAAGCATACCCACTAAAGGACAACACTGCTCTATCAACTGCCAAAATTCTTCTAAAAGAATATTTCCCTAGGTACGGAATGCCACGGATTGTATGGTCAGATAACGGAAGTGAGTTTATAGGGAAAGTTATGCAGAGTGTGTGTGCTGGTCTAGGATTGAAACAAAAATTTCATAGTGCAAACCATCCCCAATCTGCTGGTTTAGTCGAGGGTTACAATGGCACCCTCAAGCTTAAAATAGCCAAAATACAAGCATCCACAGGTTTGGCTTGGCCAGACGCACTTCCTTTGGCCTTGTTATCAACGAGAGCAACAGTACATTCTAGAATAGGGCTTTCTCCATATGAGATTGTGTTTGGCCGCCCGGCAAATGTCTGGGGTGTGCCAAGGCCAAAACAATTCTGCTCCATTGAATATCCTATGTTGATAGACTACCTTTACGACTTGACTGCTAAATTAAGTCTTATTCATCAACAGGTTTTTGATGCTTTGCCAAAGCCTCCGGAGAGTCCAGGGCATCAACTGAAACCGGGTGACTTCATTGTGGTCCGGAACTTCGCGAGGACAAAGAATCTTCAGCCTCGCTACATCGGCCCCTTCCAAATCCTGCTGGCAACGAGGACAGCTGTACGTGTTGCTGGCCGCAAGCACTGGATCCACGCTTCTCACGTAAAGCGTGTTCCACTGCCGCTGCCCTACGACGACTGGGTGAAGAAGGGAATTGGTGCCTCCGAGTCTGAAGCAACTCCGAAATTTGTCCCTTTCAGCGATGCCGATTTGATTATTGACACTTTGAAACGTGACTCTCCTCCTGAAAAGACTGCTTTGAACATTGAACATTTGTCTCCAGCATCAAAAGAAACTTTGCCATCTGCGAACTTAAACTCTACAACAGCTGCTAGTGATACACTATTTTCCGACCAAACAGTACCAGCGAAGAAGAGATACAACCTTAGAAGCCATAAAACGAACTAATAAAGCAGGCAACTGCATATTGTGATTTTGATATTTATATACATTGAACTTTTGCTTTTCAGCCAGGAAGTTTGCTATTGTTTATTGTTTTTTGCCTTGCCGTCTGGGTAGCCGTAGGGTCGTGGCTGTGTGCCTAGTTTGAATTTGCAGGGGTCTGACACAAGGTCGATCTTTCTGTTAGTACTGGGAACTCCCAGGGCTGACAGAGGCATTTTCATCTACGTACACATCATCAGTGGTCGCGAGCGGATTGTAGAAGATGGAGCTTCCTGCGCTGCAACGAGAAAATGTGATTTACGTTCGCAGAAACAGACTAAATAGAATTCTTCACAGCAAATGTTTCTTGATGCAATGTGCCATTACATTTTTGATTGTTTTAGCAACATTGGTGGGTGGAATTGTCTTTAGCATAAATTTGATTTTTGTGCCAGTTACTACAGTACCTCCCCTTGATCCTGTTACTTCTACTGTTTCTTCTATACACTCTTTTCACTCATTTCCAGAACGTGAGCAAGCACGACGTACAGAGTTCATTAACAACACTTTTGTACAGCTCTTGCACCAACACCAACTGGTAGTTAACACTACAGACTGCTGGGTGTGTGGCTTGATACCTCACACTATGGATAAAGGTATTCCCTATTTGGTTTTGCCTTACAGCTATAATGGATCATTTCAGGCCTTCCAAACCATCTTTGCTTATGCCCTTGAAACCTATCCTCCACGTCCACCACGTTCCACTAAATATAACTCTGCCAACAAAGCCTTAGTCCAGGGAATTATTGACATGGTCAAGGACGTCAATAATACTCCATCTTACCCTAGAGACGAATTGCGAGTATATTTAAGTTGGAATACTTCAGAGTATCGCCTTAGTTTAGGAGAAAGCAAGCGTAAAAGCTCAACTCCAATCTGGGTCGTACCTCACCGAGGTCAGGTCTGTCTGCAAGGTAATGGGAGAAATCCGAGAGCTCAGCTAGGGAGGAGTGAGTGCGTAGAAACTTATGTGTTTTCGGCTAACTCCTCCCCTGCCTTCCTCACTGCTAGGGGTACCTATTTCATTTGTCGAGACAGAGCTTATACATGGTTGCCTGCCGACTTCTCAGGATCATGTTACATTGCTCGATTGTTGCCTCCAACATACACTGCTTCATCTGATTACCACAGGACCAGAGTAGCGAGAGGTATCTTCAGCAAAGAAGATACCGCTGGTCAGGAAGCTGGAGACTTCTTCAAAGGCTTCCTTCCGTTCTGGGGGCCTATGGCCAATAGTAGAAACATACGTCAGTTAACACGGGTAGTTGAATCTACTATTACCGAAACTGCTGGTGCCCTTAGCAATCTGACAGCTGAGCTTCAGGCGGATAGGCTCATGACATTGCAGAACCGTATGGTTCTAGATGTTATACTTGCAGATCGAGGTGGGGTATGCAGAATGATCCAATCGAGCTGCTGTGTCTTTATTCCTAATAATGCTCCAACAGTTTACGAGGCGATCTCTAAGTTGCACAAGATTTCGGACTCCATACATGTAGACAAGGGAAACTGGTCCTTCATGGAGTGGGTTTGGACTCTGATCTCAGCGTGGGGATGGAAGGTTCTAATGGTCATTGGTGTCATCTTAGTATTCCTATTCTCATGTTGTCTGATTATCCAGTGTGGTCCTGCTCTGTGTAGTCTTTGCGCTGCAACTTGTCTCAGAAAACCACCTGCGTTTGGAGAAAAGACACGAGAAAGGATGATGATGCAACAGCATGTCACTGACCTGATGAACATAGAACTAGATTCAGACATAGATTGAGTAATTGCCTATGTAAGGGCAAAAGGAGGGTCTGAGGTTCCGTGACGGTTCCGTGACGACTTGAACCCGTGTTTTCAAGTTTGTCGGAAATACATAAAAATGACATCAGTGAACCGCAAATAATCCATTTAGTATATCCTAGTGTTTTCGCTACGCTACGAGCAAGAGCACTCTTGTTATGAACACATTTCTGATCTACCCATGGCATCCATCTTAGATCATGGCCGCCATTTTGTGGTTCCTTGCCCTCACATATGCAATAGCCCCTGATCATTTCATTCACTCCACTTTGATTAAGGACACGTAGCCTTAGCCGGAGATTCACCTCTTACATGACACGTGCACCTTAAACCAGATCACGCTGAAGCTGCATGACTCGACAAAGGCTGCCTCCTCTGCCCGAGGCCAGCCCACCTGAACTGGTTTTCCTGTCCATTGTCCTGATCATGATTAGGCGGCCGAAGCCGGTAGCCTTGCCCATTTACAACCCACAAACATCTCTTATCCCGCTTTTCTATCTTCTGCACCTGGCTCTGCTCCTTTCCTTCTGGGCCTTTATTAGGGGGAGGTAACGAACTTTACGATGAGGCGGTCCGGCTCTTGAATGCAATATTGACAAGGGATTGTGATGGACTGGTGGGAACCCCTCTTCGTGATGTTTGGTATTAGATATTATCGACAGTTCCTGTGTAACGCCAAATATTTATTGTTTAGAGACACAAAAGGTTTGGGAATGTACCGACATGTGAAATATTTGCCTAGAGCACAATTTTTAGTATATAAGGAGCAACCCACTTTGTACAAATCGAACAGGCTCCTGGTTTCTGCCCGTGTGTAGATTCTGTGACTTCTGTGTCCCTGCAGTAATAAACCTTTGGTCTTTGACGCCACCATCGAGAAGCTCGTGTTTCTGTTCATTTGTGCACCAAGGCAGGTGGAACTCCGGGGTCTTTGGGTGTTGTACCCTGACACCTCTGGACGGAACCAAAAAGTCCAGAACTCCAACACTTTATACTGTATAATGACCACAGACACCTGATGGGTTTTAAAGTTTTATATCAGGAATTTTAGAATGAATATGCCAGGATAATGAGACAGATACAAATCAGTACATCAATGATTAGAATTAAAGCCACAATGTAACTATGGATTAGGGCAAGTACCATTAGAGTATTTAGGGAACACTACAGAGTATAGGTAATACGGAACATGCTATTCAGCACAGGCTTAAACTAAGGCAGGGGACGTGAGAAGGACCTATCATGTGTACTTATTCTTATTGTAAACTTTATACTATTCTTACTAAGTTCACAGCAACCATACTAAAGGGAAGGGAAAAATGGAACACACTAACATAATATGACAAATTTTAATAATATCCTACAGGTAGGGAGAGAAGTGGAACATCACTAATAAACAATTGCATATAAATCACTTCTAAAGGTGATAGGGCAATATCACAGGCAAGAGTGCTTTATTAAGAAGAGGAAGAAAGGTAAGAGTATAGTCAGACGGACACCCACATAAAATATTTACCTAGGACGGGAAAGAAGACTAACCCTGGCCACGGGTCAGTTGGGACAAGATCGGGGACAAGGACCCTCAAGGATTCAGGAATACCAGAAGGTGAGCAGGTACAGCTCACGGACAGTCAGGACAGGATACCCCTCAGGATTTTGGGTCAGGACTGGGCTCACCAAAGGGCACGACCAACACCAGCAGCCTCGGATGCAACGCCTGCGTTACCCCCTTTCTGCACGGAATCCGTCAGTAACCCCGATTGGGTTTTTCGAATCTCCCAGCAAAGTGCTTCGCCAGCACTTAGGACTATTTCCACCCCTTGGAGTTTGTGGAAAGTATGGACAGAGTGCTCCGCAGCGCTCTGTATCAATCACCTATAGAGTTCGTAGGGTCTGTGACAGGTCTGCTACTCGGACAAGTCGGACAATTTCTCTAAGCTAAACTAAGCTAGTTATACTGTTTTGGGACCCCTAGACCACCCACAAATGTTGCAAGTGACAAAGTCCCAAATTATGATTGGTCAGGAGAGGTGGCTATGTCATTGTCCCGACCTATAATTCAGTGTTCCCACAATGAATATTTAATTTTTCATACCCGCCCCTTGCGTTCTCGTTCCCAGGCATAGGAATATGGAAAACAATGAGAGTGTACAGCATATAGAAACAATGTAACACAATTTAGGTAGATAGCAGCATCTTCTCCCATGACCTAGGTAGGTTCCCAGGCGCATCTTGCTTCAGGAGCCAGCTGGCTGAGTTTTGATTCTGCGCAGTTGGGTTTTTCCCTCATCACGTGTGCAGGGAGTTTACAGGCTTCAAAGTGGGCTCAATCCCCCGACCCAGGCCCATGGATGCGTAATACATGAAAAGTAAGCGAAAACAAATTAGTAACACAGAAAAAATGAATACACTGTATACCAGGTAATGCTTCACTGCACCCCTTACTTTATAATATCTATAGCATTAGAATTAGTGCGAAAAAGACAGATATGCAAAAGCAGCAGGAGCTGGCAGAGTGCATGGTTAAATACAAGCGGCCATTTTCAGCGACAATGCGCATGAGCAACAATATCCCTCCAAAATGCGAGTGCGTCACATCACGTGGGTATGACCGACGCATGCACAGACTGGATTTTCTGCGAAGCGACCATTCAGTAGTGCAAGCTTTGTTGGACTTGGCCCGCAGGGCAGGTTCACCCCTAGACTTTTTGCCTTATTTGTGACCCTGTGTTAGTGATTTTTGGGTCTCTGCGCACTTTCCCCTGAGTCCCAGAGTGAAAGTGCGTGCGTGTAGTATGGCTGGCCTGCCCTCCCATAGGAATGCATGGGGAATGTGTGTGTCCCTGGTAGTTCCTGATGCGTGGGGAGTGCAGGCTCGAGTTTAGTATGTATAAACTTGTGAGAGTGAATGCTGCGAGATGGTGTCTGCGGCATGTGTGTGTCTAGTTGGGAAGTGCTACTTCTGGACATTGAGATATGTGTGCAGTGAGGGTGCTGGAGCGTGATTGGCTGGAGCTGGCTGGCATGCCAGGCTCCAGGAAGTCTGGATGGGTCTGCCCGGTGGTGAGTGGGAGATTAGCATGAGTGATGTGTGGGAGGAGTGTACCTGTGTCCTGGATGGGCTGGGTTTTCCCCACACAATGCTGGCTCCGCCCCCCTGTGGTGTGTCTAACGACCCTAGCCTCCCCAGTGAATGAAATGGATGGTTGGGCCATCAAGAGTGCTCCAGAACCAGCTGCGACTGGTTTTCCCCCCACCCTGCACCCTGAAACAAAGGATTTGTCAGTATAAGAAGGGGCTGTGTCCCCACTGAAAATGTTCTGCTTTTGGATCCTGCCAGAGTGGGCTTTTGCTGCTGCTGGGGCCAGAAGGACCGCCACTTGGGGAGTCTCCCTGCCTGGAGACCCAGTGTGCTGGCTCTGGCCCAGCCTTGCCCCTCTGCCTGCCTCCAGCCCCTGCTGGAGCCTTGTCCTGTCCTCCAGTGCTGGGGAGCACTGAGGACTCCTTGCCTGCAGCCTGAGAGCGCTGCTCTCTGCCCTTCAGCGCTGGGAGCGCTGAAATCGCCTGCCTAGCGCTTGAAAGCGCTGGATTTTTTGCCATAGCGCTGGGAGCGCTGTATTCTGTCCTGGAGGCGCTTGGGAGCGCCTGCCCTTCGTTACTAGCGCTGCTAGCGCTGGGTGTGCACAGCCGGTGCCCATCCGGCATCTGACTGCCCCGTGTGGCGAGTTGGCGGCGCGGGTGCCACCCCGCTCATTGCCGCTTTCATTTTGCCCAGGTCCGTTTTGTTGTCGATCCACGAGGGAGCCCACTCCTCGGATCACCTGGGAAGCCGCCTGCCTGCCTAAGAAGCGAGCCGCCGCGCTGCCCGCGGCGACCCGGAAGTGATTGGGAGTCCGTCCAATCACAGCGCGGCCCAGGAAAGGCCGACCGGAAGTCCCGCCTTCTCAGCCGAGCCGGGAAGGGAGAAGCTGCGGGCCGGGTCCCCGAGGCTCCCCGAGTGGAGAGGAGAGCCCCGGGACGAGAGGAAAGGAGCCCCGCCGCGAGAGGAGCCGCCCTGCAACCCAGACAGCCGGTGAGTGTGGCCGTTCTGGAGGGAGGGGCGCCGGGACACATTGTCGGTGTCCGCCCCCCCCCCTGCCCCCTCGGCAGCGCGACCTCGCGCCCTCGTGTTGAAGAGCCCAGAGAGGCTCGGGGGCATTGCGTGTAGAGAGCCCAGCGAGGCTCCAACGACAGGCGCATTTCTTGTTTGGCGAGCCAGAGAGGCTCGCGAGTGCATTTACTAAGAGCCCAGAGAGGCTCTGGGGGGCATTTCGTTCAAGAGCCTGCGAGGCTCTTGCAGGGCGTTTATCTTTGCTCCGGGTCCCCAGAGAGAGGGACCCCACAGCCCAGCGAGGCTGCACCTTTGGTTGCTGGAGCCCTGAGAGGCTCAGCAGCACCCTTCAATCAATCAATCAATCAGTGACACTTGTAAAGCGCGCTACATACCCGTAGGGTCTCAAGGCCCTTATTTGTTTGAGAGCCTGAGAGAGGTTCGCCAGTGCCACAGTGGTGGTTCTTTGAGCCCAGAGAGGCTCCAACGTTGCCCTAACTTTCCCTGCTCCAGTTGCCCAGCACTTTGTGGGCAACTGCCACGTTTAGGCCCTGACATTGGGACACCGGGACAGTCACAGGTGGTGACTTGTGAGTTTGGCGCAACTGTTATTGTTTGTACACCTCTGAATGTTAATACATCATGTGTTTTACCTTGCACCCCTATAGGTATTGTGACATGTAGGTGGTTGTTTTCTCCCTAGTACAGGTGGTGCTAGTGAGGTCCTGTTACCAGTGATTATTGGTTGTATGCTCTACTTTTATATTGTGTGCTAAAGTGCTATTACTGAAAGTATTGCTAAAGTGCTATTACTGAAGGTATTGCTTTATTACTGAAAGTATTGCTAAAGTGTTATTACTGAAGGTATTGCTTTATTACTGAAGGTATTGCTTCTAAAGTGCTATTACTGAAAGTATTGCTTCTAAAAGTGCTGATACCCTTGACAGTGATCCAAGTGGTCCTGTCCTGTACAAATATCCCTTGTAAATTCCGCCCGTGTCTGTTGGCACAGTGTAACAAGATGTGTGTTTTATCTGATGTATATTTATTCTAATACAAAGGCTATTTTCATATAACCTTGTGTGGAGTTTTCCTTTGTGGTGGGCCTTTGGTTGTTGTTGCTGGGGTGCGTGCGCAAATACTTAACTTACATCGCCTCCAAGTTTAGCCTTGACTGCTCGCGCCACGTTACCTAGAGGGCGAGTGGGGGTTGCCTTGGCGTGTGACTCCCTTGCCCTGACTCTTGGAAGTGGTGATCCCTGACTGACCTCGACGCGAGTCTTGGCCGGCCAGGGTCCCGTCTCCAACAAGCTTGTTATTTATGGAAAAACACATAGGCAAGCCTCCAAGGGACACCCGCGTGTTGGGGAAAAGGCGAGATAAATGACAGACAGGTTGAATTAGTATGATTACAAGTTAGGCGAGGTTCTTGAATAAGATCAAGTCGCTTTACGTGCGAATCCTTGCTCCATCACTTCTGGCTGTATTACAACTATTAAGATAGATTCTGTGAACCTCTCGATAACTTCTCTCGTCTAATTCGGACTTAGACTTCCTCCATTTCCTTTCTTTTTTTCTGCACAAAGCTTTTTCTCTCTTAAGAGCGTCGGAGTACTAGAGTGCAGGGGCTGCCCTGGTCTGTAATTTAACCAGCTTCCGGGGTGCGATAGAGTCAAGAGCCTCTGTAAGGGAGGCCTCGAAGAAATCTAGCGCCTGGTCACAATCCTCGGCTAGCTTATGTAAGGGAGGGGTATAGATCTTGCTAAAAGCAGAGGCTGTAACTTTTTTCCAGCTTCTGTGAAGTTTTTTCTGAGGTTGTAAAATTCCCCTACTTTTAGGATGGGCCCAAGCAAAGTTTAGACTCGCATGGTCCGTCCAGCTGACCTTCTGAGGAGATTCGACGAATAATTCGGGAATATTAGAGAAGATGTTGTCCAGAATATGGCCAGCAGAGTGGGTCGGACTCTTTACTCTGGGAAAAAGATCCAGGGATTCCATAGCTGCTATCAGGCTAGCCGAGTCCACGTTTGTGGCCTTCTCTAGGTGGTGATTGAAATCCCCTGCGAGTAAAAGTATACCTGTTGATAATATAAAAGTGTCCAGCCTTTCAGATAATTCTATGCAGAAGTCTTTCTTATTTCCTCCTGGCGGGTGGTACATTAAAGCTCCTGTCCATTCAGTCCTGTGACCATGCTGCAGTTTTAAAATCAGCAGCTCTACGTTAGAATTAGAGACAGAATCTAAGCTCTTAATATGGAGCTGGAGCGCTGACCGTTCCTAATGGCGGCTGGCGCTTCCTAGTCACGCGAACGGAAAGGAATCCTACCCTCCCCCACAAACAATCAGCTGCCTGATTGCGGAGGACCGGAGGGCGGCAGAACAGTTTTACAATCCCTGTTGAATAAAAGTAAATACTCCCTTTCCCCACAATGCGCAAAAGTCACTTAGTGCACGTGGAAAGTAAATTTTATTTGCACAATTAATTAAAATCGTTGCACAATACACAGTTAGGAAGTAAATTTTAGGAATGAAAAGTTTAAAAAAAGGAAAGCGATATAAAAGTCAATTAAAAACAGAAAAATTGCAAATTAAGTTAAAAGGCGCAGGAATGTCACAGGGGAGAAGGGAGCTCAAGCTTTAACAGTAAGAGAATTTGGAGAATTGATTTCTGTAATAAACTTAACAAAACGAGCTGCCAACTGCAGTGAGTCTCCCCTCATACATGTGTCTAGTGCTTCCTGACAAGTCCTGATATTTAGAAGGAGCCAGATTGGGTGCAGCCAGAGGTTTCTTTGGACTCTGAGTTTTCGGCAAATGCACAGGATATGGATAAGATTTTCCTCGTCCTGTTTACAGAAGCTGCATTGTGAGGGTGCTTCTTTCCTATATCCTTGGCCAAACTTGTATGCCTTCAGAGTGATTAAACCGAAGCGTAGTCTCATTAATTGGAGTTTTGTATGAACTTTCACAGACAATGCAAGATACGACAGAAGGGTTTTCGAGGTGTATAGTTTGGAGGCCCAGGAACCGTGGAAGAGATGGTTGACCCGTTGCTCATCAAGGTCATTTGAAATAATTTTTGCTTGCTTTGTTAAGAGTTTTGTCTTCGCCTCGATGGGCAGCGGGGATAGCCATATGTCTCTTGCTTTAAGGGATTCGAGGCATGACATTAGGTATTTATTCCATGATGTTTTTGGGTTACTGAAGACCGACCATAAGCAGCTCTTTAAAGTATGAGGGCTGGCTTGTTTAGTTTTTAAACAATAACTGATGAAACGTGCACTCATAGTCCATCGCTGGGAGGATAGCAAGAATTATGTTCTAATTTGGGCATGAGCAGTTGAATTAGGCAGTCGGGATAC
The DNA here is from genome assembly GCF_964263255.1 of Lissotriton vulgaris. Classification (NCBI taxonomy): domain Eukaryota; kingdom Metazoa; phylum Chordata; class Amphibia; order Caudata; family Salamandridae; genus Lissotriton; species Lissotriton vulgaris. Next base: position 36,099,285 of record NC_141693.1, on the reverse strand, counting down.
CCTGCGATAGCAAGACGATTGCGCTCTGTCTAGCCAAGTGTTCATTTTATCCTTGAAGATTATTGCGCCAAAGGAGATTGTGGGGAGTAGTTTTGCAGTGATCAGTTTTGTTAATGGTACTTAATCCCGGGAGTGCAAAGTACTTTTCGTTCTTATGAAAGCCTCTTCTAGGCTACGAGCAACAGCCTGCATTTTGGTTATGTGCACAGAGGATCTCCCTTTATGATCGATCCACACGCCCAAGTACTTATAAGCAGTGACAGTTTCCAGTCTCTTCCCTTCAATAAACCACGCGTTCTTTTAGGATTTTCCCATGGATATTATCATTGCTTTGGTTTTGCTGACATTTATTTTGAGCATATTCATATTGCATTACTGAGCGAGGGAGTTAAACAGTCTTTGAAGGCCCACCTGGGTTTGATCTAGCAGGATGGTGTCGTCCGCATATTGCACAATTTGAATCTTCCTTGATTCTATTCCCGGAGGGAAAGCACGGGTATGTGACAACCATTCGGGGAGGTCTGCAAGGTACAAATTGAATAGCATTGGAACAAGTGTGCACCCTTGTTTTAAACCTCTGGTGGTTTAGATTTTGTTAGAGGTGGACCATCTTGATGTAACCCTCACTTTAACCCAGGTGTCGGTATGTAAGGCAATGAATCCTTTCAGTAGTGACTGCGGAATGCCCAATCTTGCAAGTTTTTCCCAGAGTTTTGGCCGGCTTACGCTGTCAAATGCTTTACGAAAGTCAATGATTCCAAGGTGTAGTTATTTCCCTTTTGGAGCTAGGGTGGTTTCTATCAGGTGAGCAATACAAATCAGATTGTCTTCGATGTGGCACCCTTTTTGAAAGCCGGTTTGGGTGAAGGGGACTAGGTTGATAGTTTCCGCCCAGCTAGTGAGCGCAGTTAGGAGAATGCTGGCATATGCCTTCCCGTCCACATCTAGAAGGTCTATCATCCGATAGTTATCGGGGTTGGTGCGCGAGCCTTTCTTATGGAAGGGAACAAGAAGTGAGCCTTGCCAAGATGCCGGGATGGGGCCGCCCAATATTGCGGTTTCAAAAAGGGGTGTCAATATCTGGGGCCATTTTCCAGCAGAGGCTTTAAATACTTGGGTCGGAATTCCGTTGGGACCAGGGGCGCCGCCCGAGCGCATATACTTTATTGTTCTTGTTATGTCGTCTGTTAATATATTGGTGGTAGAGAAGGTTCCGTCCCGATTAACTAGATGATCAAGGAAGGCCGTACTATTGGTGATCTGGCCATGCAGTGCTGTATAGAACCTTTCAACATAGGTCTCCCATTCCTCAGGGGTAATATTAGTTGCGGTAGGGGGTTTCGTAGCTCTGCTGGCCGTATTGACCCAGTTCCAAAATTTCCTTTGGTCTTTAGATTTTATAATCTCAAAAGCTGTTACCCAGTGACGCTCTTCTTCCAGTTTCTTTAGGGAAAATCGGGCCTTCCTATAGGTTTTTCGTGCCGCCATGATGGCCTCCTTCAAAGATTTATGTTCACTTTCATTATTAGCGTTTGTTCGTTGTAGCTTATTTAATTTACTCTTTGCAGTGATTGTTTGTTGTTTTTGTACTGACAGAGTTGTTGTAGTTGGAATGTCCCTCGAAAAGTTATTTATGGGGTTTGAGGTGAAGTGTTCTCTAAAATTGGTCAGTGTAATTTCCCAACTGTGAGCCGTCGCATGACTGATACCAGCCAGGGGCCATCCGGTCATAAGCTGATCCACCTCCTTTACAATTGCATCTTGGTTACTTTCTGACCATCAGAGTTTCCTTACATTCTGCAGACTTGATGCCGACCCTATCAGATTTGTATTCGGACGATGTAGTGGCCGAATGGCAATACTACATGTTAAAATGACATGATCGCTATCAGGAGACGGTGTTACCGCGAATTGGCATACCAGATCAAAAGCCATAAGCGATATCCATATGTAGTGTAGGGTGGCAATTCGAGAAGGGGATACATGATAATATGCGGCCGGTTGATCTGTGGGAAACCTTCCATTGAGGATGCGCAAACCTAGATGGTCAGCTTTGTTGCTAGTTTCGTTCCGTTAACATCCTTTCGGTGGTACTGGAATTTTATCTCCGGGATTGCCCACATTATATTAAGTGATGTTATTTGAGAGGATTGGGTGAGATCGGCTTCCATTAAGTTTGCATTGAATTCGCCCATTATCAACCACAGATCATTTGGGTATAGAGCTTCGAGGTTATTCATTAATGGTAATATGTTACTCAAAGTAGATTCTCGTCTCATTTTTGTTACACCCACTTAGTGCAATTTTCTCTAAAACATTCAAATGCAGTTTTCAATTTCTAAAAACACTTTAAATCATAGCAACACACAGCGACTGCAGACCGCACCTACAGAAGTCGGCTTTCTCAGTCATAGAGTCGGAAACCAGCCAGCAGGGCTGTGGAGGCAGATGAGGTTCAGTCTCCATGGGGGAGAAGATGGACAGAGCAGGACCTGAACCTGCACATCAACTGCCTAAAACACCTGGTGGGTTCCTGTGCAATCCGATCCCTGACGAGGGGCAAGGTCTCCTGTTGCATTCTCCTGCGAATGGACAACACAACAGTGGTCCAGTAAATCAACTGGTTGGAGGGGAACCTATTTTTAGGCATTGGTGGAATTGGCCAAAGATTTTTGGCACTACTGCCTCCAGAGAAAGATTTCAGTAATGGCGGAGTCCCTGCCTTGCTCCATGAACACAGTGGCAGACTGGGACTCCAGATATGTCCCGACACCAGCGACTGGCAGCTAGACAGAGGAACTTTCCAGGCCCTGTTGAAACAGTGGGGTCCGTGCAATGTGGATCTGTTTGTGTCCAGCCTGAACGCACAGCTTCCCCTGTATGTCAGCTGGAGACTGGATCCAGGAGCAATGGCGGTAGATGCTGGTCGTCAGGCCAAGGTTACGCCTTCCCATCATTTCTATCGATTCCCAGAGTGACAGCTGAGGTTCAGCGTCAGGGTGATGACTTGGGTACTGAAAACACCAATATGAAGGTCTCAAGCTTGGTTCCCCGCCCTGCTCCAACTGACCTGGATGGCACCAGTGCATCTTCCTTCTTTTCCCTGGATCCTTCGAGATCCTCAGGACCATCCACTTCCAATGGTCATGCAGGGTCACCTACCCATCATGGTGTGGAGGATTTCAGTAGATGATTGAAGCTAGGACCGTATTGAGCAGTCATGGGCTCCGGGTATCAATCTGCATGGAGGTGATGGGTTAGTTTTGTGTATGGGGAGACACCTGGATCCCATGGGGTCTAGCATTACGTCCTAGCAGAACTGTCCTTGGAGGGCCTGGCTTACTGCACCATTGATTCTTTCAGTTCGGCCATCTCTGCAGGCCACCCTCCCATGGGAAACTCACCAGTGGGGGAGCAACCATGTGTGTGCAAGCTGCTCAAGGGCATCAGTTTGTCCAAACCTCTAGAACCAAGGTATTCTGGACTATGGAATGTCAATCTTGTGCTTCGTTTGCTATCCTCTTGGCAGGATAATGAGCATCTTTCCAGAAAACAGCTCTCTGCAAAACTGGCCATTCTGCTCTGCCTGGTTTCTTACAAAGGGGTCTCAGACATCAGATGACATTGGATGTTACGGCAAGGGTGTTTACCCCAGAGGGCATTACCCTCAGGGGTGGCCAGAGTTGGCGGAGTGGCACAACACGGAATTCATGGACTTGCTTAAACACTCTGCGGAGTTCCGCGGAGTTCGGCTCTACTCTACCCACGGCCAGCCGACACCAGAGCCACTTGGAAAGAGGCCGCATGGAAGGATTTTAATGCCCCACACTGCCTCGTCGAGGGTCCTGGCGCAGCTCCTGTGGCCTCCAACTCTGAAAGCTAACATTGGCTTGGAGACAGAATCAGGTTCTATAATTAGAAAATATGTCATTTTAAAATATCTGACCTTCAGCCCGCGGCTCTCGCAGCTGGATTAACAAAGAGGCTGCATGCGGCGGTGGGATACATGGGTAAACGGACTTTAAGATGTGGGGAGCTACCCAAAGAGAGGTAGAAATGTACCCCACTGAGATGGGGATACAAAGAAAGGGACAGGGCAAGTGCGCATGAGATGCGTATGTGGGTTCAGAGGATGTGCTGCCAGGGGAGCAGATTCCTAGCCTTCGCTTCTGCAGACTACTTTGTTGGTGGGTCTGAGCTTAAAATATACAGTTGGCAGGCAACAAGTCAGTCAGGGGCTTGTGTTGAGATGCACAGTTACGCTTAATCAGCTAACTGAGGTAGGTGGATTGTGTGTTCAGCCTGGAGCCACCACTGGGCACTCCACAGAGATACAAGGCGCTAAGATGATGCCTTAGCTCAAAAAAGCCACAGAGGAAATATGATGTCCATCTAGATGGGTTTGCAGATCACCCTGATAGAGGAACCAGCCAGTCTAAGATTCTGGTTGTCTGCAGGGTCAAACAGTCACCCTCTGGTAGTAGGAGACTTGCAGTTCAGGTGCAGTGGCGGCTGGTGACAGTTGAAAGTGGTGATGCATAAAGTTTCCTGAAGAGGGCCCTATGGCGAGCGAGCCCGACTGTTATAAAAGAGGATTGTGGGGTTTTCCCCTTAGATAATTTTGAAAAATGAGTGGGTAAATAGTGGAATTTTGAGAGAGCAAGAGGGTTTATAAGGCAATTGTGAAAGTGTAGTTATGACATCAATAATGAGATATAGCTGCTTATTTAGCATAATCACAGTTCACCTCATCTCTGGTTAATGACACAACCTCTTGCACTACCATGCTCCACACATCTAAGACATAGAGCGTGGCACATCATAGAGAGTGAATGTGATCTTCCATGTGATGGAGCGAGGCTGAGCATTCCGTTGTTAGCGTGCGAAGCCCTTTTTAGGTTGTGCCTAGTTGGTTAGTGATCTCTGCTAATGGCGTTGTGGAGTTCCAACTCCACCCATTTCTTGCTTTTGATTTCATTTGTGTATGTCAGTGTTCTTCAAAAATCCTTGCTTGCCAGTGGCCAGTTCTGCCTCTTTGTCCTTCCTTTTTCTCTTCCGTTCCTCTCATGCAGCAGGGACAAAGTATTGTCTCATCACACTACAGTTCTTCATATTTTCTATGAGAGACTACTTTTTTCTTGGTTTCCTTCTCTGTATCTGTTTGCCTGTGTGTAGTTTTGGCACCGCAGCTGATTACATCTAAATACAGTTTTCCTCCCACCTCCTCTTAATTCCACAGTTGTATTGGGGTACGTCTTGCGCCATACCACCCACTTTGTTTGTTATGTTTTTTAGGCTTTTAGCATTTTTCCATGTCGACCGTCACTTGAGCTTTTTTAGTAGGATGCCAGTTTGATTTTGGGCTTTGTACTAAAGATGATTGTGCCTATTGTTGTATTTTTTGTATACAAACAGAAGGTTTTGGAACTGTGTGACTACAATTTGATGGGTTTTGCACGAAAACAGCTGCAACATGCCTAGTTGAAGACTTTGTTAAGATGACACTGGCTAAAGCGAACTGCATGATTTTATGCAACAAGCATTGCTATAGTTCAGACATGTAGCACAAGTTGTCAGTACCCGTCCCAAGGTGGCGGCTGCAGTTGCTGTTCTAGTCATTCATGACACTATGGGAGACAAATGAGCGGCTTCTTCTGCCTCCTCCCAGGGTGCACGTGGAAATCTGCATGCTCCTCTGATTGATTGAGAGCCAGGTGCCCTCTCTGACCTCCACCTGCCTCTACAGCACAGCTGAGAATCGTGGGTGCGACGAGACCAGAGGACCCGGCTATCAACGGAACCAGCACGACACTGACCCAGCACGACCGCCGAGGGACCCTCGAGTGGGTGCATTGGGGTAAGAGAAGCCCCAACCCCAAGCAGCACGAGCACCAAAGTCCAGCCCCCCAGCATCCTCTAGATCTGCGGGCCCTTTTGCTTCTGCGTTGCTTGCCACGTTGTCCGGTCACTTGCCCGTTGGCTAGTGACCCTCCAGACGACGTCCTACGTTTGTTTCACAGCTGGTCTAGCTCCTCTAGACTGGCCCTTGTCTCCTCTTGTAGGGGACCTTCCTCGGACCCTCCTGGTCCATTCCAGGCGCCATTTTGTGTCGCCACGTGGGCTTGCCGTAGCCAAGGCTTGTTGCCTCCTTCACTGGATCCAGCATCGCCAGCAGCAGACATCCGACGTGGGACAGCTCGCAGACCTCCAGCCTGGTCGACATCAGCGCCCTGGTCCGTGCAGCAGCAGAATCCAGTGTCACCTCTTCGCCTGGCTGAGTGACCTCGTCCGGTGCCATCCTGGTGCCAACCTAATCACTTGCTAGTGATTCAGAACTCGGTCCCCTCTGCTTACAGGTATTCTTCTTCACTGATCCAGTCCTTGGATCAGCCCAGAACATCTTCACTGGTCGCCTGCCAGCAACTTCCACTTCAGGCTCTTGGTTCGTCAACAAGGATTCCCGACGACACTTGAACCCTATGCAGCCGCAGCCCCTGGGCTAGGTAAACCGAGTACTACGGTGCTCCAGCGTAGACCAACTCTCTAAGTGTCCAGATCCACTTTCGTTTTTGACCTACCTAGTCGGGTTCGCCCGAGAACACTAACTTTGCATTTACTAGTATCCATAGACTTTGTCCCGCATTACGCGTGAGAGTTCCCACTCTGCACACGACGTCCCTAGGCCTCCTGCTTCTAATCTAAGGGTTCAGCATTGTAGGCCTAGCGTTTCTAAAGTCTCTGCGAGTAGTACTTACCTGCTAGTAATTTTGCATTCCACTTCCATAGTATAGTGCCAGATTGGGCTAGTTCTCGCACAATTGGGTGATATTTTGCCCAATTGTGTGAAGAAGAATCGTGTTGGGCGGGCTACCGAAATGTGGGCTAGAAGCCGCCCAGCGTGCGGCGGATTCAAGGCTTTGTGCGGCGCTGCCGGGCTGCGCCCATGGTTGCCTTGCCACACCCTTTTCCTAATTTTAGGTGCGTCTGGGGCTCCGTGCCTTGCGGGCCCTGCCCAGAAGTAACACCTGCAGGGCCATATATCTTTGCAGGCGGGAAGCTTCTTCCAATTAGGGTCCCGCAAGACCTGCAGTGACCTCTGACCTGCCCCCAGTAATGTTCCGACCTGCCTTGGAGTTCGTTTGACCCAATCCCGGGTCAGATCAGTTCGTCAATGATGGGCGTGTCAGGCACATTAAAGGCCCGCCCCCATGCGCGTGCAGCAGGTATGGTGACCTTGTAGGTTCCAGCTGTAGGGATTAGTGTATTTGGCAAAGAGCCGGGGCAGAGGGGTGAAGAAAACACTGGGCATTAAGAGGGATGACTGGGGCATCAGATGGGCACACGGAGTGGAACACGGGGGCAGGAAGGGGTGATGAAAACATAGAACAAGGAGAGAGATGAGAACAGAGGGGTGGGGGGCAGCGAGGAGTGGAAGACAAGTGCACATACTCATCTTATGGAGATAACAACCATCAACAAAGTCAATAGTACTGGCTTGTTGTAGGTGTGATGTGAGTTGCTGTATGATATATCCGGATGCAAAGACAGAAAGAAGCAGAAACATACCAGTGGGGCAGCACACTAGGCTAAGCACATATTTTTACTTTACGTGTTTTAAAGCCACACCCTTAATTACACAGGCCACGCCCCGTGAGAGACAACCACAGTTTGTTCATCCCAATTAAAGCCCTGGGAGGGGGTTACACGGGACAATGAAAGGTACTGGAACAGAGGGATGCTGGGGCAGCGAAGGGTGATAAAAACACAGGGCAATGAGAGGGATGCCAGGGCGCCAGATGAGCACACTGAGGGGTGGGGCACAGGGGGGCAGCGAGGGGTGATAAAAACACAGGGCAATGAGAGGGATGCCAGGGCGCCAGATGAGCACACTGAGGGGTGGGGCACAGGGGGGCAGCGAGGGGTGATAAAAACACAGGGCAATGAGAGGGATGCCAGGGCACCAGATGAGCACACTGAGGGGTGGGGCACAGGGGGGCAGGGAGGGGTGAGGGACGGAGACGCAGAGCAGCACTGGGGGGGGGAAGAGAAGGCACAGAGAGTAAGTGGGGGCAGAAGAGAAAAGAGTCGGTGGAGTGAGGGGTTTTCTATTTGCATTAGACCCGCGCGCACATCCCCTGACGCCATTCCTCAGTCACACTCAACAATCACACTGATGATTACGAAAAGTAGGCTAAGGCTCCGCACACGGTATGCAATACTCGATTCCTGGCAGGGCCCTCATCTGCCTGTGGTTTGGGAAGCAGTAGTAGTGATCAGGAGAGTAAAGTCCTGTAGAATGGCTCAGCTAAGCACTCTTAAAGCCTGCCAGCTATGCAGTCTATTTTCCTTCCATTCTGGTGCTTTGAAATAGTTTGCGGATCTTATGTTTCCCTCATCTTCTTTACTTGATTGTTGTTCGTGAGAAAGTGTCACTCGCAGTCGTTCAACGTCTCTCATAATTACACAAAAAATGTGAAAATGTCACGCTTCAGCAATCTGAAACCCTGGCCGCCATGAGTCGCCTGCAGGCTCCTTCCTAACACTTTTCTTTGATCATGCCACAAGACGTCATGTTGCCATGACACAGAACCGTGCTAGCTGTGTGAAACAAGCATTGGAATTCAATTATTCTCACATTTGTTGGAGGTGGGGCTATTGGCACTGTGAATGTCCACGTGTAAGTCGTTTATACTTTTTTGTTAGTGTCTTTGTAGTTCCTAGCTTATTTGGCAGGTTTGTAATGCACGCAGACCTTCATTTGAGGTTTATGTTTTCTATTAAGCTTGACACACTTTAAAAATCTTGGGGCATATCATCAACGGCCAGCGATAATTATCGCTGCCCGTGTTTAGCGTGCAGACAATTAACGCCGCCTATCGCCGGATTCTATTGCCAGGTGAGCGCACTATCAGCAACGCACATTGCCGAAGCGATAAAAATACAGACAATATCGGCGAAGAGGGGCAATATCGCAGGATTAACTGCAATAAAAAAGAGAGTTACACAAAAACATTGCTGATGGGGAGATGTGGACTCAGCATATTAATCCACCTCCCATTATGAACATAGCCAAGTCGGAAAAATAGCAGGTGTAAGTAACCTGCGATAATGCCGGATAGCACTAGTTTAAATATCGCTAGGCCGGCGAGCGATTTCCTTGCTGATAGGGAGAACCTCTGTCAGCAAATTTTTTTCACTGTATTTCGTGTGTCTTTCACACAGGAACACCTACCTCGCACCTCATTAGCGATGCGAGGCGAGGCGAAAGGATAATGGGCCCTACAGCATGGATTCACGCGTTAGCATGCCCCTGCTGATAGGGCGTTAAGATTAACACTGCTTTTCGTCCGAAAACGGACGCAAAAGCGGCGATAATTATAACTCTGGCCGTTGATGATATGCCCCCATGTTCCTTTCACATTGTGGTGAGTTTGTGGGTTAAAACACCCTTTCCTGTAAGCAGAAGGGCGATAAGGTAGGTAGGTTCTTGCAACCACTGTGGCCTGTGATATAGGCGCGCTCATGGAGGAAAGGCTTCTCACCCCTAATTGGAGTGAAGTAGGCCTCTCACACCTATGGACCCCGGCGGCACTGCGCCTACTGCACTAATGATAATATACGTCTTTAAGGCAGTAAACGTTTAAGGTGCTGTCATCAGACTTCAGGAGAGAAGAAAGGCATGGTCTTTTCAGGTCAGGGCACTGCTGAGAGTGCAGCCATCGTACTGTTACTCTTGGAATTTGCCATCCAACACTTTCCCTACTGTTGCACCCTTTGGAGTGGGAATAGTAATTTTTACCCCTACGCTATCCAACGCTTTCCCTACTGTTGCACTCACTGGAGTGGGAATAGAAATTTTTACCCCTACGCTATCCAACACTTTCCCTACTGTTGCACCCTTTGGAGTGGGAATAGAAATTTTTACCCCTACGCTATCCAACGCTTTCCCTACGGTTGCACTCACTGGAGTGGGAATAGTAATTTTTACCCCTACGCTATCCAACGCTTTCCCTACTGTTGCACCCTTTGGAGTGGGAATAGAAATGTTTACCCCTACGCTATCCAACGCTTTCCCTACTGTTGCACTCACTGGAGTGGGAATAGTAATTTTTACCCCTACGCTATCCAACACTTTCCCTACTGTTGCACTCTCTAGAGTGGGAATAGTCAGTTTTACCCCTACGCTATCCAACGCTTTCCCTACTGTTGCACTTACTGGAGTGGAAATAGAAATTTTTACCCCTACGCTATCCAACACTTTCCCTACTGTTGCACCCTTTGGAGTGGGAATAGAAATTTTTAGCCCTACGCTATCCAACGCTTTCCCTACTGTTGCACTCACTGGAGTGGGAATAGTAATTTTTACCCCTACGCTATCCAACGCTTTCCCTACTGTTGCACCCTTTGGAGTGGGAATAGAAATTTTTACCCCTACGCTATCCAACGCTTTCCCTACTGTTGCACTCACTGGAGTGGGAATAGTAATTTTTACCCCTACGCTATCCGCCACTTTCCCTACTGTTGCACTCTCTAGAGTGGGAATAGTCAGTTTTACCCCTACGCTATCCAACGCTTTCCCTACTGTTGCACTCTCTGGAGTTGGAATAGTAGTTTTTACTCCTACGCTATCCAACGCTTTCCTTACTGTTGCACTTACTGGAGTGGGAATAGTAATCTGTTGCATTAACTGGAGTAAGTATATATAATATTTTTAATATTTATGTGTTTATTTTATTTTAACATTATATGTTTTAGTTATTATTTTTAAACATGTTTTGATATGTTTTTACTATGTTTCTTTTAATTACATGTATTATTTACTTTATTTTACATTATTTTTTAACATTAAATAACGATACTTTTTACAACGATATTTTTGACATTGATATTTTTGTACTTACCATGATGTAGATAGGATGTTGATATTCTTGACTTCAATATTTTTTTTTGTCGATATTTTTGTAGGTCTATATTCTGACCGTCAATATTCTGTCAGTGATCCGCTTCTATGTGTGCCGCCCTTCATTATTCAGGGCTCAATTCACACATAGGAAGGACTCTTAATTGAGACTGTGAGGGCATCCAGGCCGCTGAGAGTTGAGTGGGTAACGGGGGAGGGGTCAATAGAATGGGCAAGACTCTTCCTTTCGGGGGTGGGTCTCAATGGACCCCCTCAGCATTTTCAGCCATGAATGGCCCTAAAAATGAAGTTAACATTAGGCAGGTGCCTTCGTTCCTTGTCTGCCTTCATCACATCCCGTCCTATAATTGTCCATATTTTAAGGGTAATAACCCGTTTCATGCCAAGTTTCAACCCACGCTTCCAAGCATTGTAAACAATATATGTTACTGTTAGCCTGTGAAATATTTAATTTACCATCGTCGGAAGGATTGTGGCCTCGGTTAGCCTTTCTGTAGTTCCGACTAATGGCCTGTAGATCTCAGCTGTGAGTGTTTAACTCATAGAACCACCCTGCTGAATATCCACACTTGCAACCACCGGCTCAAATGAAGCACTGGCTGCAGGCGTCATCATGAACTGAGCAGGGACAGCGCAGGCACTTTACTGGCTGTCTTGAGGGCAGAGGCACTGCTGCGAAACACTATGGGCCAGGCCTCGTGATCTGCACAAGTGGCATGTTGTTTTGCTGGGAATTTTTGTACCACTATTTGGACCCTACCACTGGTAGAAAAATAAAATGCTATGTTTAGATGATTTATCAGTGCAAATTTGGATTTGTAAATGATTTTCAGTGCATCATTCACTGTAAAATGTTGTCAAAACCTGTACACAATGGCCCAGCAGGTTAAACACACATGATTTGGCACCTGACCTGGTTCTCAATAAAGCTCCACCCCTGTGCCCCTCTCTACCTGAGTAAATGCGCTCTTCCGTATCTGTGCAAACCTTGTGGTAGGGTGTTCCACGCATGGCTTCCACCTTGTAACCAACACAAAGCGCACTGAAACAGCTAACAGGCACTATGGACAGTATTTCTAAGGTGCCAACATACCTCAGTGAATTAACACTCGTCATTGACGTCTCATGTGTATGGATCACGCAGGCAAAACCAATTAATCCTTTCCAGGTCGGTTGATTTGAGTATCGCTAGATTGGATACATAATGCTTAGAAACGGCAGAAGTGGTATAAAGCGCTGTGCAACTAATATTGACGTGTACACGAGTCAAGTTGAACTGATGTTGCAATTTACCAACAAACCACAGCCCAGTGCTGCAACGCTGGCCTTTCTATACCTTGGAAACTGATTTTGTTTTGTTTTTACAGTATTTTGTCAGCCCTTTGTCTGTCCGACCTCTACCCTGCTTCAGAGTGAACAAGGCTGCTACTGAGGAGCAACTCTAGAAGTAGACATTTCGGTGCCCTACAAGACTGAAGCTGGAGAACTGGATTTGTGTCTGGCAGGAGGCTCAAGAATCCTATGATTCCAAGCAAATCACTTAGTCTCCTCGTGCCTAAAAAGCAAGTACTTGCAATCCAATATGCCTCACATTACTGAAAGTTTGAGCTTTTGATGCACATTATATTTGCAACGCCACTAGGTCAAACTTTCAGTAATGTAAGACCTATTGCATTGCAAATGCTTGTTTTAAAACACACATCCCCGAACACAGACAAAGCAGTGGTACACATTAAACAAATAACATAAGAAAAACTTCTGATAAGACATTTGACATTTTCAGGTTATTTTAAAAATAATGCACTGGGTATTGTTTTTTTTCTCAACCTGATACTTCAATTCAATAAGACTTTATTTCGGATATATTTCAATCCATAAAAGCACAAGGTTTCATTCAACAATTCATAATTAGAATCACAACTTCTAAAAAACATATAATACAAATTACATTAATGAATAAGTAGGCAAGATCATGACTAAAATGCGAAACAACAAAAATGGATAAATTCATCATCCTACAGAAGTATACAATCACTCGTCTAGGCACTTCCTTATTTTAACAGACAATTTTAAAAATTCTATCACCTGAAGAACACTATCACTGTGCAAAAGCTGTAAGTACATAAGTGCAGGTCTTATTTGATTAAAATTTAATTTCTTTAAAAGGGTGACAAGATAGCGTTTTCGGGGACATTCATAAAACTTACATAAAAATATAAAATGCAGCATGTCCTGTGGAGACTTCCCGTCGCAGCCACAGGGCGCTACAATTTTATTAAAAATGTCTGACTTAGGTCTAATTAAAAGATGATGAAATATATTAAACCTGAACCTTGTCAGCAGGAATTTTTCATGAGAAGTGAAGGAGCATGTTAGGTAAGGTTCCATAGTATCACAAGATTTTAGCATGACATATTTCCTAACATTAGGTTTCATGAGCTCAACCTCTTCTCTATGGGCATTCTGTCCATATAATAAGCCCGCTTAATTGCTGCCACATCACCCTTTAAGATCTCACTCGGGTTTTCAAATAGATTCAAAAATCCAAGCTTCAGAAAGTGAAACCTCAAATATTTTAGCCAGGGCACACGCATTGCATTTTCCTGAGATACAAGGTCTTTCACTATCAAATGGGTTAATGGGATATCTTCATTTAGCCATAATTTTACCCAACATGTCAGTGGACTTAACCCAACAGTATCAGATAGGTACTGACTGCCCAGCTCTTCATGTACCGCCAGGCTTGATGTACTGGCTGGGACACAGAGCAAACGCTTTAAGAAATTATTTTCAGTAACCTGTAGCTGTTCACCACTTACATAGCCCCATATCTCACTGCCATAGACTGCGGTGGCTATCGATTTAGCATTATAAAGTTTCATCGTGGCAGTATTTGTTTTTTTTCCTAGTTTGGTAGCAAAATTAAAGATAGAGGCATTTACCCTTGTCATTTCCCCTTTCTTTTTTGCCACATGTGGGCCCAGCTGAGCTTTGAGTCAAATAAAACCCCAAGATATGAGAATGTATGAGTGATGGGAATCAGGACATCATCTAGTTTAAAAATGAACTTCTTTTTTGATTGACGGCCAACATGCATTATATAGGATTTGGAATTGTTGACCAAAAGGTCCCTATTAAACATAAAGTTATTAAAAGCATTCAAAAGTGCCTGGAGACCCTTTTCCGTTCTCGAAATTAAAACCGCATCATCTGCGTATAAAAGAACAGGAATACCCCGCCTGCCTACTCTAGGACAGTCTGATTTTACCTCCTGTAGTGCAGCATCTAAGTCATTGATATACAAATTAAAAAGAAATGGGGCCAGGATACAGCCCTGCCTCACACCCTTTTTAATTTTAAAATTACCCGTAGTTTCCCCACTGGTTGAAAACCTAACATTAGCTCTGGTATCACTGTGCAAGTCCATCAGAAAATCCACAACCCCGCTGTCTGCACCTTTCTCCCTCATGGTCTGCCCCATCCTTCCCCTGTTGACACAGTCGAAGGCTGATGACAGATCCATGAATGCGAGGTGGACGGCTCCCTTCTGTACAACAGTATATTTACTCAATATGAGAAACAGGTTGAGACACTGTGTTATCCTCATAGATGCTATTAAACATTCCTCCCCAGTGCTGCGCTGTCCATTGGAACTAGTGCTGAATGGACGTCCAATGGTCGTGCGCAGCACTGGGGAGGTAGTGCTGCCGTCGGCCAATGCACCGAGGCAGCACTTAAGGGGTTATAGTAGAACAACCTTCACAAAAACCATATTGGGAATTTGACAATGTTATTATCAGCTGTCCCACTTGTTAAACACTGCAATAAAATTCTCCCTATAATCTTGACCATAGAGTCTATTAGTGATATTGGACGATAGCAAAGAGGGCTGCCCTTGTCTCCTTTCTTGAAGACAGGGACAATTGTTGACACTCCCCAGGACACAGGGCAACCCAGCATAGCGGCGGCATTAAATACAGCTACCAGGATGGGTGCCCAGAAGCCTGGATCTGATTTACAGAGGTCTGGTGGTATTCCGTCAGGTCCGGGGGCTTTCTTTGCTGTAAGACCTTCTATGGCATCCAGTACCTCGCGTTTATCAAATTTAATATTACCACCCCTAACATAGGGAACGGCATCAACTATAACCGGGTCGGCTGAATAATACAGTTTTTTAAAGTGAAGTTCCCACTCCTCCTTGGTTATACAACAGTCTAGTCCATTACCCGGTTCTTCTGTCAAGAACGTTTTTTTTAACTAGAGCCCAGAATTTGGAACTACAGTTTAAGGTGGAGGGATCAAGTATTTCGTCCCAGGCCTCTCTTTTCAAAGACTCCTTGCGCAATGCAATGACAGCCTTATATTCCTTTCTGCACCGTTTTACATCCTCCCAAATCCTCGGGGTGGCTGACAGGGCAGACCTAAGTTTGCGTGCAGCTATAGTACAGTCATGACTAAACCATCTAGGACCCACCTTCCCCACGTTCTTGTTTGGGACTGACAGTAAATTTGACACCTTCTCCGATAAGTTTTGATAAGCGACTAGGACCTGCCTAGGATCACCCCCCTCAAGAGTACAATTTTTGATATCCTCTGCGCAACTTTCAGTAATATTTTTATAGAGAGTATCCGGGGAGACCATTGACCATTTAAGTCGCCTCCTCCCATCTGATGTACCCAGCCTACCTACGCTGCTGCTCTGGGGTACCTTTTTCACCCAAAATCCTTTTAAACAGATTATTAGAGGATTGTGATCACTAAACTCACTTAGCACAATGCTAAACGAATCTAAGAAAGTCTGCATCGTTAGATAAACTAACATATGGTCTATGAAGGTTCCCCTACCGTGACCTTTGAAAGTAGGAATATCAAAACATTTTAACGGGTCCCTAAGTGACATAGCCAATGAGAGGTCATAGTTGTTCAACAGGTCATTGCAAGTTCACCCTCCACAGTATGTTCCATGTGTAGACCTCCCATCCGTTCACAGTGCAACTCTGTTAGGCATTTATTCAGCGGGTCACCACAAGGGTGCCCATTAAAATCGCCCATGATCATAAGATTATGACCAAGATCTTCGGAGAATGTTGAAACAAAAGAGTTTAAAACAGAGATTTGATTAGTGCCTGCACTATCATTAATGGCATTATAAAAATTCACTAAGCCAGCCCGACAGTTTTCTCCATATAAAACTAGGCCCATCACTCCTGTATGCTGTGAATCAATTCTACGCATTTTACATGATAATAAAATGGAAACAAAAATTACTAGTCCCCCCTTTGGCCTGCGCCTCGTTGATGGTGTGGCTGGCACATAGAAGGCCTTGTACCATTCAAGGTGAAGATCACACTCCACCAACCAGGTTTCTTGTAAGCAGATGATTTTAAATTGCTTTATGTAGTGAACCCAGTTTTCATCAATCATTTTGGCAGCCAGGCCTGCAATATTCCATGAAACAACATAACAACCAGATGCTATAGTCTGTGGGTTCTCTGTGTGTATAGGTTCACCTGAAGTCCCAGTACCCTGAGACGCAGGTACCTCCCGTCAATCACACATCTCCAGTCCAGACAGGACTTCATACCTGTTCTGTGTATTAACGTAGACCCATGCTGGTAGCGACCAACACTATTGATCCTGTTATAAGTTTCATTCATACCACCAGAGCCACAGGGATTAGTGATGTTCTATATGAATTGGGCGTCCCTAGCTGGCGTCTGTGGTTCAAACGCCCTCCTGGTTAACCTTTGTTGGGGTGTGGGTTTGCATAGATGTGCATAAAAGTAGCCTAATGGGCGCACACAAATGCTGTTCTCATTATAAACTAGAGAGGAAGCTCTCAAAAGAACAGTTGCCACATGCTGAGGATGCTTAAAATTTACCACAATACAATCCCCACTTCCCATCTTTTTAGAAGGTCCTCCCCAGTTCACCCTCCTTACTGCCATTATCTGTTCTGAATAAGAGGTGGGAAAACCACAATTTTTATTAAGCCATGCCACTGTCTTATTTTTCAATGATGCATGAGATTCATCATATGGTGAGGCGGGATGAGTCCCACAAGGTGGAACATTGGTTAATACTGCCACAAACGGGGCACAGTCAGGTGGTAAATTCAAAAAACGATTATGCCTGGGTGGTCTAGGTGGCGGGCCACTTCGTGGGGCTGTAATGGGTTGAGTCTGCAGAGCAGCTACCACTGGGGCGGCTGATGTACTTAATACCTCCTTCCCAGTGGTAGCTACTACAGCAATGCTCCCTGTATTCTGGTAATCTTTAACTTTCCCCACATCCCGCCCTTTTCCACCCTCCTTAACGCTACCATTAATTGGTGCAGTCAGATGTGTAGATATCAGGCCGCCCAGCCTAGCCACTTCCGTGACCAGGAATTCAATCTGGCTGGTTAGTGGTTTAATTAGCTCCTCTATCTTCATTGTAAGTTTTGCTTCTAAGTTCTTAAAGAGAGAAGCAAACTGATCAGACTTCAGGTTAGGGCCATTATCATTATTTCCTGTGTCACAAAGGGGTTTATGGCAGGGCTATGTGCTTCTTTCCCGTTCTTTTTTTAGTATTAGCATTATGTTTCCTCCCCCGTTTCTGATGAGCTATCCTACAAGTTCGCATTGGCCTAATAACAGGTGAAACTTCACTAATGTCTCCTATTCCCTCACTTGGCAGGACATGTTGATCTGGGTGAACCTCCACACTCACTGTAATAGGCATCAGTGGTTCTACTATGGTAACACCACTTGTATTATCCCCTGCGTCTGTAGTCATCCTGGTGGGGGACAATTCAGGCAACTCCACTGTCACAGTGCCCTCTCCTAAAGAGGCACGTCTTTCATTATTTATTTGGTTAACTTTCTTGACCAAGTAGTTATCAATAGTGCCAGGACCTTGTACTGGTTTATCGCTTTTTGATTTAGACATCCTAAATAACTATAGTATAGGATATAAGCGCAGATAAAACCACTACTTATTCATAAAAAAAGAAAGAAAAATAATCAAAAATTACAATAAGAAATAAAGTCTTTACGTGAGTCAAATACAGTATAGATCCAAATGATCCAAATGAAATGATATAGGGTTCCTGGCCCAGTCCAGTCTCCTCAGGCCTCTGAGGGCCACAGAGGGCCCGCCCTTTGCCCGGGCTTAGCCCGGCGTCCCGCCCGCGTCCCGCGAGGCGGGGGCTCGATCGTCTTTTTATGCGCCTCCTGGCACTCCAATTACGTCGCTGTGACCGCGCCGCCGCAGAGGCTGCCGGGATTTGCATTCCCGGGGCGGCAGCGCCGATGGCGGTAGTGTGGCTGTGGGTCTTTGCGCTCCAGCGCTCCTGTCCCACTCAGCGTGACTCTCGGCGGTGGACTCGGCAACCAGAGTGTCCCCCAGCAATCCAGGTAGGCTCCACCCGCTCTCCGGGGCTCGAGCGTCTTTATGCGCCTCCTGGCGCTCCAATTACGTCGCTGTGACCGCGCCGCCGCAGAGGCTGACGGGATTTGCAGTCCCGGGGCGGTAGTGTGGCTGTGGGTCTTTGCGGGGCAGGCAGCGTCCTCACTAAATGAAGTGTGAATCACAGCAGCAGCAGGGCCATCGGAGGTAGCAGTTTTCGTGCTAACCAAAGACTGATGGCCCTTTCACTGTTGCTTTGCAGTCCTCTAAATACAGAGGGGAAAGGGGAGGAGGTCGTGGGCACTGCAGAGGCCTTCCTCGATGTGCACCACACAGGCTGAATGAAAGTTATTGTTTTTCAGTAGGATTATCCTTGCCGTCCTGGGACGCTTTTTTAAAATGAAGAAGTAGGGGAACGGAATGAAATAATTTTTAAAAGTAGGGGCAAGCCGTGCCCTTCCCATCCTGCCCACTTCTACCACTGCCTGTGCTAGACAATACCCAGGGGTAAAAAAGAAGAGAAGCGACAGTGGAGTTCTGGACTTTTTGGTTCCGTCCAGAGGTGTCAGGGAACAACACCCAAAGACCCCGGAGTTCCACCTGCCTTGGTGCGCAAATGAACAGAAACACGGGCTTCTCGATGGTGGCGTCAAAGACCAAAGGTTTATTACTGCAGGGACACAGAAGTCACAGAAACTACGCATGGGCAGTAACTAGGAGCCTGTTCAAATTGTACAAAGAGGGTTGCTCCTTATATACTGATTTTTGGCCTTCAGGCGAATTCTTCACATGTTGGTACATTCCCAAAACCTTTGTGTCACAAACAATAAATATTTGGCGTACACAGGAACAGTTGATAAAATCTGATACAAAACATCTACGGAGAGGGGTTCCCACTAGTTCATCACAATCCCTTGTCAATATTGCATTCAAGAGCCGGACCGCCTCATCGTAAATTTCGTTACCTCCCCCTAATAAAGATTCAGAAAGAAAGAAACGGAGCCAAGTGTGGAAGATAGAAAAGCGGGATAAGAGATGTTTGTGGGTCGTAAATGGGCAAGGCTACCGGCTTCGGCCACCTAATCGTGATCGGGACAATGGACACGAGAACCAGTTCAGGTGGGCTGGCCTCGGGCAGAGGAGGCAGCCTTTGTCGAGTCATGTAGCTACAGCGTGATCTGGTTTAAGGTGCACGTGTCATGAGAGAGGTGAATCTCCGGCTAAGGCTACGTGTCCTTAATCGAAATGAAGTGATCAGAGGTTATTGCATATGTGAGGGCAAGAAACACAAAATGGCGGCCATGATCTAAGATGGATGCCGTGGGTAGGTCAGAAATGTGTTCATAACAGGAGTGCTCTTGTTCGTATCGTAGCGAAAACACCAGGATATGCTAAATGGATCATTTGCGGTTCGCTGATACCAATATTATGTATTTCCGACAATATTGAAAACACGGGTTCAAATCGTCACAGAACCTCAGACCCTCCTTTTGCCCTTACATAGGCAATTACTCAGTCTATGTCAGAGTCTAGTTCTATACTCATCAGGTCAGTGACATGTTGTTGTATCATCATCCTTTCTCGTGCCTTTTCTCCAAACGCAGGTGGTTTCCTAAAACAGATTGCAGCACAAAGACTACACAAAGCGGGACCACACTGGATAATCAGGCAGCATGAGAAGAGGAATACTAAGATGACACCGATGACCATTAGAACCTTCCATCCCCACGCTGAGATCAGAGTCCAAAACCATTCCATAAAGGACCAGTTTCCCTTGTCTACGTGTATAGAGTCGGAAATCTTGTGTAGCTTAGAGATCGCCTCATAGACTGTTGGAGCATTATTAGGAATAAAGACACAGCAGCTCGATTGGATCATTCTACATACCCCACCTCGGTCTGCAAGGATAACGTCTAGAACCATACGGTTCTGCAACGTCATGAGTCTATCCGCCTGAAGCTCGGCTGTCAAATTGCTAAGGGCACCAGCAGTTTCGGTAATAGTAGATTCAACTACCCGTGTTAGCTGACGTATGTTTCTACTATTGGCCATAGGCCCCCAGAACGGAAGGAAGCCTTTGAAGAAGTCTCCAGCTTCCTGACCAGCGGTATCTTCTTGGCTGAAAACACCTCTCGCTACTCTGGTTCTGTGATAGTCAGATGAAGCAGTGTATGTTGGAGGCAACAATCGAGCAATATAACATGAACCTGAAAAGTCGGCAGGCAACCATGTATATGCCCGGTCTCGACAGATGAAGTAGGTACCCCTAGCAGTAAGGAAAGCGGGGGAAGAGTTAGCCGGAAACACATAAGTCTCAACGCACTCACTCCTCCCTAGCTGAGCTCTTGGATTTCTCCCATTACCTTGTAGACAGACCTGACCTCGGTGAGGAACGACCCAGATTGGAGTTGAGCGTTTACGCTTGCTTTCTCCTAAACTAAGGCGATACTCTGAAGTATTCCAACTTAAATACACTCGCAGTTCGTCTCTAGGGTATGATGGAGTATTATTGACGTCCTTGATCATGTCAATAATTCCCTGGACTAAAGCTTTGTTGGCAGAGTTATATTTAGTGGAACGTGGTGGACGTGGAGGATAGGTTTCAAGGGCATAAGCAAAGATGGTTTGGAGGGCCTGAAATGATCCATTGTAGCTGAAAGGCAAAACCAGATAAGGAATGCCTTTATCCATAGTGTGGGGTATCAAGCCACACACCCAGCAGTCAGTAGTGTTAACTACCAGTTGGTGTTGGTGTAAGAGCTGTACAAAAGTGTTGTTAATGAATTCTGAGCGTCGGGCTTGCTCATGTTCGGGAAACGAATGAAAAGAGTGTATTGAGGAAACAGTAGGAGTAACAGGATTAAGGGGAGGTACTATAGTTACTGGTACATAAATCAAACTTATACCAAAAACGATGCCACCCACCAACGTCATCAAGACAATTAGAAATGTAATGGCACATTGCGTCAAAAAACATTTGCTATGAAGAATTCTGTAGAGTCTGTTTCTGCGAACATAAATCATATTTTCTCGTTGCAGCGCAGGAAGCTCCATCTTCTACAATCCGCTCGCGACCACTGATGATGTGTACGTAGATGAAAATGCCTCTATCAGCCCTGGGAGTTCCCAGAACTAACAGAAAGATCGACCTTGTGTCAGACCCCTGCAGATTCAACTAGGCACACAGCCACGACCCTACGGCTACCCAGACGGCAAGGCAATTTTAAAAACAATAAAACAATAGCAAACTTCCTGGCTGAAGGCAAAAGTTCAATATATCAAAATATCACAATATGCAGTTGCCTGCTTTATTTGTCCATTTTACGGTTTCGTAAGTTATATCTTTGCTTCGCAGGTACTGTTTGATCGGCAAATAGCGTTTCACTGGTAGCTGTTGCAGTGTTTAAGTTCGCAGATGACAGAGTTTCTTCTGATGCTGGAGACAAATGTTCAGTGTTCCAAGGAGTCTTTTCTGAAGGAGAGTCAGAGCTTGGAGTGTCAGTGATTAATTCGGCATCGCTGAAAGGGATGAACTTCGGAGTGCTTTCAAATTCGGAGGAACCAATTCCCTTCTTCACCCAGTCGTCGTAAGGAAGCGGCAAAGAGACACGCTTAACATGGGACGCGTGCACCCAGTGCTTGCGTCCAGCTACACGAACTGCTGTTCTTGTTGTAAGCAGGACTTGGAAGGGGCCGACGAATCTCGGCTGAAGGTTCTTCGTCCTCGCGAAGTTCCTGATGACTACTAGGTCTCCTGGTTTCAGCTGATGCCCTGGACTCTCCGGAGGCTTTGGTAAAGCATCGAAAACCTGTTGATGAATAAGACTCAATTTAGCAGTCGTAAAGATAGTCTATCAACATAGGATATTCTAGAGAACAAAATTCCTTAGGCCTTGGCACACCCCAGATATTTGCCGGGCGGCCAAAGACTATTTCGTAAGGGCTAAGCCCCACTCTAGAATGTACAGTTGCTCTTGTTGATAACAAAGCCAAAGGAAGTGCGTCTGGCCAGGCTAAACCTGTGGATGCTTGTATCTTAGCTAATTTCAGCTTGAGGGTGCCATTGTAACCCTCCACTAAACCAGCTGACTGGGGATGGTTCGCACTGTGGAACTTCTGCTTCAAACCTAGGCGGGCACACACACTCTGCATAACTTTCCCTATAAACTCACTTCCGTTATCTGACCATACAATCCGTGGCATTCCATACCTAGGGAAATATTCTTTGAGAAGAATTTTGGCTGTTGATAGGGCAGTGTTGTCCTTTAGTGGGTATGCTTCTATCCACCTGGAAAAAGCACAGACTACCACCAGGACATATTTCAAATTATTACAGCGATCCATGTGAATAAAGTCTAACTGAATCACTTCAAAGGGGCAGGAAGGAGGAGCGAAGTGACCAGCAGGAGTTGGAGTTCCCTTGCCAGGATTATGCATCAGGCATACCATACAATTTTTCACCACTCTCTCTGCACACTTACTGACCCCATCATTCTTCCAGACTGGAGCCAACATCTTACAGATTCCTTTAGAACTGATATGCGCTACTCCATGCGCCATCGTCACCACTGCGAGCACATATGCATCAGGCAACATCCAACGCTGTTGTTCTGTCAAATCAATCCAACACCCATTCGAATCCAACTTGCCCGTACTCTCTCTCCATACACTTTTCTCTTCCTCAGTTGCTTCTTTCTGAATCTCTTTCACACTTTCCATTGTATCCTCACACATTCCAGATTCAGCAATCCATCTTGCAGACGTAGCAACATACATTCTGCTCATTATGTCTCTAGCTGTCTGTTTAGCGGTTTCATCAGCAAAAGCATTTCCTCGACCAACATCATCCGTAATTGCTTTATGAGCACTGCACTTCACAATCGCAACTTCAGTCGGCAAGGTTAGAGATTCCAACAAGTCGTTAACTAGCTGACCATGTTGAATCTTAGTCCCATGGGACGTAATGAAACCTCTTTCTCTCCACAAACGGCCAAAACTATGGGCCACGCCAAATGCGTACTGACTATCTGTAAAAACATTCACTCTCTTTCCCTTAGCTAAAACACACGCTCTCGTTAAAGCTATTAATTCTGCAGCTTGGGCAGAATTCTGACTCACTCTTGCAGTCTCCACAATCGTTTTCAAAGTCGTTACTGCGTAAGCAGCAGTCACATCACCATTCTCCAATTTAAAACATGACCCATCCACATACAATGTACCATCCGGATCTGGTAATGGAGTATCCTTTAAGTCAATTCGTCCTTTTGTCTCTTCCTCCGTTTTAAAACAACAATCATGTGGCTCGGAATCACTCGACTCTTGATTAGCCGGCAACAGCGTTGCTGGATTCAATACATTACATCTTTTAATCTGAATATGACTCGCTAGTAATGTCAGCTCGTAACCAGATAGTCTCGCACTAGTAAGGTGTTGTGTCTTGGTTCGGTTCATGAGTGTGTCCACTGCATGAGGAACCATGACCACTAGCATGTTGTTCATCACCAAACCAGCAGATTGTCGAATGGAAGCCGCAGCTGCCGCTGTAGCTCTCAAACAACTAGGTAACGCTCTAGCTACCGGATCCAATGTTGATGAAAAATACGCACAAGGGCGTTGTTTATCACCAAATTTCTGTGTCAGAACACTCAACGCGCAACCTTCTCTCTCGTGAACGTAGAGCGTGAATGGCTTACTGTAGTCAGGTGTACCCAATACAGGAGCTGAACACAGTGCTTTTCGTAACTTAGAAAAACTCTCTTGACATTCATCAGACCATGGCACCGGACTCGGAACATTTTTCCCAGTCAAAGCTACCAATGGTTTCGCTAAAAGAGAAAAATTTGGAATCCACTGCCTACAGTAAGAGGTAATACCTAGAAAGGCACGTACTTCTCTCTGTGTGCGTGGAACACTCATTTGCGTGATTGCTTTTATTCTCTCTGGGGTCAACTTCCTTCCCTCCTTTGACAAGAGATGACCTAGGTAGGTCACTTCTTGGCAGCAGTATTGCATCTTAGAAGGTGATACCTTGTGATTCAAATTAGACAAGTGATGTAGTAACAAAACCGTAGCTGCTTTGCAAGTTTCCTTGTCATCGGCAGCCACTAGAAGATCGTCTACATACTGCACTAGAGCAGAACCTGGAGGAAGGACAAAGGAGTCTAATTGGCTCTTTAATGCTTGACTGTAAATAGATGGGCTCTCACAGTAGCCCTGTGGAGCGTGTTTAAATCTGAAACTGCGACCTCCTAGACAGAAGCCGAAAATATCTCTGCTTTCCTCGGCTATCGGAATGCTGAAAAAGGCATTTTTCAAGTCGATGACTGAGAACCAAGTCGCTGTAGCAGGTATCAACGTTAACAAGGCAGTAATGTCTGGAACCACAGGAAACTGCGGGACCACAATCTTATTAACTTCTCTGAGGTCGATGACAAACCTATATACTGGAGGCTTTGTGGGATCAGTTCGTTTCAAAATCGGTAATACAGGACTATTACAAACATTTCCTCTAGTTTCTTCGACCACACCTTTCTTAATCAAATCTTGCACAATCAATAAAAGTGCACGCTCACCTTCACTAGATATTTTGTATTGAGGAATTCTTGGAAATTTCACATTTGCTTTCAAAGTTACTACATATGGTGGTATTTCCAAAAGGCCTACATCATTAGGACCAGTCGCCCAAAGAGAATCAGGGAGAGAACGCAGCTCTGGTGGGAGTGCATCCATTGACAAGTACATTGGAGAGGTTATTCTTTTACCCAACGTAAGCTGTACCCCTTCTGGAGAACAGTACAATGTCGCATATAGTCGTTTTAACAAGTCTAAACCAAGCAGATTTTCATTACAACCCGTCGTCAAAATCAGGGGTGCTTTCAATTGACACGGTCCAACAGAAATAGACAAAGGACCAGATATGGGGTTGTAAACAGGGGCGCCTGAAAAACCTACAGAAACATTTGTTGAGCCAGACAAAGGTGCGCCAGGGAGTTTCGCATGAATGATAGAACTTTTTGCGGCACCAGTATCCAACAGAAACGGTTCGACTACACCTGATGTTGCTACTGCGACATAAGGCCCACTCTGATCCACTGGAACTGATACTACTCCCTCTCTCTGTCCATGGCTGTCCTAGTACCCATTTTGCTGAAATCCCTCATCTGCTTCACAATAATCTTCAACAAGATATTGTTGAGATCTATTTTGCTGAGTAGACTGTCCATTTCGCTGATCAAAGTGATTGGAAGGACGATCATTCGTTTGTGGAGGCATAGCACCTCGCCCTCGACCTCTAGAATTCTGCACAAAACCACCACGACCTCTCTGAGATGCTGCTGCATTATTTTGCGCCAAAATCGGACATTCATTCTTGTAATGACCCTCTTTCTTACAGTACGCACACTGGTTCCACTGATATTGAGGCCTCGTTGAACTATAATCTGTCCTTTGATACGAATTCTGCTGCGTGTTAGTCTGATTCATGCGAGGCGGATACGCCTGCTGCAAAAGAACTTTAGTCTTTAAATCTTTCGTTTTCTTGTCTGATTTCTCTTTTTCCTCTTTATCCCTATTTTCATAATATTGTGCAGTTGCAAGTATTTGTGCAGTTGTAGAAACAGCCCACGCACTCTCTGAATCCTTTAATTTATTGCATAATTCAGGTAACAAATTATGCACAAATTTATCGACAAACAGTCTCTGTCCTCCTTCAGTGCTCATATCCTGACCACTATGATCTACAAAAGTCTCTTCGAACCTCGTGAAAAAGTCGGAGACACTTTCGTCCTTCTTTTGCTTGCATGCGGATAACTTGTCCCAATTAACACGCAATGCGGGCATCAGAGTCTTCATTAAGTCTATTATCCTACCCGGAAGATTAGCAATTAGGGGTTCAGGTTTTGCACCACCCGTTTGCTGACCATCCGCTGCAGTGATAGCTGCCCAATCCCCACCTAAAGCAACTTGATGATCTTCCCTACGAATTTTAGCCCAGACTGGTTGCGGAACTACATTTCCAAATAACATATCAATGTCTGCTAAGTTCATTATACAAGCTTCAACCGTCTGTGTTAGTTCCTTGTAATATCCAGCAGGATTCTTACGCGGATCTGGTAAGGCCTGTTTCACTGCTAGTACTTCGGCTCGCTTCCACGGAATGTGTATCCACACTCTCTGGAATTGCGCTGGAGCGGCAGCAATACCATTAATAGCATCAGCTTGCACAGCATCGCGCCAAATCGGAGGAACCTCCCTCATTGGATATTGGCGACTCAGCTTCGTCTTACCCTTCTCTTAATCTCTCGGTGAACGAAGAGATGGATCATTTCTAAAACTTAAGATCAGTTCCATTGCTTCTTCTATATTTTCACCTACTATCATACCAGCAGCAAACTCTTTCTGAACCTTAATTAAGTCTTCCAAATTCGATTCAATATCATCTTCCTCTATTTCCTCACGTAACAGCGAGCACATCTCATCAAAGACGTACCGTTGCGTTGGTTCCTTCCACTGCATAAATGTTTCTAGTACATCTCTCGTACTATATCTCCCACTCTTCGAAATCCATCTGAGAGCCGTGGAATCTAAAATTCCCCGTTCCTCAATGCTTGGATGCTGACTACGTCTCTGAACAGAGTCAGAAGTAGGAGTCTTAATTAAAGTTTTATAGAAAGGAGACAGCATATTAGACACAGAATCAGTGATTCTTCGACGAACAGAAAGTGGAGTCAACACACTTGCAGACGTAGAAAACACAGTGGAAGTAGGAACAGATAGCGAGGCAGTAGGAGTATCGAGAAGAATAGTTTGTGAAGTAGTAGGTGTAAGCGAGACAGATACAGGTATAGAAGCCGGCAATCCAGGAGGAGGAGGAGCCGTAGGAACAGTCACATTAACCACAGGAGGTGCAGGAACTTGATTCTGAGGGGCAGGAGCAGGAATACCAGGTTGTCCAGCAACCGGCAATTGAACATTAGGAACAAGTGGAGCCGTAGCACCTTGTGCATACGGTGGAGGTGACCGTAACAAATAAGACAACAGAGGATCGTTTTCGGGGTCCTCTAGTATCTTAGCTGTTTTCGATGGCAAGGCAGGATAGCACTTGTCGATCGCCAAATTATGCTCTCTAATGGCCACCTCTATGGCTTTCTTACACTAATTATCTTGCAGCTGTTTAGCCGCTTGTTCTAGAGTCAACTCTTCTTTCTCTTTCTGTTCTTTCTTTAACCTCTTCATTTCTCTCTGTTTGGATTCTTTTCGCCAGTAACGGAAAGAATCAAACATTGCCGGCCGGGCTTTCTTCCTAAACAATTTCGCTTCTAAATTATCAAGAATTTCGGGTTCAAAACTACCATGCAGTGGCCAACTAAGGACACCGTCTTTCTTGGTGTAGCGGACCCACACCTCATTATATGATATAGGACCCACACCATGTTTACAATATAAGTCATATAGGGGAGTCCCAATCGGAGGAACCAGACAAGAGTCCTCCAATCGTGAGTCACTGTTGCAACCAAAGCACGACAACATACAATTTCTCCGACTTACCATTTTCAGTCCGGGACACAAAACAAACAAAACACAAAACAAATATGTGCACTTGAACCAAGAACTTCTAGGCCTACCAAAACCAAGCTAATGTATCGATACCCAAACAGAACCAAATAGACTATCGTAACCAGAACAACCAGTGGTAATCTTACGAAACCGAACCAAACTAAGAACCAAAAAAGGATTATAACAACCCTTACAAAGTAACCAATTAGCAACCACTAAATACTTAACTGAGGCACTGAAGACGTCACCAAGGAGAAACCCGTCACGTTTCGCTGTACTGAGGGCTGCACCTCGGGTCCAAGACAGGGCGACGGTCAAGGCAACGGCCCACTGCAGCCGTCCTGAACGGGAACCCTCGTGGAAGAGAACTTCGGGCCACTTTTGCGATATGCCGGGATCGATGAAGTGGGGCGCCTCCCTCAGGAATCTTCACACGAAGCTTCTCGAACTCTTCAGGCTTTTGGACCGGTACCGAATGACGTCGCCCCCCACGTTGGGCGCCAATTGGAGTTCTGGACTTTTTGGTTCCGTCCAGAGGTGTCAGGGAACAACACCCAAAGACCCCGGAGTTCCACCTGCCTTGGTGCGCAAATGAACAGAAACACGGGCTTCTCGATGGTGGCGTCAAAGACCAAAGGTTTATTACTGCAGGGACACAGAAGTCACAGAAACTACGCATGGGCAGTAACTAGGAGCCTGTTCAAATTGTACAAAGAGGGTTGCTCCTTATATACTGATTTTTGGCCTTCAGGCGAATTCTTCACATGTTGGTACATTCCCAAAACCTTTGTGTCACAAACAATAAATATTTGGCGTACACAGGAACCGTTGATAAAATCTGATACAAAACATCTACGGAGAGGGGTTCCCACTAGTTCATCACAATCCCTTGTCAATATTGCATTCAAGAGCCGGACCGCCTCATCGTAAATTTCGTTACCTCCCCCTAATAAAGATTCAGAAAGAAAGAAACGGAGCCAAGTGTGGAAGATAGAAAAGCGGGATAAGAGATGTTTGTGGGTCGTAAATGGGCAAGGCTACCGGCTTCGGCCACCTAATCGTGATCGGGACAATGGACACGAGAACCAGTTCAGGTGGGCTGGCCTCGGGCAGAGGAGGCAGCCTTTGTCGAGTCATGTAGCTACAGCGTGATCTGGTTTAAGGTGCACGTGTCATGAGAGAGGTGAATCTCCGGCTAAGGCTACGTGTCCTTAATCGAAATGAAGTGATCAGAGGTTATTGCATATGTGAGGGCAAGAAACACAAAATGGCGGCCATGATCTAAGATGGATGCCGTGGGTAGGTCAGAAATGTGTTCATAACAGGAGTGCTCTTGTTCGTATCGTAGCGAAAACACCAGGATATGCTAAATGGATCATTTGCGGTTCGCTGATACCAATATTATGTATTTCCGACAATATTGAAAACACGGGTTCAAATCGTCACGGAACCTCAACAGGAATGAAAGTAAATCTGACAATTATTTATTTATTTATTTTAAGAGTTTTCGATAGTGCTAGCCAGACCCGAGGGTATCAGAGTGCTTCACAACAGTTGGCCTGCGAGAGACATATAATCTAGACAAAAGTAAACATATTAGCTCTAGGCACATTTCAAGTCTCAGTGCAATGTCCCCAGTGATGCAAGGGGCTCAGGTAGTGTTCAAGTTGTGTGTCTGTTGACTTGCACCGCGTCTCTCCTGGGTAGGGGTGACAAGGGCACTTCCACTCGTGGAGGGGAGGAGGAAAAAGAGTTAATGTCCTGATAGCAGGGAGCAGCAGTGTACTGGTTTGTGAGTTTCGACGACAGCTATCAGTTCGGGAGGGAACAATTGAGGAAGAGGTCTTTGAGCTGTCTCTTGAATAATACAAAGGAGGTGATCGTCCTGATATGGACTGGAATGGAGTTCCAGATTTTTGGCACATTTCCAGCAAAGGACCTGGCTGCGGTTTTTTGTTTACGTGTTTTCATAGGGATGAGAAGTAGCGTGTTGGTGCTTCTGAGGTTCCTTGCCTGGGCGGCTTTCTTGAGTTTGGAGGCCAGGTATTCTGGCTTCCCTGTGTGCAGGTCTTTGTGTCTTAGGCAGTCAGTTCCGAAGTTGGGTCGCATTTTGACTGGAAGCCATTTTAGTTCTCTGAGTGCTGGTGAAATATGATCGTATTTCTTAACTCCGGTGACCATTCTAGCTGCTGTGTTGTGAGTTGTTCTGAGTGGAGCTAGGTGTGATTTAGCTGTACCTGTGAGGATTGCATTCCCGTAATCAAGTCTGGACAGCACCAGTGATTGAGTCGCTTGTTTGAGGTCCATGGGCGGGATGAAGGGTTTTATTTTGTTGAGTAGTTTCATGTTGCGGAAGGTGCTTTTGCTGAGTTCTTAATGTGCTTTGTCATGTCAAGATTTGGGTCTAGGGTGATTCCCAACATTTTAACAGAGTCGACCAGGATGAGCATGTCATTGAGAGCATCAATAGCTTTGAGCCAGTCTAGGGGGTTCTCTTCTTTGTTAGAAATGAGTAGGATTTCCGTTTTTTCTTGGTTCAGTTGTTGAGTCTTTGAATGTCATCGATGGAGGAGGTTTTGAGGTAGATCTGGGTATCGTCAGCATAGAGGGGGAAGGGGATGTTGGCTTTTTTGAGTAGGTTTGTGAGGGGTTCCATGTATATGTAGAAGAGTTGCAGGGAAAGTAATGGTCCTTGGGGAACACCCCTGCTGACGGGATGTAAGTCAGATGTGAAGTTTTTGATTTTTATTCTTTAGGTGCGGTTGTGGAGGAAGGAGGAGAACCAGTGTAAAACCATCTCATCGACACCTACCCTTTTTTTGAGGATCTCGATGAGTTGATTATGGTCAACCGTGTCGAAGGCTGCCGATAAGTCCAGGAGAATGAGTAAGCAGCATTGGTCTGTATCCAGTGACTTGTAGATGTTATCCATGACGTTGAGGATCGCGGTCTCAGTGCTACAACCTTTTCTGAAGCCGGATTGGTGGGGTTCTAGAATGTTGATGCTGTCCATATGTTGAGTCAGTTGTAGGAGGACGCACCTTTCTAGGATTTTGGCTAGGAGAGGGAGATTGAAGACGGGTCTGAAGTTGTTCAGATCATTGGTGTCCAAGCCTGGCTTTTTCAGTAGTGGAGAAACTTGGCAGACTTTCAGGCATTCTGGAACGTCTCCCGTTCTTAGAGAGCTATTTATGATTTTGCTCCAGAGCAGGGCTAGGGAGAGTTTATGTTTTTTGGCCAATTGGGTGGGAATAGGATCCAGGACATGAGAAGAAGATTTGGAAAAGGAGATTAGACTGACTATCTCCTTTTCCGAGATGGGGATGAAGTATTTCCAGGTTTTAGGGGGACGTTTGGGTGTGGGGTCTTCTCTTCCTGGTGGGGGATTATGAGAGGGGGACTGAGGTTGTTGCAGTTGTCCAGTGAAACCTCAATCTTGGTGATTTTGTCGTTTCTTGGTGATTTTGTCGTTGAAGAAGTTTGTGAAGTTGTCACATCACTCTTTGGAGGCCTGACCTGAAGATGTAGGGGGCTTGGAAGTTTGCTACCTAATGAGGTTGAAGAGTTTTTCAGGCCTTTTTTTGCATTGGTTAGAGTGTTTCAGAAAAATGCGGATTTTTTGTTCTTTATGTAGTTTTTGTAATTTGTGTGAACTGATTTGAGTTGATCATGATGGATTTTGGAAGGGTTGTTCTGCCAGAGTCTTTCAGTAGCTCTAAGTTGTTGCCTTTTAGTGTTGATGTCTGTGTTGAACCAGGATCTGGATGGAGTGTTCCTGACTCTAATTCGTTTCAATGGGGCAGAATAGTACTGAATGGAGGTCATATTTGTGTTGTAGAGGGCGGTGAGTTCTGTTGTGGAGAGATCCTCTGCGGATGGAAAGGAGAGAGCTAACATTTTCTTCTAGGTCAGCCAAGGGAATCTGATTGAGGTTTCTTACCCATTTGGGAGGGTCACGTCTAAGGCAATGTTCTCGAGTCGTTTAGTTGATGTGGAATAGGATGATGTGATGGTCGGACCAGTCAACAGTCAGGATGTGATTGATTGTGATTGTGTCACTTTTGGCAATAAGGGCATCTAGGATTGCTCCTCTGTTGTGAGTTTTCTCTGAGCAATGTTGAGTGAGGTTGTTGGTGAGGAGGAGATCCTTTAGGGTTAGGGTTAGGATTAGTGAATTGTTTTCTTCGGTCCAGTGAAGGATGAGGTCCCCCAGAATTAGGTTGTTTGTGTCGCGGAGTGAGCAATTGGCAATCAGGTCAGACAGATGTTCACCAAATGTGTTGGTGTTGCCTGGTGGGTGGTATAGGAGATGACAGCGTAGAGGCTTTTTGTCATTTGCCTAAATGTCGGTGGATTGGCATTCAAAGTTGTTATAGTTGAAGGTGAGGTTTCCTTTATGGAGATAGAGGGGCCGATTCACAGAACTAACTTAAGACAAAATACTAAACTTACTACTTTTGGTATTCACAGAAGTTAGGATTTTGTCTTAAGTTTGTCTTAAGACAAACTTAAGACAGACTTAAGACTTAACTTAAGACAAAATCCTAACTTAAATCTATCTTAAGTCTGTCTTAAGACAAACTTGTGAATTCTTGCTATGCCTCCTCCTCGTTGGTCCTTTCTGTCTTTGTGATTGTGAAGCCTGGTGACACCATAATATCCATGATTGGGTAAGAGAGGTCATTTACCCAAGTCTCCGTGATTAACGTAATGTCTATGTCATGTGTAAGGATTGATTCTGCCAGCTCTGTTGCATGTTTGATAGCTGATCTGCAATTTATTAGCATGCATTTTGTGGAGGTCTCCTCTTTTTTCGGATTCTTCATTGGGGGGACCTAGGGATGTTTGTGAGAAAGGCAGGGGGTTTTGGGGATCTCAGGGGGGAGTAGTCTCTCCTGACTCCTGTGATCACCTGTATCACCCAGCACGCTGCATCAAACTGTGTACTTTCCAGTATTGAATCACTGGTAGAGGAGTGCGAGGGGATTTTGAAGGGGCACCGAACCCAGAAGAGTTGGGCTGCTTAGATAGTTTAACTAATGGCGCGACCCTGAAAAAGAATAAAGTAATTCCTGGTATTTTTTTAAACAAAACACTGTCCAAAAGCCCCGTGGCGGAAATTCACCCCCCTCCTCAAACACCTACATCCCCTATTGCCCAAACACCTCAGGGTTGCAACAAGCTAAGAACAGGGGAGAGCCCGCCCGAAACCATTGAGGGACTCGATCTGGGTGGGGAGAAGTTGGTGGGAGAAGAGGGGGTTTTATGTACCAATAGTTTTGCTGTTCTTGAAGGGGAATCTAGAGAGTTGTGCAAAGTGACACAACAAAAGCACCAGCCCAAAGAAACAAACATCGGGGGGCATTGTCGATTGCCTGAGTTGCCAGAACTTTAAAGGAAGCATACTAAAGAAATTGGGGTCCTTGGGAGCAGAATTAGCCCTAATTAAGAAAATGTTGCTAGATTTAACTAAACAGGGGGGAAGGACGCTGAAAGAACCAGACAGCCACTATCTCCAGAGGTAATTTTAAGAACTTTGATCTTGAAATAACAAAATCCGTTGGTTGCCGCAAAGTAACAGGGCTGTTGGGCACCCAAATCCCCCAGTCATCAGGGGGGAGGCTTAATCTGACAAAATCTACTACCAAGCAAGTAGCTCCTTCAATGGGCCTTAGGCCAACAGAAGGCGCTGTGGCAAAACAAGCCCCTCTAAATGAGAACATTAGGTCAGCCTCGGGATGTTATATGAATAAACCTACCACCTATCTAGAGGCTGAAAGGCAGCAGGGCTTGCCAAATGGAGCCAAGGACCACCTGGGAATGAGAAAAAATGAAAGAGACCTAAGGGGGCGATATGACCTGGCTACGAGAGGATCCAAAGTCACCAACGGCCAGAGCATGTCATTATATAAATCTAGGAACAGCATCATTTATATGACAGGGGTACCGAGGTTAAAACCTAATGTCCAGGAGAATAGAGATTCCGTATTCACTGGCTGCGCCATGTGAGAGGGTGCAGATCAGTGATTAGGGAGGACCTGATTAAAGTTTCAAGACTGTCCCGGTTTAGTTCAACAACTGATTGCATTGAAATACAATTGGACAACATGGCATTACCAGAAAGCTTAGTATGCCATGAATATAGATCCTCACCGCCTGCACATTCAAACATACAAATTAGGCAGTCTCCTTCATGGTCCAAAGGCAGTATTAGCGATGACTCAAATCTTAACAACAACAACTGACTAGGGAATAGTGTGCAATCTCACTACATACCATATATCCACCAACCAGGAGTTATTGAGCACGAATATAAGATCAATGTGAATGGCCTTTTAGCAGGGGAGGAGGATTTAAACGAAGCTGCTCCGGGCTTGGGTAGAAAGTGTAGGGACACAGAGATAAACGAGATAAATCTACTGGAGGAAAACCTAGAGACCCAAGCTCCCACTAAAAGTACAGATGAGAACACAAGAACAATTATTCTTATCTCTTGGAACATAGCGGGCCTCATTAAAAAACGGGATACCCCCGAATGGAACAAACTTATCGATAGGTTTGAGATTTGCTTGTTCCAAGAAACATGGAGCACGATCCCTCTTCACAAAAATGGCTACGCTACCTACTTTATACAAGCAACGACGGTAGGGAGAGGCCGCCCTTTT
Source organism: Lissotriton vulgaris (assembly GCF_964263255.1). Taxonomy (NCBI): domain Eukaryota; kingdom Metazoa; phylum Chordata; class Amphibia; order Caudata; family Salamandridae; genus Lissotriton; species Lissotriton vulgaris. Next base: position 36,064,755 of record NC_141693.1, on the reverse strand, counting down.
GGCAGCCTCCATATATAGATCAGTATGGCCCTAAATTGGGCCGTAAGGGTACATAGGCTACCGTCAGATGATATACTCCATCTTTCCCTTAAAGACCCACATGCAGCAACACCAGTAGAACTGTTCTGTGTATATGCCAGGGGTACCCCGGGTGGTCACATCTCCCCAATAATAGCAGTTCTTGAGACAGCTCTAGCAGGCATTCACCCCCTGCCCACTATCATTATAGGTGGAGATATGAACTGTACATATGAACCCCTAGCTGAAGAAAATCTGGCGGGAGCCAGCGATGAGGACATAAGGCATTCCATCCCTCCACTAAACCTGGACCCCATTAAGAAATGGTCTACTAGAGCCATACAACTGAATACCTTAACACTAGAACACAAATTGCGTGCTCTAAATGGGAGGACACCCTCAGACCCCAATGGAGCGATGACGTATAACAGACTATCTTGCCCGTCGTGCATTGATTATATCATGCTCGACATTAGCTCCTGGGGGAACCTAATAGATATGGAGGTTTTGGAAACGCAGGATAGTGACCACAATCCACTTTGCATGAAAATCAAAGGGCTAAACAAAGTGGTATCGAGGAACGGCCCACCAATGCTCTCTAAAGAAGTAACCGTCACTCACTGCAATTGAAAGCTAAAATGGAATAAAGTCCGGTGCAATGAATATACACTCTCTAGCATTAAGGAGTTAGTACAAGCTGGAGCAATTGATCTAGCGGCCTCTGAGACCATGAAGACAATCGTTCCAGGTTGCAAATCAGCTGACCCCTATAAAAATCTAACAGAGAAGATCGGGCCTATCTTAAGACCAAATCCTAACTTCTGTGAATACCAAAAGTAGTGAGTTTAGGATTTTGTCTTAAGTCAGTTCTGTGAATCGGGCCCAAAAAGTTTGGGATGAGTGGCCTGTGGCGAGCGAGCATAGCAAGCGAGCCCAACTGTCATAAGAGAACATTTTTAAGAACAGAGTGGGCAAATGATGCCTTTTCAAGCAAATTTGAGAAAGCAAGAGGGTTAATAAAGCAATTGTGAAATGGTATATGACAGCAATAAAGAGATCTCCTATGTGGATGGAGCAGGCAGCTGTATATGCAGTATGACACTGTCTTATGGCTGGGAAATCATCAAAAGTTAGATACCAGATAGGCTTAAACATGCCATTTGCCGCTAGTCATTATTCTTAAATTAGGGGCATAATGTTCTCTCTCAGTTTATATCACATTAAATGTTTGTCAGCATGTTTTCCCATTTTTATAAAAGTCTATGACATGTATTGCTAAACAAATTGTCGGTTTTGCACTTATCAATTGGTGTGAAGTGTGTTTTGGCACATGCCAAGAAGTGCAAATGTCAGAACAAACTTTCACCTACACAGTTTTCAGAACAACACACTTTTGTGCCTTCCCTGCTGCCCAGCCTTCAGCTATTAGCAGGGCTACTGGAATTATGCGGCAGAGAAGGAACACATTATGCAGGCTGGGTGGACTAAATTATGCAGCAAGAAAAGGCAGATTATGTGGCATAAAGGGGCACATTTGCTGATAAAATTACCTCATTCTGTCAATTTTACACTTGGTAACACTGTCTGCGAAAATATTTTACCTTATTAGTACCAATTTAACACCCAAACACAGCAACAATCAACTGGAAGCCGACCGATTAACCGATCTGAAGGGCCTTTGGGCTTTCCAAAACACATGTCCCATGGTTTTAGTAACTTTTGCGGTGTTTGAACTAAACATAGATTTGTTAACATCTAGAGATTATGCAGCAGATGATGGATTATTTGCCAAATGCCTCAAATCCATAATAATAAATAAAAAAAACAGCTCACCCACAGAATTACATATTTCCAGTGACCCTGGCCTGAAGTCTAGAATGTTTGATTAAGCTCAGCAGAGACCAGTGGCCACTTACCAGAGAAGGCGTCCCTGCTGCACCAATCAGCGCGATCCATGCCAGGGAGGCGATCCACATGGCGCCACCAAGAGGCTAGAGGCTGGCCCGGCAGCCGTGCAAGGCTCTCTCATGACTAAGACTGTCTTATCCTGGGCAGCGCCATCTCCAGAACCTCTGTTCCTTTACCCACAGAGGTAGGAGCTGCTTGAAAACGGACTGCGGGGCATTTTATCAAGGGGGGCGATAGGAAATTATTGCCGCTTTAGCGTCCGTTTTTGGCCGCCAAGCGGCGATAATTCTATTGCCCTATTAGCAAGCTGACGCTAACAGCAGTTAGCGACAGCTTGTAGGAGATAGCTAGCGGTTTGGGGCCCGCTTTGCATGTCAGCGATATTTATCGCTAATGACATGCAAAGTGGGCGTTCCCAAACTGAAAGCAGTCGCTAACCTCGCTATCGCATATTACCAACACAGGCGTAGCGTTGGAAATATTCGCGCTAAGTGCAAATATCTCCAAAAACGAATGCCTCCTCAGACCAGTTCTTAGCCATTATATCCAATGGCAGGTGGATATAATGGCTAAGACCCTGTTAGCGATAATGCGTGAATATCGCTGTATTCTCAGAGATATAAACGCATTTTGCCGCTATCGCCTAGAATGTTATCGCTTTTGAGATAAACGTTGCTAATAGCACGTTATCTCACCGATAAAATCCGGTGATGCGCGGCGATAAACAATTGCCGCTAAGCCTAGATAGCGATAAATATCGCTATTTGTTGATAATATGCCCCTGCATCTCAATCAATCAATCAAATAAGCTTTATTGGAAATCACAGAGTGAATCATAAAAGCTACAAAAATACATCCATGGCAACATTTAAAAACCAGAATACGAGTTTAAAAAGCTACAAAAATGTTCTCTATATAAAAACATAGAAAACAACCATCAACTGCGTGATCACTCGATTTCTATTTACAGCTGCTTCCTGTAATTAATAACGGCAAGCAGAAATCGTGGCAATACTACACGTGTGTATAAATTGGGTAACATTTGCAAATAAATAAAAGCTGGGCGACATCGTGTAAAGCCCAGTTATAATAACAAGGGTTGGATGAATTTCTTTCTCAACCCTGAAAAATGTTTGCAAAAAAGCACAGTATGCATGGCGTTCTGTGGTGAGATGTCCTCTCAGTATCACTCATACTTGAAGACTGGTTACTGGGCAGACAGGTTGGGGGAACCAGTCTGGGCTGACAGGAAACCATGTGGCTGAGAAAAGACTGCTGTATCACAAAATACAATTTTTCAAGAACAAATACTTCCTGCTTCTCATTGCTGCGGTTTCTAGCCTCAGGCTCTTGTGGTTTATTTCTTGTGTTGGGCAACAGAGGGGTACTGTAAGTGAAGTTGAGCGACCTCGCCAAAGACCACACCTTGCGAAGGCAAGGAGAGCCGGGATTCGAATTCTTTCTTTGACCTGAGACAGTGGAACCAGGGCTTTCCATGCAGACTCCAACTTCCACTCACGCACAAACTGATCACAAATGCAGACATCAAGCAAGCTCTCAAATGTAGGGGTCTTTGGGAGAATTACCCTAAAGAAATTGTTTGGAAAATTGGACCATATTGGGCTATTTCAACATTTAGGGGCAGATTTACAATAACTGGCGCATCCCTGCATATCAGCAGAGATGCACCAGTTATTTTGCGCCATGCCTCCGCCACCATGGATGCGCCGCATTTATAATGCGGCGCACCATGGGGCAAAAACGGCACAGATGTGTGACGCATCTGTGCCGTAAAGGCGGCACATTGCTGGAGTTGCGTCGCAAGCGCGACGCAGCTCCAGCAATGCTCTGGGGGGCCCTATTCTTACAATGCTGCATCAATCCTTACGCCTGCTTCAATCAGGTGCAGGGTTTTGATGCAGCATTGGCCTAAAAGTGACTAAGTGAAATCTTGTAGCGCTGGCTCTATGAGTGTCTGACATTAGCCTTGTCAAATCCCCTTTCCAACACCCCTGTCGTTGTTCACCCCCTCGGTTACATAGCACTTCCAAACCTCCCACCTCCCTGTCTTTCTTCACCCCCTGGACCACAGCAGCATTTTGCCTCCAGCTGTCATCAGATTACCTCATTTTTAAGAACAGAGTGGGCAAATGGTGCATTTTCAAGCAAATTTGAGAAAGCACGAGGGTTAATAAAGCAATTATGAAATTGTAGTTATGACATCAATAAAGAGATGCACTGTAAGGATTCACAAGGTGCACACCTTTTTCTCTTTCACTTGTATTTGATTTATTCCACTGTTTTTTTCTTTTGGTCGCGTGCTTCCCCAGGAAACGCGGACAGCCCAAAACCGCTATGTTAAATTATACCACACTGGAAAGGGAGTGGATTCCACCCCGTGTTGGGTGCACAGCTTAAATGTCCATTGCATCACAAAAAATGCCATCATATTTTTTCTTTCTTTTATCCAAATCCGTTTTATTTGTCATTGTGAATCAAAGTTTCATCATTCCTTAATCGTTTTTTCTTTTGCGCAAATCACAAGAGAGGACGCTTACATATTTACTCTATTCTTAATGAAGCAGACATGCTCATAAGCCTTATTCTGCACCACGACAGTGTATGTAAGTTTTGTACACATCCATAAAAGTTTGCTTTACCCAATGCATTTCGGGCCCTCAGTCCGGCCCTTCGTCAGGGGTTTATCTAAAATGCAAAATACAATGTGTAAGACTATGTTCTCGCCCATTACCACTCAATCTCGGGTACACACAACAACCCTCCCGGCTCTCCCAAATCAACGTTTTTCCCGCTAAAACAAATAGCCAACTGCTACTATTTTAATAATGAGTATCCTAGCTCTCCTCCGTGCCTTTCACCCTTTCACTCTTCTGCTGGCAATACATTTGGAGGATGACATATGTTGGAATACCATGGGGGTACAGAGAAATTTAGATCCACACATGATGACTGGAACATCACGGCATATGCATAGTAAATCATCAATGTTAGATTTAACACCTAAGGGAGGGCGGGCATTATGAGATGGGTACTTAGGTAGATGAGGAGGATTACATTGTGCGTGGGGTTACATAAGGAAACATAGTGTCTGACATCGGATTAACAGTTTCACTGCCGAGTGCATTGTGGGCTTTGGAGGCGGTGGTCAAATGGGGGAGGGGAAATGATGTCAGGAGATTGATTGGAAACAGGTGTACACAAGGGGTGGATACGAACTGTGGTATAAGGAGTTCTGTCTAAAGGGTGGAAATCGCTAGGCTGAGATCGGTTCGACAAGAGAGCAGAGAAAACAGATGAGAACATTTTTGAAAGGTATGAAATGTTTTAACTACGAAGGAAGTGGGAAGAGCTTAGTGGTTTGAAAGACTCATTACTGAGCGAAGGACAAGACAGCATAGTAAAGAAAAGAGGCAGGATTGATTGGGAGGGGATACAGACGGGGTGAAAAGTGTGAGAAAGGTGGGAGTTACGTAATGCTGAGGGTGGTTGGTAATATGAGGGGCACGAAGAGTGAAAGGGTGAAAGGCACGGAGGAGAGCTGGGATACTCATTAGTAAAATAGTAGCAGTTGGCTATTTGTTTTAGCGGGAAAAACGTTGATTTGGGAGAGCCGGGAGGGTTGTTGTGTGTACCCGAGATTGAGTGATAATGGGCGAGAACATAGTCTTACACATTGTATTTTGCATTTTAGATAAACCCCTGACGAAGGGCCGGACTGAGGGCCCGAAATGCATTGGGTAAAGCAAACTTTTATGGATGTGTACAAAACTTACATACACTGTCGTGGTGCAGAATAAGGCTTATGAGCAAGTCTGCTTCATTAAGAATAGAGTGAAGATGTAAGCGTCCTCTCTTGTGATTTGCGCAAAAGAAAAAACGATTAAGGAATGATGAAACTTTGATTCACAATGACAAATAAAACGGATTTGGATAAAAGAAAGAAAAAATATGATGGCATTTTTTGTGATGCAATGGACATTTAAGCTATGCACCCAACACGGGGTGGAATCCACTCCCTTTCCAGTGTGGTATAATTTAACATAGCGGTTTTGGGCTGTCCGCGTTTCCTGGGTAAGCACGCGACCAAAAGAAAAAAACAGTGGAATAAATCAAATACAAGTGAAAGAGAAAAAGGTGTGCACCTTGTGAATCCTTACAGTGCATTTGAAAATTTTCAGCCCGTCGCACAAGGAGCACCCAAACAACACTTTGAAAAAATTGGAGGAACATTTGAATCGTCACAAGAGAGACAATTGTTTAACACATATTTATAATATTTTACATGAGAGTTGTACTGCTGGCAATACATTTGTTGGAATACCATGGGGGTACAGAGAAATTTAGATCCAGACATGATGACTGGAACATCACGGCATATGCATAGTAAATCATCAACGTTAGATTTAACACCTAAGGGAGGGCGGGGCATTATGAGATGGGTACTTAGGTAGATGAGGAGGATTACATTGTGCGTGGGGTTACGTAAGGAAATGGTACACAGACAAAATATCGAGTTTTAAATATCGATGGGACAAAATATCGAAGGTAAGTAATATCGACAGTCTTAATATCGATATTAGTATGATATCAGTAATATCGAAGTTTTAAATATCGATGTCAATAATATCGAAATAAATAACTTCGATGTTACTAATATCAATTTTTAAATAAATTTAGTGTATATTATATTGTATTTATTATGTTTTATTATTTATTTTTAATGTAATTTAATTAAATATTGTCTTTTACTACTGTAGCGGGTTGTGGGTTTATAGGGGAATAGGGTGGGAAGTAATTTAATTATGTTAAATTAATTATTAATTAGTAGGAATTATTAATTATTTAATTGAGAAATAATTTTTAATTAATTTTAATTAATTGATTAATTGATAAATATGTTCTGTAGCGGGTTATGGGTTTATAGGGGAATAGGGTGGGAAGTAATTTAATAATAATTAATTAATTAATATATGTTTGTACATATTTTAATTAATAATTAATTGGTAATTTATTTATATTAATTAGTTAATTAATTAATATAATTTTGTACATATTTTTAAGTATTAATTAGTTGGTAATTAATATTAATTAGTTAATTACATTAATTATAGTAATTTATTTTATATATAATTTTTTGTTATCCTTGTTGCGTGTTAATCTAGGTTCCTGATCGATACTGTGACCTTATGCCCCTATTCGGCTATAAATCCCTTTATTCCCTATATTGGCATAACCGTTCAAGTGCGATTTTCTGAAAAGTCATCTCTGGCCTCACACGAACAGAGCCACATTCCAGCATGACTCTCTGCTACTTCCTTTGCGACCAATTAGTGCAATGACAGAGCAGCAGTCACTATCTGATATTCCTAGATAACACTCCGAGTTCTTCAACAAGATAAAAACTTAGCAAACCTGGAAATCCCCGCTTGCTATGTTTTGATTAGTAATGGAACTCTAATGAGCAACTGATAACTATCACTTCCTAGTGACATCTTTAATTGACGTCTTATGTCCAGCAAACTTGCGTCAAACCCGGCACCTGTCAGGTATAAATATTACTAACGTTGCCTTAAGCAATGTTCGTTGCCTGTTGCTGATGCCAGCTGCCTGCATGACCCTGTGTTGGTAAATCTAGCACTCTGTCGCTGCAGCCTGCTATCCTGTGGTGGTGAAGCTGCTGATTACCATTATCGCCGCCAAAGCGCGACCTATGGTGCAGTACGCTTAAGGAGCTGAACAGCCGTCCTCTGCGAAGACATCCAGCAGATTCCAGCTGCCCGCGGACGCTGTCCCCCCTCCTTCCTCGACGCGCTGAAGAGAAGCCGCTGCCTTTCTCGTGCAGAGAAATCCAGTCCCGGCGCTTCCGGTTTACCCTCGCGGGTGACTGGGATATCGAGAGAGACCCCTGAAGGAGATACCAATCCTCCATCATTCTATTCAGAGGTATGGTGTTGACTAAACCCTTAGACGAGAATTCTTGAAACAAACCTTGGCAAAACCAACTTAACTTAAGCTACTTACTTACTCCCCTTTACACGTGTTAGGCTTAGGTCAGGCACACTGGGGTAGGCTTAGTTAGAAGCACCAGTTGAGTATGTTAGCCTAATGTATATATATGACTGTATAAATGTTTTATTACTTTTAAACCATTGTATGGCTAAGAAACCATATCAATGCTTTTACAGTTCTATTTCGCAATACTTATCTTACTGTACGTACTTTTTATAATAACAATTATTGCAATTGTGGCAATTCATTTCTCTTGTACGAGAAGAAAGACTGTTCAATAAATTATAACCCTTTATTGACAAACGCCCGTCTCTCTATTCTCTACATCTCGTGAAAGTAAACTGCACTAGACTGACTGAGTGAAATACATGTCTATTGTTTCACACGACCCTAGAGATCGACTCTTGATCTGAGGAGCAAAGTTGTCATGTTGCACGGTTGTTGGAAAACTGAATCCCTTCTTGTCTGTGCCAAGGAAGCTGATCACTTCCTATGCAGAGAAGAAAGTTTCCAGTGACCTCTGAGCTAGTTGGTAACACAACCCAATTAAGTTTAGCATAGTCAGTGGAGGCCTGGAATATAAGCAGTTCCACGTCGATACTACTGTTTATGTTATTCCAATGCGCAGGGCCTAGTGGGAAACTAGGAACTACACTACATGGCGCCCAACGTTTGGTAAGGCGATAAACTAACGCAAGACGTTAGAGTAACTCAGTCGTGCATATTTCACACAGACCCCTTTCTCCCGTAAATACTCCAATAGTCGTCTGGAGTGGGTGAAAGGTTAAAATCCGCCCGACCTTAGTAGGAAGAGATTCCTATGTAAAGCTCTGGTTTATTCAACGTTGAAGGATACAGTGTTCCAAAATATTGTGCACCTAATCTTTGTCTCCTTGGAGACCTACTCTGCAAAGCCTGCATTTTTTAAATGTCAGACAGTGAAGAAGAAAGGGAAGCAGCTAGGCTGGCTTCCATACTAATAGAGGAGGACTCGAGTCTCCTACAGGCAGACCCGGATGCTATAATCATCCCGGTCCACTTAAGAAGATCTATAACGTTAAAACTTATAGAGAACGGACTGACACCTCAAGGTGGTACAGTAATTTTCGTGATAGAGGCTCACGAGTATCGGCAGACAGAGGTATTCTATTCATGGATAAACTTTCCAGCGGCAAACGCTACAACACAAGAGTTTCACTATTACAAAATAGAGGAACCTCCGGAAGAGTACGCTCCTTTCGAGGAGATTGAAATTCCACTTAAATTTCAAGAGCACCTGCTCTGGTTTAATGGCGCCCTAAAACACAATGATCACATAACTAGGCTCGGTCCACTAGGTAGACCAGGAGCCACGTGGCCGGTTCTAGCCAGCTACACACCACATCCTGACATTGTAAGAATGTCAAGAGAAGAGCTGTTAGTACAGCTAAAAACATTAATAAAAATACATAGGCAATTAGTCCAATATGTAATGCGGACTGCAACAGTCCAGCCAGCTGTTAATTCACACCAGCTGACCCCTCATCAGGGGAACACAAATAAAATTACACCACAGAACATACAGTCATGTCTTGGTAAAACACCCGTAAAACGGGAACAAATTCCTTTCTGGTTAGCACAGAAAATCACTCAAATAGAGGGAGTATTTCCTGATACTACCCCTATTGAGAAACACAGAATCTTGACCATCTGCCTTCCTATGGGAATCGCACCACACGTGGAGGACTGTGACACTTGGGGTACAGTCTTTGCTTCCATTTACACCGTGTTCCGTCTATGGCGGTAATACCAGAAGTGCTAAAACAGATTCAAAATGAATTCGGTCCAGAGCCCGCTTTAAATCTAGGTATGAAATTACTGAAAGACTTCAAGCAGGTCTCAGCTATATTATTAGCCAACATTAAAGGAGAAGCAGCATCTGTGGCGATTCGCCAGAAGTTGAAGGAAACAGATATAAAAGATCCTGTTGAGCTAGCAAAAATAATAGAAAAATGCTATGAAGAATTAGGTAGAGACAGCTTGGGTGGAAAACCAGTAAAGCCCCAACTGCTCGAAAATCCTGAAAAATTATTTATTAAAAATAATTTAAACACTCCTAAAAAGAGCTGGGATGGAAATAAACAATCCACTCCCAAGGAAAAAGTTTTCCAGTCCAGAGGAAGGTCTCCTCGACGGAGGGAAAGAACTCCGACTCGAGAACACCAGTCTCCCCAGAGGGAGCCCTCTGAGAAAAGATATAACCTTAGAAATAGGGATAATCTGAAAAAACCTGATAGATATCAAAGTATTGATACACGTCCCTCTCGATCTCTTCCACAGAATTCGGAAAGAAGAGGACGGTCAGACCCAGGAGAGCACACCAAGTCCAAAGACAAGGAACCTGCTCAGAGTAAAAAATCTCAATTTCCTAAAAAGAAGGTAGCCAGTATTAGAGTAATCAACCATGCCGAGAATACTGAGGACACAGTTGAAAAACGGGGAGTGGGCATTGACAATGTTGGACAGTGCAGCAGAGATCAGTATAGCGCGCAAGAACTTGATGAGTCATCTGGAGACAGTGGACACGAATGAATACATTCAGGTTGAAACTGCCGACGCCAGACTTAGCGAGCCCCATAAAATATACGAAATAACATTGCGTAAGGAGGGTGATAAGACTAGGAAAATTAAGGGTCTGTTTTGGGATAAGCTCTCAAAAGGCTATGATATTCTGTTAGCTGAAAAAGATTGGCCCCCGGAGTTTGTCAGGGAGTGCCCTCGTGGCGAAGAAGTAATTATGCCTGCCTTCTCGAATCACATACCGATTCACAAAAAATATACATATGCAAGGAAATGGGCAGTGGCCCAGGCACCTGCATTATATAAAAATCATGTAGGATGGGATGAGGATTCTCCTCCTCACAAAATCCAACTAAAAAGTGAACCAACTGCCCAACGGCAGTATCCCATAAAGCAAGAAGCTAAAAAACAGGTCAGGGTGATCTTAGATCAACTTGAATACCAGGGGGTGATTGAAACATGCACCTCTCAAATGAACAATCCTTTGTTTCCTGTCTCCAAGCCAGACAATTCATATCGTCTAGTTTTGGACTACAGACATCTTAATACATGTTGCAAAACTTTTGCAGTACAAAACTCGCATAGTGCAGCCCTAATGAATAACATAGTTAGGAAAAAATATAAAACGACATTAGACATATCTAATTGCTTCTTTTGTCAAAACATTGCACCAGAAAGCAGATATTTGACCGCTTTCTCCGCATTTGGGTCGCAGAAAAAATTCTGTCAACTCCCACAGGGGTTCAAGAACAGCCCAGGACTATTCTCAGCTAGGGTAACAGAGTTACTACAAATCTATGATGATGAAGCATTATCTTACGTAGATGATATTTATCTCACAGATGACGACTTGGATACTCACTTGAAGAGAGTGAACACCATTATACTTGGGTTCGCAGCAGAGGGTTACAAATTCAACTTTAAAAAGTCCCGAATTGCCCATCTGACAGTACTATTCTTAGGGTACAAATTATCAAGTGAAGGGAAAAGCCTACGGGACAACTTCTTAGAGAAGTGCGCTGTACTCCAAGCTCCAAAAACGCGGAAGAATTTACAATCAATACTAGGTTTTCTGAATTTCGGAAGAACTTACATCCTAAATTACGCAGAGAGGGTTAAACCTCTCTACGAACTAATAAAACCTGATTTAAAACAAATCAATTGGACTCAAAAACACACAGAAATTTTGAGATCACTGCAAACAGACATGTTAGCAAAAACGAAATTAGACACACGTGACAACACACGTGATCTTGTAATCCGAGTCATCCCAGGAAGATGCGGATTCACGTACCTAACCTCTAATGAGGGAGAAAAGGTACCAATTTCAATTAAATCTCACTTGTACACACAAGCAGAAAAAACATTCAGTCACACAGAAAGAACTGTGAAAGCAGTGCAAATCGCATTAGCAAATGAAAGAGAACTAGCACACGGCAAAAGGATTAATATCCTCACAGCGGAATCCGCCTTCGAGGCGCTATTAAGCCCAGTAAACCTGCCTACAGTGTCACTGGATCCGAAATGGATACAGTGCATAGATTCTCTAGGAGCGGAAGACTATTTCGCCCCGCAATACGAAGAACTGAATGATTTAGAGTATGAAGAAGAATATCCTCTGCCAATCGAAATTCTGCCTCTCCCACAATATGCCTGTATAATCTAAACAGATAGCTTTGTACAGCATTTCAACGTAGAGAGAAAATCCTACGACGCAGCATGTGCGATCATTAAATGTCGTTGGCTGTGCGGTAAAATCAGACCGAAAGTAACAAAAACTGAATCAGTGAAGTACTGTTCGGCTCAAAGAACTGAAATCAGATGTTTAAAGATGGCGCTCGAAAATGCAGAACGCGAATTCCCCACACTTATAGTGTGCGATTCTCATTATTGCGTCAATTCTTACAACAATAAACTGCAGAGTTGGATCGAAAACGACTACAAAGATGACACAGGTGCAACAATAAAGCATAAAATGCTTTGGGAACAAGTAGCTCTTTTACACAAAGAACTACAAAAGACTCACGTGATTCACGCACAGAGTCTTCGACGTGATGGCGTTCACGTTGCAGGGAATTCATTGGCTAATACAGCCACCGCGGAAGCAACTAAACCGGCTTCCGTAGCCACAAAAAAGCGTACAGATAAATACATAGACGGGGAAACCATGCTGGCAGTAAAAACGACCGTAAAAGGCGACTGTGCAGCACTACCCGTAAACTATCCACTCAATTATGCATACATAATCGATGCAAACTCCGTTCCTTTTGCTCGAATCCCTGGAGTGGGGGACAGAATAATTCCAAACAGGAGCAGGAGGGGCTTCCTCTTACTGGAAGCGCACATGGGGTTGGGTCTGAAACACCAAACAATCAAAGCCTCTCTGAAAGAATTGCAATCAGAGTACTGGTGGCCAGGAATGAGTATAGACATCCAATGTTTTGCTCAAAATTGTGAAAACTGCAACCGAGATCGCAGGAATGAACAGGCCATGAACAGGCCAGGGTAGTTTCAGGATCCCTTCTAGACAGCATAAGGCGGTCTATCTGCGCAATCAAAGAAGAGAAGCGCGTCCCAGTGTACACCATTAAGACGAAACGCACTTAAATAATGAGGCCTCCAGCGCTCGGCTGACGCTAGAACGGTTATAAAAGATTTGCGAGTCTTTATCGGCACATACGCAATTACCATGTTCCATTCTGACCAGGGTCCTGCTTTTAGCTTTCGAGCGTATAAGGAGGCCATGGCCAGCATGGGAATTGGGTTGCGGTATTCTTGTCCGTCATACCCCGGAAGGGAATAGTGTGATAGAAAGAAAAAACCGGGGCATAAAGCAATCTATAACAGCGAAGGTATTAGGTTCAGGCGCTGGGTGGGTCAAACATTTAATAAGTGTCCAGACTAGTCTTAACAACATGCCAAGAAATTCTCTAAAAGGTTTCAGCCCATACGAACTATTGTTCGGAATTAGAATGCGCGTTCAGGACCTCGATAGTCAGATGTCAGTGGTACAAGAAGAAACAACGCACTTTGATGTAAAGGATCGTTTGGCTGTTTTACAGGAACTGAATGAAACAAGAAAATCATTAAGCAACATAAAGTTAAAGCAACAGCCAAGTACCACTGACGAGGCACCACCCGCAACAGCCCCAGCAAGGCCTGTCTGGATTCCAAAGATTGGGGATCTAGTCAGAGAAAAGATCGCGGTTAAGAAGGAATTTGGGCCTTCTTACAGAAAAGCAGTACCTGTCTTGGCAGTCACCGGAACAAGATCAGTTGTGCTACCGCCCCTTGCTGGTAAAAAGGAGAACAGAGTCGTGTCTATCGGTCTGGTAAAACCACAAGCATGTGGCCTATAATCAACAGTAGGCCCAGTGGACTCCCAAGAAACAACAGAATACCCAAACTTGCAACAATCCAAGAGGTTCAAACTGAAAGACTAATCACATTCGATCAGCCTGCAGTGCACAATGAAGGACTATGCAATAATGCCATGGAACTCGTGCCTCTTGAAACACAGATTGAAACAGTTCGTCAAGAAACATCACCAGTCTACAATGATGTGGCATCAGAAAGTGCTACCGAGAGACAGATTGAAAGAACAATCCCATCAATTGACAGAACTGCCTCTGGTTATTTCATCAACTTTGACAACTTCTCTGAAGATTTAAACGACCCCGAAGTGATGCCAGAATCAAAGAAGTATTCTAAAGAAAATACAACAGGACTCCTTCAACAAATCAAAGAACTATATCTGGATTCACCGTTGATTGAGCATTGGATTATCTCAGGGGTATTCATACTCCTACTATGCCTAATTTTAGTTTTAATTTTAGGAAAGTTTATTACAATTGAATGGACACAGCAAGTCAGAACATCAACCTAGTTCTGAAACCACACAGATCATCCCACGTGAAGAAAAGAGAACTGTCAACAGTAAATGTCACAGCAATTCCAATACCTGGTGGGGTAGTATGGGAGAAAACAGACTATGAGATCTATGGTCCGGTCGAAATCCTGAAGTATCCTCATCAACTAAAGGTTTCCTTAAGTGACTTTGTGACACCAAGTACATTCTCTAATGATTGGGACTTTAACAGTATTAATGACATGATGTCTGATTTAGTAATGTCAGCTAGATTCACAGATCATGATTATTTACAAGGTTCATCTAGTTATGAGCAATTATTCTGTTACACCCACTATGGGGATCATTACTTGCATAAATCTGCACAGCCTAGAAATGTTTTTATGTATAATCAATGGGAACATTGTTCTACACCACCTAAAAGCAGTTCTAAAGCATTTTTTGAGAAATTCAAATATTTTTCAGGGTTTAACACCAGTGATGCAGAAACGTTTTATTACAAACTGTTAGATAAAACAGGAATGAAAACAATGCTGACAAATTCTAAATTGATATATTCAGAAGCATTTTATGACAAAATGATGACATTTGGTTTTGATTATTGGAAAAATAATATTGAAACGAAAACAATTTGGGGTACAAAAGATTGGCAGGTGCAAGGCATAGAAGCACTATTTAGAACCTGCATGATACCAGAACAAATGTTGTTTTTAAATGACACTATACACCAAACATCTTGTCTTGGCCTAGCTAAGAACAAAGACCTTAAAACACTGTCTATACCAAAGCCAATAACTGAGAATGCAACCACAGATATTGAGTTAGACGTTTCACAAATTTTACATTTCAACAGAACACATCCTGATTGGAAAAAGTGGTTAATCTGGCCTACTGACACAAATAGCTGTCAAGATAGATTCCTGAATAAAACACAGGGTTTAAAAATGACCAGATTAGACTCAAGATACTCCCAGAGACAACATCCAGGGATTATAACAACATACAGTGTAGGGAAACTCTGCCTAGAATGGCTAACTACATCCACACTGGCTGAAATTAAGCAACACTTGTCTTTATCAAAAGATGGTGCTGATTTGCGCGATTTCATTCTTGGACCACGCAAACAGCGTCAAAAGCGTTTCATAGCGACCAGCATCTATGCTGCTTACAACGAGGCTTGGAAAGTAAAGCAAATTGAAACTGCTGAGAAAATACGAGAAATTGATCGTATTAATTTGGAGAAATCACTTTCTGTGGTAGACAATGGGTTAACGACTCTGTCTTCCAGAATATATTCGTTGGACAATATTGTATCCTCTGCCTTTGATGTGATAGACAGAGATTTGCTAATGTTACAACATGGCCAGTCTCAATTGCGTTCTATTATAGAATTAGGCTGGACGCTGCAAAATCTTCGTTCAGGCTATGTGCCTTGGCGTTTAATTAACACGACGTCATTATTTTCCAGTTTTAACCTTACTGATAAACAGATCAGTTTGGCACAGAAAGGAGCAGACTATACAATCCTGAGCATCGAAAAACTCGAGAGATTACCATTGACAATGTCAGAGAGTCCTGTCATTGAATGGATAATACACGGAATTATCACAATTCCGATAACAACTTTCCGATTTAAAAAGTGCCTTGAATACATACCTGCTGGCCAATATGAACAATTGGGTAAAGGATATGTAAAATCCGAATGGAAATTACCATACACTCATTCTTGCTATAGTGACAGCGACAAAAATGTATTTCTTAGTGGTGAGAACTGTAAACATTCACTAAGTGGTATACTTTTGTGTCAGGGTATTAATTTACACGGAGCATGTGATGGAAATTCAAACAGCCTTTCATGCCACCAGCTAGTCACACCTGCAACTCAGATAGAGCCCTTCTTTATGCAACTCGCAAACGGGAGTTACATTCTTAGAACGGATCACAGATGTTGTGGCCTCACGCCAGGGAAAAGTTATCTAATAGAAGTAACGTCCATGGTCAAATGTTGTATGCAAGCATTGTTCCCGAGTGGGCCTCCAGACATAGTGACTCCCATTTGGCCTCGTCTGAATCTCTATTCTATACGAATTGATACTTTAAGCAAAATGAAATCTGTACTTTTACAGACAACAGTGCCTATAACGTAATCTAAAGAGACGTATGATCTTCTAGTCGCAAGGACGGCTACTGAAGTTCATGACCTTTTATCAACAAATTGCCCCGTGCATTTCGTAGAAATGTTCAGCCAACTCCTTAACATGTCTAGTGCAACAAGCATCCCAGGCATATTTAAGACAGTCTTTACCGGACTGCTAACACCCTTCCAGGCAATTTTGGGAATCTTTCCTAATTTTGTGCACTCCATTTTTGGCGGCATACCATTATTTTTGGGACTCATCGCAGGGATTCTATTTTTGACCCTCCTGCTACGTTATGGCAAGCCTCGGCTCAGACATAGCTCCCATGGGAATGGAAGAGACAATCCTAGCAATGCGCTACCGGGACAGGATAACTAACGTCCTTGGATTGGCCAGGCTGAGAGATCTAAACATGACCTGGTTCCTTTCATTCAGACCAATATGGCAAAATTGCATTTTACCTGTGCTACGGTGTATGCTTTGCGGCGATGAATGCGTGTTGGACATCTGTCTTTCACTTCCATCAGCAGTACCAATGGACGTCGATACTTTGCTCAGTCCAATAACGGCTCACGCATTGTGTTGTCCCCAGCGGCTACCAATCCTGATGACGGCATTTGTGGAGACTCCTGTACTACGGCCAAGTGGTAACAGTGGAGCGAGTGACAAAAGCAACATCACCCAGGTACAGCGAGCTGTGAGCATTGCTGCTCCCGAATATGATGACAGCAGTCATTCTCACACCTGCCAAGTTACAACGCTATCTAATTTGGTTGAACTATCACCTGAATTTGTAGACCAATTCTTTGAGAGCCTGTCTGATACGATGTTCTCACCCACAGAGAAACAATAACTTTTAGAAGCTTTCCGACACACAGTGTTCCCATGAACTCTGAATTCGGCCTTCAGTTTTGATCAACAAAGACTGCATAGAGCTTTGGAAATCTATTTTTCCCCGTTCGAGCAATAATTCTTTGAATTGGACAATTTTTCTAATATTGACCCTTTTTGGCACGAACAATTCTTTGCTTAACGTAAAAACTATTCTTAGAGAACAGAAGCTTCACACTTCTATTTCTAAACACATCTAGAGACATAACAACATTACACCAGCCTCTAGCACACATGTTATTACAATGCATTTTTATGTGATGATTTATCTCGCATTTCTTCTGTCAGAGATACTTCATGTGTAATTCTTTATGCATAATCGTTCATTGATTTCATATGCAATAATTTTTGAATGATTACTATGCTTTAAAAAACGTACAGTACCTAAATTCCATGCATTACAAGTACGCCTATTTCGAATGCATTTATGTATTTTGGGGTGGGCAATGTTACACATGCATCTAATTGCTTAGTTTTAGTAATTTTGATGGACATTAACCCGTGGAGTGGGTGTTGCGTGTTAATCTAGGTTCCTGATCGATACTGTGACCTTATGCCCCTATTCGGCTATAAATCCCTTTATTCCCTATATTGGCATAACCGTTCAAGTGCGATTTTCTGAAAAGTCATCTCTGGCCTCACACGAACAGAGCCACATTCCAGCATGACTCTCTGCTACTTCCTTTGCGACCAATTAGTGCAATGACAGAGCAGCAGTCACTATCTGATATTCCTAGATAACACTCCGAGTTCTTCAACAAGATAAAAACTTAGCAAACCTGGAAATCCCCGCTTGCTATGTTTTGATTAGTAATGGAACTCTAATGAGCAACTGATAACTATCACTTCCTAGTGACATCTTTAATTGACGTCTTATGTCCAGCAAACTTGCGTCAAACCCGGCACCTGTCAGGTATAAATATTACCAACGTTGCCTTAAGCAATGTTCGTTGCCTGTTGCTGATGCCAGCTGCCTGCATGACCCTGTGTTGGTAAATCTAGCACTCTGTCGCTGCAGCCTGCTATCCTGTGGTGGTGAAGCTGCTGATTACCATTATCGCCGCCAAAGCGCGACCTATGGTGCAGTACGCTTAAGGAGCTGAACAGCCGTCCTCTGCGAAGACATCCAGCAGATTCCAGCTGCCCGCGGACGCTGTCCCCCCTCCTTCCTCGACGCGCTGAAGAGAAGCCGCTGCCTTTCTCGTGCAGAGAAATCCAGTCCCGGCGCTTCCGGTTTACCCTCGCGGGTGACTGGGATATCGAGAGAGACCCCTGAAGGAGATACCAATCCTCCATCATTCTATTCAGAGGTATGGTGTTGACTAAACCCTTAGACGAGAATTCTTGAAACAAACCTTGGCAAAACCAACTTAACTTAAGCTACTTACTTACTCCCCTTTACACGTGTTAGGCTTAGGTCAAGCACACTGGGGTAGGCTTAGTTAGAAGCACCAGTTGAGTATGTTAGCCTAATGTATATATGACTGTATATATGTTTTATTACTTTTAAACCATTGTATGGCTAAGAAACCATATCAATGCTTTTACAGTTCTATTTCGCAATACTTATCTTACTGTACGTACTTTTTATAATAACAATTATTGCAATTGTGGCAATTCATTTCTCTTGTACGAGAAGAAAGACTGTTCAATAAATGTTAACCCTTTATTGACAAACGCCCGTCTCTCTATTCTCTACATCTCGTGAAAGTAAACTGCACTAGACTGACTGAGTGAAATACATGTCTATTGTTTCACACGACCCTAGAGATCGACTCTTGATCTGAGGAGCAAAGTTGTCATGTTGCACGGTTGTTGGAAAACTGAATCCCTTCTTGTCTGTGCCAAGGAAGCTGATCACTTCCTATGCAGAGAAGAAAGTTTCCAGTGACCTCTGAGCTAGTTGGTAACACAACCCAATTAAGTTTAGCACAGTCAGTGGAGGCCTGGAATATAAGCAGTTCCACGTCGATACTACTGTTTATGTTATTCCAATGCGCAGGGCCTAGTGGGAAACTAGGAACTACACTACATCCTTAATTAATTAATTGGGAAAAATAATATTAATTATTAAATTAAAATAATTACAGCTAATGTGCTAATATATTTACTTTATTGTTATTGTTAATTAATAATTAATTGGTAATTAAATAATATTAATTAATTTTGGGAAAAGGAGTATTTTTAGGGTTCAGGGTCAGTTTTCAGTTTTTGGGTAAAGGGGTATTTTTAGGGTTCAGGGTCAGTTTTCAGTTTTTGGGTAAAGGGGTATTTTTAGGGTTCAGGGTCAGTTTTCAGTTCTTGGGTAAAGGGGTATTTTAATGGTTCTGGGTCAGTTTTCAGTTTTTGGGTAAAGGGGTATTTTTAGGGTTCAGGGTCAGTTTTCAGTTTTTGGGTAAAGGGGTATTTTTAGGGTTCAGGGTCAGTTTTCAGTTTTTGGGTAAAGGGGTATTTTTAGGGTTCAGGGTCAGTTTTCAGTTTTTGGGTAAAGGGGTATTTTTAGGGTTCAGGGTCAGTTTTCAGTTTTTGGGTAAAGGGGTATTTTTAGGGTTCAGGGTCAGTTTTGGGTTTTTGGGGTACAGGGATATTTTTAGGGTTCAGGGTCAGTTTTGGGTTTTTGGGGTACAGGTGTACAGGGTAAAAACAAAAAAATATTACATTAAATCAATTAAATAACATTAAAAAAAATAAAATTACATTAAATTATTAGGTGGTTTATTTATTTTAAATGTATATGTATTAGTTTTAATTTTGTTTTAATATTTTTATTTAATATTTGTAAAATTATATGTATTTTAAAATTATTTTTACATTATTATTAATACATTTAAAAAAACGATATTTTTAAATCCGATATTTTTGTACTACGATATTTTTTTTTTTATATTTTTGTACTTACCTTTATGAAGATAGGATTCCGATATTTTTGATGTCGATATTTTTGTTCCGATATTTTTGTAGTTCGATATTCTGTCTGTCGATATTATGTCAGACATTCTAAGGAAACATAGTGTCTGACATCGGATTAACAGTTTCACTGCGGAGTGCATTGTGGGCTTTGGAGGCGGTGGTCAAATGGGGGAGGGGAAATGATGTCAGGAGATTGATTGGAAACAGGTGTACACAAGGGGCGGATACGAACTGTGGTATAAGGAGTTCTGTCTAAAGGGTGTAAATCGATAGGCTGAGATCGGTTCGACAAGAGAGCAGAGAAAACAGATGAGAACATTTTTGAAAGGTATGAAATGTTTTAACTACGAAGGAAGTGGGAAGAGCTTAGTGGTTTGAAAGACTCATTAGTGAGCGAAGGACAAGACAGCATAGTAAAGAAAAGAGGCAGGATTGATTGGGAGGGGATACAGACGGGGTGAAAAGTGTGAGAAAGGTGGGAGTTACGTAATGCTGAGGGTGGTTGGTAATATGAGGGGCACGAAGAGTGAAAGGGTGAAAGGCACGGAGGAGAGCTAGGATACTCATTAGTAAAATAGTAGCAGTTGGCTATTTGTTTTAGCGGGAAAAACGTTGATTTGGGAGAGCCGGGAGGGTTGTTGTGTGTACCCGAGATTGAGTGATAATGGGCGAGAACATAGTCTTACACATTGTATTTTGCATTTTAGATAAACCCCTGACGAAGGGCCGGACTGAGGGCCCGAAATGCATTGAGTAAAGCAAACTTTTATGGATGTGTACAAAACTTACATACACTGTCGTGGTGCAGAATAAGGCTTATGAGCAAGTCTGCTTCATTAAGAATAGAGTGAAGATGTAAGCGTCCTCTCTTGTGATTTGCGCAAAAGAAAAAACGATTAAGGAATGATGAAACTTTGATTCACAATGACAAATAAAACGGATTTGGATAAATCAATAAAGAGATCTCACATGTGAATAGAGCAGGCAGCTGTTTATGCAGTATGACACCGTCTTATGGCTGGGAAATCATCAAAAGTTAGATACCAGATAGGCTTAAACATGCCATTTGCCGCTAGTCATTATTCTTAAATTAGGGGCATAATGTTCTCTCTCGGTTTATATCACATTAAATGTTTGTCAGCATATTTTCCCATTTTTATAAAAGTCTATGACATGTATTGCTAAACAAATTGTCGGTTTTGCACTTATCAATTGGTGTGAAGTGCGTTTTGGCACATGCCAAGCAGTGCAAATGTCAGAACAAACTTTCACCTACACAGTTTTCAGAACAACACACTAGTGTGCCTTCCCTGCTGCCCAGCCTTCAGCTATTAGCAGGGCTACTGGATTTATGCGGCAGAGAAGGAACACATTATGCAGGCTGGGTGGACTAAATTATGCAGCAAGAAAAGGCAAATTATGTGGCATAAAGGGGCACATTTGCTGATAAAATTACCTCATTCTGTCAATTTTACACTTGGTA
Source organism: Lissotriton vulgaris (assembly GCF_964263255.1). Classification (NCBI taxonomy): domain Eukaryota; kingdom Metazoa; phylum Chordata; class Amphibia; order Caudata; family Salamandridae; genus Lissotriton; species Lissotriton vulgaris. The sequence continues at coordinate 36,042,950 of NC_141693.1, read as the reverse complement.
ACACTGTCTGCGAAAATATGTTACCTTATTAGTACCAATTTAACACCCAAACACAGCAACAATCAACTGGAAGCCGACCGGTTAACCGATCTGAAGGGCCTTTGGGCTTTCAAAAACACATGTCCCATGGTTTTAGTAACTTTTGCGGTGTTTGAACTAAACATAGATTTGTTAAAATCTAGAGATTATGCATCAGATGATGGATTATTTGGCAAATGCCCGAAATCCATAATAATGCAAAAAAAACCAGCTCGCAAAAAAAAAACAGCTCACGCACAGAATTACATATTTCCAGTGGCCCTGGCCAGGCCTGAAGTCTAGAATGTTTGATTAAGCTCAGCAGAGACCAGTGGCCACTTACCAGAGAAGGCGTCCCTGCTGCACCAATCAGCGCGATCCATGCCAGGGAGGCGATCCACATGGCGCCTCCAAGAGGCTAGAGGGTGGCCCGGCAGCCGTGCAAGGCTCTCACATGACTAAGACTGTCTTATCCTGGGTTGCACTATGTCGCAGTTAGCAACAGCTTGTAGGAGATAGCTAGCGGTTTGGTGCCCGCTTTGCATGTCAGCGATATTTATCGCTAATGACATGCAAAGTGGGCGTCCCCAAACTGTTAGCGACTGAAAGCAGTCGCTAACCTCGCTATCGCATATTACCAACACAGGCGTAGCGTTGGAAATATTTGCGCTAAGCGCGAATATCTCCAAAAGCTAACGCCTGCTCAGACCAGTTCTTAGCCATTATATCCAAAGGGAGGTGGATATAATGGCTAAGACCCTGTTAGCGATAATGCGTGAATATCGCTGTATTCTCAGCGATATTCACGGATTTTGCCGCTATCGCCTAGAATTTTATCGCTTTTGAGATAAACGTTGCTAATAGCACGTTATCTCACCGATAACATCCGGTGATGCGCGGCGATAAACAATTGCCGCTAAGCCTAGATAGCGATAAATATCGCTATTTGTTGATAATATGCCCCTGCATCTCAATCAATCAATCAAATAAGCTTTATTCGAAATCACAGAGTGAATCATAAAAGCTACAAAAATACATCCATGACAACATTTAAAAACCAGAATACGAGTTTAAAAAGCTACAAAATGTTTCTCTATATAAAAACATAGAAAACAACCATCAACTGCGTGATCACTCGATTTCTATTTACAGCTGCGTCCTGTAATTAATAACGGCAAGCAGAAATCGTGGCAATACTACACATGTGTATAAATTGGGTAACATTTGCAAATAAATAAAAGCTGGGCGACATCGTGTAAAGCCCAGTTATAATAACAAGGGTAGGATGAATTTCTTTCTCATCCCTGAAAAATGTTTGCAAAAAAGCACAGTATGCATGGTGTTCTGTGGTGAGATGTCATCTCAGTATCACTCATACTTAAAGACTGGTTACTGGGCAGACAGGTTGGGGGAACCAGTCTGGGCTGACAGGAAACCATGTGGCTGAGAAAAGACTGCTGTATCACAAAATACCATTTTTCAAGAACAAATACTTCCTGCTTCTCATTGCTGCGGTTTCTAGCCTCAGGCTCTTGTGGTTTATTTCTTGAGTTGGGCAACAGAGGGGTACTGTAAGTGAAGTTGAGCGACCTCGCCAAAGACCACACCTTACGAAGGCAAGGAGAGCCGGGATTCGAATTCTTTCTTTGACCTGAGACAGTGGAACCAGGGCTTTCCATGCAGACTCCAACTTCCACTCACGCACAAACTGATCACAAATGCAGACATCAAGCAAGCTCTCAAATGTAGGGGTCTTTGGGAGAATTACCCTAAAGAAATTGTTTGGAAAATTGGACCATATTGGGCCATTTCAACATTTAGGGGCAGCTTTACAATAACTGGCGCATCTCTGCATATCAGCAGAGATGCACCAGTTATTGTACGCCATGCCTCCGCCACCATGGATGCGCTGCATTTATAATGCGGCGCACCATGGGGCAAAAACAGCACAGATGCGTGACGCATCTGTGCCGTAAAGGCGGCGCATTGCTGGAGTCGCGTCGCAAGCGCATCGCAGCTCCAGCAATGCTCTGGGAGCCCCATTCTTACAATGCTGCATCAATCCTTATGCCTGCTTAAAGCAGGCGCAGGGTTTTGACGCAGCATGGCCCCAAAAGTGACTAAAATCTTGTAGATTTCACTCAGTCACTTTTAGGAGGCGTTCCTGTGCCAGAATTCCCACCCCCCCTGTGCAGGAACGCCTCCTTCTGGCGCAGGGCTTTACAACGTGACGCATCTACCAGATGCATCACGTTGTAAATACCCCGCACCATGGTGCATCTTTTGCGCCACCGCTGCATCACAAAAGTGACGTAACGGCGGCGTGAGAGAGGCGCAAGGGGCTTGTAAATCTGCCCCTTAATTTTTTGTGAATTTTACTAAGCAAGCCACATGATTTAAATGTAGTTTCAAAGGGGTCTTGAGGGAATAATAAGTTATTTAGGCACTATGCATGAGTGGATAGAATCTTATGTCAGGATCAATCTCACCATTTGCTTGTTTAGCAATAAAATGCTGACCAGAGTTTCTCTACCAGTGAGAATCCCATCTAAAATGCTGTGCCAGGAAAAAATAAAGGGAACACTATAATTACTGCACTGCTCACTCTTGCACAATCAAACAGGATAAAAAATATGTTGGACTGTTTCTCTTGGTAGTTTTATTGAAGACTAGAAATGAAGTAGCTTAACTTAGACACAAAGGGTCTAGCGCGTCTCTGCAAATCAGCAGGGATGCGCCAGAATAGATGTGCAACGCAATTCTCCCCTTGTGCCACCACGGATGCGTTGGATTTACAATGTGGCGCACCGTGGCGCAAGGATAGGCGGATGCGTGTCGCATCTTGTGGCGTAAGGGCGGTGCATTGCTGGAGTCGTGTCGCAAGCGTGACGCAACTCCAGCAATGCTCAGGGGCCGCCCATACTTAACGTGGTGCATCACTACTTACGCATCACTCCTCACTCCTTACGCCTGCTTCAAGCAGGAGTAAGGGTTTAACGCAGCGGCGTCGTAAAACTGACTCAGTGAAATCTTGTAGATTTCACTGGGTCACTTTTACGAGGCTTTTCTGCGACGGAAAGCCCACCCTGCGACGGAACACCCACATGAAACCTGACGCAGGTTTTTATGTGGTCAGGGCTTTACAACGTGACGTATCTGCCTAGATGCGTCACGTTGTAAATAAGTTGCAACGTGGCGCATGATTTACGCCGCTGCTGCGTCACAGAAGTGACACATCAGCGGCGCAAATGTGTCACTAGAGGCTTGTAAATCTGTCCCAAAAAGACACAAAATGAGATTAAAACAAAAGTTTAACTTTGAACTGTCCTGTGGGAATTCACATTCTCTATCCCTAGACTTTGTGAGCTAAAATGCAAAAATGTGGAAAAATTCCTTTGATAAAATCCCCCAGGACTTTCCTTGCAGACTCTAACTTTCACTCTCACACACACACAGATCACACATGCAGACGCTCTGTCTCCCTGACACACTCATACACAGACACACACTTTCACTCACATACAACCACTCTCACCCATACACAGAAAACATTAAAAAAGTTTTCATTTTACTCATCTTATTTCCAGCACTGGACACATTTGGGCAGCTACTCTTTCTGATTCCAGCGCTGGAGAGCACTGAAACCTCACACCTGCACAGGAACTTGCAAGTACCAGGTTTCACTCTGCTTGTTCGCCCCATTCTTTCTCACTCTGTGTCGAGTAAAATATTATTCTCGCTTTGCATAACAAAAAAATACAAATGTGCCTGAAAACAAGAATTTAGCCTATTCACAGGACACGCCACTGGTCATGCCCCTCCGCTGCCTGCTTAGTGCACATCATCACGCCGTGGTCCCGCAGAGGAGAGGCACACCAACTACACCAATCCTGATACTTCTTTCATGTTGTTTATAGTAGTATGATAGCAGCATCCGGATTGGAAAGGGCAGGAAGACACAACGATCCTCTAGAGACCAGGAGGCGGCATCTCTGATCCCTCGGCTCACTTCTACTGCATCCATTGTGAAGAACTGGAGTAAGCATGTCCGGTTGGCCATGGAAAACAATACAGCCAAACTGACATGCGTACTTTATTGCACTGCAATCATTGTGATGGGCAGGGTGGGGCTGCCACTCGTTATGCTTGGACCAATCAGCCAACTGGGCGCCATCAGGCCAGGCGTGGGCAGGCGTGGTTACAGACGTCACGGATGGGCGGTAACAAATTCACATTAAAACCGCAGAAAAAATATATATATTTTATATGTTCCCAAGCGACGGCTGACAAGAAGGGTGGCAATGCCAAGGAGCTCCTATGGCGCACCACTTTTCTAAGGGCAGTCACATTAGAAAAGCAGTATTTGTGATTCCTTGATGTCGTAGCAAGAGGGAATTAACAGGAGCTCAGTTCCTCTACCTTAAAACTAACCTCTAAAGGCAGACACCTGCTGAATAAAATGCTCTTCTTGGAGCACGAAGAAGACAATTATCTGATGCGCAGGCTCTAATTTTCTGACATTAACCTTGTTGTTAGACCCTGCACCTTGGCGTGAGTCGCCCTTCCACTTTTTGCTGATGTGCCTCATGTGTTTTGCTGGTGTTAGCTGCTCAGAGCACTGTGCCACTGCCAATCAGTGCCACAGTACACGTGCTCCCTGTATAAAGTGTATATGTAGATTGGTTTCCAAGATTGGCTTATTTGGTTTACTGTTAGACCCCAGTAAAGTGCACCAGGAGTGCCAGGGCTTGTGAATCCAAATGCTGCTAGTGGGCCTGCAGCACTGGTTGTGCCACCCACAGAAGCAGCCTGGTAAAATGTGTCTAAGGTCTGCCATTGCAAAACCTGCGTGCAGTCTGGTACTGTCATGCTGACTGGGCAAGTGCACCCACTTGCCAGTCCCTAAACATTCCCTTTACTTCATGTGAGTCACCCCTAAGGTAGGCCCAAGAGCAGGGTGCATTGTAAGCCTAAGGTAGGACACGACCTGATGTGTGTGGCATGTCCTAAATAGTGAATTACAACCATTTTTGTTTTTCACTGTGCAAGGCTACCTGTTCTCATAGGCCAGAATGGGGTGCTAGAATTATTACACTCTATAATCCCAGCAGACTCAGGGAACATGGTAGAAATTCGAGTTTAGTATGCCTGAACTCAGAATAATAAAATACATCTTTTAGTGAGGTTTATTTTAATGTTCTGTGTTTGCAAATGCCACTTTTATAAAGTTGGCATTTGCTTGCCTAACCATTTCAGCCCGCCTCTGCTCTGATGTGTATCTGCTGTCTGGTTACTGTGTGTGACAGGGCTGGGGGATTCCAGGAGACAGGCTGGGCTGCCAGGTGGTAAATAGAGAGATTACACCAGGATGGGTGGGAGGAGTGCCCCTATGCTCTGACTAGGGCTGTGCTCTGCCACCATAATGCTGGCTCTACCTCCTGTGGAGCGTCTGATGTCTCTGCCCTGCACCTTGTTAAGATAGTGGAAAGACTGTCAACAGAGTACTCCTGGACTGTACTTGTCGTCCACAATGCTGGCTCCCCCTCCTGGGACGGTCTGCATACGCTGAGAAAACGCCACAAAGAAGCAATCTAAAAAGACTTTGCGCATTTGATGCATCCCCAATGTTATGTGGCGGCCATTTGATCATATACCCGCGATTGAAAAGAAAGCCTGGTGAGGCCAAGTAGATACTAAACCGGGCACCCCGAGTGATCTTTCGTTGCTCATTAGTGTTTCTAACACAACACGCCCACTGGTCCTGAGAGATATTTTGAACTTGAGTCATAAGAAATCACACTGATCCTGAGGAGAACCACACAATCAGGGGGTATGTAACTGTTACCACGGATTTTTTACAACGCATACCATTACCACGCATACTATTACAACCCATGTCATTTTACAACGGATACCTTTACAACCCAATACACTACAACGCAGATACTATTACAACGCATACCATTACAACGTAAGTATAATTATAGGTAAGTTTATCTTACATTTTATTTTACATTTTTTAGTGGTATTTGGTTATGGGGTACAGGGGTATTTATAGGTTTTAGGGTTGGGTTTGGGTTTTGGGGTACAGGGGTATTTTTAGGTTTTAGGGCTGGGTTTGGGTTTTGGGGTACAGGGGTCTTTTTAGGTTTTAGGGTTGGGTTTGGGTTTTGGGGTACAGGGGTCTTTTTAGGTTTTAGGGTTGGGTTTGGGTTTTGGGGTACAGGGGTATTTTTAGGGCTGGGTTTGGGTTTTGGGGTACAGGGGTATTTTTAGGTTTTAGGGTTGGGTTTGGGTTTTGGGGTACAGGGGTATTTTTAGGTTTTAGGGTTGGATTTGGGTTTTGGGGTACAGGGGTATTTTTAGGTTTTAGGGCTGGGTTTGGGTTTTGGGGTACAGGGGTATTTTTAGGTTTTAGGGTTGGGTTTGGGTTTTGGGGTACAGGGGTATTTTTAGGTTATAGGGCTGGGTTTGGGTTTTGGGGTACAGGGGTATTTTTAGGTTTTAGGGTTGGGTTTGGGTTTTGGGGTACAGGGGTATTTTTAGGTTTTAGGGTTGGGTTTGGGTTTTGGGGTACAGGGGTATTTTTAGGTTTTAGGGTTGGGTTTGGGTTTTGGGGTACAGGGGTATTTTTAGGTTTTAGGGTTGGGTTTGGGTTTTGGGGTACAGGGGTATTTTTAGGTTTCAGGGCTGGGTTTGGGTTTTGGGGTACAGGGGTCTTTTTAGGTTTTAGGGTTGGGTTTGGGTTTTGGGGTACAGGGGTATTTTTAGGTTTTAGGTTTGGATTTGGGTTTTGGGGTACAGGGGTATTTTTAGGTTTTAGGGCTGGGTTTGGGTTTTGGAGTACAGGGGTATTTTTAGGTTTTAGGGTTGGGTTTGGGTTTTGGGGTACAGGGGTATTTTTAGGTTTTAGGGCTGGGTTTGGGTTTTGGGGTACGGGGAATTTTTAGGTTTTAGGGCTGGGTTTGGGTTTTGGGGTACAGGGGTATTTTTAGGTTTTAGGGTTGGGTTTGGGTTTTGGGGGACAGGGGTACAGGGGTGTTAACATAAATTTACAAATAAAAAATTAGAATTAATTTTATTAATAAAATTATTAAATAATTAAATTAAAAAAAAAAAAATTAAATAATAAAAAAATTATTACATTATATATTGTTATTATATACTTACCTATACTTACGTTGTAATGGTATGCGTTGTAATAGTATCTGCGTTGTAGTGTATTGCGTTGTAAAGGTTTCCGTTGTAAAATGACATGCGTTGTAAAAAATGCGTGGTAATGGTATGCGTGCTAAAAGTACGCGTGGTAACATCATATATCCCAATCAGGGCGTTCGAAACGTGTAGATCTTTTTGCTTGTTGTCAACAAATGAAAAAGTCTAGAGATATTAGATCAACTTTGGATTTTGCTTTACTTTTGTGAAATATTTGAGTTTAGTGAAAAGTAGTGACTTATTCAATCTATCTGAAAAAATCTTTTGAAAATTTACAATTTCTTGTTGACATTGACCTTTACCTCAGAGTAATTTTTGTTAAATGTATGATTGTTTTTGTGGTGTATGGTATGAGAGAAGTACGGTATGGATGTGTTCTGTAAAAGTTAAAGGAGTGTTGTTGTAAATTCTGTATAAATTTGTATATTTTGTATATCTGTAGATATTTTGTACATGCACAAAAAAGTTATTTCGAAAAAAGAGAAAATGCGAAAAACGTTCTGAAAATAAGAAACGTGTTAAATCAAATAAAACTAGAATAAAACACTAGACTGCTGTGTTTAAATCACAACAGATCTTTGCAAAATAAAGAAAAATAAATATTCCCAGTACTCGCATTTGTTTTGTTTTGGTGATTGTAGGCTTGGCCTTACTGTAGAGGAGCCTGGACCCTGTTCTGTTCCTATGACCCTGAAAGAAGAAGGCAGCCTCATGTCAACAAAGTGCTCCAAAGCTGAAATGAACTAAGCAAAGGCCCCCCTGGCCTGCAAGAACAAAAGATTTGCAGTATAAGTATAGGAGCCCTGCTCCTAGGAAATCAGATCCCGTTTAAGCCAAGAAGAACCTCTGCCCAACGGGAAGGACCTGGAAAAGCTGCATGGAGGAGTACTGTCTCTGACCTGGGTGCCTTGCTGCAAGAAGGAGAGGAAAAGACGGAAGTGACTTTGTATCAACTTCTGCATTTTTAAAACGATCTCCGAGGACTTGGAAGCAAGCTTGCCCCTGAAAGGAGTCCCAGGAACATTGGTCTCCTCATGCCCTCACAGCTAGCTGGACCTTGCCAAAATCTGTCCTGCCGCGACCTCAGTGCGACCCGTAATCCTGCCTGTTCTAAAGCCCGTGCCTGGCCGCCCTGCCCCGTGGGTTGCCGCTCGTCACTTCGAGCCGTAGCTCTCACCGTTTGCCAAGGGCCGCCCGCACGCCGCTTCACCCCTTCCTGTAAGGCGCACTGTTTCACCGCCTGCCACCGCCTGGACTGAGGATCGAGACGCCCCGCACACCTCAGCCGGCTCGTACGCTCGCAGCGTACCACCCGCTGAGGAGCCCACTGGTGAGATCCCCTGACAGTGCCACACCAAAGGTATTCGGCCCGTACGTACGACACGTACCGGCCGCATCGTACTGCACTGGTTCTTGGACAAGCAACGCCCCTCTGGTGAGGGTACGACTCATACGCCGCATCGACCGTGACCGCACTGTGGCCCGGACCGTCCGCCGCACTCTCCCGTGGCCCCCGCTCTATGCCGCGCCTCCATGCGCCGCACACAAGCCAGGACCGCATCCGAAGGAGTGGCCGCCCATGCTTTCAGCCTGCCGTCACCTCAACCCGCCTCGTCCAAGCGGACGCCTGACAAGATAACAAGGTACTGTGAGAGTCGCATGCTGACTCGTGCGCACCGGACCAGAGAGTCTGCAACGTTGAGTTAACCCTTTGTTTGTACTACGAACTGTCCCACAACGTTCCACACCGTCAGCACGGCGCTCACGGACCCTAAAATGTAAATGTAAAGTATTTGTAGAGCGCACTGCTACCAAGCGGTTTCGTGGCGCTATTACTCATACCGCTGTGGAACCCTTCCTGGCTTTCCCTGTGAAGTGTCCACTCCCAGGGTGAAGCCAGGCATCCTAGCGCTGTTGGGGCCGTTGTGGAGATTAAGCAAGCTATTGCCCAGAGTTGCAGCGTGGGACCCATGATTGGAATAGGCACTGAGGCGAGAATATCAGGTCCGAGGAATTTTTGAGCCCGAGACCCACTGAGGTGGGAATCGAACCCTGGTCCCGGGCCAGAACTCTGCATCAAGGTCTGCTACTCCAACCATTGAGCCACACTCCTCCTAAAAGACATGCATTACTTTGAATAATCATAAAGCCTGCAAAAACTGTATTATGGACAATTTTTCTTGCACAGTTATTGGTCTTGTGATAAAATCCTTATATAAAGAAGATATTATTTTTATACAAACCCTGTGTGGTGTCCCTGGTGTAGTGTTGTCACTGATCTACTGTGTGTAATTACAACTGCTTAAGCTGCATTGCCTCTGAGATAAGCCTTGTCTGCTTGCACCACACTTCCTAAAGGATGTACAGGGGTTAATTTATCCCCTTATCCTGACTGGAGGAGATTGTCCCTGCTTGTCACAAGTAATTACCTGTGCCAACCAGAGACCCTCAATTCTAACACTTGTCAAATCCCCTTTCCAACACACCCTGTCATTGTTAGCCCCCCTCGGTTACATAGCACTTCCAAACCTGCCCTCCCCCCACCTCCCTGTTGTTGTTCACTCCCTGAGCCCACAGCAGCAGACTGCCTCCAGCTGTCATTAGATTACCTCTAGGTCATTCTAGGTGCTGCTCTTCTGCACTGGGCACTCCTCCTGCTACTTCTTATAAAGGCTGCAACTATGAAATCCCTTCCTTGCAAGACTAATGAGGACTGCACATGTGTGTGCATGGAGAGCGAAGACCTTAACCCTGTCCCCACTCTCCATGCGCCCGCATGGGCAGTCCTCGCGAGTCCTGCAAGGAAGCGATTTAATTAGTTGAACCAGAAGAAGCGATGCAGAAGACCGCCACAGCTTCTCATTGCTGAGATCCAGGTAAGGCCGTGGGGGGGGGGGAACTCCGCTACGCAGCGGAATCTGAGTTTTTTGCCGAATTACATGCTCCCACGGAGAGTGGAGGTGGCGAAACTCGTCAAACTCCGCTGGCGGAGCTGAGTTCGCCACCCACCCCGAGTTACCTTTACCATTTTGAGACAAATATGAGTACCAGGTTGGTAACTTACCCAGCTTTTGTGGATATGCCCGAACTTTGTGTAGTAAATTGTCTCAAGGCTTATGACGGTGGAGCTCAGGCCGACAGGTGAAAAACAACTTCCGATTGCCATTAAGAAACCGTTTAAGGCGGTGTCTTCCCCATCCATTGCCAGGTGGGTAAGATGGATTATGACGTCAGCCGGGATTGATAGGCACCTCTTTGTGACAGATTTGGTCAAGGGGGCCATAGTCTCCAAGGTGGTACAAGTAGGTGGTAGACTTGAGGATATTATGGATGTGGCAGATAGGTCCTCAGAATCCACCTTTAAGAGGTTTTACTTTACCCGGTTGATGACGCCACATTCTTGGTGGTAAGTAAGCTTTAAACTTGCATAATCCTCAACACTGGTTCTGACAAAGAATAAAAGAGTTCCTAGTTAACATGAAAGAAATAAAGTTTTAATTCTATTAAAGACGTGGAGGCAAAGATTATCCTACCTCAGCATCTGCGAATTCTGCTTCCCTGCCCTCATTAAAGGGAAAGTACTTTAAGTCTGCATTAGATGTGTTTCGCTGGGATGGAGTCACAACAACTGTCAGGTGGTATATGTTTCATAAATGAGATGTATGGTGGGGAGTCAAGGTACTATGCTTTGTTTGGTGATGTTATAATTCCAGTAGAAGGTTACTGTCAGTATTTAATGATATGATGTGATGTTGGTTTTCTCATGCGATTAGTCTTGTGATGTGAAGGACATCTCAATGTGTTCAGATCCAAGGTCAGGACCTCACAGATAGATGTTGTTATTTTTTTGTAGGTTTGGATTCAGGATGGATTGAGGTTATTTGTACTCAACTTCCTTGAGTGAAGAAGAAGAAGGACTTTGGACACATGGATATATATATGGACATTCGGCCTGTGTAGCCAATGGCTATTGGTTGCTATGGACACTCTGCCTGGGGTTCATGGGAAGTGTAGTATTAGAAGTGTTTTTTCTACTTAAGTTTGAACTTGCTGTACAATAAAGAGTGAAGATAGTAATGCATAATCCTCGCCTCCGCGTCCTTAATAGAATTAAAACTTTCCTTCATGTTAACTAGGAAATCTTTCAGTCCCAGCTTGTCGTGTGGAACTCTACTCTTATGGGAGTGAAACTGTGGTAGGACCAACTCATGGTAAGTTGAGGCATAGACACTGAAGAAAGACTCATGTTTCAAGCGCTTTTCCAGATTAAAGAAAGGCACCTTGGAAACTGCTCTCCCTTATTGGAAAGCATCCACTGTTGTTGTAGTCAAAGAAATTGCATCTTACAAGCAGCGATTTTAGAATCTCCTGCATACTGATTTTTACCTGGTTTATTGTTTCATTCTTGCCTATATTTGGCCTCATTGAAACCAAATCCATATTAACACCCATGGTCTTTTTGGTTCATCAAGGCTCACCTCCGTCACCATGGGAGGATGGGATAGACCTTTTTGGAAACTATTTGTTAGCCCTTAATGGTCACAAATGTATGGCAGGATTTAAAAAAGTGTTATTGTTGAGTGTGTTGGTGAGTGAGGTGCAACAAATACTTAAGTACTTACCAGACATTTTAGATGCCATGAATCATCCTAATGAGGATGGGTACAAGGAGATTACATCCGGAGAGGAGATTTGCACTGGAGACTAATTTAGCAATGATGAGACAGAAATTGTGTACTCCCCCTCAGAAACTGAAAGAATCCATAGAGGACTCTGTGTCAAGATTCCACAGACTGTCTGTAAAGTGCCAGTTTGGACAAATGACTGATTAGCTAATATGGAATCAACTTTTGTACAGTGTAGGAGTAAGAAAATACAGGAACGGTTGTGGTCAGCGAAAAATCCATCTTTGAAGGATGCAAAAAAGATTGCCAAAATTGTGGAAGATTCTGATTTTTGTGTGGGGGAAATTGGCAAAATGGACACAGCAGAAGGAGGGGTGTGTCTACCATACATAAAGACGATGGGAAACAGGAATAAGTGGGTGTGTTGAATAAGTATGGAAAAAATGGGGAAAAATGTCAGAAGAAAATTGTTGCACAAAAAACAAGTCTAAGGATTCGCTTTAGGTGTCGAAGCAATTTTCATTTAGGTGATTCTGAGGGTAAACATCGTTTACCACAAAGTTTTTACAACGCGGTACCTTTAGCACGCATCCCTTACAACGCAAGTCGCTACCACGACTTGCGCTGGAGGGCGCAAAAGGAATAAAAATAGTAAATTTACTATCCCAACACCTTCCCTAGGGTCCACGGGGACTGGTGTTAGAATAGTAAATTATACTATTCGAAATCCGCACCCCAACGCAAGTCGTGGTAACGACTTGCGTTGTAAGGGATGCGTGGTAAAGGGATGCGTTGTGAGGGTACGCGTTGTACCATCATACATCCGATTCTAAGGCCTATTTAGCTACTAATAAGGATTGTTTGAAGTGTGGATGCTGGCGCCATTATGCTCGGGTGTGCAAGGGCAGTGCTAAAGCAAGTAAAGCAGTGACAGATAGGGGTGAAATTTTGGTTGACAATGGTGAAGACCGCATTTGAGACGTGGAGCACAATGGTGATTGTGAGGGCAAAATAACTTGTCCTGTAGTGTTGTTTGTAGTCATGTTTGTAGGAAAGTAGGATCTGCCTCTTATGGTTACCCCCACTTTTTGCCTGGTGTTACACTGTTTTGACTAGTCTGACTGGGATCCTGCCAATCAGGACCCCAGTCTATCTGCAATCTCCTTGGAATATTATGCCATGTACCTTGGTACACTCCAGATTGGATACTGGGGTACTCTTATAAGTCCCTAGTATATGGTAGCCATGTACCCAGGGCTTAGGTACCCCTGAGGCCTCTCATGGACTGAGGCATGTATTATGCCACCCTTGAGAGGCCATGCAAAATGGAACTACAGGTCTGCCATTGTAGTCTGTGTAAGCTGGTGCTTGCACCACTTACTTTAGATATAGGTTCACTATCTTTATAGGTCACTACACTTGAAACTTGTAAGTCACCCCTATAGCAGGCCCTAACAATCCTGAAGGTAGGGTGCTGGGTTTTATGTGAGAGGGTGCCCCTGCATGAGCAGAGGCCCTCTGCAGCCTTCGGAGACCATTCTCCCGGGTTGTCTATGACTCAGTCAGACATATAGGTAGAGGTGTATTACAACCTCGCAGTAAATGATATCTCAAAAACACCAGAAACAAAATGTTTCAAGTTTGGTATCAAACACCTTGGAATCAAAGCTCCACACGAGTAATGGGTGTGGGAGGTATGATTCCACCCTTCTAAAGCAAACTTCGTGGGGTCACTGGCCTTTCCGGTGCCAGCCTTCTCGACGCGGACAGCACAAAATGGATGGTGCCGACCAGAGACACATTTCTGCCCTCCTGCTGCTGAGCCGAGCTTGAGCAGAGGAAGGCAGCACAATAGGAATCCTGTCATAAGGAGGTGTGACCACCTCCCAGACAGGATTTAGTGTATTGGGTATGGGTAGGTGCACTTCCAAAGTGCCTGAAAGTCTGCACCTGGGGCACATTTGGTGTCCCTGTGCATAGTCCAGCTCAAACCAGTTTTTGGATCAGTTGGCTCCTGCTCTGGCACGAAACTGGACAAAAGACATGGGAGTAACCTCCCCTCTGTCCAGATCCTCCCCTAGGAGGGTCCCCCGAATCTGTCCAACCTTCTCCTGTGGGTACAAAAGGGCTTACCTGACTGTAGGACCTTAGATTTTGCGTGCGTGGGCAAGATTCTGTAACAAGAACTCACTGACCTTTGACCGTCTGGACACTCTGGACTTTGCTGGACTTCGACAGTGCCTGACTTTGTCCCCCTCTCCGTCCAAAGTATCCTCTGTCCCTTGCACCATACAGGCTCCATGCAGGACCTGTGGAGCACTAAAGACAACTGAAGAATCTCCCTTGGGGTGAAGGAGTCACTCCTCTGCATGCGCAGACACCGTAATGCAACTGATTAGTCTGAAGATCCCGAGCTTCTGCAGACTCCAAAAGCTCCAGCAACATAGGAGGTGGGATCTGAAATTCCTAGAGGTTGAGCTGCCCTCTCACCAAGCTTGAGGCTAGTATCCCTCATGGGGATCGCATAACCCAAACCCCTGTGCACTGCATACTTTTGCAAGTGCATATGCTTGTTGGCAATTTCTAAGCTTGTGCATTGGACTCTGTGTAGTCCTGACCCTGAGCAGTATTTCCACCAAAGAACTCTGGCCTCCTCATACCGAGTGCTCTGTGGGCTAGTACTTTGTGATCTTGCTTGAGGTCCCCTCACGACTCCTGGTCATTCTCCCTGTGGGTCCTCTTGAGGGTCATCTTGATTTCTACTGGGCTTCTCTGGTTGCTTCAGATGTGCCCTGACTCCCCATTGCTTGGTGAGTCCCCTGGGCCTTGGTGGTCCACACTGTAACCTGCTTGACCTTCCTGCATGGGTTTCTATTGCCAAGGCTTGTTGGTGCTCCAGCTGGACACTGACCCCTCAGTACTAGACATCCTTTGTGGGACAGATCCTATGCAGCTCCTGGTCATCCTCGACATTTCCTGGACCTTGTTGCTGCAGAGCCAAGCATTCCTTCTCCGCACCTGGGCGTTCGACTACCGAGCCCCTGGTCACCCTGAAGTGACCCAGACTCTCTCCCCTCTGCTTTCAGGTTCCTTCCATCATGAATCCATCCTTGGATTCCTACGGGCACCTTCTTACTTCCCAGCAGCAGCTCTTCTTTGAAGCCCTTCACTGAGAACAACAGCGGTTTCCAACACCACTCCAGCCTATGCACCCAGCTCCTCTTGGATAGGTAACTTGGGTACTCAAGTATCCACGGGTGGGGTGGCTCTCCAACCTCCTAAGTTCCAAAGGATTCCTCAAAGGCCACCTAGAAGGGTCCTTAAACTTTAAAATTGTAACCGCAACTTCCCCATAGAATTGTACGGAGTAGCAGCACAGGAAGGACCTGGACAATGGAGCGGAGGCAAGATGGCGGCCGCAACTAGCGTTTGAGTTGCAGCAGTAGCAGGGACGCTGGATACGATATGATTTGTGTTACATAAACCTCAATAAACCTCCAAAAAACCGAAGGAAAGTAAGGGAAACCAAAGCCGCAGTCAGCGGATGGAGACAACATACCGGATTTCAGCCAGCCTGATCCACGCGCTAGCGGAGCTGCTTGCCGGCAGTCCTCCGGCGTTTCTCGGCGGCTCATCAGTCACAGCAGGCGGAGCTCGCGGAGTTCGCGGAGCGGAAGGGCAGAGCGGCTCCAGAGGCTCCAGAGTGACTATCGTTCTCAGGCTCAAGGCGGAGCTTGCAGGCTGGTTGATTACGAAGCGGAGCAAGCTGAGTGAGAGGCGGTGGCTCTGCAGGATGCCTCCAAAACAGAATACCAGTGGGAAGGCTTCTGCCAAAAGGAAAGTGGGTGAAAATACAAATACCACCGCAAACGTGCAAATGAACTCGGATAGCATTAACGCTCAAAACGAAGCAGAAGGAAAAGGAAAAGCACAGGAGCCACCCAAGGAAATGAGACCCCCAGCAGCCAGGACCAGGCTGGCCACGGCCAATCTGAGTATTGTGGATATGTTTAACCGAGCTGGTAAGGAGAAGGGGACAAGAGCTCCAGGAGTCGAGGCAGACTTGGAGGCGGAGACAGAGGCTGAAAAACTGGGTGAAATTGAACCTCTGGAGTCCACGGTAAGCCAAACAATGACTGGTGATTCTGAGGGCATGATCGGGGGCCCAGGTGTTGCGCAAGACTTGGGCACTTTCTATGTGTCAGGGGGCAAAGAGAATGATCAGGGTGAGGACCCTGGTAGTGGAAATAATAGTCTAATGGGGGTCAATACCAGCACCAACACCTGCCCCGCTCTAAAGAAGGTCACGAGCAGTACAAACAATCATGATAGCGTACAACTAGGAATCACGCAACCTAGTGCCATCCTCCAGACAAATATGGTTTTCGAGCTAGAAAAGGAGGAGGAGAAGACTCGAAGCGGGTGATTTGTCTCGGAGACGGAGGAGGCGGACTGGTCCGAGGATGAAGATGAGCAAAGCTCGGACATAGATGGCAGTAACCTAGAGACATAGAGCGACCCAGAGGGGGACTTGATTGCCACGGCGGTTAAAACTACGGCCCCATCTAAAAAGCAGACAAAGCTGGCCTGGGACCACTCGCCAACGACACTGCTGCAAGGCAATTCGATTCAAGAACACAACTATGAGGACAGTCAAGAAGCCAGCCAGCGTGCAATGCTGGAAGCAATCCACCATGAAATAATTGCACATCGGGAAGAAACCAGGCAGGACAGCTTGAAAGCACAAGCGGCCATGAGAAAAATTAAAAGTGTTGTCAGGAAGCTATCCAAGGCTACTGTGGACGTGGGGGACAGGGTGTCGAACCTTGAGGAAAGGGTTGTCGCTACGGAAAATGAGGCCGCTGCCGCCACTATTAAGGTAGAATCATTCGGAGCTCAAGCACAGGATATCCAGTGGAAGCTGGAAGATTTGGAGAATAGGCTTAGGGGGAACAATTTAAGAGTCCTTGGTGTTCCTGAAGGTCGGGAAGGGGGCGACGTTAAAGCCTTCATAGTTAAAATATTTGAGCAAGCCTTTCCTGAGCTGACCAGCTGGAATTGGGCCCTAGAAATTCAGAGGGCACACCAGACACCGTTTAAGATCCGCCGGAATACGAAAGAAGGAGATAAGCCCAGGGCAATTCTGATATTCTTTGGGAACTTCATCTTGAGACAATCCATGGCAGAGAAAGCAAGACCGGATGCGAAGAGAACCAGCGAGGGTTCACCTTCTTCGTCAGACCGGACTTTTGCCATACTACGCTGGAACGGCGGTGGAGGCTACGACAACTAATCAAGCCCTTCCAGGATAAAAAAATCCAGATTTATCTCATAAATCCGGCTCAACTTAAAGTAATTTATCTGGGCAAAACAATGTACTTTTCTTCGGAAATTAAAGCTCAAGAGTTCCTGGACTCTATATAGTAATAGTAATAGTAATAACCTAATCACCTAATCATGCATAATTTTTTTTTTTTTTTATTGGGAATGAGCGTTTTTTTCCCCAATGGGTAATCAGGGCCAGAGCTGGTCGGGTTGGACTAGCTCGTTATGGAAAGTATGGATCTTCTACTCTTCTTCCCTTTTTTGAGATGCAGGTTTAGAGGTTAGGAAAGTAGTATGATACTGCACTATGGGTCATATACATTTGGGGTAGTGTTGTGGTCACCAGTTATTAGTTATGTACTGATTTTGTTTATTAGATATGTATTGATTTGGTTTTTGAGGTTTATGCTATTAAGTAGGTTTAATGGAGTCCACTGCTATGCTGCATCCTTCACATGCACAGACTTTGTCTGCGCGCCTCACCAGGGAGGGTGTGTGGGGTGGGGTCTAAGGGGGGGGAGGACAAGGACAAGGGGGGGCAGGATGGAGGGAGGTGGGTGAGGGGGTGGAGGGGGGTGAAAACATAAAAATGAAGAGAGTTTGTATCGTCAATGTATCCATAAACGCAATTGTAATTCTGAAACAAAAGTCGTATTTCTATTATGCACCTAGTATTTACCTAGATCGGTTGATGAGATGGCAATGTTTGATATATAGGTATGCCTAAGCTCAGGATTGGATCTCTTAATATAGGAGGATTAAATGATTGGAAGAAGAGGGGCAGGTTCGAGCAATATCTTCATGTAGTAGGTCTGGATATTATATGCCTACAGGAGACCCACTTACCCTGGAAGAAAAAACATTGGTTAAACTTAAAAGGATATGAAACCCTGTCTTGTTCTTCCCAGACCTCTATGATAAGTGGGGGTGGCTATTATTAGTAAGGTTGGTCTAGGGGGGGCCAAACGGTGTAAGGCAGATGCCATGGGCAGGTGGGCTATCTGCGAAATGAATTTGGGATTTACTCTATGTTCGCTATATGGGTCCAACATAGATGACCCGGAGGTCTTTAATTGTATAGAGAAGGAATTGACGGATTGGTCAGCTCCTATAGTATTATGTGGGAACTTCAACATCTCAGCTAACTTTTTGGATGGTATCCCCTATACAGGTAGGAAGCCGCGGGTTTATAGAGCGGTAACTTCAATGATGCAGTCACATGGATTAACTGATGTATGGGGGAATCTAGAGGCAGGTGACCCAGGGTTCATGTACTTTTCGCACCCTTTTAATAAATGTACAAAACTTGATTATTTTATGATCTCGGCCATGCAATTAAGTAGGGTCAAAATCATCAAACTCCCAAAAATTTTGTCGGACCATAACCCTCTAGTTTTAACTATGGATATTAATAAACCACTAAAAAACCCGTAGGCCCTGGACCTTCGATAGGAAACTATTAGCAGATGGGGAGTAAATTAGATATATGAAGAGCTGGTCCCAGGCCTTTTTTGATGCAAATAGGTATAGCGCATCCAGGGCTGTAGTTTGGGATAGTTTCAAGGCAGGACTAAGGGGGGAGACCATCAGCTATACTACTCAGATTTGGAAAAGGGTTAATCAAGAAAGAGAACTGCTGATGGGCAAGCTGATTGAAGCTGAGGAACAACATAGAAGGAATATAACTCTAGGGGGACAATCCACTGGGAGCCTAGAAAGGGTAAACTCTATAAAAGCAGAGATTCAGAAACAACTGGCTAAAAAAGCGGCAGCAGAATACCAGTCGCAGAGGACCAGATTATATGAAACGGGGGAACAAGCAGGAAGAGCGCTGGCACTACGAATTAGGCAGGTGGCTTCTAAGAATATAGTCACACAAATAGAATATGAGGGTCAAACGCATGACAAGCCGACTGAAATTCTAGATGCCTTTAGGAAATATTATCAAGCATTGTATCAGGAGGAGGCGGAAGCAGGGGTCCCAGACACAAGTTGGCTAGATATGGGCACTAAGTTACAACAGGCCCACATAGATACTTTGGAGCAAGATATTATTATGGCTGAAGTATTGGAGGCCCTGCAAGATCTGGCAAGTGGGAAGGCTGCGGGTCCCGATGCCCTGCCACTTGAGATCTATAAGAGTCTAAGGGAGGAAACAACTCAGATACTCCTGGATCTGTTTAAGGGTGTTATGAATATCGGAGTAATACCTGAGTCATGGACGGAAACCAATATAGTGATTTTTCATAAAAAAGGGAAACCAAAGATTAATCCCGGTTCTTATAGACCAATATCCCTGATAAACAGTGACAATAAACTCTATGCAAAGATCATGGCTACTCGCATGGGGAGGATCATTGCGACTTTGGTTTCCCCCTGGCAGCATGGGTTTATCCCAGGGAAGGGTACTACTGATCATATTAGAAGAGCCATTACTCTATTTGATATCGGGGCTGCCAGGGGGGGGAGGGTCGCAATGATCCTCCTCGACGCGGAGAAGGCCTTTGACCGCGTGAGATGGAGTTTTCTATGGAAGGTTTTGGAGGAAAGGGGATTTGGGCCAAGATTTCGACAGGCAATTCAGGCGATGCATTCCACTCCAACGGCAAGAATCCAGCTGACGGTTGAAAGATCTGGGAAGATAGACATAACAAGGAGTACGAGACAGGGGTGCCCGTGCTCACCAATCCTTTTTGCGCTATACATAGACCCTCTAATTACCCAAATAATGAACAGTGTCGCTATTAAGCCTGCAGTTACGAATGGGTTCCAGACCAAACTTCTTGCATATGCAGATGACCTAGCAGTTATTACTAATGACTCTGAGTCCGCTATGAGAGAACTAGTCAATATTACTGGGCAGTTTGGTGGTTTGTCGGGCTATCGTCTAAATGTGGGAAAAACACAAGTATTGTGCTCTAAAAATGTAGTTAAGCAGGATCCCAGGTATGTGGATTCAGTAGTTTACCTGGGTATAACAATAGATGCAGAACCCGGGAATATAATTAAGGACAACTTCTCAGCGCTTATGAGCTCAATGGAAAAATATTTAAAAAGGATGGACTCACTTCATTTATCGATAATAGGCAGGGCTAACGTCATCAAAATGACCATGTTTCCTAAGGTCCTATATAAATTCAGGGCAATCCCCTTCAAAATTGAAGAGAAGGTCATTAAGGAAATTGAAGCCATATTTATGAATTTCCTGTGGCATTATGGTAAGATAAGGAGATCAAGCAGATATATGTCATTGCCACAGGAAAGAGGTGGGTTGGGGCTGCCAGATCTTAGGAGCTATCACTGAGCGTGTCTCCTTATCGATATGGCAATCCTATTCCATCCGGGGGGGCCCACTTTTAGACAGGAGGATATACCCTCGATTTTCCAGTTAGCACTGGGTAGTGAAGCAATCGGGGTGCTATCGAGGAGAACTCAGAAGAGCTACTATAAGAAATTTGGCTATAAACTATTGGAAGATGTATGGCGGGTTTGGTCAACTGTTCAGAAAATCTTAGGTATCCCCAGGTACCATCATCTTACACCACTCTGGAATTCGACACTCTTCCCAAATCTGAGCAGGGATGGACCTTGGCGGCACTGGGAGAGACAGGGTATTGTTACGCTGGGCAAATAATGGAAAAGGACGAGTGTAGACCTTTGAAAGATCTCAAGCTGCGTTACTCGCTACAGGGCTGTCAAGAGCTCAAGTATCTACAGCTGGTTAACGGAATTAAATCAATAAGGCCTCGTATTGTCCTGGCAAAGAGCTGTGAATTACTGGAATATCTGAAGGTGGGAGGCCACAGAATTAGGGAAATATACAAAATATTTATAGAAGGGTCATCGGATGATATGGTTAAGACAGAATCAGCCTGGTCCACAAAGTTGGGGGACCCGGAAGTAGATTTGGATAGGGCCCTTACAATGGATAAAAGGTTTCATCCAACTTAAGGGCCCAACACTTTAAAACCTTATTTAACTTGTATTACACGCCGGCAAAATTATTTGCCTGGGGCAAGAAGGCGGATAGTAACTGCCCGAGGTGTGGAAAAGGCCCAGCTGATACTACACACATGTGTTTTGGATGCGAGAAATTGGAGACTATCAAAGCTGAGATCTAGGTGTTTTTAGAGGGGCTGCTAGATGTCAGAATTAATCTATTCCCAACTTTGTTGATTATTGAGTGCGATGTTAAATTGAATTTGAGCATTGAGGTTGAAGCTCTAGTTTTTATAGCTGTAGCAGTATTGAGGATTTTAATCAGTGCAGCATGGAAGGATATTGAAGCACCAACCTTTCAAATGTGGATCTGTAGGATATTGGGAATACACAATATTGAGGAAGCACTGTATGAGCTAAAGGTCATTAAAACAAGGGAAATGGGTCTACGACTTTGGGTACCAGTTGCTGCCTGGAGGGCGGCAAGGGTTTAATGGCTGCTATTCCATCGCAGCTATAATGTATGTCTACCATTCTTAGGTGTTTTTGGTGAAGGCTGGTTCGTGCTTCTCCTTTTATCATAATGCTAGAGAATTTTTATTAATGCTGGTATTTATGTATTTATGTATTTACAATGAAACGTTTTTATGTATTACATTGTATGTATATGAACTCTCAATATAAAAAATAAAAAATACATTAAAAAAAAAGAATTGTACGGAGCCCGCGGTTGTGTTAGCACACTGCACCCGTCCTCCATGGGGTCCCTTTCTACTCACCTTGGGTGGTTCCATGTGGTCCAAGTGTTTCTACGTGTTCTAGACATTGTCTTGACTCCAGTCATGGTTCTTATACCACTATTTTAGTATAGGGTTTGGTCTCTCCCTGGAGCCCACTGTGTATTGTGCTACTTACAACTGTTTCTTTGCTAAAGTATTGTGTGCTTTGTGTTGTATCCTCATGTGGAGGATACTAGGGAGTGTTAAATAAATACATACTTTTATAACTACTGTGTGGGCCTGCTTTCATTTGATTGATACTAAAGGTAATGTTCTGGTAAAACAAGCTGCTGTACATTCCTTCAAGATTAAGCCTGAAGGCTGCTCTACACCGCTACCACTAGGGTAGCTTTCTAAAGGTTATCTTTTACCTCATACATCATAAGGGTCTTTTGGACTGGTGCAAGGTGCCCACTTTAATTTGTGGACAGCATATTCCAGGTCAACTTCTCATAATGTTTAGGGAGGTGGATTTGATGGTGGATTCAGGGTCCATGTTTACCATTATTCACAAAACATTGTTTTTTAAGAGATGGCCTGATGTTGCACTGTCTTCTAAGGACATCAATCTCATGGGTTATCAGGTAGAGACTATTGCCTTTCAAGTTTATTTTTCAGCGCCCATCAAATTTGAGTTACGTGAGGTAATTAGCAAGGTGTATGTGATAGAAAGTAGATTTCTAATTTTGGGCTGGGTACACCAATGTTATCTACCTATTATCATAAATATCAAAGCTCCCAACCGAGCGATGGTGGTGAGTGACATTGATATTTAGAGTATACTGGAAGAAGTCAAGGATGTGTTCAGAGAACAATTGGGCCAGTTGAAAGGATATGTCCATGAGAAGAAGCTAAGGAAAAGAACAATACCTATGCAACATAAAGTGATGAGAGTTCCTGTTGTGATTAGGAGTGGGGCAAAAAAACGGTGGACGGCATGCTTCATGAAGGGACAGTGTAAGCGACAAGTTAGGCATCTCCTATGTTCGTCGCAGAGAAAAGCGATGGTCAATTGCACTTCTGTGTGGACTTCAGAAGTGTGAATCATGAGATTGTGACGGACAAATTCCCATTGCCAAATGTATATTAAATTGTTTTATTGTTGAATGGAGGGAGCCCTTGATTGGGGAGATAAAGTTTAATCATGTTGGATCTCTCTGCGGCCTTCGATATGGTCCATCATGATCTCCTGAGGGACCGTTTGTCAGCTTGCGGGATTCAGGGTAAGGCCTGGAGGCTTTTGAAATCTTTTTTGAAGGATAGAACACAAATACTGGCCTTGGACAAATATTGCTCTAACCCTTTTTCTTTACCCTGCGGTCGTCTTGTCTTATCATACACCAGTCCCATTCTTTTTAATGTGTATGTTTCCTGGTTGGCCCTGTTAATTAGATCTTTCGGCTATCATCTTACTTCATATGTGGATGACACGCAAATGGTGGTGTCTCTGCTTCCAGGACATGCATTAGAGGAGGGCAAGAGGTTTCATGACAGTATGAAATCAGTCAAGACATGGATGACACAGAATTGTTTGAAACTTAATTCAACAAAAACCGAAGTAATCATTTTTAGAAACCATGCCAACTTCTGGGCCCCTGGATGATGGCCAGCAGAGCTGGGCACACTTCCAAGGCCCACTAAGAAAGCAAACATTCTGGGCATCTTAGTGGGGATAAGCTTACTTTTGGGGTTCAGTCAAACGCTGTTACATCAGCCACCTTTCAGTCCCTCAGAATGATAAAAAAAAGAATGCCTTTTCTTTCGGAGGACAGCCAGCGTACTCTAATACCATCTCTTATTCTATCAAAGATGGTCTTCTGTAACAGCCTTTACCCAAACAGTCTGGAATGACCTCCCACCTCACCTCCAAAATCTCCCCTTCACTCGCTGACTTCAGGAAGGAACTCAAGACCTACCTTTTTGACTAAGGCTTCTCTTACATTAGTGCCTGGATACCCCTTAGGGTGATAAGCTGCGCTACACAAACACCGATTGATTGATTGTGATATCGCAATCTCTATTCTAAGAAACAAGGCAATGTGGGAATTTTTGGCAGCATTTGCTACTTTCTTCAAGTTATAGAGTGCTGAGAATGGAAAGGTAATGTTGCAAAAAATAAGTCTATTTCTGAACCCACTTTGGAAGAAGAAGGGTCTGCCCTCTCCAGTCCCACTCACTCGTTACCCTCCACAACGCTTGTAGGAGAGTAGAATCTGCTTCTTATAGTTACCCCCACTTTTTGCTGATGTTTCACTGTTTTTGACTTTAGTCTGGCTGGGACCCTGCAAACCAGGACCCCAGTCTAGCTGCTTCCTCTCTAAATTGATTGCATGTACTTTAGGTACACTCCAGTTTGGATTCTGGGGTACCCTTATAAGTCCCTAGTATATTGTATATTATGTACCAAGGGCATAGGCATGTATTGTGCCACCCCTGAGAGACCGCTCAAACTGACACCACAGGTCTGCTACTGCAACCTGTGTAAGGTGGTGCATGCACCCCTTACTTAGATATAGGTTCACTATATCTACCTTATATCACTACACATATAAACCTATCAGTCACCCCTATGGCAGGCCTTATCAATCCTGTATACAGGGTGCTGGGTTTTATGTGAGAGGGTGCCCATGCATGAGCAGAGCCCCTCTGCAGCCTGCGGAATCTATCCTCCTGGGTTGTTAGAGATGCAGCCAAACATACTCTTAAATGCTAACTTCAAAACTGCAGCAGGGAAACATGTCGTGTTTGGTGTCAGTACCTCGTGTGGGAGGTATAATTCCACCGTCCTAGAGGGAGATATATGACACCACTGGTACACCCGGTACCAGCTTGCCAAAACCTGGCATCACAAAATGGATACTGCCAGCCACAGACACGAGTCTGCCCTCCTGCTGCTGGATGAAACTCTGGCAGGGAAGGCTTGGCAATAGGATTCCTGTCACAGGGAGGTTTGACTGTTGGAGAGTAGGGTCTGCTTCCTATGGTTCTCTCTCTAAATTGTAACCATGTACTTTAGGTACATACCAGATTGGGTATTGGGTAACCTTTGTGAGTCCTCGCACAGTGTACCATAGGTACACAGGGCATAGGTGTATCCAAGGCCTACCATGGGCTGCAGCATGTATTATGCCACCCCTGGCTGGCCCTCCAAACTGACACCACAGGTCTGTTCACTCAGCCTAGGTAAGGTGGTGTAATCCCCCCTTACTTAGATATAGTATCTAAGCATGAGCGAATTTTGCGGATCTCGCGTTCGCGAATTTTGCGGATTTGCGGATTCGCAATCCGCAAAATCCGCGAATTCCCGCGAATTTGCGGATTTTTTTTTTTTGTGTTCGCCCGTGTTTCTGCCAGTTCGCGAGGGTTTTTACAATTTCGCAATTTGCGAACTTACCTGTCGGGTCGCAAGTTTTGCGAACTTGTTGTTTCTACGTGTCCAGCCTGTTTGGGACACTCTTCTTCATCACTGCCACTCTCTGTCACCACTGCCACTCTCTGACTACTCATGCCACCCTCTGGCCCACCCATGCCACCCTCTGTTTCATCACCACACCCTCTGGTTGTCCAGTGTACATTATTTTCGGCAAAGCAAAGCACACCTTCCCTGCCTCAAGTGACCTGAATTAATTTGGGGCTGATTAATGAGTCACAGAATATTTTTTTAGCTGGCACCTGCTTCCTTAGTGCGCCCTGATTAGTGATCTTTTGCACTTGCTAAGTGCTTTCATTGTTGCAAAATTAGTTACAACACCTGCCCTGCCCCAACTGACAATAATGAATTAGGGGCTGATTAATGGATTTTAACTTCCAGCCTGGCTCCTGCTTGTCTCCCTTAGCTGTAATTCAGGACCTTTGTGGCATATGTGTAACTATTCTGAGGTTCAGAGCAGGGTCACATAATAGTTTCAACTGGCAACTGAACTCTGGAGGGGCCCCTCAGGAAGCACTACAGGAAATGGCTACTAATGATGTGCCTGAACTTTTGAACCTGGTAAGTAGTTACTTTCAGTTTTGCTAAGATCGTATTTCTGCAATTTTGCACTTATTCGCGGGGCGCGAACTCACGCGAACAGTGCGAGCAGTGCGAGCAAAATCCGCTGCTCGCGGATTTGCGGATTTTGCGGGAAATTCGCAAATCTCGCGGATTGCGGATTTCCCGAAAATCCGCAAAATCCGCGAGCGGAACGGATTTTCCGCCCATGCCTAATAGTATCCCTATATCTATATATGTATATATATAGACACAATACACCTATAAGCCACTCCTATGGTAGGCCTCAACAATCCTGGAGGCAGAGTGCTTGGTTTTATGTGAGAGGGTGCCCTAGCATGAGCTGAGCCCCTCTGCAGCATTCGAAACCATCTACTTATAGCTGTTCTATGATATAGCCATACCATATACTCTTAAGTGCATTATAATCCTCGCGGTTAATGCTAACTTTGGTTTGGCTTTATCAAAACATGCTGTGCAAGGTGTCAAACACTTTGGAATACTACCACCGCAAGTTGTGACGGCGGGGGTAGCATTCCACCCTTCTATAGGGAGAAAACATGTAGTTACTGTGAAACCCAGTAAAAGTTAAACAAAACCGCAGCATCACAAGATGGATGCTGCCGCCACAGACACGAGTCTGACCTCCTGCTGCTGGACGAAACTCCGGCAGGGGAGGCTTGGACAACAGGTTTCCTCTCCAGGGAGGTGCTAGCACCTCCACAGACAGGCTTTAGTGTATTGGGGCAGGGAGGGCTGCATTCAGTGAATGTTTTCCAGACACTGCCTGGGGCACACAAGGTGCTCCATGCATAGTCCAGTACAAACCGGTTGCTGGGGCACGCAGCCCCAGCTCTGGCGCGAAACTGGACAAAGGAAGGGGGGTGTAACCACCCCCACTCCTGGTTCACCCATAGGAGGGACCTAGTCAGGTAGTCCAGCCCACAAACTTAGTATAATTATAGGAGCTGTGTCCCTAGGACTTTAGATTACCCTGGATGAATCTTTGCAAGACATATCCTGGACCTTCGATGTTCCATTTCGACTGGAAGATGGAAGGCATCTCCCTTGTGGTCAAGGAGTGACCACCCTGTTCAAAGAGGCACCAACAGCAACTTTTCGGGTCTGCCTTTTCAAGGCTCCCGCCGGATCCTGAAGAATCTGTGGCACAGGACATGGTCTTCCAAAAATCTATGACCCCGACCCACATCCACAGCAAAGCTGAGACACATGGCAGACACAAGAGACGTGGGACCCGAACTCCTGGACATCCTGCATTTTGCTAACTGCATCGACTCCCGAGGTACCCTCGCAGTTGTGCATTGGGGTACGAGAAGTCCCAGCCCGAGCTCCCTTTGCACTGAAGCACAGGCCCCCACACTCAAGTGTTCCGTGGGCCCAGCTTTTGCATTTGAGCTTGATGCATCTTCCCGGTTCCTTGCCCGTTGGCTAGTGAGCCCTCTGAAGACTTTCCTTTACTACAAACTTGCTTTCCTGGTTGCTCCAGGCTTGCTCCAGCTTCCCTGCAAAGGAGAAGTGCCACAGACCTTGCTGGTCTGCAACAGAGCCAATCTTGACATCCTTCGTGGGTTGCGGTGGCCAAGGCTTGTTGGGTCAAATCCAGATACCGACACCGCTGTCAACTATATCCTTTGTGGGACAGCTCGAATCCAGTGCCTGGTCATCGTCAATGCCTCCTGGACCTCGTGGCTGAAGAGACAAGTCCATCCGGAAGTGTCCTTATATTGTACTTTTGTAACTTCTTAGTTTCCCATAGAAAGTCAATGGTAACCCGCGGCTGTGTTTAGACACTGCACACGTCTCTCGTGGTCTTCGTACTTCATAACCTTTGGTTGTTTAGAGTAGCCCCAGCGATTCCACAGGCCCCAGGCCTGCTTTCTATTCCACACGTGGTTCTTATACCACTATTTTAGTATATGGTTTGTGAGGCCCCTAGGGCCTAACTGTATTTTTGCAACTTATTGTATGCTAATTGAGATTCCTGTAATGTACTTTGACCTCTGACCTCATAAAGAGTGCAGAGGGGTTGTGTTTAGATTAAATACATATATATTTGATATATACCTTGTGTGGTGTGCTTTCATTTGGTATTCAAGGGATTATAATTGGTAAAACAGCTTGCTTCACATGCTCTCTGAAGACTTAGCCTGATTACTGCTGGTCCATGCTACCACTAGGATAGCTTTCTATAAGGTTGACTTTACAACCACCATCAATAAGGGTCGATTAGACTGGTGCAAGGTGCCCACTAGAACTAGTGGACATCATATGCCAGGCTAACTTCTCACAGTGACCACCTCCCAGACAGGCTTTGGTGTATTGGGGTTGGGTGGTGCACTCTGAGAGTTCGTTAATGTCTGCAATGGGGCACATTTGGTGTCCCTGTGCATAGTCCAGTTCAAACCGGGTGGAGTGTGGGTGTTCCATGGGTGGAGCCATTTGCTCCTGCTCTGGCGTGAAACTGGACAAAGAACATGTGTGTAGCCACCCCTCTGTCCTTACCCTCCCATAGGTGGGTACCCAGAGTTTGTCCCACTCCTTCCTTTATGTTTACAGTAGGATCCCTGACTACAGGACTTTAGATTTTACCTGGACGAAACTCTGATACAGAAACCAAGTACCTTCAACGATCTGCACGACGCTGGATGACTGAAGAATCTCCCTTGGAGTAAAGGAGTTACTTCCCTGCTAAGCAGGCACCTAAACGCATCTGACTGGTTTGCATCTCCCGAGCTCCTGAGGACTCCGAAGAATTTTGCAACACAAGAGGTGGGTTTCCAAGTGTCCCCAAGGTCGACTAGTGCTCTCAGCAAACCTGAGAGCGTATCCCTTATCGGGACCGTGCAACCCGAACCCCTGGGCAGCGTGTCCATTTGCAGAAGCATACGCTTTTTGGCAATCCCTGAGGCTGTTCTTTGGGCTACTTGTAGTCCTGACCCCGAGCAGTGTTTCCACCAAAGATTACCAGCCTACACTCCACGAGTGTTCTGTGGGCTGGTATTTTGTGATTCCTCTCGAGGTCCCTTCGCGATCCCTGGTCTGTTGGCGTGTGGGTCCCTGTGAAGGCAACTTTAACTTTCAAAGGGATTTCCTGGTTGCACCAGACATGCTCTGACTCTCCATCGCTTGGGGAGTCACCAGAAGCTTGCTGGTCTTCACTGAAGCATCTATTCTCTGACCACGTGGGTTGCAGTTGCCAAGGCTTGTTGGTGTTAAATTCTGACACTGACCCCCCAGCACTCGACATCCTATGGGGAACAGCTCACCTGCGGACTTTGGTCATCCTCGACGTCTCCTGGTCCTCATGGTTGCAGAGTCAAGCTTCACCTCTTCTCACCCGACATCAGTGCCCATTCGTCTATCGTGCCCCTGGTCACTAGCTAGTGACCCAGCAGGGCCGGCTCTAGGCATGTGCAAGCTGTGCACCTGCACAGGGCCACCAAACCCCAGGGGCCACCACACCAATATATATCCTTAATATATTAATCCTCTGAGGATGGATACATATTTGTGTGGTGGCCCCTGGCAGGGATTTGGTGGCCTCTGGCTCTGTTCCACTTCTAAACTCCCTGACCCCCTCCCCTCTTTACTGGCCTGCGTGCTCCGCCCCGCCCGGACCCCTTCATCCGGGCCCCCTACCTACGCTCCCTGCACAGGGCCACCATGAGCCTAGAGCCGGCCCTGGACCCAGACTCTGTCCCCTCTGCTTTCAGGTTTTTCACATCTCCGATCCAGGCTTGAATCACACCGGACACTTTTCCTCTTCTAGACAGCAACACTTTGCAGCATCACACCTTTGAATACGACAAAGATTCCCGACACCATTTGACACCTATGCACCCGGCTTCCCTGGTTTAGGTAACACAAGTACTCCAGTGCTCACTCGGTGCTGGCCTTGGAACCTTCTATGTTTGAAAGGGTTTGCTCAAATTCCTCTCCTAATTGTCCTTAATATTTAAAATTCAAACCAAGACTTTCCCGTAGAGTTGTACGGTGCTCGCGGCTTTGTTCTCACACTGCACACGTCCCCGTGGGTCCCCTGTGCCACTACCTTGGGTGGTTCCTTGGGGTTCCAGCAATTCTATGTGCTCTAGGCACTGTGTCTAATTAAGTTGTGGTTGTTATACCACTTTCTTAGTATATTGTGCTACTTACTGTCATTCTAGTGATTTATTATTGTGTGCTTTGTGCTCTAATCTCATAAACAGGTTAGTAGAGAGTGTTTAGTAATAAATACATATTTTTATAATAACACTTGTGTGGTTCTCCTTTCAAATGGTCATTTAGGAGCTTAAAATCTGGTAAACCAAGCTGCTTTACATTCCATCGAGACTTAGCCTGAAGGCTGCTCTCCACAGCTACCACTAGGACAGCTTTCAATAAAGGTTGTCTAAACCTACCATCAATAAGGGTCGTTTGGACTGGCGCAAGGTGCCCAGTAGAATAGTGGACAGCATATGCCAGGCCAACTTCTCACAACCCTCATAAACCCATCAGAAAAACAGACCCATGAGAGGCAAAGTAAGGATCCGTCCTGACAAGATCTGCCGAGAACAAACCGGCCACGATGAGAGTTTAAAGAGTCATCTCCATCTAACTTGGCGGCCACCTTCCCCCGTCATGTAACCCGTTGCAAGTTTATTTCAACTTTTCTTAATTTCATTGGTATAGTTGTGAAATAGCACATTTCAAGGTATATAATGGTCGACCCAGCACTAACTTAATTTCTTTACTCCTGAGGTTACATCACAAGACGACCTGCAATAATGCCAATTTGATTTGATGACGTATCTTGCATGTACCTCTGTGCACCATTGTTTTCAAACAAAACATGGTAAATAAAAAAACACACTTGACACTTCTTACTTTATGTAAAAACAGGTAATGAACTATCATTATCTCCAAATTATTATTTGGCAGCACCATTTATTAGGTCTCGGCATCGAGACCTATTGTCATGGAGTTCGCTCTGAAGGGAGCTAGAGCTGTGAACTCGCCGACCAGGGTCTGTGAACGCGCACACGCACAGGCAGGCAGGCAGGCATGCGCTATGCACACACAGACACACACAGAAACAGACACACGCACACACGCACACACACACACACACACACACCCTCCCTCTCTGCCCACTCCCTCTCTGCCGCCCCCCCTCTACCCACACTCACCGGGCTCTTTCCCTCCGCAGTGGGTCAGTCATGGCAGCAGGCAGACTCGGTGTCTTCTCCGGCGATCCTTCAGCTGATGTGCACGCCCACGCTGCGTCACGTGCGCGCTCACCACGCTGTTTTTGCGCCCGTTGATCCTCAGCTTGTTATATACTTTGGCTATGGACAATTAGACCACCGTTTTGCTCTGTCAATCATGTTTTCTTGGGCTGCGGTGTCTACAAGGCAAGGGGGCACTGCACTGCACATGGATTTATCCTCGTCACACCAATCGGTATTGTTTAATTTTATTTCTTTCGATCAGCATGTTTTTTTGTAATCTCTGGGAGAGCCGACGCTGGGACTTGAACCCCATTCCACAGTGTCAAAGTCTGGACACGGAGTGAAGGTACGTGGCTGTGCAAGCTACCACTGGACCCACTATACTCAGTTACCATGAGGTGGCGATATCTGCCACTCACTTTCCTCACTGCACCTTTGTGTTAGCCACGATGATCATAATCATTTCTATCCACTTCCATAATAGGCTTGCATTTTCAAAGATATCCTCTAATATTGAAAAGAAATTAGGGCAATAAATATCTATACAGCAGAGTACATAAACACAAAATGTCATGACATTTTGCACACTGTTGCAGGTCCGCTGTAGTCAAGGAGATTGTCTTCTGAGAAGTGTTTACATCCTCAAAATGACTTTCCAGTGTAGAGGACCATTGGTGCACCTGCTTATCTGGCAATATGCATAAGGATTACTACCTATCTCACTAATATTTTATCTTCGTAAATAGTTTGTTCACAGTACATTGTAAATTGTTTTCACATCATGGGAGCTCTCAAAAATTGAATTCTGTTCATCGCTTCTAAATGAGGCGCTTTTTGGCATTCTTCGACAATGCTTTCAAACTAATTTCTGCTACTGCGGTAGATGGATGGCACTCCGGAGAATATTGTGTTGATCGGTATAGCTCTATAAGCCGTGCGCGCCCCTGGTGACCTTCCCGCCCGACCCCAGGTCTGCCCAGTAGAACGGCACTCACCGATCCCTCTGTGAGGCAGAAGGTGAGTGTGAGTGCAGAGTGCGCAGAGTGTGAAGTAGTGAGTGCAGAGTGAGTGTGCAGAGTGAGTGTGCAGAGTGCAGAGTAGTGAGTGCAGAGTAGTGAGTGCAGAGTAGTGAGTGCAGAGTAGTGAGTGTGCAGAGTAGTGAGTGCAGAGTAGTGTGTGTGCAGAGTAGTGAGTGTGCAGATAGATGCTATCTTTAGTCCTCCAAATGGAAATTTTTGTAACAGAATTTTTAACTTTTTAAAATGTTTTTTAGAATTATATTAGACGAATGGTATGTCATCTTTGTATATTTTCTGCCTGCATGAGTTGTTTACATATGGTTTCATTCTATTATATTTTGTTTGTCATTGTGTAATATGTGGATCTCCACGGAGTTCCAAAATCATATTTAAATAAAAATTGAATTGAATTGAGTATGCAGAGTAGTGAGTGCAGAGTGAGTGCAGAGTAGTGAGTGTGCAGAGTAGTGTGTGCAGAGTAGTGAGTGCAGTGTAGTGAGTGTGCAGAGTAGTGAGTGTGCAGACTACTGAGTGTGCAGACTAGTGAGTGCAGAGTTGTGAGTGTGTAGAGTAGTGAGTGCAGAGTAGTGAGTGTGTAGAGTAGTGAGTGCAGAGAGTAGTGAGTGCAGAGAGTAGTGAGTGCAGAGAGTAGTGAGTGCAGAGAGTAGTGAGTGCAGAGAGTAGTGAGTGCAGAGTAGTGAGCGCAGAGAGTAGTGAGTGCAGAGTAGTGAGTGCAGAGTGCAGAGTAGTGAGTGCAGAGTGCAGAGTAGTGAGTGCAGAGTAGTGAGTGCAGAGTAGTGAGTGCAGAGAAGTGAGTGCAGAGAAGTGAGTGCAGAGAGTGCAGAGAGTGCAGAGAGTGCAGAGAGTGCAGAGTAGTGAGGAGTGCAGAGTAGTGAGGAGTGCAGAGTAGTGAGGAGTGCAGAGTAGTGAGGAGTGCAGCGTGCAGAGTAGTGAGGAGTGCAGAGTAGTGAGGAGTGAGGAGTGCAGAGTAGTGAGTGCAGAGAGTGCAGAGTAGTGAGTGCAGAGTGCAGAGTAGTGAGTGCAGAGTAGTGAGTGCAGAATAGTGAGTGCAGAATAGTGAGTGCAGAATAGTGAGTGCAGAGTAGTGAGTGCAGAGTGCAGAGTAGTGAGTGCAGAGTAGTGAGTAGTGAGTGCAGAGTTGTGAGTGCAGAGTAGTGAGTGCAGAGAGTGCAGAGTAGTGAGTGCAGAGAGTGCAGAGTAGTGAGTGCAGAGTAGTGAGTGCAGAGTAGTGAATGCCTAGTAGTGAATGCCTAGTAGTAAGTGCCTAGTAGTGAGTGCCTAGTAGTGAGTGCCTAGTAGTGAGTGCCTAGTAGTGAGTGCAGAGTAGTGAGTGCAGAGTAGTGAGTGCAGAGTAGTGAGTGTGCAGATAGATGCTATCTTTAGTCCTCCAAATGGAATTTTTTGTAACAGAATTTTTAACTTTTTAAAATGTTTTTTAGAATTATATTAGACGAATGGTATGTCATCTTTGTATATTTTCTGCCTGCATGAGTTGTTTACATATGGTTTCATTCTATTATATTTTGTTTGTCATTGTGTAATATGTGGATCTCCACGGAGTTCCAAAATCATATTTAAATAAAAATTGAATTGAATTGAATTGAGTGTGCAGAGTAGTGAGTGCCTAGTAGTGAGTGCCTAGTAGTGAGTGCCTAGTAGTGAGTGCCTAGTAGTGAGTGCAGAGTAGTGAGTGCAGAGTGTAGTGAGTGCAGAGTAGTGAGTGCAAAGTAGTGAGTGCAGAGTGAAGAGTAGTGAGTAGTGAGTGCAGAGTAGTGAGTGCAGAGTAGTGAGTGCAGAGTAGTGAGCGCAGAGAGTGCAGAGTGCAGAGTAGTGAGTGCAGAGTGCAGAGTAGTGAGTGCAGAGTGCAGAGTAGTGAGTGCAGAGTAGTGAGTGCAGAGTGTAGTGAGTGCCTAGTAGTGAGTGCAGAGTAGTGAGTGCAGAGTAGTGAGTGCAGAGTAGGGAGTGCAGAGTAGTGAGTGCAGAGTGCAGAGTAGTGAGTGCAGAGTGCAGAGTAGTGAGTGCAGAGTGCAGAGTAGTGAGTGCAGAGTGTAGTGAGTGCAGAGTAGTGGGTGCAAAGTAGTGAGTGCAGAGTGAAGAGTAGTGAGTAGTGAGTGCAGAGTAGTGAGTGCAGAGTGCAGAGTAGTGAGTGCAGAGTAGTGAGTGCAGAGTGCAGAGTAGTGAGTGCAGAGTAGTGAGTGCAGAGTGCAGAGTAGTGAGTGCAGAGTGCAGAGTAGTGAGTGCAGAGTAGTGAGTGCAGAGTAGTGAGTGCAGAGTAGTGAGTAGTGAGTGCAGAGTAGTGAGTAGTGAGTGCAGAGTGCAGAGTAGTGAGTGCAGAGTGCAGAGTAGTGAGTGCAGAGTGCAGAGTAGTGAGTGCAGAGTAGTGAGTGCAGAGTAGTGAGTGCAGAGTGCAGAGTAGTGAGTGCAGAGTAGTGAGTGCAGAGTGCAGAGTAGTGAGTGCAGAGTAGTGAGTGCAGAGTGCAGAGTAGTGAGTAGTGAGTGCAGAGTGCAGAGTAGTGAGTGCAGAGTAGTGAGTGCAGAGTGCAGAGTGCAGAGTAGTGAGTACAGAGTAGTGAGTGCAGAGTGCAGAGTAGTGAGTGCAGAGTAGTGAGTGCAGAGTAGTGAGTGCAGAGTAGTGAGTGCAGAGTAGTGAGTGCAGAGTGCAGAGTAGTGAGTAGTGAGTGCAGAGTGCAGAGTAGTGAGTGCAGAGTAGTGAGTGCAGAGTGCAGAGTAGTGAGTAGTGAGTGCAGAGTGCAGAGTAGTGAGTGCAGAGTGCAGAGTAGTGAGTGCAGAGTAGTGAGTGCAGAGTGCAGAGTAGTGAGTGCAGAGTGCAGAGTAGTGAGTGCAGAGTGAAGAGTAGTGAGTGCAGAGTGCAGAGTAGTGAGTGCAGAGTGCAGAGTGCAGAGTAGTGAGTGCAGAGTAGTGAGTGCAGAGTAGTGAGTGCAGAGTAGTGAGTGCAGAGTAGTGAGTAGTGAGTGCAGAGTGCAGAGTAGTGAGTGCAGAGTGCAGAGTAGTGAGTGCAGAGTGCAGAGTAGTGAGTAGTGAGTGCAGAGTAGTGAGTGCAGAGTAGTGAGTGCAGAGTGCAGAGTAGTGAGTGCAGAGTGCAGAGTAGTGAGTGCAGAGTGCAGAGTAGTGAGTGCAGAGTGCAGAGTAGTGAGTAGTGAGTGCAGAGTAGTGAGTGCAGAGTGCAGAGTAGTGTGTGCAGAGTGCAGAGTAGTGAGTGCAGAATGCAGAGTAGTGAGTGCAGAGTGCAGAGTAGTGAGTGCAGAGTAGTGAGTGCAGAGTAGTGAGTGCAGAGTAGTGAGTGCAGAGTAGTGAGTAGTGAGTGCAGAGTGCAGAGTAGTGAGTGCAGAGTGCAGAGTAGTGAGTGCAGAGTGCAGAGTAGTGAGTGCAGAGTGCAGAGTAGTGAGTGCAGAGTGCAGAGTAGTGAGTAGTGAGTGCAGAGTAGTGAGTGCAGAGTAGTGAGTGCAGAGTGCAGAGTAGTGAGTGCAGAGTGCAGAGTAGTGAGTGCAAAGTAGTGAGTGCAGAGTGCAGAGTAGTGAGTAGTGAGTGCAGAGTGCAGAGTAGTGAGTGCAGAGTGCAGAGTAGTGAGTAGTGAGTGCAGAGTAGTGAGTGCAGAGTGCAGAGTAGTGAGTGCAGAGTGCAGAGTAGTGAGTGCAGAGTGCAGAGTAGTGAGTGCAGAGTAGTGAGTGCAGAGTAGTGAGTGCAGAGTAGTGAGTGCAGAGTAGTGAGTGCAGAGTAGTGAGTGCAGAGTAGTGAGTGCAGAGTGCAGAGTAGTGAGTGCAGAGTGCAGAGTAGTGAGTAGTGAGTGCAGAGTAGTGAGTGCAGAGTAGTGAGTGCAGAGTAGTGAGTAGTGAGTGCAGAGTAGTGAGTGCAGAGTGCAGAGTAGTGAGTGCAGAGTGCAGAGTAGTGAGTGCAGAGTAGTGAGTGCAGAGTAGTGAGTGCAGAGTAGTGAGTGCAGAGTAGTGAGTGCCTAGTAGTGAGTGCCTAGTAGTGAGTGCCTAGTAGTGAGTGCAGAGTAGTGAGTGCAGAGTAGTGAGTGCAGAGTAGTGAGTGCAGAGTAGTGAGTGCAGAGTAGTGAGTGCAGAGTAGTGAGTGCAGAGTAGTGAGTGCAGAGTAGTGAGTGCAGAGTAGTGAGTGCAGAGTGCAGAGTAGTGAGTAGTGAGTGCAGAGTGCAGAGTAGTGAGTGCAGAGTAGTGAGTGCAGAGTGCAGAGTAGTGAGTAGTGAGTGCAGAGTGCAGAGTAGTGAGTGCAGAGTGCAGAGTAGTGAGTGCAGAGTGCAGAGTAGTGAGTAGTGAGTGCAGAGTAGTGAGTGCAGAGTAGTGAGTGCAGAGTGCAGAGTAGTGAGTGCAGAGTGCAGAGTAGTGAGTGCAGAGTGCAGAGTAGTGAGTGCAGAGTGCAGAGTAGTGAGTAGTGAGTGCAGAGTAGTGAGTGCAGAGTGCAGAGTAGTGAGTGCAGAGTGCAGAGTAGTGTGTGCAGAGTGCAGAGTAGTGAGTGCAGAATGCAGAGTAGTGAGTGCAGAGTGCAGAGTAGTGAGTGCAGAGTAGTGAGTGCAGAGTAGTGAGTGCAGAGTAGTGAGTGCAGAGTAGTGAGTAGTGAGTGCAGAGTGCAGAGTAGTGAGTGCAGAGTGCAGAGTAGTGAGTGCAGAGTGCAGAGTAGTGAGTGCAGAGTGCAGAGTAGTGAGTGCAGAGTGCAGAGTAGTGAGTAGTGAGTGCAGAGTAGTGAGTGCAGAGTAGTGAGTGCAGAGTGCAGAGTAGTGAGTGCAGAGTGCAGAGTAGTGAGTGCAAAGTAGTGAGTGCAGAGTGCAGAGTAGTGAGTAGTGAGTGCAGAGTGCAGAGTAGTGAGTGCAGAGTGCAGAGTAGTGAGTGCAGAGTGCAGAGTAGTGAGTGCAGAGTAGTGAGTGCAGAGTAGTGAGTGCAGAGTAGTGAGTAGTGAGTGCAGAGTAGTGAGTAGTGAGTGCAGAGTGCAGAGTAGTGAGTGCAGAGTGCAGAGTAGTGAGTGCAGAGTGCAGAGTAGTGAGTAGTGAGTGCAGAGTGCAGAGTAGTGAGTGCAGAGTGCAGAGTAGTGAGTGCAGAGTAGTGAGTGCAGAGTGCAGAGTAGTGAGTGCAGAGTGCAGAGTAGTGAGTGCAGAGTGAAGAGTAGTGAGTGCAGAGTGCAGAGTAGTGAGTGCAGAGTGCAGAGTGCAGAGTAGTGAGTGCAGAGTAGTGAGTGCAGAGTAGTGAGTGCAGAGTAGTGAGTGCAGAGTAGTGAGTAGTGAGTGCAGAGTGCAGAGTAGTGAGTGCAGAGTGCAGAGTAGTGAGTGCAGAGTGCAGAGTAGTGAGTGCAGAGTGCAGAGTAGTGAGTAGTGAGTGCAGAGTAGTGAGTGCAGAGTAGTGAGTGCAGAGTGCAGAGTAGTGAGTGCAGAGTAGTGAGTGCAGAGTAGTGAGTGCAGAGTAGTGAGTGCAGAGTAGTGAGTGCCTAGTAGTGAGTGCCTAGTAGTGAGTGCCTAGTAGTGAGTTCAGAGTAGTGAGTGCAGAGTAGTGAGTGCAGAGTAGTGAGTGCAGAGTAGTGAGTGCAGAGTAGTGAGTAGTGAGTGCAGAGTGCAGAGTAGTGAGTGCAGAGTGCAGAGTAGTGAGTGCAGAGTGCAGAGTAGTGAGTGCAGAGTGCAGAGTAGTGAGTGCAGAGTAGTGAGTGCAGAGTGCAGAGTGCAGAGTAGTGAGTACAGAGTAGTGAGTGCAGAGTGCAGAGTAGTGAGTGCAGAGTAGTGAGTGCAGAGTAGTGAGTGCAGAGTAGTGAGTGCAGAGTAGTGAGTGCCTAGTAGTGAGTGCCTAGTAGTGAGTGCCTAGTAGTGAGTTCAGAGTAGTGAGTGCAGAGTAGTGAGTAGTGAGTGCAGAGTAGTGAGTAGTGAGTGCAGAGTAGTGAGTAGTGAGTGCAGAGTAGTGAGTGCAGAGTGCAGAGTAGTGAGTGCAGAGTGCAGAGTAGTGAGTGCAGAGTAGTGAGTGCAGAGTAGTGAGTGCAGAGTAGTGAGTGCAGAGTAGTGAGTGCAGAGTAGTGAGTGCCTAGTAGTGAGTGCCTAGTAGTGAGTGCCTAGTAGTGAGTTCAGAGTAGTGAGTGCAGAGTAGTGAGTGCAGAGTAGTGAGTGCAGAGTAGTGAGTGCAGAGTAGTGAGTGCAGAGTAGTGAGTGCAGAGTTTTGAGTGCAGAGTTGTGAGTGCAGAGTAGTGAGTGCAGAGTGCAGAGTAGTGAGTGCAGAGTGCAGAGTAGTGAGTAGTGAGTGCAGAGTAGTGAGTGCAGAGTGCAGAGTAGTGAGTGCAGAGTGCAGAGTAGTGAGTGCAGAGTAGTGAGTGCAGAGTAGTGAGTGCAGAGTAGTGAGTGCAGAGTAGTGAGTGCAGAGTAGTGAGTGCAGAGTAGTGAGTGCCTAGTAGTGAGTGCCTAGTAGTGAGTGCAGAGTAGTGAGTGCAGAGTAGTGAGTGCAGAGTAGTGAGTGCAGAGTAGTGAGTGCAGAGTTGTGAGTGCAGAGTTGTGAGTGCAGAGTTGTGAGTGCAGAGTAGTGAGTGCAGAGTAGGGAGTAGTGAGTGCAGAGTGCAGAGAAGTGAGTGCAGAGTGTAGTGAGTGCAGAGTGTAGTGAGTGCAGAGTGTAGTGAGTGCAGAGTGTAGTGAGTGCAAAGTAGTGAGTGCAAAGTAGTGAGTGCAGAGTAGTGAGTGCAGAGTAGTGAGTGCAGAGTAGTGAGTGCAGAGTAGTGAGTGCAGAGTAGTGAGTGCAGAGTAGTGAGTGCAGAGTGCAGAGTAGTGAGTGCAGAGTGCAGAGTAGTGAGTGCAGAGTGCAGTGAAGTGAGTGCAGAGTGTAGTGAGTGCAGAGTGTAGTGAGTGCAGAGTGTAGTGAGTGCAAAGTAGTGAGTGCAAAGTAGTGAGTGCAAAGTAGTGAGTGCAGAGTAGTGAGTGCAGAGTAGTGAGTGCAGAGTAGTGAGTGCCTAGTAGTGAGTGCCTAGTAGTGAGTGCCTAGTAGTGAGTGCCTAGTAGTGAGTGCAGAGTAGTGAGTGCAGAGTAGTGAGTGCAGAGTAGTGAGTGCAGAGTAGTGAGTGCAGAGTGCAGAGTAGTGAGTGCAGAGTGCAGAGTAGTGAGTGCAGAGTGCAGAGTAGTGAGTGCAGAGTGCAGAGTAGTGAGTGCAGAGTGCAGAGTAGTGAGTAGTGAGTGCAGAGTAGTGAGTGCAGAGTAGTGAGTGCAGAGTAGTGAGTGCAGAGTAGAGTAGTGAGTGCAGAGTAGTGAGTGCAGAGTAGTGAGTGCAGAGTAGTGAGTGCAGAGTAGTGAGTGCAGAGTGCAGAGTAGTGAGTGCAGAGTGCAGAGTAGTGAGTGCAGAGTGCAGAGAAGTGAGTGCAGAGTGTAGTGAGTGTAGAGTGTAGTGAGTGCAGAGTGTAGTGAGTGCAGAGTAGTGAGTGCAGAGTAGTGAGTGCAGAGTAGTGAGTGCAGAGTAGTGAGTGCAGAGTAGTGAGTGCCTAGTAGTGAGTGCCTAGTAGTGAGTGCCTAGTAGTGAGTGCAGAGTAGTGAGTGCAGAGTAGTGAGTGCAGAGTAGTGAGTGCAGAGTGCAGAGTAGTGAGTGCAGAGTGCAGAGTGCAGATTAGTGAGTGCAGAGTGCAGAGTAGTGAGTGCAGAGTGCAGAGTAGTGAGTGCAGAGTGCAGAGTAGTGAGTGCAGAGTGCAGAGTAGTGAGTGCAGAGTGCAGAGTAGTGAGTAGTGAGTGCAGAGTTGTGAGTAGCGAGTGCAGAGTAGCGAGTGCAGAGTAGTGAGTGCAGAGTAGTGAGTGCAGAGTAGTGAGTGCAGAGTGCAGAGTAGTGAGTAGTGAGTGCAGAGTAGTGAGTGCAGAGTGCAGAGTAGTGAGTAGTGAGTGCAGAGTAGTGAGTGCAGAGTAGTGAGTAGTGAGTGCAGAGTAGTGAGTAGCGAGTGCAGAGTAGCGAGTGCAGAGTAGCGAGTGCAGAGTAGTGAGTGCAGAGTAGTGAGTGCAGAGTAGTGAGTGCAGAGTAGTGAGTGCAGAGAGTGCAGAGAGTGCAGAGTAGTGAGTGCAGAGTAGTGAGTGCAGAGTAGTGAGTGCAGAGTAGTGAGTGCAGAGTAGTGAGTGCAGAGTAGTGAGTGCA
Source organism: Lissotriton vulgaris (assembly GCF_964263255.1). Classification (NCBI taxonomy): domain Eukaryota; kingdom Metazoa; phylum Chordata; class Amphibia; order Caudata; family Salamandridae; genus Lissotriton; species Lissotriton vulgaris. The sequence continues at coordinate 36,002,685 of NC_141693.1, read as the reverse complement.
GAATGCAGAGTAGTGAGTGCAGAGTAGTGAGTGCAGAAGGCAGAGTTGTGAGTGCAGAGTAGTGAGTGCAGAATGCAGAGTTGTGAGTGCAGAGTAGTGAGTGCAGAATGCAGAGTTGTGAGTGCAGAGTAGTGATTGCAGAATGCAGAGTTGTGAGTGCAGAGTAGTGAGTGCAGAATGCAGAGTGAGTGTGCAGAGCAGTAAGTGCAGGTGCAGAGCGGTGTGTGCTGTTGAGTGCAGAGTGCTGTGTGCTGTTGAGTGCAGAGTGCAGTGTATTGGCAATGTAAATGACAATGTCATTTGTTTATGATTTAAAGAATAAAAAAAGAAATGTCATGAGCAATGCCAAAAGCTCTTCCTTTAATGATGCCGAGACCATTGCATTGTAAATGCTTGTTTTTTATGTAGGTTCTAATTGTTGTCACATGGAGAAATATGTTGTGCAGAAATCGGAAAAATGCATCAGAACGTGAATAGATTTGCATAACCACAATGCTTTGGTCAAAAGTTTGTTTCTTTTTACTGACTTTCTGTTTTGAAGGGGCCACCAAACATGGGCCAAAGCAGAGCACATACATGCATGGAAGCCTTTCAAAATAAAATGACTTCTTATCCGCGCCGTAATACACTTAGGAAGAAGAACGCAACCACATTCTCTGCTACAATCGCTTTATTGATTTTTAATTATTAGAATTTGTTCATAAAAGAGGGGCAGGAAGATCACTATATTACCCAACACAAGCTAGTAAAATGATTCTGTACAGTAGTAGCTTAATTTTATTTCAAAACCGAAGGCTCGTATTATGCATTCTCTTTTCTTACTGTTTATTTCGGAAAGTTTAAACGCACTCCAGTACTCACAATCCGGGCCCCTCTGGGATGGAGGTCACAGAACAAGAAACAATCAAGGGACTGTATAAATAGCGCCAATGATATGACGTCCTCCTTTCTTGCTGCTCAGAGTTAAGTTTTATGTGTGGCGCTAAGGACCTTGAGGCAGCCATACCAAGGGTTTGTGTCAGCCTTGCACCCTGCAAAGTGAGGCCAGGGAAATGCAAAACCTAAGTGAGATTTATCAGGCTATGCAAAGCCACCGTGCATGGCTCTGCGTGGCTTGATACATCCGGAGTAACACAAGGCGGGGCAAACTACTGCCTTTCATTACTGTGCCCAAGGGAGGCGTTCCATGGGTGGAGTGTGGGTGTTCCATGGGTGGAGTGTGGGTGTTCCATGGGTGGAGTGTGGGTGTTCCATGGGTGGAGTGTGGGTGTTCCATGGGTGGAGTGTGGGCGTTCTATGGGTGGAGCTTGGCGTTCCATGGGTGGAGCATGGGTGTTCCATGGGTGGAGTGTGGGTGTTCCATGGGTGGAGCTTGGGCGTTCCCTGGGTGGAGCATGGGTGTTCCATGGGTGGAGTGTGGGTGTTCCATGGGTGGAGCATGGGCGTTCCATGGGTGAAGTGTGGGTGTTCCATGGGTGGAGTGTGGGTGTTCCATGGGTGGAGTTGTGGGTGTTCCATGGGTGGAGCATGGGCGTTCCATGGGTGGAGTGTGGGCGTTCCATGGGTGGAGTGTGGGTGTTCCATGGGTGGAGTGTGGGTGTTCCATGGGTGGAGTTGTGGGTGTTCCATGGGTGGAGCATGGGTGTTCCATGGGTGGAGTGTGGGTGTTCCATGGGTGGAGCTTGGGCGTTCCCTGGGTGGAGCATGGGTGTTCCATGGGTGGAGTGTGGGTGTTCCATGGGTGGAGCATGGGCGTTCCATGGGTGAAGTGTGGGTGTTCCATGGGTGGAGTGTGGGTGTTCCATGGGTGGAGTTGTGGGTGTTCCATGGGTGGAGCATGGGCGTTCCATGGGTGGAGTGTGGGCGTTCCATGGGTGGAGTGTGGGTGTTCCATGGGTGGAGTGTGGGTGTTCCATGGGTGGAGTTGTGGGTGTTCCATGGGTGTTCCATGGGTGTTCCATGAATGGAGTGTGGGTGTTCCATGGGCGTTCCATGGGTGGAGCATGGGTGTTCCATGCGGTGGAGCGCGGGGTTGTATGACATGACAACGCGTTGTATTACCATCTGTGCCATTACAACGCAGGAATTACAACGCAAGTCGTTACAACGACTTTTGCTGGATAGTGGAATAGTTTAATTTTCTATTCCAACTCCAGCCCACGTTGACAGTAGGGAAGGAGTTGGATAGAAAATTAAACTATTCCCTATCCAAGAGCACCCTCCAGCGAAAGTCGTTGTAACAACTTTCGTTGTAATTCCTGCATTGTAATGGCAGTGCGGGGTAATCCCTGCGTTATCATTTCTGTTCACCAGCGTTCTATGGGTGGAGTGTGGGTGTTCCATGGGTGGAGCGTGGATGTTCCATGGGTGGAGCGTGGGTGTTCCATGGGTGGCGTGTGGGTGTTCCATGGGTGGAGTGTGGGTGTTCCATGGGTGGAGCGCGGGCATTCCATAGGTGGAGTGTGGGTGTTCCATGGGTGGAGCGCGGGCGTTCCGTGGGTGGAGCGCGGGCGTTCCATGGGTGGAGTGTGGGTGTTCCATGGGTGGAGTGTGGGTGTTCCATAGGTGGAGTGCGGGCGTTCCATGGGTGGAGTGTGGGTGTTCCATGGGTGGCGTGTGGGTGTTCCATGGGTGGAGGGTGGGTGTTCCATGGGTGGAGCGCGGGCGTTCCATGGGTGGAGTGTGGGTATTCCATGGGTGGAGTGTGGGTGTTCCATGGATGGAGCGAGGGCGTTCCATGGGTCGGGTGTGGGTGTTCCAAGGGTGGCGTGTGGGTGTTCCATGGGTGGAGTGTGGGTGTTCTTTGGGTAGAGCATGGGCGTTCCATGGGTGGAGTGTCGGTGTTCCATGGGTGAAGTGTGGGTGTTCCATGGGTGGAGTTGTGGGTGTTCCATGGGTGGAGTGTGGGTGTTCCATGGGTGGAGTGTGGGTGCTCCATGGGTGGAGCTTGGGCGTTCCATGGGTGGAGCATGGCTGTTCCATGGGTGGGCCATGGGTGGAACATGGGTGTTCCATGGGAGGATCATGGGTGTTCCATGGGTGGCGTGTGGGTGTTCCATGGGTGGTGTGTGGGTGTTCCATGGGTGGAGCGTGGGTGTTCCATGGGTGGAGCACGGGTGGAGCGTGGGCGTTCCATGGGTGGAGCATGGGTGTTCCATGGGTGGAGCATGGGTGTTCCATGGGTGGAGCTTGGGTAAACCCACACATCCAACCATGGATTTTGGGGCAATTCCAGATTTACCATTAGTTGTCGACCCGGGAATGTATCAAATATGTTGTGGAGAAATCGGAAAAATGCGTCAGAACGTGAATAGATTTGCATAACCACAATGCTTTGGTCAAAAGTTTGTTTCTTTTTACTGACTTTCTGTTTTGAAGGGGCCACCAAACATGGGCCAAAGCAGAGCACATACATGCATGGAAGCCTTTCAAAATAAAATGACTTCTTATCCGCGCGCCGTAATACACTTAGGAAGAAGAACGCAACCACATTCTCTGCTACAATCGCTTTATTGATTTTTAATTATTAGAATTTGTTCATAAAAGAGGTGCAGGAAGATCACTATATTACCCAACACAAGCTACTAAAATGATTCTGTACAGTAGTAGCTTAATTTTATTTCAAAACCGAAGACTCGTATTATGCATTCTCTTTTCTTACTGTTTATTTCGGAACGTTTAAACGCACTCCAGTACTCACAATCCGGGCCCCTCTGGGATGGAGGTCACAGAACAAGAAACAATCAAGGGACTTGAGGTTCCGTGACAATTTGAACCCGTGTTTTCAATATTGTCGGAAATACATAATATTGGTATCAGCGAACCGCAAATGATCCATTTAGCACATCCTGGTGTTTTCGCCATGCTACGAGCAAGAGCACTCCTGTTATGAACACATTTCTGATCTACCCACGGCATCCATCTTAGATCATGGCGGCCATTTTGTCTCTCTTGCCCTCACATACGCAATAGCCTCTGATCACTTCATTTCGATTAAGGACACGTAGCCTTAGCCGGAGATTCACCTCTATCATGACACGTGCACCTTAAACCAGATCACGCTGTAGCTGCATGACTCGACAAAGGCTGCCTCCTCTGCCCGAGGCCAGTCCTGTTAAACTGGTCTTCGCGTCCATTGTCCTGATCATGATTAGGCGGCCGAAGCCGGTAGCCTTGCCCATTTACAACCCACAAGCATCTCTTATCCCGCTTTCCTATCTTCCACACCTGGCTCCGTTCCTTTCTTTCTGAAACTTTATTAGGGGGAGGTAACGAACTTTACGATGAGGCGGTCCGGGTCCTGAATGCAATATTGACAGGGAATTGTGATGAACTAGTGGGAACCCCTCTTCGTAGATGTTTCGTATCAGATTGTATCAACGGTTCCTGTGTACGCCAAATATTTATTGTTTATGACACAAAGGTTCTTGGAATGTACCAACATGTGAAGAATTCGCCTGAAGGCCAAAAAGTAGTATATAAGGAGCAACCCACTTTGTACAATTTGAACAGGCTCCTAGAATCTGCCCATGTGTGGTTTCTGTGATTTCTGTGTCCCTGCAGTAATAAACCTTTGGTCTTTGACGCCACCATCGAGAAGCCCGTGTTTCTGTTCATTTGTGCACCAAGGCAGGTGGAACTCCGGGGTCTTTGGGTGTTGTTCCCTGACACCTCTGGACGGAACCAAAAAGTCCAGAACTCCAATTGGCGCCCAACGTGGGGCGACGTCATTCGGTACCGGTCCAAAAGCCTGAAGAGTTCGAGAGACTTCGTGTGAAGATTCCTGAGGGAGGCGCCCCACTTCATCGATCCCGGCATATCGCATAAGTGGCCCGAAGTTCTCTTCCACGAGGGTTCCCGTTCAGGACGGCTGCAGTGGGCCGTTGCCTTGACCGTCGCCCTGTCTTGGACCCGAGGTGCAGTCCTTAGTACGGCGAAACGTGACGGGTTTCTCCTTGGTGACGTCTTCAGTGACTCAGTTAAGTATTTAGTGATAGCTAGCTGGTTACTTTGTGAGGATTGTTAAAATCCTTGATTGGTTCTTGGTTTGGTTTGGTTCTTGGTAGGGTTATCACCGGTTGTTCTGGTTACGATAATCTATTTGGTTTAGTTTGGGTATCGATACAACAGTTCGTTTTTGGTAGGCCTAAATTCTTGGTTTAAGTGCACATATCTGTTTTGTGTTTTGTTTGTTTTGTGCTCCGGATTGAAAAATGGTAAGTCGGAAAATGTTGTCTTGCTTTGGTTGCAACCGTGACTCACGATTGGAGGACTCATGTCTGGTTCCTCCGATTGGGACTCCCCTAAATGATTTATATTGTAAACACGGTGTGGGTCCTATATCTTATAATGAGGTATGGGTCCGTTACACTGCGAAGGATGGTGTCCTTAGTTGGCCACTGCATGGTAGTTTTGAACCCGAAATTCTTGACAATTTAGAAGCGAAATTGTTTAGGAAGAAAGCCCGGCCGGCAATGTTTGATTCTTTCCGTTACTGGCGAAAAGAATCCAAACAGAGAGAAATGAAAAGGTTGAAGAAAGAACAGAAGGAACAAGAAGAGTTGACTCTAGAGCAAGCGGCTAAACAGTTGCAAGCTAACGAGTGTGAGAAGGCCATAGATGTGGCCATTAGAGAGCATAATCTAGCGATTGACAAGTGCTATCCTGCCTTGCCATCGAAAATGGCTAAGATACTGGAGGATTCCGAAAACGATCCTCTGCTGTCTTATCTGTTACGATCACCTCCACTGTATGCACAAGGTGCTACGGCTCCACTTGTCCCAAATGTTCAATTGCCGGTTGCTGGACAACCTGGTGTTCCTGCTCCTGTCCCTCAGAATCAAGTTCCCGTACTCCCTGTGATGAATGTGAATGTTCCTACAGCTCCTCCTCTTCCTGAACTGTCAGCTTCTATACCTATATCTGTACCTACTGTTCCACAAACTATTTTTCTCGATACTCCTACTGTTCCGTTATCTATTCCTACCTCTACTGCGTTCTCTACGTCTGCGAGTGTGTTAACTCCACTTTCTGTTCGTCGAAGAATCACTGATTCTGTTACTAATATGCTGTCTCCTCTATATAAAACTTTAATTAAGACTCCTACTCCTGACTCAGTTCAGAGACGTAGTCAGCTTCCAAGTACTGAGGAACGGGGAATTTTAGATTCCACGGCTCTCAGATGGATTTCGAAGAGTAGAAGATATAGTACGAGAGATGTGCTAGATACATTTATGCAGTGGAAGGAACCAACGCAACGGTATGTCTTTGATGAGATGTGCTCGTTATTACGAGAGGAGATAGAAGAAGATGATGTTGAATCAGATTTGGAAGATTTAATTAAAGTACAGAAAGAGTTTGCTGCTGGCATGATAGTAGGCGACAATATAAAAGAAGCAATGGAACTTATTTTAAGTTTTAGGAATGATCCATCTCTTCGTTCGCCGAGAGATTTAGAAAGAGGTAAAACGAAGTTAAGTCGCCAATACCCTATGAGGGAGGTTCCTCCAATTTGGCGCGAAGCAGTAGCAGCTGATAATGTTGCTGGTATTGCAGCTGTTCCAGCACAGTTCCAACGAGTGTGGATACACATTCCATGGAAGCGAGCTGAAGTGCTAGCGGTGAAGCAGGCCTTGCCAGATCCACGTAAGAATCCTGCTGGATATTACAAGGAATTAACGCAGACAGTTGAGGCTTGTATAATGAACTTAGCGGACATTGATATGTTATTTGGCAATGTAGTTCCGCAACCAGTGTGGGCTAAAATTCGTAGAGAGGATCATCAAGCTGCCTTAGGTGGTGATTGGGCAGCTATCACTGCAGCAGATGGTCAACAAATAGGTGGTGCGAAACCTGAACCCCTAATAGCTAATCTACCAGGTAGAATAATTGATCTAATGAAGACTCTGATGCCAGCATTGCGTGTTAATTGGGACAAGCTGTCCGCATGCAGGCAGAAGAAAGACGAAAGTGTCTCCGATTTCTTCACGAGGTTTGAAGAGACTTTTGTAGATCATAGTGGTCAGGACATGAGCACAGAAGGGGGACAAAGACTGTTTGTCGATAAATTTGTGCATAATTTGTTACCCGAATTATGCAATAAATTAAAAGACTCAGAAAGTGCGTGGGCTGTATCCACAACTGCGCAAATACTTGCGACGGCACAGTACTACGAAAATAGGGATAAAGAGGAAAAGGAGAAATCAGAGAAGAAAACGAAAGATTTAAAAACTAAAGTTCTTTTGCAACAGGCGTATCCGCCTCGCACAGATCAATCTAATACGCAGCAAGGTTCGTACCAAAGGACAGATTATAATTCATCAAGACCTCAATATCAGTGGAATCAGTGTGCGTACTGTAAGAAAGAGGGTCACTATAAAAATGAATGTCCGATCTTAGCGCAAAATAATGCAGCAGCAGCTCAAAGAGGTCGTGGTGGTTTTGTGCAGAATTCTAGAGGTCGAGGACGAGGTGCTATGCCTCCACAGACGAATGATCGTCCTTCCAATCACTTTGATCAACGTAATGGACAGGCTACTCAGCAGAATAGATCTCAACAATATCTTGTTGAAGACTATTGTGAAGTAGATGAGGGTTTTCAGCAAAATGGGTACTAGGACAGCCATGGACAGAGAGAGGGAGTAGTATCAGTTCCAGTGGATCAGAGTGGGCCTTATGTCGCAGTAGCAACATCAGGTGTAGTCGAACCGTTTCTCTTGGATACTGGTGCTGCAAAAAGTTCTATCATTCATGCGAAACTCCCTGGCGCACCTTTGTCCGGCTCAACAAATGTTTCCGTAGGTTTTTCAGGCGCCCCTGTTTACAACCCGATATCTGGTCCTTTGTCTATTTCTGTTGGACCGTCTCAATTGAAAGCACCCTTGATTTTGACGACAGGCTGTAATGAAAATCTGCTTGGTTTAGACTTGTTAAAACGACTATATGCGACATTGTACTGTTCTCCGGAAGGAGTACAACTCACGTTGGGTAAAAATATCACCTCTCCGATGTACTTGTCAATGGATGCACTCCCGCCAGAGCTGCGCTCACTCCCTGATTCTCTTTGGGCGACTGGTCCTAATGATGTAGGCCTTTTAGAAATTCCACCTTATGTGGTAACTTTGAAAGCAAATGTAAAATTTCCAAGAATTCCCCAATATAAAATATCTAGTGAAGGAGAGCGTGCACTTTTATTGATTGTGCAAGATTTGATTCAGAAAGGTGTGGTTGAAGAAACTAGAGGAAATGTCTGTAACAGTCCTGTATTACCAATTCTGAAGCGAACTGATCCTACAAAACCTCCAGTGTACAGGTTTGTCATTGACCTTAGAGAGGTTAATAAGATTGTGGTTCCGCAGTTTCCTGTGGTTCCGGACATTACTGCCTTACTAACACTGATTCCTGCTACAGCAACATGGTTCTCAGTTATCGACTTAAAGAATGCCTTTTTCAGCATTCCGATAGCCGAAGAAAGCAGAGATATTTTCGGCTTCTGTTTAGGAGGTCGAAGTTTCAGATTTAAACGCGCTCCACAAGGCTATTGTGAGAGCCCATCTATTTACAGTCAAGCATTAAAAAGCCAGTTAGATTCTTTTGTCCTTCCTCCAGGTTCTGCCCTAGTACAGTACGTAGATGATCTTCTTGTAGCTGCCGATGACAAGGAAACTTGCAAAGCAGCTACGATCCCCTTATTGCATCATTTGTCTAATTTAAATCACAAAGTGTCACCTTCCAAAATGCAATACTGCTGCCAAGAAGTAACCTACCTAGGTCATCTCTTGTCAAAAGAGGGAAGGAAGTTGACCCCAGAAAGAATAAAAGCAATTACACAGATGAGTGTTCCACGCACACAGAGAGAAGTACGTGCCTTTCTAGGTATTACCTCTTACTGTAGGCAGTGGATCCCAAATTTTTCTCTTTTAGCGAAACCATTGGTAGCTTTGACTGGGAAAAATGTTCCGAGTCCGGTGCCATGGTCTGATGAATGTCAAGAGAGTTTTACTGAATTACGAAAAGCATTGTGTTCAGCTCCTGTATTGGGTACACCTGATTACAGTAAGCCATTCACGCTCTACGTTCACGAGAGAGACGGTTGCGCGTTGAGTGTTCTGACACAGAAGTTTGGTGATAAACAACGCCCTTGTGCGTATTTCTCATCAACATTGGATCCGGTAGCCAGAGCGTTACCTAGTTGTTTGAGAGCTACAGCGGCAGCTGCGGCTTCCATTCGACAATCTGCTGGTTTGGTGATGAACAATATGCTAGTGGTCATGGTTCCTCATGCAGTGGATACACTCATGAATCGAACGAAGACTCAACACCTTACTAGTGCGAGACTATCTGGTTACGAGCTGACATTACTAGCGAGTCATATTCAGATCAAAAGATGTAATGTATTGAATCCAGCAACACTGTTGCCGACTGATCAGGAGTCGAGTGATTCCGAGCCACATGATTGCTGTTTTAAAACGGAGGAAGAGACAAAAGGACGTATCGATTTGAAGGATACTCCGTTATCCGATCCAGATGGTACGCTGTATGTGGACGGGTCATGTTTTAAATTGGAGAATGGTGATGTGACCGCTGCTTATGCAGTAACGACTTTGAAGACGATTGTGGAGACTGCAAGAGTGAGTCAGAATTCTGCCCAAGCTGCAGAATTAATAGCTCTAACAAGAGCGTGTGTTTTAGCCGAGGGAAAGAGAGTGAATGTGTTTACAGATAGTCAGTACGCATTTGGCGTGGCCCATAGTTTTGGCCGTTTGTGGAGAGAGAGAGGTTTCATTACGTCCCATGGGACTAAGATCCAACATGGTCAGCTAGTTAACGACTTGTTGGAATCTCTAACCTTGCCGACTGAAGTTGCGATTGTAAAGTGCAGTGCTCATAAAGCAATCATGGATGACGTTGGTCGTGGGAATGCTTTTGCTGATGAAATTGCTAAACAGACAGCTAGAGACATGATGAGCAGAATGTATGTTGCTACGTCTGCAAGATGGATTGCTGAGTCTGGAATGTGTGAAGATACTATGGAAAGTGTGAAAGAGATTCAGAAAGAAGCAACTGAGGAAGAAAAACGTGTATGGAGAGAAAGTACGGGCAAGTTGGACTCGAATGGATGTTGGATTGATTTGACAGAACAGCAGCGTTGGATGTTGCCTGATGCGTATGTACTTGCAGTGGTGACGATGGCTCACGGAGTAGCACATATAAGCTCTAAAGGAATCTGTAAGATGTTGGCTCCGGTGTGGAAAAATGAGGGAATCAGTAAGTGTGCAGAGAGAGTGGTGAAAAATTGCATGGTGTGCTTGATGCATAATCCTGGCAAGGGAACTCCAACTCCAGCTGGTCATTTCGCTCCTCCTTCCTGCCCTTTTGAAGTGATTTAGTTAGACTTTATTCACATGGACCGCTGTAATAATTTGAAATATGTCCTAGTGGTGGTCTGTGCTTTTTCCAGATGGTTAGAAGCGTACCCACTAAAGGACAACACTGCCCTTTCAACTGCCAAAATTCTTCTCAAGGAATATTTCCCTAGATACGGAATGCCACGGATTGTATGGTCAGATAACGGAAGTGAGTTTATAGGGAAAGTTATGCAGAGTGTGTGTGCCGGCTTAGGGCTGAAACAGAAATTCCACAGTGCGAACCATCCCCAGTCTGCTGGTTTAGTGGAGGGTTACAATGGCACCCTCAAGCTGAAAATAGCTAAAATACAAGCATCCACAGGTTTAGCCTGGCCAGACGCACTTCCTTTGGCCTTGTTATCAACGAGAGCAACTGTACATTCTAGAGTAGGGCTTAGTCCGTATGAAATTGTCTTTGGCCGTCCGGCAAATATTTGGGGTGTGCCGAGGCCCAAACAGTTTTGTTCCATAGAATATCCTATGTTGATAGACTACCTTTAGGACTTGACTGCTAAATTGAGTCTTATTCATCAACAGGTTTTCGATGCTTTGCCAAAACCTCCGGAGAGTCCAGGACATCAGCTGAAACCGGGAGACCTGGTCGTCATCAAGAACTTTGCGAGGACGAAGAACCTTCAGCCGAGATTTGTCGGCCCCTTTCAAATCCTACTCGCAACGAGGACAGCAGTTCGTGTGGCCGGACGTAAACACTGGGTACACGCATCACATGTAAAGCGTGTACCCTTGCCACTTCCGTATGACGACTGGGTGAAGAAGAGAATTGGTTCTTCCGAATTCGAAAGTACACCGAAGTTCATCTCTTTCAGCTATGCCGATTTGATCACCGACACTCCAAGTCCTGACTCTCCTTCTGAAAAGACTCCTTTGAACACTGAACGTTTGTCACCTGCATCAGTAAAGACTCTGTCATCTGCGAACCTGAACACTGCAACAGCTACCAGTGAAACGCTTTTTGCCGATCAGACAGTACCTGCAAAACAGAGATATAACTTAAGAAGCCGAAAAATGGACAAATAAAGCAGGCAACTGCATACTGTGATGTTTTAAAATATTGAACTTTTGCCCTCAGCCAGGAAGTTTGCTATTATTTTATTGTTTTAAAATTGCCTTGCCGTCTGGGTAGCCGTAGGGTCGTGGCTGTGTGCCTAGTTGAATCTGCGGGGGTCTGACACAAGGTCGATCTTTCTGTTGGTTCTGGGAACTCCCAGGGCTGATAGAGGCATTTTCATCTACGTACACATCATCAGTGGTCGCGAGCGGATTGTAGAAGATGGAGCTTCCTGCGCTGCAACGAGAAAATGGGATTTATGTTCGCAGAAACAGACTTTATAGAATTCTTCATAGCAAATGCTTTTTGATGCAATGTGCCATTACATTCTTGATTATTTTAGCAACATTGGTGGGTGGAATCGTCTTTAGTATAAATTTGATTTTTGTGCCAGTTACTACAATACCTCCCCTTGATCCTGCTACTTCTACTGTTTCTTCTATTCACTCTTTTCACTCGTTTCCTGAACATGAGCAAGCCCGACGCTCAGAATTCATTAACAACACTTTTGTACAGCTCTTGCACCAACACCAACTAGTAGTTAACACTACAGACTGCTGGGTGTGTGGCTTGATACCCCACACTATGGATAAAGGTATTCCCTATCTGGTTTTGCCTTTCAGCTACAATGGATCATTTCAGGCCCTTCAAACCATCTTTGCTTATGCCCTTGAAACATACCCTCCACGTCCACCGCGTTCCACTAAGTATAACTCTGCCAACAAAGCCTTAGTCCAGGGAATTATTGACATGGTCAAGGACGTCAATAATACTCCATCATACCCTAGAGACGAATTAAGAGTATATTTAAGTTGGAATACTTCAGAGTATCGCCTTAGTTTAGGAGAAAGCAAGCGTAAAAGCTCAACTCCAATCTGGGTCGTACCTCACCGAGGTCAGGTCTGTTTGCAAGGTAATGGGAGAAATTCGAGAGCTCAGCTAGGGAGGAGTGAGTGCGTAGAGACTTATGTGTTTCCGGCTAACTCTTCCCCTGCCTTTCTCACTGCTAGGGGTACCTACTTCATTTGTCGAGACAGAGCTTATACATGGTTGCCTGCCGACTTTTCAGGATCATGTTATATTGCTCGATTGTTGCCTCCGACATACACTGCTTCATCTGATTATCACAGTGCCAGAGTAGCGAGAGGTGTCTTCAGCAAGGAAGATACCGCTGGTCAGGAAGCTGGAGACTTCTTCAAAGGCTTCCTTCCGTTTTTGGGGCCTATGGCCAATAGTAGAAACATACGTCAGCTAACACGGGTAGTTGAATCTACTATTACCGAAACTGCTGGTGCCCTTAGCAATCTGACAGCTGAGCTTCAGGCGGATAGACTCATGACGTTGCAGAACCGTATGGTTCTAGACGTTATACTTGCAGATCGAGGTGGGGTATGCAGAATGATCCAATCGAGCTGCTGTGTCTTTATTCCTAATAATGCTCCAACAGTCTATGAGGCGATCTCTAAGCTACACAAGATTTCCGACTCTATACATGTAGATAAGGGAAATTGGTCCTTTATGGAGTGGTTTTGGACTCTGATCTCAGCGTGGGGATGGAAGGTTCTAATGGTCATTGGTGTCATCTTAGTATTCCTCTTCTCATGCTGCCTGATTATCCAGTGTGGTCCTGCTCTGTGTAGTCTCTGTGCTGCAACTTGTCTCAGAAAACCACCTGCGTATGGAGAAAAGGCACGAGAAAGGATGATGATACAACAGCATGTCACTGACCTGATGAGCATAGAATTGGATTCTGACATAGACTGAGTAATTGCCTATGTAAGGGCAAAAGGAGGTTCTGAGGTTCCGTGACGATTTGAACCCGTGTTTTCAATATTGTCGGAAATACATAATATTGGTATCAGCGAACCGCAAATGATCCATTTAGCATATCCTGGTGTTTTCGCCATGCTACGAGCAAGAGCACTCCTGTTATGAACACATTTCTGATCTACCCACGGCATCCATCTTAGATCATGGCGGCCATTTTGTCTCTCTTGCCCTCACATACGCAATAGCCTCTGATCACTTCATTTCGATTAAGGACACGTAGCCTTAGCCGGAGATTCACCTCTATCATGACACGTGCACCTTAAACCAGATCACGCTGTAGCTGCATGACTCGACAAAGGCTGCCTCCTCTGCCCGAGGCCAGTCCTGTTAAACTGGTCTTCGCGTCCATTGTCCTGATCATGATTAGGCGGCCGAAGCCGGTAGCCTTGCCCATTTACAACCCACAAGCATCTCTTATCCCGCTTTCCTATCTTCCACACCTGGCTCCGTTCCTTTCTTTCTGAAACTTTATTAGGGGGAGGTAACAAACTTTACGATGAGGCGGTCCGGGTCCTGAATGCAATATTGACAGGGAATTGTGATGAACTAGTGGGAACCCCTCTTCGTAGATGTTTCGTATCAGATTGTATCAACGGTTCCTGTGTACGCCAAATATTTATTGTTTATGACACAAAGGTTCTGGGAATGTACCAACATGTGAAGAATTCGCCTGAAGGCCAAAAAGTAGTATATAAGGAGCAACCCACTTTGTACAATTTGAACAGGCTCCTAGAATCTGCCCATGTGTGGTTTTTGTGATTTCTGTGTCCCTGCAGTAATAAACCTTTGGTCTTTATTTTATTTTATTTATTTATTTTAATTTCTTTTATAGCGCTGGAATCAATCCCGTAAGGGTATCTCCGCGCTGAGCCAGCTATAGAGTTCTCAGTCACCATCGAGAAGCCCGTGTTTCTGTTCATTTGTGCACCAAGGCAGGTGGAACTCCGGGGTCTTTGGGTGTTGTTCCCTGACACCTCTGGACGGAACCAAAAAGTCCAGAACTCCAGACTGTATAAATAGCGCCAATGATATGACGTCCTCCTTTCTTGCTGCTCAGAGTTAAGTTTTATGTGTGGCGCTAAGGACCTTGAGGCAGCCATACCAAGGGTTTGTGTCAGCCTTGCACCCTGCAAAGTGAGGCCAGGGAAATGCAAAACCTAAGTGAGATTTATCAGGCTATGCAAAGCCACTGTGCATGGCTCTGCGTGGCTTGATACATCCGGAGTAACACAAGGCGGGGCAAACTACTGCCTTTCATTACTGTGCCCAAGGGAGGCGTTCCATGGGTGGAGTGTGGTTGTTCCATGGTTGGAGTGTGGGTGTTCCATGGGTGGAGTGTGGGTGTTCCATGGGTGGAGTGTGGGTGTTCCATGGGTGGAGTTGTGGGTGTTCCATGGGTGGAGCTTGGGCGTTCCCTGGGTGGAGCATGGGTGTTCCATGGGTGGAGTGTGGGTGTTCCATGGGTAGAGTGTGGGCGTTCCCTGGGTGGAGCATGGGTGTTCCATGGGTGGAGTGTGGGTGTTCCATGGGTGAAGTGTGGGCGTTCTATGGGTGGAGCTTGGCGTTCCATGGGTGGAGCGTGGATGTTCCATGGGTGGAGTGTGGGTGTTCCATGGGTGGAGCTTGGGCGTTCCCTGGGTGGAGCATGGGTGTTCCATGGGTGGAGTGTGGGTGTTCCATGGGTGGAGTGTGGGCGTTCTATGGGTGGAGCTTGGCATTCAATGGGTGGAGCGTGGATGTTCCATGGGTGGAGTGTGGGTGTTCCATGGGTGGAGCATGGGCGTTCCATGGGTGAAGTGTGGGTGTTCCATGGGTGGAGTGTGGGTGTTCCATGGGTGGAGTTGTGGGTGTTCCATGGGTGGAGCATGGGCGTTCCATGGGTGGAGTGTGGGCGTTCCATGGGTGGAGTGTGGGTGTTCCATGGGTGGAGTGTGGGTGTTCCATGGGTGGAGTTGTGGGTGTTCCATGGGTGGAGCGTGGGTGTTCCATGGGTGTTCCATGGGTGTTCCATGAATGGAGTGTGGGTGTTCCATGGGCGTTCCATGGGTGGAGCATGGGTGTTCCATGCGGTGGAGCGCGGGGTTGTATGACATGACAACGCGTTGTATTACCATCTGTGCCATTACAACGCAGGAATTACAACGCAAGTCGTTACAACGACTTTTGCTGGATAGTGGAATAGTTTAATTTTCTATTCCAACTCCAGCCCACGTTGACAGTAGGGAAGGAGTTGGATAGAAAATTAAACTATTCCCTATCCAAGAGCACCCTCCAGCGAAAGTCGTTGTAACAACTTTCGTTGTAATTCCTGCATTGTAATGGCAGTGCGGGGTAATCCCTGCGTTATCATTTCTGTTCACCAGCGTTCTATGGGTGGAGTGTGGGTGTTCCATGGGTGGAGCGTGGATGTTCCATGGGTGGAGCGTGGGTGTTCCATGGGTGGCGTGTGGGTGTTCCATGGGTGGAGTGTGGGTGTTCCATGGGTGGAGCGTGGGTGTTCCATGGGTGGAGTGTGGGTGTTCCATGGGTGGAGCGCGGGCGTTCCGTGGGTGGAGCGCGGGCGTTCCATGGGTGGAGTGTGGGTGTTCCATGGGTGGAGTGTGGGTGTTCCATAGGTGGAGTGCGGGCGTTCCATGGGTGGAGTGTGGGTGTTCCATGGGTGGCGTGTGGGTGTTCCATGGGTGGAGTGTGGGTGTTCCATGGGTGGAGCACGGGCGTTCCATGGGTGGAGTGTGGGTATTCCATGGGTGGAGTGTGGGTATTCCATGGGTGGAGCGAGGGCGTTCCATGGGTCGGGTGTGGGTGTTCCAAGGGTGGCATGTGGGTGTTCCATGGGTGGAGTGTGGGTGTTCTTTGGGTAGAGCATGGGCGTTCCATGGGTGGAGTGTGGGTGTTCCATGGGTGAAGTGTGGGTGTTCCATGGGTGGAGTTGTGGGTGTTCCATGGGTGGAGTGTGGGTGTTCCATGGGTGGAGTGTGGGTGCTCCATGAGTGGAGCTTGGGCGTTCCATGGGTGGAGCATGGCTGTTCCATGGGTGGGCCATGGGTGGAACATGGGTGTTCCATGGGAGGATCATGGGTGTTCCATGGGTGGCGTGTGGGTGTTCCATGGGTGGTGTGTGGGTGTTCCATGGGTGGAGCGTGGGTGTTCCATGGGTGGAGCATGGGTGGAGCGTGGGCGTTCCATGGGTGGAGCATGGGTGTTCCATGGGTGGAGCATGGGTGTTCCATGGGTGGAGCTTGGGTAAACCCACACATCCAACCATGGATTTTGGGGCAATTCCAGATTTACAATTAGTTGTCGACTCGGGAATGTATCAAATTGTTATGGAGGACGACAAGTGAATATATTGTTCTTTTTTCTTGTTTTTCCTCTTTGTGTAGCACATGTAACAAGAAGAAAATGCCTCTCAAGATTGTTTTTGTGCACGAAGGGTTCACTACCTGCACAGAAACAATCCTGCCTGTAACGCAGGCACCCTTGCATCATTACACAAGGGTGCCTGTGTTAACGCAGGTAGAGTGAAGGTGGATCGGATAGATGTTACTTTTTACCAATCAGTCCTGGTTGTCGTGGCATCTCCACACAGTCAGTATTGCTTCGCTCTAAGAAATGGTGGAGTAGTTGCAAGACATCCCTCTCACTAGGAAGCCCCTCTTGCAGGTGTTCCCCTCTCACAGGATGTCCCGGTAGCCCTCTTCACCAGGTTTCCACTGGACTTGGTGCACTTTGCTGTGTCGCTCCGATGCCACCCGCTGGGTGTGTGGAGGAAGCGCTATGACTCCCACCATCAAGTCCTCAGCTCCACCTGAAGGGTGGAGCTAAGGCCCCCATTATCTGGAATGCCCTTCCAAAAAACCTGCACTGTAACCCCTCCTTTTTCAGCTGCAGAAAAGACCTCAAAATCCATCTCCTCAACCATTACTGGGGATCCTAATCTTGTGTCCACCACTGGATCGCCAATTCAATCAATTACACTCGTTCAGTAATATTTGTACATTTGCCTGAACATCATCTACCCAATTACTAGATATGTATATCTCTTCCCCATGTTTATCTATTTTATCTATGTTCCCAAGGTGTTTTTGTGATCGCTTAGCTATTTGTATGCCATGTCTGTCCAATACCATTATTGGTGGTCCTAACCTGTGTCCTGCACCTGATCGTCAATCACCTTGTTATACTTGTTCATTTCTCAAACATCATATACCTAATTACTTGAAATGTATAGCTCAGGCACCTGAATATCTTTGATGACTTATAGATCTCACATGATGTTTCATTACCTTCTACATACTTGTTTGCCATGTTTCCTAGGTATAATGTATATCTATTCTGTATTAGCATATCTCATATGATGTTTCTTCATCGTTTATCCACTTGTTTGCCATGTTTGGTATATATTAGCTTTTATTGTAACGCGCTCTGATACCTCTGGTTCTAGACAGTGCTATATGAAACATTTTTAAATAAATAAATAAAATAAACAAACTCCTGCCACTTAGCACAAGATCTTCATCATCCTGAGACCTGCGGAAGAGCGGCTGTAGACTCATCTCTCGTGGCGGGACCAGCTCTCACCGGCGTCCCTGAGGCCTTTGCCCTGGGTCGCCAAGGTCTGGTGTGGAGTGGTCGGATCCTCTTCTTCTGGACGTCCGAGCAGTCTCACCATCCAGTCGCCCGTACGACCCCAAAGGTGGATGTCACGAATGATCTAGCTTGCTCACATCTGCAATCACCAGGTTTCCGAAGATTCATGGAAAGGTAGTTTGGTAGTTTCTCTAATTGCCACTGGTGTTCTCCTGGTCCTGTGCTCCATGCCAGATGTTCTTGCACTTGTCACCTTTCCTTCTGGTGTGCGAGTTGTCATATCACACTCTCCTCTCTTCTTCTTTCTTCTGCTTGAGCTTTCTTCGGTTAGCTTCGTGGTGGCGTTATGCCACACAATTTCCTACTTCTTGTTCTTTCGATTCACAATGCATTCTAGCCTCATCTTCTTACTTGTCTTTACTGACCAGACCTCCCCCTGTGACGAGCACTTCATACGGGTCTCCCTGGTCTTGTCCCACCCCTAGGACAATGCTTTCTCTTCCTTCGATGATCAGACCTGTCATTGTGACCTTCTTCTTGTCAATACTCATTCTCGGTCTTCATTCTTTAATTCCAGGTTTTCTTCTCTGACCTCTTCTTTGGTCACTGTCACTCTGACCTCTTCTCAGGTCACTGCTTCACCGACATTTTCTCCGGCCACCGCTTCACCGACCTATTACAGGTCATCCCTCTTGAGGGCATGCTCCCAGCACCTCAATACCACACTAAAGTCTGCCTTAAGCCAGTGGAATATTCAAGGTCAGTCTTTGCTCAGACAGCACCCTAGGTAAAACCAAAGTGAGCGCCTTTTCTAACACCCTTACCCCCTCAAAGCTCCCCATCTTTACACATTTGCCTTTTCTAAGCACTGCATATAATAGATATTACTATGACACCACTTAACATTGTTGTTTCTGTGCTATTCTTTTGGTGAGAATGAAAAAAGCATGCTCTGCAGTCTGACACTGTTCTTTATTGTCCTTATCACCAAGAGAGAACAAGCATTGGCGTAGCCACTAGGTCTCGCTTTGGGACCTTGTAAGTATTTCGTTATGCAGTACAATATCCACACACAAGCACACACACATACAACCACACACACAGCCCCACACAACCACACACAACCCCACAAACAACCACACACACAACCACACACAAGAACACAACCACACACACACAACCACACACACACAAGCACACAACCACACACAACCACACAACCACACACACAACCACACACAACCACAAACACACACACAACCACATACAACCACAAACACACACACAACCACACACAACCACAAACACACACACAACCACAACCACACACACAACCACACATACAACCACACACACAACCACACACACACAACCAAACACACATAACCACATAACCACACACACAAGCACAACCACAAGCACAACCACACACACAACCACAAACACACACACACAACCACACACACACAACCACACACACAACCACACCCAAACACACTCAACCATACACACACAACCAGACACAAACCACACACCTACACACGCACAACTGCACACACAGGTCTCGCTTTTGGGACCTTGTAAGTATTTAGTTATACAGTACAATATCCACACACAAGCACACACACATACAACGACACACACAACCCCACA
Organism: Lissotriton vulgaris; assembly: GCF_964263255.1. Classification (NCBI taxonomy): domain Eukaryota; kingdom Metazoa; phylum Chordata; class Amphibia; order Caudata; family Salamandridae; genus Lissotriton; species Lissotriton vulgaris. The sequence goes on along the minus strand of NC_141693.1, from coordinate 35,983,137 downwards.
CAACCACACACACAACCCCACAAACAACCACACACACACAACCACACACACACAAGAACACAACCACACACACACAAGCACACACACACAAGCACACAACCACACACAACCACACAACCACACACACAGCCACACACAACCACAAACACACACACAACCACATACAACCACAAACACACACACAACCACAAACACACACACAACCACAACCACACACACAACCACACATACAATCACACACACAACCACACACACATAACCACATAACCACACACACAAGCACAACCACAAGCACAACCACACACACAACCACAAACACACACACACAACCACACACACACACACAACTACACACACAACCACACCCAAACACACTCAACCACACACACACAACCAGACACAAACCACACACCCACACATGTACAACTGCACACACAATCACACACACAACCACATACACAACCATACACACACAACCAAACACAACCACACAAACACACACACACAACCACAAACACACACACACACACAACCACAGCCACACACCACGCAAGCACACAAACAAGCACAACCACACATACAACCACACACACACAACCACACCGTCAGTGCACACTTTCGCCAGGCACAGACACCATCATTCATCAGTGCACGCTTTCACTGGGCACAAACACCACCAGTCGTCAGTGCACGCTTCCACCAGGCACACACCACCTGATGTCAGTGCATGCTTTCAACAGGCACGCCCACACCACTAGCTGTCAGTGCACGCTTTCACCAGCCACAAACACACCACCAGCCGTCAGTGCACGCTTTCACCAGCCACACACACACCACCAGCCATCAGTGCACGCTTTCACCAGGCACACACACCACCAGCCGTCAGTGTACACTTTCACCAGGCACAAACACCACCAGCCGGCAGTGCACACTTCCACCAGGCACACACACCACCAGTGAACAATTTCTACAGACACACACACCACCGGCCGTCAGTGCACCCTTTCACCAGGCACACACACCACCAGCCGGCAGTGCACACTTCCACCAGGCACACACACCACCAGCCATCAGTGAACAATTTCTACAGACACACACACCACCGGCCGTCAGTGCACGCTTTCACCAGGCACACACACCACCAGCCGGCAATGCACACTTCCACCAGGCACACACACCACCAGCCATCAGTCAACAATTTCTACAGACACACACACCACCAGCCATCAGTGCACACATCAATTGTTAACGCATCCACAATTATCTAGTGTAGCAATCGCAGTATGGTGCACTTTACTTTTAAACATATTCATCTAAAGCGCAGCATGCCACCATTGCTACAAAAATAAATACACATTTTTTGGACTACAATTTATAGACTTTTGCTGCAATGGGTGTTGCAAGATTTAGCAATGCCAATAGCTCAAACTTAATTAATGCGAGACCTATTGCATTGCAAATGCTTGTTTAACATGTGTTTTTGGCTGGAACACTGGCGCTCTCATCTCTTCCTGACAGCCACTGTCGCAGCTTTACTTTTGCAATGTCTCCCCCAACCTATGGCAGGCTTCGCTTTTTAAAAGGGACACTTTACTGCCCTCTCTCCAGGGCATCTTCCTTCGCTCCGTTTCTAGATATCTGTTGCATTCTATATGATGTCCTACTATTTCCAGTTGTGCTGCAGTCATCAGCCTCTGTCCTTTAACATAACATAACGTTTGTATTTGTAAGTGAGAGGGTTGGCCAGATGTCATACAAACTGGTTCGGTGCAGCCTGGCATGACGGACAAGCATCAGTCACCAGTAGGTGGCAGTACTGCCACCGGATGAAAGGTATCGCAATGCATTTTGGTGTTTTTTGGCAGAAAGCAACAAAGAAGTTGGAAACCGAAAGCGAAATGAGTTCCCTACAATTCTAGGGCCCTGGATTTGAAAACGAATGGTAACAGAGCTCTTTAGTACTCAGTGCGGCTTTAGGTTAGGCCGGGGCCAAGCTGGTGTGGGCTGTCTTTGCAGGACAGCCTGAGGTGACAACAGAAGAGCTTGCTTGCAGAACTCTTTCTATGTACAATGATTGCAATGGCAGCATAACTGCTGGTTAATGCACCGGATGGAGAGGCTGCGATTTGTCTAGGCACAGTTGTGACTTGTGATAAAGTGACTTAAAGATAATAATAATCAGAATAAGGATTCTGATACATTCAGCACTAATGCACTTTAAAAAGAGTGCCTTAGCCCTGGCTGCTTCATGTGTCCATAGATAGTGTGTAGTAATTGTATAGCTCTTGAATCCCTGGCGGCGCAGTACCCAGGCTAATGTGCTGCACGGCTAAACACTTATAAGGTCCAAGGCGAGACCAATTGGCAATGCCAATGCTTGTACTGTTTGTTGTTGGCAGGGTGCTTAGGTCCTCTTGTTCCCTCTCTTCCGAAGTCTCTGTTGTAACCCATGTCCTAGTTTGGCACGGGGGAGACGGGTTTGAATCCCGGTTTCGGCTCAACATCATGTGATTCGGGGATCGCTCTGTGGCTAGGAATGAAAGGAATGTGTACATTCGCGGTTTGTCGTTCAACGTTCTAATGCTTTCTTAGAACATACTCTTCTAGACAAATTACACGGGAGAAAAGCACAAAGGGTGTTCAGACTTTCAAATGGGTCAGCCACTTATTATTTACTATTCCTACTCCAGTTTGCGCAACAGCAGGGAAGGTGTTGGATTTCATATCCAATACCTGCACACATGGCCTGTTAGGTGGGGAACGGAGCTCAAAGGGTTTAGGGCGGTATGCGTAGTGTTGTGAAACCTTCACGGGAACGAGGGAATTTCCGCTTCCTCCATATTTGCTGAATCAAATTAGGCGCACATTTGTTCCGCCTCTCTTGTGCTTAATAGTGGCTTTTGTCGAGAAGACTTTGGGGCAGATTTATGTTGGTAATGCGCCACGTTTGCGACACGCAACTGCGGCATAAACGTAGCGCATCCCTACGACCAATTTACAATGTGACGCATCTAGGCAGATGCGTCACGTTGTAAAGCCCTGCGCCACATGTGGGCGTTTCGGCCCATGGTGGGCATTCCGGGGCAGGTGCGCCTCGCAAAAGTGGCTGAGTGAAATCTATAAGATTTCACTCAGTCACTTTCAGGCCAATGCTGCGTCAAAACCCTGTGCCTGCTTGAAGCAGGCATAAGGCTTGACGCAGCATTGGACAGATAGGGCACCCCCGAGCCTTGTGGAGCTGCGTCGCGCTTGCGACGCAACTCCAGCAATGCGCCACCTTTACGGCACAGATGCGTCATGCATCTGTGCCTTTCTTCCAACATGGTGCGCCGCATTGTAAATGCGGCGCACCATGGGTGGCGGAGATGCGGCACAAAATAACTGGTGCATCCCTGGGGATGCTCCAGTTATCATAAATCTGCCCCTTTGACCATATTCGGAGGAAAGCGTCACTTATGTGGGGAGATTAACAGCAGCCAATGAATGTTTTTGTACCTTCTGTGGCACCAAACGTTGATGTTATTTAAATTTTTCGGCTACTGTCCTTATCTATCAGACTAACGCTGATTTTCTTTCTTCCGGTCTATGTTTGCTGGAGGCTGACGGTCGGAAGCGGGGTGATGGAGTGATGGCTGGATCCCCCTTAAGCAATCGGATGATCGCAGCACGGGTCCTTAGGTTGGCTGCACCGACGCGGAGCACAGAACAGATAGTCCGGTGGTAACTCACAGGGGCTCCGAAAGGATACAGTACAAGTGGCCTACGGAGCTGAGGGTGGAATTGAGGCCCCCGTGCCAAGTCCTGGTGTCGACTCAACACCAAGTGGTTAGTATGTGATAGGCACACGGGTAGTGGTTTTGCCTTAATTCTATGATTAGGGGGGTCCATAATTCTGGGATCGGGTCAGTTCCTTTACCTACAGATGCTGAAAATCACACAGACGAAAACAGGAGGGCATCAGGTAATGGAAAGGTTTAGGGGGTTAAAACATGATAACTGCAGGACGACTTAGGGGCGGGTAGAACTGTCCCTGGAGGGCATAGCAGGCTTCGTAGGTGGAGCAAACACCAAGGGCAGAACACACGAGCTGTTGGCCTCCAAGGGCAGCGTTCTACTTCTCAGGGGCTTGTCAGGGTAAATGTAATCTGCCCGCACTCCCCCATCCATTTTAGCCTGGGTTGGCAGGAATACCCGGTTGCACATGCGACCGGATAGGGAACAGTGCAATAACACAAAGGCAGAAATGATCAGGTGCCTCTCGCACATGCGTATGTTTTAGGGTCGGTACATCGCTCTTGGTCAGCTCGGACAAACGGGGAGCTGGAGTTAGCGCTGTCCTCACCGTAGAGGAAAACAAAATAGTAGGAGATTCCATTGGCTGCATTGAATGACTCAGGGGCGATCAGTAGCTTGGGTAGCATATTGGCAATACAAACCACAGAATTTATGAGTTAGGCCTTTCCCGTAGAAGATTTACATCTGTGGTTGTCGTATAGCCCCAAACTCAACCCCACAGCTGCAAGTGGTACGTGTATAGTGGGGGGTTGAACCGAATCCCAGGGTGCATGGGTATAGGCCCAGCAGGACTGGATTCCAGTCGGATGGCCTGTATCATCCTCCGCAATTATCTGGACAGTCTGGCTCACTCTGTCCTACGGGGTGCAGCTCATTGGCAGGGAGCTAAAGGAATGAAATAGACAAATGCATTTGGTGATTCGAAGCTTCCGCCACTGGGATCTTGACATTCAAGGGGGGAGGGCAACCAGGCCTCCGGGACTACAATTTGGCGTGGGAGAAATTAGCATCGGGAGGCCGCCGTGAAAATGGGGTGATCGCCTGGGATGCCATCACATACCCCATAGATTTACATTCACTCCAATTAACCTGGGTCGGCACAACGGGGCCACCAAAATACTTGCAAGAAAAGCGCACAGAGTGCCTAAGGTGTATATTCGCCCCCCCCCCACCACGCTTTTGATAGCAAAGGGGTATGATTAGATGGCGGGGCCAACTGGGAAGTTGGTGGGCCAGGGTAGAGTATAGCACGAATAGCAGTCATTCTGTGGTTCTGGGCAAATCCTATGAAAGTTACATGTACTAATCCCACTCGTGCGTAAGGGTGAACGTTTCCGTCAGTTACGCGAAGCCCATGGAAACTGCCAGGCTGGGTTCACGCTATGTAATATGGCAAACTAAGGGGGTTGGGCGGTGGACGGGTCCCAGCATATCCTTCTCTGAGAGCCGGCACGTTCACCATCATGCACATAACCATCATGAACATAAGGCTTGCTATAATGTTCTGTTTTCGGGAGGGCAGCAGCATCAGAGGACGTAGATGCGGGTAGGCCCAGTGGCACTACATGCTTGAGGATGCCCCTAAGCTCCTAACAAGACTTGGTTGTTTCCGTTCTTGGAGCAAAATTCATGCGGAGTTAAACATGGAATCAGTGAGGAGGATTTTTGGGGTGGGTATGTAACGTCCTTCCACATATTTATAGTCATGGCTGGTAGAGTGCAAGGGTGGCCAATGTTAGATCTGGGGGTCTCTAGTTGGCAGAGGCAGGCACCAAAGTCCAAATATGGACACTTGCTTCCAGTCAGGGTAAGGGGGATACACTCTTTAGGTAACCCCTGCTCACCCCCTTGGTAGCTTGGCACGAGCAGACAGGCTTATCAAAAGCAATGGGTAAAGCATTTGTGCCAACACTTTAGCCTTTAGTCTTTAGCCTTTTGTGGGGCGTTCTGGATGGCAGAGCTAGTGCCAAGCTCCAAGATGGACAGACAAGGGGGAATGACGTTGGGGGATGTGGTGGTGGCCTCTGAATTACTGCAGGTGAGAGTGCGGAGGTCGAAAACAGACATGCTAGGGAAAGGTGTCTGGGTACAACTAAGAGCGGTTCAGGGGGCGGGTTACTGCCGGGTGATGTTGATGGAGAAGTTCCTGCCGATCAAACCAGGGTGTGGGGATGATCGGCTGCTGGTACACGCAGATGGTACACCTTTGACGAGATTTCAGTTCACACGATTATGTAAGCGGGCGCTGGAATTGTTGGGTGAGGAAACAGCTCATTTCACATCACATTCGTTACGTATTGGGGCGGCGACTACAGCAGCGGAATTGGGACTCTCATCGAGCGCAGTTAAGAAGGTGGGCAGGTGGAGTTCGTCGAGTTTTGAGCGCTATGTGAGAACACAGCTGGTGTAGGATTTTTAGGGATGGAGGCTCCGGGGGTGCGCAGGGTGTAGATAAGGACGCCTTTGAGCGCCTACGGGACGCTTTTCTAGCTAAGGCGACAGTGCCTACCCCTGCGTCACTCCTGCCCCAGGATCCTTCAACATAGGCTTGGACTGCCCTTTCCTCCCCGGGAGGGAACTCCCCCACAGATACGGATGAGGATGATGAGGATTCGGTGCGATCTTGGCGACCGTCCAGCTCCGCGACGGAGTTACCCAAGGATACTTCAGGCATGCTCGATCCGGATGACATAATTCATCCGCGGTCGGCCGCTTGGGCGCCTGGGGACAAAGTCGTGCAGTTTGTGCCGGGTCGCCTCCGCAAACCTTTAGAGAAGAAAGCGCGGAGTTGTCTGAGAGGGGAGTGTCCCCGTCCAACGTTGGAGGGGAAGGTCGCCATGACCCCGGAGTTGGACGGGAAAATGGCCATGTTCATGGCCAAGTTTGTTAAGGACCCCCGTAAGGGGATTGACCGCTCCTGGCGCTCATGCCAGGACAAGTTGTTAGACGCAATAGGCCCGATCACAAAGATCTTAGATATGGCAGGGGAGGCCAAAGTGTCGGGCACTCCCATATCCCCAGAAGTGTTGTCGAACTGGGCGCAGAGGGCGGTCATATTTTTAGGAAACGCAAACTGCGCTCTTTCGACGGAACGGCGGCGTTCCTTGCTAATCAAGTTGGATCCCAAATTGGGGGATTTGGCCTCTTCGGAGGCAGGCGCCGTGGCGCAAGGTAGTCTCTTTGGAGAACCCTTTATCAAGGAACTGGGGAAGTTTGTGTCTACATTCACCTCTTTGGACAAGGCCCAGTCCACTATTAAGAGGGTTTTCCACCAGCGTTTTTCCCAAGGGGCTGGTCGTGGTAGGGGCCTCACAACCGGCCGTGGCGGTCAGAATCAACCCAACAAGGGGCAGGGCTCCGGCAGAGGCCAATACAATACCTCTGCGAACTACACCAATTTCTACCCGACCAGAGGTCAACGCTTCCGAGGACGTGGAGGATTCAGGAACTACGCAGGAGGCAACAATTCCCACGGTGAGTGTGATCCCCGCAGATCAAGTTTTAATTGGAGGAAGGCTGGCATGTTTTCCAGAGGCTTGGGCGGATATTACGGCGGACGTGTGGGTTCGTCAAACCATGCGTGGTTTTCGTATTGTGTTCGACAATCAACTGCGCCAGCTAAGACCACCTCGCCCCATAGTTTTTCCCAGTCAGATGCGCAGTTGATCGACGAAGAGGTCTCAGCGCTATTGCGCAAAGGGGCTATTTGTCGAACAACGCGGTACCCCTGCGGATTCCTCAGCAACATTTTCCTAGTGGAGAAGGTAGACGGGGGCAAAAGACCAGTAATCAATCTCATAGATTTCAACGGCTGGTTGGTATACAATCATTTCAAGATGGAGGGCATCCATCTACTGAGGGACGTATTACTTCCGAATGACTGGATGGTCCGCCTGGACCTCAAAGATGCGTATTTGGTGGTACCCATCCATCCTCCTCACCGCCGTTTCCTCCAGTTTCTCTGGAAGGACCGGGTCTTCAAGTTCACAGCCCTTCCATTCGGGCTTTCCTCGGCCCCTTGGTGTTTCACCAAGCTGTTACATCCAGCGGTGGAAGTCCTGCGGAGCCAGGGAATTCGGTTGATCGTGTATCTGGACGACATCCTACTGATGGCCCAGAGCCCAACCGAGTTGGTACTTCAACTCAATTGAACGATCTACCTGTTACAGGGACTGGGGTTCATCATCAACAAGGACAAGTCTGTCTTCACTCCCACCCAGAACATAGTGTTCTTGGGGTTTGTCGTGGATTCTCTACAAACGTCGCTCAGTCTTCCATCCAGGAAGATGGCCAAAATCAAACACGAACTGCGACAGACGATCTCCAAGTCGCACACCGCCCTTCGGCAGATTGCCAGGGTGGTAGGACTTCTCTCGTCCTCAATTCAGGCAATCTTTCCGGGACCCCTTCATTGCCGGGCCCTTCAACGGCTCAAAGCGCATCATCTGCGCAAAGGACTGTCCTACGACCACCTGGTACCTCTTTCAGTAGAGGTGAAGGAAGAAATGGCTTGGTGGCTTGCCCATATGGAGGCGTGGAACGGTCGAGCGATCTTCGGGTCTGTGCCGGACTTGGTAATAGAATCTGACGCCAGCAGGTCCGGCTGGGGCGCCCGCTGCGGGGATTTTTCCACAGGCGGCGCTTGGTCAACCGACGAACAAAGGCTTCACATCAACTGCCTGGAACTTCTGGCAGGATCCTTTGCTGTCCGTTGCTGGACCAGGGATTCCGCGAAGTCATGTGTTCTTCTGAGAATGGACAACGTCTCAGCGGTTCGGTATGTGAACCACTTGGGAGGTCCGCGATCACGAGCGCTAGCAGATCTGGCGAAGGATTTTTGGGACTATTGTCTGGCCCATCAGATCTCGGTAACGGCGGAGTACCTTCCGGGACAAGCCAACCAGGTAGCGGATTGGCACTCGCGATACCTGCGGGACTCCAGCCTTTGGAAGCTGGATGTTCGGGTGTTCCGCTGGCTGGCGGCAATGTGGGATCCTTTTTCAATAGATCTGTTTGCTTCCTGACTGGACTTCCAGCTACCGAAGTTCTTCAGCTGGAGGCCGGACCCTCTGGCGGAGGCCACGGATGCGTTCCTCCAGGATTGGAGTCAGGAACGGCCGTATGCCATCCCGCCCTTTTCCATGGTAGTGCGGGCGGCGGCCCAACTTCGCCGGCAGATGGCGGAAGTGGTGATGGTGACACCCGTGTGGAGATCGCAAGTATGGTTTCCAGTTCTTCTGGAACTTTCCTGGGATTCTCCAATCCTACTCCCCCGGCTCCCTCGTCTTATCCTCAATCCGGACGGGAATCCTCAGCACCTCCTCGTGCAGGGTTCTCTCTGCCTCATGGCATGGAGGCTTTCCGGAGACGCTGGTTGCTCCCAGGCCTTTCAGAGTCGGCTGAAAACCTTTTGTCCAAAGCCTGGGCAGGTAGTACCTCAAAGAGGTATAGATCAGCTTGGACCAGGTGGGTTCATTGGTGTCTTCGACGGGACTTGGATCCCATGGTCGCAGGCGTCATTCCCATCCTGAATTTCCTGGCAGAGTCGGCAGCGGACGGTTTAGCCTACCGGACCATTAACGCGATACGTTCTGCGATCTCAACAGCTCATGAGAAGTTGGATGGGGCTCCGGTTGGGGAACACCCCCTTGTCTGTAGACTCCTTAGGGGAGGGCAGCTTTCTTTGCCCCCGGAGCCGCAATATTCTGTCCTCTGGGACGTCAATGTGGTGCTGAATTTTTTTCTTTCATGGCAGCATAACAAATACCTTTCTTTAAAAGAGTTATCGGCCAAATTGGCTATGCTCCTCTGTTTGGTGTCGTGTCGCAGGGTCTCTGATGTGCGCGCTTTAGATGTCTCGGCGAGAGTGTTTTCCCCAGATGGGGTTACCTTTACCGTAGGCCGCCGCACAAAGTCCGCAACAAGGTCTATTTCTTATCCGGCCTTTGCGGACGTCCCCAAGTTGTGTGTTGTACAGTGTCTAAGGACGTATGAGAATGTCACTGTGGAACTTCGCCCTCCGGGTGAACGACAGCTCCTGATTGCGCTAAGAAAGCCACACAAGGCTGTATCTTCCCCCACTAAGGCCCGTTGGGTGCGGTGGGTATTACAAGAGGCTGGTATTGATACTAAAAAATTCGGAGCTCATTCAGCTAGAGGGGCCATGGCCTCAAAAGCTTTTTCCCTGGGGGCACGTTTGGAGGACCTAATGCGAGCTGCGGATTGGTCCTCAGATTCCACCTTCAAAAGGTTTTATTTCAAGCCGGTGGTGGATATTCCTTAATAGATTTGAAACTTACCGTCACTAAGCTAGGCAAATTTCGATTCTCCACCATAGGCCGGACGCCTATGGTGGAGAATTCTAAAATTCCAAATTCTAAATTTTGGTATGAAATGTGGTGGGGATCAATAGACTAATGGGAGATGTAGATTGGTGTTTATTTGTGGACACCTTTGATATCATGCTATTCCAAGAGACTTGAAGTATATGTACCCCCTTTAGAACGGGCTTTTCAAGCTACGCGCAAGATGCCATCGGGTGGAGTGGCCATATGGGTTAAAACATCCCTGGGAATTAATGTCCGGCAACTTCCTGTTGATTCGGCGGACATTTTAGCCGTCGAGTTAGTTTTCCAAAATGGCCTAGGAACCAGGATTTACAATGTTTATAACAGGGTCAATAAGTTGAACGAAGAAACAGATACCCTACGCATACTTGACCATGCATTAATGCGTCATTCCAACAACTCCCAGCTGCTGGTGTGCGGTGATTTTAATTGTACAAATGAACCCCAAGCCTCACTTCCGCCTGACTTTACACAAGAAGGGGATAACAAGTGGCAGGTTTCACCATTGGATTTACCTATGGTGAGGAGGACCGAGAGAGGAGCCCAGTTGTTGGCCCTTACCTTGCAACACGACTTACGGGCCACAAATGGAAGGACTCTATCATACCCCAAAGGGGAACCTACTTTCAATAGGTTAGATCAAGAAAGTAGGAGAGACTACTGTTTAGTATAACTAAATTACTGGCATGCAGTTGAGGATATGCAGGTTGTAAAAAGGGTAGATAGTGACCACAATGTTCTTGTGCTTTCCCTCATCAATAGAGCGACACCGGAGTTTATTTCGTCTGGAAGCCCCGATTTGGGGATTCTATCATTGGGCAATAACCAGAAAAGAATTACATGGGAATGGGTTGAGGATCATCCAGAGGCCCTAGGTCTAGTGAAGGGCAAGGTTACACTACTTTTGGAGAGAATGGCCACTCTGTCTCCGGATAGAGTTGATGAGATAATAGGCCCAACCCATGATCTCCTATATAAAGAAATAAGGGATGTGCTGGGTCGCCAATTCAATCACCAGAACAATGAACGATTGAAAAAGTACCAGGGCCGGGGTAAGGCAGAGGCATGGTTTAATAAGGACTGCAGGTATAGCAAGCAGGATTTACTAAGGGCTGTCAAGAATAAATCTTGCCCTGAAATATTAACCTGCAGAGCCACGTATAAACTAGCTATAACTTCTGCCAAAAAGGCATGGGAGGGTTCCCTATGGGAAACCCTACGCAGGACTCTCTACAACAAAGATTCCAAAACCTTCTGGAGTAAAGCCGCATATTGGCTTAAGGGAAGCAAGTGTGAACTGGTGTTTACAGTACAACCGGCAGAATGGGTAAACCACTTCGCCAACCTGTATGCTTTTAAAGACCAGGGACCACGGGTACTGGATGTATGCAAGATCACAACAGGGGCCGGGGCTGACCATATACCCCTTACACTCAAGGAGACAATGGGAGCAAGTGTAGCCAGTACTGCAGCCCGTGCCCCTGGACCAGACCGTATCCCAAGCGATCTATAAAAGGAGGACACTCTTCTATGGGGGCGATGTATTAACATACTATCTAAGTCGATCCTGAGAGGTGCCCCAGTACCCCCATCATGGAAAAATGCAGAAATAATTCCCATATTTAAAAAAGGTGACAGGGCCAGTCCTTCCAGTTACAGGCCGATTAGTCTTATGAATGCTGTACAAAAAAAAATGTGTGGACAGTTATTAGCCCGTGTACAGCAGTGGCTCATAGAAAAGAGAGTGCCGAGTGATTTTCATGCAGGCTTTAGAGCTAACATAAGTACTATGGGTCACATTTTTTGCCTGCTTTGCGTATATTGGAAGGAAGTTCAGCTGAAAGGAGGTGAGCTTCACGTGGCCTTTGTCGATCTTCGCTCGGCTTTTGACACGGTGCCTTGTGAAAAGCTGTGGAAGGTTCTTAAATATCTGGAATGCCATTGAGCCTCATAGACATCATTAGTAGGTTATATTCGCATAACACAGCACAGGTGAGATGGGGAGGAAATGGCCAATTGACAGATGTTGTTCCCGTCCAGTGTGGTGTCAGGCAGGGGTGCGTACTTGCACCCACCCTTTTTATCCTTTTTATTAATGATGCCATATCTCATTTGGATAGGGGAGGGTGTGATGCCCCAAAAATTGGCAGTATGAGAATTCCTCCCCTACTCTTTGCTGATGATACGCTATTAATGGCAAAGACTCCACAAGGACTACAGCAGATCCTAAATGATTTTACTAAGTTTTTCAGTGACCGTGGTTTGGATCTGAATGAGAGTAAAAACAAATACATGATCTTTAGAAAGGGAAAGTCAAAATCATATTTAAGACAGGTGTATTTGGGGAATAGTAAGTTAGAAAGAGTTGAGGCTTTTGATTATTTGGGGATACGCCTCTCATCTACCCTAAAATGGGAACCTCATATAGAAAAAGCTAAGATGCAGCTTATTCATCAAACTGCAAATCTGAGTAAGATACATAGTAAAACGGAGACCAGGCAGCTAGCACCCGCCCTTGAGATATATAATGCAAACATCTTGGGGGGTGTTCTCTATGGGGCAGAATTGTGGGGAACTGGCTAAATTACCTCTCTATCCTCAATAGAAAATCGTTTTATAAGGTCTTTGTTGGGCCTACCTGTAAATACTCCCTTAGTACCACTATACCTTGATCTAGCTCAGACAGTTAGCATCTAAAATCAGCTATAAATTACTGATGTTTTGGTATAGATTGTGGACTGTGGAAGATCAATATTCCTATAGGGAGCTCATTTTAGATCTCCTAAAATTTCCAAGAACCACTTCTATACCCTGGTTCAAGCCCCTAAGAACTATATTTGAACGGCTTGATTTGATGGGCTTTTGGACAGACCCTGGGAGCATGGTATCTATATCAAAGACCAGATTGAAAGCATTGTTCTGGGACAATATAGGGAAGCACTCGTACCAAACGAGAGAAAATAGCCTCACTGCTAATTTTTTATGTTTTAAAAACGCTCCTTGTTTTGAGGCTGCTCTGGATGAGGTAACTCCCTCCCTGGCTCGGAAACTTCTTATGCAATTTCGTTATAAAACGTTACCCATAAGAAGTATCTGTGGCAAATGGGGCAAGGATGGACCCACAGATGACTTATGTCCTGCCTGTAAATTAAATGCAGAAACAATTGTACACCTGTTGTTTTTTTGCCCAATCTACAAAAGCCTGAGGAGAAAATGGGTAATCCCTCTATGTAGGGTTATTGGCCCTGCCCACTATTTAGAGGTCTTTAGAACCCTGAGTGCTGACATCAGTAGGGTTGTGGTATTTGGTCTAGCAAGATACTGGTTTTCATCTTTGGTTGATAAGAACCACATTTTTATAATGATCTAATTAGTGAGCCTTTGCACAATTGTGTATTTTATTGATGATAGATAAGGATCTTTTGAGCGAACATGCTCATGTCAAGTTTGTAATGTTCTCCCATTGGCTATTGTGGTATTTTATATGGAATGATGAACTACCCCTCTTGTTGTATGTACTATGTTTACTGTTCTTTGTTTATTGTACTTTTACGATCTTACGATCAAAATAAAGTTTCAAGAGAGGGAATACTGTCGTCATAGATTTGAAATTCACTCTGGAGGGAAGAAAAGTGCATCAAGGTTCCCATCTGGAGCCAGTCACCCACTTTGGAAATGCCTATCCGTAGGCATTAAACCCTTTTAATTTAAGTATTTCTGTCAAGTTTCTACCCATCCATAGTGGGTTTCCTTGGTAATTTTCAGTATCCCTCCCATTCAGGAGGTTGCCTTTTTTTCTTAAAGGCACCGATATTTTGAATCCTACCCCGCATGGCTGCTGTGTACGCCTCTCATAATGTAACAGTCGATTCAAATTGTTTTCCAAGAAATAGATGTCTGACTCTGTACAACTCTCTCGCAGCATATTGTCATCTGTTACCTCCCAGGCATTCAGCCTCCAGACATTAGGAATGTGACATTGTTTCTGTCCTATTGTCACCCACAATGGAGAGTGGCCTGAAAAGCTCCTCGCTAAGTAGTCCATTCTGTGCATCGTGCCCACCTTGCCTGCTGATGCAAATATATGATAGAGTCTGGAGTATACTTTGTGAGAACCCGAATAAAAGGAGTAATTTTGGCCTTGTGGGTGGTGTCGTCTCCACAGATCGGTGAATCCCAAAGTGTCAACAAATTGCGCTGGAGGTATAATTCTACACGAGGTAAACATCACTCTCAATCTATCCAGGGCTGGGGAGATTATATAATTAAAGTCACCTCCTAGAATATGGAGAGAGGATTTGGCTTCCAGTAGGATGTCAGTGAGTTTGGCTAAGGTGTAAGATTGAAGATGGAGTGGGGCATAGGCACTGATTAGGGTGACACAACCTCCCCCAGAGGTCTTGAATTGCAGGCTCATGGCGGCCCTGGGCAGGGAGCGTAGGTAGGGGGCCCCAGAAGAGGGGCACCCGGCGGGGCTGAGCGCAGTGGCCAGTGAAGAGGGGGGTCAGGGTGTTTGGAAGTAGAACAGATCCGGAGGCCGTCAAATCCCTGCCAGGGGTCCCACGCAAATATGTATCCACCCTCAGAGGATTATTATATTAAGGATATATATTGGCGTGGTGGCCCCTGGGGTTTGGTGGCCCTGTGCAGGTGCACAGCATGCACATGCCTAAGGCCGCCCCTGCTCAAAGTTCCAAGGGGGGGCATTTTGTGGATAGTTTTGGCTCCTGGTGGTCATCTACCTCTGTGTCCGTCGACCAGTGTCTGTATTTCCTCTGACCTTTCATCTGATATAGGGTCCTCAGTCCAGACGAGGTAGCCCTATGACCCTGTCTTCGCTGCAGCCATTGACCAGTCTCCAATGTGGCGTCCGGTGGTCGGAGTGTTTGGCACACAGTGCCTGTCATGGAACGAGACTGGGTCCCAGGCCACTCTTCCAACCATGTCCAGGCCTCTTGCAGAGAGTGGAAGAAGAGGGATCTCCCCTGGTATAAGACCTTTAACTTGGACGGAAATAGCAACATGTATTGCAGTTGTAGTTTCAGTGCTATTGTTTCAGATACCTGCAGATGCAGAATGGTGTACATTGAATTATGCAAAGCGTTCTTCTCCATTCCTTAGCATGAGGATAGTCAATTTCATTTTGCATTGCAGTTCCAAAATGAAGTGTTTTGTTTGTCATTGAATTCCACTGGGGAGTACTGACATTCTGTAGATTTTTGGTCAGATCCTAAAACAAGATTTGTTGAACCTACAGATGTCCTGTAACTCAGTACTGGTGCAATATATTGATGACATGCTTGTGGCATGAAAGACAAAAGAAGACTGTAAACTAGATACAATTATGTAATGCGCCCAACCCTTGAAATGCCTGATTACGATAGGGAGTTCTACCTCCTTGCCATGAGAAATGCGGATGTACATTGTCTGTATTGACTCAAAAGCATGGGGAAGGGGTTATGAAGCCAGTTGCATATCTGTCTGCTGCGCTGGACCCAGGATATTCCTGGTTGTCTGAAAGCGGTTGTAACTATTTGCATTTCAATTGATCAAAGAAAAGGGATTGTTATGGGCAGGGAATGGTCACTGGAATAATGCGTCAGGACAGGGCCAAATTATCCAGCAGGGTTGAGTAAATTATGCGGCAAGAACAGGCACATTTGCCGGCATAATGCGGCACATTTTGTAATAGTATTACTTCATTTTTTCATCATTTTTAAACTAAGTAATGTTTTGTGGGCATTGGTTGCCCCCTATTAGTACCAGTTTATGTTCCAAATATATCAATAGAGCAACAGAAAGGTGATCAGTCCAACATTGCAAAGGGTCTTCTACTGTGCGGTAACACGTGTCGTCACATTTTTAGTAACTAATTAAACTGTTTGAGCCACAAAACAAACTTTTTTTTATTGAAATCTTTGGATTATGCGGCAGATGATGTATTATCTGGCAAATGCAGCAAATCTCTAATTATGCGAAAGAAGCTGCGGCTGCACAACCACATCATTCCAGTGGCTCTGGTTATGGGTCATGCACTAATGGGCATTTGTAGAAGGGAATTGCGCCACTGGAACGTCACTTTTTTCGACATTCCAGTAGTGCCATGCCCTGCACCATATTTACAAAGCAGTGTTAAACCTCTTTGCATGGATAAACGCCTATTTGTCCCCTTTCACACAGGTATCTGCATGAAAGGGGCGTGCAATGGGTTTTGCTGTGGGTGTTCCACCGGAACACAGTGGCGGCTCGCAGAGGTAACACTGTGGGGCAATGAGGCGGGGCTGGGGGTAGTGGAGTTCAACAACGATGGCAAAGTGGAACGTAAATAAATATCTGCTGTCGTATCTTGGACTCCACTACCCCCCCACCCAGCCCGGCCCCGCCTCACCTCCACACAGCCTTACCTCTGCGAGCCGCCACTGACGCAGCACCCATTGCTTTTTAATGCTGCCCAAGATTTACAAGGATTGACGCAGCACCAAAAACTAACTCTATGCAAAAGCAGGCATAAGATTGGTGCAACGAAGAGAAATACTTTTATTTCTCCTCATTTTCGCTTTTTCTATGCAAGAGCAAAACACCATTTGTGATTATTTTTGTGCAGGAAGGTGTCCCTTCATACACAAATACAATCATTAAATAATGGTGATTTGCTACTTTTATGTGTGCTGCAGAATGGGACGCAGGCACCATTGCACTCTGGTGCAAGGGTGTCTGTATTGGCACTAGGCAGCTATTTTTAGCGCAAGCACTAGGGAAAATGCTGGGGTGCTCCGAGTTCTTGTAAATACGGTGCATCCCTGTGTTTTAGAAATGAGGCAGTGCAGCACTGCAAACTTTGCTGCAGCGCCACGCCATTTCCTTGTACATATGTCCCTAATTGTGTTTGTTTCTCATTCAGGCGATATTTTGTCTGACTTGAAGTAGAACTCAGCGCATGACAGACAGCCGCCTGCCCAGGTGTGAGTAAATCATACTGGTAGCTGAAAACATCCTTGCCCAGAAGTAACTTTCTGAATCCTGCAATGCTGCTTCTTGCTTCAGAAAGAGATGAAGATAATTATGATGATGAACCAGAACATGATTGTGTGAATGTCACGGAATTGGTACAATACCAGGGCCATCTATCAAAGAATTTCTTCTTCATAAGGCTGATCTTGTTAGATTTCTGAATGGCTCTTGTCTGAGAGACCATCCTAGAACACTGAAAGCTGCCAATGCAGTCTGTTCCATTTCTGAAATAGTTGAAGCATCATACCTGCCAGTAGTGAACTGGGTTATTGTGGAAGCACCCCCTCTCCACTTTTTACCCCCTTTTTAGCTACTATGTGCTGGTTTTCAACTCGGACAGTGCACTGAGACCTGCAAACCAAACGTCAATGCCAACACTCTTTCCTTAACATAAGGTATGTCTGATTTTCTTACAATTGGCACAGGACTTAAGCACACTGTAAGTCCCTAGTAAATGGTACTCCTGATATCAAGGGCATGGGTTCTAAAGAGGGTCTTTAATGACTACCACGTATCTTATGCCACCCAATACCACAGTCACATCATTTCATATATGTAAGTCACCCCTACAGCAAGCCTAAGGCAAGGTGCATTATTTTTTTATGTGAGGACATATCTGCATGAGCAGGTACGCCCTTGCGATGTCTGCTTCTATTACTAGATATTGCAAGTGAACAGCGAAGCCATCTTAAGGTACGAACTGGGCGCTGGTCAAAAGGAGTTCCCCATCCCCACAATGGCTTCACTGACACCAAAGGCTTTTGGTATCAAACACCTCATATTTATAAACTCACACTGATTCCAGTGATGGATCTTCTAATACATGCACCCAGAGGGTACCTCTGAGGTCCTACTCATCCTTTATGTGCTGGCCGACTGGTTGTGTCCAGCCAGCCACCACAAATGAGTTTCTGACCCCCTAGGAGGTGAGAGCCTCACTTTGAGTGGCCAGAAAGAAAGTCTGCTCTGGCAGGAGGTGTTTACAGCTCTTCCAGCTAGAAAGCTATTGAATCAGCATATCAAGGCCAGAGGCATCAAACCTCTGCCGCGTTTTATAAGCGTTATATATGTAAAGGGTTGACCCAACGGCACTGGGACCTGGGTAGTCAATATTACATATACAGGGGTCCCAGTTGGAACTAATTCTAGTACACAGAAAATCTCAAGAAAGAATCACAATCTTAAACACTATATTTTCAGAGTGATGTTTTTTAATTCACATCCTCTATTGGAGATCGGTTACATATACATTCCTCAAAACAGTAAACTTATTCTTATTGCCCAAAGGAGGAGCGGCATGGGAAAGAAGGACAGGTGAGGGGGTAGAGTAGTGAGGGTAGTGTGGGTATAGACAAGTTGCAAAAGAAATCATAAGTGGTCATTCATACATTTTGAAAATGATACCACAAAGGCATATTCGCATTGCCATTCAAGTAATTACTATATACATTCATATTCCTATACCAACACATTAAACACAGCCAAATAATGATCTGTTGTTGGTGGCTAGGCAAAAGTGGTTGGTATGTCGACGTTTTGACCCCAGTGTTGTAGGCTGATTCTTGCCCTACTGCGGGGTCTTCATCAGGACAAGTGAGGACGGGGTGGTGGGGGATGAGGGCGGGCACCTATGGTTAAAAACGTGGTATTTAGATAAGGGAAAACAGTTTGTTGTTGTTTAAGTGTGCTACTCCAGTCACAAAACATTACCTAAAAGGCCACAGTGGGAAGCGTGGCCCCGTCTAGGACGTTTAGAGGGCCCAAAGGCTCCGGAAGTCAAGGAGAGCGTCAACCTACAAAAGTTAGGCTATTGTCAAATTTGTGGACAGAATTCAAGTAAAGTCCCACAGAACTGCAAACTTAATTATGTAGAGGCGTGCTGTCATTAAGAAAGCATCCAAACATTACCCAGCCGGGTTAAAAACAGAGAAATGGTAATCACATAGCGGAGGGTATCTCAACCAAGGCACATCTAGATACACCCCAACTGCTCGGGCCCAAGTAACTATATGACCAGTCCTGTACTCACCAATTCGATGGCATAGTTAGTTACCACACCAAGAATCAGGCTCTATTAATCCAAACGTTCCAGATTACATATAAGGTGACATTTATTATCATACGATACCTAACCTAATAATTATAGTCCAAGATGAACATTTACCCGAGGGGACGACCCCAGATGACATCCTTCCTCACGGTGATATATTCGAATAATGATTTCAGTGCTGTAATGCCTCTGTGTGTGAGAAATACAACACAGGCTTAGTTCAAAAGCTCTAAATCATGACCATAAGTGCACTAAGTCACAAATATTACCCAAAATGAAGGAAACTCACCACGAGCGCGGCGGTTTTCACTTCTGCTGAAATCCGAGCACCAATCTGCATTAAGCGGAGGGCCGGACGTTAGAGTAAATTACTGATAGTCACAATCTTGCAAACACTATCAAAAGTCATAGTGCACTCACCACGGATGTGTAGGCCGTCTCATTCAATGCGCACCTCGTAGGAAAAGAAACAAAGTGAATCCCTCGCTGTTACTTAAAGGAGAATACACGCATTGGGCGCGTGTCCCCGCAGCAGCTAAATGCCTGCTATTCTCCTAGCCAATGCCTGCGCTGATGGAAAAAAGACTCAAGCGTCTTGATTCGGGCCGGTAGAAGATAAGCTCACCACGTTAGTTTAGCCATTGGAAAATATTAATTAAAATTCCTGCATCTAAATTGTTAAACTTCATGATCGCTAAGCTTAGAGTACCTTCCAACACATTAGCGAACAATTTAGCCAAATGAAAAGACAAATTGTCAGGACATTATAGTGGGTAATGTGCAAATATTTGTAATAAAAATGAACACATTAGCTATTTTGTATGGGATACGTTCCTGTACAGGAAGTGGTAAATGATTTGGGCAATTGGATCCTCACTCCAATGAGACTTAGTATAGTTAGCAGGTATGACATATAGATCGTATACCCCCAGGGGCTCACATTAAAACGTATTACCAGGACAATTCCTCATCAATGGTAAAATACGTACTGGAAATAAGAACCGCGATGTTCATTAGATTATTATTCCCAGGAAACTTAGGATACATAATGACCACATTGAAAATGTAAATCCAGTACATTACATTATTCCTGATAGAACACATATAAAAATCGGAATCGCATAGTGAAACTGTTCATCTGTATATGTCCTGTAGACAGACAAAAGATTCACAAAACAGAGACTCCAAATATTTACATCAGCACATTGTTAATAGACCACATGGAGATGTTGAGAAGTGTGGCTCTAGGGTTAGAGGCGGAAGACCCGGAAGCTGAGATCGGCCCTGGAACAGGGTTCAATTCCCTGCCTCGGCGGGTCTTGGGCTCAAAAATTCCACGGACTCGATAATTCTCGCTCCGGTGCCTTCTCGACTCACGGGTGCACACTCTGCGACTCTGGGCAATAGCTTGCTTAATCTCCACAACGGCCCCTCGCGGCGGGATGCCTGGCTTTCACCTTGTGGATACCCTGCCGGGGTTATCTCACAGGGGAATACCAGGACGGGTTCCCTAAGCAAGCACCGGGAAACCCTTTGTGGGTAGCTGTGCGCTGTATAAGCTCAAATACATTTACATGTTAATTTAAACACGCCAATTGGGCATAGCTAGTGTCCTGTTCGTTCAAGCCATGTTGGATTGTATCCAAAGGGGTCATCTATTTACTTTCTCTCACATTCAGGACAGAGGCAATATTACCACCCCTCGGGCCCAGGGAAACTTTTTTCAAGTACCACCCATTGGAGCTCCTCAACTGTATGTCCTGCCCTTCTGTAGTGGTCCACCAAGGGTGCCCCTACCACATCACACCTAATCCTGCTTTGGTGCTGGAGAATACGTGTTTTTACCTTCTGCTATGTTTGTCCTATATATGCTAGGCCACACGGGCATGTCATGCAATATATGACACAGTGGGTGTTACAATTTGTGAATGTTTGGAGATCTATGTTGAAATGTTTATAATTGAACTGTTTTGTTTGTATGCACAGTGGGCAAACCTTGCAATTGCCACATCTATAGTTCCCAACCATAGCCGGTAAATTCCACATAGTCTGAATAGATGGTGGTTCAGAGGTTTCTAAAAAGGAGCACACCACATGGTCTTTAACACTCTTGGATTTCTTGAAAGAGTGCATGGGTAGCTGGGACTGTCCAATGTCCTTGGCTACTAATGGCCAGTGTTTATTTATAAATTTCCGTATGTTGTTACTTTGCGTGCAGTATGTAGTCACACAGATCATCCTTTCCATATGTTCGTCTTTTTTGGCTTGTGGTGTGAGGAGTTCCTCACGTGGGCTATACCATGCCCGTTTCTGAGCTCTCTTAACCAGTCTTCGTGGGTAACCTCTTTCTAGTAATCTAGAGCTGAGATCTTCAGATTCTGTGAAATAATCATCTTTCTTGGTGCAATTGCGCCTTATCCGAAGGAATTGACCCACTGGTAAATTGTCTCTTAGACTTCTTGGGTGATGGCTATTATATAGTAACAAGGAGTTATGTTCTGCAGGTTTCCGGTATAGTGTGGTTGATAACTTATTATCCTCATGGAAAATGGTGATATACAGAAAATCAACGTTATCGCAATTTGAATGGATAGTGAATTGGATGTCCTGGTTCTGTTGGTTCAGCCATTGATGGAATAGATCCAGGGTTTCTTTGGTACCGGTCCATATCATCAGGACGTCATCGATGTAGCGCCGCCACATCATGACATGATCTTTATAGGGATTGATATGACTTAGAACATGTTGCTACTCATATTCGGCCATATAGATAATGGCCAGGTCTGGCGCAAAAGCGGCCCCCATTCGACCCCCTTGGTTTGGAGATAGAACTTCCCTTGAAATATAAAGAAATTCTTCTTCATGGCGAGGGTCAGAAGCACGATAATAAAATCTGTTGGTACTGCCACAGGTGCTGTACGACCATCAAGTACTCTTGTCATAACCTCAAGTGCTTCCGTCTGTGGGATGCTCGTATAGAGCGACACTATATCACATGTCACCAACAGTTGTTTTTCAGAATCAAATTCCATGCCTTCTACCAAATTAATTGTTTGCATCGTATCTCTGAGATATGTTATTGTTCCTTCGGCTATGGGTTTAAAAAAAACATCGATGTATCTGCAAAGGGGCTCTAAGATTGATCCACATCCCGATACAATTGAGTGTCCCGGGGGTTCCTGCATGTTCTTATGTATTTTGGGACGGGTGTATATAGTCGGTAGTCTTGGGTCACTTTGGTTCAGGTACTTGAATTCGAGATCACTAACAAATCCTTGTTCTTTTCCTATCTTTGTCACACTCAGGATTTCCATTGCTAGATCTTTGATAGGATCACCCCGTAGTTGCTTGTAGCTTACTCCATCCCCCAATTGTCTAAAGGTCTCACTTTTATACTTATCAGCATCTTGGGCAACAATTGCTCCCCCCTTGTCCGCTGGTTTTATCACAATCGCCTTGTTTTCTCTCAAAGTAGTAAGGGCTCGCCTTTCTTCCTGGTTCACATTCAATTTGGTGTACTTATGTATTGCCAACGCTTTTTCAACTTCATTAAGTACCATGTATTCGTATGCCAGGATTTGATTTGTCATAGTACTTCCTGCTGGTACGAACGTTGAGGGTACTCTGAGTCCAGTCGTTGAAGTGGAGTGAGAGGGTGGGCTGTTCCTAAAGAAGTATCGTAATCTGATCTTACGAAAAAACTTCATTAGTTCAGTTTTTATACAGAAATGATTGGGATAAGATGTAGGCACAAAAGATAGTCCCTTAGTGAGTATATTGGTTTCATTGTCATTCAATGTATAGGAGGATAGGTTAACAACCGGACTCGGTCTATTCACTACCACCTGTAGACTTTTCGACGCGTTGCTATCTCTCCGTGACTCTCTTGGGGGAAGTTGACCTGCTTCTGGGTCTGTCCACGGCCTTTCCCCCAATTGGGATTGGTGGGGAATTGTCCTCTCGGTGTGCCTCTCTGCCAATTCCCTCTGCCTCGTGGTGGTCGCCATTGGCCGTCGCCTAAAAAAGGCTGTGCTTGATGGAAAGATCCCTGTGGCTGATTCCAACCGCCTTGGTAGCCGTAGCCTGAACTGAAAGTTGCCTGATCGTTGTCACTGTCACCACTGTAAGATGAATCTGAAAAGGTGGTAAAAGTCCTGCGTCCGCGGTACCCACCTCTACCTCTTCCTGTGAAGCGTCCTTGGGAGTCCTGTTTGTAGTAATCCTCATTGAGATAGGGATATAATTATTTCTTGTTGTAGTATCTGATGTCCTTTGTGAGTTTTTCAAGTTTTCTCTGTTGTGTGTTAGTCTCAAAGTCTTTAAAGGTTTTAGCAACTTTTTCAAGAGCGTCCTTGGCATTGATCAAGGCTTCATCCCCAGCGATTTCAGATTCGAGATCAGCAATCTCACGAGTTAGTGATTGAATTTGCTCCGCAGCTGTCTCAACTCCCAACACCATCCAATGTCGGGAGCAATTGTTCGCTACAAAACTAAAGCCCTCCTTAAACTTAGGTACAAGCGAGCCCGATTTCCCCCAGTCCTGGAGGATGCCACCTCTGCCTGAGGCCCATTGGCACTAGGACAGGTGGGAAATTAGATAGTCAAGAGGAGTGTTGCGCTGCCAGGCTGGACACACCTCTAGGTTGGGCAGCCTGAAGTGAACATTAAAGAAAGGATTCCATCATCTTGCGTTGTGCAATTAGGAACTCTTAGACAGGGTAGTGCCCTTTCCCCACCGGAAGAGGTCTTCTAGGGGGTGTTGTGAGCCCAGGGGAAAGTAGCCCATTGGCTACTACCCTTTACTCTCCTTAACGCCTCTAAATTGAGTACTTAGCTGCCCCTGACACCAGGAAATCAGATGTGTCTGCTTGAAGAAGAATGAAGGACAAAGAAGAGCCTATGACGGGAGAACTGAGGATTTCACCCCCACTTGCCAAAAAACTCTGCCTCGCTGCTGGACGCTAAATAATGACACAAACCCAGCTCATCAAAAAACCACTGGTGAGTCGGGGCAAAGCATGCATCCCCAGTGCTATGCTCGATTCCACCTCTCGGAGCCAGAGCAGGTGGGATTTGGGTGAGCCGGCAAGCGCTCGGTGGGGGCGGCGAGGTCGCGTTGCTTCAACCGCTGGCGGATTCATCGTGGAGCACTCTGCTTTCACACTAGTTCCCAGTTCCAATGGTCAGCTGGCCGGAGCTCCCCAACTAGAGTGCAGCCGGATTTTACTACAAATAACATGTCTTTCGTAGTCTTTTAAATGTCATGCATAGCTGCACTGAGATGACACAGGCACACGTTTTATCCTTGAAATCGGCTGTGGGGAACATGAACTGTTTAGGCTGTGCCGTTTGTTCTCTCTATTTCATTTGCAGTTGGAACAACTGAGGCCCCATCCACTGAGGGAAGGGTAGGTGCTCCATTCTGTAGCACATTGGAAAATCCCATGCT
This sequence comes from Lissotriton vulgaris, assembly GCF_964263255.1. Taxonomy (NCBI): domain Eukaryota; kingdom Metazoa; phylum Chordata; class Amphibia; order Caudata; family Salamandridae; genus Lissotriton; species Lissotriton vulgaris. The sequence continues at coordinate 35,958,485 of NC_141693.1, read as the reverse complement.
GGGACCACTCCCTTGGCAAAGGCTGATCAGTTCAGAATGGTGGAATTTTGTTTTCTGCCACGATACCCACATTTATTGCTTAATATCATTAAACAATGGCCAAACAGCAACAATGTCTTTTATTCCGGTCGGGCCACAGCTCCTGGGTGACGACAAGTAACCTCATGGGTAGAAGGGTAGAAGACTGGTCGGTCCTCATGTGGGGTATATGGAGGACTTCTCTTAAATTATCCGGTCTTACGGGGCCAGGCAGTGCAGACTGTCGGTGTAATTTTGTGATACTCTGTTCCATCTGAGCTACGCAGTCCCATTCCACACCGGGCACTTTGACTCCCAATGTATCGTGCATAGGTTACTGCCTCACACATGCACACTCCAAGCTATGGAATGTCTGACAAAAGCTGCCTTAACCTGGTCTTTGTAGATTTTCTTGTGGGGGCAGATGGGCGTAATTATTGATATTGGGTCTCCCTCATCGTCATTGTTTGTGTGCTAGCAAGAAAGGTCTTTTTTAGTCCTTTAATGTCACTCAAGTTCGTGGTTGGCTATGCAAGAAAGCTTTAATTGTGGCTTCTTTATCTAGTGCAACTAAGCAGCCTTGACTATGTCAACAGATGGGCTGTTGGAAGTGTAGTGCTCCTTCTGTAAGAAATATAGAGAAGCTATGGCATAGCAGCTATATACCAGGCAATTTCAGCACATCACCCGAGCAGCTGGGTAGCCATCCACATTGGATGGGCCTGCATGAGCCACACATTACTCCTCATTCTGGCCCACGCCGAGACACTCACATAGTTGTCCGCAGCATTACCAGTTTTCTTTACCCTGGCCCATGGGCACTATGTTGATGCATTATCAATCTGCACAGAATTGTGGCCTGCTTAGCCACACATACCTCCTCCAGTCTGTTCACACTGAGACCTCTCAGCTCTGGCTCCACTGAGGTTCAGGCTGATACATTAAAGCCTCTACTTGTTTAATATCGGGGACACATGTTGGCACATATGTGGCCATGTAGGCAATTGCTTTGGCTGTTTTCACGTGAAGGGTCCGTAAGTGGGCAGGCAAATCCACAGTCTAAAGTTCTACAACAGGAGTTGACACGCAGTGAAGGGCCCTTGGCTAGGTGCTCGGGTAAGCTTTTCACCTAGACAGTATTTATTTAGTTGTCATTTAGGTACGAAAGTAGGGATTCCCTTTGCAGTTATCACATGCCAGGAAGTAAGAGTGAGGAAGTATTAGTTCCCCTATTTGCACAGCATGTATATACAGTTGTATAGGCGGCTTGTTACAAGCTGCATAGGGTCCAACGTAGGCCAGGCACAGGGGGACGACTTGTACAAGTGTCAAACATGAGGAGACCCTCAACACAGTGTTATAAGGGATGTTGCCTGAGCAAATCTCACACTGGCCTTATACGCTTGATGGACAAGCTTGCGGCCAGTAGTGGGTTGCCCAACTAATTTAATATGTGATGGGGGCAAGCATGCACTAGGAGTTGGATCCTCGAGACCAGCCAAGACAGTCAAAAGACCCGTTGGTGCTCCCACTGCTCAAGAAGGGTGAAGTTTCGTTCTGATAGTTCCCCCTCTTACTCTGAGGTACACTGGGACACCCGTGCTTATGTGACATCCCATGGCAGGATAGTCACAGAAAGGTGGGAACGGCCATTGACAAAGCCTTGACAGGACAGGGCTAGCCACTGGCATTAGCTGGTAACCTGCAGGTAAATATTGTTACAAACTCGGACTGGGTGTGCTGGGACCAATGCCATTACCAAAGCTGTGAGGGGGCATCAGGCTGTCAGTTGTCTTTGAGAGATGGGGAAGGGCATTAAGGGCCTAGTGCGCGATGCAGTATTTGCAGGGATACAGAAGGGTCCCAGCGGAGCTGGTAGTATCAAGGCACACACAGGTTGATAGCAGGGACCGGGCATCTGTGTACGGTCGAAGGTTCAGCAAGCAGGGTAGGCCGCGTAAGCTGGCCATTCACAAAGATTCAGTGTCTATTAAACAGGCAACACACTCTCTTTCCCTACATCATGATAAAGCTCCTGTTGGCGTCTACAGATTCTCTAATCTGTAGACGCCAACAGGAGCTTTATCTGAGTGCCGTACGACTGCTATTAATTAACAGTGTCCACTGATGAACTGCTGAGTCTCTCTACAGTATAAGCTGGATTGTGGACCAAAATACAGTTTGCAGCTTTCTTTGACAAGTTGATTGTCATTCCCTTTCGGTTTCATTCCGGTTAAACAACATTCTCACAAATTGAGAAGGGGCTTCTTCTACAATACAAACTGTCCTGATGATGGTCTTATAGACTAAAGCAAGAAAGACCGAAACGTCGACCTTGTCATCAACTCCGAAGCAATTGATTTTCTTATGAGTAACTTCTGTTCATTGTTTTCCGTAGTTATTCTTTCTATTTCTTTGAGGAGTTGATGTCTTGTTTTGAACTGATTTATTTATTCAATTATACATCTGTTCATTTCATTACAATTTCTGCTTAGATTGATTTGTTCATTGTATCCCCTTTGTTGGAAGGCGGTGACCCCAGGGGTCAAGAAGACTCTCCTAACCCCCTGGAACCTCCTCTCCCACAAGTACTGCCGAGTCTTATCGAGGGGGGAGTCCCCACCGGGGAGGACTGATCGTACACACTGTAGACACACCACACTTATGAACGGACACTACACCGTGATTCTTTATCAAGAAGGACTTTATCAAGATTAAAGTAAGGAGCAATACACAGCGATCGCGAAAGTCTTGTAACGAGGGATCGGGGAAGCGGGACAGTCTTGGGAGGCCAGCTGGCATGCCACGTACCCTGCGTACAGTTCTCAATCCTCGAACTGGGGGGCACGGGGGCTGGCGATGGGACTTGCTGTCCTACTCACTTCTGGTTCAAGATGATCGTGAGGGTAGCGTCGATGGTCCAGCCGGACCAGAAAGTTCGTCAAGCCGCGACGAGGTCAGCAGGGCTTGGGCAGGAGTACTCCGTCGTACTCGTAAACAGTTGGAGCCGCAACAGCGTCAGCAGGGCTCCGATGTTCAGGTCTTGTGCTTCAGGAGGGAGCCGCGACAGCGTCAGCAGGGCTCCGATGGTTCAGGTCTTGCTCTCGAGAGGGAGTCGCGACAGCGTCAGCAGGGCTCCGATGGTTCATTTCTGGTGCTTCGAGAGGGAGCCGCGACAGCGTCACCAGGGCTCCAATGGTTCTGTTCCGTACGTTCTAGGGGGAGCCGCGACGACGTCAGCAGGGCTCGGGGGGGTCAGAGTCTGTTCTCCTCAAAGTCAGCCGCGATCAGATCAGCAGGGCTTTCTTGTCCAAGATACAACTGCCAATTAGGTGGAAGGCAGGCTGTCTTATAGTCGTCGAGTTCTTTGATGTCCGGACCCTCATAGGCAGGAGGCCGGAGGTCCGAGGGCCAGGCGCCTGATCGTCTGGGCGGTTGGTTCTTTGATGCTTTGGACCCTGCACCCATGGAATCCCAGACGCCCATCAGGGCCTGGAGCCAGCTCACTAGGAGGCCCGAGGTGCCATCGAAACCAGCCCCCAGGGATAGTTCAGAGGTGTGAGGGAAACCAGTTCCTCGGAAGGGGGCCGGAGGTGTGATGGAAGTCTTGGTTTCGGGTACTTGGTGATTCGTTCACCCCCCGGGTGGATCTGGGCGCGCCGGACGCACAGGCTTAGCTGCAGCCAGGAGAGGCCAGGGCTGCCGAAAGGAAAGAAGGCGGCCGGCCGGCCGGGGTGGCACAACATGGAGTCTGATGGTCACGTGCACTGGTGCAGGCACGCGGTCTGGGGATCGTCTCAGGTCCAGTGTAGGAGTGTCATGTACAGTTCTGGGTGGACAGGAATCAGTTCCACCCGTAGATCTGGGGCTGCGGAGAGCAGCGAGGACCACGCCACAAGGCCGGGTCCAACATGCGTCCCCTCCAGCTGAAAGACGAGGAAAACTACCCATCCTCTTGGGGGTTCTCTTCGCTGAGGCGGAAGAAGCGGGACAGGCCGTCGGCGTTGGCGTGGTCGGCACCAGGCCTGTGTTCCACAGTAAAATCCATCCCTTGGAGGGAGATGGACCAGCGTAGCAGTTTAGGGTTCTCTCCTCTCATTTGCATGAGCCACCGGAGAGGACGGTGGTCGGTCTGGACCCGGAAGTGGGTCCCGAAGAGGTAGGGCCTCAGTTTCTTCAAGGCCCAGACTACTGCGAAGGCCTCTCGCTCGATGGTGTTCCATCTCTGCTCCCGGGGTAGTAGCCTCCGGCTGATAAAGGCTACCGGATGATCAATCCCCTTGTCGTCCACTTGGGAGAGCACGGCCCCGATGCCATGTTCGGAGGCGTCGGTCTGGACCACGAACTCTCGGGAGTAGTCAGGGGCCTGTAGGACTGGAACGGTGCACATGGCTTGTTTCAATTCTTCGAAGGCCTTCTGACAGGCGGGGGTCCAGATAACCTTCTTGGGGTTGGCCTTGGCTGTCAACTCGGTGAGGTGGCCTACAATACTCCCGTACCCCTTGATGAATCTACGGTAGTACCCTGTGAGCCCTAGGAAAGCCCGCACTTCGGTCTGGGTCGTGGGGGTCTCCCAGGCATTGATTGCATCTATCTTGGGTTGGAGGGGGGCCACGAGGCCGCTGCCGACCTGGTGCCCTAGGTATACCACTGAGCTTTGTCCTATTTGGCATTTACTAGCTTTAATGGTGAGCCCGGCTCGACGCAGGGCGTCCAACACCTCCCAGAGGTGGTGCAGGTGCTCGGGCCAGTGAGCACTGAACACCGCAATGTCGTCTAGGTAGGCTGCACTGAAACTTTCCAACCCAGCCAGGACCTGATTGACCAGTCGCAGGAAGGTGGCGGGGGCGTTTTTCATGCCGAAGGGCATGACTCAGAAGTGGAAATGGCCATCCGGAGTGGAGAAAGCAGACCTTTCTTGGGCCCTCTCCGTGAGGCCGATCTGCCAGTAGCCACTGGTGAGATCGAAGGTACGAAGGTACTGAGCCGACCCTAGGCGGTCAATCAGTTTGTCGGCTCGGGGATGGGGTGTGCATCGGTTCGGGTGACTGCGTTGAGTCCGCGGTAGTCTACGCAGAACCTCAGCTCCGGAACGGTGCCGGGGGCGGCTGCCTTTGGAACCAGGACCACGGGACTAGCCCATGGGCTGTCGGAGGCTCCCACCACTCCCAGGTCCAACATTTTGTCGACCTCAGCCTTGATGCAGGCTCGGACTCGGTAGGCTCTGTGCCGTACTGGAGGGCTGTCCCCGGTGTCCACGTCGTGGACGCACCAACTGGTGACGCCGGGAGTGAGGGAGAAGAGGTCTGAGAATTGTCCCAGCAAGTGGCGACATTCCTCACGCTGCAAGGGGGTGAGGAAGGAGGAGAGACTCACTCCCTCTACGGAGCCATCTTGATCCTTTGCACACAGGAGATCGGGTAGAGGGTCCGTTTCCTCTTCCTCTCCGTCGTCGGTGGCAAGGAGTAACTCCAACTCAGACCGCACAAAATGGGGTTTAAGCCGGTTTACGTGTAACACTTTCAGGGCGTTCCTGGCTGATTTCGTATCAATGAGGTAGGTTACCTGGCTCTTGCGCTCTATCACCTGAAAGGGTCCAGTCCAATTGTCCTGCAAGGCACAAGGTTCCACTGGGGACATGACCCAAACCTGTTGGCCTGGTTGAAACTCGACCAGAGTGGCATTCTGGTCGTACCAGCGTTTCATCTCCTCTTGGCTGGCTTCCAGGTTGGCCTCGGCCAGCTCGCGAAACTTCCGCGTCTGGTTCCGGAGGGCCAGGACGTAGGAGAATACGTCGGGGGTGTGCTCGGGGAGGCTGCCTCCCATCTTTCCTTGACCAGGCTGAGGGGACCCCGGACGGGGTGCCCATAGAGCAGCTCGAAAGGGCTAAACCCCAAGGATTTCTGGGGTACCTCTCGGTAGGCGAACAGGAGGCAGGGTAGGAGGACGTCCCACTTGCGTCGCAAGGGCTCCTCAAGACCCATGATCATCCCTTTCAGGGTGCGGTTGAACCGTTCAACCAGGCCGTTGCCCTGGGGATGGTAGGGGATGGTGAACCGGTAGGACACCCCACACTGTTGCCAGAGAGACTTCATGTACTGGGATATGAAGTTCGTCCCTCGATCGCTTACCACTTCTCGGGGGAATCCCACCCGGGAGATGATCCCCATGAGGGCCCGGCCCACGACTGGGGCCGTCACGGTCCGGAGGGGGATGGCTTCGGGGTATCGGGTGGCGTGATCGACCAGAACCAGAATGAACCGGTGGCCTAAGGAGGTCCGGGGGTCCAGAGGTCCCACGATGTCGATCCCAACTAAGCATGGGCGGAAAATCCGTTACGCTCGCGGATTTTGCGGATTTTCGGTAAATTCGCAATCCGCGAGATCCGCGAATTTCCCGCAAAATCCACAAATTCGCACGCAGTCGATTTTTTGCTGCGTGCGGTGTAAGTTCGCAATTGCGAACTTACACAAAACCCTCGCGAACTGGCAGAAATCCTTGCGAACTGGCAGAAATCCTTGCGAACACAAAAAAAGCATTCAGCAGGTTCAAAAGTTCAAACTCATCATTAGTAACCATTCCCTGTAGTGCTTCCTGACAAGGGCCCCTCCAGAGTTCAGTTGCTAGTTGCAACAATTATATGACCCTGCTCTGACCCTCACAGCAGGCTCATAAAATAGCTACAAGTAGGCCACAAAGGTCCAGGAAAAAAAATTGCACTGCAACAGAAAGCAAATTACAGATAAGGAAGCAGGTGCCAGACTGGACTTTTAAAAGTGACACATTAATAAATCAACCCCAAATTAATTCATGTCAGTTGAAGCAGGCAGATGTGCTTGCTTTTCCCCCCCATAATCTACAGTGATGATGAACCAGAGGGTGGCATTAATGCACCAGAGGATGGCATGGGTAAAACAGAGGGTGGCAGGAGTGAAACAGAGGGTTCTGGGAACCTGTGATGATGAACCAGACGTAGAAACAACATAATTGTGACCGTTGCGAGCCGACATGTAAGTTCGCAATTGCGAACTGGTACAAAACCCTTGCGAACTGGCAGAAATCCTTGCGAACTGGCAGAAATCCTTGCGAACACAAAAAAAGCATTCAGCAGGTTCAAAAGTTCAAACTCATCATTAGTAACCAATCTCTGTAGTGCTTCCTGACAAGGGCCCCTCCAGAGTTCAGTTGCTAGTTGCAACAATTATATGACCCTGCTCTGACCCTCACGGCAGGCTCATAGAATAGCTACAGGTAGGCCACAAAGGTCCTGGAAAAAAAATTGCACTGCAACAGAAAGCAAATTACCGATAAGGAAGCAGGTGCCAGACTGGAATTTTAAAACAGTGGCACATTAATAAATCAACCCCAAATTAATTCATGTCAGTTGAAGCAGGCAGGTGTGCTTGCTTTTCCCCCCCATAATCTACAGTGATGATGAACCAGAGGGTGGCATTGATGCACCAGAGGATGGCATGGGTAAAACAGAGGGTGGCAGGGGTGAAACAGAGGGTTCTGGGAACCTGTGATGATGAACCAGACGTAGAAACAACATAATCGTGACCGTTGCGAGCCGACATGTAAGTTCGCAATTGCGAACTGGTACAAAACCCTTGCGAACTGGCAGAAATCCTTGCAAACTGGCAGAAATCCTTGCGAACACAAAAAAAGCATTCAGCAGGTTCAAAAGTTCAAACTCATCATTAGTAACCATTCCCTTTAGTGCTTCCTGACAAGGGCCCCTCCAGAGTTCAGTTGCTAGTTGCAACAATTATATGACCCTGCTCTGACCCTCAAAGCAGGCTCATAGAATAGCTACAAGTAGGCCACAAAGGTCCTGGAAAAAAAATTGCACTGCAACAGAAAGCAAATTACAGATAAGGAAGCAGGTGCCAGACTGGAATTTTAAAACAGTGACACATTAATAAATCAACCCCAAATTAATTCATGTCAGTTGAAGCAGGCAGGTGTGCTTGCTTTTCCCCCCCCATAATCTACAGTGATGATGAACCAGAGGGTGGCATTGATGCACAAGAGGATGGCATGGGTAAAACAGAGGGTGGCAGGGGTGAAACAGAGGGTTCTGGGAGCCTGTGATGATGAACCAGACGTAGAAACAACATAATCGTGACCGTTGCGAGCCGACATGTAAGTTCGCAATTGCGAACTGGTACAAAACCCTCGCGAACTGGCAGAAATCCTTGCGAACTGGCAGAAATCCTTGCGAACACAAAAAAAAAACGCGAGAATTCGTGATTTTGCGGATTGCGAGTTCGCAAATTCGCAAAATTCGCGAACGCCAGATTCGCAAAAATTCGCCAAGGGGGTACTGACAACTGGAAAGGGCTGGAGGGGAGCCTTGCGCTTGCCTCTGCTTTTGCCGCTAGCCTGACACGTGGGGCAGGACTTGCAGTGGTGTTCCACATCAGCCCGCATGTGGGGCCAGTAGAAATGGGTCACTAGTCGTTGGAAGGTCTTATCTTGGCCCAGATGCCCTGCCAGGGGCACATCGTGGGCCAGGTTGAGGAGGAGTCCGCGGAAACATAGGGGTACCACCAGCACACGGGCTGATCCTAGTTCCGCGGTCTTCTGTTCACTGTACAGTAGGCCGTTTTCCCAGTAAAGGTAATGGGATCCGGACTGGTCTCCAGCGGCCTGGGCTGCGGCCTGTCGGCGGAGCCCCTCTAGGGCAGGGCAGGAGGTTTGCTCTTGGCAGAACTCCTCTCGGGACGGTCCTCCCTCTTGGCGCCACTGGGCCAACTCGGGGAGATCTGCTAGGATCGGGCCTGGTTCGACAGCTGGTCCGAGGGGACCTTCGTCAGATGCGTTCTCTTCGAGGGAGGGCTGGTCGAGGACCGTAGGGTGCTCGCCGCCCTCGGGTACATCAGGGGCTGAACTGGGGAACTCAGGCTCTTCGTTCTCGGGGTTGGCCATTCTGGCGGTCATGGCCCGGGTGCTCACACAGGCCCATTGGGGCAGTCCTGACATGGCTAAATGGGTCCTTCTCTCTACCTCTTTCCACTGGGAACTCTCTAGGTCATTCCTCAGGAGGCAGTCTACAGGTATGTCCGTGCGAACTGCAACCCTCAGATCGCCCGAGACCCCCTCTCACTCAAACGGGACCTGGGCTATCCTGTAGGTGCGGACAGAGTTATCGGCTGCTATCACCCGACAGGAGGTATGGGGGATGATCATGGACTCAGGAACTAGCGTGTACCTAACAGATGTGATGCTGGCTCCTGTATCCCGAAGGGCTCCTATGCTGCGCCCGTTAACCTTCACTGTTTGACGGTACTTTTCTGTGTTGTCGAGCAGATAATCTCCGGGGATCATCTCACTATTCCCCAGGGAGGCTAGGACCATGGCTGCGGGTTCCCACTCCCCCTGTTCTTCTATCTTTATTATTATTATTATTATTAATCGGGTTTTGTAGAGCGCAAACAACCCGGAGGCCTCGTAGCGCTAAGTACCGTCATACTAAAAAGGGAAGAGATTAAATGAACAGATGCGTTTTCAGAACCTTCCGAAATTTTAGAAGGCTAGGTTCACTGCGAAGGGAAGTGGGCAGGGAGTTCCATTCCTTCGCGGCATTCCAGGAGAAGGAGCGTCCGCCCCATCTGGTCCGTCTGATTTTACTGACAGTAGCCAGAAAGGCAGTGCTGGATCTTAGGGATCTGTGAGGAAGATAGGGTTTTGCCAAGGAACAGATCATAGTAGGGGCATTCTTCCACATAGCTTTGTGTATAAAGCAAAGAGATTTAAATAGCACTCTAGCCTTAACAGGGAGCCAGTGCAGTTTCCTCAGGGCAGTGGTGGCTGACTCTCGTTTGTTGAGGCCCAGCAAGAGGCGAGCTGCAGCATTCTGGATCACCTGTAGCTTTTTAGCTATCTCTTCTTCTTCTAACGCTACTGAGGATATCTGTCTAGAGGAGGGCCCAGTGGGAGTGGATTTCGGGGTCAGGGGACATCGGGGGTCACCGGCATAGTGCCCGGGTTGCTGACACTTGAATCACGTGGAGCTGGGGCGGAGCCCCAGGGGTCCTGCACTCAGGGCGGCTCTCGTCGCGGGAGGAGAGCGCGGGGTCTGGTTTCTGGGGGGACTACGCTGAGGCCCTGACTGGGAATTTTGCTGCTTGCCCTGACCTCCCCCACCTCGCTGGCGGGAAGATCCTTGGTCGTTCCGTGGGGGGTCTCCCCGGGCGCCTTCTGGGCTCGGGTGGCCACCCATCGATCGGCTTCCACAGCCAGTTTCCGTGGGTTGGCGAGCTTGCTGTCCAGGAGATGCTGTCTTAGTTCCACAAAGCAATTTGCGGACAGGTGTTCGTAAGCCACTAGGTCGACTAGGCCCTCGAAGGTGGTCACATTGCTGCCCTTGATCCACCCATCTAGGGCCCGGGTGTAGTAGTTCACATAGTCCACCCATGTGGTGCCAGGAATCTTCTTGCACTCCCTAAACCGCTGCCGATACATTTCTGGCGTTAGGCCGTAGCGGAATAAAAGAGCGTCTTTCATGTGTGGGTAGGCGTTCATGTGTGCCGTCGGTAGGTCCAGCAGGGTGTCTCTCCCCTCGCTGAGGAAGCGGCTCCACAGGCCGGCCCCCCAGTCCTTCTCCGGGACCCGGTGAGCGGACATGGCCACCTCGTATGCTTTGAACCATTGCTGGATGTCGTCTCCTTTGTAGAGTTCCTTTACAACGTCCTTGGGGATATGCACCTTCGTTTCTTTGGGGACCACCTGCTCCCCAAGGCCCGGTGATCCGGCTGCTTCTTGTCTGGCTTTCAATTCGATTTCCTTGAGGCTGCGCTCGTGCTCGAGCTGAAGTTTCCGTCCTTCATGCTCCCTCTGGAGCTTCTTCTCCTCTAGCTCTCCCTGGAGCCGCAATTGCTCCACCGCCAACTTTTTTTCTGCGGGTTTGAGTTCACCCTCTAATTTGAGGCGTGCTAGTTCGAGCTCATGGCTTCGGTCACGTTCTCGATCGGCCATCTCCTCCGATGACCGCTCTCTCCCGGTTGCTGGGCTCCGGGTCGGTTGCTGGATTCTCTCACCGGTCGGTGTACCGGGTTCGGTCTGTGGCCTCCCTCCCTCGTCTTCGATCAGGGGAAGAGACGCTCCGGACTCTACCCAGGCGGTCAGCGCTTTCTGGAAATCTTCCTTAGTACTTAGTCCGGTACTCGGGATACTCAGTTCTTTGCAGAACTGCTTCAGCTCTCTATGTGTGTAATCTTCCAGGAGGTCCTTGTCGAAGGTTGTCTTTACACCAGATTCTGTAGTCGTCATTGTTGCTCTTTTCTTGTGTGTTTGCTGCGTGTAGGTTCAGGTAGTGTGTCAGTGGTACGATCTTTAGACGTAGGTTCGTATCGCGTCGCTGCCACCAATGTTGGAAGGCGGTGACCCCAGGGGTCAAGAAGACTCTCCTAACCCCCTGGAACCTCCTCTCCCACAAGTACTGCCGAGTCTTATCGAGGGGGGAGTCCCCACCGGGGAGGACTGTTCGTACACACTGTCGGCACACCACACTTATGAACGGACACTACACCGTGATTCTTTATCAAGAAGGACTTTATCAAGATTAAAGTATGGAGCAATACACAGCGATCGAGGGATCGCAAAAGTCTCGTAACGAGGGATCGGGGAAGCGGGACAGTCTTGGGAGGCCAGCTGGCACGCCAGGTACCCTGCGCACAGTTCTCAATCCTCAAACTGGGGGGCACGGGGGCTGGCGATGGGACTTGCTGTCCTACTCACTTCTGGTTCAAGATGATCGTGAGGGTAGCGTTGATGGTCCAGCCGGACCAGAAAGTTTGTCAAGCCGCAACGAGGTCAGCAGGGCTTGGGCAGGAGTACTCTGTTGTACTCGTAAACAGATGGAGCAGCGACAGCGTCAGCAGGGCTCCGATGTTCAGGTCTTGTGCTTCAAGAGGGAGCTGCGACAGCGTCAGCAGGGCTCCGATGGTTCAGGTCTTGCTCTCGAGAGGGAGTCGCGACAGCGTCAGCAGGGCTCCGATGGTTCAGTTCTGGTGCTTCGAGAGGGAGCCGCGACAGTGTCAGCAGGGCTCCGATGGTTCCGTTCCGTAGGTTCTAGGGGGAGCTGCGACGACGTCAGCAGGGCTCGGGGGGGTCAGAGTCTGTTCTCCTTAAAGTCAGCCGCGATCAGGATCAGCAGGGCTTTCTTGTCCAAGATACAACTGCCGATTAGGTGGAAGGCAGGCTGTCTTATAGTCGTCGAGTTCTTTGATGTCCGGACCCTCATAGGCAGGAGGCCGGAGGTCCGAGGGCCAGGCGCCTGATCGTCTGGGCGGTTGGTTCTTTGATGCTCTGGACCCTGCACCCATGGAATCCCAGATGCCCATCAGGGCCTGGAGCCAGCTCACTAGGAGGCCCGAGGTGCCATCGAAACTAGCCCCCAGGGATAGTTCAGAGGTGTGAGGGAAACCAGTTCCTCGGAAGGGGGCCGGAGGTGTGATGGAAGTCTTGGTTTCGGGTACTTGGTGCGTCGTTCACCCCCCGGGTGGATCTGGGCGCGCCGGACGCGCAGGCTTAGCTGCAGCCAGGAGAGGCCAGGGCTGCCGAAAGGAAAGAAGGCGGCCGGCCGGGGTGGCCAAACATGGAGTCTGATGGTCACGTGCACGGGTGCAGGCAAGCGGTCTGGGGATCGTCTCAGGTCCAGTGTAGGAGTGTCATGTACAGTTCTGGGTGGACGGGAATCAGTTCCACCCGTAGATCTGGGGCTGTGGAGAGCAGCGAGGACCACGCCACGAGGCCGGGTCCAACACCCTTGAATTTATTCCAATGAAATAATACAAATATATTTTCATATAAACAAGATCTTCTGTGTGCTTTCTCAGATTAATCTGTTCTTTCATGTATGATTTTCAATATTGACATTGCTTGGAGTTATCCTTTTGGATTCAGGTGAGGTAGATTGCTGCTAACTAACCTCTAAGATTTATCTGATAAACTTTTTGAAATATTCTACAAACAAAATCCCTTGTAGCAATCCCCCTTCTTTTCACATTATTCACTGCCCAAGCCTACAAGGGTTGTTTGGGTTACCCAAAAATCTTGTTGGCCTTGGTGGGAGGCCCTGACTGTGACGGTCACCACACCCAAGGCTGTGGCAGAGTTACAGGGCGATCCTGAGGCGGAAAGGTACTCAGGGGTACCCTCTTCATGAGCACAAAGGGTGCTGAGGCCTAATATCCCCAGGAAGTCTGTGCAGTGGACCCTGGGGTGCGACAGCGCCCCGTCTGTCCTACGGGCGGTTGAAAACCTGTACCACCGGGGGTCGCTTGAACGCTCCGCCCCTCGTAGGGGGGGGGTGTGAGCAAGAGGGTGGACCGTTGGTACACCGGAAGTGGGAGTGGCTATCCACTCACCACAACCGCTAAGCACCGATTGGCTAAGGCCACGATGCAAGTTGGCCCATCAGGTGGTAGGCCGCGAGGGGCGGCCTGCCTTTGGATCGTCTGTAAGATAAACCACCACATTGGCATATGTATATGCTAATAAACCTGCAGCAACTTTATTCCAACAAAAAGTTGTCTTGTCTGTTTATTTACGATACATGCATGTTGCTGCGGGAGGGCTGGTGAGTGGGCCGATATTGGCACTATACATTGTGGATACCCTAACCATGCACTTGGCTCACTTACCATGCAGGAATTCGTGGTAAATAAGCAGCGCTCCCTCAGGGCACTGCACTGTGATCGATTTCCAAGCAAGGCAAGGCGCTTAGCATAATAAACAGAACATACAACACAAGGACCCGTGTTTTTCGTTCTGGCCCATTTTTGAATTCTAAGTGCATCATCGCTCACCTGATTTACATGCAGTATCCCTAGTTAGCTACGCCGTTGCCAGGCCTGTGTGATGTCACTGGGCTCTCAGATAGCTGTTACTGTCCAATGGGTCATCCGCAGGTAGTTATTTTGTTCAGCTGTGCATGCCGCTCCCTTCCTCCTCCCTCCATGTCTCTCCACCTTTTCTCTTGCTCCAATCAGATTCAGAATAAGCTTTGTTCGGTATGCAGTGCGCAACCATAAAAGCGTTCACAAATCAACATGTTAAAATCATCACAGATATAAATACATATTTATAATATTGTCCTTTCATTTGTCAGCTGCACATTATATGAGATTTAGTATAAAATGTAACATATAGTAAAAATACATAGGCCAGAAAGTCTTTCTTTTGCAGCCTGGGCTAATTAATTTCACTGTGCTATACATAAGAAATAATGGTCAAATCACAAAAAGAGTAGGCTTTTCTTGGCAAAAACCGTTAAATGCAAATTACGCAATAAAGTGCTTATTTGCTACAAGGTCCGTGATGTGCAAAATTCGCTAGTTTACAACCTTCAGAAGGAATTTGACATTCCAGAGAACTTTCTTAAAGTTGGTAAATGGACTAGGGAAAGATGTGCAAAAGTAGGCAACGATGTGCAAAAGTAGGCAACGATGTGCAAATTAAGCAAATTACATCAGGCAGTAGTCGTGAATATTTCTAGAAGCAACTACGTCCAGGGTTCACGGGGTGCTACCTGCTGTAACCAAAAATGAATGATAAAATTTCGTACACAGTAAAATAGTCTGGATGATGAGAGGAAATCAATGCAATTATTATATAATACAATACATATTCGAATCAATTAGAAATGCTTGTCTTTAGAAATACATCTTCACTTAATTTACAAGTTCTTTCTGTGCCAAATGCAACATTTTAGGAACCTTGCTATACTTATAGCTATAAGGTCTGAGTCCAAAAGCTGGAGAGTCATAAAAGCAGGGTGATTGATGAAGATCCAAGGTTTTTAGAATCGGGATCAGCCATCGCTTTCGGGGTTCAACATAAAATTTACAGAAGAGGGTCACATGGAGAAGCAATTGTGGAGAAATATCATCACAACGGCAAAGGATCAAGGGCCCGATGTAGGTAGCCCTTTACCGATTGGAATCGGCCGAAAATACCGATTTTCGGCCGTTTCCGATCGGTAAAGGGCTATCGAGATGTAGGGGCACATTTTCGGTAATTTTATCGAATCGTTATCATTACCGAATCGGTAAATTTACCGAATCGGTAATGTTTACCGATTCGGTAATGATAACGATTCGGTAAAATTACCGAAAATGCAATGTAGGTAGCCAATGTTCCATCAGCACATGGCTTACAGAATCGGTATTTTACCATGGAATACAAATCCATGGTAAAATACCGATTCCTGTGTACATGCACATCTGTGCATGTGCACATGTGCCATGTGACAGACAGACGTGCCCTTAGGGCATGTCTGTGTGCCACATTGCACACATGCCCGTTTTGGGGGTGCTAGAGGGTGTCAAAGTGACACCCCCTGCACCCTTGCCAAATTCGATATTTACCGATTCGGTAAATACCGATTCGGTATTTGACTTTAATCCTATGGGCTTCAAAGGCCCATAGGATTCAATAGCAAATACCCATTCGGTATTTACCGAATCGGTAAATACCGAATTTGTAAGGAATCGGTAACGATTCCAGATGTTGGGACCTACATCCCATTTACCGATTTTGAAATACTGAATCGGTAAAATTCGGTATTTCAAATTCGGTAAATGGGATTTACCTACATCGGGCCTCAAGTGCCTAGACCAGCCCCCCCGGCGTGCTCCGTGAGCGCCGCCGGCTCTCCTGTTTCTGCTGATAGGTGTTGTCTTTTGCTCTGTTTTTGCCCCCATTTGTGCCTGTTTTGAATAAATTTTGTTGTGCTTGTGTTTCGTTTTCCTTCCTGGTTGTCCGCCTACCTCGCCGCCCCCCGCTCTCCCTTCCCGCCACCGCCGCTTTTCCCGCCCCTTTTTCTATTCTGTACCCTCCCCGCTCCCGCCTTCCAGCTGCTCCGCCCACCCGCGCACTTCGCCTTAAATGGCGACCGTGCGAACGCGCAGCGGTCACGCGCAGCGGGCGCGCCGATTGTGCGCCGAAGGCGCGCCAAAGGTAAGCCCATCTGCGCCCCTCCGCGACCGGATCGCGACCAGCTCCAGGACCCCTGGCCCCCGAAGACCCCGACTGACCCGCCTGACGTACTCCGCCGCCACCCTCATCGCACTCAACACCGGCCGACTCCCAGAATGCCATCAAGCCACTCCACGACGTACCCACGGACCTTTCAGCTGCCACGCCTGCAAGTTCACCTGCATCCGGACCAGCCTCGCACCAGCACCCGCCAAGTCGAACACCAGCAGCACCCACCTCAAGTGCATCCTGCTCAACACCCGCTCCGTCCACAGACACGCCATCGAACTCTGGAACCTTCTAGACGCCACAGCCCCTGACGTTGCCTTCCTCACGGAGACCTGGATGAACGCCTCTTCAGCTCCCGACATCGCCATCGCTATCCCAGAGGGCTACAAGATCGTCCGGAGGGACCGCAACGCCAACCAGATGGGAGGAGGCATCGCCATCATCCACAGGAACACCATCCGTCTCACGACCAGCACCGACAACACCCTGACCAGCGCCGAACACCTGCATTTCCAGATCCACACCAACCCGAACACCACCCTCAGAGGCACCCTGATCTACCGACCCCCTGGACCACGCACACAATTCAGCGAGGACATCGCCGACTTCGTCAGCCCGCATGCCCTCCCCTCCGCTGACTACATCCTCCTGGGAGACCTCAACTTCCATCTGGAGAACAACAACGACCGCAACACCAGCACCCTGCTCGACAACCTCGCCAATCTTGGACTCAAGCAACTGGTGTCCACCCCCACCCACCTCGCCGGACACACACTCGACGCAGTCTTCTCTTCCAGACATCGACTTCAGCCACGCCACAGAGCTTCAATGGACGGACCACAGCTGCATCCACTTCACCTTCAAGAGAACGACGACCCACCACCACCAGCAACAGGCCGCCCGCAGAAGCTGGAACAAGATCACAGCAGACCAGCTCGCCACCTCCCTGAGCCAGCACCCTCCCGCCAGCTCAGCGAACCCCAGCCAAGCCGCCGACAACCTCACGAAGTGGATCAGCATCTGCGCGAACGAGCTCGCCCCGCTGAGGACCCCGCCCAGCAGACCCGGCAGCAAGAAAGCCCCGTGGTTCACCAACGAACTCAAGAGCTCCAAGAAGAACTGCCGAGCCCTCGAGAAAGTCTGGAGAAGGGAACCGACACCGAACAACAGGACCTCCTTCAAGCTTGCCACCCGGAAGCACCACCAGCTGATCCGCGCCGCCAAGAAAACAGCATTCAAGGACCGGTTGGACAACAACGCACACAACTGCAAGGAACTCTTCAACATCGTGAAAGAGCTTTCCAACCCCAGCGCAGGAAACAACGACATCACCCCATCGCAAGACCTCTGCAACTCCCTCGCTTCATACTTCCACAACAAGATCGCGGACATACACAACAGCTTCAACAACCAACCAACGCACACCATGACCGAACAACCACCCCCCACCACCACCCTCCACGCCTGGACCCCGATCAGCACCGAAGACACCATCCGCACGATGAACTCCATCCACTCCGGATCACCGACCGACCCCTGCCCTCACCACGTCTTCAACAAGGCCGACGCTGTCATCGCACCCCACCTGCGAGACATCATCAACACATCCTTCGACACCGCCATCTTCCCTGAGAGCTGGAAACACGCCGAACTCAGCGCTCTACTCAAGAAACCAACAGCGGACCCCACCGACCTCAAGAACTACCGCCCCATCTCGCTCCTCCCGTTTCCAGCCAAAGTCATCGAGAAGACCGTCAACAAGCAGATGGCCGCCTTCCTCGAGACGAACGGATCCCTCGACCCCTCACAGTCCGGCGTCCGAGCCAATCACAGCACCGAGACCGCCCTCATCGCCGCCACCGATGACATCCGAGCCCTGATGGACAATGGAGAAACAGCGGCCCTCATCCTCCTAGACCTCTCCGCGGCATTCGACACGGTCTGCCACCGCACCCTAGTACAGCGCCTCAGCAACATCGGAATCCAGGACAAGGCGCTGGAATGGATCATCTCCTTCCTCGACGGAAGAACACAGAGAGTCCGCCTACCACCGTACAAGTCAGAGGCCTCCGAAGTCATCTGCGGCGTCCCTCAAGGATCATCTCTGAGCCCCACCCTCTTCAACGTCTACATGAGCCCCCTCGCGGCCATCGTACGCAAACACAACCTCAGCATAATCTCCTACGCCGACGACACCCAGCTGATCCTCTCCCTGACCAATGACCCCGCCTCCGCCAGAGCCAACCTGCACGAAGGGATGAAAGAGGTAGCCGAGTGGATGACGACCAGCCGCCTGAAACTGAACTCTGACAAGACGGAGGTCCTCATCCTGGGCTCTTCACCCTCCGCCTGGGACGACTCCTGGTGGCCTCCCGCCCTGGGCACCGCACCCAAACCGACAGACCATGCACGCAACCTGGGCTTCATCCTGGACTCCTCCCTCTCCATGACCAGGCAAGTCAACAACGTCTCCTCGGCATGCTTCAACATCCTACGCATGCTACGGAAGATCTTCTGGTGGATCCCCACCGAGACCAGGAAGACCGTCACCCAGGCCCTCGTCACCAGCCGACTGGACTACGGCAACGCCCTCTACGCCGGTACCACCGCCAAGATCCAGAAGAGACTCCAGCGGATCCAGAACGCCTCAGCCAGACTCATCCTCGACATCCCACGAACCAGCCACATCACCGGACATCAGAGAGACCTTCACTGGCTCCCCGTCAACAAAAGAATCACCTTCCGCCTCCTCACCCACGCACACAAAGCCCTACACGACCAAGGCCCGAGCTACCTCAACAGCCAGATCAACTTCTACGCTCCCAAACGCCACCTCCGATCAGCCAACCACGCCCTCGCCGCCGTCCCCCGCATCCGAAGAGCGACTACAGGAGGAAGGTCCTTCTCCTACCTGGCCGCCAAGACCTGGAACTCCCTTCCGACCGACCTGCGCCTGACCCAAGACCACCTCTCCTTCAGGAAGAAGCTGAAGACCTGGCTGTTCGAGCAGTAGCGCCCCCCCCCCCCCCCCAGCGCCTTGAGACCCTACGGGTATGTAGCGCGCTTTATAAGTGTCACTGATTGATTGATTGATTGATTTGGCAATGGAAAGGTTACAAAGCGATGGAAAATATTTAATCTAAATCGGGTCAACAGAAATTTATCAAAGCTAGATGAGTTCAGGGTTAGGTAAGAGTGGATCGTGGTAGTTGTTTGAGTTAGCAGTGAATGCTGGACTGAGATTTTATTTGCTTCAGCAGTCAGATGAAGGTCTGCTAAGTGGTTTAAGCATAGTTTCTTTAGCATCTTTCTTGAGATCCTGGACATTTCTTGGGGATTATAATAGCAATTCTCTATACCCAAATCGGAGAAGAACTTCCTAACATATTCCAGCCATGGGATCTTTGTAGCTTGCTCTGACTTAGCACAGTCTGTCACAATTGCTTGGTTGAAATTTAATTTATTAGGCGTACAAAGGCGATGCCATCAAAGAACTGGTTGCATCTGAATGATGTCAGAGATGTAAGGTATACCCAGTTCCATGTGGCAACTATAGGTGGACGTACTTTGGGGAACGGCATGGAGAAATCTTAGGAAACTGTTTTCAACCTTCTGGATGGAGTCAACTTGTACATATCCCCAAACCCCTGCTCTATACATGGCTGTGCTAATGCATTTAGCTTGATATATACGTAGCAACTCTTGGGGAGGTCTTTTACCAAGTCTCTGGGTGAAAGCTACTAAAGCCATAGTAGCTTTTAAAAACTGCAATTTTTTTCACCTCAACTGCCCTTTTCCAGGTACCCTTTTCATCTATCAGAACTCCCAAGTAGGGATAAGTGGGGGTGTGATCAATGCTGGAATTATTTATATATATACCGTTTCCCTTTCTCAGCTTTTTTTCCAGAGGTCATACTGAAGGTCTTTTTTATATTAATTTGTAGGTCTAAATTCGACATAAAAACATTATAACGGTTAAGGGAGCGCTGCAGTTCAAGCGGAGTACGAGCGATAATGACAGCGTCGTCCGCATATAAAAGGGCGGGGATTGGGCGATTCTGGACAAGGTGAAGGTCCTGACTCCCGTCCAACATTGCTGTTTCCAAACCATTTGTATGTAGAGTAAATAGGAAGGGAGCCAGGACACAGCCCTGTCTTACTCCTCGCTCCACCTTAAAAGATGCGGATAGCTGGCCCCCCACTCAGTATCTCACTCTTGCCGTTGCGTATGAATACATTTCTCGCAGGTAGTTGACCAGTAGAGAGTCGACCCCCATTGAAGTCAGAATGTCCCAAAGTTTTGCATGGCCCACGCAGTCAAAAGCTGCAGTGAGATCTACATATGCGTGGAGTGGAGAAGTGTGGCTCAATGGTTAGAATGGCAGACCCTGATGCAGAGGTCTAGCCTGGGACAAGGGTTCAATTCCCCGCCTCGGAGTGTCTTGGGCTCAAAATTCCAGGGACCTGATAATTCTGAGGTTCCGGAACGATTTGAACCTGTGTTTTCAACATTGTCGTAAACTCACAATTTTGGTATCAGTGAACCGCAAATGATCCATTTAGCATATCCTGGTGTTTTCGCTATGCTACGAGCAAGAGCACTCCTGTTATAACCACATTTCTGATACACCGATGGCATCCATTTTAGATCATGGCATCCATCTTGTATTCTTGCCCTCACATAGTCAATGGACACGCAGTGACCTCTGATCACCTCATTCTCACTTAAGGACACGTAGGTTTTAGCCGGCGATTCACCTTGCTAGTGACACGTGCACCTTAGGACAGAAACGCTGTGGCCGCATGACTTTGCAAAAGCTGCCTCCTCTGCCCGAGGCCAGTCCTGCTATACTGGTTCTCGTGTTCGTTGGCCTGATCATGATTAGGCGGCCGAAGCTGGTAGCCTTGCCCATTTACGACCCACAAACATCTCTTATCCTGTTTTTCTATCTTCTGCACCTGGCTCTGCTCCTTTCCTTCTGGGCCTTTATTAGGGGGAGGTAACGAAATTTACGATGAGGCGGTCCGGCTCTTGAATGTAAAGATGACATGGGATTATGATGGAACAGTGGGAACCTCTCATTCGTAATGTTTTGACATCAGATATTGTTGACGATTCCTGTGTAACGCCAAATATTTATTGTTTAGGACATGAAGGTTTAGAAATGTACTAGTATGTGGAGAATGTTGCCCCCAGCTAAATATTCTGTATTTAAGGAGCAACCCACTTAGTGCAAATCGAACAGGCTCCTAGAATCTGCCCGTGTGTAGTTTCTGTGACTTCTGTGTCCCTGCAGTAATAAACTTTTGGTCTTTGACGCCACCATCGAGAAGCCCGTGTTTCTGTTTATTTGTGCACCGAGACAGGTAGAACTCAGGGGTCTTCGGGTGTTGTCCCTGACACCTCTGGACAGTACCAGAAAGTCCAGAACTCCAATTGGCGCCCAACGTGGGGCGACGTCATTCGGTACCGGTCCAAAATCCTGAAGAGTTCGAGAAGCTTCGTGTGAAGATTCCGGAGGGAGGCGCCCCACTTCATCAATCCCGGCATATCGCAAAAGTGGCCTGACGTTCTCTTCCACGAGGGTTCCCGTTCGGACGGCTGCAGTGGTCCGTTGCCTTGACCGTCGCCCTGTCTTGGACCCGAGGTGCAGACCTTAGTACAGCGAGACGTGACGGGTTTCTCCTTGGTGATGTCTTCAGTGCCTCAGTTAAGTATTAAGTGGTTGCTAGTTGTTTGGTTAATTCGTAAGGGTTTGCTCCTGTTTTGGATAATCCTTTTAGTTCTTTGGCTTGGTTTGGTTTTGTAAGATTATCACTGGTTGTTCTAGTTACGATAATCTTTTTGGTTTGGTTTGGGTATCGATACATTTGTTCACCTTTGGTAGGCCTAAGTTCTTAGTTCGAGTGCGCACCTTTGTTTGTGTTTGTTCTGTGTTCCGGTTTATAAAATGGTAAGTCGGAAAAGTTCTATGTTTTCATGTTTTAGTTGCAACAGGGATTCCCGGTTGGAGGACTCGTGTTCGGTTCCTCCGATTGGAACTCCTCTTTATGATCTTTATTGCAAGTTCGGTGTGGGCCCTATCTCTTATAACGAGGTATGGGTCCGCTACACGGAGAAAGATGGTGTCCTTAGTTGGCCACTGCATGGTAGTTTCGAACCTGAAATTCTCGATAATTTAGAAAGAAAATTGTTTAAAAAGAAATCCCGGCCGGCAATGTTTGATTCTTTCCGTTGTTGGCGAAAAGAATCCAAACAGAGAGAGACCAAAAAGTTGAAGAAAGAGCAGAAAGAACAAGAGTTGACTTTAGAACAGTCTGCTAAGCAGCTGCAACTCAATGAATCTGAGAAAGCGATAGAGGTAGCCAATAGAGAGCGTAATTTAGCGATAGACAAGTGTTACCCTGCTTTGCCAT
The DNA here is from genome assembly GCF_964263255.1 of Lissotriton vulgaris. Lineage (NCBI taxonomy): Eukaryota > Metazoa > Chordata > Amphibia > Caudata > Salamandridae > Lissotriton > Lissotriton vulgaris. The sequence goes on along the minus strand of NC_141693.1, from coordinate 35,936,057 downwards.
CAAGTACAGCTAAGATAGTGGAGGACTCTGAAAACGATCCTCTGTTGTCTTACTTGTTGAGGTCACCTCCACCGTATGCACAGGGTGCTACAGCTCCACCTCTGCCGAATGTTGTGTTACCGGTTGCTGGACAGCCTGGTGTACCTGCTCCTGCTCCCCTGAATCAAGCTCCTGTACTCCCTGTGGTTATCAATATTCCTCTGGCACCCCCTCTTCCAGGGTTGCCAGCTCCTCTGCCTATGCCTGTACCACTGATACCTGTTATTTCGCAAACTACTTTGCCTCCTACACCTACTGGTGCTGTTTCTTCTGTCCCAACTACCACTCTACTTCAAACTTCCTCTAGCTATATGACTCCACTTTCTGTTCGTCGGGGAATTACTGAATCTGTCTCTAATATTCTATCTCCCTTTTACAAAACTCTGATTAAAAGTCCTGTCTCTGAATCTGTTCAGAGACGTAGTCAGCTTCATAGTGTTGAAGAACGAGGAATATTAGATTCCACTGCTCTCAGGTGGATTTCGAAAGTTGGAAGGTATAATGTACGAGATGTATTAGATACATTTATGCAATGGAATGAACCGACAGAACGCTATGTGTTTGATGTTATGTGTTCCCTTTTACGTGAGGAATGGGATGAGAATGATTCTGAACAAGTTCCAGACGAATTAATTCATATTCAACAAAAATTTGCTGCAGGTATGATAGTTGGTCAGGAGATAAAAGAAGCAATGGAACTAATTTTAGATTTTAGGGTTGATCCTTCCCTCCGTTCACTAAGAGATTCAGAGAAAGGTAGTGTAGGAGAGTAGGGTCTGCAATCCTATGATCACCCAGATTTTTTGCTTTTGTTTCACTGGTTTACGACTTTCTCTGGCTGTGGGCCTGCCAATCAGACCCACAGCCTGGCTGTTCTCTTTCTAAATTACGACATGTACCCTAGGTGCATTTACCAATTGGTACTGGGCCACCTTATCAGACCCTGTAACTCAGGGCATAGGTGTACCCAGGGCTGCCAGGGGCTGCAGCATGTATTATGCCACCCCTGGCTGGCCTCCTAAATTTGACACAACTGGCTGCATGACAGCTGGGGCAAAGTCGTGTAACCACACTTTGCTGTAGGTGTAGTATACCTATACCTAACCCTAAAATGGACACACAGATTCCTATCAGTCACTCCTATGGCAGGCCTTGACAATCCTGAAGGCAGAGTGCGTGGAATCGTGTGAGATGGTGCTCTGGCATGAGCTGAGCCCGTCTGCAGCTTGCGGAACCAAGTCCTAATAGCTGTTCCATGATATCGCATACCATATACTCTTAAGTGCATTATAATCCTCGCGGTTAAATGCTAACTTTGGTATTGCTTTATCAAAACATGTCGAGTAAGGTGTCATACGAATTGGAATACTAACCCCTCGCCAATTCTGGCAACGGGGTTAGCATTCCACCCTTCTAGAGGGACACGACATGTATGTAACTGTGAACCCCGGTTAAAGTTAACTGAAGCCTCAGCTCCACAAAATGGATGCTGCCACCACAGACACGAGTCTGACCTCCTGCTGCTGGGAGTCCTTCCAGCGAGGGAGGCCTGGACAAAGGGTTTCCTGTCCGGGGCGGTGCTAGCACCGTCCCAGACATGGTTTTGTGTATCCTGGGTAGGCAGGGCTTTTCAGGAAGGTGACTGCTGAGTGGCACCCCTGTGCTCACTACGCATAGGCCGGTCAGAACCAGTTCCAGGGGCACACCAGCCCCTGGCCTGGGGAAAGTCCGGCATGGCTGAGGGGTGTAACCACCCCCCCACCTAGTCCCACCCATAGGCAGGACCTAGTCACCGGGTCAGCCCCCTTTTTTAGTATAAAGATGGGAGCGGGCCCCCTGTTCAAATTAGATCATCTTTGGAATCAAGACACGACTTTCTTCGAAAGGACTTCACGATTTCTTCATCAAGATTCTCCCTTGTGGCTAAGGAGTAGTCACCCTGCATCCGCAGGCACTATCCTAAAGAACACTGCGGTCTGCTGCAAGTCCTTCATCACGAATCCGACGACCCAGCTCGACGAGACCCGGCTTCCCTGGCACCTCTGACCTCTACTCACCTCTACAGCCAAGCTGAGAACCGTGAGTGTGACGAGACCTCGAGGGACCGACGATCGCCAAGACTGCACGACATCTTTACTGCAAGCCCACCGTGTCCTCCACGGGTGAGTGCTTTGGGGTCCGAGAAGCCCCGACCCTGCGCAGCTCCAGCACCCAAGGTCAGCCTCCCTGCATCTCCACGATCTGCGTGGGGCCCTTCTGCTGTTTGCTGTGCACCGCGTTGTTTGGCTACTAGCCGGCTGGCTTGTGGCCTTCTGAACGACGCCCGACGACATCACCTCTGCTGGTCTGGTTGCTCCAGACTGGCCCTTGCTTCCTTCTTGAAGAGAGGCACCCCGGACCCTCCTGGTCCACTCCAGACGCCATTTTAGGTCCACCGCGTGGGCTTGAATTTGCCAAGGCTTTGTTGCCCAATCCTGGGTCCAGCGACGCCGACAGCTTCTATCTTCATGGGACAGCTCGATCCTCCTTCCTGGTCGCCGACAACGCCTCCTGGTCCGTGAGATCTCCGAGCCCAGCGTCACCCACATGCCTTGTCGAGGTGGCTACCATCCGGTGCCCTCCTGGTGCCCACTGACTACTGGCTAGTAGTCTCGAACTTGGTCCCCTCTGCTTTCAGGTGTCATCTTCCATCGATCCAGGCTTGGATCCACCGAACTTTCTTCACTGGTCGCCTGCCAGCAACTTCTTTCTTCCAGGCTCCTGGTCCGTCAACGAGGATTCCCGACGTCTTTTGAGTCCTATGCAGCTGCAGCCCCTGGGCTAGGTAACTTCGGCATTTCGGTGCCCCAGCATAGCCTCACTATCCAAGGGTCAGAATCTACTTTCGTTTTCCTCCTACCAGGTCGGGTTCGCCCGAGAACACTAACTTTGCAATTTCTAGCTACCATAGACTTTGTCCCGCATCTCGCGTGAGAGTGCACACACTGCACCCGAGTCCCCTGGGTCTCCTAGAAGTAATCTAACGATTCTATAGTCAAGTCCTAGTGATTCCAAAGGCTATTAGTACTGTACTTACCTGCTAGTAATTTCGCATTCCACTTTTCAAGTATATGGTTTTCCGTGCCCCTCGGGCATTTGTATATACTGTGCTAACTTAAGTATTTTTGTAAGAGTTTTGGTTTGTGCTTAGTACCCTGTCCTCATAAAGAGTACAGGGCTGTTGTGATCTTTAATAAATAACTGTTTATTTTCATAACACTTGTGTGGTGTCCTTTCACTTGGTGTTCAAGGGGTATATGTGGTATAACAGCTGGCTTAACACGCCCTCTCGAGTCTTTAGCCTTAGACTGCTCGTATCCACGCTACTAGGATAGCTGGTCTATAAGGTTGACTTACAACCAATCATCAATAGGGGTTGCTGGACTGATACATAGTGTTCACTAGAATAGTGACCACTGCATATCAGGCCACCTTACCACATTGGTGAGCAGCGGTTGGGATTTGAGCTTGCTGTTGTTTTACCACACGTATCCTAAGAATATCTTGTTGAAAGATCACATAAGTACTGTTAGTACATATAACTAAGCTTAGAATACTCTGAGTTCTACTGAACCAGCTGTTGCAGCTCCTCAAGGCTTAGCACACCTTGGCTGCAACTCTTAGCAAGGGATCAGTAGGTAAACACATAGTGTAGGTAGGTGCATCACTTACACCGCACTAGAAACAGTATGTCGGACAAAGGAGGAAACTCTGAGTCTCCCCTTGTGTCAGTTGACCCTCCACAGGTCATCCCTTCAAGATATACTGTGCTTAGCTTCCATGAGTTACAACAAGTATGTACCTCTAGGAAGGTTAAGCAAGGGGCTAACCCCACCACCTCCTTTCTGATTGGTCTCTTGGAGACTTATGATGCCAGAAAAGCTGAGAGACTTCTTAGCTCTTCTAATCCAGAAGGAGGCATGCCAGCCCTAGAAGGAACCAGAGGAGACCCTGATCTCATCCACCTCTCAGCTGAGAATGAAGATGTGGAGGAGGATGAGGATCCCTCTGGGGATGAGGCAGATAAGGGACAGGTAGAAGTCGTTAGACTTAGCAGGTCCAACTTAAGCAAACATGACAGTGGTACTGGGGGACCCCTGGGGCCACTATCAGGTCAGCTTAACATTGGGAATGGACGAGCCAGCTCTCTGTCAAGAGGCTCTGGCAGATCCCTTCAAACCAATGGCTCTCACAACTCTTCTCAGAGAGGGATGACGTCCCCTCAGAGGAGAGTGTATGAAGCTAAAGAAAGGGCAGCTAATCTGAGGATCGAAAGGGAAGAACTTGCCCTGGCCAAAGAGAGGCTTGCCTTTGCTAGAGAGCAACAGTTAAGTGGGGTAGTCCCCACTGGTGGCAGCATAGTACCTAGCAATAGGGAAAAGAGTTTTGATACAAAACACCTTGGTAAGATAGTGCCCCCCTTTAAACAAGGGGATGACATCCACAAATGGATTACTGCTTTGGAGAGGGCCTGCACTGTGCAAGGTGTTCCCCAGAGTCAGTGGGCACCTATCTTGTGGCTCTCCTTTCAAGGTAAAGGTAGAGACAAGCTCCTCACCACAAGGGTAGAGGATGCTAACAATTACAAAATCTTGAAGAATACACTGGTTGAAGGGTTTGGCCTAACCACTGAGCAGTACAGGGTGCTGTTCAGGGATACCCAGAAAACTCAGTCTCAAGATTGGTCTGACTTTGTCGATTGTGCCACTAAGGCTTTTGAGGGCTGGTTGCTGGGCAGTAAGGTTACTGATTATAAAGGATTGTATAATTTGATGATGAGAGAACAAATTTTAAACAATTGTCAGAACCAGTTGTTGCATCAGCATCTTGTTGACTCAGATCTGACCTCTCCCCAAGAATTGGGAAAGAAGGCAGACAGATGGGTTAGAACAAGAGTTAAACAGAACCAGGGCCAGAATCAAGGTGGTCAGAAGAAAGCAGACCAGAAGGGTAAAGATTCTAAAAGGGAACAAAATGACCAGAAGTCTTCGACAGGTCCCCAACAACCCAAAGAGGGTGGGGGTCAGGCTCCCCAAAAGAAGAAAGAAGGCCACTCTAAAAGGTGGTGCCAATACTGCAAAAGTAAAACTCACTGGTTTAGTGAGTGCACCAAGAAAGGAGGAGGGCAGACTCCTGCCACTGCAGCCCCTAAGGCACATGTGCCCCCTAGTACAGCCAGCAATGGTAGTGCACCTCCCAAGGGTTTAGTAGGGTTAACCCTGGGTTCTGAGGGGTGTGACAACTTAGTTGGTACACTCACTCAGGCTGTCCTTGTCAGTACAGGGGATATGGATATGTCCCCTGACATAAGTCCCAATACTTTGGGCAAATACAGACAGACACCTTTCATAAATGGAAAAATGGCTCAGGCCTATAGGGACACTTGTGCCAGTGTCACCATGGTGACACCTAACTTTGTGGACCCTGGACAGATCATGCCAGGTACAGATTTCCTGGTGACCAATGCAAGCAATGTCACTACCAGTCACAGTATGGCAATTGTAGCTTTCTCCTGGGGAGGGGTAACTGGCCAAAAGAAGGTTGTAGTTAGTTCAGACCTCCCAGTGGATTGTTTGTTGGGCAATGATTTGGAGTCATCACAATGGTCAGAAGTGGAGCACCGGACTCACATGGAAATGTTAGGCTTGCCAGCACATGTGTTCGCTGTGACCAGGTCACAGGTCAGGAAATGCCCCACTGAACAGGTGCTGGATCCTGGAACAATGGACCAGACACCTTCCAAGAAAAAGAGCAGCAGGGTTAAGGCTGTGCCTTCCCCCTTGCCCCAGGTTGAGGATCAAGTCTCAGAGGAGGCTGACCTACAGGAATTGAGGGAAACTGAGGCCAGAGAGTTTGAACTTGATCAAGTTGAATTCTTGGGTTCAGGGGGACCCTCAAGGGAAGACCTGGGGAAGGACCAGTTAAGCTGCCCTTCTCTTGAACCCCTCAGACAGCAGGCTGCTGCTGAGGCTGCTGGGAACGCCACAGGTACCCACAAGGTATACTGGGAAGATGGACTCCTGTACACTGAGTCAAGAGACCCCAAGCCTGGCATGACCAGGAGGCTGGTTGTACCCTTGTCTCAGAGAGGTTTCCTACTTACCTTGGCCCATGAGATTCCCTTAGCAGGTCACTTAGGCCAGACAAAGACTTGGGACAGGCTTGTCTCACACTTTCACTGGCCTCACATGAATGAGGATACCAAGGAGTTTTGTCGCTCCTGTGTCACTTGCCAAGCCAGTGGTAAGTCAGGTGGCACAACAAAGGCCCCCCTTATACCAATGCCTGTGGTGGGGGTGCCCTTTGAAAGAGTGGGGATTGACATTGTTGGTCCAATGGAACCCCAGACAGCATCAGGGCACAAGTTTATACTCGTGGTAGTGGATCATGCCACCAGGTATCCTGAAGCTATTCCACTTAGGACCACCACAGCACCTGTGGTGGCAAGGGCCCTAGTTGGAGTGTTCTCCAGAGTGGGCTTCCCTAAGGAGGTTGTCTCTGACAGAGGTGCAAACTTCATGTCAAGCTACTTAACTGCTATGTGGAAGGAATGTGGTGTCAACTACAAATTCACTACACCCTATCATCCACAATGCAATGGGCTTGTTGAAAGGTTCAACAGGACCCTAAAAGGGATGATTCATGGACTACCTGAAAAGCTCAGGCGTAGATGGGATGTCCTGATTCCCTGCCTTCTGTTTGCTTACAGAGAGGTCCGACAAAAGGGGGTTGGCTACAGCCCTTTTGAACTTTTGTATGGGCATCCTGTGAGAGGCCCCCTGTGTTTGGTGAAGGAAGGATGGGAGAGACCTCTCAAAAAGCCTGCAACCAACATAGTGGACTATGTACTTGGTCTCCGCTCCCGGATGGCTGAGTATATGGAGAAGGCATCAGAAAACCTTAAGGCCAGTCAAGAACTTCAAAAAGCTTGGCATGACCAAAAGGCTGTCCTGATTGTTTATCAGCCTGGACAGAAGGTGTGGGTGTTGGAGCCAGTGGCCCCAGCAGCACTCAAAGACAAATGGTCTGGGACCCACACAATTCTTGAGCAAAAGGGAGAGGTCACCTACCTGGTGGACCTTGGAACTCCCAGGAGCCCCCACAGGGTGCTCCATGTCAACAGGCTCAAAGCATATGTCGACAGGAAGGACATGAGCTTGCTCATGGCCATAGATGAGGGACAGGAGGAAGAGAGTGACCCTCTCTCAGACCTGCTCACTCAGAATCCTGGTGATGGGTCAGTAGATGGTGTTGTCTTTTGTGGCAGCCTCTCTGAGCATCAACAGAAAGACTGTAAACAGGTTCTTCAGTCTTTCAGACATATGTTTTCTCTGACACCCAGTCAGACCAATTGGTGTACCCATGAGGTTGACACTGGTGACAGTCTGCCAGTTAAGAGTAAAATCTACAGGCAGCCTGATCATGTTAGAGACTGCATGAAAACTGAAGTGCAGAAAATGTTGGAGTTGGGAGTCATTGAACCCTCAGATAGCCCTTGGGCTAGTCCAGTAGTTCTAGTGCCAAAGCCTCACACCCAGGGTGGTAAGAGAGAGATGAGTTTTTGCGTAGACTACAGGGGTCTCAATGCAGTCACTAAGACTGATACCCACCCAATTCCAAGAGCAGATGAGCTGATAGATAGATTGGCTTCTGCCAACTACTTAAGCACATTTGACTTAACAGCTGGGTATTGGCAAATCAGGTTAGCTGAGGATGCCAAGCCCAAGACAGCATTTTCAACCCCTGGTGGGCATTATCAATTTGTGGTAATGCCCTTTGGTCTGAAAAATGCACCTGCCACCTTCCAAAGGTTGGTGAATCAAGTCCTTACTGGGCTGGATGACTTCTGTGCAGCATATCTAGATGATATTGCTGTCTTTAGCTCCACCTGGGAGGATCACCTGGTCCACCTGAGGAAAGTGTTAGAGGCTCTGCAAGCAGCAGGCCTCACTATCAAGGCCACCAAGTGCCAGATAGGGCAGACACAGGTTGTATACCTGGGCCACCTTGTAGGTGGAGGCCAGGTTCAGCCACTGGAGAGCAAAATACAGTCAATCAGGGACTGGGCTCCTCCAACCACCCAGACTCAGGTTCGAGCTTTCTTGGGCCTGACTGGATACTACAGAAAGTTTGTCAGGAACTATGGTTCCATTGTGACACCATTAAATGAACTGACAAGTAAGAAAATGCCAAAAAAGGTTCAGTGGACAGCAGGCTGTCAAAAAGCATTCGATCACCTAAAGCAGGCCATGTGCACAGCACCTATCCTTAAGAGTCCAGACTACCCCAAACCATTCATTGTCCAAACTGCTTAGGTGGTCCATTTCCCTACAGGGGATGGACTTTACAGTGGAACATAGACCTGGTACTGATCATGGCAATGCCGATGGGCTCTCCAGATATTTCCACTTAGAACAAGAAGACTCACCTGGTCAAGGTTAGCTTATTGTCCCAAAGTTTGGGGGGGGTCATGTAGGAGAGTAGGGTCTGCAATCCTATGATCACCCAGATTTTTTGCTTTTGTTTCACTGGTTTACGACTTTCTCTGGCTGTGGGCCTGCCAATCAGACCCACAGCCTGGCTGTTCTCTTTCTAAATTACGACATGTACCCTAGGTGCATTTACCAATTGGTACTGGGCCACCTTATCAGACCCTGTAACTCAGGGCATAGGTGTACCCAGGGCTGCCAGGGGCTGCAGCATGTATTATGCCACCCCTGGCTGGCCTCCTAAATTTGACACAACTGGCTGCATGACAGCTGGGGCAAAGTCGTGTAACCACACTTTGCTGTAGGTGTAGTATACCTATACCTAACCCTAAAATGGACACACAGATTCCTATCAGTCACTCCTATGGCAGGCCTTGACAATCCTGAAGGCAGAGTGCGTGGAATCGTGTGAGATGGTGCTCTGGCATGAGCTGAGCCCGTCTGCAGCTTGCGGAACCAAGTCCTAATAGCTGTTCCATGATATCGCATACCATATACTCTTAAGTGCATTATAATCCTCGCGGTTAAATGCTAACTTTGGTATTGCTTTATCAAAACATGTCGAGTAAGGTGTCATACGAATTGGAATACTAACCCCTCGCCAATTCTGGCAACGGGGTTAGCATTCCACCCTTCTAGAGGGGCACGACATGTATGTAACTGTGAACCCCGGTTAAAGTTAACTGAAGCCTCAGCTCCACAAAATGGATGCTGCCACCACAGACACGAGTCTGACCTCCTGCTGCTGGGAGTCCTTCCAGCGAGGGAGGCCTGGACAAAGGGTTTCCTGTCCGGGGCGGTGCTAGCACCGTCCCAGACATGGTTTTGTGTATCCTGGGTAGGCAGGGCTTTTCAGGAAGGTGACTGCTGAGTGGCACCCCGGTGCTCACTACGCATAGGCCGGTCAGAACCAGTTCCAGGGGCACACCAGCCCCTGGCCTGGGGAAAGTCCGGCATGGCTGAGGGGTGTAACCACCCCCCACCTAGTCCCACCCATAGGCAGGACCTAGTCACCGGGTCAGCCCCCTTTTTTAGTATAAAGATGGGAGCGGGCCCCCTGTTCAAATTAGATCATCTTTGGAATCAAGACACGACTTTCTTCGAAAGGACTTCACGATTTCTTCATCAAGATTCTCCCTTGTGGCTAAGGAGTAGTCACCCTGCATCCGCAGGCACCATCCTAAAGAACACTGCGGTCTGCTGCAAGTCCTTCATCACGAATCCGACGACCCAGCCCGACGAGACCCGGCTTCCCTGGCACCTCTGACCTCTACTCACCTCTACAGCCAAGCTGAGAACCGTGAGTGCGACGAGACCTTGAGGGACCGACGATCGCCAAGACTGCACGACATCTTTACTGCAATCCCACCGTGTCCTCCACGGGTGAGTGCTTTGGGGTCCGAGAAGCCCCGACCCTGCGCAGCTCCAGCACCCAAGGTCAGCCTCCCTGCATCTCCACGATCTGCGTGGGGCCCTTCTGCTGTTTGCTGTGCACCGCGTTGTTTGGCTACTAGCCGGCTGGCTTGTGGCCTTCTGAACGACGCCCGACGACATCACTGCTGCTGGTCTGGTTGCTCCAGACTGGCCCTTGCTTCCTTCTTGAAGAGAGGCACCCCGGACCCTCCTGGTCCACTCCAGACGCCATTTTAGGTCCACCGCGTGGGCTTGAATTTGCCAAGGCTTTGTTGCCCAATCCTGGGTCCAGCGACGCCGACAGCTTCTATCTTCATGGGACAGCTCGATCCTCCTTCCTGGTTGCCGACAACGCCTCCTTGTCCGTGAGATCTCCGAGCCCAGCGTCACCCACACGCCTTGTCGAGGTGGCTACCATCCGGTGCCCTCCTGGTGCCCACTGACTACTGGCTAGTAGTCTCGAACTTGGTCCCCTCTGCTTTCAGGTGTCATCTTCCATCGATCCAGGCTTGGATCCACCGAACTTTCTTCACTGGTCGCCTGCCAGCAACTTCTTTCTTCCAGGCTCCTGGTCCGTCAACGAGGATTCCCGACGTCTTTTGAGTCCTATGCAGCTGCAGCCCCTGGGCTAGGTAACTTCGGCATTTCGGTGCCCCAGCATAGCCTCACTATCCAAGGGTCAGAATCTACTTTCGTTTTCCTCCTACCAGGTCGGGTTTGCCCGAGAACACTAACTTTGCAATTTCTAGCTACCATAGACTTTGTCCCGCATCTCGCGTGAGAGTGCACACACTGCACCCGAGTCCCCTGGGTCTCCTAGAAGTAATCTAACGATTCTATAGTCAAGTCCTAGCGATTCCAAAGGCTATTAGTACTGTACTTACCTGCTAGTAATTTCGCATTCCACTTTTCAAGTATATGGTTTTCCGTGCCCCTCGGGCATTTGTATATACTGTGCTAACTTAAGTATTTTTGTAAGAGTTTTGGTTTGTGCTTAGTACCCTGTCCTCATAAAGAGTACAGGGCTGTTGTGATCTTTAATAAATAACTGTTTATTTTCATAACACTTGTGTGGTGTCCTTTCACTTGGTGTTCAAGGGGTATATGTGGTATAACAGCTGGCTTAACACGCCCTCTCGAGTCTTTAGCCTTAGACTGCTCGTATCCACGCTACTAGGATAGCTGGTCTATAAGGTTGACTTACAACCAATCATCAATAGGGGTTGCTGGACTGATACATAGTGTTCACTAGAATAGTGACCACTGCATATCAGGCCACCTTCTCACAGGTAGCACAAATAAAGGTCGACAATATCCTATGAGGGAGGTTCCACCAATATGGCGCGAAGCCGTTCAAGCTGACGCAGTGAATGGTATTGCAGCCGCTCCAGCGCAATTCCAGAGAGTGTGGATACACATTCCGTGGAAGCGAGCTGAAGTTTTAGCAGTAAAACAGGCCTTGCCAGATCCGCGTAAAAATCCTGCCGGATATTACAAAGAGTTGGCTCAGACGGTTGAAGCTTGTGTGATGAATCTAGCGGACATTGATATGCTATTTGGTAATGTAGTACCGCAACCAATTTGGGCTAAAATTCGTAGAGAAAATTATCCAGTTGCTCTAGGTGGTGATTGGGCAGCTATAATTGGTCAACAAATTGGGGGTTCTAAACCTGAACCTTTAATTGCTAATTTACCCGGTAGAATAATCGATTTAATGAAAACCCTGATGCCAGCATTGCGCGTTAACTGGGACAAGTTGTCCGCATGCAGGCAGAAGAAAGACGAAAGCGTCTCCGACTTTTTCACCAGGTTCGAGGAAACTTTCGTAGATCACAGTGGTCAGGATATGAGCACGGAAGGAGGCCAGAGATTATTTGTTGATAAATTTGTACACAATCTGTTACCAGAGCTCAGTAATAAATTAAAGAATTCTGAAAGTGCGTGGGCTGTCTCTACGACTGCACAGATACTTGCAACTGCTCAGTACTATGAAAATAGGGATAATGACGAGAAGGAAAAGTCAGATAAGAAAACGAAAGATTTAAAAACCAAAGTCCTTTTGCAACAAGCATATCCGCCTCGCACGAATCAGACTAATACACAGCAAGGGCCATATCAGAGGACCGACTATGGTTCTCAGAGACCGCAGTACCAATGGAATCAGTGCGCTTATTGCAAAAAGGAAGGTCATTACTGTAGGAAGGTACATCCTGACTATGGTTGCCCCCAACTTTTTGCCCTGTGTTTTAGCTGGTTTTGGACATAGTCGACCTGGGACCCTGCCAATCAGGACCCCAGGCCTACTGCTCTCTCTTTAAAATGGATTCCATGTACCCTAGGTACATTTCCAATTGGTACTGGGCCACCCTATCAGACCCCGTAACTCAGGGCATGGGTGTACCCAGGGCTGCCAGGGGCTGCAGCATGTATTATGCCACCCCTGGCTGGCCTCCTAAATTTGACACAACTGGCTGCATGACAGCTGGGGCAAAGTCGTGTAATCACCCTTTGCTGTAGGTGTAGTATACCTATACCTAACCCTAAAAATGGACACACAGATTCCTATCAGTCACTCCTATGGCAGGCCTTGACAATCCTGAAGGCAGAGTGCTTGGAATCGTGTGAGATGGTGCTCTGGCATGAGCTGAGCCTGTCTGCAGCTTGCGGAACAAGTCCTAATAGCTGTTCCATGATATCGCATACCATATACTCTTAAGTGCATTATAATCCTCGCGGTTAAATGCTAACTTTGGTATTGCTTTATCAAAACATGTCGAGTAAGGTGTCATACGAATTGGAATACTAACCCCTCGCCAATTCTGGCGACGGGGTTAGCATTCCACCCTTCTAGAGGGACACGACATGTATGTAACTGTGAACCCCGGTTAAAGTTAACTGAAGCCTCAGCTCCACAAAATGGATGCTGCCACCACAGACACGAGTCTGACCCCCTGCAGCTGGGAGTCCTTCCAGCGAGGGGAGCCTGGACAAAGGGTTTCCTGTCAGGGGCGGTGCTAGCACCGTCCCAGACATGGTTTTGTGTATCCTGGGTAGGCAGGGCTTTACAGGAAGGTGACTGCTGAGTGGCACCCCGGTGCTCACTACGCATAGGCCGGTCTGAACCAGTTCCAGGGGCACTCCAGCCCCTGGCCTGGGGAAGTCCGGCATGGCAGAGGGGTGTAACCACCCCCCTCCTAGTCCCACCCATAGGCAGGACCTAGTCACCGGGTCAGCCCCCTTTTTTAGTATAAAGATGGGAGCGGGCCCCCGTTCAAATTAGATCATCTTTTGAATCAAGACACGACTTTCTTCGAAAGGACTTCACGATTTCTTCTTCAAGATTCTCCCTTGTGGCTAGGGAGTAGTCACCCTGCATCAAGCGGGCACCATCCTAAAGAACACTGCGGTCTGCTGCAAGTCCTTCATCACGAATCCGACGACCCAGCTCAACGAGACCCGGCTTCCCTGGCACCTCTGACCTCTACTCACCTCTACAGCAAAGCTGAGAACCGTGAGTGCGACGAGACCTCGAGGGACCGACGATCGCCAAGACTGCACGACATCTTTTTTTTTTTTTTTTTTTTTAAACCTTTATTTGGAGACAAGCAGGTACAAGGGGAGTATACATTCAAAACATACAGTCACATTCGGCCATTACAGTGGTACGTCAGTGCCTAGAAAGCATACAAAAAATAAATAAATAAGGAGACACAAGGAAGTACAGGGCAGGGCATCAATCAATACAAGGAGCACCATCGAAATGTGCAAGAGATATTAAAATACAATGATCCAGCATGGGCAGGCGAGCCAATAAGACAATGCAATATGAATACAGTACATTAGCGGAGAACACATGAGCCAGAGGGGACACAAGTAAGAGGAGCACTGGATAGAAGGGTGCCGCATAGGGATACAATCTGGATTCCCGATAAACTACCTGTCCGAAGGGAGACTCCCACCCCCCTATAGCACGCAGGAAAAGGAGACAGTCAGCCCCCCCCCGATATCGAAAGAACAGCAGGTGTCGTGTAAAATCCCAGCCCATCACGTTGTCATCAGCCTATCCCCTCACGGTCCTCAAGTTCAGAATCAGAGTCCCGCGCCGCCCTGGTCAGGAGGTACACCTGAAGCGGACTCCAAAAATCCTTTGGTCTGCATCGAACAGGCATCAAGTCAGAATAGATGTTGTACTGATCCTGACAATAAATGAGGTCAGTCACCCAGTCTTGAAAGCGCGGCACCCTACCACGACCCCAGCAACAAGCAACCCTACGCTTAGCCAACAACAAGGCCACGTCAACAAATCTACGGTGAGAGGCAGGTACGTCCTTAGAAAAGCCAAGTAACATCACCAAGGGGTCAAACGCCACCCCATCCTCCGCCATAACCTGCAGGGCTTCATGAACCTGAGTCCAATATTCCAAAACCCCCGCACAGCTCCAAGCCAGATGCAAAAAATCAGCGCCTTCCGCTCGACACCTAGCACACCTATCATCCTCCGCCAAATGAAACCGCAGTTTCCTCGCCGGGGTATAGTAGTACCTCTGAACCAACTTATAATGGATAATTTTAAGGCGACAACTAGAAGAGACATTGGCTGTGAGCCCGCAACAGTATTTCCACTGCTCGTCTGTAATAGGAGCACCCAATTCGGCAACCCACTGCTCGCGCACCCGATTGGTCGGGACCGATCGCTGTCGGCGAATAGCCCCGTATAACTTCGACACCAGGTGTCGCCCATCTGAAACCAGCAGCACATGGAGGGGGAGGGTTACCCCAGGCTCCGAAGGGTAGTCCGGTAGCAGAGCACGCATGCCCTGCCGCAGGCGGACAAAGTAGAACAGGTCTAGAGGGGAGCAAGCAGCCGAACCGAAGAAATGAGCCTGCGTACGGAAGGCACCTGCATGAAACAAGTCGCCCCATGTGAGGATACCTAGCCGCTTGCACATTCGCTGAAACCCCGTCTCCAACAACAGCGACAGATCCGGATGATAAGCCAGAGGCAAGGCCGGCGAGTAGAGAAAGGAAACGTCTAGCAAATGAGCCATCCGCTTCCAAGCATCCACCGTGCATGTCACCGTCGTGCGGGGCGTTTCCACATCTGACACCTTGCCCAAAACCATCCCCTCCAGTGGGAGCGGGTGGGCGACCCAATGCTCAGCAGCAATCTGGGGCATGAATGGCGTGGGGCGCATCCAATGATAGGCATAATGCGCCTGAGCGCTGAGATAATAGAGTTCAAAATCAGGGACGTCGAACCCGCCATCAGCGTAAGGCAACGTAAGGGTAGCCCAGGCCACCCGCGGCTGCTTGCCCCCCCAGAACAATCGCAGAAGCACAGAGCGAAGTCTACGAAAGAAATAAGCACCAGGATGATATGGGAGGTTTTGAAAAAGATAAAGAAAGCGGGGCAGAACCACCATCTTGATAAGAGACGCCCTGCCGGCCATGGAGAGAGGTAAAGACATCCATCTGGTGACATCATCCGCCAGTTTAGTAATGGCCACCCCATAGTTGAGGCGAACCGCGTCTCCCCTATCCAGGGAAACAACAATACCGAGATACCGCAACTCCGAGTCACACCATTCCAAAGGGTAGTCAAGGGGAAACCTGGCCACCGCAGCCGTGAGGGGGAAAAATTGAGATTTCCGCCAGTTGATATGAACCCCGGATACACCTCCAAAAGCGACCAGCTCCCGCAGGAGCGAATTAAGGTTGTTCTCAGGGTCCTTGACATAGAGTGTGACGTCATCGGCGTATAAAGAAATGCCGACCTGCCGCTGAAGACAATTAAAGGCACTCTGCTGATGAAACTGATGTATCCTGCAGGCTAGCGGCTCAATGGCGATAGCAAACAAGAGGGGTGAGAGGGGGCAGCCCTGTCGGGTCCCTCTCGTGAGAGGGAACGAGGGGGACAGCACCCCATTCACTACTACCCTCGCCATCGGATCAGTATATAAAAGCTTAACCCAAGAGATGAAAATCCTGGGGAACCCCATCCGACAGAGAACATCAATAAGGTAGCCCCACTCAACAGAGTCAAACGCCTTAGTGGCATCAAGAAAGATAGCGGCAACCGGGACAGTGGAATCGATGGTCGACACAAGCGAAAACAAAGTGCGAAGATTGTGAGAGGTGGCGCGACCGGGCACAAATCCCGACTGATCCGGCAACACGAGAACGGGCATGAGTTCGGCTAATCTCACCGCCAAGACCTTCGCGAGAATTTTAACATCGCAGTTGAGCAATGAGAGGGGCCTGTAGGAGCCCACATCCAGTGGATCCTTACCCGGCTTGAGCAGCGACGTGATGGCGACCTCCCTCATGGAGCCCGGTAGACGTCCCTCCTCCAGAGACTCCTCGAACACCTCACGGAGCACAGGGGCCATGATGTCAATATAACACTTATAAAATTCAGCAGGAAGGCCATCCAGCCCGGCGGCCTTCCCATTAGAAAGAGACATGATGGCATTCCTGACCTCCTCCACCTCCAGGGGCCTGCCTAAGAACTCCCGATGACCATCCGATAGCCAACAAAGCGCCAACTCATCGAGGAATCCACCGTATCGAGTCTCACCCGTCTGCTGTGTCGTATAAAGGTGTGCATAGTGTTCAATAAAAGTGCGCTGAATCTCCGAAGTGTCTCGACAGCGAGTGCCATCCGGAGACACCAATTCCAACACGTCCGACCCATGCCTAGGATGTCTAGTAAGAGCAGCGAGGACCTTACCGGGCCGCTCCCCTTCGCAGTATCGCCTCGCCGTCCAGTATTTCCCCCTATGCTTAGCCTCACGAGCAGCCTCCTCCTCATACTCGGAGAGCTTAGTGCGGAATAGTGCCAAAAGATCGGGGTCCGAAGTCACCTGCATCCTGCGCTCCAAGTCTCGCAAGTCAGCCTCCAACCTCTCGAGGGTCCGAACAATCAGACGGAGTACACCACAACTTTTAGAAATAGTGACACCCCGGATCGTGACCTTGAATGCCTCCCAAATGACCTCAATGCTCTCCACAGAGCCCTTGTTTCTAGGGAAGAACGCCTCCACCTCCACACCGAGTTCCTCCTTGAACACCGGGTCAAGCAAAGCACTCGGAAACAAACGCCAAGGCGGGCGCGGCCTGTGCAACCCGGGGACGGACAAATCAACCTTCACCGGACAGTGGTCTGAATACGTCCTAGCTAAATGTGTGGCCCCCCTCAGGCCCGCCACCAACCCTCTAGAGAGAAATACATAGTCCAGTCTTGCCCAGGAACGAGCATGTGTGGTGTAATGGGTGCCCTCCCTAGTGGCAGGGTGGGTGTACCTCCAGCTGTCAACCATCCCAGCCTCCTCCACTATCCCCCGCAGCACATCCCTAGCCTGTACATTGTACTGAGGGCTACCCTCAGATCTGTCCAACTGGGCCTGAAATGCAAAATTGAAGTCACCCCCCCACACAATGTGAGTAGCATCCACAGCAAGAACATGACCCCACAGAGTGACAAAAAAGATTGGCGTATCAACATTGGGAGCATAGCAATTAACAAACAGTACAGTGTTCTGCCCAAGCCGTCCCCACAGCAGCACATAGCGCCCCTCAGGGTCCCCCATAGATCCAAGTTCCTGAAATGCAAGCGACCTCTTAACAAGGGTGACAACCCCACGAGCATAAGAAGAGTATGAAGCAAACCCCCTGGCCGCAGCCCACCTTCCGCCGAAAGTGGGGGAGGGAGCGGGGCGCAGATGCGTCTCCTGGAGAAAAGCAACATGAATAGCATGCCTGTCCAAATACTGTATCACATTGCGACACTTCCTGGCATCATTAAGGCCCCGTACATTCCAGGACAAAATTGAGATCTGATCTACAACAGCAGTTGACATCACATAACGTAAGGGCCCCACAGGACCCTATAACCAAATACAGGGCATCCAACTACCAGCAACAGCCAACGATGGGTCCACGCCCCAGGGCACGGGCCGACCTCCACATACACTCCATACATTTCCCAGTCATCTCCAAAACAACCAAACAAAAACACAACAACTCCCCCCCAATCGACCCATCCATGCAGCAAGCACTCAGGACAGACTACGCGCCACACGCCGCCAAGCCATTCCACACGGCCCACATCTCGCACACGTGCTACGCACGCAGAATGCGCCCCGGCACGTGGCAGCCTAAAATGGCGGCCAGCGCACTCGGGCCCAAAATGGACGAGAGCACGGATCCCAGAACCCGTCCCGTAAGATAGGAAAGTGGAACAGCCCGGATAGCGGGCGCAACGACATTTCCGTGCACTCAAACAACAGTAGCAGCCACTAAAGCGAACCAAAAGTCCCAGGCAAACAGACATGGACAGCAACAACCCCCCCTCATCCACCCACCTGACACCACCCCAACTATCAGGCCACATACACCCCCCCCCCCATCCCTCAACACACATCCAGTCAACCAACATAGGACTGGAATCCAAACAAAAGGTAAACATGGGGCACACCCTCCGGGGAACCTTCCAGAGGTGCACGACGCCACTCCCTCACGCCACGCCAGTGTCCGCACCAACGAGTATCAGGCGGCCCCAGGCGCAGCGCGGGGGGGTGGGTGCCCAGAGCGCGACATCCCATAACACCATCCTGCGGTGCCATCCCAACCCCACGTAGACAGCAAAAACGCACTCACTCATCGTAATACAGGCACAACCCACGCATCAGCAAAAAAAAAAATCAAAAACGGACAATAGCTAGGCCGCAAATACTGAGAAGGCAGCCAACAGGTCTCAATACAAAAGTTACACGTCCACAATACTACAAGAACCGGAAAAAAGATAGACAAAGTCCAAAGTCACCAGAATCAGGCGACCTCCTCCTCAGCAGCCGATTGTTCACCCTCCGGATCCCGATCGTCACCACGATCCGCAGCAGCGCGCTCGCGCTGGAGGCGCTTCGCAAAGTCCTCAGCGTGCTGTGGGTTGGTGAAAAAATGTTGTTTAGCCTGATGCGTCACTCGAAGTTTAGCCGGATAAAGCAAGGCGTAGTCCACTTGAAGGTCCCGAAGCTTCCTTTTCACCCCCAAAAACTTCCGACGCTGGTCCTGCACCATCGGTGTGAAGTCGGGGTACATGGTGAAAGACACCCCTTCGAAGGAGAGAGCCCTGTTAGTGCGGGCAGCCTGAAGAGCAGCGTCTCGATCACGATAGTTCAAGAGGCGCGCAATGATGGGACGCGGTGCAGCCCCAGAGGCCGGACGAGGTCCCAACGTCCGATGCGCTCTCTCGACGATGAACTGGGACGAGAAAACTTCCGTCCCAATGGCGCCCACCAGTAGCCTCTCCACATAAGTCTCCATTTTGCCCACATTCGTGGACTCCGGCACACCTACTATGCGCACGTTGTTGCGCCTACTCCTCGCCTCCAACTCCTCGTTCTTGGCGGCAATAACACGCAAGATATTGTCCATTCTCGCCAGCTGGGTGGTATGGGTGGCCGCCGTGTCATCATGGTCCGAAATGCGCTGTTCTGCCGCCGTCAAGCGCTCCTCATGCACGTCCAATTTCTGAACGACCGCATCCATGCGCGACGATATCTTGTCCACTTTGTCCACTATAGTGGCGAACCCCTGCCTCATCTCCTGCATCATTTGGGCGAAGTCCGGCGGAGGTGGGTGCGGGACACTCTCAGCGACATTCGGGGGGGGGGACCGCGAAGCCCCAGCTTCCTGGAGCGAACGCGTCCCACGCCTGACCCCTCCAGAGTCAAAGGACAGTTTGGACTGTTTAGTGTCCGGCTTCCCCATAACGGCGGTACAGAAGGGAAACGAGGCAGATGGGAATCAGGATACAGTTCGGCCAAGGGACCCGGCCAAGCAGTAAGCAGCTCGAATCGTGGGGGCACGAGCAGGCCAGCACGCCCCGCCACTCCCACCGATGAGTAGAGGCCGTCGCCGTTCCCAGCCCAAGGGGGGCAAACCCTCAAAATCCAAGTATTAAATCCGTTGTACCCCCGTGGGCGATGGTATCTGGGCAGGCAGATGGGAGAGCCGAGAGATAAGTCCGACAACAGGGGAGAGCCAAGCGTCTCGCCCGGCCAGCGATCGAACCTGGCGGAGAAGGGCGGAGCTAGGCCTACACCCCACGTGCAGAGCCCCGGACTGGCATGAACAGTGACGCCGGGCAAGAGGGCATCAGACTTCCAGAGCGCGAGTCGGAGAAACTTGGGGCCCTCGTAGCTTCGGCCAGCAACCTCCGAATGGCTCAGGAGTTGGACCGTGGGTGGACAGCCGATATCCCAACCGAACCGTGGGGTCAGTTCAGGGCGCAGCGATGGTAAGCAGGATTCCTAGGCGGATAATAGCTCCGGGCAGCGGGAGCCTCACGACAGTGCGGCCATTCCGCAGTGCGCCCTCTAGCGCCCCCCCGACTGCACGACATCTTTACTGCAAGCCCACCGTGTCCTCCACTGGTGAGTGCTTTGGGGTCCGAGAAGCCCCGACCCTGCGCAGCTCCAGCACCAAAGGTCAGCCTCCCCGCATCTCCACGATCTGCGTGGGGCCCTTCTGCTGTTTGCTGTGCACCGCGTTGTTTGGCTACTAGCCGGCTGGCTTGTGGCCTTCTGAACGACGCCCGACGACATCACTGCTGCTGGTCTGGTTGCTCCAGACTGGCCCTTGCTTCCTTCTTCAAGAGAGGCACCCCGGACCCTCCTGGTCCACTCCAGACGCCATTTTAGGTCCACCGCCTGGGCTTGAATTTGCCAAGGCTTTGTTGCCCAATCCTGGGTCCAGCGACGCCGACAGCTTCTATTTTCGTGGGACAGCTCGATCCTCCTTCCTGGTCGCCGACAACGCCTCCTGGTCCGTGAGATCTTCGAGTCAAGCGTCACCCACTCACCTAGTCGAGGTGGCTACCATCCGGTGCCCTCCTGGTGCCCACTGACTACTGGCTAGTAGTCTCGAACTTGGTCCCCTCTGCTTTCAGGTGTCATCTTCCATCGATCCAGGCTTGGATCCACCGAACTTTCTTCACTGGTCGCCTGCCAGCAACTTCTTTCTTCCAGGCTCCTGGTCCGTCAACGAGGATTCCCGACGTCTTTTGAGTCCTATGCAGCTGCAGCCCCTGGGCTAGGTAACTTCGGCATTTCGGTGCCCCAGCATAGCCTCACTATCCAAGGGTCAGAATCTACTTTCGTTTTCTCCCTACCAGGTCGGGTTCGCCCGAGAACACTAACTTTGCAATTCCTAGCTACCATAGACTTTGTCCCGCATCTCGCGTGAGAGTGCACACACTGCATCCGAGTCCCCTGGGTCTCCTAGAAGTAATCTAACGATTCTATAGTCAAGTCCTAGCGATTCCAAAGCCTATTAGTACTGTACTTACCTGCTAGTAATTTCGCATTCCACTTTTCAAGTATATGGTTTTCCGTGCCCCTCGGGCATTTGTATATACTGTGCTAACTTGAGTATTTTTGTAAGAGTTTTGGTTTGTGCTTAGTACCCTGTCCTCATAAAGAGTACAGGGCTGTTGTGATCTTTAATAAATAACTGTTTATTTTCATAACACTTGTGTGGTGTCCTTTCACTTGGTGTTCAAGGGGTATATGTGGTATAACAGCTGGCTTAACACGCCCTCTCGAGTCTTTAGCCTTAGACTGCTCGTATCCACGCTACTAGGATAGCTGGTCTATAAGGTTGACTTACAACCAATCATCAATAAGGGTTGTTGGACTGATACATAGTGTTCACTAGAATAGTGAGCACTGCATATCAGGCCACCTTCTCACATTGGTGAGCAGCGGTTGGGATTTGAGCTTGCTGTTGTTTTACCACACGTATCCTAAGAATATCTTGTTGAAAGATCACATAAGTACTGGTAGTACATATAACTAAGCTTAGAATACTCTGAGTTCTACTGAACCAGCTGTTGCAGCTCCTCAAGGCCTAGCACACCTTGGCTGCAACTCTTAGCAAGGGATCAGTAGGCAAACACATAGTGTAGGTAGGTGCATCACTTACACCACACTAGAATCAGCATGTCAGACAAAGGAGGAAACTCTGAGTATCCCCTTGTGTCAGTGGACCCTCCACAGGTCACTTCAAAATATGCTGCTCCTAGCTTCCATGAGATGAGACAAGTGTGTACTCTCAGGAAGCTAAAACAGGGGTCTAACCCCACAACTTCCTTTCTGATTGGTCTCTTGGAGACTTATGATGCCAGAAAAGCTGAGAAACTTCTTAGCTCTTCTAATCCAGGTGGAAGTTTGCCCTCCTTACAGGGACCCTTTGATAGCCAGGACCATCCCCTCCAGGAAGCAGATGATGCTGAGGATGAGGATGAGGACCAGTTGTCAGGGGATGAGGCAGATAAGGGACAGGTAGAAGTCAGTAGACTAACCAGGTCCAACTTAAGCAGACATGAGATTGGTACTGGGGGACCCCTGGGGCCACTCTCAGGTCAGCTTAACATTGGGAATGGACGAGTTAGGTCTCTATCAAGAGGCTCTAACAGATCCTTTCGAACCAATGGCTCTCTCAACTCTTCTCACAGAGGAATGTCTTCCCCTAAGAGGAGAGTGTATGAAGCTGAAGAAAGGGCAGTCAAACTGAGGATTGAAAGGGAAGAACTTGCCCTGGCCAAAGAGAGACTTGCCCTTGCTAGAGAGCAAGAATTATGTGGGCTACAACCCACTGGTGGCAGCAATAAACCTAGCAATAGGGAAAGGAGTTTTGATACAAAGCACCTGAATAAGATAGTGCCCCCCTTTAAAGAAGGGGATGACATCCACAAATGGATTACTGCTTTGGAGAGAGCCTGCACTGTGCAGGGTGTTCCCCAAAGTCAGTGGGCAGCTATCTCGTGGCTCTCCTTTGATGGTAAAGGTAGAGATAAGCTCCTCACCACAAGGGTGGAGGATGCTAACAATTACAAAATCTTGAAGAATACACTGGTTGATGGGTTTGGTTTAACCACTGAACAATACAGGATGCTGTTCAGAGACACCCAGAAAACTCAGTCTCAAGATTGGACTGACTTTGTTGATTGTGCCACTAAGGCTTTTGAAGGCTGGCTACTGGGTAGTAAGGTTACTGATTTTAAAGGATTGTATAATCTAATTATGAGGGAGCAAATCTTAAATAATTGTCAGAACCAGTTATTACATCAGCACCTGGTAGACTCTGATCTGACCTCTCCACAGGAATTGGGTAAGAGGGCAGACAAATGGGTCAGAACCAGGGTCAGACCTAAGAACCAGGGTGGTGACCAAAAGAAGGAATCAACCAAGCCTCAAGAGAAGGGTGGGGATGAATCCACAGAGAAGACTTCCCAAGGGCCCCAAAAGTCCAACAAGGGTGGTGGGTCCCAGAACACTCCTTCAGAACAGAAGAAACCTTATTGCCATACCTGTAAACAGGTGGGTCATTACAAAAGTGATGCCAGTTGCCCTAAAAATGGTAATAAGGGAAATATACCCCCAGGTAATACTCCTAAACCTCCTGTTACCACTAGTGGTAATCCCCCAGGTGGTGGGAGTGCCCCCAAGAATGTGGTGGGCATTACTTTGGGCAATCAGGAAGACTATGGCCTAGCCAGGTTCCCTGACCACACTCTTGTCTGTGAGACTGGCATGGGGTTTGCCAACTTCACTACTGGACCCCACATTTTGGGAAAGTATAGACAAGAGGTTTTAGTGAACGGTCAGAAAGTTGAGGCATTCAGAGACACAGGGGCCAGCCTCACCATGGTGAGTGACCATCTGGTCCCCTCTGCTCAACTGACCCCTGGTTTTACTTATCAGGTGACAGACATTCATGGAATGAAGAGAAGGCATCCCATGGCAGTAGTCAAGCTCAGCTGGGGTAATGTCACAGGGCCCATGAGAGTGGCAGTGACAGATAACCTACCTGTAGATTGCTTACTGGGGAATGACCTGGAACTCTCAGCATGGGCTGAGGTGGAACAAGAAACTCATTCCAGAATGATAGGCCTATCCAGACAGGTTAGTGGGGCAGTAATAGCTACAGCCCCAGTCCAAGCACCATTCCTCCCTGAAAAGGTTGGAGGGGCAGTGGTAGCCACTGCCCAGGCTCAGACAGACTTTCTAGAACAGGATAGGAGGGCTGTGACAGTCACAGCCCAAACACAAACTGAGTGCCCTCCTGAAAAGGTTGGCAAGGTTGAAATGGTCTCAGCCTCTACTCAGACAGATAGTGAGGTTGTGAAGCCTGAAACAATGGATCACTCCACTCAAACAGAGAGCATTGAGGAGGAGGAAGAGTCTTCCCCCTCCCAGACACTAGGTGAGAGCCAGCCTCCTCAGGGAACTGACTCTACCCCTGTTGAAGGAACTGCCCCAGAGGTAGTCAGGCCTAGCCTGGCAGAGCCCCTGATGGCAGTGGACCCTTCCCAGGTGGGACCCAGTCTGGAGCAGGTAACCTGCACCTCTCTACCCTGCCTCAGTCAGCCCAGGGCTGAAGAGGTCAGGGAGGCCAGTGGTGGACCCCAAAGGGCCCCCTGTCCAAAAGAACCCCTTAATCAGCAGATTAGGATCACTGAGGCTGGTAAACCTAGCCAAGTGAAAATAGAACAGACTCCTGAGGGATCCCCCTTAAAAGTAGTTAGGGAACTCCCACAGCTGGACACTGTTGGGCACAGCCAAACATGGGGCCTAAAAACCCCAGACCTGACCTGTCCCCCCAGTAAGCCAAACAGAGGGACTCAGCCTCCAGCTTTAGGTAGCCAGAGGCTGACCCTGAGAGCTCAGTGCATCTCAGCTAAAGAAAGAAAGGCACATATGATGAATGGTGATTGGAGGAAGTTGAGCCCAAAGGTAGAGGAGCCTCACTTCAGTACTCCATCCCAGCATCAGCCTTCTTCTTTCCCAAGACACACCAGAGACAGAGATTCCCTATGGTGGAGACCCTCAGATACCCTTAGGGTGAGGGGTTGCCTAGTGGACCATGACACAGGGGGAAACCAAGCCAGAGCTGGTCCTTCCTTAAATGGCCACTTAGGTAATAGAGGCTTACCTGGACAAGGATAGCCTTATCTCCTTTCGTTTGGGGGGGGGGTTGTGTAGGAAGGTACATCCTGACTATGGCTGCCCCCAACTTTTTGCCCTGTGTTTTAGCTGGTTTTGGACATAGTCGACCTGGGACCCTGCCAATCAGGACCCCAGGCCTACTGCTCTCTCTTTAAAATGGATTCCATGTACCCTAGGTACATTTCCAATTGGTACTGGGCCACCCTATCAGACCCCGTAACTCAGGGCATGGGTGTACCCAGGGCTGCCAGGGGCTGCAGCATGTATTATGCCACCCCTGGCTGGCCTCCTAAATTTGACACAACTGGCTGCATGACAGCTGGGGCAAAGTCGTGTAATCACCCTTTGCTGTAGGTGTAGTATACCTATACCTAACCCTAACAAGCATTTACAATGCAATGGTTTTGCCTTTGTTAAAGTTAGAGCTATTGGCATTGCTCTTGACATTTTTTTTATTTATGTTTTTTTCTAACATAAATAAATGGCATTGTCATTTACAATGCCAATAGCTTAATCTCTCGCAAATGCCACACACAAACACCCACAGAGAGCCCCCACACACACACACACAGAGCCCCCCCACACACACACCCACACAGAGCCCCCCACACACACACAGAGCCTCACACACACACAGCCACACAGAGCCCCCCCACACACCCACACAGAGCCCCCCCCCGCACACACTGCAAGCCCTCCCCACACACTGTGAGCCCCACACACTGCGAGACCCCCCACACACCCTGGGAATCAACATGAAAATAGGGCAATGACTGAGTTAGACCAAGAAGCAGGGGGTCAGTGTATTCTGCACTCCTCAATACGTTGAATAATAGTGGGGATCACCAATCTATTGTCTTTGAATAAGTCAATAGGGACCCCATTTAGGCCCAGCACTTTGTTACCTCCCTTTAGGGTAATTTTGGGGAATCACTACTATTTATGCTTCCTGGCATACACCCACACAGAGCCCCCCACACACACACACAGAGCCCCACACACACACAGCCACACAGAGCCCCCCTCACAGAGCCCCCCCACACTCACCCACACAGAGCCCCCCACACACACCCACACAGAGCCCCCCCACACACTGCGATCCCCCCACACACTGCGAGCCCCACACACTGCGAGCCCCCCCCCCACACACACTGCGAGACCCCCCACACACACTGGGGATCAACATGAAAATAGGGCAATGACTGAGTTAGACCAAGAAGCAGGGGGTCAGTGTATTCTGCACTCCTCAATACGTTGAATAATAGTGGGGCTCACCAATCTATTGTCTTTGAATAAGTCAATAGGGACCCCATTTAGGCCTAGCACTTTAATACCTCCCTTTAGGGTAATTTTGGGGAATCACTACTATTTATGCTTCCTGGCATATCTATTAAAGTGGCGATGTTGTATTGCTTATAAAAAAGTGCCACACATTGATGCCGTGGGGTCATGGGGTCCATACACCTATCGGTCTCTTCAATCGGTGA
Source organism: Lissotriton vulgaris (assembly GCF_964263255.1). Taxonomy (NCBI): domain Eukaryota; kingdom Metazoa; phylum Chordata; class Amphibia; order Caudata; family Salamandridae; genus Lissotriton; species Lissotriton vulgaris. The sequence continues at coordinate 35,909,579 of NC_141693.1, read as the reverse complement.
ATTTACAATTTTCCCAAAAAATTGAGAGTATTTTCTTTTATTGAAGGGAACGGGTGTGTTTGCTTAAAGGGCTTTCGTGACATCAAAGCTAGGATTAGAATTGATACCAAAAGCTAGACATTACCAGCCTGTATCAGCTTTACACAAAACAGAAGTTAACTTTTTTACAATGGGCTTTATTTGAAAAGTGCCCCGCCCATAGACCGCCCTTTTCCCCCGTAGTCAGAGCAGTTGTGCCTGCTTTCCTGCGACTGTTGTCGTTCTTCAGAGCAGTCGAATGGAAGCTCCATAAATCGTTCTTTTAGTACGCTGTACAATAAGTCTCAAAACGTGAATTCTGGATCAGGCCATCTAAACGTATAAAGCGTGAAAGTACACGTCTCCCACCGGAAACCGGATGCTTCCCTTGAATGGGGAGCGAGTTCCAGATGCGCAAAGAAGGTGCCATGACTCTCATCTGTCCTACAATAAAGTACACTATTACCCCACTAGCCACACCTAGCCAGCGTCATGGAAACCAAGGTTCATTCATAAAACTCAGCTCACAGGAATTTCCTCCCCTTGCCTGACCCCAGGCTGCTGTCAAGTCAGCTTTGCTCAAGGTGACGAAAAGAGAAAGAAATGGAATGTGAATTATGTAGCAATCTTGCACATAGTGCGTGAAAGTGAAAGTAAAAGCTCCCATTTTTTGTAACACACAATAAAATGTAAATACCTCTAAATGCCAACTATGCATTCAGCAGTTAGTAAAGCAAAAATGAAGCACCTTTTTTGTAATTGTGAAGTGTGATGAGAGCATAGGTTTTAAAACTATCAAAACAAAATCAAGACACTTGGTGATGCCAAAATGATAACTATGCACAGTAACCAGATTTCTGCACATTATCACTTGAGTGCTATTTAGTTTACTCAATAAAGCTGAGCATTTGCACACATTTAGTGCCATTTTAATGGGAAATATGTTGGCTGTAAATGAAAGTGCGCTGCCACACAATGCTTTAGTTACATTAAAAAACACCCTACCTCATGTCCATTAAACCTAGGTGGGCCATGAAATGTTGTCCTTCTAAAAAGTGAGTCATAGCTCTAGAAAGTTTGGGAAGCAATGGACTAAAGGCATGGGGAGATTGTGAGGCCTAAAATTTGGTTTCAAGTTCTAATTCAATAATCAAGTTACCTCGTTCGTACACTTGACTCACCAAATGTAGCAATAGCAAGCAGAGAAGGCATACTCCAGGGTGCAGTAGAGGGACTCCAAGTCAGGTACAGCATAACACAGTATTGTCAAATATATGTCTCTTCTAGACACTAGGGCATCCACTTAGTACAGAATGAAACCCTCACAAGAACACCACGACTCATACAGTCCACACCACATACATGATTGCTCTCCCCACGCCCACGTTACATCTCCTACTTTACTCATTCCCACACCGCTGGTATTGATGCAATCCTTGGCCACACCACAGACCATACTTGCTTGGCCCCTGGGAAATGTTTCTGAGTACAAATTTCCTGGAGTGAAAAACAGAGCATTCCTCTGCAGGCCAGCCTCTTATACCAGGGACACTGGTCAGTGGCCTATGGAAGGATGAGGAGGTCCTCAAATCTTCACTGGCATCATAAGAAAATACATATTTCTTTACCGGCCACCCACATGGGACGCTTCCAAAAAGTATGAAAAAGCTGGTTGCCTTTGGGGAACAGGAACATTTTTTAAGAGGCTGCTGGCCTTATACGGAAAACAGATCATTTCTGCAAACAAAAGTCTACTACATGCATATGGAAAAATATTCCACAGGCTAACAACGTGTGGAAAATGGGGATATTTTCAACAGGATTTAGAGGTTTTCTTTCTATGGCCGCAAGCCTTTTGAAAATGTATCAATAGGCAGATGTGTCATTTCTTAACAGCCTCGGGAACTCGCACAGGTGTTTTCACATCAGAAAAGGAAAATACCCAACCTCAAGGCTCCAACGCCTGAAACTTGAACCTGGAAACCTACAAACCAGGCACCTTAAAAAACACCCACAACTAAAAACGCAGCGGCAAAAGAGAGAGAGCATCTATTCTAAGCTTGTGAGGAGATCTCAGAAAACAATTAGCAGCAATGGACTAGTAAAAAGGTGTGCGTAGTGAAAGCCGAATGATAACCAAGGAACTTTAGATTCACAATCATACATAATAAGCTGGGGCAAATCTGGAGACCAAACATGCTCCACCGCCAGAGGTCAACGACCCCACCAATAATGCAAATGACTGACAAAGGAGGGCACCGAGTAGGCAGGGGAGTTGATGGAGCACAAAGGCATGCCAGAGTCCGAGCTGTCAAAGACCTGGGAGGCCGGCGGGGACAGGAATGCGTGCAGAGAGGTAACGCTGGAAGCATAATGGGGTGGCAGGAATGGGCAGACTGGCTAAGAAGTAGGCCAGCAGGGAGGCAGCAGCACTGAGCAGGCATGGGTAAGGCTGGAGACCGTGAGAGTCGGGTAGATGTGGCGAGCCGGCAGCAGCCACAGGGGAGCAAGGCCCGAGTACAGGTTAAGGTGATAAACTACGCAGCCTCCATTTGCCATGATTTGGAGTTTTTAGACCCTGGGCTTCCTTGTACTCAGTGTGGGGGGGCACTATAACACTGCGGAAAATGGCCCACCCCCTGCTATCGATTCACCCTCCCACAGACGCAGGAAGAACGCCTCCCATAACTTTTTACAAGCGTGTCCGGCTGCCAGCTGAGCTCAACCGCCCACCTCCAAAATTAGAAACACTGTACAGTACCTAAGCTCAAGGGCGAGCAGGGCAGACGGGCATTATCCAGCAGAACAGCATGACGGGGTTACAGACAGGACTAGCACTGCAGGCAATTATCAGATAGGGCGAGCATCACCAGGCAGCACAGGGATTCAAGGACAGAACAAGCATAAATAACATGAATGAAGGCCGGCATTATCAGGCAGGAAGGACAGGCATTCACATGAAGGAAGGGCACCATCAGACGGGCATTAGCAGTAGAAGGGCCAAGTACCAGCAGGGCGGTCGGGTATAAGCAAGCAGGACTGGATCAACAAGTGGGACTGGCATCAGCAGGCACGACTGGCATCAGCAGGCTGGACAAGCAGCACCAGGGGCCACGGGCATCAGCGGGCAGGGCCGGCACGGGGCTCCTAGCTTCCCTCGTTCGTGCGTGAATACCGTGCACAGGCCAGGTATGCTTACACTCGCGGATGTGTATTCTTATTTATCTAACAAATTCAGGGATACAAATCTTAGAATGTAAGACAAACTCTAGACTGCAACAGCTGCTCAGGCATGGATCAGGGAATCTTGTGAGCTCTAGCCCGGGCATTAATAAGCACGATCAGCATTGACCGAACGACAGGCAGCAAAGTCAGCAGCAGCTGGTGGAGAGGGGATCAGCGGTCCGGTGGGCACTGACGAGAAGACCAGCCAGCACTTCTCCTCCGGGGCTCCATGCGTCCCCGGGCGGGGGCGGGACTTCCGGCCGGCCGCGCCAGGATTGGCCAGCCGGCCAACCACTTCCGAAATGACGGCGGCTGCAATGAGGGCGGGTGCACTCAATGCCGGAACAGATTCGGGGGCGTTCCCGAGAACAGGCTTTCGGCTGACGTAGCCAAAAGCCAAAAATTCTCAGGAACGCCCCCGAATCTGGTCCGATATTGATGGACAGAGCCCTCTCCCAATGGCTAGCCTCCATTTATGGAGCTAGCCAATGGGAGGAGGGGGCGGATACCCGACCCCACACAGAAATCATAAGGTTTTTTGGCGCATGCGCACTACGTGCGCATCGCCAGTCAAAACCTAAAAACTGAGCGAAGTGTCCGGGTGCTTCTGTGTATCATCCGGTGAGGTACGTGTGCAGTGCCACAGTGTAATCTGGGCACAGGATCTCTGGGGTTCGGTGTGCACCGCCCTGATAGATTTCTCTGCAGTGTCCGGAGTGATCTGTGTGCAGTGTGATCTGTGTGCAGAAGTGCCCGAGCGTGATCTGTGTAGTGTCCGGTGTAACCTGTCTGCAGTGCCAGAGTGTGATTTGTGCACAGCATCCTGGCGGGTCTGTCTGCAGCGTCCGGTGTGACGTGTCCGATGTCAGAGGTGGGTCTGTGTGCAGTGTAAGAAAAACTGAGCGAGGTGTCCGGGTGCTTCTGTGTGTATCATCCGGTGAGGTACGTGTGCAGTGCCACAGTGTAATCTGGGCACAGGATCTCTGGGGGTCGGTGTGCACCGCCCTGATAGATTTCTGTGCAGTGTCCGGTGTGGTCTGTGTGCAGTGTGATCTGTGTGCAGTCTCCGATGTAATCTCTGTGTGCATTGCCAGTGTGATCTGTGAAAGCGTTCTGGGTGGGTCTGTGTGTAGTGTCTGGTGAGATGTATCTGCAGTGTTCTGGTAGTTCTGTGTGCAGTGTCGGAATGTAATCTGTGCACAGGGCCATTATGGGGGTGGGGAGTGGGGGTGGTGCAGTGCCCGGGCTGTCTGTGTGCAGTGCTCTGGTGGGTCTGTGTGCAGTGCTCTGGTGGGTCTGTAGTCAGTGCCCTGGCGGATCTGTGTGCAGTGCTCTGGTGGGTCTGTGTGCAGTGCCCTGGTGGGTCTGTGTGCAGTGCCCTGGTGTGTCTGTGTGCAGTGCCCTGGTGTGTCTGCGTGCAGTGCCCTGGTGAGTCTGTGTGCAGTGCCCTGGTTGGGGGTCTGCGTGCAGTGTCTTGGTGTGTCTGTGTGCAGTGCTCTGGTTGGTCTGTGTGCAGTGAACGGTCGGTCGGTGTGCAGTGCCCTGATGGATCTGTGTGCAGTGCCCTGATGGATCTGTGTGCAGTGCCCTGGTGGGTCTGTGTGCAGTGCCCTGGTGGATCTGTGTGCAGTGCTCTGGTGGGTCTGTGTGCAGAGCTATGGTGGGTCTGTGTGCAGTGCCCTAGTGGATCTGTGTGCAGTGCTCTGGTGGGTCTGTGTGCAGTGCTCTGGTGGGTCTGTGTGCAGTGCTCTGGTGGGTCTGTGTGCACTGCCCTCAGGGGTGGCTCTAGGCTCATGGCGGCCCTGGGCAGGGAGCATAGGTAGGGGGCCCCGGAAGAAGGGGTCGGGTCGGGGCGGAGCGCAGAGGCCAGTGAAGAGGGGGGGGTCAGGGTGTTTGGAAGTGGAACAGAGCCGGAGGCCGCCAAATACCTGCCAGGGGCCGCCACGCAAATATGTATCCATCCTCAAAGGATTATTATATTAAGGTTATATATTGGTGTGGTGGCCCCTGGGGTTTGGTGGCCCTGTGCAGGTGCACAGCATGCACATGCCTAAAGCCGGCCCTGCTGCCCTGGTGTGTCTGTGTGCAGTGCTCTGGTGGCTCTGTGTGCAGTGCCCTGGTGGGTCTGTGCAGTGCTCTGGTGGGTCTGTGTGCAGTGCTCTGGGGGGTCTGTGTGCAGTGCCCTGGCGGGTCTGTGTGCAGTGCCGTGGTGGGTCTGTGTGCAGTGCCGTGGTGGGTCTGTGTGCAGTGCTCTGCTGGGTCTGTGTGCAGTGCTCTGGCGGGTCTGTGTGCAGTGCCCTGGCGGATCTGTGTGCAGTGCCCTGGCGGATCTGTGTGCAATGCCCTGGTGGGTCTGTGTGCAGTGCCTCGGTGGGTCTGTGTGCAGTGCCCCGGTGGGTCTGTGTGCAGTGCCCTGGTGGGTCTGTGTGCGGTGCCCTGGTGGCTCTGTGTGCCGTGCCCTGGTGGCTCTGTGTGCCGTGCCCAGCTGGGTCTGTGTGCCGTGCCCTGGTGGCTCTGTGTGCCGTGCCCTGGTGGCTCTGTGTGCCGTGCCCAGCTGGGTCTGTGTGCCGTGCCCTGCTAGGTCTGTGTGCAGTGCCCCGGTGGCTCTGTGTGCCGTGCCCAGCTGGGTCTGTGTGCCGTGCCCTGGTGGCTCTGTGTGCCGTGCCCTGGTGGCTCTGTGTGCCGTGCCCTGGTGGCTCTGTGTGCCGTGCCCAGCTGGGTCTGTGTGCCGTGCCCTGCTAGGTCTGTGTGCAGTGCCCCGGTGGGTCTGTGTGCAGTGCCCCGGTGGGTCTGTGTGCAGTGCCCCGGTGGGTCTGTGTGCAGTGCCCTGGTGGGTCTGTGTGCAGTGCCCTGGTGGGTCTGTGTGCGGTGACGTGGACTCTGCACTGCTCGGGTGGCTCTGCAGTGTCCCTAGCCGGCACACCGTCATCTTTGGGTGTAACATTCATGGTCATCCAGGGGTGAGGGCTCTCCTGTCAGAGGGGCAGATGTCCAGCTGTGCAAGGGGGGGGGGCTCTCGCTGTCAGAGGGGCAGATATCCAGCTGTGCAGGGGGGGGCTCTCGCTGTCAGAGGGGCAGATATCCAGCTGTGCAGGGGGGGGCTCTCGCTGTCAGAGGGGCAGATATCCAGCTGTGCAGGGGGGGGGGGGCTCTCGCTGTCAGAGGGGCAGATGTCCAGCTGTGCGGGGAGGCTCTCCTGTCAGAGGGGCAGATGTCTAGCTGTGCAGGGGAGGGGGGGATCGGTTTCAGAAAAACAATACAAGGATGAGCAGGGGGTGTCCCCTGACGGCATGGACCTCCAACACCAAGGCTGAGCTACCACCCTCTGCACTTACACTCTCTCCCTGCAAAGAGGGGGGGGCTCGTCGTGTGGCACAGAGCGCAACATAAAGAGATGCCATTTTACACACCCTGCATTTACACCCTCTCCCTGCAAGGTGAGGCAGGTGTCATCATACGGAGGGGGGGGCATCCCGGGGCACCGAGGGCAACATGAAGAGGTGCCATTTTACACACCCTGCATTTACACCCTCTCCCTCCAAGGGGGGGGGGGGGCTGTTTTGGGGTACAGGAGCAACATGAAGAGATGTAGTTTTACACACTCTAATATAGAGGCAGACTCCCATATTAGAGAAGGGAGAGGTGTGTGTGGGGGGGGGGGGGGGGGGGGGATGAGGGTGCAATGCCATTTTACACCCCTGACTTTCATAACCACCTACTTCTCCTCAAAATGTTTCCCAGACTTAATGACCAACCCGGGCCAAAAGCACATCCATCAATGGAAAGTTTTGGGGCACCTGAGAGGCCCCGTGTGACTTCCATTTTTTTTAAAAAAACAATGACAATCAGCCCGCAGCCAATCAGTGGCTATCTATCCGGATACACGCCGGCTAGATTAGCACGCGGGCTAATGGCGCTGCTTAAAGGCACAATGGTCATCTGTTTAGAAACAGGGGTGATACAAGCTCTCCTGCCCCAGTCATCTGCACGTGCGCGCGCACACATCCAGAAATGCACGCGCACGGAAGCCACAAACAGAAGCACACAGATCCTCACACACAGACAAGCACACATAGAAACGCACACATTCGGAATCAAGCACACCTAATAACACTCATTGTATTCATGTGGCGCTTACAAACCGTTGAGGATGCGTTGAAACACACACACACGGAATCGGGCACACTAAAACATACACATAGAATCACTCACGGAAACACACACCCACATAATCACAATCACGCACATACACAGATGCACACATACAGAGAATCACACACAGAAGTACCTATACACACTCACAGAAACACAGGCACACATAGAAGTACACACACCTACGCGCACACAGACAAAAACACACATTGTAAATGGTAATACACAAGCTTGTACACACAGAAACACACACACGAAACCACAAACACTGAAACACAAAAACTGCACCCACAAAAAAAACAAAATCACGATTACGCACATACAGATAATCACACAGACAGAAACACACACAGAAGCACACATACAGAGAAAGTATCACACGCACAGGCGTATATATGCTCAGACAAGCACGCATAAAAACACAAGCACAGAAAGAAGCACACGCGCAAACACAAAACAAAGACAATAAAACACACTCTGTACCACACTTGCTCGCACACACAGAAAACGCACAGGTAAAAATGTACCACTCCACAAGGTGTGTGCGACTTTATGTTTTAAAGAGTATTTACTTACATATTGCGTGCAAGTACATCCTGTGCAGCTGGCAGGAGTGCACAGAAGGATGAGTAAAGCTCTGCGAAGCAGCCGTGAGTGCGTTGTATTTTACGCATCCCTTTTATCAAGGACGTAAATGTGCTGCTGATTTACAAACATCACCACCTAAAAAAAATCTCATCTCCTTACAAATACTAATGTCGGAGCACGCAAAACTACAAATGTTTTTAAAACCCTACCCCAAACTCAGATCCTTCTCGAGTACTGTGGCCACGAGTTTTTGCAGAATTTCAGAAAATAAATGCTTAAATAAAAAAACACCTTTATACATTTTTATTTTACCGTATGCCACATTATCGATTGTGTGTTTGTTCGGAGACATCTACGTTTCCTTTGCCCCTGCAGTGCTTCGATTATTTGAAATATCGGCGGCGAGCTTTTTATTGCCTCCATCGGGGAACTGTCCGAGCGCTGCCTTCAAACGCATATTATTAATGCTGTGGATACTGTCAAACCTGTCAGCTTTATTGCCCCGAGTTTGCAATACTCCTCGGATCTGCTTAAAATGCCCACTGCACTTTTTGCCTTTCTGTCCAGTGTCTGTGAAAATCTATACGTCACTTTAATCAAGGGATGTGCGTCTCCTGACCAAGGCGAGGCGTGCACGGCGGCGCCCAGTGCACCGACGAAGACTGTTTCAGGCAGGCTTATGGCGGGTGTCCAATACCCCCCACCCCCCTTAAAAAAAACATGATTGGGAGGCTTTTCCAAAAGCTTATCCAATTTAATGGCACCCAATTTATCGACTTGGGAAAGATGAGAGGTAGACTCGGCCGTGCTAGGCAGAATCCTCTCTCGTGACGCAGGAGGTGCTGCCCGTGTGCCCTGGAGCAGGAGCCCCCGGACCCCCTCCCTGCTCTGCTCCGCTTCCCCCCACCCCAGTGCAGAGGGAGGTCCTCGCCTCCTCTCTCCTTCCCGGTAGGACACGCCCGCCCGGTGCGTACACTAGCCTTAGTTCGAGGGGGCGGGCGCAGGGGGAGGGAGGGACAGAAGGACACCGCCGGGGAGGGAGGGACAGACACCGCCGGGGGTAGAGTCAGGCTGGGGAGCGGCAGGACACCGCCTTTCAGACACCACGGATCAAACTACAAGATCGGCTTGACTAACTATGCAGCACGAAAAAGCAGTCTTGCTCTCCTTCTTCCCCCGGGCTGCGGGGGGGCGGGCACTTCCGGCCGGCCGCGCTAGGATTGGCCGGCCGGCCAGTCACGGGGTTAGGAGAGACGCAGAAGTGCCGGCAATGCCGGACCAGACACGGGGGCGTTCCCGGCGTCGCGTGACGTCGGCAAAAGCCAAAGAATGTCGGGAACGCCCCCGTGTCTGGTCCGGCATTGACGGACAGGCCCCTCGTCCAATGGCAAGGCTCCGTTTACGGAGCCAGCCAATCAACGACGAGGGCCGACCCAAACACACACACACAACTCAAGAGGTTTTTTGGCACATGCGCAAAGCGCATGGCCAGTCAAAACCTAAAAATGGACACACAGATTCCTATCAGTCACTCCTATGGCAGGTCTTGACAATCCTGAAGGCAGAGTGCTTGGAATCGTGTGAGATGGTGCTCTGGCATGAGCTGAGCCTGTCTGCAGCTTGCGGAACCAAGTCCTAATAGCTGTTCCATGATATCGCATACCATTATACTCTTAAGTGCATTATAATCCTCGCGGTTAAATGCTAACTTTGGTATTGCTTTATCAAAACATGTCGAGTAAGGTGTCATACGAATTGGAATACTAACCCCTCGCCAATTCTGGCGACGGGGTTAGCATTCCACCCTTCTAGAGGGACACGACATGTATGTAACTGTGAACCCCGGTTAAAGTTAACTGAAGCCTCAGCTCCACAAAATGGATGCTGCCACCACAGACACGAGTCTGACCCCCTGCAGCTGGGAGTCCTTCCAGCGAGGGGAGCCTGGACAAAGGGTTTCCTGTCAGGGGCGGTGCTAGCACCGTCCCAGACATGGTTTTGTGTATCCTGGGTAGGCAGGGCTTTACAGGAAGGTGACTGCTGAGTGGCACCCCGGTGCTCACTACGCATAGGCCGGTCTGAACCAGTTCCAGGGGCACTCCAGCCCCTGGCCTGGGGAAGTCCGGCATGGCAGAGGGGTGTAACCACCCCCTGTGAGAAGTTGGCCCGATATGCAACGTTCGCTATTCTAGCGACCGTTATGTATCGTTCCAACGACCCTTATGGTGTTTGGTTGTAAGTCAACCTATAGACCAGCTATCCTAGTAGCGTGGATACGAGCAGTCTAAGGCTAAAGACTCGAGAGGGCGCGTTAAGCCAGCTGTTTACCACACATGTACCCCTTGAACACCCAGTGAAAGGACACCACACAAGTGTTATGAAAATAAACTGTATATTTATTAAGAATCACAACAGCCCTGTACTCTTTATGAGGACAGGGTACTAAGCACAAACCAAATCTCTTTAGCAAATACTTCAAGTGCACAATTAAAACAAGTGTCCGAGGACACGGAAAGTTTAAGGTCTCGGGCGGACCCGATAAGGCAAGTCGGAAGCGAGGGACTCGGGACCCTAGAGTAAGGAGGCTATGCGGGCACCGAAATGCCGAATTACCTAGCCACGAGGGCTGCGGCTGCACAAGTCTTACAGGCGTCGGGGTCTTCGCTGACGAGCCAGGAGCCGGAAGAAAGGAGTTGCTGGCCGGCGACCAGTGCTGAATAGTTCGTAGAGATCCAAGCCTGGATCGGAGATTGATGAAACCTGAAAGCAGAGGGGACCAAGTTCGTACTACTAGCCAGTAGTCAGAGGGTACCCGGAGGGCACCGGTTGGCCGTCACCTCGACCAGGTGAGTGGGCGACGCTAGGCTCTGCAGTCTCACGGACCAGGAGGCGTTGTCGGCGACCACGGTGGAGGTGCGAGCTGTCCCACGAAGGATGATGCTGTCGGCGTCGCTGGGCCCAGGATGGGGCAACAAGCCTTGGCAGATCTCAGGGCCACGTGGTGGGCCTAAGATGGCGTCTTGAGTGGACCAGGAGGGTCCAGGGTGCTTCTCGAAAGGATGGAAGCAAGGGCCAGTCTGGAGCAACCAGACCAGCAGTGATGATTCTCGGATGTCGTCCCAGAAGGGCACAAGCCAGCGGCTAGTGACCAGACAACGTGCTGAGCAGCGAGCAGAAGGGCCCCACGCAGATCGTGGAGATGCTGGGAGACTGCACTTCGGTGCTAGAGCGGCTCAGGGTCGGGGCTTCTCGGACCCCAGAGCACTCACCAGAGAGTTACCTCGATGGTCGTGCTGGTTTTAAGAGCGTGCAGGTTCTGATGATGGCCGGTCCCTCGAGGTCTCGTCGCACCCACAGATCACAGCTGAGCTGATGACGTGGGTAGAGGTCAGAGGTGCCAGGGAAGCCGGTTCTCGTCGAGCTGGGCCGTCGGATTCCTTGAGGAAGGACTTACAGCAAACCGCAGAGTTCTTAGTTGGTGCCCGCTGATGCAGGGTGACTACTCCTTAGTCACAAGGGAGAAATCTTGAGAAGAGTCTTGAATGTCCTTTCGTAGAAAGTAGTTCTTGAATCAAAGATGATCTAATTTGGAAGGGTCCCCGCTCCGGTCTTTATTCTAAAGAAAGGGGTGGGTACATGACTAGGTCCTGCCCTAAGGGTGGGACCAGGAAGGGGGGTAGTTACACCCCTCTCCCCTGCCGGGCTTTCCCCAGGCCAGGGCTGTCGCCCCTGGAACTGGTTCTAACCGGCAGATGCGTAGTGAGCACCGGGGTGCTACTCCGCAGTCACCTTCTCGCCAAAGCCCTACCTACCCAGAATACACAAACCCTGTCTGGGACGGTGCGAACACCGCCCTCGACAGGAAACCCTTTGTCCAAGTGCTCCTCGCTGGGAGGACTCCCAGCAGCAGGAGGTCAGACTCGTGTCTGTGGTGGCAGCATCCATTTTGTGGAGCTGAGGCTTCAGTTAACTTTAACCGGGGTTCACAGTTACGTACATGTCGTGTCCCTCTAGAAGGGTGGAATGCTAACCTCATCGCCAGAATTGGTGAGAGGGCAGCACCCCGATTCGTATGACACCTTACTCGACATGCCTTGATAACGCGACACCGGAGTTACCGATATGGTACGCGTTATCATGGAACAGCCATTGGGTCTTGATTCCGCAAGCTGCAACCGGGCTCGGCTCGGGCCTGAACCTAGCTCACACGAGCCCACGCACTCTGCCTTCAGGATCGTTAAGGCCTGCCATAGGAGTGACTGATAGGAACTCGGGTGCCCATTGTATGGTTAGATATAGAGCTACTATACCTAAAGCGAAGGGTGTTTACACGTCTTCGCCCCAGCTGTCGTGCAGCCAGTTGTGTCAAATTTAGGAGGCCAGCCAGGGGTGGCATAATACATGCTTCAGCCCCTGGCGGCCCTGGGTACACCTATGCCCTGCGTTACGGGGTCTGATAAGGTGGCCCAGTACCAATTGGTAAATGCACCTAGGGTACATCTCGTAATTTAGAAAGAGAACAGCCAGGCTGTGGGTCTGATTAGCAGGCCCACAGCCAGAGAAAGTCGTAAACCAGTGAAACAAAAGCAAAAAATCTGGGTGATCATAGGATTGCGGACCCTACTCTCCTACATGACCCCCCCCCAAACGTCGGAACAATAAGCTAACCTTGACCAGGTGAGTCTTCTTGTTCTAAGTGGAAATATCTGGAGAGCCCATCGGCATTGCCATGATCAGTACCAGGTCTATGTTCCACTGTAAAGTCCATCCCCTGTAGGGAAATGGACCACCTAAGCAGTTTGGGGTTTTCACCCTTCATCTGATTTAGCCACAAGAGGGGCTTATGGTCGGTCTGAATCTTGAAGTGAGTGCCAAACAAGTATGGCCTCAGCTTCTTCAGGGCCCAAACCACAGCAAAGGCCTCCCTCTCAATAGCTGACCAATTCTTCTCTCTAGGGGTCAGCCTTCTGCTTATAAAAGCAATGGGCTGGTCTTGGCCATCAAAATTCAGTTGAGATAGAACAGCTCCCACACCCAACTCAGAAGCATCTGTTTGGACAATGAATGGTTTGGAGTAGTCTGGACTCTTAAGGATAGGCGCCGTGCACATGGCCTGCTTTAGGTCATCGAATGCTTTTTGACAGCTCGCTGTCCACTGAACTTTTTTTGGCATTTTCTTACTTGTCAGTTCGTTTAATGGTGTCACAATTGAACCATAGTTCCTGACAAACTTCCTATAGTAACCAGTCAGGCCCAAGAAAGCTCGAACCTGAGTCTGGGTGGTTGGAGGAGCCCAGTCCCTGATTGACTGTATCTTGCTCTCCAGTGGCTGAACCTGACCTCCACCTACAAGGTGGCCCAGGTATACAACCTGTGTCTGCCCTATCTGGCACTTGGTGGCCTTGATAGTGAGACCTGCTGCTTGCAGCGCCTCTAACGTCTTCCGCAGGTGGACCAGGTGATCCTCCCAGGTGGAGCTAAAGACAGCAATATCGTCAAGATACGCCGCACAGAAGTCATCCAGCCCAGTAAGGACTTGATTCACCAACCGTTGGAAGGTGGCAGGTGCATTTTTCAGACCGAAGGGCATCACCACGAACTCATAATGCCCACCAGGGGTTGAAAATGCGGTTTTAGGCTTGGCGTCCTCAGCTAACCTGATTTGCCAATACCCAGCTGTCAGGTCAAACGTACTTAAGTAGTTGGCCGAAGCCAATCTATCGATAAGCTCGTCTGCCCTTGGTATTGGGTGGGCGTCAGTCTTAGTGACTGCATTGAGACCCCTGTAGTCTACGCAAAACCTCATCTCTCTCTTACCACCCTGGGTGTGAGGTTTCGGCACCAGAACTACGGGACTAGCCCAAGGGCTATCCGAGGGTTCAATGACTCCCAGCTCCAACATTTTCTGCACTTCACTCTTGATGCAGTCTCTAACGTGATCAGGCTGCCTGTAGATTTTACTCTTGACGGGCAAGCTGTCACCAGTGTCAACCTCATGGGTGCACCAATCGGTCTGGCTGGGTGTTAGAGAAAACATATGCCTGAACGACTGAAGAACCTGTTTACAGTCGCTCTGTTGATGTTCGGAGAGGCTGCCACAAAAGACAACACCATCTACCGAGCCATCGTCAGGATTCTGAGTGAGCAGGTCGGGGAGAGGGTCACTCTCCTCTTCCTGTCCCTCATCTAGGGCCATGAGCAAACTCATGTCCTTCCTGTCGACATATGCTTTTAGCCTGTTGACATGAAGCACCCTGTGGGGGCTCCGGGGAGTTCCCAGGTCGACCAGGTAGGTGACCTCTCCCTTTTTCTCCAGGATGGTGTAGGGCCCGGACCATTTGTCCTTGAGTGCTGCTGGGGCCACTGGCTCCAACACCCACACCTTCTGTCCGGGCTGGTAAACAGTCAAGACAGCCTTTTGGTCATGCCAAGCTTTTTGGAGTTCTTGGCTGGCCTTAAGGTTTTCAGATGCCTTTTCCATGTATTCAGCCATCCGCGAGCGGAGGCCAAGCACATAGTCCACTATGTTGGCTGCAGGCTTTTTGAGAGGTCTCTCCCATCCTTCCTTCACCAAACACAGGGGTCCCCTTACAGGATGCCCGTACAAAAGTTCAAAAGGGCTGTAGCCAACCCCCTTCTGCGGGACTTCTCTGTAGGCGAACAAGAGGCAGGGGATCAGGACGTCCCATCTACGCCGAAGCTTTTCCGGTAGTCCATGAATCATCCCTTTTAGGGTCCTGTTGAATCTCTCAACAAGCCCATTGCATTGTGGATGATAGGGGGTAGTGAACTTGTAGTTAACACCACATTCCTTCCACATAGCAGTTAAGTAGCTCGACATAAAGTTTGCACCTCTGTCGGAGACGACCTCCTTAGGGAAGCCCACTTTGGAGAACACTCCAACTAGGGCTCTTGCCACAACAGGTGCTGTAGTGGTCCTAAGGGGAATAGCTTCAGGATACCTGGTGGCATGATCCACTACCACCAGTATAAACTTGTGTCCTGATGCTGTAGGTGGTTCCATGGGACCGACGATGTCGATCCCCACCCGTTCAAAGGGCACCCCCACCACAGGCATTGGTATAAGGGGGGCCTTTGTTGTGCCACCTGACTTACCACTGGCTTGGCAAGTGACACACGAGCGGCAAAACTCCTTGGTATCTTTGTTCATGTGAGGCCAGTGAAAGTGTGAGACAAGCCTGTCCCACGTTTTCGTCTGGCCTAAGTGACCTGCTAAGGGAATCTCGTGGGCCAAGGTAAGTAGGAAACCACGCTGAGACAAGGGTACAACCAGCCTCCTGGTCATGCCAGGCTTGGGGTCTCTTGACTCAGTGTACAGGAGTCCATCTTCCCAGTATACCTTGTGGGTACCTGTGGCGTTCCCAGCAGCCTCAGCAGCAGCCTGCTGCCTGAGGGGTTCAAGAGAAGGGCAGTCTAACTGGTCCTTCCCCAGGTCTTCCCTTGAGGGTCCCCCTGAACCCAAGAATTCAACTTGATCAAGTTCGAATTCCCTAGGCTCAGTTTCCCTCAATTCCTGTAGGTCAGCCTCCTCTGAGACTTGATCCTCGACCTGGGGCAAGGGGGAAGGCGCAGCCTTAACCCTACTGCTCTTTTTCTTGGGAGGTGTCTGGTCCGTTGTTCCAGGATCCAGCACCTGTTCAGCGGGGCATTTCCTGACCTGTGACCTAGTCACAGCGAACACATGTGCTGGCAAACCTAACATTTCCATGTGAGTCCGGTGCTCCACTTCTGACCATTGTGACGACTCCAAATCATTGCCCAACAAACAATCCACTGGGAGGTCTGGACTAACTACAACCTTCTTTTGGCCAGTTACCCCTCCCCAGGAGAAAGCTACAATTGCCATACTGTGATTGGTAGTGACATTGCTTGCATTGGTCACCAGGAATTCTGTACCTGGCATGATCTGTCCAGGGTCCACAAAGTTAGGCGTCACCATGGTGACGCTGGCACAAGTGTCCCTATAGGCCTGAGCCATCTTTCCATTTATGAAAGGCGTCTGTCGGTATTTGCCCAAAGTACTGGGGCTTACGTCAGGGGATACGTCCGCGTCCCCTGTACTGACAAGGACAGCCTGAGTGAGTGTGCCAACTAAGTTGTCACGCCCCTCAGAACCCAGGGTTAACCCTACTAAACCATTGGGAGGCGCACTACCACTGCTGACTGTACTAGGGGGCACAGGTGCCTTAGGGGCTGCAGTGGCAGGAGTCTGCCCTCCTCCTTTCTTGGTGCACTCACTAAACCAGTGAGATTTACTTTTACAGTACTGGCACCATCTTTTGGATTGGCCTTCTTTCTTCTTTTGGGGAGCCTGACCCCCACCCTCTTTGGGTTGTTGGGGACCTGTCGAAGACTTCTGGTCATTTTGTTCCCCCTTAGAATCTTTACCCTTCTGGTCTGCTTTCTTCTGACCACCTTGATTCTGGCCCTGGTTCTGTTTAACTCTTGTACGAACCCATCTGTCTGCCTTCTTTCCCAATTCTTGGGGAGAGGTCAGATCCGAGTCGACAAGATGCTGATGCAACAACTGGTTCTGACAATTGTTTAAAATCTGTTCTCTCATCATCAAATTATACAATCCTTTGTAATCAGTAACCTTACTGCCCAGCAACCAGCCCTCAAAAGCCTTAGTGGCACAATCGACAAAGTCAGACCAATCTTGAGACTGCGTTTTCTGGGTATCCCTGAACAGCACCCTGTACTGCTCAGTGGTTAGGCCGAACCCTTCAACGAGTGTATTTTTCAAGATTTGGTAATCGTTAGCATCCTCCACCCTTGTGGTGAGGAGCTTGTCTCTTCCTTTTCCTTCAAAGGAGAGCCACAAGATAGCTGCCCACTGACTCTGGGGTACACCTTGCACAGTGCAGGCCCTCTCCAAAGCAGTAATCCATTTGTGGATGTCGTCCCCTTGTTTAAAGGGGGGCACTATCTTCCCAAGGTGTTTCGTATCGAAACTCTTTTCCCTATTACTAGGTACATTGCTGCCACCAGTGGGGACTACCCCACTTAACTGTTGCTCTCTAGCAAAGGCAAGCCTTTCTTTGGCCAGGGCAAGTTCTTCCCTTTCAATCCTTAGATTGGCTGCCCTTTCCTTAGCTTCGTACACTCTCCTCTGAGGGGACGTCATCCCTCTCTGAGAAGAGTTGTGAGAGCCATTGGTTTGAAGGGATCTGCCAGAGTCTCTTGACAGAGATCGGGCTCGTCCATTCCCAATGTTAAGCTGACCTGATAGTGGCCCCAGGGGTCCCCTAGTACCGCTATCATGTTTGCTTAAGTTGGACCTGCTTAGTCTGACGACTTCTACCTGTCCCTTATCTGCCTCTTCCCCAGAGAGATCCTCATCCTCATCCTCCTCCACATCTTCGTTCTCAGTTGCGAGGTGGATGAGGTCAGGATCGTCTCGGGTTCCCTCGAGGGGAGGCATGTCTCCTTCTGGATTAGAAGAGCTGCGAAGTTTCTCAGCCCTTCTGGCATCATAAGTCTCCAAGAGACCAATCAGAAAGGACGTTGTGGGGTTAGACCCCTGCTGAATCTTCCTGGAGTGACACAGTCGTCTTAACTCCTTGAAGCTCAGCACAGTATATCCTGAAGGGATGACCTGTGGAGGGTCAACTGACACAAGGGGAGACCCAGAGTTTCCTCCTTTGTCCGACATACTGTTTCTAGTGTGGTGTAAGTGATGCACCTACCTACACTACGTGTTTACCTACTGTACCCTTGCTAAGAGTTGTAGCCAAGGTGTGCTAAGCCTTGAGGAGCTACAACAGCTGGTTCAGTAGAACTCAGAGTATTCTAAGCTTTTGGTTATATGTACTTAGCAGTACTTGTGCGATCTTTCAACAAGATATTCTTAGGATACGTGTGGTAAACCAACAGCAAGCTCAAATCCCAACCGCTGCTCACCAATGTGAGAAGTTGGCCCGATATGCAACGTTCGCTATTCTAGCGACCGCTATGTATCGTTCCAACGACCCTTATGGTGTTTGGTTGTAAGTCAACCTATAGACCAGCTATCCTAGTAGCGTGGATACGAGCAGTCTAAGGCTAAAGACTCGAGAGGGCGTGTTAAGCCAGCTGTTTACCACACATGTACCCCTTGAACACCCAGTGAAAGGACACCACACAAGTGTTATGAAAAGAAACCGTATATTTATTAAGAATCACAACAGCCCTGTACTCTTTATGAGGACAGGGTACTAAGCACAAACCAAATCTCTTTAGCAAATACTTCAAGTGCACAATTAAAACAAGTGTCCGAGGACACGGAAAGTTTAAGGTCTCGGGCGGACCCGATAAGGCAAGTCGGAAGCGAGGGACTCGGGACCCTAGAGTAAGGAGGCTATGCGGGCACCGAAATGCCGAATTACCTAGCCACGAGGGTTGCGGCTGCACAAGTCTTACAGGCGTCGGGGTCTTCGCTGACGAGCCAGGAGCCGGAAGAAAGGAGTTGCTGGCCGGCGACCAGTGCTGAATAGTTCGTAGAGATCCAAGCCTGGATCGGAGATTGATGAAACCTGAAAGCAGAGGGGACCAAGTTCGTACTACTAGCCAGTAGTCAGAGGGTACCCGGAGGGCACCGGTTTGCCGTCACCTCGACCAGGTGAGTGGGCGACGCTAGGCTCTGCAGTCTCACGGACCAGGAGGCGTTGTCGGCGACCACGGTGGAGGTGCGAGCTGTCCCACGAAGGATGATGCTGTCGGCGTCGCTGGGCCCAGGATGGGGCAACAAGCCTTGGCAGATCTCAGGGCCACGTGGTGGGCCTAAGATGGCGTCTTGAGTGGACCAGGAGGGTCCAGGGTGCTTCTCGAAAGGATGGAAGCAAGGGCCAGTCTGGAGCAACCAGACCAGCAGTGATGATTCTCGGATGTCGTCCCAGAAGGGCACAAGCCAGCGGCTAGTGACCAGACAACGTGCTGAGCAGCGAGCAGAAGGGCCCCACGCAGATCGTGGAGATGCTGGGAGACTGCACTTCGGTGCTAGAGCGGCTCAGGGTCGGGGCTTCTCGGACCCCAGAGCACTCACCAGAGAGTTACCTCGATGGTCGTGCTGGTTTTAAGAGCGTGCAGGTTCTGATGATGGCCGGTCCCTCGAGGTCTCGTCGCACCCACAGATCACAGCTGAGCTGATGACGTGGGTAGAGGTCAGAGGTGCCAGGGAAGCCGGTTCTCGTCGAGCTGGGCCGTCGGATTCCTTGAGGAAGGACTTACAGCAAACCGCAGAGTTCTTAGTTGGTGCCCGCTGATGCAGGGTGACTACTCCTTAGTCACAAGGGAGAAATCTTGAGAAGAGTCTTGAATGTCCTTTCGTAGAAAGTAGTTCTTGAATCAAAGATGATCTAATTTGGAAGGGTCCCCGCTCCGGTCTTTATTCTAAAGAAAGGGGTGGGTACATGACTAGGTCCTGCCCTAAGGGTGGGACCAGGAAGGGGGGTAGTTACACCCCTCTCCCCTGCCGGGCTTTCCCCAGGCCAGGGCTGTCGCCCCTGGAACTGGTTCTAACCGGCAGATGCGTAGTGAGCACCGGGGTGCCACTCCGCAGTCACCTCCTCGCCAAAGCCCTACCTACCCAGAATACACAAACCCTGTCTGGGACGGTGCGAACACCGCCCTCGACAGGAAACCCTTTGTCCAAGTGCTCCTCGCTGGGAGGACTCCCAGCAGCAGGAGGTCAGACTCGTGTCTGTGGTGGCAGCATCCATTTTGTGGAGCTGAGGCTTCAGTTAACTTTAACCGGGGTTCACAGTTACGTACATGTCGTGTCCCTCTAGAAGGGTGGAATGCTAACCTCATCGCCAGAATTGGTGAGAGGGCAGCACCCCGATTCGTATGACACCTTACTCGACATGCCTTGATAACGCGACACCGGAGTTACCGATATGGTACGCGTTATCATGGAACAGCCATTGGGTCTTGATTCCGCAAGCTGCAACCGGGCTCGGCTCGGGCCTGAACCTAGCTCACACGAGCCCACGCACTCTGCCTTCAGGATCGTTAAGGCCTGCCATAGGAGTGACTGATAGGAACTCGGGTGCCCATTGTATGGTTAGATATAGAGCTACTATACCTAAAGCGAAGGGTGTTTACACGTCTTCGCCCCAGCTGTCGTGCAGCCAGTTGTGTCAAATTTAGGAGGCCAGCCAGGGGTGGCATAATACATGCTTCAGCCCCTGGCGGCCCTGGGTACACCTATGCCCTGCGTTACGGGGTCTGATAAGGTGGCCCAGTACCAATTGGTAAATGCACCTAGGGTACATCTCGTAATTTAGAAAGAGAACAGCCAGGCTGTGGGTCTGATTAGCAGGCCCACAGCCAGAGAAAGTCGTAAACCAGTGAAACAAAAGGAAAAAATCTGGGTGATCATAGGATTGCAGACCCTACTCTCCTACACCCCCCTCCTAGTCCCACCCATAGGCAGGACCTAGTCACCGGGTCAGCCCCCTTTTTTAGTATAAAGATGGGAGCGGGCCCCCTGTTCAAATTAGATCATCTTTGGAATCAAGACACGACTTTCTTCGAAAGGACTTCACGATTTCTTCTTCAAGATTCTCCCTTGTGGCTAAGGAGTAGTCACCCTGCATCAAGCGGGCACCATCCTAAAGAACACTGCGGTCTGCTGCAAGTCCTTCATCACGAATCCGACGACCCAGCTCGACGAGACCCGGCTTCCCTGGCACCTCTGACCTCTACTCACCTCTACAGCAAAGCTGAGAACCGTGAGTGCGACGAGACCTCGAGGGACCGACGATCGCCAAGACTGCACGACATCTTTACTGCAAGCCCACCGTGTCCTCCACTGGTGAGTGCTTTGGGGTCCGAGAAGCCCCGACCCTGCGCAGCTCCAGCACCAAAGGTCAGCCTCCCCGCATCTCCACGATCTGCGTGGGGCCCTTCTGCTGTTTGCTGTGCACCGCGTTGTTTGGCTACTAGCCGGCTGGCTTGTGGCCTTCTGAACGACGCCCGACGACATCACTGCTGCTGGTCTGGTTGCTCCAGACTGGCCCTTGCTTCCTTCTTCAAGAGAGGCACCCCGGACCCTCCTGGTCCACTCCAGACGCCATTTTAGGTCCACCGCCTGGGCTTGAATTTGCCAAGGCTTTGTTGCCCAATCCTGGGTCCAGCGACGCCGACAGCTTCTATCTTCGTGGGACAGCTCGATCCTCCTTCCTGGTCGCCGACAACGCCTCCTGGTCCGTGAGATCTTCGAGTCAAGCGTCACCCACTCACCTAGTCGAGGTGGCTACCATCCGGTGCCCTCCTGGTGCCCACTGACTACTGGCTAGTAGTCTCGAACTTGGTCCCCTCTGCTTTCAGGTGTCATCTTCCATCGATCCAGGCTTGGATCCACCGAACTTTCTTCACTGGTCGCCTGCCAGCAACTTCTTTCTTCCAGGCTCCTGGTCCGTCAACGAGGATTCCCGACGTCTTTTGAGTCCTATGCAGCTGCAGCCCCTGGGCTAGGTAACTTCGGCATTTCGGTGCCCCAGCATAGCCTCACTATCCAAGGGTCAGAATCTACTTTCGTTTTCTCCCTACCAGGTCGGGTTCGCCCGAGAACACTAACTTTGCAATTCCTAGCTACCATAGACTTTGTCCCGCATCTCGCGTGAGAGTGCACACACTGCATCCGAGTCCCCTGGGTCTCCTAGAAGTAATCTAACGATTCTATAGTCAAGTCCTAGCGATTCCAAAGCCTATTAGTACTGTACTTACCTGCTAGTAATTTCGCATTCCACTTTTCAAGTATATGGTTTTCCGTGCCCCTCGGGCATTTGTATATACTGTGCTAACTTAAGTATTTTTGTAAGAGTTTTGGTTTGTGCTTAGTACCCTGTCCTCATAAAGAGTACAGGGCTGTTGTGATCTTTAATAAATAACTGTTTATTTTCATAACACTTGCGTGGTGTCCTTTCACTTGGTGTTCAAGGGGTATATGTGGTATAACAGCTGGCTTAACACGCCCTCTCGAGTCTTTAGCCTTAGACTGCTCGTATCCACGCTACTAGGATAGCTGGTCTATAAGGTTGACTTACAACCAATCATCAATAAGGGTTGTTGGACTGATACATAGTGTTCACTAGAATAGTGAGCACTGCATATCAGGCCACCTTCTCACAATTACAAAAATGAATGTCCGATATTGGCACAAAATAATACTGCTGCAGCTCAGAGAGGTCGTGGTGGTTCTATGCAAAATTCTAGAGGTCGAGGACGAGGTGCTATGCCTCCACAAACGAATGATCGCCCTTCTAATTATTTTGATCAACGAAATGGTCAGTCTACACAGCCAGCTAGATCTCAACAGTATCATGTTGAAGATTACTGTGAAGTTGGTGAGGAATTCCAGCAAAACGAGTACTAGGACAGCCATGGACAAAGAGAGGGAGTAGTATCAGTTCCAGTAGACCAGAGTGGGCCTTATGTCGCAGTAGCCACATCAGGTGTAGTCGAACCGTTTCTGTTGGATACTGGTGCAGCAAAAAGTTCTATCATACATGCAAAACTCTCTGGCGCACCTTTGTCCGGCTTAACAAATGTTTCTGTAGGTTTTTCAGGCGCCCCTGTTCACAACCCTGTTTCTGGTCCTTTGTCCATTTCTGTTGGGCCTCGTCAATTGAAAGCACCCTTGATTTTGACGACTGGTTGTAATGAAAATCTGCTTGGTTTAGACTTGTTAAAACGCCTTTATGCGACACTGTACTGTTCTCCTTCAGGAGTACAGCTTACATTAGGTAGAATCACCTCTCCGATGTATTTGTCAATGGATGCGCTCCCACTGGAGCTGCGTTCTCTCCCTAATACTCTTTGGGCGACTGGTCCTAATGATGTAGGTCTTTTGGAAATTCCACCATACGTCGTAACTTTGAAAGCAAATGTCAAATTTCCACGAATCCCACAATACAAAATCTCCAGCTAAGGTGAGCGTGCGCTCTTATTGATAGTGCAAGATTTGATCAAGAAAGACGTAACAGAGGAAACTAGAGGAAATGTCTGTAATAGTCCTGTACTACCTATTCTAAAATGCACTGACCCCTCAAAACCTCCAGTCTATAGATTTGTAATTGACCTTAGAGAGGTTAACAAAATTGTGATTCCACAGTTTCCTGTGGTTCCAGACATTACTGCACTGTTAACGTTGATTCCTGCTACAGCCACATGGCTCTCAGTGATCGACTTGAAAAATGCCTTTTTCAGCATTCCGATAGCCGAAGAAAGTAGAGATATTTTTGGCTTCTCTCTAGGAGGACGAAGCTTCAGGTTTAAACGTTCTCCACAAGGCTATTGTGAAAGCCCATCCATTTACAGTCAGGCATTAAAAAGTCAGTTGGATTCTTTTGTACTTCCTCCTGGTTCTGCCTTAGTGCAATATGTCGATGATCTTCTAGTGGCTGCCGATGACAAGGAAACTTGCAAAGCAGCTACAATTTCCTTATTGCATCATCTGTCTGATTTAAATCACAAGGTGTCACCTTCCAAAATGCAATACTGTTGCCAAGAAGTGACCTATCTAGGTCATCTCTTGTCAAAGGAGGGAAGAAGGTTGACCCCAGAGAGAATAAAAGCAATTACGCAGATGAATGTTCCTAGCACACAGAGAGAAGTGCGTGCGTTTTTGGGTATTACTTCATACTGCAGGCAATGGATCCCAAATTTTTCTCTCTTAGCAAAACCATTGGTGGCTTTGACTGGGAAAGGTGTTCCGAATCCGGTGCCATGGTCTGACGAATGTCAGCAGAGTTTTTCTGAGTTACGAAATGCACTATGTTCAGCTCCTGTATTGGGTACACCTGACTACAGTAAACCATTAAACCATTTACACTCTATGTCCACGAAAGAGAAGGTTGCGCGTTGAGTGTTCTGACGTAACGATTTGGTGATAAACAACGCCCTTGTGCGTATTTTCCATCAACATTAGATCCGGTAGCCAGAGCGTTGCCTAGTTGCTTGAGAGCTACAGCGGCAGCTGCAGCGTCCATTCGACAATCTGCTGGTTTGGTCATGAACAACATGCTAGTGGTCATGGTTCCACATGCCGTGGATACACTCATGAACCGAACAAAGACGCAGCACCTTACCAGTGCTAGATTATCAGGCTATGAGTTGACACTGTTAGCAAGTCATATTCAGATTAAGAGATGCAATGTATTGAATCCAGCAACATTGTTGCTGACTAGTCAGGAGTCGAGTGATTCTGAACCACATGACTGTTGTTTCAGAACCGAGGAGGAGACAAAAGGACGAATTGATCTAAAAGACACTCCGTTATCAGACCCAGATGGCACATTGTATGTTGACGGGTCTTGTTTTAAATTGGAGAATGGTGATGTAACAGCTGCATACGCAGTAACGACTTTGAGTACGATTGTGGAGACTGAAAGAGTGAGTCAGAATTCTGCCCAAGCTGCAGAATTAATTGCATTGACTAGAGCGTGTGTTTTAGCTAAGGGAAAGAGAGTGAATGTGTTCACAGATAGTCAGTACGCGTTCGGCGTAGCCCATAGTTTTGGCCGATTGTGGAAGGAAAGAGGTTTTATTACGTCCCATGGGACTAAGATCCAGCATGGTCAGCTACTTAATGACTTGTTGGAATCTCTAACCTTACCAATGGAAGTTGCGATTGTGAAGTGCAGTGCTCATCGAGCAATCACGGATGATGTTGGTCGAGGAAATGCCTTTGCTGATGAGACAGCAAAACAGACAGCTAGAAATACGATGAGTGGGATGTATGTTGCAACGTCTGCAAGATGGGTTACTGATTCGGGAATGTGTGAGGACACAATGGAAAGTGTGAGAACGATTCAGGAAGAAGCGACTGAAGAGGAAAAACTTGCATGGAAAGAGAAAACGGGTAAATTGGACTCGAATGGATGTTGGATTGATTTGTCGGAACAACAGCGTTGGATGTTGCCTGATGCGTATGTGCTTGCGGTGGTAACGATGGCGCATGGAGTAGCGCACATCAGTTCTAAAGGGATTTGTAAGATGTTGGATCCAGTCTGGAAGAATGATGGAATTAGTAAGTGTGCAGAAAGAGTGGTGAGAAACTGCATGATATGCCTGATGCATAATCCTGGCAAGGGAACCCCCACACCCGCTGGTCACTTCGCTCCTCCTTCCTGCCCCTTCGAAGTGATTCAATTAGATTTCATTCACATGGATCGATGCAATAACCTTAAGTACGTCCTAGTGGTAGTCTGTGCTTTTTCAAGGTGGATCGAAGCATATCCACTCAAAGACAATACTGCCCTGTCCACTGCCAAAATTCTTCTAAAAGAATACTTCCCCAGGTTCGGCATGCCACGGATTGTATGGTCAGATAATGGAAGTGAATTCGTAGGGAAAGTTATGCAAAGTGTGTGTGCAGGCTTAGGGATAAAACAAAAGTTCCACAGTGCAAATCACCCCCAGTCAGCAGGTTTAGTTGAAGGCTACAATGGAACCCTCAAGCTTAAACCGGCCAAGATACAAGCCTCCACGGGCTTGTCCTGGCCAGACGCCTTACCTTTGGCCCTGTTATCCACAAGAGCGACTGTGCATTCCCGAGTAGGGCTTAGTCCCTATGAGATTGTGTTCGGTCGCCCTGCTAATATTTGGGGGGTACCAAGACCGAGGGAGTTCAGGCAGCTGGAATACCCAATGCTAATTGATTATCTTTTTGACTTGACTGCTAAATTGAGTCTCATTCACCAACAGGTTTTCGATGCATTGCCAAAGCCTCCTGAAAGTCCAGGTCATCAGCTGAAACCCGGAGATTTTGTGGTCATAAAGAACTTCGGACGGACCAGAAATCTTCAACCCAAATTCGTTGGACCGTTCCAAGTATTATTGGCAACAAGGACTGCTGTACGTGTGGCTGGTAGAAAAAATTGGGTCCACGCGACACATACTAAGCGTGTACCCCTTCCACTCCCTTATGATAACTGGGTGAGAAAAGGAATTGGTGCATCTGAAACCGAACCAGTTCCTAGATACGTTCCTTTCAGCGATGCAGAATTGATAACTGATTCACCGAACTCTGACTCCCCTTTTGAAACTGCTCCTCTGAACACTGAACATTTGTCCTCAGCATCAAACGAACACTTGCCATCTGCGAACCCGAACATTGTTACTCCTGCTGAAAATAATCTATTTCCGGATCAAACTACTCCAGGAAAACTGAGATACAACCTCCGTTCTCAATTTAAGGACAAATAAAGCAGGAAACTGCCAATTTTTAATTATTTTGCTCTGATACATTGCCTCCAGCCAGGAAGTTTGCTAAACATTTTGCATTTCTCTGTATATTTCTATTGTGCTTAACCACATCGCTGCTGTGGTTATTTTTCCCCTGTGCTGAAATTGCCAATTTGCTGGTGTCATGACGAGCTCAGCTCGTCATCAGCACAGCTCGACTGTGCCTCATGACGAGCTGAGCTCGTCATGAGCATGGAAGGGGTTAATACCTTGCCGTCTGGGTAGCCGTAGGGTCGTGGCTTTGTGCCTAGTTGAATCTGCGGGGGCCAGACACAAGGTCGGTCTTTCTGTCAGTTCTGGGAACTCCCAGGGCTGGTAGAGGCATTTTCAACTACGTACATACCATCAGTGGTCGCGAGCGGTTCTAGAAGATGGAGCTTCCTGGGCTGCACCGAGAGAATGTAATTTATGTTCGCAGAAATAGACTGTACAAGATTCTTCATAACAAATGTTTTATGATGCAATGTGCAATTACGTTTTTAATTGTTTTAATAATGTTGGTGGGTGGAATCATCTTTTGTATCCATTTGATTTTTGCACCGATAACAACTACAGTACCTCCCCTTGATCTTGTTTCTTCTACTGTTGCTTCCTATCATTCCTTTCATCCGTTTCCTGAACACGAGCAAGCTCGACGCTCAGAATTCATAAACAACACTTTTGTACAACTCTTGCATCAACACCAACTGGTAGTTAACACAACAGACTGCTGGGTATGTGGTCTGATACCACACACTATGGATAAAGGCATTCCCTATCTGGTTTTGCCTTTTAGCTATAATAGATCATTTCAGGCCTTTCAGACTATATTTGTTTATGCCCTCGAGACCTATCCCCCGCATCCACCACGTTCCGCTAAATATAACTCGGCTAATAAAGCTTTAGTCAAGGGAATCATTGACATGATTAAAGACGTCAATAACACCCCATCTTATCCTAGGGATGAACTACGAGTATATCTGAGTTGGAATTCTACAGAGTATCGCATTAGTTTGGGTGAAAGCAAGCGTAAGAGCTCCACTCCAGTTTGGGTCGTGCCTCACCGAGGTCAAGTCTGTTTGCAAGGTAATGGGAGAAATCCAAGAGCTCGGCTAGGGAAGAGTGACTGCGTTGAGACTTATGTGTATCCGTCTAACTCTTCCCCTGCCTTTCTAACTGCTAAGGGTACCTACTTCATTTGTCAGGATAGGGCATATACATGGTTGCCTGCTGACTTTTCAGGTTCATGCTACATTGCTCGACTATTGCCTCCGACATACACTGCTTCCCCAGATTATCACAAGACCAGAGTAGCAAGAGGTGTTTTCAGCAAAGAAGATACCGCTGGTCAGGAAGCCGGAGACTTTTTCAAAGGTTTCCTTCCGTTCTGGGGGCCTATGGCCAATAGTAGAAACCTACGTCAACTAACACGGGTAGTTGAATCTACTATTACAGAAACTGCGGGTGCCCTTAGTAATTTAACAGCTGAGCTCCAGGCGGATCGTCTCATGATGTTACAGAATCGTATGGTTCTTGACGTAATACTTGCAGATCGAGGTGGGGTATGCAGAATGATCCAATCGAGCTGCTGTGTTTTTATCCCCAATAATGCTCCGACAGTGTATGAAGCGATCTCTAAGCTACACAAGATTTCCGACTCTATCCACGTAGATAAGGGAAACTGGTCCTTAATGGAATGGCTTTGGACTTTACTGTCAGCGTGGGGATGGAAGGTTCTGATGGTCGTTGGTACTATCTTAGTATTCCTATTCTCGTGCTGCCTTATTATCCAATGTGGTCCCGCTTTGTGTAGCCTCTATGCTGCAACCTGTCTTAGAAAACCGCCTGTATTTGGAGACAAGGTGCGAGAAAGGATGATGATGCAACAACATATCACTGACCTAATGAACATCGAGATAGACTCTGACATAGACTGAGTAATTGCCTATGTAAGGGCAAAAGGAGGGTCTGAGGTTCCGTGACGATTTTAACCCGTGTTTTCAACATTGTCGTAAACTCACAATTTTGGTATCAGTGAACCGCAAATGATCCATTTAGCATATCCTGGTGTTTTCGCTATGCTACCAGCAAGAGCACTCCTGTTATAACCACATTTCTGATACCCCGATGGCATCCATTTTAGATCATGGCATCCATCTTGTATTCTTGCCCTCACATAGTCAATGGACACGCAGTGACCTCTGATCACCTCATTCTCACTTAAGGACACGTAGGTTTTAGCCGGCGATTCACCTTGCTAGTGACACGTGCACCTTAGGACAGAAACGCTGTGGCCGCATGACTTGGCAAAAGCTGCCTCCTCTGCCCGAGGCCAGTCCTGCTATACTGGTTCTCGTGTTCTTGGCCTGATCATGATTAGGCGGACGAAGCTGGTAGCCTTGCCCATTTACGACCCACAAACATCTCTTATCCTGTTTTTCTATCTTCTGCACCTGGCTCTGCTCCTTTCCTTCTGGGCCTTTATTAGGGGGAGGTAACGAAATTTACGATGAGGCGGTCCGGCTCTTGAATGTAAAGATGACATGGGATTATGATGGAACAGTGGGAACCTCTCATTCGTAATGTTTTGACATCAGATATTGTTGACGATTCCAAATATTTATTGTTTAGGACATGAAGGTTTAGAAACGTACTAGTATGTGGAGAATGTTGCCCCCAGCTAAATATTCTGTATTTAAGGAGCAACCCACTTAGTGCAAATCGAACAGGCACCTAGAATCTGCCCGTGTGTAGTTTCTGTGACTTCTGTGTCCCTGCAGTAATAAACCTTTGGTCTTTGACGCCACCATCGAGAAGCCCGTGTTTATGTTTATTTGTGCACCGAGACAGGTAGAACTCAGGGGTCTTCGGGTGTTGTCCCTGACACCTCTGGACAGTACCAGAAAGTCCAGAACTCCAATTCTCGCCTCGTTGCCTATTCCAATCATGGAGTCCCACTCTGCAACTCTGGGCAATAGCTTGCTTAATCCCTACAACGGCCCCCACAATGCTAAGGATGCTTGGCCTCCACCTTGGGGGTGCCCAGGAGTGGATGCCTCACAGGGAAAGCCAGGATGGGTTCCACAGCGGTATTTGTACAAAGCGCCTTGAGACCCTTGCGGGTGAGTAGTGCGCTATACAAGTATCAATTTACAATTTACATATGCCATGTGTAGTCTACCGCCCTTCATATCTACGCACTTGTCTCTAAGTAATGAGAGGTTTAAGACCTGCTCAATTGTACCGAGGCCCTCCCTAAAGCCGGACTGGAGGTCAGATATGATGTTGTTATCTTCCGTCCAGTGCTGCAGGCGGTCTAACAAGATTCGGCCCACCACCTTTCCCAGCGAATCTAATAGGGAGATGGTGCCGTAGCAGGTTGGGCTGTTGCAATCGCCCTTTTTAAAAACCGGGACCAAGATGGACTCTGACCAAGAATCCTAAAGTCCAACCTTTCCGGTAGCTTCTAGGACCCTGTGTAGGAGCGGTGCCCATAAATCTTGCTCCAACCAATAGAACAGTGTGGGACGTGGGATCTGGTTTGCCTGGCCATCAATCTAAGACATGTGCAATTCTCACAAAGGGTTGGAAGCTCTCCAGATCTATCTCCAATATCGTACAGTACATATTTGAAAGTATTCGCATTCGGGACTTTGTTATTTTGTCAAAGCCCCCTGAAAGGGGTAGTTTGAGGGCGGCTATGAAGGCAGTCAGCTCTAATGTTGACACTTGAAACACTGGTGAACTAGAACGTCTTTAATGAGATATTAAGCAGGGTCTGAAGGAAGCGGGATTCTCCGGCATGCTGTGCCATGACTGAGCCTTTGTTATGCTTAGAGACAGTAAGGGTGAGATCTCTGCTTCCAATCTGGGGGTATAAAGAGGGTCAGGCGCCGGTCATTTCCTAGGAATGCTCAGTTCTCTCAAACTTCGGAAACAATGCTTTGCTGCGCTCATGGTAAACGCCCTGACAAAGCCCCCAAACATCGTATCCAACAACCATGTGGAAAACCCCACTCTGTTTCTGTCGTATATTGACACCAACAAGGGTAAGCTTGCTTAAGTTGTGAAATGGGTTTTTACAAGGATCTTTTCTTCCAGTGGCCCCATGAAGGGGTTGCGATAGTGACAGCATTTCTATATTGTCTGTGTTTCCACTCTACATCGCCATAGGGTTTGTGCATGTCTTTATGTCTCAGAGAAGGCGATCAAATCTTCATTGTTCCCAGAATGCTCTGGAAGCAATATCCCGCAGCATATTGCATTTCCCCCGATGGGGCCTGGGAGCTCACCTTCGGAGTGCTGTGCACAGCACCCTTGGGGCCTGGGAGCTCACCTTCGGAGTGCTGTGCACAGCACCCTTGGGGCCTGGGAGCTCACCTTCAGAGTGCTGTGCACAGCACCCTTGGGGCCTGGGAGCTCACCTTCAGAGTGCTGTGCACAGCACCCTTGGGGCCTGGGAGCTCACCTTCAGAGTGCTATGCACAGCACCCTTGGGGCCTGGGAGCTCACCTTCAGAGTGCTGTGCACAGCACCCTTGGGGCCTGGGAGCTGACCTTGGGAGTGCTGTGCACAGCACCCTTGGGGCCTGGGAGCTCACTTTCGGAGTGCTGTGCACAGCACCCGTGGGGCCTGGGAGCTGACCTTCGGAGTGCTTGCACAGCACCCTTGGGGCCTGGGAGCTCACCTTCAGAGTGCTGTGCACAGCACCCTTGGGGCCTGGGAGGGTAGGGTGTTTAAATATCGATTACAGTAATATCGATGTAAAAAATATCGTTGCAAAAATATCGTTTACATAAATATCGACACCCCATACCTAAACAGGTAAGTACATAAATATCGACTCAAAAATATCGATGTAATAAATATAGATGTTAAAAATATCGACTTTGTAAATTAATTATAATTACATTAAATAATTAATAAATAGAACTACTATTAACAAAATACTTTACATTACTTTAATAATTTAACTATTTTTAACTAATTAACTACACTTTTTCATTATAAACTTAATAATTGTGTACATATACATATATTTAACACATAATTTTATATAACAAAAATAATACATACATTTATTTAAAATATTATAAATATTATTAGTTAAAACATTTCATAACGAAGGGGTAAAAAATACTATTTACACTCAAAAAGATGCAACAGTAGGGAAGGCGCGTGATAGCGTAGGGGTAAAAATTACTATTCCCACTCCAGAGGGTGCAACAGTAGGGAAAGCGTTGGATAGCGTAGGGGTAATAATTACTATTCCCACTCCAGAGGGTGCAACAGTAGGGAAAGCGTTGGATAGCGTAGGGGTAAAACTTACTATTCCCACTCTAGAGGATGCAACAGTAGGGAAAGCATTGGATAGCGTAGGGGTAAAAATTACTATTCCCACTCCAAAGGGTGCTACAGTAGGGAAAGCGTTGGATAGCGTAGGGGTAAAAATGACTATTCCCACTCCAAAGGGTGCAACAGCAGGGAGATCGTTGGATAGCGTAGGGGTAAAAATTACTATTCCCACTCCAAAGGGTACTACAGTAGGGAAAGCGCTGGATAGCGTAGGGGTAAAAATTACTATTCCCACTCCAAAGGGTGCTACAGTAGGGAAAGCGCTGGATAGCGTAGGGGTAAAAATTACTATTCCCACTCCAGAGGGTGCAACAGTAGGGAAAGCGTTGGATAGCGTAGGGGTAATAATTACTATTCCCACTCCAGAGGGTGCAACAGTAGGGAAAACGTTGGATAGCGTAGGGGTAAAAATTACTATTCCCACTCCAAAGGGTGCAACAGTAGGGAAAGCCTTGGATAGCGTAGGGGTAATAATTACTATTCCCACTCCAGAGGGTGCAACAGTAGGGAAAGCGCTGGATAGCGTAGGGGTAAAACTTACTATTCCCACTCCAGAGGGTGCAACAGTAGGGAAAACGTTGGATAGCGTAGGGGTAAAAATTACTATTCCCACTCCAAAGGGTGCAACAGTAGGGAAAGCGTTGGATAGCGTAGGGGTAAAAATTACTATTCCCACTCCAGAGGGTGCAACTGTAGGGAAAGCGCTGGATAGCGTAGGGGTAATAATTACTATTCCCACTCCAGAGGGTTCAACAGTAGGGAAAACGCAAGAACTCAAATACACCATCTGTCAAATTTAGTATTACATTTAATTTAGTTTATAAACTTATTTATTATATACATTTAAATATATTATTATTAACAAACACCTACACACCTAAAAATAAGTATTCTTTTACTTTAAATTTTTTGTAAATAATTATTGCTTAGTATTGAATTTTCAAATTATTAACAAAAATAATTATTTTTCTGATTTCACACTATATAAACTTATAAACACCAATACACAAACTACAAATTATTTATTGGTTTAAAAGTAAAAATGTATTTAATTATAATTAAATAATCATTAATTAATTAATTGTTCAATTAAAATGTAATTATTTAACTACATTTTCTATTAAATATTGAAGTACACACCTAAAAATAATTAATTAATTAACATAATTATTTACCATAATTAATTATCAATTAACCAATTAAAATTAATTAACTATTAATTATTAAAATATTTATATAAATTTATAATTTTAATTAATCAATTAATTATTTATATTTAAATTACTTCCCACCCTATTCCCCTATAAACCCACAACCCGCTACGGAACTTTAAACACTAAATTCAACATAAAATACATTATTCACTAAAAGAATGCTACTAAATATACTATTTTAATTAACAAAACACATTAAAAACACTAAATTACTTATATTTATTTAATTAACGATATTTTTGTAAACTATGTTTTTGTAAACGATATTTATTACTACTATGTTATTGTTATCGATATTTCTTACCTGTCTGTCGCTATTCTTGTCAGACTATATTTTTGACATCGATATTTCTTCATGTCGATATTTCTGCGGCGATATTTATGTAAGGCGATATTTTCCCGGCGATATTCCTTCTCTGTACCCCTGGGAGCTCACCTTCAGAGTGCTGTGCACAGCACCCTTGGGGCCTAGGAGCTCACCTTCGGAGTGCTGTGCACAGCACCCTTGGGGTCTGGGAGCTCACCTTCAGAGTGCTGTGCACAGCACCCTTGGGGCCTGGGAACTCACCTTCAGAGTGCTGTGCCCAGCACCCTTGGGGCCTGGGAGCTCACCTTCGGAGTGCTGTGCACAGCACCCTTGGGGCCTGGGCGCTCACCTTTGGAGTGCTGTGCACAGCACCCTTGGGGCCTGGGAGCTCACCTTCGGAGTGCTGTGCACAGCACCCTAGGGGCCTGGGAGCTCACCTTCAGAGTGCTGTGCACAGCACCCTTGGGGCCTGGGAGCTCACCTTCAGAGTGCTGTGCACAGCACCCTTGGGGCCTGGGAGCTCACCTTCGGAGTGCTGTGCACAACACCCTTGGGGCCTGGGAGCTCATCTTCGGAGTGCTGTGCACAACACCCTTGGGGCCTGAGAGCTCACCTTCGGAGTGCTGTGCGCAGCACCCTTGGGGCCTGGGAGCTCACCTTCAGAGTGCTGTGCACAGCACCCTTGGGGCCTGGGAGCTCACCTTCAGCCTGGGAGCTCACCTTCGGAGTGCTGTGCGCAGCACCCTTGGGGCCTGGAGGCTCACCTTCAGAGTGCTGTGCACAGCACCCTTGGGGCCTGGGAGCTGACCTTCGGAGTGCTGTGCACAGCACCCTTGGGGCCTGGGAGCTCACCTTTTCTTTCAAACATGATTCATGATATGACAGCAGAAGGCTTTTTCACATGGTAAAATAAACCTTAGAACACACCACAATTTCTAAAATGAGTATGGTACCATCAACCAATGATTTATAATGTAACTAATTTCCTAAAACCCTCTATTAACTACAGTGCTTTTTAATGAGGTGCTATCATGTATATTGGTCCCAAGATGGCTGCCAACACTTCTTGGATGAAGTGCTGACAGCCAATCAGATCAGATGTGTGGTTAGGCTCCGCCCAGATATTTATATTTTTTTGAACCTAAATTACTCAAAATCCACTGGAGCACATATCTTGAGACATAGCAAAGTCACATCGGGCTACCAGTCCCTACAATTTTGCCAAGTTTTGTGGAAATCCATTCAGTCGTTCGGGCTAAAAGTGAGTCCAACCGCCCTATGGAAATTAACATGGGGAAAACACGTTTTGGGACCCGCCTTATATCTCGGCCCCCGCTTGACGAATCCCCCCCAAACTTTTAGGGAAGGAGCGGAGCGCAGCGAGGCAAATTTAAGGAAAATTACAGACAGATTCCTCAACTGGCGCCAAAGTTATTCCCAATAGAATGTTGCGGATTTCCTATAGAAAACAATCTTAACTATAACTGGTTCATCATCATATTTATCTTCATCTCTTTCGTCATCACTTTCTGAAGCAGGAAGCAGCTTTGCAGGATTCAGAAAAGGTTTGGAGTAGTATATGTGGTATGGTGTGAAGTAGTATTATATGGTGAGGAATTATGTGGCATGTTGGGAAGCTGAATTTATTTTGTGCAATGCTAATAGGTTTTGCATTTGGGAGAGTTAGAGCTATTGTCATTGTAAATGACAATGTAATCTACCCATGTGTTAGTGAATGGATGTATGTGCTGTGGAGTGGAATTATGTGGCATAGTGTGCAGTGGAATTATGTGGATAGTAATTGTGTGGTTTTGAGTGTACTGGAATTGTGTGGTGTGGAAAGACTGGAAGGGCTGGGGCAGTGTTAGTGGAGCGGCTAACCCTGCTTGATGTAGAACTCACTGCCACTGCAAAAGGCAAAAGCTATGGTACGTTTTAGTAAAAAATCCGTTGGATATACTGGAAGGGCTGGGACCACGTCAGTGGCACAGGAAGTCCTGCTTAAATTGTACACTGTAAGGTCAAGAACAAGCTTAGTACTTGTACAGCTGACATCATGCAGACACATATTTGAAGGTGCTCCCTTCTGTGACAGTGAACAACAAAGAAGGCTGGGTAAAAGGAAGGATCGTCCCCACTAGGAACTTCTGTGACTTTACCTGCTCTTTCCCCTGTTGTGTTTGCCAGCACCAATGCCAGATGCACAGGCCTTGTCAGCCTCTGAGCAAATATCTGGTTGTAAAATAGCCCCGCGTCATGTCTGCCTGTGTTGGTGGGTGCGTGTCATGTCTGCCTGTGTTGGTGGGTGCGTGTCATGTCTGCCTGTGTTGGTGGGTGCGTGTCATGTCTGCCTGTGTTGATGGGTGCGTGTCATGTCTGCCTGTGACGGTGGGTGCGTGTCATATCTGCCTGTGTTGGTGGGTGCGTGTCATGTCTGCCTGTGTTGGTGGGTGCGTGTCATGTCTGCCTGTGTTGGTGGGTGCGTGTCATGTCTGCCAGTGACGGTGGGTGCGTGTCATGTCTGCCTGTGTTGATGGGTGCGTGTCATGTCTGCCTGTGTTGGTGGGTGTGTGTCATATCTGCCTATGACGGTGGGTGCGTGTCATATCTGCCTGTGTTGGTGGGTGCGTGTCATGTCTGCCAGTGACGGTGGGTGCGTGTCATGTCTGCCTGTGTTGATGGGTGCGTGTCATGTCTGCCTGTGTTGGTGGGTGCATGTCATGTCTGCCTGTGTTGGTGGGTGCGTGTCATGTCTGCCAGTGTTGGTGAGTGCGTGTCATGTCTGCCAGTGTTGGTGGGTGCGTGTCATGTCTGCCTGTGTTGATGGGTGCATGTGTTGTCTGCCTGTGTTGCTGGGTGTGTGTCATGTCTGCCAGTGACGGTGGGTGCGTGTCATGTCTGCCTGTGTTGATGGGTGCGGTCATGTCTGCCTGTGTTGGTGGGTGTGTGTCATATCTGCCTGTGACGGTGGGTGCGTGTCATATCTGCCTGTGTTGGTGGGTGCGTGTCATGTCTGCCAGTGACGGTGGGTGCGTGTCATGTCTGCCTGTGTTGATGGGTGCGAGTCATGTCTGCCTGTGTTGGTGGGTGTGTGTCATATCTGCCTGTGACGGTGGGTGCGTGTCATGTCTGCCTGTGACGGTGGGTGCGTGTCATGTCTGTCTGTGACGGTGGGTGCATGTCATATCTGCCTGTGACGGTGGGTGCGTGTCATGTCTGCCTGTGTTGGTGGGTGGGTGTCATGTCTGCCTGTGTTGGTGGGTGCTTGTCATGTCTGCCTGTGTTGGTGGGTGCTTGTCATGTCTGCCTGTGACGGTGGGTGCGTGTCATGTCTGCCTGTGACGGTGGGTGCGTGTCATGTCTGCCTGTGTTGGTGGGTGTGTGTCATGTCTGCCTGTGTTGGTGGGTGCTTGTCATGTCTGCCTGTGACAGTGGGTGCGTGTCATGTCTGCCTGTGACGGTGGGTGCGTGACATGTCTGCCTGTGTTGGTGGGTGTGTGTCATGTCTGCCTGTGTTGGTGGGTGCTTGTCATGTCTGCCTGTGACGGTGGGTGCGTGTCATGTCTGCCTGTGACGGTGGGTGCGTGTCATGTCTGCCTGTGACGGTGGGTGCGTGTCATGTCTGCCTGTGACGGTGGGTGCGTGTCATGTCTGCCTGTGACGGTGGGTGCGTGTCATTGTCGCCTGTGACGGTGGGTGCGTGTCATGTCTGCCTGTGTTGGTGTGTGCGTGTCATGTCTGCCTGTGTTGGTGGGTGTGTGTCATGTCTGCCTGTGACGGTGGGTGCGTGTCATGTCTGCCTGTGATGGTGGGTGCGTGTCATGTCTGCCTGTGATGGTGGGTGCGTGTCATGTCTGCCTGTGACGGTGGGTGCGTGTCATGTCTGCCTTTGTTGGTGGGTGTGTGTCATGTCTGCCTGTGTTGGTGGGTGCTTGTCATGTCTGCCTGTGACGGTGGGTGCGTGTCATGTCTGCCTGTGACGGTGGGTGTGTGTCATGTCTGCCTGTGATGGTGGGTGCGTGTCATGTCTGCCTGTGACGGTGGGTGCGTGTCATGTCTGCCTGTGACGGTGGGTGCGTGTCATTGTCGCCTGTGATGGTGGGTGCGTGTCATGTCTGCCTGTGTTGGTGTGTGCGTGTCATGTCTGCCTGTGTTGGTGGGTGCGTGTCATGTCTGCCTGTGACGGTGGGTGCGTGTCATGTCTGCTTGTGACGGTGGGTGCGTGTCATGTCTGCCTGTGACGGTGGGTGCGTGTCATGTCTGCCTGTGACGGTGGGTGCGTGTCATGTCTGCCTGTAATGGTGGGTGCGTGTCATGTCTGCCTGTGACGGTGGGTGCGTGTCATGTCTGCCTGTGACGGTGGGTGCGTGTCATGTCTGCCTGTGACGGTGGGTGTGTGTCATGTCTGCCTGTGACGGTGGGTGTGTGTCATGTCTGCCTGTGACGGTGGGTGCGTGTCATGTCTGCCTGTGACGGTGGGTGTGTGTCATGTCTGCCTGTGACGGTGGGTGCGTGTCATATCTGCCTGTGTTGGTGGGTGCGTGTCATGTCTGCCTGTGACGGTGGGTGCGTGTCATATCTGCCTGTGACGGTGGGTGCGTGTCATATCTGCCTGTGTTGGTGGGTGCGTGTCATATCTGTCTGTGTTGGTGGGTGCGTGTCATGTCTGCCTGTGACGGTGGGTGTGTGTCATATCTGCCTGTGACGGTGGGTGCGTGTCATGTCTGCCTGTGACGGTGGGTGTGTGTCATATCTGCCTGTGTTGGTGGGTGCATGTCATGTCTGCCTGTGACGGTGGGTGCGTGTCATGTCTGCCTGTGACGGTGGGTGCGTGTCATGTCTGCCTGTGACGGTGGGTGCGTGTCATGTCTGCCTGTGTTGGTGGGTGCGTGTCATGTCTGCCTGTGATGGTGGGTGCGTGTCATATCTGCCTGTGACGGTGGGTGCGTTTCATGTCTGCCTGTGACGGTGGGTGCGTGTCATGTCTGCCTGTGACGGTGGGTGCGTGTCATGTCTGCCTGTGACGGTGGGTGCGTGTCATATCTGCCTGTGTTGGTGGGTGCGTGTCATGTCTGCCTGTGACGGTGGGTGCGTGTCATATCTGCCTGTGACGGTGGGTGCGTGTCATATCTGCCTGTGTTGGTGGGTGCGTGTCATGTCTGCCTGTGACGGTGGGTGTGTGTCATGTCTGCCTGTGACGGTGGGTGCGTGTCATGTCTGCCTGTGTTGGTGGGTGCGTGCGATGCCCTGGCTCCTCTCTGACCTCACTCGCTCGCAGAAGGATTGCGGCTGCCCTGCTGTGCCAGTGCCACTGGGTCCTGCAGAGACCCTCCTTGGCCACCTTTGGTCAGGGTTGAGCTGGCATTGCATGGACGAGGGGAGCCGGGTACACTCCACGCATCTGTCCAACAAGAGAGTTTACATTTTATTTATTTATTTACTTAATGCATTTTTATATAGCGCGGACTTTACCCAAAGGTGTCAGAGTGCGTCACATTAGAACCAAGCATGTCACATACGGAGAATATTACAAATTTACAGGTTACAGAAACAAACGAGAAACAAGAAAAGGTAAAATAAAGCAAAAGACGGCAGTCACACAAAACAAAACACAATAGGATGAAGATTGTACAGGCATGGATTACAAATTTATAATATTGAAAGAACTTTCTTGAGAGACATGAAAAGGGGTGTCTTAGTTCTAGTTCCAGCTGTCCATGGGGCAGTGTGCAACCATTCACCTCCACACGGGTCATCGTTTCGCCTCGCCTGCGTCTTTAACTCATGGCCTCTGGAATGCCGGGCCCCGGGGAAGCACAGTCGCAGACTAGACTTCCCTCGGGGTCATACGTGCATGATAGGCCAGGTAGGGGAAGGGGAGGAGTTAGGGGGTGGGTATTTAGGCACAGGGGAGGAAGGGAACTTCCTCTTCCTGCGCCTGGCACCATCGGGAGGGAGCAGAAAGGGGAGGTTAGTTAGTGTGAGTTTTTTAGGTAGTTTAGCGTATTTTGGGTCTTTTGAGCAGTTAGATCGGCTCCGGGGGCTGTTGTACGGCAGCCGTCATTTCCGACGCTGGAAGCGTGACACTTGGCAAGATGTCGGGCTTCTCTGCAGAGGAGGTACGGGAGGCCTTATTGCTGCTTGCGAGGGCTGGGCGGGAGGACCTCATACAGCCAGGAGTTTTGGGACAGGCGTGGGTGGGGGCCACCAGGGGCACACGTGCTGCCTCGGCCGGGGTCAAAGCTGCGGTCGTGGCCTGTCAAGATGACGAGCCCAACTCGCGCAGGGGTTTGTTAGCGATCGGAGGGGGGGCGGAGCGCTCAGGGACCCGGCGAGGGGCGGGAAGCGCAAGAACCTGCCCCCGAGGGCCTTCCCTCCGATCGAGTTTCTTCCTGGGGCCTCGGGGGCTGCTGTGAAGGCCGCGCCTCCCTCGCCCCAGCCCCTGGGGCCTGTGCACGTGCCGGTCAGTGCTGTGCAGGGGGAGGGGCAGGGGAAAGTCTTGGCAGGCACTCTTTGGTGTTGGAGGAGGCCCCGGGTGGGCATGTGAGCACCGAGTTGGACGGGCAGCCTTCTCCCACCACCCTAGGCTCGGGCTTGACTGGGGACACGGTGAGGGAGGACGAAGGGCAGGAAGAGGAGGCCCCCATTGACCTGTCCACTAGCTCCAGGGCAGGCACCCCTGCCCCGGCGAGGCAGGCGGCGGTGGGGGAACTGGGGGGCCAGGGTGGGCCATCCACCCTGGTTCCCGTGGGAGGGGGGCCTGGTTGGATCCCTGGGTTGACTCAGGTGGGTTTCTTCCCCCCGGGGGCTGAATTCTTTGGCTACTGCCCGCAACCCGCCACACCCCCCCCCCAGATCTAGGGCGCCACTTCGTGGGAGGACAGGGCTCGGGGTGAGAGGTTCTTGGCGCAGATACAGGAGGTCAGGTGGGCTGAGCAGACCAGGGCCAGGGTGGGTGCTGTGTGGGGCCATGAGGTTGAGGGCCCTCCCACCCCGACCTCTGAGGAGGAAAGGGAAGCGGAGTTGGAGGAAGAGCTAAGGAGAGTCAGGGCCAGGAAGTCAGTGCAGGACCACCCCCCCCCAGGGGGGTATGGCAGGAGTAGGGACAGCCAGGACGGCTTTGAGGCCCGATGGTGCTGGGTCCCGCTCAGGTTGGAGCGACCTGAGGGGTGGGAGGGGATCCAAGCCGGCGGCTGTCGGCAGAGCCCAGGGGTGCCTGGCGGGGCGCAAGACGGCTCCAAGACGCAGGACAGAAGCAGTAGGGCAGTCCGCAGCGGCTGTCCCTCCACCGAGGGCTCGGGCTTCGGCGGCACGTGTGGAGACTGGCGTGCGTGTGCGGGGTGGTGTACAGAAAGGTGTGAAGAGAGCTGTGAAGGAGGTGGACAATTTGCGTGTGGATCTGGAACCGGTGCTTGAGTTGGATTATGGTGCGGAGAGTGATGAGCTGGAAGATGGGGAGGTGCGGGATGACTTGGAAGGCGTAGGGGGCGCTGCAGACAACGGCGACCTTGGTGTTTTACAGGCCACAGCGGCGACGAAGACCAAGGGTGGGACGGCGGTGGTCCAGGTGACAGCGGCAAGAGGACGGCGGTCCAGGTGACAGCGGCAAGAGGACGGCGGTCCAGGTGACAGCGGCAAGAGGACGGCCCCGGGAGCTGAGCTCGGCACTCACAGGTGAGGGTGCCTGGTGGTCGGCCTGGGAGGATGTTCCCGGGGGGGGGGGGGGGGGGGAAGAGGACTTGTAGGTCGGTAGGTGTGGGTGATAGTTTGGTGCGGGAGGCGGAGAAGCCATCGGGCGGTCCACCCGAGGATGGTAAGAAGGTGGATGGTAAGTCGGTGACTTTGGGGGTGCAGACGGATAAAGGGGACGGTAAAGAGGAGAAGGGAGTGAAGGTGCCTAAGAAACTGCCATATATGGGGCTGGCTATGCCATTGGGTTCGCATCTCTCGGAGAAACTCAGGGATCGGATCTGGAAGCATGAGTTTGTGGATGTCTTTAAGTTGCTACACAGGGAGGTACAGGCCAAGGAGGGGTCTAAGGAGGAAGAGTGGGAGCTGACGAGGCGCCCTAGGGTGCCGGTGACGATGGAGAACTAGACGTCAGCGTTCTTGATTTATGCCAGTGTTTACTGCCAGAAGTATTTGGACAGGGCGATTGCGCTTTTCAAATACATGGACATCATTCGCAAAGCCCAGATGCAGTTCGGGGGTTTTGCCTGGCTGAGCTATGATGAGGAGTTTAGAACCAGGGTTAGTGCGAATCCCGAGAAGAGTTGGGGGGAAGTGGATCAGGAACTCTGGGTTCAGTGGATGGCGTCTTCGCACTCCACTGCGTCCACACACACGGCCAGTGGCCTACTGGTTGTATATAGGCGGGGCGGGTGGTGGAACGGTGCCCAACACCATTGTCTCGGGCAGCTGTCCAAGCCCGGGGGTTATTCCACGGGGACCTGTTGGTGCTACAATAAGGGGTATTGTTCCCGGTATCCCTGTAAATTCAAACACGAATGCTCAAAGTGCAGCGGGAGACATGTCCTTACTCAGTGCCTCACGCTCACCACACCCTCGGAGCAATGGAGGAACGCCAGAGGGCGGGGCCACCCTGGACCTAAGGGCACCTACACCGGTTAGGGTGGAGGCGATGGCCCCGTGGCTCTCGTGCTACCCGGATCAGGAGGCGGCGGCGCGGCTTTTCTGGGTTTTCACTGAGGGTTTTAGAGTGGGCTACCAAGGTCCCAGGGAGCGCCGTTGGGCTGACAATTTGAGATCTGCCAAAGAGCTGCCGCGTGTAGTGTCTGCTAAGTTGAAGAAGGAGGTGGAGGAAGGCAGGGTGGCTGGCCCGTTTACTGACTGGCCTTTGCAGGATCTGATCATCTCCCCGTTGGGGGTGGTGCCGAAGAAAGTGGAGGGGGAGTTCAGGATGATACACCATCTGTCATGGCCGGAGGGCCAGTCAGTGAATGACTTTATTGCGGAGGAAGATTCTAGAGTGCTCTATGCGTCGGTGGACGATGCGATCCGTCTGGTGAGGGTGTGTGGGACGGGAGCGGAATTGGCGAAGTGTGACATCAAGTCTGCTTTCCGTTTACTGACTATTCACCCAGCGGATTTTCCGCTCTTAGGCATGCAGTTTGGGGGGTCCATCAACGTGGACAAGGTTTTGCCCATGGGGTGTGCCATCTCCTGCGCTCTTTTCGAGCTATTCAGCACTTTTCTGCAGTGGGTCATGGTGCGAGTTAGTGGGTGCCGTGAGGTCACTCACTACTTGGATGATTTCC
Organism: Lissotriton vulgaris; assembly: GCF_964263255.1. Taxonomy (NCBI): domain Eukaryota; kingdom Metazoa; phylum Chordata; class Amphibia; order Caudata; family Salamandridae; genus Lissotriton; species Lissotriton vulgaris. The sequence goes on along the minus strand of NC_141693.1, from coordinate 35,867,211 downwards.
TCTTCCTGGGGAGGGCGGATACCAGGGATTGCGGCAGGGCCCTGTCGCGATTCCAGGAGATGGCCTTTCAGTTTGGGGTGCCTCTGGCACCTGAGAAGACGGCTGGTCCCAGCTGTTGCCTCATCTTCCTGGGGATCGAACTAGACTCGGTGCAGTGGCTGGCGCGCCTCCCTGCAGCCAAAGTGGCGGAGATCCTGGCATGTCTGGACTGGGCGGTGGGGGAGAAGCAGATTCCTTTGCGGGCAGTGCAGAAACTTATGGGTTTCCTTAACTTTGCATGTAGGGTAGTGCAGGTAGGGCGGACGTTCTGCAGGCGGCTCTGCATGGCCATGTTGGGGGCAGTGCTTCCACATCACAGAGTCGGGATTTCTATGGGAGTGAGGACGGACTTGAGGACATGGATTACTTTCTTGCAGGACTTCAACGGTGTGTCTCTGGACTTTGACGAGGAGAGGGCGGTCTGGCAATGCCAAATTTACTCTGACGCGGCTGGGTCAGCGGGGTTTGCTGTTTTCTGGAACGGCAGGTGGTGTGCGGAGAGCTGGTCGGCCTCCTGGATCAAACAGGGGAGGAGCAATGCTTTCTTGGAATTCTTCCCTTTGCTGGTGGCACTGGAAGTGTGGGGGGAGGAATTTCGAAACAGGTCGGTGCTCTTCCATGTGGACAACATGACGGTTGTGGAGCTGGTGAATCATCAGAGGGCAAGGGACCTGAGAGTGTTGCGGCTGTTGCGGAGGTTCATGTTTGCTTGTCTGCGGTTGAATGTGGTGTTTTGGGCTAAGCATGTCCCTGGAGCTAATAATGACATTGCGGATGCTTTGTCTCGTTCGCAGTGGCAGCGGTTTCGACACCTGGCACCGGGAGCGGATACATGCAAGACCGAGCTGCCGGCCGGCATCTGGGCCTTGGGGGAGTGAGGATGATTGAACTGGTGGAAGGTTCGCTGGCAGAGACCACAAGGAGGACATATCGTTTGGCATGGTCTGAATTTAGTGCTTTCATGGGCTGGACGTTGAATGGTGTCATCGGTGTGGAGTCGGCAGTGGAGCAAGGGCTGAGAGGTTATGTGTTGGATTGTATGGATCGGGGTTTGACTGCGGCTACAATTTCTGGTAAATTGGCAGGGATATTGTTCTCCTGTGTTTTGTTTCTGGGTTTTGACCCAACCAAGGATGTGATACTGAGCAGGATGTTGCGGGGCTGGGGCAGGGAGCGAGGGAGTGGGGGGGCAGGCTGAGGGAAGCGGTAACGTTTGAGTTGTTGGTCCGGCTGGTTGGGGTGTTGCCGGAATGTTGTTACGACCTGGTTGAGGTTGGCCTTTTCCGCTTGTGTATGGTGTGGATGTTTTTCGGGGCATTTAGGGTGTCTGAGCCGTTGGGTACGAGGAGAGGGGCTGGCAAGTTGTTTGAGGAGATTCTAGTGGATGGGGGGCACTTGGGTATTTGGCTGCGGTGCTCCAAGACTGATCAGTTGGGCAGGGGCAAGTGGGTATGGCTGAATGAGTAGGTGGGCGGTTTGCCCAGTGTTGGAATGGCGTACTTTCCTGGGGACGGTGAGTGTGACGTGTGGGGAGATTTTTTGTCATGCATCTGGCGCGAGAGTGACGGCGGGCCAGTTGTTGGCTGTGTTGCGCAAGGCTTTGCGACGGTTGGGCATGGATGAGGCTGGTTTCGGGACCCACTCTTTCCGGATCGGGGCTGCGACAGCGGCGGCCAGGTTGGGTTGGTCCTGGGATAGGATTAGGAGACTTGGGCAATGGAAGTCGCGCTGTTGCGCGAGGTATGTGAGGAAGTAGGGTGGTCCCAGGCAGGATGTTGGTTGATTCATGTTGTTGTTCTTGTTCTAACATCTTTTTCTTCGTAGGTTGCGTGGGTGGACCGGGCGGTAAGACGGTGACATGGATTGTTGGGCACTCCTTCGTGCATTGGGCATCCAAATATGCGGAGCAGCAGGATTACGGCCGTAACCTGGGACTGAAAGGGCACTTGCACGAGGTACAATGGTGGGGCAAAAGTGGCATGCGATGGGGGGCACAACTGCCCTGGCTCGCGAAGATGATCCCACAGAGGGGATGTCCTGATTTGTTGATCATTCATCTGGGGGAAAATGACCTGGTACAGCTGTCCAGATTGGCACTTTTACAACTCATGCAACGGGACCTGGATGTGTTGAAAGCGAGGCTTGCAGGGACCTGCATTGCGTGGACTGAGTTGGTCCCCAGGAAAGTGTGGAGAGGGGCTATGAAGCATGGGGCAATCGAGAAGGCACGAAGGAAGCTCAATAGGGCGATGAGACTTTACTGTGGTGACAAAGACATTAAGGTTATTGCACATGGCGGGATCCGACTGGAGGAGCCTTTAGTTTTCAGGGACGACGGGGTGCACTTGTCCCAGCTGGGCAATGCGTATTACATGATGGAGATGAGAGATGTAGTGAGCAAGTTGTGGAATGAGGCTATCTTGTGTTGCAGGGAGTGAATGCGGGCGTGAGTGTTGCGGACTGGCGGACCTGGAAGGGGGTGGGGCAGTGAACTGCCCTACAGGGGGTTCACTGGTTGGCGGGACTTGAAGGGACAGGGGGGTCAAGAGCGGGCACACCCATCCCTTGGGGGGGGAGTTCGTAGGGCGGATAGAAGCATGAATGGCAGGACGCAAGGAGTGGGCTGAATGACAAGTGATTGAGGGGCAGGAATAAAGCATGGTTGGAGCTTCTAGGGCTTTGTGATGAAGCGGAACGAGTGAAACGAATGAGAGGGGAGTGTGAGTGGGGGTTTGTTGTTATTATTATGTTCATGTTACTGTTATGTACAGATTACGCAGTTCTGGTCTAATAAAATGGCCTTTTACGCTGACACTGCGTGGTCTGTTTATTGCGCGGTGCCGGGCCCCGGGGGAAGCACAGTCGCAGACTAGTCTTCCCCCGGGGTCATTCGCGCATGATAGGCCTGGTAGGGGAAGGGGAGGAGTTAGGGGGTGGGTATTTAGACGCAGGGGAGGAAGGGAACTTCCTCTTCCTGCACCTGGCACCATCGGGAGGGAGCAGAAAAGGCCACCCACCCACTCGGCAGCTGGAGGTGTGTTTTGGGTCGGTCTATAGCGTTGCCAGTTTAGGCCAGAGATGCTTTAGGCGGGACTTGAAGGGACAGGGGCGTCAAGAGCGGGCACACCCATCCCTTGGGGGGGGAGTTCGTAGGGCGGATAGAAGCATGAATGGCAGGACGCAAGGAGTGGGCTGGATGACAAGTGATTGAGGGGCAGGAATAAAGCATGGTTGGAGCTTCTAGGGCTTTGTGATGAAGCGGAACGAGTGAAACGAATGAGAGGGGAGTGTGAGTGGGGGTTTGTTGTTATTATTATGTTCATGTTACTGTTATGTACAGATTACGCAGTTCTGGTCTAATAAAATGGCCTTTTACGCTGACACTGCGTGGTCTGTTTATTGCGCGATGCCGGGCCCCGGGGGAAGCACAGTCGCAGACTAGTCTTCCCCCGGGGTCATTCGCGCATGATAGGCCAGGTAGGGGAAGGGGAGGAGTTAGGGGGTGGGTATTTAGACGCAGGGGAGGAAGGGAACTTCCTCTTCCTGCACCTGGCACCATCGGGAGGGAGCAGAAAAGGCCACCCACCCACCCGGCAGCTGGAGGTGTGTTTTGGGTCGGTCTATAGCGTTGCCAGTTTAGGCCAGAGCTGCTTTAGGCGGGACTTGAAGGGACAGGGGCGTCAAGAGCGGGCACACCCATCCCTTGGGGGGGGAGTTCGTAGGGCGGATAGAAGCATGAATGGCAGGATGCAAGGAGTGGGCTGGATGACAAGTGATTGAGGGGCAGGAATAAAGCATGGTCGGAGCATCTAGGGCTTTGTGATGAAGCGGAACGAGTGAAACGAATGAGAGGGGAGTGTGAGTGGGGGTTTGTTGTTATTATTATGTTTATGTTACTGTTATGTACAGATTACGCAGTTCTGGTCTAATAAAATGGCCTTTTACGCTGACACTGCGTGGTCTGTTTACTGCGCGATTCCCTCTCGTTGAAGTCTTTTCAAGAAGGGCATTGGCTGAAGGCGGGTAACCACAATCCCTGCTGCCGCCTTCAGTGTGTGTGACACCGGGATGGGCAGACCAGACCACGCTGAAACATTGATGTAACCAAATGGAGGCAGGCTTCTTTCAAAAATTAACAAGAAAACAAAGCGCTATGGGAAACAAACGTGTGCTTTTCAAGCCAGCGATGTGGCTTAGGTTACAGAACTGCCGACCTTGCGCCTGGGGAACCGGGTTCGAGTCTCGTGGTTGGCTCTACCAAAAACATGCCACATACAAAGCAATTGAAATAAACAATGGAAATTCGAAACCAAATGGAAACTGAAACAAATGGTGCTGCAGCAATTCAAAGAAAACAAGCCTACCACTAAGTACACAGAACACAGGAGGGGGAGTGCACCGACAGTCACAGCGAGTGACAGCCACAGGAGGGGGGGAGTGCACCGACAGTCACAGCGAGTGACAGTCCCCATTGCTGCAGCTGGCATGCATCCTGTGGTGCTGTGCACATTACTGAAGTAAATAGTTCTCCGAACTGCTAATGAAGGCTACTGAGTGGGGACACATGTAAGAGGGGCTGTCCTTACGGGAGGAAACAACAGGAGACAGGGAGGGACTAAGGAGGGACTACTAAGCCTATTGATGAATCAAAAGCCATTATTTACAACAGACAGGAAGAGAAGCCAATTGTAAAGATGGGCCGCCCATGGGTGGGGCTTAATGTACATACACTCGATACAGCATGTCTCAAAGAGACAGCGCAAGCGCTGCTGAGGCGAAACCTAAAGAGCAGGGGCTGATCAGCACATTCCATTCGACTCACAGCGCCATGAGGTCATAATAAAGCCCGAAGTGCACTACATACATGCGGATAGCATGACTATAGATGTACTGTCAAATATTTAGGGACTGATTCAAAAAGATTTTTCAAAAAGTAAGCCAGGGGGCTTTATTTTCATGGATGACTGTGTCTGTAAAGCCAGCTTACACACACAGTCACACACTTCTTACTTATGAGTGCAAAATCACTTTTCTGGCTTTCAAAAGTTGTTTTTCCACAGATAAGTGAATTTACTGAAATCATTTTTTATTGGTAAATCTACGAGCGTTTGTGGCGAGTGGACTATAAAGAATGGTGTTAACTGCGAGCTGTGAACTCCCACAAAGCTACAGATTTGTGAGTCTTCACAAGCTTCTATTTGGCACATTTTCAACTTGATAACAAAACATGTTCACCGTAATTTACTGGTTTTTCCAGTTTTGCATACACAAATATTATAAATATATGTTTTCTCGTGGATTTGAATTTGTAGAAGAGTTTTGTGAGTGTGCATGGTAGCCTGCGCCTGCTCTACCTGTACAGGGGTAACCTGGAAAACACCTGAACCAAAAATCAGTAATCGGCCATCTGCCGGCCTGAACCTGCGAGGAGCGGAATTGTTCTGTTTTTCGTGAATCCGGCCAAACAAGTTTGCACCTCATGTAAATGACTATTTAATCTCCCGCTGAGAGCACATCATACATGTGGTTCGTAGAGGTCATGTCTGGTATACATGGCCGCACGTTGCCAGAATCCATGCTTGATGCTGGAATACATAGCATGTGCTCTCTTGCACAATCCTGCAGCTGCACGCAGGGCTCCAGCACGCCCTCTGCCTTCATGCAGGTGCAAGAGTGCAGGCTGGTGGGTTCAGCATGGAGAGTTGAAGCAGGGGTCACACGCTCCCCTCCTAACCCCAGACTGATACACCAGCTGCCGTCCCCGGGCTCCTGCACGCTCTCTGCCTTCATACAGGTGCAGGAGTGCAGGCTGGTGGGCTCTGCATGGAGAGTTGAAGCAGAGGTCACACATTCCCCTCCTAACCCCAGACTGATATACCAGATGCCGTCCCCGGGCTCGTGCACGCTCTCTGCCTTCATACAGGTGCAAGAGTGCAGGCTGGTGGGCTCTGCATGGAGAGTTGAAGCAGGGGTCACACACTCGCCTCCTAACCCCAGACGGATACACCAGATGCCGTCCTCAGGCTCCTGCAGGCTCTCTGCCTTCATACAGGTGCAGGAGGGCAGGCTGGTGGGCTCTGCATGGAGAGTTGAAGCAGGGGTCACACACTCCCCTCCTAACCCCAGACTGATATACCAGCTGCCGTCCCCGGGCTCCTGCACGCTCTCTGCCTTCATGCAGGTGCAAGAGTGCAGGCTGGTGGGTTCAGCATGGAGAGTTGAAGCAGGGGTCACACGCTCCCCTCCTAACCCCAGACTGATGCACCAGATGCCGTCCCCGGGCTCCTGCAGGCTCTCTGCCTTCATACAGGTGCAGGAGTGCAGGCTGGTGGGCTCTGCATGGAGAGTTGAAGCAGAGGTCACACACTCCCCTCCTAACCCCAGACTGATATACCAGATGCCGTTCCGGGCTCCTGCATGCTCTCTGCCTTCATACAGGTGCAAGAGTGCAGGCTGGTGGGCTCTGCATGGAGAGTTGAAGCAGGGGTCACACACTCCCCTCCTAACCCCAGACTGATACACCAGATGCCGTCCTCAGGCTCCTGCAGGCTCTCTGCCTTCATACAGGTGCAGGAGGGCAGGCTGGTGGGCTCTGCATGGAGAGTTGAAGCAGGGGTCACACACTCCCCTCCTAACCCCAGACTGATATACCAGCTGCCGTCCCCGGGCTCCTGCACGCTCTCTGCCTTCATACAGGTGCAAGAGTGCAGGCTGGTGGGTTCAGCATGGAGAGTTGAAGCAGGGGTCACACACTCCCCTCCTAGCCCCAGACTGATATACCAGATGCCATCCCCGAGCTCCTGCAGGCTCTCTGCCTTCATACAGGTGCAAGAGTGCAGGCTGGTGGGTTCAGCATGGAGAGTTGAAGCAGGGGTCACACACTCCACTCCTAACCCCAGACTGATACACCAGATGCCGTCCTCAGGCTCCTGCAGGCTCTCTGCCTTCATACAGGTGCAGGAGGGCAGGCTGGTGGGCTCTGCATGGAGAGTTGAAGCAGGGGTCACACACTCCCCTCCTAACCCCAGACTGATATACCATCTGCCGTCCCCGGGCTCCTGCACGCTCTCTGCCTTCATACAGGTGCAAGAGTGCAGGCTAGTGGGTTCAGCATGGAGAGTTGAAGCAGGGGTCACACACTCCCCTCCTAGCCCCAGACTGATATACCAGATGCCATCCCCGAGCTCCTGCAGGCTCTCTGCCTTCATACAGGTGCAAGAGTGCAGGCTGGTGGGTTCAGCATGGAGAGTTGAAGCAGGGGTCACACACTCCCCTCCTAACCCCAGACTGATGCACCAGATGCCGTCCCCGGGCTCCTGCAGGCTCTCTGCCTTCATACAGGTGCAGGAGTGCAGGCTGGTGGGCTCTGCATGGAGAGTTGAAGCAGGGGTCACACACTCCCCTCCTAACCCCAGACTGATATACCAGATGCCATCCCCGAGCTCCTGCAGGCCCTCTGCCTTCATACAGGTGCAGGAGTGCAGGCTGGTGGGCTCTGCATGGAGAGTTGAAGCAGGGGTCACACGCTCCCCTCCTAACCCCAGACTGATATACCAGCTGCCGTCCCCGGGCTCCTGCACGCTCTCTGCCTTCATGCAGGTGCAAGAGTGCAGGCTGGTGGGCTCTACATGTAGAGTTGAAGCAGAGGTCACACGCTCGCCTCCTGGTAGCATGTTATTAACAACACGTTTCCCCAGGGCGATAAAAAATCCAGCAATAGCGGGGAAATATCTGTTTTGCAGGGAACATTGCTGGTTTTCCAGCAATGTTTCCTCCGAAATGATGATAACCTTGCTGATATGACCCTGTGGTCGAATCAGCATAATCCACCCCCAATTTTAGGGATGGCTAAGACTGCATTTTAGAAGACATTAGTTTTTGGCGAAAACAGCGGTTTTCTACCAAAACTAACGTCTGCTAAAATGCTGGGGCAGCCTTGTAAATATTGCGATGTGAACATCAGTGATATTTGTAAGGCTGTACCTCAAAGGTACGCCCAGTGATGCCCACTTTGCATCTCATTAGAGATGCAAAGGAAGGCGTCGGGTAAAAGGGTGCTAACATGCGCTAATGCATGTTAGCACCCACTTGTAAATAGGGTGAAAAGATTATCTCAGCTTTTTTGGCTTTTAAAGCCATAAAAGCGGAGATAATGCCTTGTTAATGTGCCCCTTAATCTCTTCTCATCCCTAACACTGAAGCACAACAGCAGCTTCAAGTTCTCTGCAAAACAATCATATCTCCAGTAAGGCCCCCTAATAAATCACCCACCACACCAGACACCACAGCCACACACTCTCCAAATAAACACACAGGTCCGCCAGGAATCACTTCAGACAGCGCGACTGTTGCGAGGCCACACTACGGCACTCAAGCACTATTTAAACGCTACATGAAATTTTAGAATATTACAATTTAATACATTTTTACAGTGCATGTTACAGTGCAGAGATTTACAATTTAAGGCACAGGGAGACTTGCTAAAATGATAAAAAATTGTAATCCTTCCCCCTCCCCCAATTTAAGTTCCTAAGCGGGATCAGTTGGGGTTTCTATACACCAGTGCCAATGCTGGGCTTAGCAAACGATATATTTCAAGTCTACAGATGTCCTAAAAAATCTGGGGGCATATTACCAAGCGGAAGCGATAATTATCTCTGACCTCTGCTAGCATGAGTAAATCTATCGTCCGCTATCGCTGGCGATAATCTCAATGTTAGCGTTATATTAACAATGCTTAACGCCATGGAGAAAAAAATGCCAGCAATAGCGGGGATTATCACTGTTTTCAATGGAAAATCATGAGTTTTCCAGCGATATTCCATTGAAAATGGCGATAACCTTGTTGATAGGGCAGGACAATCTTAGCCATGTAATCCACCTCCCATTGGATGACATGGCTAAATCAGGTCACAAGCAAGCTTTACGAAAGTAGCGTTAACTTTGGTTAGCGCTACTTTTTTGAACCCTCTGCTTATTAGCGTGCAGCTTGATAATAGGAGAAATGTCGCTTATCGATAAGGCGATGACATTACTGCCGCTTTTCGGCCGAAAACGGCCGCAAAAGCTGCGATAATTTCAAATCGCCACCTTGCTAATATTCCCCCTGGCTGCTGGGCTTCGACTGTGTCCAGAATGCACTAAAAGTCAGGCTACGGTCATGGGAGATACGGGGGCATATTAGCAAGAACCCTGCGTAAAATTATCCCTGTTTTATCGGCAGGAAACTGCTGATAAAACGGCGATAATGGGCTTGCTAATATGTGTTATAGAATTCCACTAGAAGCGAAGGTTAGATGTCCTGGACACCTTCCTTCACAAAAGCAATCTCCCCATGGTGCAGGCATCCTTGCCCCATGGTGCAAGGATGCTTGCGCTCACGCATGGCACCTGTTTGTGCGTCAGCGCAGGGGAGAGCACAGGAATGCGACATATCATTGTAGATGTGTTGCATTCCTGTGCTCTGAAAGGGCCACAGTGTGGCCCAGCCAAAGGGCTGCGGCACTTTCTTGTAGAATTGCCCCTGTGGGTTTGTCCATTGGGACTGGTTAAAGGTTTTGGTCTTCGGCCATGTACTGCTTCTCGTCTCCCCTGTCAGTACCCAGCATGCACATGGGACCTTACAAAATGTAGGACGGAGAAAAAAATGAATCTGCAGGTAGCCACTAAAGGTCACACCCATGCAGGGCTTTTCCAGTTCTCAAAAAGTTCATCCGCCTGTGATTAGCAATACATTAATAAATGGTCCGATTAAAACCCGCTTGACTCATTCTCATAATTCAAATTTCTTAAAAAGTACTAGGTCTTTTTTGCCTAACTTGGAAAAAATATTGAAGATTTTGTTTCCTTCTCGCTGCACAGAACTGGATCTGAAGTTACCAGGAAAGCAGCCGCTGAAGGTGACACAATGTGTGACCCTGAGCACAAATGAACTTTGCTATACCCGAGCCAAAGGCGGCCTTACCCAAGCGGATCTCACAAGGTGCAACAGCAGAGCTATCTCTCAGACAGAGGGGCAGGGACAGAAGCCCCCACCCCACAAGGTGCAACAGCAGAGCTATCTCTCAGACAGAGGGGCAGGGACAGAAGCCCCCACCCCAGGCTTAGAATGAGGCCTTGGGCAGGACAACTACCCCTAGGGAACACAGGTTTTTACAGGCTGAGCCAGCAGAGCTATCTTCCAAGCGCACAGAAGGTACAGGCTGCAGCAGGGGAGCGGTTTATAGCCCCTAACTGGAGAGAGTGCAGAGGTGTTTACAGGCTCAGGCAGCAGAGCTATCCCTCGCATTACACAGATTCCACAGGCTCCTGCTGCAGATGTATCCCGCCCGTAGATGACTCCAGGAACACTTCACACCCGGTGTCTTTAGCACCCCAGATTCACCCGGAGTCCAGCCAGGGTGTCTCAGAGATGGACCAGAACCATTCTTGGGGGTGGAAGGCGGGTGTGCTTGAACCGTGGCTGGTGGACCTTACCTGTAGAGCCATGTCTGAGAGCAGGGTTCTGACCCTGCTACAGTCTCTACACCTGCACACATCCAGACAAATGCGAGTGGGGGAGGGGTCAGTGGCTTCACTATGGCTAAATGTGTTCATTGGTAAACTGAGGCCCGAAGCTTAACTGAAACCTATTTATTTTCTGCTACAGAAGCTTTCCTTTCGCCCAACCAAGGAGCATATCATGGAGAGGGGGCGATAATTATCGCTAAGCGCACTTAGCGCTAGGATATTTATCGCCACCCAACTCTGAATTTTATCGCGGAGATGGCGTGTTATCAGCAACGCTTATCTCCACAGCGATAAAATTCAGAGGTAAGCTGCCTAACTGTGTGATTATCGCTGGAAATCCAGCGATAATCACACAACTTTTGGAGATAACTTGCTGATAGGGCCACACATACTTAGCCATGATAGCCACCTTCCATAGGATATCATGGCTAAGACAGTTTCAAAGCAGGTGTAAGGAAAGTAGCGATAACAGAGGTTATCGCTATTTCTCCTGTCGCTATCCTGCTTTGAGTGATGCTTGATAATAGGAGAAATGTCGCTTAGCAACATTTCTCCTGTTATCCTGGGGAGGAACGCCCACTTTGCATCTCATTAGAGATGCAAAGTGGACAATGAGGGAAAGTGTGCATGGAAGCATGGAGTCACACGTTAGCGTGTCCTTGCTAATAGGGCGTTAGAATTGTCGCCGCTTTGCGGCCGGAAACGGCCGCAAAAATAGCAATAATTTTTTTATGTCCCCTTGTTGATATGCCCCCAAATGTCCTTTTTCAATGCCTCGAGAGGAGATGGAGCATCTTTGTGTAAGTTCATTGTCACCCAGCATTCACCACCGCTAATTTACTTTCAGGATTGGGGACAGCGTGTGTAGCAATTCCCCCAAGATCAGACAGGTTGTCGTGGCTGTGTGAAAAGATATTTCAAGGCTAAAGTTTATTTAAGAATCCTCAAATACAACTGGCAGAGCCAATGGCTAAAAAGTAACTGCCACAAACTAGGTCCAAGCAGGAAGGCCTAGCTCGTGGCTCGTGACATAGGCAACTAAACCCAGCACTGGTCTTGCTTCTAGCCTCCCTTCTCCCCATGACTGCACAGTAAGATCTCCCAGTCTCCCTCCAGCATCTTTACATTTCAGTGATTACGCCACTGAGCACAGGGGGGTCCTGTAGACACTGCCAGCAGTCTATTAAGAAGGGGTAAAAAAAAACAACAAAGCCTTGTTAACAAGTGAATGGTCTTTTTAAATCCTTCGGTGCTCCTGATGAGCTCAGCTCGTCATGAGTCACAGTAGAGCTGTGCTCATGACGAGCTGAGCTCATCATAACGGCTGCGCGCCGCCCACTCGCGGTTAATTCCCCGCCTGTGCAGGAGAATTAATCAGTGGGCGGAGTTGTGACAAGCTCAACTCGTCATGAGCACAGCTCCACTGTGAGTTATGAGGAGCTGAGCTCGTAACGAGCACAGCGGCGCTGCGGACACCCCTCCCCACACCATGGTGGAATTACCCCCACAGCAAAGGGGTTAAAGACCTGTGAAGTACTCTGGTGCGGCTGGCAGCTCAAAAACTGTCTGTGAGTGTGTGTGCCCGGGAAGCTGTTTCAGCCCGGACTGACACACAGGACGAGTGAGGGTGAGAGTGAGGGGGGGAACTGAAGCACTTTGAGCCCAATGGCTGTTGCACACCTGGTGGGAGAGATGGCCCCACGTGCAACCCGGGAACCTGTAAATCCATGCTATGAGGTCTGACCACTTGGAAACTGGTCAGCGCAATTTGAGTGCTTAGCATGGATGTTTTGACTGGTTTGTGAAACAATGCAGAGAGTCAGCTACCTAAGATCGGTACATTCACAGTTCGACCAAATAGAACACTAATCCTCTCCAGCAGAGCCCTAGCCAAGCAATTGATTGAAATTCCTCAAAATGGATTCCCTCATCCTTGCAAGCAACTATTGCCCTCCGAGGTCTCCCCTCTCGCACATTGACGGTGACAGTGCCCTCACATAACAACGGAGCACATATGTGCATTGTCAATTTAAATAAATGTGGAAAAATACTAGCTGTAGCATCATCTTTTGCTTGTTGCAAAAATAAATGTGGATAAATACAGACGGAAATCGCAAAAAAATAAATACCATCAAACCGGGGGCCCTAACAATACCATTTCCCACTGAAGAGCAATATTTCTCTCCATGTGTTCCCATACCTTGCTTTTCGCATAGTTTGATGCTTACTTTCCCTCCATGTTAAAGAGCAGTAGATGTTTCAGCACCCAGGCTAATGTGCTGCATAGCTAAATACATATAAGGTCCTAAAGGCGAGACTGATTGCATTGCAAATGCTTGTTTCTCTCAGTCTCTACTCTTCTACCTTCTCTCTTGCTATATCTCGCATTTACCCTCACACTGATACTCTATTTCAATTGTTATCTCCTATGTTCATTCTCAGTACAACACACACGATCTGTTCACCCTCTTTCAATTTCACTAATTCTCGCTCTTGCTTACTTTATCTCACTATTAACAACTAAAACACACACAATTTATTTCTTTGTCTCTTTTTTCAAGAGGCTGACATAATTGCCAGCAGCCACGCTGCCCTACGTTTTAGCTTAAACACATTGGCTAAGCCAATAACACTTAAGAGGTCCCAAAGATGAGACCTATTGGCTATGCCAATGCTTGTTTCCATAGTACTGCTACCTGTGAGATCTGTCTGTGACATGGATGTCACTCATGGCTTAACTGTACATGCTCTGTGAGTGAATACATCTTGCACTAGTATGCCCTGCTGAATCTGTTGTGCAGGGAATGGTAAATTGCACGTGTTGCCTTCTGTGAAAGAGGGAAGCTTGCTTTGCTGCTGCCATGCGGCACCTGTTCTGTGAGGAAGCAAAGCTTGTTCTGCTGCTGATTGATCTGTTTCTATCCTGTGATGGGTGGAGGTTGTGCTGCTGCTGCCCCGGCTGTCCCTGTTCTGTGAAGAAGGTAAACTTGCATTGTTTCTGCCAAAATGTACCTGTTCTATGAAGAAGGGGTGTTTCCACTGTTGCTGACCCAATGTAAGAAAAACAGCAAAGGAGACATTCAATGCACTTACAGAGTATGTCCTATGAACCAGGGACATTTCATAATATTTGATGTGAAATACTAAAAGCTGTAGCCCTGAGGAAGGCGCTGTGACTAATAGATCGAACCTTTACCCATCCTGACTACGCTAAGAGCCTGGGCCAAAAATCCTATTACTATTACCCTGAAGAAGCCCCAGGCCTGGTGCCCATTTAGGGGTGAAAGACGTGTTGGCTGTTCACTTGATGTGCCAATCAATACGCTTTGCACAAACTAACACGATTGATTGGAATTATTCCAAAGAAGTAACTTTTAAATCTTCATGCCCCAGCACAACTCTGATATTCTCTACTCAAACAAGGGGGTGAGGGGTGTCCCCCTGCTGAGGGCGGAAGCACAAACAGATGGAAGCTCATTAAACTGGTTAGTAAGGGTTTGTGGTCTTCTTACCCTTCCAACCTGTGCAACTAGGTACGCCCACTTTGCATGTCATTAGCGATAAATATCGCTGACATGCAAAGCGGACCCCAAACCGCTCGCTATTGATCCAGCGCCACTACAGAAATTCTGTCTCATCAACTCTACCCAAAACCACAATTCTCACCATTAATCATAAACTCTCACAAGGCCCATAAGAAACCAAGACAGATATTTGGCAACTGAATCATGTGACCTAATTAATCAAACCTATTCATAAACTATATACACCTTATATACAACTGCAGTTTATCATCATCATAATCATAGAAATATAACGGAAACCTTTAATTAGGTCACTTTGGTCGATTGAATCAAACTGATGGTAACTAGACAAAAATGATCAAGACCAGCTTGACATTTTAAAATCTATTTTATTTTTCAAAGAATGAGCACTTTAATAGGAAACTTTGATTTATTAGCAATAGCAGTTTAGCAGTTTTTATTTTGAATTAAGTAAGGCACATTGAACTTGACATTTCAAAATCATCACAGGAGCATGAATATTAATCAAACGATTTTCATTCCCTAATTCTATTTCCCTAACTGACTCACTTCGCCTGGGAGGGGAAAGTGTAAAGTCCATAAATCCCTATTAATCCTTACGTGAATAAGAAGTCCATCAGCATGTCACGTCTCTTGGGAATCGGAAAGTGAGGAGCACTCTCTTGTCATGGGGCCAGTTTTTATACCTTTTCTAACTAACTAAGTAACTAAATTCTAAAAGTCACCCAAAATCCAGCTTCATTATTGGCTGAGCCATGTCAGTCCACCAACGTGTCACTCGTTCGTGACCATGTCCGGGGCACATCATAAGCCCTTATTGTTCTTAGATTCCATCCTTCTAGCTTCCTTAAAATTGCAACATTAAACTGGGCCAAAGAACTTTCACTTCCTGAACTTGGCAAGCAAAACAGGCTTTCTGTCCTTGGTGCTCTCTCCAAGAACACATAGACTCGACCAACAACAGTTCTGCACATTATTCCTTTGTTTAGGCAGGAAACATTCTTTTTTCTGCACGTAAGTGAAGGCTTCACTCTGGTCAAGTCTCGTTCTTAACAGTACTGCCAGCCAGCCATCTTTCAAGGAAAAGGCCCACACGGAAACTAATATTTAAACAAACACAAGACAGTAATTAATTAGAGAATTGAGACCCATTCTGTTACCCACCCACCATTACTAATGTTAACCCATTAGTTTATGTTACCTAGCATAAAGCACACTTATGTAGCAAATTATCTACCATTCTTCTTTTAGACCAGCAGGATTCTCCATGAGCCTGTGCCAAATAAAAAGACACAACATAGACAAAAGCACATATAAAATAAGCACATGCCATTAATTAAACAGCCGCATTAATGTTGACGAAAACATTAGACAAGGTTAATAAATTATTTTTCAACGTACTAGCAGATGCAACATAGAGAAAATAATATTAGTCCCTCATGTCATGTTTGCATTTTACTCTAAGTTGGTTAATAAAAAATCACGCACAAACACATTAATTCATTTAATGATTATGGAAGTTTAACTTCACGAGTGAGAATGAAAATAATTTCTGAAACTCGCTCCATCACTATCGCCTTCAAGCTGTCGCTAACTGCTGTTAGCGACAGCTTGATAATAGGGTAATAGAATTTTCGCCGCTTAGCGGCCGAAAACGTCTGCTAAACCAGCGAAAAAGTGCCTATCGCCCCCTTGATAATATGCCCCCTTATCTTTAGTAGAGACACCTCTTGTTTGAGGACTTATATAAACATAGAGATCTATCACTAAAAGATATTTTGAAAGAGTACACCCTGATGTGCGGACTACCTCTACTTGTGCTCGTTAGATGTTTATGTTTTGTTGACAGAGAGCGTATAACAGCCCTTTGACTTCTCTCACTCCTTTTTAGGTCGAGCCTAGCGCAGCTCGCATGTGCTGCTCTAGGAGATGACCTTTCTGAATCAGTCTGCCCTTTTCTAACATTCGTGCCTCTGGCGGCATCCACCTTTAGCGAGTGAGCAGTGCTACGCAGGGGCCATATGTTTCTAATTAATGTGGCCGCGCTTGTTCTCTTGGTAACCAAAGGAAGTTGTTGCATAACGCATCACGCATTTCCCATGGGAATCCCTCACCTCTGTTGTGTTCTGCTGCCACCTGGTGGCGGTAAGCACCCGCTCACACAGTAGGATACAACCTCTCATAGGACGGTTGCAACAAGGGCATTAACCAATGTATCTCTCCATGTCCAAAGGAGGCAATTGGGAAACATGGATGTTAACCATCTCTTTCGGCCACTATTTATTATTATTATTTTTTATTTTTTTATAATGTGCGTACTTTACCTGAAGGTGTCCAAGGCACAATGCAGCTTTTCTCTCAAAGTGATAATAATACGACATATTTGCCTTTGTGTACATTTGTTTTGCTACCATCATCTCATTGCATTTTTTTTTCTAACCATAACACGTGGTACTAACATCAAACTCCACTTCTAATTTTATTGTCCTCGAAGCAGTTAACAGCTGCTTGTTTGGGCTTCACCGCACATGCCTGAAACTGCAAGCTCTCGTTCTGGCTATCTAATAGGCTCTTTAAGATCCATTGAACAGGCATGTGCTTCCTCTCAGAAGAATGCATCTACAAATGCGGCAAATTACCATTGTTGATTGGATGTATATTTATTTTTTTACAAAACAAGTGTAAATGATATTTCTGTACACAGCATATTTGCAAAGGTGGTTTTGTGTGAACCATGCAGCAGCCCCCGGTGAACTTGCTCGAGGATTCAGACTCAATTCACAAGCACAATTATTGAAATTTCGCCTTCACTATCACCCCTACATAATTCAACTTTTTGAACTCAAAGTTAGAATGGATTAAAGACAGAACACCAGTGTGTAAAGCATTGCATGCGTGTGGTGATTGAAGTTAAATTATTATGAACACAATCTAAAATGCACACCCTCATCCTGCTTTTTACTGACATGTTGCTTTAAATTACCCGCAGGCCCATAACTGCAAAGGAGAAAAGTCCCAGACGACAGAAAGAAGACCTTTTATTGTCGTCATGGAAAAAATGCGCAAAACTGGAGCAGAGTCTGTGGACAGTTTTTGCACACAATGTCTTCTCTCTTTTTAGATCTCTTTGCAGCCTCTATGATTTAAGATATCTGGCTACTGATTTAAAAAAAAGAAATTAGGGGCTCATTTATGAGGCCGTGCGTCACTTTTACGCCGCCGGTGCGTTACTTTTTGTGACACACCAGCAGGGTAAAAAATGCACCATGTTGCGTCATATTTACAAAATGACGCATCTAGGTAGATGTGTCACTTTGTAAACCCCTGCGCCACATTATACCTGCACCAGGTATAATGTATGCAGGTTGGGCGTTCTGACGCAAGCAAGCCTCGTATAATTGACACAGTGAAATCTATGAGATTTCATTGAGTCATTCTAGGGCGCAAACACGTCAATATCTTACGCCTGCCTCATGGCAGGCGTAAGACTGACGCAGGCACATTTGAAATTGGACTTCTCCATGTGAAATGACCCATTGATGGAGTTGCGTCACTTTCGTGACACACTCCAGCAATGCGTCATTTTTACACCTACAAATGCGTCAGAAATACTGATGTATCTGTAACTCCTTGCGAAATGATGCGTCATACTGTAGATATGACACATCCAGCGTGTCGCAAGGAGGGCACACTGAGAAGTGACGCATCGCTGCTTTCACGCAGCGATGTGTCCCTTCTTATATCTGGGGCCCTTAGTGAGCATGTGGCATTTGTTAATTTCAGTAAACTTTGTTGTGGTTGTTTGAAAACGCTTTTTAACATGCTGCAGCCTCAAGTCATTGATAAAGGTTGTTCAAAGAGAGTGTCGGGCCTATTGTCCTCTGATGCAATTTCCTGTGATGTCATTGGTGGTAAGTGAAGCTTGATGCTATAGGCTTCACAGTCTGTACAACTTAGTCCTCTTTTCTTCTGACCAAATTCGGGGCCTATACTGTGTTTTTGTTCCCTAGGCTAGCTAGCTGTGTCCTTGTGTCGTACTGATGTGAAGAGGGAGACATGTTATATCCTTTGTCGGTAACTTCCCTGGTACCTGTGAGTGCTGGCTGAAGTGTCCGGGTTTATCTGTCCCGTGGAGGTATATATGGCGACAGAGTGCACCAAGTAATGGTATTGTAGGAGTCTTACATGCAGTTGTTACATGAGAGCATACCATAATCATTTTTTGAACTAACACATTGTTTTATTCAGTGCTTCTTCCACTTCTAAGCACTGTAAATGGGGTTGATGGGTTGAGTTGGACTTGTCAGGATTCAAACCAGTGACCTGCAGATCACAGCAAGTGTTAGAAGTGACTGAGCCATCTCGCCCCCATGTCTGGTGATATCAGAGGGATCGATGCCTTTGTAATTTTAGAGTATTTAATGCTTTCGTGAGCTCAGCATTCTATCTCATGGTAATGTTAAAGTTGTTTGTAGGAAGGGGGAGGCTCTAGTTGGCGCAGTGCAACACTAGCGACAAGCAGGGACTCTCTCTTCCTCGTCAGGGCTGAGGGTTACCTTCCAGACAACCTCTGCTTACCCTCTAGGTAGTGTGGCTTAAGCAGTCGTAGGCTAATCTTTGGGGCACATAGGGTTAAACACTTGCAATATTACACCGTCGCAACCAACCCACCACACAGTGAGACCAGACTGTATTCTTTAAAAATATATATCTTTATATAGAATTCAAGCAGGCTTAAGAATACAGTTATCGACTTTCAAATAGCGGTTCCAAGTTACTTAGTTCAAGTTGCCACAGTTCTTTCGAGCAATAAGAGTTCTTTTAGGGCCTTCTGCCCAGTTCAACAAAGTTCTTGTGGAGCCGGCGGCTCCCAGGGGATCTGTCCCATGTCGCGTTGCCTTCCCGGGGTCGCTGTTCGTTGCGGCTCTCAGCCGAGCAGTTCACGGGTCATCCGGGGCAGCGGTGTTCTGTGGCGGCAGGGTCCTCTCCTCGTCGTCCGCTCCAACCCTGGAGGCGGCAGTTGCGTGGTGGCGGCAAGTGGCAGTACGGTCCTCAAGTGCAGGACGTACCCAGCCAAGTGCCGGTGCAGCTGTGCGCTCACAGCTGAGCTGTCGGGCAAGGTACCGACCTAGGGGACTCTCACAGGGCGACTGTCCGTCTTTGCAAGTGGATTGGCTGCTCGTTGCGCAGTCAACTCGAGAGCTCGGACCGGACGGGTCCTCCTTCGCTTTGCTCTCGGGCTCCCGGTGCAGTTGCGGTCACAGTGTTCGGGCCAGCGACGGCTGGTCCTCACTTTGCTCTCGCTGTTGCTCTGGGCCCCGGTCACGGTGGTCAGGTGGATGTCGTTGCCTTGGAGGAGATTCCTCCATCGGTACTGCCACGTGGAGCAGCACACGCAGTTGCTTTCTTCAGGGTGTAGCGCCCACTGGTCCTGGGGCGCTGGTCAGGGGGCAAGTTCAGTTTCAAGCCCTTGGAGATCTTTTAGCAGAGTTTGGCACAAAGTCTTGTAAAGCAAAAGTCTTTTCGTAGTCTTTCCTTTTTCCTCTCCTTCGGCAGCAAGGCACCAGACACAGGCAAGAGACAACACTCTTCCTTGTCCTTCCCGGTCCTTCTCGTCGGGCAGAGTTCCTTCTGTAGCCCAAACAGGATGTGATCTTCAAGGAGCAGGGCTCCTTCTTTTATATGGCATTTCTTTTGTTCTCGCAGGCCAGGGGGGCCTTTGCATAGCCACTCTCAGTCCTTGAGTACCCTGGCGGGTGTACTCCGGCTTCTGCTTTCAGTGTGGGGGCAGGCGCATCAGACGCCCCACAGGAGGTGGAGCCAGCATTGTGCGGACAGGGGCAGCCAGAGTACCTTGTTGATGGGGCTTCGCCCTTCCTGGGCCAGGTGTCGGCTGAATCATCCGACGCTCCCCAGGAGGGTGGAGCCAGCATTGTGGTGGTAGAGCACAGCAAGATCCAGAGTCAAGAGCCACTCCTACCTCCCACTAAGGTGTAATCTGCGCATTCACCACCTGTCATCCTCCCAGCCCTGTCACTCACACGTCCCAGACAGTCAGATACACATACCAGCAGAGACGGGCTGAAATGGTTAGGCAAGCAAATGCTAACTTTCTAAAAGTAGCATTTGCAAACCCAGGATACTAAAATAAACTTTACTAAAAGAAATATTTTATCATCCTGAGTTCAGGCATACTAAACACGACACGCTACCATGCTCCTTGAGCCTGCTGGGATTATAGGGTGTAATAACTCCAGCAGCTCAGTCTGTCCTAATGGAGCAGGTAGCCTTCAATAGTGAAATACGGTTTTGGGTGTAAGTCACTACTAGGACGGTCACACACTTCAGGGCTTGTCCTACCTTGCACCTACAACGCACCCTGCCCGCAGGCCTACCATAGGGGTGACTAATATGTAGTCAAGGGAAGGTTCGGGGTTGGCAAGTGGGTGCACTTGCCCAGCTAGCGTGACGGTACGAGACCGCACGCGGGTTCTGCGGTCGCAGTTCCCGGACACATCTTTACGGCTGCTTCGGTGGGTGGCGCAACCAGCGCTGCAGGCCCACCAGCAGTATTGGCATCTACAAGCCCCGGCACTCCTAGTGCACTTTACTAGGGACTAACAGTAAATCCAATGAACCAATCATGGATACCAATCGCATGTACAATTTACAGTAGGAAGCACTTGCACTGCGGCACGGGTCAGCCGTGGCGCAGTGCCCTGAGTATCGGAAAACCAGCAAAACATCGGAGGCACATCAGCAAAAAGTGGAAGGGAGACTCACGCCAAGGTGCCAGGTCTAACATGTGTCCCCTCACGACATCGGACCAGATTGCCTCAACTCTCGTCTATCCTTCTACACCCCCTCCCGCCAACTTCGCTCCTCCAGCCAAGGCTTCGCCACGGTACCTCGCATCAACAAGACCACCATGGGAGGCAGATCCTTCTCATACCTGGCTGCCAAAACATGGAACTCACTCCCCGCTTACCTTCGCCTCACCCAGAATCACCCAGCGTTCAGAAAGCAGCTCAAAACGTGGATATTTGACAAATAATCCACTTCCCCTCCCTAAGCGCCTTGAAACCCTCTGGGTATGTAGTGCGCTATATAAATGTTATGACTTGACTTGACTTAACTACCCTTCCCCAGGGAGTTCCACATCACTAAGGCGGAAAAATCTGGACAGACCGTCAGCGTTGGCGTGATCGGTGCCAGGGCGGTGTTCCACCGTAAAGTCCATACTCTGTAGAGAAATGGACCACCTCAACAGTTTCGGGTTCTCACCCCTCATTTGCATCAACCATCTGAGGGGCCTGTGGTCCGTCTGAACTCGGAAGTGAGACCCAAACAGGTAGGGTCTTAGCTTCTTCAGCGCCCAGACCACAGCAAATGCTTCTCGCTCTATTGCACTCCACCTACTTTCCCGTGGAAGTAACCTCCTACTTATGAAGGCTACGGGTTGGTCAAAGCCCTCCTCAGTCATCTGTGAAAGAACAGCCCCTACACCATGCTCTGAAGCGTCTGTTTGCACTATGAATTCCTTGGAGAAATCAGGAGCCAGGAGCACGGGCGCCGTGCACATGGCAGTCTTCAGGGTGTCAAAAGCCTTCTGACAGGTGTCAGTCCAAATCACATTCCTGGGCTGCTTCTTCGAAGTCAGCTCTGTCAAGGGGGTCACGATCGTGCCATAGCCCTTGACAAACCTCCTGTAATACCCAGTGAGCCCCAGGAAGGCTCTCACGGCAGTCTGGGTCTTGGGGGGTTCTCAAGCCAGGATGGTCTCAATTTTGGGTTGCAAGGGTGCTACCTTGCCACTCCCAACTTGGTGTCCCAAGTACACCACTGAACCCTGCCCAATCTGGCACTTGCTTGCCTTGATTGTGAGGCCTGCTCTGCGCAGAGCCATCAACACTTCCCAGAGGTGTCGCAGGTGTTCTGGCCAGGTGCCACTGAACACCGCGATGTCATCCAGGTAGGCGGCACTGAACTCGTCCGGCCCAGCCAACACCTGGTTGACCAATCTCTGAAAGGTGGCAGGGGCATTCTTCATTCCAAATGGCATAACCCGCAACTGGAAATGCCCATCTGGTGTAGAGAATGCCGACCTCTCCTTTGCCCCATCGGTCAAGGCGACCTGCCAGTACCCAGACGTCAAATCAAACGTACTGAGGAACCGAGCAGCCCCTAGCCGATCAATGAGCTCATCCGCTCTGGGGATGGGGTGCGCGTCAGTCTTCGTGACTGAATTGAGTCCTCTGTAGTCCACACAGAACCGGAGTTCGGGTGTGGCTCCCAGCGCAGCAGCCTTCGGAACCAAGACCACGGGGCTGGACCAAGGACTGCTGGAAGACTCAATCACCCCCAGGGCAAGCATCTTGGAGACCTCCTCCTTGATGCAGGCCCGGACCCTGTCAGTTACCCTGTAAGCCTTATGCTTCACAGGTAAGCTGTCTCCGGTGTCCACGTCATGGACGCACCAATCTGTGACACTCGGAACCAGGGAGAACAGATCTGGAAACTGCCCCAGCAACTGGCGGCAGTCTTCCTGTTGTTCGGGGGTCAGGGTGGGTGAGAGGTTAACTCCATCCACTGACCCATCTTTCTCACAGGCCACTAAGAGGTCAGAGAGAGGCTCCGACTCCTCCTCCATTCCGTCATCAGTTGCCAACAACATGCCCACTTCGGACCTTCGCAAGTGGGGCTTGAGGCGGTTGACATGTAGGACCCGCAAAGGGTTCCTGGGCGTCTTCATGTCCACCAAGTATGTCACGGGGCTCTTGCGCTCCACAACCTCGAATGGGCCTGTCCACTTATCTTGAAGATGAACAATAATAACAAAGAAAATATAAACAATCAAAGAAACCAATTATAAAGACACATTGTTTTATTCACAATGTGCTAGTATCATGTATATACGTCACTTTAAACATACATTGATCAGTGACTATTTTGTAGTGCCCCAAAGGTTGGGAAAGGGGGGAGGGTTTGTGATACGTGTGGGTAATAGGTGAAGGAAAAGAGGGTTTTCAGTGACAGTAAAAATCGGCGAATAGGAGTAATTCAATGTAGTTACATATCAATGTACCCAAACAAAACGACCAATAGGTTCATATAAATTCTTTCATTCTTTTTTTTGTGAAAGAATTTATATGAACCTATTGGTCGTTTTGTTTGGGTACATTGATATGTAACTACATTGAATTACTCCTATTCGCCGATTTTTACTGTCACTGAAAACCCTCTTTTCCTTCACCTATTACCCACACGTATCACAAACCTTCCCCCCTTTCCCAACCTTTGGGGCACTACTAAATAGTCACTGATCAATGTATGTTTAAAGTGACGTATATACATGATACTAGCACATTGTGAATAAAACAATGTGTCTTTATAATTGGTTTCTTTGATTGTTTATATTTTCTTTGTTATTATTGTTCATGTTTACTGGGACCCCTTCCCATACCTCAATTGATAACCCAGGTCCCCGTAACTATATCTGGGTACAACCCCCCTCTTTATAGTTCACTTCGAGCAGACGCTGTCTGCGAGGTTCCTCTCTTTATGTTCAATTTAGTTGAATCTAGCACGCCATGGCTGAACTCTTGTCTTACTCAGAAGACTATATAGATAAGTTATTAGAAGATCCCAACAATGTGTTTATTTCCTCTGATATTTCCACGATTGATTTCACGCTAAAGGACAAGATTTCTCGTTTGGAGCGTCTGGAGAAAAAGTTGATCCGCACACGGTGGCATGGCCATCTACTCACCTGGGGGCATATTATCAAGCCTGTGCGCTAAAATTATCACCGCTTTATCGGCCGAAAACGGCCGATAAAGCGGCGATAATGGGCTTGATAATATGCTCTGTGGAATTCCAATCG
The DNA here is from genome assembly GCF_964263255.1 of Lissotriton vulgaris. NCBI lineage: Eukaryota > Metazoa > Chordata > Amphibia > Caudata > Salamandridae > Lissotriton > Lissotriton vulgaris. The sequence goes on along the minus strand of NC_141693.1, from coordinate 35,843,235 downwards.
AAGCCCATGTTAGATGTCTTCACATCTAACATGTGCTTCGATTGGAATTCATAGAGCATATTATCAAGCCCATTATCGCCGCTTTATCGGCCGTTTTCGGCCGATAAAGCGGCGATAATTTTAGCGCACAGGCTTGATAATATGCCCCCAAATATCTAAAAGAAAACATTATCCCCATTGGATTGCAAATAAAAATTGAACCAGCCATTTTTGTAGAAGTACCGAAATTCAGGGAAGGTTTCAGCCACGTAGCAAACAATTGTAGCCGCCACTGGATGGTCCTTGGCGTTGAAACAGCTGCTGAACAAATTCAAATCATCACTGCCAAGATCAAAACTTTAAAGGCTGAAATTTCAGCTGACGCCAACTTTGCTAGCGCAAAAGAAACTCTCACCAACCTTGAGGCCACACTCAAGGACTTCGACCTGACCACCCAAAACCGTAAATTAGAAAAACTGGCCCGTGACATCAGACTGTACGACAAGAAGAAGACCTACCCCTATCTACAGGAAGACCATTATCGTCAAGATAACCAAGGTAGATTCACTAACCGCGGGCGAGGAACTTCCAGAGGCAGACGTAACAACTATTATACTTTCTCTGATTCGTCTTACAGTTCAGAGGGCGAACAAGACCAATCGGGTGCTAACTACCAGCAGAACTACCCTGACTTCGGCTACAATCAACAATTCCAAAACAATTCTTTTTTAGGGCAACGCCAGGGCACATGGCGCCCACCCCGTGGCAGGGGCAATTCGTGGCCACGCGGTCAACAACGCGGCTCCCAGTACAACACCGGCAATTGGAATGGAGGCCGCGGCCAACCTCAGAAGCAGGTACACTTTCAGCCCGAACCTCAACACGGGGAACGTGTTACCCGCAACAAGACTTACAGATGGTAGCACACAGTGCTAATCCACAGACTGATACAACGGTTGTAATGTACCCTCGGTTGAAACTCTTGGGAGGAGCCCCCCCTGGATCAGAGAGTCCGGTGGTGAACATTTCGAAACACACCTTGAGTGATGATGAAATCCAAATTTTGGGTAAAGGATTGTCATATGTCCCTACCAGTCATCCGGATCCTTTCATCATCCGGACGGAACTTTGCAAATTTTTCCGGAAAATAAGACTAAAATATTTTTTTCGCAACAAAGAACCAAGTACCTTACCTTCCATTACTGGACTCAGACCGCCGTCTACATTTGTCCCCTTTAACAACACCATGTCACATAAGATCCTGGCCTTTGAAACGGTCGTACTGAGAGACACACTACATCTCCTAGGAACCAAAACCTTTACTAGATTTAACACCAGCAAAAAAGAGAAATTAGCTCTCCAAACCCTGGCGCGAAATGACCAACTAGTTATCAAGCCAGCTGATAAGGGTGGTGCAATCGTGGTACAGGATGTCACCTCATACGAATCTGAAATTCTCCGTCAATTGAATGACACTAACAGTTATCAACTTCTACGGTCAGACCCAACCTCGGCCATTGCTCGTGACATCCTTGAAATAACCCAAATGGGTCTTGAACAAGGGTTTCTATCGGAACTTGAGTTCAATTTCCTCAACAAACCACATCCACGTTTAGCAACCATCTACACGATACCAAAGATACACAAGTCAATGACCAACCCCCCAGGCCGCCCCATTGTTTCCGGGTGTGGGTCGATCCTCGAACCCCTGGGTCAATACATTGATTTTTTCTTGAAACCCATCGCAGAAGCCACTCCAGCGTATTTACGTGACACGATGCACACCATAAATATTGTGGAAGGCCAACATTTCAATCCAGATTGTCAACTATTAGCCACATGCGATGTTGTATCCCTGTACACGTGTATTCCACAGCAGGAAGCTCTGATGGTAGTAACACGGTGCCTACAACAGCGACCTGCTCCGATGCAAGTACCCACCGAATTTATTGTTGCATTACTACGTATAGCGATGACCCAAAACTTCTTCGTGTTCAAGGACAAGTTTTACATTCAAACTTCAGGAGTAGCTATGGGGGCTCCCTTTGCTCCTGATGTGGCAATTTTATACATGGCAGCCTTTGAGCAAGATACTGTACTCAATCAGATCAACCCATTCAGAGACCAATTGAGTCTCTGGATGCGTTACATCGATGACATCCTCCTGATATGGCACGGAGACCTACAAGAACTAACGGCGTTCTTTGTTTGGCTTAATGAACAATCTCTTTTCCTAAAATTTACCATTCAGTCAGACAATCATCGGATCGATTTCCTAGACCTCACCATCTATGAGGAGGCTGGTGTATTACTCACCACTTTATATCGAAAACCGGCTGAAAGAAACTCCCTTCTGCACTACGAGAGTCACCATCCACGTGCCCTCCGAGACAACCTCCCCTTTGGGCAATTTTTGCGCATCCGCCGCAATTGCTCCAATAAAGATCACTATTTCAGCGAGTCTGAAGAACTCAAACAGAGACTTTTGTCCAGGGGTTACCCAAAACAACTAGTCAAGCGTGCACGGAAAAGAGCCTGGTTCTATCCTCGAGAAGAACTTTTGACCCCTAAAACCGACAGAGATGAATCTGAACAGAAAATCGTGTGTGTCACTACATTCAACACCGCCAGCAATAAAATAAAAAAGATAATAAACCATCACTGGGCCCTTATCTCTGATGATATTCAACAAAGTGACTTGCCCCTTCATGCATTCAAAAAGGCCAGAAGCATCAAGGACCTTGTGGTACGTTCCTTCTTGAAAACACCGGAGGATCCAACTATCCAAACAATGTGGAATCTGCCTCCCATTCTGGGCCACTTTAGATGTGGTTGCTGCAAAGCCTGTGCCAGCACCATTCAAACAAAGGAATTCTCACACGGAAGACACAGAATTGTTATGAAATCTCATACCAACTGCAACTCTGAAAACATCATTTACGCCATCTTGTGCCCATGTCAATTGATTTATATTGGCCAGACCCAACAAAAAGTGAAAGCAAGCATACTTCAGCATATGAGCCGGATCAGATGCAAAACCCAGGGGGCTCCGCTAGTTGACCACTTCTTATCAGTAGGCCATACACCAGAAAGCCTCAAGTGGTTAGTCATAGAGAAAGCGACACTGGGTCCACGGGGAGGCAATATCTCAAACATCCTTAACACCCGGGAATTAAAGTGGATATTTACCTTTAACTCCATTGAATCTGGGCTAAACGAACATGATAGTTCATTTTCCCACCTGGCTATTCTACCTTGATGACTTTTTCAACGATATTGTCCTTGTATCCATACTTAGAATTAACTATGAGCCTGACATTACACTCTGTCTATCAGCTAATCTACCTAGTATGATGATTCAATATGTCTGGCCTTAGCATGTAGTCAAGACATCAGTAGCCCAATTTTGCACCGACGTGCAGCGACAATGTGTATATGGCCTTTACCCGCGTGTGCGAGGTACGCCACTCTCACAATGTTGCAATAACCTTGATTATGTGTATATTATCAACCATCAGTACAGAGCTACAGTGGCCTATACCCGCGTGTGTGAGGTACGCCATGTATTTTGAGCATTGCCAATAAATTCAGTTAGGGTGTCCAAGATCTGGACCAACTGTGTTGTGATTACGGTGATATTATCCAGGAACCATCTTTTGTGCACCAACCAGCATTTGTTCCCATAAATAACCATCAGAAAGGAGTGACAGTGGCCTATTTATTTATTTATTTATTTACAAGCTTATATAGCGCTGGAATCGACTCCTTCAGGAGTATCTCTGCGCTTTTGGGCCAGTCAACAAATACAGAAAAGAACACTAATAAGGAATTAGATCTCATTTTTAAATAAGACAGTTTTGAGACGTTTTCTGAACTGTATGTGTATACCCACGTGTATACCCACGTGTGTGAGGTACGCCCTGTATTAGAGCACCCAGCCAATGTATGAAGTGTTATTTAAGTTATGAGAATAATTAGTTCGTGGGCACGGTGCTATTATTCACCCATTTATATTCGTGCCATAGCCAGCGCTTAGCTTGCTATAAAGAATAACATTTGTCTGTGGATGTTCACATTTATCCCCTAATCGATGCATTCACTCATATGCACGTAATCTGCTCCACCAATATGTACCCAATTGCCTATTTTTGGTTTGGCGATTAATATCTCCATCCCGTTACCGGATTCCATCCAGTCGCTACGTCATTTTTGAATATGTTATTTCAGTCACCTTTAATGGCTATATCAAAAATTTGCACTAACCCACTAAGCGTTATGGGTACCAATCAGTATATGTGTTTCCAACAAGTGCCTGACTTTATGCAACCCACTAACTCATCGAGTCTGTCCACCATGCCTATTAATCACGTGACGTGTAACCTTGGCAACGTCCCTGTAAGCGGAACTCTGCTTCGCCATTCCCTCGGCGAGCAGTGAACGGCTCCGGATTAATTCCTCACCCCGGTAAGCACCAGCATTTCTTTGAGTTCATGCGTTCAGTCCGCGCCCTCCCAGCAGACTAGTAACGCTTTGCATACTCTTTTACCCCCTGATCCAGTCCTGCCACGTACTCGACGCCACAGCGCGAGTGCCTGCTACCCCACGCCGAGAGTTGAAGCAACACGGCTGTCGGGTAAGTTTCTAGATTGGTCTTTGCTTTTTGCTCTAACCCTCCCGGCCCTGCGGGGACAGTTTTTTTAAAGGCTCTCTCTATACTTTTTTACATGTAGAGCTACTTTCCCTTTTGATGCTTCTACGGACCCCCGACCAACAATTCATTAGGCGGTTCCGAGTGATACCTCGGTAAGTCCTCTACCATGCGGTGATTTTTGCACTTTTTGTAAAATACACTATCAGTATAATAAGACCCTACTTAATTTTAATTTACAGATCAACTACCGATATCTACCCTCCACCTAACGGGTCCCTTTGCACACCACCTCGGTGGTAAGTTATAACCTCTCCAAGTTAGACCTTTTAACCGGTATATTTGGTATCCATGGATTGGATTGTATAGTGTCGATCAACATATTGGACCTGTACGTATTAGCGTTTGTTGCTAATTCACGTATAGCTCATTGGTATTTTGGATGGGTTGCCCAAGTGCGTTGAGACCTATCTTCAGACTGCTTCCCTCCTTTGTTGTGCATAATGATTTCGATTGAGGATTAACAATACATCCATTGGTTGAACAAGTCGTACTCGTGGCGACACATTGTTTGAATTATATGCATTCAACAAGATTTTGCTAACTGTCAGCCACTTTCATCAAAAGATTGGTGTGTTTTTTAAGCCTGAGTAATATATGGGAATTTCTTTCCCCACACTAATACGTGTATATTTGTACATTAACTAGGTCACGTGCCCCCATCTCCCCAGTCCTGAAGAAGACCCCACGGCAAGATTTAAACCCACATCTGCGAACGAGGGTCGAAACGTCGACATCATTTTGTTTTATGCAGTCAACTCCACACCCTATTGCTTTCATTAGTTGTGCTTTTGGAGTATGGTTTTTTGTGAAAGAATTTATATGAACCTATTGGTCGTTTTGTTTGGGTACATTGATATGTAACTACATTGAATTACTCCTATTCGCCGATTTTTACTGTCACTAAAAACCCTCTTTTCCTTCACCTATTACCCACACGTATCACAAACCTTCCCCCCTTTCCCAACCTTTGGGGCACTACAAAATAGTCACTGATCAATGTATGTTTAAAGTGACGTATATACATGATACTAGCACATTGTGAATAAAACAATGTGTCTTTATAATTGGTTTCTTTGATTGTTTATATTTTCTTTGTTATTATTGTTCATGTTTACTGGGACCCCTTCCCATACCTCAATTGATAACCCAGGTCCCCGTAACTATATCTGGGTACAACCCCCCTCTTTATAGTTCACTTATCTTGAAGGGCACAGGGCTCCACTGGGGCCAGGACATACACCTCTTGTCCAGGCTGAAGCTCGACCAGAGTGGCATTCTGGTCGTACCACCGCTTCATCTCCTCCTGGCTCGCTTCCAGATTTGCCTCGGCAAGTTGTCTGAAGCGCCTGGTCTGGTTTCTGAAGGCCAGCATGTAGCTATATACATTCTGGGGAGGTTTCCTGGGAGATTGCTCCCAGCCTTCCTTTACCAAACTCAGTGGTCCTCTCACGGGGTGACCGTACAGTAGCTCAAAGGGGCTGAACCCTAGGGACTTCTGGGGTACCTCGCGATATGCAAAGAGTAGGCATGGTAAGAGGACGTCCCACTTACGCCTCATCGGACCTTCTAGGCCCATGATCATGCCCTTCAGGGTTCGGTTGAATCTTTCAACCAACCCGTTACCTTGGGGATGGTAAGGTGTGGTGAACTTATACGTTACGCCACACTCTTGCCAAAGGGACTTCATATACTTGGATATGAAGTTGGTCCCCCTGTCGCTCACCACCTCTAGAGGGAATCCTACTCGTGAGAAAATTCCCATCAGTGCACGTCCCACCACGGGGGCCGTCACTGTCCTCAGAGGGATGGCTTCAGGGTACCAGGTGGCATGGTCCACCAAGACCAGGATGAACCTGTTGCCCATGGCTGTCTTGGGGTCCAGAGGCCCAACAATGTCAATACCCACTCGCTGGAATGGCGTACCGACCACAGGGAAGGGTTGGAGGGGAGCCTTGTTCTTCCCTCCGGTCTTCCCACTTGCCTGGCAAGTCGGACAGGTTCTGCAATGAGCGTCTGAACTCTTATGCATTTGGGGCCAGTAAAAGTGGGTGACAAGCCTGTCATAGGTCTTGTCCATCCCCAAATGTCCTGCTAAAGGCACATCATGAGCCAGACCCAGTAGGAAGGCTCTGAACTTCTGGGGTACCACCAGCACACGGGCTGACCCAGGTTCAGCAGCCTTAGGCTCTGAATACAGGAGGTCGTTCTCCCAGTACACGTAATGTGTTTTGGCCTGAACACCATTGGCCTGGTCTGCAGCCTGCTGCCGCATACCCACGAGAGAGGGGCATTCTTTCTGCTCCTTGCAGAATTCCTCCCTGGAGGGTCCTCCTTCTTGCTGCCAATGGGTCAGCTCAGGCAGGTCCCCCAGTTCGGCGATCTGTTCCCCTGTAGGCTCCAGGGCATCCCCCTCAAGGTCTGTTCCTCCTGGACCGTGGGAACCTCAGGGGCCGGTTTCCCGCGCCCCCTGCGCCCTCTCCCTAAGGCCGGTTCCTGGGCCTCTCCTTCAGGCCCCAGGACCTCTTGATCACCCCTACTGGCTGTCACTGACCGGGTGGTCACGCACGCCCAGTCAGGCAGACCCACCATCCGCAGGTGAGTCGTTTTCTCCACCTTTTCCCAAGGGGAGTGCTCCAAGTCATTCCCTAGCAAACAGTCAACAGGCATGGTTTTTCTTACACAGACCTGCAGAGTACCAGAGACCCCCCCCCACTCGAAGGGAACTTGAGCCATCGGACACTGACTCTCAGAATTATCAGCGTTGATAACCCTACAGTAGGCATGGGGTACAACCTGCTCTTGAGACACCAGGTGCTGCCTCACTGCAGTCACACTGGCTCCTGTGTCTCGAAGAGCCTCAGCTTCCTTGCCATTGATGATCACCATCTGCCCATATTTCTCAGTGTTAGAGGGCAGGTAGTTCGTAGGGATCATCTCACTGTCTCCTAGCGAGACTAGGGTCATCTGAACGGGATCTCCACCCCCCGGGACCATCACTTCTTCTCCTAAGTGAACACTAGTCACTTGACGGGGCGGAGCACCAGTGGGTGCGGGTTTTCCAAACAGGCGACACTTGGGGTCACTGGATATGTGCCCAGGCTCGCCACATTTGTAACAATTGAAGGGCCCCTTTGGAACAGGTTTACCTGTCGGGGCCCCATTCTGCTTTGGGGGTGGGGGAGGCTGAGAACCTTGCTGCTGGTTCCCCTGGGAACTACTTTGGGGGCCTTTTCGGAACCCTTTCTGTTTTCCCCCCTTGTCCCCCCCACTCTTCTGCTGGGGACCCTGCCCACTCTTGGCGGAGTCTCCCACGGGACCCTTGTGGACCCTGGTGCTGAGCCAGCGGTCCGCCTCCTCAGCAAGCTTCCTCGGGTTGGACAGCTTGCTATCGATCAGGTGTTGGCGTAACTCAGGAAAACAGTGATCAGACAAGTGCTCCCATGCAATTAAATCAAAGAGACCTTGAAAATCATTCACTTTGTTACCCTTCACCCAACCATCCAGTGCTCTGCAAAAATAAGTCACATACTCCACATACGTATTCCCAGGCCGCTTAGTACATCCCCTAAACTTCTCTCTATACATTTCAGGGGTAAGCCCGTACCTGCGCATTAAAGCTTCTTTCATGTGGGAATAGGATCTCTGTTTCTCAACGGGCAAATCTAGCAAGGTATCTCGCCCTTCGCTAAGGAACCTTCCCCACAACCCCGCTCCCCAATCCTTGTCAGGGACCCGGTGGGAGGGCATGGCTACCTCGTATGCCCTAAACCACTGTCCTATGTCATCCCCCTTAAAGAACTCCTTAACTACGTCCTTCGGGATGTGCACTCTTGACTCTACCTGCACTGGCGATGTGCTGCCACCAGAGGGAGGACGATCCAAGTCTCTCTCCTTGAGACTTATCTCCCTCATTTTCACTTCATAATCCATTTGGTGCTTTCGCTCTTCCAGCGCCATTCTTCTTGTTTCAAGCTCCAGTTGGATTTTCAATGCTGCCAGCTTTCTTTCATGATTCCTTGTTTCCTTCCTGTCTGCCAGCTCCTCTGGCGACAGGCCTTTACCAAAGCTGTGCACGCTGTCTTGCCTTTTGAGATCCACCAGATCCATAGGTGCATTCTGCTCTTCAGTCGCATCTTGCTCCGCGAGGGCATCTTGATCCTCCGGGGCCTTTCTGGACTCTATCCAGGCTTTCAGGGTCTTGTAGAATTCTGGCTTATTCTTGCAACCAGCGTGCTCCGTCTTTGAGTATTTGTCCAGCTTTGCGGCGTCCCACTCCACCTCCAACACCTCAGAGGTCGTGGACTCCGCTCCATCCAGGCTCTTCGTGCCCGGCATGGTTCTCACACTCGGAATCTTCTTTCAGCAAAAAGCAAAGTCTGTGGCTAAGTAACTGGACTGAAATCACTGTGCAATGGTCGGAAGCTAAGGTATAGATACCGCAAGTGTAAATTCGAAAAATCCTCACCGCTGCGTCCAATGTAGGAAGGGGGAGGCTCTAGTTGGCAACCAGCGCTGCAGGCCCACCAGCAGTATTGGCATCTACAAGCCCCGGCACTCCTAGTGCACTTTACTAGGGACTAACAGTAAATCCAATGAACCAATCATGGATACCAATCGCATGTACAATTTACAGTAGGGAGCACTTGCACTGCGGCACGGGTCAGCCGTGGCGCAGTGCCCTGAGTATCGGAAAACCAGCAAAACATCGGAGGCACATCAGCAAAAAGTGGAAGGGAGACTCACGCCAAGATGCCAGGTCTAACATTGTTCATGCCAATGTGATGGACGAGAGAGATCCACGACAGAGTGATGTCAGAATGATGCCTCGCACGTTGAAGTCAGGGGTTTTGTTCCATGTTGATGGCACAGTGATCCATGCCACGTTTACGCAGACCTGCCAACTTAAACAACAAACATTGGTCTCGCCGATGTAAGAGCTATTGGCTTTGTCAATGTCTTTGTCACGTTGTACAGCTTCGCGGCTGTAGGGCAGCATAGCGAAAAAGAAAAAAAGTAAAGTGGTTTAACGTGGCTAGTCCTGGGCGCGTCATAGCTCTTTTCTGATAGTACTGAACGTTATGGGAAAAACGCTATGACAGCAGAGTTGGAGGGAGTGAAGCAGCTTGAAAAGGTGGGTAACAGGGGTAAAGGCCAAGGGGCATATTATCAAGACAGGCGATAAAATTATCACCGCTTTAGCGGCAGAAAACTGCCGCTAAAACGGCAATAATGGGCTTGATAATATGCCCTTGAGAATTCCAATAGAAGCCCAGGTTAGATGTCCTTCACATCTAACATGAACTTCAATTGGAATTCCATAGAGCATATTAGCAAGCCCATTATCGCCGCTTTAGCAGCAGTTTTCTGCCTCTAAAGCGGCGATACTTTTATCGCCTTTCTTGATAACATGCCCCCATGTCATTACAGATGTCAGAAGCTGCATCGTCAGCACCGGCCAAGTGCCAGGTGTGTTGGGTGAACTGTAGAACTTCATCATTGCGCAGAAAACGACAGAAAAAAATGTGTTCCAATTATGTGTCACAGCCCCATCTGATAATGAGCCTTGTAATGTGTCGACCCATGCCCCCCTCCCACTCCCCACCCAAACTCGCCCTCCTCTTTCATTGGTGCACCGCCCAGGTTTTGTAACACCAGTCTTGACATTCATTTGAGATGCTTTCAGTGTCCTTCCAGCAGATGGCGATGTTGCCTTTCTTAGCGCACCCTCGTTGCCGTACATCAACATTCCACAGCACAGTTGATCATTTACATTAGATTTCTTTTGGACGTCCGGTAGTGTTGCTTTAGGGACAATGAGTTACTTATGAAAATATGCAGTAAAATGAAGTTGCATTTATATGCTGTGTGACTCTGAGCGCTCTCGCAGTGTAAAATGAAGTAGTTGTATATAAACCACGTGAGCACCTTCATGGGAGAAGGATTGTCATAGCGCTTTAACAGCGTTATAATGCACCACAGCGCTATTTTTCAGAACTTTCAGCCAATCAGCAAGGCTAAAAGTTATGGGGAAAGAGCTAAGGTGGTGGGGTAGGAGAGAGTGAGAAACACAGGAAATGAAAACAGGACCTGGTTACAGCCCCATCAGGAGAGGGAAACCAATGAAAGGCTCCATAGAACAACAGGAGGTGACTCCAAAGCACACCCCGGCTCAGGGGCAGATCTACAAGAAAGTGCCGCAGCGTGGCACCGCAAGCCCTTTGGCTGCGCCACGCTGCGGCACTTCCCGAGGCACAGGAATGCGACACATTTACAAGAATATGTTGCATTCCTGTGCTCTCCCCTGCACTGGCGCAGAAGCAGCTGCCATACGCCGGCGCAGGCACCCGTGCACCATGGTGCAAGCATGCCTGCGCCATAGGGAGATTGCTTTGTTTTGATTTTGTGCAGGAAGGGGCCCCTCCTGCACAAAAGTAATGACTGCTGACATTGTCCTCTTTCGATGCGTGCTGTAGAATGCAGCACGCTTTGAAAGAGGAAAAAACGTGGAGAAATGAAATCAATTCTCCTCGTTTCACTTGGCTACGCCACCCCTATGGTGGCTCAGCAAACTGACGCATTTCCAGGTTTACGATTTCTCATAAATCTGGAAATGCATCAGTGGACATGGGTGTTGTGTGGGAACATCCACAGCAACACCCATGTCCCACCCCTAACACGCAAAGTACTGGGTGAACAGGGGCGATATTTACAGGCACAGGTTAAGTCAGGCAGGGTCACTTTACCTGTGCTTGTAAATATCCCTTACCAGGCTGCGGCACCGGTGAGTCACGCAACGTGATGCACCGGAGGCGCATAGGGCTTGTAAATCTGCCCCTAAGTAAGCCAATGAACGAAAGGCAAGCAATGGGCGGCTGCAGACCCCTTATTGTACACAGCAATGTCTCGTATGCACTGGCGCGACCCTAAAAACTGCCACTCCACCCACCCTGGATGGCTTCCACCCTTACACTTCCTCATCACACATGTGAGGAAAAGTGTTCTTCTGATCGGCATCATTTGTACCGGGGCTCCGTTGCTTTTTCATTGCCATCTCGTGTCTAACACTTCCACACGGCCCATCTGGTCGTTTCTGCTGATGCCTGAGGAAAATCTAACTAACACGACAACAGCCATCTTGCAGCCTGCATTTCTGCCCAGGAACTGTCACACACCCAACCCCCCCCCCCCCCTCCCCCCCCCCCCCTCTGTTCTTTGCAGTTCACCAGAAAGCCACAAGACACGCACACCCTGAGTAAATGATTTGTTTTTCATCTCCTGCTCCCAGCCTGGTAAACATCCTTGACACCGTGATCAGGTTATCTGGACAAGGGTCTGACTGCCGGGCCTTGATCAGGGTGATTAAACAATGACTTGAAAGACCGGGCTTTGATCAGGCAATTGAACAATGACCTGAAAGACTGAGCCTTGATCAAAGCCGAGTGAACAATGATTTGTGTACCAAGCCTTGACCAGGTCACCATCTACAAAGGTCGTCTGGATCTGGTTATCAACTGCAAACACTGCCCTGATTAAACAATGAACTAACAGCCAACAGACTGGGATGAAAAAGAATAAAAGGCTTGTAAGCTGCGGAGTAAAGCAGAAGCCTCCTCTGTCTTGTTTCTAACGAGCTTGGGACTCTGTTCCATCGCCCGGGCTATTGAATAAATCTGGGTTCCTCCTGCAGACGGAGGCTCCTGTGTCTCCTTTTACTAAGTATGGCAGGTATGGAAGACTTGGACGCTTCCCCCGCTGCCGAGACCCAGTAAGTGGGTTTAACCGGTTCTTCACATGCAACAGGCACGAAGACTTATGACTGGTTCCAATTTATTCTATCTACAAGAGGAAAGCCAAAACAAGTAAAATTGTTCCTGTGTTTTCTTTTATGTAAAAATGAATGTCCCTGTGCTTTCGTTTATGATAAAAAGTATAAATGTGATTACGAGTTAGGCCTGACGTGTTTTTTGTATTGTAATTGCATTTATATAGTGCTTACCACCCCTGGAGAGGTGGCAAAACGCTTTTTCGGTGAGTAGCACGCTACTCCGGGACCCATAGAGGATTAGTCTTGAATTAGTAGAGGGAAACATGCAAGTACATTTTAAGTGGTGAATAGGTTAGTCAGTTCTAGGTTAGTCAGTTATTTAGATTTGGAATGATAGCAGAAGGATAGAGGAGGCTTGTATTTATATAGCACGTGTTACCCCTGATGGGGTGTTGAAGCCATCTACTCCGGAAGCCTATAAAGGATTAGTGGTGAATTAATATGGTGAAACATGAAAGTAATCTCAGTGGTGGATATTAGTCAGGTATTTGGAGTGAGAAGGATAGCGGAGGGATAAAAGGGGAAGAAAGGTTTGCATTCATATAGCACTTGTTACCCCTGATGGGTGTTGAAGCACGCCACTCTGGAACCCATAAAGGATTAGTGGTGAATTAGTATAGTTGAATATGGAATTTGAGTAGCACTTTCAAAACTGTAGACAGTACATGATGTCCCGCTTGGGCATCCTTGGCACCATGCGAGGTCTAACTTGAGCGGACTCAGTTCATTGAAGAGCGTGGTGGTGATGTATTCTCCATGTGCGTGAAGAGCGTGGATTCCCCGTGTGCATGGGGTACGTGGATTCCCCCTGTGCGTGAAGAGCGTGGTCAGGGCTTGAGTCGGGGTACCACGCAGGCGGATGGCGTCCCCCCCACTTATTTTACCGGGAGCTCGATAGCTGTAGAAAATGGAGCCAAACATTCACTCTTTGGCCTCTCTGAGGCGAGATCGGAGCCCATTTTGAACGCTGCTCACGGGCTGGCTTCGCTGATGCAATCGCATCTAAGGGGTGAGCGAGGGGAGGGAATGAGTCTGATGGTGCAAGCCATCTTTCGTGACGTCACTTCCTGTCATGACGTCAGTGTCCCCCACTTCTTTTTTTAAGACTTGTGCCCTGGTGGTGGTGATGTATTTACCGTGTGCGTGAAGAGCGTGGTAATGTTAGGATCCGGACCCCCAGGTTGGCTCCCGGCCCCGCCCCCATCCAAACCCACAAATCAATACTTGACGACCAGAGCTGTGGGTAAAAGAGGCCATGTTTATTACAAACCATTACACAAACATGACAATATATAATTAATACAATTCGATACAATATGGATTTATCAAATTCAATCTTTAAGCAATATTTACATTTAAGTTGATCATGTAAATGTAAATGTTTTGTACTTGTATAGCGCACAGCTACCCGGACCAGGTCTCCCGGCGCTTGTACTCATACCGCTAAGGAACACTTCCTGGCTTTTCCCTGTGAAATGTCCACTCCTGGGCATCCCCAAGGTGAAGCCAGGCATCCCAGCGCTGTTGGGGCCGTTGTGGAGATTATGCAAGCTATTGCCCAGAGTTGCAGCGTGGGACCCATGATTAGAATAGGCACCGAGGCGAGAAATCAGGTCAGAGGAATTTAGAGCTCAAGACCCCTTGGCGGGAATTGAACCCTGGTCCCGGGCCAGACCTCTGCTTCAGGGTCTGCCGCTCTAACAATTGAGCCACACTTCTCCACAAAATCATAAAATCATCATCCATCAGCAAGTCTGACAGAACTTAATTTATATATCAGAGGAATGTTGTCTATTGCTCCAGCACTAAGGGGCTTTCTGGCTCACATCCCCCATTCAACTGAGAGCCACGCACGGCACAACCCACCTGCGTCCTTGAGAGGTGAGCCCCTGCCATCTGGTCCTTGTCCGCCACCTGAGGGGCCCACCCATCAACCACCAGGCTGCCCATCGGGGCTCGTAGGGAATAACCAGGGGCGAATGCCCCATGCCCTAGTGTGTAAAATGGTGCCCTTTCCCCCAGCCGGTGTCTCCATTCTCTCTGGGGTGAGCTTACCGTCTCTCCCCCTCAGTGCTGGCCTAGGGAGTGTGCAGGAGGACTCCCCTTAACTATGTAAGGCAATTTATGTGGCCTCCGTGCCGCCAAACTCTATTCAACTTCCAACACCTTTACAAGCTCTACCTCTAGGGATGGGTGGGTGGGAGATTCACGGAGTCCCCTGCATACTGGGGCCAGCGCCATAGGAAGAGACCGAAGACCAGTGCAAGTTACCCTAAATAGGCCCACGCCCACTCCTCCCCCTTGCGGTTGCCTTCTCTGGCTGAAGTGTTGTCACAACGTTGCCCCGGAAGTGATTCATGTTGTAGTCATGTCCAATCCTTTAAAGAGGAACCACGAGGGCGTGGCCGGGTTTCCGGGAGGCCGCATCCTAATGACGCGCTTCCTTACAGTTCACGCTTTCCAATTCCCCATGTGCGTGAAGAGCGTGGTAATGTATTCCCTTTGTGCGTGAAGAGGGTGGATTTCCTATGTGCGTGAATAGGGTGGATTCCCCGTGTGCGTGAGGAGTGTTGATTCCCCATGTGCGTGAGGAGCGTGGATTCCCCGTGTGCGTGAGGAGCGTGGATTACCCATGTGCGTGAAGAGCGTGGTAATGTATTCCCTGTGTGTGTGAAGAGGGTGGATTCCCCATGTGGGTGAGGAGTGTGGATTCCCTGTGTGCGTGAAGAGGGTGGATTCCCCGTGTGCGTGAGGAGTGTGGATTCCCTGTGTGCATGAATACACACTGCATGCCCACCTGTTGGCCACACACCTGGCCTTCTAATCAGGACTGACGCCTCCTCGTATCTTACGCACATGAGGTGGGGGTCTCACTGGCCCGCGTCTCTCACTCATCTGTGGGGAGAGGACACTCCGAGCCCCGGCTCCACTCCCAGGGGGTCCGTGAGTAGCGTGCTTCCTGCCACCGGCAGCTGCAGCACCTCATCGTGGGTAGAAGGCGCTACATATCTGAGCAGGGGTGGATTGGCAAGGTGGGCATTCGGGCATCAGCCGAAGGGCCGGTGTCTCAGTGCCCTCCGTGGGCCGTTTTTTTTCTCTCCTTTCCCAGTCCACAGAGAGTGGACTAGGAAAGGGGAGAAAAAAAAACGGCCCACAGAGGGCACTGAGACAGAGACAGAGAAATGAAAGCAGCCTCGCTGTGGGGGCGTACAGCGATTATCAGCTGCGGCCTCTCCTTCACCCCCTGCCCTCCCAAGCAAACACGCGGAGGCTGGGCAAGGGAGGGGTGATTGTTTGCAAGAATCGGCCTCCCAAGGGGCCAGGTGTTTCTCAGGCCTTTGAGCCATTTTCACCTTGGCCCCCCTGGGGCCCACGCAGCCCAGAAACAGTGTTAGTCTTAACACCTCGCTCACAGCCCTTCACATTCAGGGCATATTGGGCGAGGAAGAATGGGTCTCGCTGTGGGGGCCAGGTGATGTTTGGAGCTTGCACCATCTTCCCTCAGCCTCCCCCTGGCTACCTCGCTCCCTTGGATGACCCAGCAGCTGTGTTTGTTCTCCCCTGCCAGGACATTGCCCTGAGGCCTGGAGGGATGATTAATTTACTAATTACAGGGGCCTTACCTCTGTTCATGTGCTCCTGAGCTGAAGGTCTGGGGAGGGCTAAGTACGTTAGTAATAGCAGGGGCTTTGCTGCTTTTCAGGTGCTCCTGCGCTGGAGGGCTCGAATAATTTTGTGACAGAAAGGGGCCGTGCTGTTTTTTTTAGTTGAACAAAGGGTTTTGCACTGGGCGCACAGCTTTTTGGTAATGTTCAATAGTTTGTGAGAAACTCCAGAGTATCGCCTTCTGTCTGGAGGCGTGAATGAATATATCAAGGGGTAGCACTCTCAAACGTGAGATGTGTCCTCCGGGTTCCAAAAAGTCCTAACAAGTAGGTTTCTCAAATGATTAGTAAAAAGTTAAATGTGACACTTTAGACATGAAAGATATTCAAATATTTATTCCATTGTTCATTCCAATTCTCGTTGCTTTCACGAGAATATATTTCATCATCGAAATTTCTTTAATGCACTCAGCTGATCCCAATGCATTTCGACATTTGGATCATGCATTCATCTGGGGATATATTCTATAAATGAAGAAGAAATGTGTGTACTAAACATCGAGTTCATTGTATTCAATGATAAGTGACTGGATTGAAAAATAAAACGTGAAAGGTCGAACGTGCTGAAAACCTAGATAGACGGGGTGTTTAGGATAGTGAGGAGTTGTGCTACGTGAAAATGGTGTCACGGTCAACTAGCGCGCGTAGCTTGTGTATCATGCAGTTTCAGTGACATATAGATTAAAACACAAACGCGGGTGTCTAAGTGATAGAATCCAATTCCAGAATAAATTATCGGACGCCTTTTGGGTGCTTCGAGTTAAGCGGTCGTGCTCTCATTACATAGCGCGTATGCATGCAAGAAGTTCCAAACCTCTAATGTCAGATAGAAGCTTACCGTATACGTGCAGAAATAGTTTCCTAAACGCCGAACAAACTTTCTGTGGCCGGGTTCGTTCACGGTTGTGACTCGGAAGTTTTAGTACCAAAAGGTGACGTGGGAACGTGGAATAGCACGAAGATTTAAAGGAGACATGTATATTTTACACGGAGTGGCGCATGCGTGTAACTGACCCGGTTAAACTTGAAAAGTGTAATGAAATGACGGAAAGAATACTAGTGGTAAATCAAAAGTGCGCACATGTAAGAAGTTGCAAACAATGGCAGAATTTCTCAATGCATTATAATGAACCTATGAAAAAACATAATATGTCTAAAAAGAGACATGACTAGTAAACAACATTTCGTTCTTGTTTATGTTGAAACTTAAATATCATGAATTAAACTAGTTAAAGAAAAGTGGACTCAGTGAACTCGATGAATTCTTTTCAGTAAAAGTACAATAATATAAATGATGTTACGAGCTGACCACTATGCGTAATAAGGAGCCTTTCATTAAAGGTAACATAGGTATTCAACACGGTCATTGAGACCCTGAGGTTTCATGCTACACAATGTGTAGATCCAGTAGTTTTCTCTTCTGAGAAGTTCAGTGTGATTGTCTTTCCCTTCTTGGTGTTTGACGGTTTCCAAAGCACAGTATCGTAATTGGCTGATGCCATGTCCTGCTTCCAGGAAATGCTGAGCAACGGTGGATTTGATCTGTTTATTTCTTATGTTGGACTTGTGCTCGATAAGTCTTACTTTCAATTTCCTTTGGGTTTGTCCAACATAAATTTTGCCACAGGGGCATTTCAACATATAGACTGCATTGCTGGTGTCGCAGGTCGCTGTTGCTCTAACTTTGATTTTTTGCCCTTCATTGGGTGATTGATTGTATTCCCTTGAATAACACTGTTGCAGTGATTACAGTTCCTGCTCGGTATTGTTCCTTTGAATTCTGTGGTAATTTGAGTTGTTTTTAGGAGTTCACCCATGTTTTTGGCTCTGGTATATGCGAAGGTAGGGTGGTTATCGAAAATTTTATTGAAGTCCGGTTCTATTCTTAGGATTTCCCAATGTTTTCTAATGATTTGTTTATATTTGTTTCTGGATGTTGAATATTTGGAAACAACAGTTATTGAGTCCCTCTTGGGTGTTGGTATGTTTGACAACAACTGGCTTCTGGATTTGATTTCACATCGTTGTTTGGCCTGATCGAGGACATGGTGTGGGTACCCTCGAGATTTGAATCTCTTTAGTGTGGTTTGTACCTCTCTTTGGAATAGATCGCTTTCCGAAGTAATCCTTTAGGCTCTGATGAGTTGGCTGTATGGCAAATGATCTTTCAATGGTTGTGGGTGAAAACTGGAGTAATGTTATGTGTTGTTCCTGTCTGTTTTTTTTCGAAATAGACTGGTGATGAATCCTGTGGGTGTGTTGGTGATTTTGACATCCAGAAAAGTTATAGAATCATTGTGAATTTCATGGGTGAATTGAATACGCTGATCTATGGTGTTCAATATGGACAGTTGTTGTTGCAAAATGTTTCTAGGACCATGCCATATTAAAAAAATGTCATCTATGAATCTCACAAATATTTTCAAATGATCATTCCATTCTTTTTTGTTGAGGATATGGTCTTCTTCAAATCTGTGCATGAAAATATTTGCATAGGCAGGTGCTGTAGAATTGCCCATAGAAGTTCCTGTCATTTGTTGGTACCAACTGTCTTTCCATGTAAAATAGCTGAAGAATAATGTGAACTGTAGAAGTTCCATTAGAAACAATTTTAGATCGTTGTCCAAGTCAGTTCTTAGTAAGCAGTATTCAATGGCCTCAATCCCCATGGAGTGTGGGATGGATGTATATAGGGATGATACATCCACCGTGCATAGTAGTATTTGATTGTGATCTTCTATTTGCACTTGGTTGAGTTTCTTGAGAAAGTCAGTTGTGTCTCGGATAAAAGTTGGTAAAGCGATGACAATGGGCTGGAAATATTTGTCAAGAAATTTGCCCACAGGATCGTGGATGCTGCCACATGTAGACACAATGGGTCTGCAAGGGGGTGTTTGTGGGTTCTTGTGAATTTTAGGAACCAAAAAAAATTTGGGACTTTTGGGATGTTTGGTGGTGAGGTACTTGATGGTTTTGTCAGAGATGACGTTGTTTTCAAAGGCTGTGTTTAATATTTTGTCCAGTCTTTCTTTGAATTGAGTGGTGGGATTGTTTGGTAATCTCGAGTAGGTATTGGTGTCCGAGAGGTGAAGAGATGCTTGTTGATCATAGTAAGATGTATTGAGGATTACGATGGCTCCTCCCTTATCTGCTTTGACGCAGGTGATTTCATTGTTGTTAGCAATTGATTTAATGGTGTTGATTTCCTTGATGGTGAAATTCTTATGTTTAGATTGGCGATTGCAGTTGAGTTTAGATAAGTCATTTCTGACTAGAGTCTCATAAGTATCAAGGGTCTTATGTGAGACCGGTGCTAAGAAGTTGCTTTTTGGACGTAAGCCCCTGAGTTGATCTTTTTGAGGATCAGTAGGAGTTTGAATGATGTTCTGAAAATAATGTTTCAAACGAAGTTTCCTCATAAGTTTGTAAAAAGAGATTTCCAATTCCAGTTTGTTTGTTTGAACCGTAGGTATACATGAAGTACCCTTTTGTAGAATTTTTGTTTGGATTTTGCTGAATTGATAATCCGAAATATTAATAACCAGGTTGTCTGTTACTTCTTCGGTTTGTCCCTCTTGCTGGTTACTGTTTTCGTTTGTGGAGGTTCCTTTGTTTTTTCTTTTTGACCTCCTGGGTCTTCGCGTTGATCCTGGCCTCCCTCTAAAAAAGGCTCAGCAGATGTTGATGGAACTTGAGAGGTTGTAGAAGTTTCTTGGACATTGGGGGTTGGTTTCTGTGGAGGAAACCGGCTTCGTCTGTTTTGCAAATTGGTTGTGTCATCTTCCGAAGAGGAAGTTTCAGTGTTGGCTGTGTAAGAGTTATTCTGTCGTCTTTTGGCATAGATGTCTGCCCATGTGTAAACCTCTCCCATTTTGTAGTCAATGGTATCTCTTCTTAGTTTTCGTATCTTACGTTCAGTGACTTCAGCAGTGTGTTTGGTAAGTTGTGCGTTGATGTCTTCCATAATTTTATTAAGTTCATCTGTAGAGTAACTGCTTTCCAATTCTGTTTTGACACGGGAAATTTCTGTTGATAATTCTTCTAGGATGGTTGATAGTTCCTCGATGATCAATAATATTAAATCAAGGCTGCACTTATTAAGGATGGCGTACCATCTGTCCTTGAATTTTTGAACGTTCTTACATAAAGATGGTTTTAATGGTATTCTTAGACCTCTCGGGATTCTCTGTGCCTTGTGGTACTTGACCATGGTGCTCGCATGCAGGCGTTGATTAATTATTTTCTTTGATAAGTATAATAGTTGTTTCACATTTTGCTCCTTATTGCGGTTCGTGGTTAGTTCAGTAGTTTCCTCATTGATGAGTGCGTAGATTCTGTTAACTTCCTCATTGGAATATGCAAAAGTTTCAGCTCTTATTTCCGTTAGATTGAGTATTTCATCCATTTTGGTGCGCGTGCTGGCCAGTGGAGTTGCAGACTAATGAATAGAACAAAGGGTTTTGCACTGGGCGCACAGCTTTTTGGTAATGTTCAATAGTTATGTTGAAATGCCCCTGCGGCAAAATTTATGTTGGACAAACCCAAAGGAAATTGAAAGTAAGACTTAGCGAGCACAAGTCCAACATAAGAAATAAACAGATCAAATCCACCGTTGCTCAGCACTTCCTGGAAGCAGGACATGGCATCAGCCAATTACGATACTGTGCTTTGGAAACCGTCAAACACCAAGAAGGGAAAGACAATCACACTGAACTTCTCAGAAGAGAAAACTACTGGATCTACACATTGTGTAGCATGAAACCTCAGCACAACTCCTCACTATCCTAAACACCCCGTCTATCTAGGTTTTCAGCACGTTCGACCTTTCACGTTTTATTTTTCAATCCAGTCACTTATCATTGAATACAATGAACTCGATGTTTAGTACACACATTTCTTCTTCATTTATAGAATATATCCCCAGATGAAGGCATGATCCAAATGCCGAAATGCATTGGGATGAGCTGAGTGCATTAAAGAAATTTCGATGATGAAATATATTCTTGTGAAAGCAACGAGAATTGGAATGAACAATGGAATAAATATTTGAATATCTTTCATGTCTAAATTGTCACATTTAACTTTTTACTAATCATTTGAGAAACCTACTTGTTAGGACTTTTTGGAACCCGGAGGACACATCTCACGTTTGAGAGTGCTACCCCTTGATATATTCATTCACGCCTCCAGACAGAAGGCGATACTCTGGAGTTTCTCACAAACTATTGAACATAACCAAAAAGCTGTGCGCCCAGTGCAAAACCCTTTGTTCTATTCATTAGTCTGCAACTCCACTGGCCAGCACGCGCACCAAAATGGATGAAATACTCAATCTAACGGAAATAAGAGCTGAAACTTTTGCATATTCCAATGAGGAAGTTAACAGAATCTACGCACTCATCAATGAGGAAACTACTGAACTAACCACGAACCGCAATAAGGAGCAAAATGTGAAACAACTATTATACTTATCAAAGAAAATAATTAATCAACGCCTGCATGCGAGCACCATGGTCAAGTACCACAAGGCACAGAGAATCCTGAGAGGTCTAAGAATACCATTTAAACCATCTTTATGTAAGAAGGTTCAAAAATTCAAGGACAGATGGTACGCCATCCTTAATAAGTGCAGCCTTGATTTAATATTATTGATCATCGAGGAACTATCAACCATCCTAGAAGAATTATCAACAGAAATTTCCCGTGTCAAAACAGAATTGGAAAGCAGTTACTCTACAGATGAACTTAATAAAATTATGGAAGACATCAACGCACAACTTACCAAACACACTGCTGAAGTCACTCAACGTAAGATACGAAAACTAAGAAGAGATACCATTGACTACAAAATGGGAGAGGTTTACACATGGGCAGACATCTATGCCAAAAGATGACAGAATAAACCTTACACAGCCAACACTGAAACTTCCTCTTCGGAAGATGACACAACCAATTTGCAAAACAGACGAAGCCGGTTTCCTCCACAGAACCAACCCCCAATGTCCAAGAAACTTCTACAACCTCTCAAGTTCCATCAACATCTGCTGAGCCTTTTTTAGAGGGAGGCCAGGATCAACGCGAAGACCCAGGAGGTCAAAAAGAAAAAACAAAGGAACCTCCACAAACGAGAACAGTAACCAGCAAGAGGGACAAACCGAAGAAGTAACAGACAACCTGGTTATTAATATTTCGGATTATCAATTCAGCAAAATCCAAACAAAAATTCTACAAAAGGGTACTTCATTTATACCTACGGTTCAAACAAACAAACTGGAATTGGAAATCTCTTTTTACAAACTTATGAGGAAACTTCGTTTGAAACATTATTTTCAGAACATCATTCAAACTCCTACTGATCCTCAAGAAGATCAACTCAGGGGCTTACGTCCAAAAAGCAACTTCTTAGCACCGGTCTCACATAAGACCCTTGATACTTATGAGACTCTAGTCAGAAATGACTTATCTAAACTCAACTGCAATCGCCAATCTAAACATAAGAATTTCACCATCAAGGAAATCAACACCATTAAATCAATTGCTAACAACAATGAAATCACCTGCGTCAAAGCAGATAAGGGAGGAGCCATCGTAATCCTCAATACATCTTACTATGATCAACAAGCATCTCTTCACCTCTCGGACACCAATACCTAATCGAGATTACCAAACAATCCCACCACTCAATTCAAAGAAAGACTGGACAAAATATTAAACACAGCCTTTGAAAACAACGTCATCTCTGACAAAACCATCAAGTACCTCACCACCAAACATCCCAAAAGTCCCAAATTTTTTTTGGTTCCTAAAATTCACAAGAACCCACAAACACCCCCTTGAAGACCCATTGTGTCTACATGTGGCAGCATCCACGATCCTGTGGGCAAATTTCTTGACAAATATTTCCAGCCCATTGTCATCGCTTTACCAACTTTTATCCGAGACACAACTGACTTTCTCAATAAACTCAACCAAGTGCAAATAGAAGATCACAATCAAATACTACTATGCACGGTGGATGTATCATCCCTATATACATCCATCCCACACTCCATGGGGATTGAGGCCATTGAATACTGCTTACTAAGAACTGACTTGGACAACGATCTAAAATTGTTTCTAATGGAACTTCTACAGTTCACATTATTCTTCAGCTATTTTACATGGAAAGACAGTTGGTACCAACAAATGACAGGAACTTCTATGGGCAATTCTACAGCACCTGCCTATGCAAATATTTTCATGCACAGATTTGAAGAAGACCATATCCTCAACAAAAAAGAATGGACTGATCATTTGAAAATATTTGTGAGATTCATAGATGACATTTTTTTAATATGGCATGGTCCTAGAAACATTTTGCAACAACAACTGTCCATATTGAACACCATAGATCAGCGTATTCAATTCACCCATGAAATTCACAATGATTCTATAACTTTTCTGGATGTCAAAATCACCAACACACCCACAGGATTCATCACCTGTCTATTTCGAAAAAAAACCAGACAGGAACAACACATTACATTACTCCAGTTTTCACCCACAACCATTGAAAGATCATTTGCCATACAGCCAACTCATCAGAGCCAAAAGGATTACTTCGGAAAGCGATCTATTCCAAAGAGAGGTACAAACCACACTACAGAGATTCAAATCTCGAGGGTACCCACACCATGTCCTTGATCAGGCCAAACAACGATGTGAAATCAAATCCAGAAGCCAGTTGTTGTCAAACATACCAACACCCAAGAGGGACTCAATAACTGTTGTTTCCAAATATTCAACATCCAGTAACAAATATAAACAAATCATTAGAAAACATTGGGAAATCCTAAGAATAGAACCGGACTTCAATAAAATTTTCGATAACCACCCTACCTTCGCATATACCAGAGCCAAAAACATGGGTGAACTCCTAAAAACAACTCAAATTACCACAGAATTCAAAGGAACAATACCGTGCAGGAACTGTAATCACTACAACAGTGTTATTCTAGGGAATACAATCAATCACCCAATGAAGGGCAACAAAATCAAAGTTAGAGCAACAGCGACCTGCGACACCAGCAATGCAGTCTATATGTTGAAATGCCCCTGCGGCAAAATTTATGTTGGACAAACCCAAATAAATTGAAAGTAAGACTTAGCGAGCACAAGTCCAACATAAGAAATAAACAGATCAAATCCACTGTTGCTCAGCATTTCCTGGAAGCAGGACATGGCATCAGCCAATTACGATACTGTGCTTTGGAAACCGTCAAACACCAAGAAGGGAAAGACAATCACACTGAACTTCTCAGAAGAGAAAACTACTGGATCTACACATTGTGTAGCATGAAACCTCAGGGTCTCAATGACCGTGTTGAATACCTATGTTACCTTTAATGAAAGGCTCCTTATTACGCATAGTGGTCAGCTCGTAACATCATTTAAATTATTGTACTTTTACTGAAAAGAATTCATCGAGTTCACTGAGTCCACTTTTCTTTAACTAGTTTAATTCATGATATTTAAGTTTCAACATCAACAAGAACGAAATGTTGTTTACTAGTCATGTCTCTTTTTAGACATATTATGTTTTTTCATAGGTTCATTATAATGCATTGAGAAATTCTGCCATTGTTTGCAACTTCTTACATGTGCGCAATTTTGATTTACCACTAGTATTCTTTCCGTCATTTCAGTACACTTTTCAAGTTTAACCGGGTCAGTTACACGCATGCGCCACTCCGTGTAAAATATACATGTCTCCTTTAAATCTTCGTGCTATTCCACGTTCCCACGTCACCTTTTGGTACTAAAACTTCCGGGTCACAACCGTGAACGAACCCGGCCACAGAAAGTTTGTTCGGCGTTTAGGAAACTATTTCTGCACGTATACGGTAAGCTTCTATCTGACATTAGAGGTTTGGAACTTCTTGCATGCATACGCGTATGTAATGAGAGCACGACCGCTTAACTCGAAGCACCCAAAAGGCGTCCGTTTAATTTATTCTGGAATTGGATTCTATCACTTAGACACCCGCGTTTGTGTTTTAATCTATATGTCACTGAAACTGCATGATACACAAGCTACGCGCGCTAGTTGACCGTGACACCATTTTCACGTAGCACAACTCCTCACTATCCTAAACACCCCGTCTATCTAGGTTTCCAGCACGTTCGACCTTTCACGTTTTATTTTTCAATCCAGTCACTTATCATTGAATACAATGAACTCGATGTTTAGTACACACATTTCTTCTTCATTTATAGAATATATCCCCAGATGAAGGCATGATCCAAATGCCGAAATGCATTGGGATGAGCTGAGTGCATTAAAGAAATTTCGATGATGAAATATATTCTTGTGAAAGCAACGAGAATTGGAATGAACAATGGAATAAATATTTGAATATCTTTCATGTCTAAAGTGTCACATTTAACTTTTTACTAATCATTTGAGAAACCTACTTGTTAGGACTTTTTGGAACCCGGAGGACACATCTCACGTTTGAGAGTGCTACCCCTTGTTTTTTTTAGTTGCTCAGCATGTATTTATTTATTGAAGTGTCTTGAATTTCAGGAAGGAGGTGGTCAGTCTGATGTGGGGTGGGATGGAGTTCCAAATTTTGGGCGCATTACTCGCGAAGGATTTAATTCCGGTTTTGAGTTTCCGAGCTCTCAGTGGGATGAGTAGAAGCTTGTTGGAGCTTCTGAGGTTCCTGGACTGACCTGCCCTTTTGAGTTTGGCGGCCAGATATTCAGGTTTGCCTGTGTGCAAGGCTTTGTGCGTGAGAAAGGCTGTGCGAAAACTGGCTCGTTGGTCAATAGGAAGCCACTTCAGTTCCCTAAGTGACGGAGAGATGTGCTCAAATTTTTTCGGTCCTGTGACCATTCTTGCTGCGGGATTGAGGGTAGTGGTCAGGGGACCTAAGTGAGATTTTGCTGAACTGGTCAAAGTTGCGATTCCATTAAGTATGGGCGAAATTTGCGAATTTGCGCGAATTTGCGGATTTTTTTTGCGTGTTTGCGGGTTTTTTGCGTGTTCACAGTGTTTTTTTGCGTGTTCGCGGGGCTTTTTGCATGTTCGTGGGCCGCTTGCATGGCGAAGTTACCCATACCGTCGTGCATGGGCACAGCACCCTCTGGTTCACCACTGCCACCCTCTGGTTCAGCACTGCCACTCTCTGGTTCACCCCTGCCACCTTCTGGTTCAGCACTGTCACCCTCTGGTTCACCACTGCCACCCTCTGGTTCACGACTGCCACCCTCTGGTTCATCACAGCACCTCTGGTTCACCACTGCCACCCTCTGGTTAACCACTGTCACCCTCTGGTTCTGAGAGATGCATCACGTTGTAAAGCCCTGCGCCATCAGGAGGCGTTCCGGCACAGGAGAGGGCGTTCCTGCGCAGGAACGCCTCCTAAAAGTGGCTGAGTGAAATCTACAAGAATTCACTCAGTCACTTTTAGGCCACTGTTGCGTCAAAACCCTGCGCCTGCTTGAAGCAGGCGCAAGGCTTGATGCAGCATTGGGGAGATAGGGCCCCCCAGAGCATTGCTGGAGCTGCGTCGCAAGTGCAACGCAACTCCAGCTGTTTTTCTGCCCTTCTGCCCCCTGTTAGACTCGTTTTTGTGCCCTTCTGCCCTCTGTAAGACTCATTTTTCCCTTGTTTTTCTGCTCTTCTACCCTCTGTTAGACTCCTTTTTTGTGCCCTTCTGCCCTCTGTTATTCCCTTGTTTTTGTGCCCTTCTGCCCTCTGTTAGACTCGTTTTTTGTGCCCTTCTGCCCTCTGTTAGACTCGTTTTTGTGCCTTTCTGCCCCGTTAGACTTGTTTTTTGTGCCCTTCTGCCCTCTGTTAGACTCGTTTTTCCCTTGTTTTTCTGCCCTTCTTTCCTCTGTTAGACTGTTTTTTTGTGCCCTTCTGCCCTCTGTTAGACTTGTTTTTCCCTTGTTTTTCTGCCCTTCTGCCCTTTATTAGACTGCTTTTTGTGCCTTTCTGCCCTCTGTATCACCACATCATCACTCAGCGCTACCACAGCATCACTCAGCGCCACCACAGCATCACTCAGTGCCACCACATTATCACTCAGCGCCACCACAGCACCACTCAGCACCACCACAGCATCACTCAGCACCATCCCAGTATCACTCAACACCACCACAGCACCACTCAGCATCACCACAGCACCACTCAGCACCACCACAGCACCACTCAGCGCCACCCCAGCATCAATCTGCGCAACCATTCAACAACAACTGGTTCAAATATTTTCTCTCAATGTTTCAAACTTTATTACAAATGTCACAAAAAGATGTTAATATTTCACTTCTGTTCTTGGATTTTCGTCACAATAAAATACACTGAACATAATCTTCACAAAAGTTATTTACAAAAGTTTAAGCTATTGCCATTATAAATTAAAATCACTTTTATTTAAGTATTAATTATTTTAAAAAATTAAAAGCCTTTGTAATTTGTAATATCAATACAGCTAAGTCACGTAAATACAAAACATGTTGCATTACAAATGGTATAGGTGTCACAATTGCGAAAGTTATAACTATTGGCATTGCAAATGACAAAGCTATTAATTTAGCTATTTTCAAAACCAACACATAAATAAAAAAAATTGTCATTTACAAGACCAATAGCTCAAACTTTCCTAATGCGAGACCTATTGCATTGCAAATGCCTGTTTTTATATCTGTCAGTGCTTTCTGTTGAGGTTTAATTTTAGTGACAGGTGCCTCATTGCCTACTTGTAACTATTCTCTGGCCCTGCTTCAAGGGTCAGAGCAGGGTCAGAGAATAGTTGCAAGTAGGCAACGAGGCGCCAGGAAGCACTTACAGGCTTATAGCAGCAGGTGCCCAAATTGAAGTTAATTTCTTCGTAACCCTTTTGTAAAAGGTTACAAAAAATTTGCTTCAACTTTTGCACCTGCTGCTGTAACCCTGTAAGTGCTTGGCTGAAAATTCATCCCCGCTGATTCTCAGATTTTACCGCGATTTCGCGAGATTCGCGGATCGCAAAATCGCGGAAAATCCGCAAATTCCGCGAGCGGATCGAATTTTCAGCCCATGCTTAGATTCCATAATCAATTCTGGAAAGCACCAATGCCTGTGTGGCCTGTTTGAGATCTTTTGGAGGGAGGAAGGGTTTTATTCTGTACAGTAGCTTCAGGTTTAGGAATGCGGATTTTGCGGCTTTTGAGATGTGTTTTTTCATGTCCAGCTTGGGGTCGAGGGTAATCCCTAGGGATTTCACAGAGTCCATTGGCGCGAGCGCCCCATTGAGGGCTTCTAAGGCTTTGAGCCATTCCTCCATTTGAGGGTTTTTGTCTCTATTTGAGATGAGGGGAACTTCTGTTTTCTCTTGGTTGAGTTTGAGGTGGTTCATTGAGAGCCACTGTTGGACC
This sequence comes from Lissotriton vulgaris, assembly GCF_964263255.1. Taxonomy (NCBI): domain Eukaryota; kingdom Metazoa; phylum Chordata; class Amphibia; order Caudata; family Salamandridae; genus Lissotriton; species Lissotriton vulgaris. Next base: position 35,814,653 of record NC_141693.1, on the reverse strand, counting down.
TCTTTGAGCGTGAATGTCTGTGGATGTCTTCGATCAAGGTGGTTTCCAGGTAGAGTTGTGTATCATCCGCGTAGAGGTGGAAGGGGATGTTAGACTTCCTTAGAAGTGTGGTGAGGGGTTCCATGTAGACGTTGAAGAGTTGTGGAGAGAGAACTGACACTTGTGGGACTCCTCTACTGACGGGTCGGGGGTCGGACTCGAAGTTGTTGATTTTTATTCTTTGTGTGCGGTTGTGAAAGAAGGAGGAGAACCATTTTAGTACCATCCGTTCAATGCCTGCTCGCTCTTGGAGGACTTTGAGGAGCAGGGTGTGATCAACTGTATCAAACGCGGCCGATAGGTCAAGTAGGATGAGAAGGCTGCATTGGTCAGAGTCGAGAGACATGTGAAGATCGTCTAGGACATTTAAGATTACGGTTTCAGTGCTGCATCCCTTTCTGAATCCTCATTGGTGTGGGTCTAGTAGTTTGATATTCTCTAGGTGTTGGGTTAACCGAGGGAGAACACATCTTTCAAGAATTTTGGATAGAAGCGGAAGGTTTGACACCGGCCTGAAGTTGTTCATGTCCTCAATGTCCAGACCTGTTTTTTTTTGTAACGGAGTTACTTGACCCACTTTGAGGCAGTCAGGAATGAGTCCTGTGCTCAGTGAACTGTTTATTATCTTGCACCAGATTGGGGCTAGGGTGAGCTTCATGTCTTTCATCAGGTTCGAGGGTAGCTGGTCTAGGGAGTGGAATGAGGGTTTAGCGGCGGCTATCAGCTTGATTATCTCATCTTCCTGGATGGGGCGGAAGGAGGACCAAAGCGTAGGAGTGCTCACTAGGGAGTTGCTTATTGTTGCTAGTGTCGAGGTCCCCATGAGGGAGGTGGAGTCGGTGCTGAGAGCTAGATCTATTTTGGTGATTTTTCATTGAAAAAGCTAGCAAAGTTGTCACAGAGCGATTTTGACATCGCCATGTTGGATGTTGACGGTTTGGATGTTTGGCTCCTAATGATGTTAAAGAGTTTATTGGGGTGATTTTAGCATTATCTAGGGCAAAGCAGAAGAAGGATGACTTTTTGTTCTTGATTTGCTTATTGTAGTTTCTGTGTGCTGCCTTGAGTTGATCACGATGGAGGGAGGAGGGATTATTCCTCCAATCTCTTTCTACAGTTCTGAGGTGTCTTCTTTCCTCATTGATGTCAGTGGTGAACCAAGACCTAGAGGAGGTGTTTCTGGGTTTTTTTAGTTTCAGGGGCGCCAGCCGGTCCAAGGTGAGCGTCAGGTTAGAGTGGTAGAGTGAGGTAAGTTCAGAGGTTGAGAGGTGCTCCGCTTCGATTGGGAGGAGCGTGCTTAGCCCTTCTTCTAGTTTGTCTCGAGGGACTGTGGATGTATTCCTGGCCCATTTCGGAGGAGCCAGAGTGAGGGGTTTGGATAGGGCTGGTTGGTTGATATGAAAAAGAATAATGTGGTGATTGGACCAGTCAACGGGAATGATGTAGCCAATAGTGATTGATTTCTTGTCCGAGATGATTGCATCCAGGATCGCTCCTCTGTGGTATGTTTCTTCTAGGCAGTGTTGGAACATACCGTTGTCTAGCAGGAGTCCGTTCAGAGATTGGATGAGCGGGTTTTTTGTTTCATTCCATCTTAAGTTGAGGTCACCCAGAATTATGCCGTTATCATTGCTGAGAGCTCATTGGGTGATCAAGTCCGAGAGCTGTGTTCCAAATTCGTTGTGGTTACTGGGTGGGTGTAACAGGAGATGGCAGGGTAGTGAGCTGTTAGTACGCGATTTGATGATGACCGATAGGCATTCGAAGGAATTATAAAGGCAAGAGGGATTTTCTGACATGGAGAGGTCGCTTTTGTGAATGATTGCTACGCCACCCCCTCTGTGCTCAGGTCTGTCTTTGTGGATGATTGAGAAACCCGGCGGCACCAGCATATCCATGGTGGGGTAAGACAGAGGCCCTTATTTATGAGGCCTTGCGTCAGTTTTGCGCCGCCAGTGCGTCAATTTTTGTGACGCACCAGCGGTGTAAAAAATGCGCCTTGTTGCGCCATATTTAAAAAGTGACGTCACTTTTTAAACGTCACTTGCGTCACTTTTTAAACCCCTGCGCCACATTATACCTGCGTCAGGTATAATGTATGCAGAGGGGGCGTTCCCCGAAAAAAGCCTCGTAATAGTGACGCAGTGAAATCTATGAGATTTCACTGCGTCACTTTTAGGACGCTGCTGCGTCAAAATCTTGCGCCTGCCTCACAGCAGGCGTAAGACTGACGCAAGCCCTTTCACATGGGGCTTTCCCCATGTGAAAGGACGCATTGCTGGAGTTGCGTCACTTTTTTGACACACTCCAGCAATGCGTCACTTTTGCGCTTACAGATACGTCAGAAATACTGATGTATCTGTAGCTCCTTGCGACATGATGCATCATACATTAAATATGACGCATCAGGAATGTCGTAAGGAGTGCGCAGTGAAAAGTGACGCATCGCTGTTTTCACGCAGCGATGCGTCACTTTTCATAAATGAGGCCCAGGATGTTTAGCCAGGTTTCAGTGATGAAAGCTACATCAAGGTCATGAGAGAGGATGGCTTCTGCTATTTCAGTAGCGTGTTTGGAAGCGGATCTGCTGTTGATGAGCATGCAGTTAATGGGCGGTTCTTCTTTAGGCTTCTGAATGTCAGGGTGGGGCCTGGGTATAGAGGATAGGTGCTCTGGGGGTCTGGGGGTTCTACGGTGAGGAGGGTCCCTACCCATTCCAGTAATAACTTGGATTACGGATTTGGGTGAAGATATCAGCGTCGGAGTTTGAGCTAAGGTGGGCGGAGTCGTTATCTGAGGGTGGGGAGCTAGCTTGTGGTAGGGGATGGTGGGGTGATCATATGATGAGGCAAGTGTGGTCGCTTCCTGGGGGGAGAGGTTGGGATTAGTTCTTCTGGGTCTGTCTATTCGTGACTCCACCCAGGGTTTAGTGAGTGAGAGCCGGGGGCCTAAGGGAGCCGTTTAGGTCATTGTCACCTTGGGTCTGTATCCTGCGCAACAACAGTATTCTCCCACTTTCATTCCTGTGTAAATGGTTTTTCATGAAAGGGCACGCCCCTTGAATGTGGGCCACGCCCCTTAAATATGGGCCACGCCCCATGAATGTGGGACACTTTTTTCGTCAGTGGCCGGGCCAAATTGTGATCCCAATCCGACGCTGTATCTGAGCCCCCCATTCCCCCGGGAGGGGCACCGTCACCATGGAGACCAGATGCCACCCGTGAGGGTGCACTGTCTGGGCCTCTGGTTCATCCTGCCGGCTCCTACCCCGGATCCCTGATTCAGAGAGTCGGGGTGGGGGGGCTTCCGCCTAGTGGGACCCTGAGCCCCCCCTTGGAAGGAGACACTTTAGCCCTCAGTCCTTGGCACTGGGTGAGACCACCCCGTGGGGCGCCCCCTCTGCCTTGAACAGACACCCCTATGAGCAGACACAGGGCAGGATGATGGTTCAGCCTTGTTTCATATTCCCTCACTCACAGGGTGTGGGGGCACAAAACGGGTCCAAACTGAGCATCCCATAGAGACCCCCAGGTCTGTCCGTTCGGGGGGCGGGTGGGGAGAGGCCTTGTGTTGGGCTGCACTGCCCCTCCCTGGTCGGGAAGAAAGGCCTGGCACCCGGTACCCCAGGTGGAAATGATATATAAGAGTTACAAAACAATGGACTGGAATGTGTCCGCTGTGAATCCCGTGGCTCAGATTGATACAAGCCTTTCCACCTCCTCCCCCCCCCTGATGCTCAATGCCACTGCCCGAGAGGAAGGGACCGGAAGCACACTTTTAAAGATGCAGGGACACCTCTCACCCTACAGGATGTTGAGCTAGAACCCAGTGCCCTCCCACAGAACCCCCACCTCCAAAAGTGCAACCCTAAACATAATAGATAGGAATGGGGGTGTGCTTGCAGTCAGGGGGCGCCTGGCTGCAGCGCCCAGTCCAAGCCCCCCAGGTGGGAAATCCGTTGGTCCCCCATTGCACCCCAACACTCACCATCTGACAAATTTTTGAGGTGCAGTAGCCGGACACCTCTCACTTCTTGAACCCAACCACCCCCCCCACCGCCCCCGCCAAAGACTTGCACCAAGAGCAACAAGCACTGGCAAAGCCAATGGGTTGCGCCGATGTGAGAGCTATTGGCTTTGTCAATGTCTTTAAGCCATGTTGTACAGCAGCACAGCTGCAGGGCAGCATAGTTAACAAGCATTTACAATGCAATAGGTCTCGCAATAACATTGTTTTGAGCTATTGGCACTGTAAATGTTATTGGGTTTTTTTCCCCCTTTGTGAAGCATTAATCAAATGGCGTAATGCTAAATGGCAATAGCTCCCTTTGATGTAATTGCGAAATCTATTGCATTGCATTGAACTAGTGTGAGTTTTGCATTGTAAATGGTACTGGCTTTTATTAATGTTTTTTTATCACATTAATCTAATGCATTAGAAATGTTAATACCCCAGGCCTCAGGACAGCAAAAAGCGATTATTATGGCCACTGCCGGCTCCGCTTATGAGGACTGCTGCAAGAGGCAAGGAAGCGCTGGTCCCTCATGAAGGGCCTCCTGTCTACAAACAGTGATACCCACTGAACCAGAGCATGTGTCTGGACCTCAAGCACACACCGGCTCTTCCCACACCGGACACACAACAACCCCACACACAGGCCGGCCTCTCATTGCCATGAAATGTTTGAGTGCCAACATCTCACCCTGCTTGCTGGTGAACGCTATACAAAGGCCAGATAAGGTAACTCATGAAGAAGTCACCAGCACACGACACGGTGGGAGGGAGGGTCCCCCTATACTGGCGTATGGTCCCATAATCATGCCAACTGGTGTGCACACGTGCAGTACCCTCTTCGAATCTTATACAGCATCCAAGCCCCAGCCTCTACCCACTGGCACGCGGCTGTTCAAGAATGTACCCTCCTAACCCCACAGGGTGCCTCATGGGCGGAAGTCTCTCCGCTTCGTACACGTCTTGTTGTGTCCGCCAAGTGCTTAGAAGCCATCAATAATAAATAAAAGAACAATTTACTATTTAGTCTTTAAGAACAAGGTTGCTTAAAGAGGAACCAGAGTTTATGTATCAAATATGTTAGTTATATTTTCATAAATACCGGCTTCAAATATTGTTACAAAAAGAAACCTCCCTGCACCCAAATCTTCACTCTCTCAGACATTACCCAGGGAAGAAAATAAACAAACGAGTATTTGACACATGAGTATTTGAAAGAAACATAACATTTGACAGTAGGTAAGGAACAATGTTCTGGCTGATGACACAAAGACCAGCATTACCCACCCCTTATCTTTCCTTTAAATAATTTCTAAACAAAGTAACAGCATCAAAAATTGCGATAGGAAAATACAGACGTTTAGAACTACCGAGCTAGGCTGCTGTAAAAGGTAAAGAATGTGGAGCCGGAGGAGTGCAGTGATCGGAGGGCGTTTGGAAGAGACTTTGGTCGTAGGGGACACAGCATTAGTACGGTGGAAGTAGATGCCAAGCTTGTTGCAGAGGTCTTGGAGGGTGCAGCAGGTGGGCGAGCCAACAGTAGAGATACAGAAAAGAAGCCTGGTGAAACAAGAAGATGTGTGGACACAAGGAAAGGGAGCTGGTAGCGTACAACTACCAGACACAGACAAAAGCCTGGAGAAGTGAGGTAAGCATATGCTCGGGGTGCGAGTGGGTGGTATACAATGAGGTAGATGCACAGTGGTGAGGGGGGAACTGAGCAAACTGGACGTATGCAGAAGGTCACTGTAATATGTGGAAATTGGTCCATGAGGGGGAGATCCCACACATAAGAGGCAAGGTGAATGGTGCACATGTGATACAGATGCATCTGTGGTGCAGGTAGGAAGGGGGAGGGAGATGGGGGTAGGGGAGTGAGGTTCCGTGACAATTGTAAGTGGTGTTTTTGACTCGCACGAATATGGTCGAGTCTGGTATCTACGAACCGCAAATGACGAGTTTAGTAAGTGTGCGCAGTTTCGCTGTGCTAACTTAAACCGTTCGTTTGTTACGTGGGTTATTCATCTGTACCCACGGGTTCCATCTTAGATACGGCATCCATTTTGTCTCTTGCCCTCAAGTAGCCAGCGAACGGACGTTGTCCGTTTCGCGACCCTGGGATTCCCAAGACATCCGCGGAAGACACATGTTCTTTGGAAGTGTCTTTATGACGAGGGGGATGATACTGTAAGGCAGATGGCCCCGCTCGAGGCTCATCTTGCCGTGCCGGTCTATTGTCTCAGCCGTGCATCTCATTAGGCACGTCCCTTTGATGCCTGTAGCTCGTGTTTCCTGATACCTCCCCTTTTACACCCTTTTCGACCTCCCCACTGTTTCCATCTTCCTCTGCACCTGTTCTTGTTCCTTCTTCGATCTGTTTTACTGCAGATTGGAATGTAGTAATGATGGGAAGATGGGTTTTTACAGTTGGGAACCGCCAAATGTTTCCGCACTTATGCCCCGGACCTTGGATGTATCAAAGTGACCAAAGTGACCCCTCTCGGGGATAATTATGGGAACCGAGTTGTAAACCTTTGTGTACCATGCAACCTTATGGGAGAAATTTGTATAAAAGGAGCGATCCTCAGTAGCAATTTGAAGCAGTCTCCTCGAACCTACATTCGTTGTACTTCCTGTGACTTCTGTGTTCCCTGCAGTAAATAAACCTCGAATCTTTGACGCCGAAGGAAGTGTCCCGTGTCTCTGTCATTCGGACGCCGGAGCAGGTTACCCACGAAGGTTTCAGGTGTTGTCCCCTGGCACCGCTGGGTCTTAAATAACCCAGTCCTTCAGTTGGCGCCCAACGTGGGGCTGCATCAGTGGTACCGGTCCAAGCCCGACGATCGTGAGGAACTTCGTGTGAAATCTCCGAGGAAAGGTGCACTCCGCTTCATCGATCCTGTTGTCGAAACAAGTGGCCCGAAGACTTTTCCCGCGAAGATTCCCGCCTCCTGACGGCTGCGACGGACTGCTGCCCTGACTGTAGACCTGTTTTGGTGCCTGGCGTAGACCTTGGTATAGCGAGACGACTGACGGGCCTTCCTGGTGACGCCATCGATCTTTGAGTTAAGTATTTGTGGGTCGCTCCCAGAGTTCTTGGTTGTGGTTGCTTAGTTGTTGCATGGTTCCATTGCATTTGTGGTTCTTGGTACTTTGTTGTGATATTTGACGACTGCAGCCGCCAAAGACCGAGGGTTGTTGCTCTTTGCAGGGACTTGGTAAATCCCGTAACCCTTGACGTTTGTGAAACTCGGCTAGTGTGCAAGATGCCTGGTCGCAGTACTTTGTTTAGTTGTTTCAGACGTTGTGGTACGTATTCCCGACTGGAGGACTCGTGTCCGATACCTCCGGTTGGAACTCCCACTTATGAGCTCTACAGTAAGCACGGGCTAGGCCCGATTACTTTTAATGATTACTGGATTCGTTATACCAAAAAAGATGGTGCCCTTAGTTGGCCACCTCATGGTAGTTTTGAGACGACGATCTTAGATAATCTTGAGACTAAATTGTTTGAGAAAAAGTCAAGGCCGGCCATGTTTGATGCCTTTCGGTTGTGGCGTAAAGAAGCCCGACAGAAAGAGATCAGACAGACTAAACGTAATCAGAGAGATGGTGTTGCTACCATTGTAAAGAAAGCAGAGCAGTTTCAGCGTGATAAGGAGGATAAGGAAAAGGAAGTGTTTGATAGGCTACAACGTATGTCCATAGATAAGTGCTATCCTGCTTTGCCAACGGAGTCGGATAAGAGGGAAGAATCAGTTGAGGATCCTTTAATGTCTTATCTTATGAAGTCGCCACCTCCGTATGTACAGGGTACCGCGCTTCCTGTGGCTCCCCCTGTACCTGTTCCTCAACCTGTTCCTCAACCTGCACCCGTTCTTCCGACTGTTCCCGCTCCTTTGCCTACTGCTATTCCCACTGCTCCTCCGCTTCCACATACTCCTGCTCCCGCTACTGCTCCTGCTTTACTTACTCCTGTTGCTTCTTCTGTTTCTACCCCTTCTCTTGTTAGTCCTTTGTGCTATACTTCTCCGTCTACTCGAAGTCGTACTCCTCCGGTTGCGGCTAGTTTTTTCCATTCTCTTGGTCCTGTTCTTGGGTCCGCTGGTTCGGACGGTCCTCAAAGACGTAGTCAGCTTCCCGGTAACAGGGAACGTGCTGCGCTATATAATATGGCGATGGGTTGGATGACGCACCCTCTTAGAAATCCTCCACGTGCTGTACTTAATACGTTCTGCCAGTTCAATGTACCGACACAAAGATACGTGTTCGAAGAAATGTGCAAGGTTCTGCGCGATCAGATATCGGCTGATGCACCTGACGATGTGTTGACCGCTTTGTCTGACCTACAGCTTCAATTTTTGAACGGACTGATAGTGGATACTAACGTTCGACGTGCTGTTGAGCGGTTGCTATCTTTCCGTCCCACTCCTATACCCCAGGCCCTGTTCGTTGAGGATGTTGAGAGTCAGTTAGATGCGTCCGGTCAGTTTCCCATGCGGGAAGTTCCACCAGTGTGGATGCCAGCTAATCCACAGGCTCAACCTCCGGTATTGGCACACTTCCAGAGAGTATGGATTCATCTCCCATGGAAACGCTCTGAAGTGTTGCAGGTGAAGCAATCTCTGCCTGACCCTCGCAAAAACCCTGCAGGGTACTATAAAGAATTGTCGCAGCTTGTAGACGCTACGATAATGAATCTTGCCGATATTGATATGCTGTTCGGCAATGTCGTACCTCAACCGGTATGGGCTAAGATTCGTCAGGAGAATCATCCAAACGAATTAGGTGGTGATTGGGCTGCCATTATAGCGGCGGATGGGTTGCAAACTGGTGGTGCTAAACCCGAGCAGTTGATTGCTGCTCTCCCTCAGAGAATAATTACGCTAATGAAAACACTTATGCCAGCTATGAGGGTGAACTGGGACAAATTGTCGACCTGCAGACAGAAGAAAGACGAGAGTGTCTCTGATTTCTTTACGAGATTTGAGGAGGCATTCATCGATCATAGTGGTCAGGATATGGGTACTGAGGGTGGTCAGCGGTTGTTCGTGGACAAATTTGTCTCTAACTTATTGCCCGATTTGAGCAATAAATTAAAAAACTCTGAGAGTGCGTGGGCCGTTTCTACCTCGGCTCAAATATTGGCTACGGCACAGTATTATGAGAACAGAGAAAAAGAGGAGAACGACCGCGCTGATAAAAAGACGAAAGAACTTAAAACAAAAGTGTTGTTGCAGCAGGCGTATCCTCCGCGTTCGAATCAGAATGCTCCTCAGCAAAATAGATCGCAGTCGCAGTCGAATAGGTCACAACCTCGAAATGACTCCTCTTCCCAAAGATCTTCGTTAGGGTACAATCAGTGTGCCTATTGTAGACAGGAGGGTCATTTAAAATTCAACTGTCCCGTTCTAAACGATCGTAACAGCGGTAACTCATCTAGAGGAGGTCGTGGTGGTTCTCAGCAGACATCACGTGGTAGGGGTCGTGGTGTTCAGAATGATCGTTCAGATAACTCATCAAATTCCAATAACTGTTTTGATCAACGCGGATCATCGCAAGGACGATCTGCGCAGTACAATGTAGATGATTATTACGTCGATCAGGAAAATGACGATGGTAATTACTAGGACGGCCATAGACAAGGAGAGGGAGTGGTATCAGTTCCGGTTGATCAGAGAGGGCCTTACGTCGCAGTTGCTACATCGGGCGTCGCTGAGCCTTTTCTGTTGGACACTGGTGCAGTGAAAAGTTCCATAATGCATTCGAAACTCCCTGGCGCACCTTTGTCTGGCTTAACCAATGTTTCTGTTGGATTCTCTGGCGCCCCCGTTAGCAATCCAGTTTCACGCCCTTTGCCCCTTACAATTGGGCCTCGTGAGCTTCAAGCTCCGTTGATTTTAACTACCGGTTGTGGTGAAAATCTTTTGGGCCTGGATTTGCTAAAACGTTTGTATGCAACTTTGTATTGTTCTCCTGCGGGTGTAAAGCTTACATTAGGAGAGAGGGTTGTCTCTCCTATGTACTTGTCCCTCGATAAGCTTCCACCGGAATTGAGTTCTCTTCCTGCATCTTTGTGGGCAACGGGTCCCAATGATGTGGGCCTGCTTGACATCTCCCCTTATGTTGTTTAGCTGAAATCAAATGTACGGTTGCCGCGTATTCCCCAGTATCGAATCTCCCTTGATGGTGAACGAGCACTGTTAGCGATCATTTATGATCTAATCGAGAAAGATGTTATTGAAGAGACGCGGGGAAACGTGTGCAACAGCCCTGTACTGCCTATTTTAAAACGTACTGATCCTTCAAAACCACCTGTTTATCGTTTTGTTATCGATTTACGGGAGGTAAATAAAATTGTGATTCCTCAGTTCCCTGTTGTGCCTGACATCACGGCGCTACTGACTCTGATTCCAGCTTCTGCATCCTGGTTTTCGGTGATCGATCTGAAGAATGCTTTCTTTAGCATTCCGATTGCTGAAGAAAGCAGAGACCTTTTCGGTTTCTCTCTTGGTGGTCGCAGCTTCCGGTTTAAACGCGCTCCTCAGGGCTACTGTGAGAGTCCATCGATTTACAGTCAAGCCTTGAAGGGTCAACTGGATGCGTTTTCGTTGCCGGCTGGTGCGGCCTTAATCCAATATGTCGATGACTTATTGGTGGCTGCGGATACTCAGGACATTTGCAAAATTGCTACGGTGTCGTTGCTGCAACATCTCTGTGACTTACATCACAAGGTATCACCTTCTAAACTCCAATATTGTTGTCAAGAAGTAACCTATCTAGGTCACTTATTGTCAAAGGAGGGAAGACGGCTGACCCCAGAGAGAATTGCAGCAATTGCACGAATGACTGTGCCAACAACCCAAAGAGATGTGCGTGCCTTTCTAGGTATCACGTCGTATTGCAGGCAATGGATTCCAAATTTTTCATTGCTAGCGAAACCATTGGTGGCTCTTACGTGCAAGGATGTTTCAACTCCTTTACCATGGACGGAAGAATGTCAGAAAAGTTTTTCTGAATTACGTGACTCATTGTGTTCGGCTCCTGTGTTAGGTACCCCTGACTACAGCAAGCCGTTTACATTATATGTTCACGAGAGGGAAGGTTGTGCTTTGAGTGTCTTAACGCAACCTTTTGGTGGTAAGCAACGTCCATGTGCATATTTTTCCTCGACCTTGGACCCGGTAGCTAGAGCATTGCCGAGTTGCTTGAGAGCAACAGCGGCAGCTGCAGTGTCCATCCGACAATCAGCAGGACTGGTCATGGATAATATGCTTACAGTGATGGTTCCGCATGCGGTCGACACTCTTTTGAATCGTACGAAAACTCAGCACTTGACGAGTGCGAGGTTGTCTGGGTACGAGTTGACGCTGTTGGCAAGTCATATTCAGATAAAACGTTGCAATGTTCTGAATCCGGCGACTTTGTTACCAATTAGCACAGAGTCAGATGAAATAGCAGCCCATGACTGCTATCTGAGGACTGAAGAGGAACCAAAAGGTCGAGTGGACCTTAAAAACACTCCTTTGGAAAATCCAGACGGAACTTTGTATGTGGATGGTTCATGTTTTAAATTGCCGAATGGTGATGTGACTACTGCGTATGCTGTTGTGACTTTGAATACTGTTGTGGAAACTGCGAGATTGAATCAGAACTCTGCTCAGGCTGCAGAGCTGATCGCTCTAACTAGAGCGTGTGTGTTGGCGAAAGGGAAACGTGTGAATGTGTTTACCGACAGCCAATATGCGTTTGGCGTCGCTCATAACTTTGGACGGTTGTGGAGAGAGAGAGGTTTTATGACGTCGCATGGTACGAAGATTCAGCATGGACAACTTGTGAATGATCTTTTGGATGCACTTACGTTGCCTAAGCAGGTAGCGATTGTTAAATGTAGTGCACATCGTAAGGTGACGGATGATGTTGGTCGTGGTAATGCATTTGCGGATGAGATTGCTAAGGAGACTGCCCGGAACCTTGGCACTAGAATGTATGTGACGAGTTCGGTTAGGTGGCCTACAGAGACTAGTATGTGTGAGGACACTATTGAGAGTGTGAAAGCGATTCAAGATAAGGCCACCGAGACTGAAAAGACGAAGTGGAAAGAAAGTACGGGAAAGTTGGATGCGAATGGTTTTTGGGTTGATTTGTCGGAACATAAGAGATGGATGTAACCGGATGCGTATGTGTTGGCTGTTGTGACAATGGCGCATGGGTTAGCACATATTAGTGTGAAAGGTATTTGTAAGTTGCTGTCCCATGTGTGGAAGAATGATGGTATCACGAAATGTGCTGAACGGTTGGTTAAGAATTGTATGGTATGTATGTTGTACAATCCTGGTAAGGGAACCCCAACTCCTCCTGGCCACTTTGCTCCCCCTTCGTGTCCTTTTGAGGTGATCCAATTAGACTTCATCCATATGGAGAGATGCAACAATCTGAAATACGTTTTAGTTGTGGTGTGCACGTTCTCCCGATGGATTGAAGCCTTCCCTCTTAAAGACAATACTGCCCTGTCGACTGCGAAAATCCTACTGAAGGAATACTTTCCTCGGTATGGAATGCCTCGGATTGTATGGTCTGATAACGGAAGTGAGTTTGTGGGGAGTGTGATGAAGAATGTGTGTAAGGGCCTTGGAAATAATCAAAAATTCCATAGCGCCAATCATCCCCAGTCAGCTGGTTTGGTTGAAGGGTATAATCGCACCCTTAAACTGAAGCTAGCGAAGATTCAGGCTACGACTGGTCTTTCGTGGCCTGATGCTTTACCCTTAGCTTTATTGTCAACTAGGGCAACCGTACACTCCCGAGTAGGGCTTAGTCCTTATGAAATAGTGTTCGGTCGTCCTGCGAATGTGTGGGGGGTCCCTAGACCGGGTGTGTTCTCCAGTCTTGAATATCCAATGTTGATTGACTATCTTCATGATCTGACTGCTAAACTGAGGTTAATTCACCAACAGGTTTACGAAGCATTGCCGACGCAGACGGAGGGTCCAGGCCACCAGCTCCAGCCTGGAGACTGGGTGGTAACCAGGAATTTTGCCCGCAAGAAGAATTTGGAACCCCGGTTTACTGGACCCTACCAGGTCCTCCTTGCCACGAGAACTGCCGTCCGTTTAGAGGGTCGAAAAAATTGGGTGCATGCCACCCATACGAAGAAAGTTCCTATTCCTTTACGGGCAGACTCGTGGGTGAGGAGGGGCATTGCTTCAGCTGAATCAGAAGGATTGCCGGCGTTTGTACCTTTTAGTGACACACAACCTGTCGGAGAATCCTCAGTGCAGCAGAAAGACACTGTTGAACATTTGTCATCAAAAGACTCGAGACCAGAACATTCGACTGATCAACAGGATTCTGTTCCCTCATCGGATCCTTTGTTTGATGAACATACACGTCCTGGGAAAACTCGATACTTTTTGCGTTCTAGCTCTAAGGACAAATAAAAGATTCTGTTCTGTCCCTTGACAATTGCATTATCCCGTTTTCCACGATCAGTCTGAACACCCGTATCATTGTAATTATTTTTGTATATATATTGAGTTTCGTTCCACATGTATTTTTGCTTCCACAGTTGAGAGACATTTTGCATATACATTATAAATAAAGGCCGTAGGGCCGCGCGTGTACTTCCTTCTGGTTAGTAGGTCTTGACGCTAGGTTAAAGACCGTCGGTTCCTGGGAACTCCTAGGGATTGACTACTGCTACACAGAACGAAGTGCGTCAAGAAACGTTGCGGACGGTCATAGGGGATGGCGTTTTCGAAGCTGATGGACTTGGAAGAAGCTCAGGCGCAAAGGTTCAAGCTACAACAACTCACTCGTACCGAATGTTTTATGTTTCAAATGTTTGTATTGCTTTTGATTGTTTCTGCACTATTGGCGGGTGGGGTGTATTACATGATGTCGTACTTCTTACCTTCTGCCATACCGACTCCTACTTCTGACCCTAAACTTACCTCCACTGCATCCCCTCATTCTTTTCATATCCTACCTGAACACGAGCAGGCTAGACGTGCAGAATTTCGAAATAATTCCTTTATTCAGCTCCTTCATCAGCACCAGTTAGTGGTTAATACTACTAATTGTTGGGTGTGTGGACTGATGCCACATACCACGGATAAGGGAATTCCATATCTGGTCTTACCGTATAGTTCCCAGGGTTCAGCTCGAGCATTCCAAACAATGTTTCGAAGCGCACTAGATTCTTACCCCAGTCGAGAGCCACGTTCTCCCTACTTTGGCTCTGGCTCGTATCATAAGCCTTTGTCCATAGCGATAGAAGATTTAGATAGAGATATCTATGAGCCGTCGCTCATCCCAGAGGAAGAGGTACAAGCCTATAGGGTCCTGAGTAAGGTCGAGTATAGTGTGCTCACGAGTGAAAAACAGCTTAAAAGCTCGCCTCCGATATGGGTCGTACCCCACATTGGTAATTTTTGTCTAATGGGTCGTGGCCGAAGATCGAAAGCCCGACTTGGAGAGAGTGCTTGCACCGAGAATTACATTCTGCCGATGGTCTCGTCCCCTGTGTTTCTGGCTGCCAAGGGTACATACTTTGTTTGCCATGATCGTGTGTATGCATGGTTGCCCTCTGACTTTATGGGCTCATGTTTTATCGCAAATCTGTTGCCTCCGACGTTCACTGTAGACGCAGACTATCACAAAACTAGAGTTGTGAGAGGCGTAATTAGCGAAGAGGATACTGCCGGTCAAGAGGCAGGAGACTTTTTCAAGGGTTTCCTCCCGTTTTGGGGGCCTATGGTTAATAGTAGGAACCTGAGACAGTTGACTCGAGTGGTGGAATCGACAGCTAATATTACTGCCAGTGCCCTTGGTAATATCACCACAGAACTTCAGGCGGATAGACTTATGACGTTACAAAACCGTATGGTTTTAGACGTGATCTTAGCAGATCGAGGTGGGGTATGTAAGGTGATCCATTCGAGCTGCTGTATTTTCATTCCAGATAACGCTCCGACCGTCTATCAAGCCATCTCAAAGTTGCATAAGATATCTGAATCCATACACGTGGATGTAGGGGATTGGACGCTACTTGGGTGGTTTTGGGGCCTGATGTCGACTTGGGGTTGTAAGATTCTGATGATCAATGGAGTTGTTGTGGCGTTCCTGTTCACGTGTTGCCTTTGTGTGCAGTGTGGTCCTGCCTTATGTGGCCTTTGCGCTACAACGTGTATAAGACAGCCACCTGTTACCAAGGGGACTCGGTTGGACAGAGCTATGTTGCAGCAACATCTAGATGGTTTGATGAATATCGAGTATGATTCCGACTAGTGCTTGCCTACATGAGGGCAAAAGGAGCGTCTGAGGTTCCGTGACAATTGTAAGTGGTGTTTTCGACTCGCACGAATATGGTCGAGTCTGGTATCTACGAACCGCAAATGACGAGTTTAGTAAGTGTGCGCAGTTTCGCTGTGCTAACTTAAACCGTTCGTTTGTTACGTGGGTTATTCATCTGTACCCACGGGTTCCATCTTAGATACGGCATCCATTTTGTCTCTTGCCCTCAAGTAGCCAGCGAACGGACGTTGTCCGTTTCGCGACCCTGGGATTCCCAAGACATCCGCGGAAGACACATGTTCTTTGAAAGTGTCTTTATGACGAGGGGGATGATACTGTAAGGCAGATGGCCCCGCTCGAGGCTCATCTTGCCGTGCCGGTCTATTGTCTCAGCCGTGCATCTCATTAGGCACGTCCCTTTGATGCCTGTAGCTCGTGTTTCCTGATACCTCCCCTTTTACACCCTTTTCGACCTCCCCACTGTTTCCATCTTCCTCTGCACCTGTTCTTGTTCCTTCTTCGATCTGTTTTACTGCCGATTGGAATGTAGTAATGATGGCAAGATGGGTTTTTACAGTTGGGAACCGCCAAATGTTTCCGCACTTATGCCCCGGACCTTGGATGTATCAAAGTGACCAAAGTGACCCCTCTCGGGGATAATTATGGGAACCGAGTTGTAAACCTTTGTGTACCATGCAACCTTATGGGAGAAATTTGTATAAAAGGAGCGATCCTCAGTAGCAATTTGAAGCAGCCTCCTCGAACCTACATTCGTTGTACTTCCTGTGACTTCTGTGTTCCCTGCAGTAAATAAACCTCGAATCTTTGACGCCGAAGGAAGTGTCCCGTGTCTCTGTCATTCGTACGCCGGAGCCGGTTACCCACGAAGGTTTCAGGTGTTGTCCCCTGGCACCGCTGGGTCTTAAATAACCCAGTCCTTCAGGAGGCAGAAGGAGGATCACAGTCGGTGTCAAAGTGCATGGGGCGCAGCACGAGGATGGAAAGATTCTGGGGAACCTAGCATGGAGTCTGTAGTACAGGGGGGCGTAGCATAGCACAGGTAAAGGTACAGCGCATACAGGCATCAATCACATGCAGTGGTTACACACTGGGAGCGCGTGCGCAGCCGGGCATACTGCCTGGAGCACAGGCTAGGCATGCAATAAGAGTCTATGCAGATACCGGATTACAGGTTATAGAGACAGCGACTGCATTTAGCACCACACACTGGTGACGCTGAAGACAGGTGGGCAAGTAAAGGGTCACGTGGTAAAGAGCAGGCGGTCCAGCAAAAGGGTAAGTGCAGACTGTGGATACTATAGGCAGGGCACTGGAATTACGTGGCATGAGAGGGCCGAATGACATGGCACGAGAGGGCCGAATTACGTGGCACGAGAGGGCCGAATTATGAGGCATGAGAGGGCTGAATTATGAGGCATGAGAGGGCCAAATTACATGGCACGAGAGGGCCAAATTATGTGGCATGAGAGGGCGGAATTATGATCCACGATAGGGCCGAATTATGAGGCACGATAAAGCCGAATTACGTGGCACGATAGGGCCGAATTACGAGGCATGAGAATGACGAGTTATGTGGCCTGGTTGAGTAAACTATGCAGCAAGAAAAGGCAAGTCATGCAGCATATTTCTTATAGTACTTCTTCATTTTTTCATCCTTTTTAAACTTGGTAACACTTTCTGGGCCTTAGTTGCATTACATTAGTACCACTTTAACACTCAGCTATATCAATAAGCAACAGAAAGGGGACCAGTCCAGCTTTGCAAAAGTCCTTCCACTACGCGACAAGTCGCATTTTTGTTAACTTTTGAACTAGTAACAATTATATTGAATCTGCTGATTATGCGGCAGATGATGGATCACCTGGCAAAATCGTTAAATCTATAATTATGCGAAAATCACTGCGGCCGCACAATCACATAATTCCAGTGTCTCTGACTATAAGACAGCGGCACGGACCACATGAACGAGACGCACATCAGGGACACAGTGGAAAGGTAATTATTGACAGGGATTACAGGGCACGGAAGGAGGGCTACAGTGACAGGCTGCGCCCAGACCAATGAAACATAGCCGGAGGGTGCAATCATAGGGTGAGCACAAAAAAATGAAGACAGGTCCCTGGGTGCGGGCACACACTGGGGGTACAGCGGATGGATAAACTAGCAGCAGCAAGTAGGCATGGGGAGCAGGTCTACAGTGGCCCACTGACTGTGTCTGCAATATGAGTTGAAGCAGGCCCATGATTACAGGTGACGACAGCAGCGAGGATACAAACTGGAGGCACAGTCGACTACGCGGCATAGAGAGGAACCACAAAGCACAGTGTGGGAAGAAGGAAGGAAACATCCAGACACAGGTAGGTTAATTTTAAGAAGAAGAGTTTATTCCTGAAGGTGAAGTACCACACATAAGGGGATGCATTTGGGGGCTAAGCACACACTGGGGCACCGGGTATTGACCAGGCCATGAGGTAAGAAGAGGAGGGTGAACACCGGTTCAGGCACAGAGGCATGGATCCCAGGCACTGGACACAGTGGAAGTGAAGACGTATGGAGAGCACAGGCGGACATATTGTAAGGAATCAGGGATACAATAAGCACAGTCGATGGAGCAAAAACGGCTGATGGTGAGTAGATAATGGGCACAGTGTATGGAGGATGGTGGTAAGAGAGAATGGGGTTGCGCATATAGCGTTTACATACATAGGGTATGCACTGGAGATGGAGATGGAGGATGACCACAAACTGGAGGTATGGGTACAGCGACAGGGTGAGTAGAGACCCCAGATTCATTAACAGCCTGATTCATCAACGGGCCGTTTTGCGAGCCCCTAATAGCGAATCATAGCGATTCGCTATTAAGGACTCGCAAAACGGTAATCATGTAGGAATCGCATAATAAAATGCGATTCCTACTGATTCCTTATTTGCTATTAGCAAATTGCTAATCGCAAATAAGGAATAACTCGCCATTCATTCCTATGGGCCAAAAGGCCCATAGGAATGAATGGGGAGTATTCCTTATTTGCGATTAGCAATTAGCTAATCGCAAATAAGATTGCGATTTGAAGGGTGCCAGGGGTGTCCACAGGACACCCTGTAACACCCCTCAAATGAAATTTCACACAGGTGTTGCACACACACATGTCCAAAGGACATGTGTGTGTGTAACATGCAACTCAGAAAAATGCATTTAAATGCATTTTCTCTGAGTTTTCGCAATTTACCGCGAGGTCTGACCTCGCGGTAAATTGCGGCAAGAAATTGCGAATTCGCAAATTTAAATTGGATGTTGAATTGCATTTAAGGAATCTCTAATAGAGATTCCTTAAATGTAATTCCTCGCACATTTGCGACATCACAATTAGCGATTTTTGCATTTGGGATGCTGAATCCCAAATGCAAAAATCGCTCTCACAAAGGGCCGATTCTCAGAATCCGGCCCCTTGCGAGCGCAATTTAGGTTCATGAATCGGGCGGTAAGAGTTTGCTCAGATTCCGAGGAACAGACTTGGTAGCAGTGACCTAGGTGGTACAATTACACGGTAGATGCACACTAAATACTGTAAGGAGGGAATATGGGGAAAGGATACAGTGAGAAGCGGCGCAATAACTGGTGAAGCACATCCAGGCGATGCAGTAGGAAGACAACATGTAGTGGCGGAAAAATTGGGACTGCTGGTATAGACATAGGACGGGGAGATCACAGACGGGTGTAGTAGGGTTTATGTAGCGATGATAGGGAGAAGATACACACTGGAGGACAATGTAAAGATGCTCACAGAATGTGAGATTTTCTGGCTGGGGGTGCCTAAAGAGCATGGACATGGGATGCAATAAGTGTTTTAGCAAATAACTGAGCAGAGAGCACTGGAGCAGCATTTACATGCAGCTGGCACACACTAGGGGTGTAACGAGCAGGTGAACAAAGACACAGGGGTGGACTAAAGGGTTATAGGGAAAGGCAGCGGCCAGGGCTCCCCCACTAGACAATTTCTCAATACTAGACGTATTGAGAAAGCCTGGAGAAAAACCAAAACTGAAAACAATCGACTGATCTTCCTAAAAGCCCAATCAGAATACTACAAAAATATTAAGTCAGTGAGGAAACTACAATTGACACAACAAATAGCAGAAGCAGGCAACAGCCCTAAAGAACTTTTTAATATCCTGCAAAACTTTATAAAACCTACGGCGTGTGAAAGTTCAGATGACTTTTCACAGGATCTGTGCGACAAAGTCTCGCTGTTTTTCGAGGATAAAATCAACATTATCTATGAAAAAATATTAGCTGCCAACAATTCCAGCAAAAATCAAACTAAAATCTGCCCCACCACAATTCCCGCTTTAGACAATAAACCTTCTTTGACGTTTTTCCCCTCCATCACTCACACAGAGCTTCTTACTCTCTGTACCCATATAAAAACAGGATCCCCCAATGACCTTGTACCAGCTAAAATGGTCGGCCCTTTGATCCCTTTATTAGGTCCCCATATACTTGAAATGGTAAACATCTCCCTCAGAACAGGCCAAGTCCCGGCAGATTGGAAAAAGGCAGTGGTGAACCCGATAAGAAAGAAGGCATCATCTCCCTGGACAGACCTATCCAACCTACGTCCCATCTCTCTCCTACCTTACCTAGGCAAGATCACGGAGAAGCACGTGAACACCTATCTCTCTCAACACCTTGAAGCGACGGAAGGCCTGGACCATTCTCAATCTGGGTTCAGGCCGAACCACAGCACAGAATCAGCACTTCAAACAGTGACCAATAACATCAAAATGGCACTGGATGATGGTTGCTCTATGATTCTGGTGCTGTTGGACCTTTCCGCCGCTTTTGATACGGTGTCTCACAAGGTGCTTCTCCATCGCCTGAAGGAGGTGGGAATAGAGGGAGAGGCTTTGGCATGGTTGGAGAGTTTCCTGTCCGGGCGCTCCCAAGAGGTTAGGCTCCCACAAATCCACCCACAGGGAGCTCAATAAGGGGGTGCCACAGGGCTCCTGTCTGAGCCCCACACTTTTCAACATATATGTGGCCCCCCTTGCCAACCTAGCAAGATCTTTCGGGTTCACCCCTGTATCGTACGCTGACGACACCCAACTTCTTTTTCCCTTTAAAACTCTTACACCTGCAATAAAAAGATCTTTTGCAGATGGCATGAGAGCCATTGCAGACTGGATGTCATCTAACTGTCTGCAGTGCAATGTCGGGAAAACCGAAGTTATGTTGTTCGGTCAAGCGACGACATACTGGTCATCAGACTGGTGGCCTCTGGAACTGGGTCCTGTTCCCACCCCCAAAAGTAAGGTCAAGAACTTGGGAGTGTTATTTGACCAACAACTCACTTTCAAGGACCACGTCAATCAAGTAGCCGGCACCTGTTTCCGGGCTATAGGGATGCTAAGACGTGTCTTTCCCTATCTCCCGGATCACCATAGGAAAACTCTGGTGCAGGCTCTTGTTATCAGTAGGATCGACTATTGCAATGGATTGCTCCACGGAGCCAATGAGGAGCAAATCAAGAAACTGCAGGTCATTCAAAATACTGCCGCAAGGATCGTCATGAATGCTCCACCCAGGACACCATCCTGCCCCCTACTGTCTCAGTTTCACTGGCTTCCTGTGAAGAAGCGAGTTCAGTTCAAGACTCTGTGTACTATACACAAGAGCCTAATGGGGATGGGCCCTAAGTATTTCATAGACATCTTTCAGCCCTACATCCCAGGACGCTCTTTGCGCTCCAGCAACCAGCAATTACTCAAAATACCCAGAATTAAGAAAACCAGACAAGGTGGCCGTGCACTGGCCCACACCGGACCTACCTTATGGAACTCACTGCCGTTCGAACTGAGGTCAATCACCAACCACATGACGTTTAGAAAAAACTTAAAAACCCATCTGTTTCCCAGCTATTAATTAATTGTCATTCTATCCCTGGACACATTTTTACTCTCATTCCCATCTGCAGTCATAGCGCGGAGATACCCCTTCGGGGGTCTAGTCTGGCGCTTTATAAGCATATAAAAAATAAAAAAATAAAAATAAAAAATTTAAAAAACTAGCTGAATTCACCTTCTCCCACCACCGCCTTTAGCCCTGACGGCGCCATCATCCTAAGCTGAGCTTCTCGCATTCGGGTTTGTGGGCCTGGCCTAGACCAGCCCGTGCGTCATAACAAACTGATCAGAAGGTGTGTTGGCGCTACGGCCAGGCTCGGAGCCTAGATAAGTTAGAGTGGGTGTGCCGTGCAATGGCAAGAACACCTAAATATTTTAAAAAACTGGAATTGAGATAAGAGTATGACATTTAGAAATATTAGTATATTTGTATTAAAAGTAAAATCAACCTGCACCCAGTGCCCTTTACAAAGCCAGTGGATGTCTCATGAATGTTTTACTGAACCTCCGGCACGCCCTTGGAACAGCGAGTCTACAGCGTGTCTTGCTCAAGCTGCCTGCACACGCCAGTAGGCTCTCTGATTGGTTGACAAGGTCCACCAATCACAATGCTGATTTGCTAGTCGCCAACTGTAGGAGGGTGGATATCTGGCTATGGTTACCCCCAAACTTTTTGCCTGGTGTTTAGCTGGTTTTTGACTTAGTTGGCCTGGGATCCTGCTATTCAGGGCCCCAGGCTGATTGCTCTCTCCTTAAAATGGACTCCATGTACCTTAGGTGCATAACACAATTGGAATTGGTTCACCTTATTGGCCCCTGTAACAGTGTACCATAGGTACCCAGGGCATAGGTGCATCCAAGGCCTACCAGGGGCTGCAGCATGCATTGTGCCACCCCTGGCCTGGCCTCCATATTTGACACAACTGGCTGATCACTCAGCTGGGGTTAGTTGGTGTAATCACCTCTTACTTAGATATAGTATCCCTATATCTAACCTTAAACTGGACACATATGTTCCTATCAGCCACTCCTATGGAAGGCCTCATCAATCCTGGAGGCAGAGTGCGTGGAAATATGTGAGATGGTGCTCTAGCATGAGCTGAGCCTGTCTGCAGCTGTCGGGAACCACTCCCTAAACTGTTCCGGGATATTGCCATACCATATACTCTTAAGTGCATTATAATCCTCACGGTTATATGCTATCTTTGGTTTGGCTTTATCAAAAGATGTCGAGTAAGGTGTCATACGAATTGGAATACTATCCCCTTGACAGTTCTGTCAACGGGGATAGCATTCCACCCTTCTAGAGGGACACGACATGTGTGTAGCCTTAACCCCAGTTAAAGTTAACCAGAGCCTCAGCATCACAAAATGGATGCTGCCACCACAGACACAAGTCTGACCTCCTGCTGCTGGGAGTCCTTCCAGCGAGGGAGGCTTGGACAAAGGGTTTCCTGCCTTGGGAGGTGCGAGCACCACCCCAGACAGGGTTTTGTGTATTGGGTAGGACAGGGCTGAATAGATTGAGACATGCCCGGGGCACACAAGGTTTCCCCGTGCATAAGCCAGTCCAAACCAGTCCTGGGACTTTCCAGACCCAGGCCTGGCGAGGAGCTGGACAAAGGAAAGGGGGTGTAACCGCCCCCCTTCCTGGTTCCTCCCAGAGGAGGGACCTAGTAGGTGATCCACCCCTCAGATTGGGAATAGGAGTGGGAGCAGTGCCATTGCAAAGCAGATCATCCTGAATCAACTTTAAACAAAGAAGAAGACTGGACTTCGACATTCTGCTGCTCAGAAGACTGAAGAGAATCTCCCTTGTGGCCTAGGAGTGGCCACCCTGTGAACACAGGTACCAACCAGCGAATCAACGTCTGCTTTGCCGCCGCCTCCCGCCGGAGCCCAGAGCCTGACAAGACCCAGACTCTCAGACTTCTCACAGCCCGATCCACAGTCCCTGCAAAGAAGGGACCCGTGGAGGAACCGAGAGACGTGGGACCGGACTTCTTGGAAGACACCCGAAGAGCTGACAGCGCAGCACCCGAGGCATCCTCTGTGCTTTGGGGACTGAGAACCCCCACCACCGAGCAGCCCTTGCACCGAAGATCAGCCCCCTAGCATCTCCACGATCTGCGTGGGGCCCTTTTGCATTGTGCCACTCGACGCGCCATCCCGGCCACTAGCCACGTGGTCAGCGGCCATCTTGGCGACTACAACTACAAACTACACTGCGGGTCTGGTTGCTCCAGACTTGCCCCAGCTCCTGTAACAAGCCTTTTTCGATTCCTGCGCGGCTTGCATTAGCCAAGGCCTGTATGCTACAATCAAGTTGTCGACACCGCCAACAGCGAGAAGCCAGCGTGGGACAGCTCGTGACCGACTCCTGGACGTCCTCGACCCCCGGTGTCTACGTGGCTGCAAGGAGAAGCTACACCTCAACGCCTGTTTGCACCCGACATCGCCTGGTTCCTATCTGGTTCCACGGTAGTCACTGGCTAGTGACTTTGAACATTGTCCCCTCTGCTTTCAGGTCTTCACATCTTCAGATCCACCCTTGGATCCACCGGAACTCTTCACATCGAGCCGCCTGCAGCATCTTCAGCTTCAAGCACCATCGACCAGCTTGACGAAACCCGACACTACTTCGACCCTGTGCACCAGCTTCCTGTGGGCGAGGTAACTCAGCTCCGCCGGTGTTCCTACGCTGGTACACACCTCTAGGGCCTGTGTCTCAAGTTTCAGCTTTCTAGGTCACCCGGAAGGTTCCGAACTAACTAACTTTGTACTTTTTACGCACCATAGACTTTGCATTGGTGAGTGCGTGCACTTTAAACACTGCACCCGAGTCCCGCGGGCCTTTCCCGACTTAGTCACTGCTAGTCCCGATCAGCTCCCTGCGATTCCCAAGGCCCTAGGCCTGTTTCCTTTCCGATTGGTATCTCTTATACCACTTTCTTAGTATATGGTTTTGGTGGCCCCTAGGGCTAATCCATATTGTGCAACTTTTAAACTGTCTTGTGTTTAACGCTTGTGCTTCTGTGCTCATAAAGAGTCCAGGGAATACTTTTAGTTAATAAATCAATATATATTTTCAATATATATCTGTGTGGTGTCCTTTCATTTGGTATTCAAGGGGGTTGTGTATAGTAATACAGCTGGCTTCACATGCCTTTCAGAGTTTAGCCTAAGACTGCTTTGTCCACGTTACCATTAGGATAACTGGTCTATAAGTTGACTTACAACCAATCATCATAAGGGTTGCTTGGCATGGTACTAAGTGATCACTGGAATTAGTGAGCATTATATACCAGGCCAACTTCTCACACCAACCAATCAGAGAGCCGTCTGGCGCATGCAGGCAGCGTGAACAAGATATGCTGTAGACTCGCTGTCCCAAGGGCGTGTCGAAAAAAGGCACAGGGCGGTAACAAAAACAGCTGCACACCAATGACCAGGCAGAGTTTTTTGACGTTGCCCAATAGAAAGCATGGGAGGGAGCAAAAGTCCTTCTCTTAAAATCCCTCTACCCCAATAAATCTCACTACGCGGGCAGCGCATGCGCACTGCAACGCAAGGCGAGACCTAAAAAGGAAAAGGAAAGTGGTTTAACGTGGCTAGTCCTGGGCGCATCATAGCGCTTTTCTCATAGCACTATAAGAGAGCAGAGAGCTATTTAGGTCTCGCCTGTCAATGCGCTTGCGCATTGAACTTGTGAGAATATAGGGGCTTATCCAGAGATTAACCAATCTGGCGATTTCATCCAGTACCCGTGAAAAGCAAGCTCAATGCGCAAGCGCATTGACATAAAGCGCGTGCACATCAAAGCCAGCCATCTGCTGCCAGCAGCTTCACTTGAAAGGCATCGCTCCGCCCCCTGCTGCATCAAAGGCTTTCGTATTCTCTTTTCAAGAGCCTGCGCTGTCCTCATACATTTCACCTCCCCGTCACCATTTGTCTCTTCAAAGGCTCCGCTCCCCGCCTACCGCCTGCACCACTCTCCTACTCTCCTACTCCCACGGAGTGCATGGCACTGCTTACATTTTACTTTGACGGCCGCCAGGCCGTCTCTCGCGTTTTTTTTTCTACGGCCGTCCCTTCCGCCCTCTTATCACCGCAGCGCATGACACTGCTTACATTTTACTTTGACGGACATGTAGGCACCACAAACACAAGTTTATTTGGTTTCCTTCCACCTTCATGGTCAGCCACAGCACTTTACACACGAGCAGCAATCACCCACGACCACTGTTTGCTTTACTGTGAAAACAAAGCCTCTACCTCCCACCCCAACCCTCCCGCAGGAACAGTTCCACTTCGATAATGCTCTCTCTGTGTCGTGAATGCCTTGTTAGAGAGAGGCGGGAGGGCTGACTTTAGAAAGTGCATTCCTTAAAGGTGCACAAGCTCACAGCCGGTGCTCGGAAGCTGCTTCTTGCCTCTCCTTGGCTTATCGCACCTCACTCAAAAATTGGTACAAAGCGTCATCAGAGGCCCCAAGCATTGCACTACGCACATAACGTTTATGTACACTGGAACCGCGCTTCATGTTTGAGCGCGGCGCACCAGCAGCGATTGATTTCCAGTGCACTAGGTACTATATACAATAGATTTTAAACTTTCTATGTTCCTCTCCTCCACCCCTGGAGAGCGGGGAAGGCCACGGAACCCTTCTAAACAGCACTCTTCTTTCTCCCTTTTTGCTTTCTTTGCCTCTCCTCTGTTCCTGCTTGCCCCCGATTCCTTGCCCAGCCTCTAATTGTTAGCCCTGTCACTGTTTGCTTTCTCTGACCCTCCGCCGCACTTGCTTGATTTCTGTAAACCTAATATGTCCCCTTTTTGGGTGGTTTTCTCTGAGCCTGCTTGTTTCACCTGCCCCTGCTTGCCCCAAATTCGTTGCCCTGCACTTGCTTGCTTCCCCCAACACTCTTCTGCCCCTTCTTGCCTTCTCTGATGATCCTTTATCCCTGCTTGCTTTCCGTGCTTTCCCCAGATGCCTTGCCCTGTCCCTGATTCTCTGTCCTGTCGTTTGCTTTCTCTGTCCCTCCTCTGTCGTTCCTTGCTTTCGATGACCCTCCTCTGTCTCTTCCTGGTTTCTCTGTCCTGCTCGCTTCAATGTTGCCGTGTGCACGTCCCCGCTTTTCACCCACCCCCACCTGTCCCTTTTGCACTCCCTGTCCCTACTTGGAATCCCTGCCCTTACAGTTCACTGGTTTGTGTTCTTCAATGCCTCAACTTGCACTCCCGCCTCCGTATGCCTTCCTGTCTTTGCTTGCTCTTTCTTGTCCTTACTTGCTCTCCCTGCCCCCGGACGCCCCCATCCCTTTCTAATCCCCCTTTCTAGCTCTCCCCTGTCCCTGCTTGCTCATCCCTGCTCTGCCTTCCCTCCCATGTGCAGCTCTCCTGCTCTTTCCCTCTCTGTCCCCCTGCTCCTTCTCCCACTCTCCCTGCTGCAGCTGTTGCCCTACTCCCTCCTGCCTGCGGCTGCCTGCTGTAAGTAATCCGGCCTCTGACTATTACTCGACTTCGTCTTTCCCTGGAGAGAGCTGATGCCAGCCTATCGTCCTAATGGTACTCCTTTCATCCCTTTCCGTCTTTGCCTGGCCATTAACAGGGATGCGCTGATAAACAAGGACGCCCTGATGTAGTTGTGCCTAATTTACTGTGGCATGAGTGTGACTTACCCGTGACCTTGCGTACCTGCAACAGCCCCACATGGAAATGACGCGCACAGATGCCTAGCCTCGATTCCACCTCATTCCACTTTCTTCCACCAACCTGCACTTTGTATGTTCTTTTTCATCCGTACTTTACCCCTATGCCACTGTTTCCCCTCCATCCTTGTTTTTTTAGGGGACTTGTTTGCATGTTTTGACGTGGCTACATTTTCGTCACTATAAAATACACTGAACATATTCTTCACAAAAGTTATTTACAATAGTTTAAGCTATTGCTATTATAAATTACAAGAACTTTTATTTAGGTATTAATTATTTTAAAAAATTAAAAGCCATTTGTATTTGTTATATGAATACATGTAAGTCACGTACATACAAAACATGTGGCATTACAAATGCTATAGGTGTCACATTTGACACAGCTATTAATTTTGCTATTTTCAAGACCAACACATAAAAAAATTGTCATTTACAAAACCAATAGCTCCAACTTTTCTAATGCGAGACCTATTGCATTTCCAATGCTTGTTAAATAACTCTCAGCCATGCAATGGGCTGAAAGTCATGGGAAAGGTGCTATGACAGCAGGGTTGGAAGGGAGTAAAGCAGCATGAAAAGGTGGGTATTAGGGGGTAAAGACCCTCATGTCATTAGAGATATCAGATGCTGCATCGCCAGCACTGGGCCAAGTGCTAGTTATGTTGTGTGAACTGCAGAACGTAATCTTTGCGGCAGAAAACACAAAAAAACTTTTTATTCTGTTAATCTGTCACAGCCCCATCTGATAATTAGCCTTGTAATGTGGTAAACCGAGACCTTGTTACCCCCCCCCCCCCCCCCCCCCCCCCCCACAGGACTTTAAGTGGGACGGGTCTCACTGTCAGTTTTTTAAAGGGGGCCTCGAAACGTGTCTCTATCGAGCTCTGTTTTGTGCCCTGGCACAGGCGGACTGCAGCGACAGCGGGCACATCGATGTGCTCTGCTCACACTGCTCACTTCTCACTAGTGGAGCAATTACGGCATGACGTCATGCTAGGTGAGCGGACTAGGGGAAGGGAAATCCTTTACAGAGAGTCATTTTCTCTCTGGATTTCCCTTCTCTTTTTGAAAATCAGGAGCAGCAACATTGTCGTGGTGTCACCAGGGCTTTAAGTGGAAGCTTTTTCAATATTATATGCAAGCCATATTTGCTGCTTATTTATCTTTTGCAACTAACAGCCATTGACAAAGCCAGTAGTCCTGACTTGTAGGTATGATGTTACTTGTTGTATCATATATCTGGTTGCAATGACAGAAACTGCAAAATACAAGCCAGGCGGCATTCTATACTAAGCACAGATTTTTAGGTTACGTGCTTTTAAGCCACGTCCTTAATTACATTGGCCACGCCCCTTTGAGAGGCTCCCCAGTTTTTTCATCCCACTTAAAGCCCTCTCCCCTCCACCCAAACTCACTCTTCTCTTTCATTGCTGCGCCACCTAGTCGTGACATTTCATTGGAAATGCTTTCAGTGTCATTCCAGCAGATGGCGATGTTGCCTTTCTTAGAGTGCCTGAGTTGCCGTAAATTCACATTCAAAGCACAGTTCATCATTCAGTAAATTAGAATTCCGGTGGACATGCCGCGTTCGTGCGCTTAATGTCAATGCGTTACTTATGAAAATATACTGAAAAATGAAGGTGAAGATATAGGTTGTGACTGTGAGCACTCAATCCATCAATCCATCAATCAGGGGTTTATAAAGCGCGCCACTTACCCGCGAGGGTCTCAAGGCACTCTGATGGGAGGTGTATTTGTAAAAGCACGTTCACAGTGTTATAATGCGGCACAGCGCTATTTGTTCATAACTTTCAGCCTTTTAGCAAGGCTAAAAGTTACAGCAAAAACGCTAAGGTGGTGGGGGGGTTGGAGAGGGTAGAGAAACGCAGAAAATGATAATAAGACCTGAATTACGGCCCGATCAGTGGAGGGACACTAATTAAAGGCTAAATAGAACAACAGGAAGTGACATCAAAGCACACCCTGGCTAATAAGGAGGCAGCAAAAAAAACAACTGTCGCCATTGCGCCAATGGAAAAAAATAGTGCTTACCGACTAAATGAAGGAGACAGTGGAACGCCGCAAGTAAAAGATCCAGTCCTGATGGGCGGTCCCAAAAGGAGACAGGGCGATAACAAGGAGGGACTAAGATGCCTCATTATCAATGGGAAGCCAGCGTTTACCATGGACGATGATGCAAGCCAATGAAAAATATGGGTGCGGCTTCCACACCACTTCTAAAACATACCCTACTACAGCATGCCTGGCAAAGCGAGCAGCGTATGCATTGCTACGCTAGGCGAGACCTAAAAATCACAGACCTATAATTGGGAGGCACAGGCCTGACACCAGGGTACCACCCTTTCTGTGAGAACAATCCCGGGCAGAGCTGTTGTAAGAGTCTGCACAGGCCTGACACCAGGGTACCACCCTTCCTGTGAGAACAATCCCGGGCAGTGGCTGTTGCAAGAGTCTGCACAGGCCTGACACCAGGGTACCACCCTTCCTGTAAGAACAATCCCGGGCAGTGGCTGTTGTAAGAGTCTGCATAGGCCTGAAACCAGGGTACCACCCTTCCTGTGAGAACAATCCCGGGCAGTGGCTGTTGCAAGAGTCTGCATAGGTCGGGCACCAGGGTACCACCCTTCCTGTGAGAACAATCCTGGGCAGTGGCTGTTGCAAGAGTCTGCATAGGCCGGGCACCTGGGTACCACCCTTCCTGTGAGAACAATCCCGGGCAGTGGCTGTTGTAAGAGTCTGCACAGGCCTGACACCAGGGTACCACCCTTCCTGTGAGAGCAAACCCGGGCAGTGGCTGTTGTAAGAGTCTGCATAGGCCTGACACCAGGGTACCACCCTTCCTGTGAGAACAATCCCGGGCAGTGGCTGTTGTAAGAGTCTGCACAGGCCTGACACCGGGGTACCACCCTTCCTGTGAGAACAATCCCGGGCAGTGGCTGTTGTAAGAGTCTGCATAGGCCTGACACCAGGGTACCACCCTTCCTGTGAGAACAATCCCGGGCAGTGGCTGTTGCAAGAGTCTGCATAGGCCGGGCACCTGGGTACCACCCTTCCTGTGAGAACAATCCCGGGCAGTGGCTGTTGTAAGAGTCTGCACAGGCCTGACACCAGGGTACCACCCTTCCTGTGAGAACAATCCCGGGCAGTGGCTGTTGTAAGAGTCTGCATAGGCCTGACACCAGGGTACCACCCTTCCTGTGAGAACAATCCCGGGCAGTGGCTGTTGTAAGAGTCTGCACAGGCCTGACTCCAGGGTACCACCCTTCCTGTGAGAACAATCCCGGGCAGTGGCTGTTGTAAGAGTCTGCATAGGCCTGACACCAGGGTACCAGTCTTCCTGTGAGAACAATCCCGGGCAGTGGCTGTTGTAAGAGTCTGCACAGGCCTGACACCAGGGTACCACCCTTCCTGTGACAACAATTCTGGGCAGTGGTTGTTGTAAGAGTCTGCAAAGGCCGACAGGATACCGTGGGGCTTATTTACAAGCCCCTTGCGCCGCTGGTACATCCCTTTTTCTGACGCACTGGTGGCGCATTGTGCCTGCCCATATTTACAAGGCCATGTAGAGTCACCCTGCGAGGCTTTTTGTGGCCTTGTAAATATGGGCCCCTCTCAAGCATTACTGTGCGTGAAAGGGCGTTCCATCTGCGTTGCCGTGGGTGTTCCAACACAACATCCAGGGAACCTGACGCATTCCCAGATTTACAAAGAGTCGTGACCCTGGAAGTGCGTCAGAATCCTACGCCTCCCCAGGGGTGGCACAGGGGAGGTGGAAAGAGGAGAAATAACTTGATTTCTCCTCATTTTTCATTTTTTTAATGTGTGCTGCATTCTACGGCACACATAGAAAGAGGAAAACACCTCTGGTGATTGTTTTTATGCAGAGCGGTTGCCCCTTCCTGCAGACAAACAATCACCCCAACAGCACAGACACCCTTGCACCATGGCACCAGGGGGCCTGCGTTGGCGCACAGCAACCCGTTGTGTGCCAGCGCAGGGTGGAAAGGAAAGGAATCTGCACTTCGTGTAGATACAGCGCATTGACTCCCGTCCTTTTCCTTCGATGCACAGCAGCGCAGCAGGAAGGCTTGCTGCGCTGCGTGCTTCAGAATATTGCAAATGAGACCCTAAAGCGGTCTCTAAACACAATTGTCTGTGTTCATTCCTAAGATGTCTGTCTTTGTTTCCTTCAGTTATTAGTCAGGGGTCTTTAACGCAGCTCTGGAGCACAGTTAAAAGTGCTTTCTTTTTATATTTGGGTGACATATTAATGACTTTTGTGGCTCGGGCAACGCAGTAAGTCTTCTTGCTGCACTGTCCTGCGTCACAGGGACAGGGCAGGAGTGTGCTGTATTTATCGAAAACGGCGCATTCCTGTCCTTTCAGCAAGTGCCGGCGCACAATTTGCTGCCTAGCACCAAAGCAGGTGCAAGGGTGTTTGCGTTGTAGGCAGGATTGTTTTTGTGCAGGAAGGGGCATCTTCTGCTACGGAACGACAAAGAGACCGCAAGCATTCCCCCAGTCGCGCTCCATTCACACTAATAAACTGCAAAAGCGAAAAGTCTTGATCTTAGGGATTGCAGTATACTTTTATTTAACAAACATGTTTCTTAACTTGAGATGACTAACCGCTGGGCACTGCTCATGTGTAAGAGCTGTCTTGCGTCAGCGGGGGTGACATGACACAGATACTGCAAAGAAAAGCAAACGAGCTGGCGCTGCAAAGATGAACCGTCAAACAGCCTTATTCAAGGCAACAACAAAAAATCACGAAAGTGCCGGATTCCTGCACCGTGTGTTGCTGTTGTGGCAACGTGGTGCAGGCGCTCGTGCACCCTGGTTGTTACTTAGCACCCAATCCCGGGCTGTTTGTCACTGGGGGAGGTAATATGTCCCCCCCTTCTGTGCAAGTGAAAATGACGGTTTTCAGGTTTCTATTTTGTGATTTTATATGATGTGCTACATGTGCTAATTTTCATTACAGTTGCTCTGTTTAACCTTCAACAAAGCACTTGACTGGTTCAAACTGCCATCCCATAGTGCCATCTGCTACCAAGCTCCAGGTTCCTGTGCAACAGTGGTATATCAGCTGAACACACCTGTGTGTGTCAAGATAACCAGCAGATCTGCTGCATAGACTTTGAGGAGCAAAGAGAAGGAGGCCCGTAAGGTGGCGGCAGCAGAACGCATTCCCTATGGAATAATTAGACTTGTAGTTCAAAAACAGTAATCGAAAAATATTGTATTATGCATTCAAAGTAGAGTGAATAGGCAATTTATAGGAAAAAAAGGATGGATTTAGGCCCAGATCTCTGTACTGGGGTGAATGTATGACACTGTTTTGCATTCTGTCCATCAATTGTTCTTTTTAGGTCGAGCATTCGAGACCTCTTGTATATACTTTAGTATATACTTATATGTGTATGTGTTGCGGGCTCTGGAGATCAGCCCTTGGACTTGTCTGCTTCCGCTTAGGGACTTTTTTTCCGTTCAATTGCCTCTATTTACCTGTCTTGATAGAAAACGGCCAGCAGAGGTCAGTAAAATACCAGACTCACTTTAGCATTCTCTGGATTCCAGTCCTTAGGAATTGTCTTCCACAAGCACCCGTAGACAATAATATTTTTTCCAAATCTTGTATTTTGAGTGATATGAGCACTGAAGGCCCTGATTTTATATAAAAACAGAGCTTTGGACTACACCATTTCCCACTGAAAGGCAATATTTCTCTTCATGTGTTCCCATAACTGGCGTGTCACGCAGTTTGGTGCTCACTTTCCCTCCATGTCAAAGAACAGTAGATGTTTCAGCCCCAGGCTAATGTGCTGCAGAGCTAAATACATATAAGGTCCCAAAGGCAAGACCGATTGCATTGCAAAAGCTTGTTATATATTGCTTCCAGTAAGCACAGGAGGCTGCAATTGCATATGTGGTTTATTTGACATCTAATACCTATGCTGTGAATCTAATCATGTTATTTGGTGCAAACCAGGGGCCTGAGGGACTGGAGACAGCAGGGATGGATCGTCCTTTTTGCTGAATGCGCTCCTTCGGTAGTATTTCCTTGGACCAGCAGAGGGCGCCACAACACTGACATTCACAGCCCCCGGGGCCTGTTCATGGAAGGACAGCAGTGCGTTGGGGGCTGGGGGTGAATCTTGATGGATGTGTTGCTCTTCTGAACAGCGCTGCGGGTCCTGGGCGCGCCTTTGGGCGCTGGACTCTGAAGTGCCCAGTCCTGGCAGACGATGTGTGCCCTGTGCACAAAACACAAAAGATTTATAGCCTGATTCATCATTCATATATGCGCTCGCAAAGGGCCAGATTCTGAGAATCTGGCCCTTTGCGAGTGCAATTTTTGCATTTGGGATTCATCATCCCAAATGCAAAAATCGCTATTTAGAAACTCGGAAATTTGCGAGGAATAGCATTTAAGGAATCTCTATTAGAGATTCCTTAAATGCTATTCTTGAAACATTTTAAAATTGCGAAATCGCAAATTTCGGCCGCTATTTACCGCGAGGTCAAACCTCGTGGTAAATAGCGAAAACTTAGAAAAATGCTTTTAAAAGCATTTTTCTAAGTTGCATGTTGCACACACACATGTCCTTTGGAGATGTGTGTGCGCAACACCTGTTTACATTTGCATTTAAGGGGTGCTACAGGGTGTCCTTTGGACACCCCTGGCACCCTTTAAATCGCTATCTTATTTGCGATTAGCTAATTGCTAATCGCAAATAAGGAATACTCCCCGTTCATTCCTAAGGGCCTTTTGGCCCATAGGAATGAATGGGGAGTTATTCCTTATTTGCGATTAGCAATTAGCTAATCGCAAATAAGGAATATGTAGGAATCGCGTTTTAGTCTGCGATTCCTACATGAATACCGTTTTGCAAGTCAGTAATAGCGATTCCTTATGAATCGCTATTAAAGACTCGCAAAACGGCACTATGATGAATCAGGCTGTTAGAAACAACAAACCATCACTCAACAGGTCATCAAGACAGCAGCGAATGGTCTGCGAGCCAGAATGGAACATGACCCATGACCTCTTCCATCCCCCAGGGTGCATCAGGTAACACTGTGGTGCAGACCTCAGCAGATGCGCCGAGACTCGGGTCAAGATGAGCGAATTATTAACAAGGCGTGGTTTGTCTGTTTATTTACTATTCCTGACTGGAATAACATTTAAATTATAAGAGGTGTGCAATAAGACGAAGTAAAGACACGAAACAACAGAAAACATATCAACAAGCATTGGCAAAGTCAATCAGTATCCGCTGTGCAAGAGCTATTGGCTTCCAGTATCTCTTAGGCATGTTGTACAGCAGTGTGGCTGAGCAGTGTGGCTGAGAAGTGTGGCTGAGCACTGAGGCCGAGCACTGTGGCTGAGCAGTGTGGCTAAGCACTGTGGCTGAGCAGTGAGGCTGAGCACTGTGGCTGAGAAGTGTGGCTGAGCACTGTGGTTGAGCACTGAGGCTGAGCACTGTGGCTGAGAAGTGTTGCTGAGCACTGTGGCTGAGCAGTGTGGCTGAGCATTGAGGCTGAGCACTGAGGCTGAGCACTCTGGCTGAGCAGTGTGGCTAAGCACTGTGACTGAGCACTGTGGCTGAGTACTCAGGCTGAGCACTGTGGCTGAGAAGTGTGGCTGAGCACTGTGGCTGAGCAGTGTGGCTGAGCAGTGAGGCTGAGCACTGTGGCTGAGCAGTGTGGCTGAGCACTGAGGCTGAGCACTGTGGCTGAGCAGTGTGGCTGAGAAGTGTGGCTGATCACTGTGGCTGAGAAGTGTGGCTGAACAGTGTGTCTGAGCAGTGTGGCTGAGCAGTGTGGCTGAGCACTGTTGCAGAGCAGTGTGGCTGAGCAGTGTGACTGAGTAGTGTGGCTGAGCACTGTTGCAGAGTAGTGTGGCTGAGCACATGGCCTATGGCAGATTCAGCAAAGCAGGGTTATGAGTGACCGGGCCAGCCCTGGGCATGCCTAGTGATTTTTGGGTCGAGACCTCCCAGTAAGCACTGGTGCTGCTGCACGACCCGGGGCAGAGCCGGGGACACCCCAGGGTGCCAGGAAGTGTGGCTGAGCAGTGAGGCTGAGCACTGTGGCTGAGCACTGTGGCTGAGTAGTGAGGCTGAGCAGTGTGGCTGAGCAGTGTGGCTGGGCAGTGAGGCTGAGCACTGTGGCTGAGCAGTGTGGCTGAGCACTGTGGCTGAGCAGTGAGGCTGAGCAGTGTGGCTGTGCAGCGAGGCTGAGCAGTGAGGCTGAGCACTGTGGCTGAGCACTGTGGCTGAGCAGTGTGACTGAGCACTGTAGCAGAGCAGTGTGGCTGAACAGTGTGCCTGAGCAGTGTGGCTGAGCAGTGAGGCTGAGCACTGTTGCAGAGCAGTTGTTTATGAGTGACCGGGCCAGCCCTGGGCATGCCTAGTGATTCTTGGGTCGAGACCTCCCAGTAAGCACTGGTGCTGCTGCACGACCCGGGGCAGAGCCGGGGACACCCGAGGGTGCCAGGAAGTGATGCTCCGGCCGATTGACCGCTGCATCGTCCCCGCCTCTTCCTGACCTCTGACCCGGCCTCAGTCTGGGCCGCCCTCTCCATGGGGTCCCTGGGGTCCAAAACGTCAGGATCTGGTGTGCTAACTAGCACGATTTCTACGAGGAAATACCTCCCGATCGATCCCTACGTGGCTCCGGTGATAATGATATCACACCTAGTTAGCACCTAGTTAGCACACCAGATCCTGACGTTTTGGCTCATGAGGTTTATCTACAACTCCAAAACAGTTGATCAATAGACAACGTCTTTTTTTGCTAGGTACATTACTTTTACCTGCACTGTAATTTTTCCTCACTTTTATTAGAAAATTCTGGTATTAGTTAGAGAAACGTGAGTAAGGTGGGGATTTGTGCACCCCGTCCTGAAGAAGGTGCTTCTGGCACCGAAACATGTCGACGCACACAAAAAGGAGGTAACGCACATTGTCAGCGTAGTGACCTCCCACCCTCATTTTTAAGAGCACCAGCCCGGGGGCTTATTAAATAATTTTTAGTCACCCCACGAGCCAGGTTTTTTTTAACTATCACTATTTCCCAAACCCCACAATACACTCACATTTATTCAAAATACCCCCTCACCAACACCACACATAGTCTAACAAGTGCTCCCACGTCTCCGTGGTCGCAGCATGCCGTACCCCGAGGATGAAGCATGACACCAAGGGGCCTGTTGGTGTGTGAGGGGACCTAAAAACATAAAGGTGTTCCCCACTGTGGAGGAGACACCCTTAATCTCAAGGACTGGAAATATGTGGAACTGAATTGTCTGGCATGGAACTGTGTGTATAGCTTTGCGTTTTTGGTGATGGAAAAGAACAAATAGGTAGGAGCTAAAGAGTCAGATCTGTGTGTTAAAAAAAGGAAAGAGTTGGAACTATTGGCAGTGTAAATGTAAATGTGTTTTACCTATGTGTTATGGATTTGACGAGATGTATGTGGTTTGTACCAAAACTGTGGGTTGTATTGGACTTGTTAGTTGTGGTATCGTGTGGTGTGAAACCGTGTGGTGTGGATTTGTGTAGTGGAATTAAGTGGATAGTAATGATATGTTTTGAGTATATTGGAATTATGAGGAGTGGGACTGTGTGTAATGGAGTCTAAGTATGTGGAATGGTATTTTGTGTTGTGGAGTGTTATGTAGCCTAGTTCAAAGAAGATATTGTGTTCAATTGAATGACTATTAAAAAACAATTAACAATAGATGTCTTCTAATTGTTCTGTCCTTGCAATAGCGCAACCTCTCTCTGCCTGGTATAATGCTTGTTTGTTATAGCTTTTATTTTGTTATGAATTGAGAGACATAAACAATAGGAGGTTGGAGATTGAGAAATAGTACCTGAATGACAACAGGAGCAGCAGACGGGCACTAGGAGAGAATCAACAAATGCCAGAGTCCGAGGGCAGATGAGGTGGTGATAAGTAATGCTGAAGTGGCGCTGATGTTTATGTTGTGCTGCGTTGGTGCTGCGCTGATGCTGGTAGTGAACTGATGAGGAGGTGATGCTTTGGTGATAGTGAGGTGGTGATGAGTGATGCCGAAGTGCTGGTTCATGCTAAGGTAGTGGTGCTGCACTAGCGCTGAGGTGGTGATGAGAGATGTTGAGTTGGTGCTGTGGTGATGCTGAGCTGATGTTGAAGTGGTGCGGTATTGGTGCTGAGATGCTGCTCAGGTGGAGCTGCTTTGGTGCTGAGTCATGCTAAGGTGGTGCCGCTGCACTGGTGCTGAAGTGGTGCTGCACTGATGAGGAGGTAGGGCTGTGCTGATGCTGGGATGGGTCTGTGCTGATGCTCAGTTGGTGTTTTCAAGTGGTTCTCTGCTAATGGAAAAATGGTGCTGCACTGGTGGTGGTTCACTGATGAGTTGGTACTGTGCTGAGGTGGTGGTGCACTGATGCTGAAGTGGGGCTGCGTTGGTGGTGGTGCACTGATGCTGAGATGGTGCAGTGCTGATGTTAAGGTGGTGCTGCGCTGGTGCTGAGTTGGTGAAAGTTTTAGAATATGAAATGAGAAACATTCCTGCCCCGGCTGTGATGACAATGCTATTAGTGAACAAAGAGGCAAGTCAGGTAACATGTGTATCCTATAGGTAGGTGGGCTAGATTTTTACCATATGTGGAGCAGCGGTTTAGTCCATCTATTCAATCAAACCAAAGTGCTTTTGTACAGCAGACATGCTGAGCTCCCATCTTAAAAGGTGCTCTTGCATGTGACAATGAAGAAAACACTCTGTGAAATAAAATATTTGCTTAAGATCACACAATTTGAGGTGAGTTTATTGGTTAAGTGCATTAGGTCGAGTAGATTATTCAAGTCACTAGACCTGCAGGTTCCGGTAACATCTTTCTCAGATTTCTTGAGACCTGCTATGATATTATCCTCGAAAGGCATATTAGCAACTGTAGAAACTGGCATGGAAATGGTGCTCTACATGCTGAAGAAAAACTGGTTTGACTATTCCACTTGCAAAGTAGGAAACAATGGCGCTTTACATCCTGGAGCAATGAGGGATTGGCTCTTGTACTTCAGGTTCTGGAAAAGAAAAACATGTTGGTCTGGCTATGGTGTGCAATATCTTAGCCTAAGGGGCTTTATTTTAAGCTTTCTCTTACGTAGAATTGATCCAGTTCAATGCAAGTCAGTGGGGAAAATACATTGTCCTGGTTTGTTTTTCAAAAGCTGCCTCTGCTCGCAAACGATGCTCATGTCTGCTAGTGTGAACCCTGAAGGCGTGCTCTATAGACAGAAGTGGCGAGACATATATGGACACACAGGCGCAGTAAACTTTCATATGGGAGATTCCGTGATGAATGTCTAGTAAGGGCAGTGCTGTAAATAAACCATGTATGCAGAACCAGCAAAGGGTGTCTAACGTAAGGCAGGGCATACACATCCGTAGATGCAAGCGAAGCAGAGGTGTGCAGCGGCTTGACCGCCAGCACATCCCAGAGGCGCTCTGTTGACCAACCTTAAAACCTGCAGCGGCTGTGTCTGCACTAGTCTACAATCCAGTGCTTGCACGGATGTACACCTCTCTCTCCCCAGTAGGAGGGGGTTGTACAGACAATATACAAAGCCGGACAACACAGTTGCAATAAACAGCTGTCTCAGCAGAGCCCGAGCCCGGGGAAGACCTATTCAGTCCACCGGGAGACCTGCCGGCACATGGCCTGAAGCAGCCATCAGGCTGCACGCAAGCGTGCCTGAAAGCAAGGGGGGAGTTTGACTCCAGCAACACTGTGCCTGAGCAAAACATATCAATCAACACTGCATCCCATTTATTGTGGGCATAAAATAGCAAAACGACAAAATAAAGCAAAATCTTGCAGTATCAGGTTCAATCTGAGCCTGTCGCTGCCTGGCACGGATGTGGGTGCAGGGCTTCTAATCTGATGGGACTTCTTGCTCACTTGAATGTATCAATGGCCATAGTGTCATCTTATGACTATATACAGAAATGGCAACACGACGTTAGCACTGTGAAGTTAAAAGAAGACTAAACAAGCATTAGCAATGCAATAGGACTCGCATTTATGCGAGACCTATTGCATTGAAAATGGGAGTGCGGGCGGGCGCAAGAAGGTACGAGCCCAACCGGGGAGTGCATGGTAAGGGGGCGTGGGGCCCCAAGAAGTCACGAATTGCGGTAGGAGGGTATGGGGGGACGGGAAAACAGTAGTCTGTGCAGTAAAGGGGCCATTAGCCATGTAAGGTTATAAATCACTGACATGACTGTCATGGGGAGGGACTAACAGGCCTAAAACCAATTGGAAGGCAGCATTTACAACCTAAGCCAATGAGGAAGATGGGCCAGAAATTGGGCGAAGCTTCCACACAGCTTCCACACTATAGTGTATACAGCATGCCTCGCAAAGCGATGGCAGCGCAACGCTAGGCTAGACCTAAAAACAACTACAAGTGCTAGAATGAAAACTATTCAGACAGTTTGTCAGCTAGTCTTAAGTTTTTTTAATGGAGCTGGCTCAAGATGCCAGGCTGACTGGTGGGAGATATTGGCATGTGGAGGGTGATAGACACCCACACACTCTCCCTTACCCACAAACAAAAACATGCTGGCCCCAGTGGAGACACACAGGCACTCAGACATGCACTCACTCACATGCCTCTCCCACACATTAAATGACGCCTCCACACACACACCCACATACAACAGCAATGCGTTTTGGTCTTCCTGCATGCCGCAGCCTTTTATTGATTTATCCACCCCCTCTCCTCGCTGTATACACAATAATCCCTTCCCCGTGGTGCCTTGGAGCTTTCACTTAAAAAACGAAACAATCCGGGCACTAGGAGCAGTGACAGTGCCAGCTGTGAGGATCATTTTAGGGGGACGTGTTGCCTGATTGGAGTCAGATGTACAGTTAATGATGGAAGGGGGAGACCACATGATATATCGCAGTTCTGTGCTGTGTGGACTCCGTGCCTCCTCCGTGCATTCTAGTGTTTCCCGGAGAGAGACGATGGGATGAAAGTTACATTACTTTTCATCAGGAGGGTTTGGCAGATTCCGCATGAGAGGTGAAGCAATGAATGGACAGAGGTAGTGACGCACTCTCTCACCTTTAAAAGTGGTTGGACAGAAAGAGACCAGTCATTGCTTGGGTGACTGCAGTTCTCATCTCTGGATGTGAACCACCAAAGAGAGGCCAAGGATTGAAAGGGCCCTCATAAGGAAGAGCGCTTTCACCCTAACAATCGATTCATTGAATAAATGCCAAGCAGTAAATTTGGATTCTGATTGAGGTGACCTATCACCATTGGAAGTGCTTTTTTTGTAGAGAGGCCAAGCATTGAATGGGAATCAATAGCTTTTTGCCCTGCCACCTCCAGAGAGAAAGACAAAGACACAGGAGGTATGGAGAGGGATAGTGTCCCTTCTAAGAATATATGCAGCACCCACACCTTCACCGTCCAATACCCCTTGACCCGGATATGGATCACTTACTCCTTTGCACACCAACCCTCCACACAGTGCTTTCTAACCCCAGTGGCACCTGCAAACACAGACAATAAACCAAGCAACTGAGTTAAACATTACGGCAGGTGATCACTTCTACTCACCCGCCCAGGCCAGCTTCTGGGGAACATGATCCATCTACAGCTGCTTGTCCCCCCAGCCCCAATGGGCTCCTCTGCCCCCCTGTACGTGGTTCTTCGCTTCCGCCTTGCCACCCTCACGCGGCTCCCAGGGCAGGTGGCCGAAGTACCACTCATGCTTGGGGCCGTGCACCAACAGGCAGTGGGCAGTCTCCAGCTTGTAGAGGTCGCTGCCCAGCCCGCGGAGCTCGGACTCCTAGCCCCCGCAGTACTGCGCCCAGTAGGCGGTCAGCAGCTCTCTCAGGCCCAGGCTCAGCTGGAAGATGCCGTCCCAGGAGCTGCGGCTGCAGCAGGCTGCACTGGTCAGCATGGCCCTGAACTCGTCCTCAGGGAGCTGGGACATGGCCTCGGGGCTGAGGTCGGCCTCTGCAGCAGCAGCTTGGAGGCACCGAGCACGTCCTCGGGTGACCGCTTTTCAGGCCGCCGTCCTCAGAGGAGGGACATAAAGTGTCTCCATCTAAATTACAATTTTGTCAGAAAAAAGTGCAATACTTAGGTCATAAGATTGCCAAAGGAATCAGACAATTTACTGCAGAAAGAATTAAAATTATACAGGGAATGCAACCACCAAAAACCCAACGACAAGTAAGAATGTTCCTGGCAATGGTAGGTTACTGTAGACAGTGGATCAGTGGATTTTCACTGATAGCAAAACCATTACAGGGATTAACCAGAGCAGATATCAGAGACCCTATAGTTCTGACCAAAACTGAGATGGAAGCATTTGAACAGCTATAAACAAGCTTGTGTGAAGCACCAGCTTTAGGGATACCGGACTATGAAAAAGAGTTTGAACTGCACTGCAGTGAAAGAGAAGGATGTGCATTGTCAGTATTAGTTCAGAGACCTGGAAAACTGAGAAAGCCAATTGCGTATTTCTCAGCTGTTTTAGACCCAGTTGCAAAAGCGTTGCCAGGTTGCTTGAAAGCAGTAGCAGCTACAAGCGTAAGTCTAGAACAAAGCGAAGGAATAGTGATGGGATTTCCTGTGAGGGTGTATGTACCGCATTCGGTGGCGATTCTCCTCACTAGGACAAAAACACAGTATCTGACCAACAATAGGATGACAAAATACGAGAAAATTATTCTGGGAGCAGAAAATGTAACAATCTCTAGATGTGTAAATGTTAATCCTTCTACGCTATTGCCTGATACCATGGAAACTGAAGTAAGAAATGAGGTTGATCACAAATGCCTAGATGTTCTTGAATACTGTACCAAACCAAGACCAGACATCAGAGACGAGCCATTGCCTGAACCAGACTATGTAATGTTTGTTGATGGTTCGTGCCTGAGAACAAATGAAGGTGTTCTGGGTGCAGCATATGCAGTCTGCACGGTGGCAGATGTATTGGAAGCATCTTGTCTGAAAGGAATTTGTTCTGCTCAAGTAGCAGAGTTGATTGCTTTGATTCGAGCATGTGAACTGGGAAAGGGGATTAAGGTTACCACAGTGACTGATAGTCAGTATGGATTCGGAGTTGTTCATGATTACGGGCAGCTATGGTCCCGAAGAGGTTATTTGACTTCTGTAGGATCACCAATACTTAATGCTGAGTTTGTGAGAATGTTGATAGACGCAATTCAATTGCCTGACAAGATTGCTGTGGTGAAGTGTGCGGCTCACAAAAGGGGGGATGATTATATCACCCGAGGTAACAGGTATGTAGACTCAAATGCAAAATACTGTGCTAAAAATTCTGCATCCATCAATCGGGACAGGGAGAAATAACATGTTATGAGTTCTTTAATGCTAACCACAGTAGCTCAGGATGATTGCTGAAAGTCTGTGCCAGAGATGCCTGATATGGCAGCAATTTAATCCAAACAGAAAAACATTTGTGAGTTTAGGAACCATAGGACGGGAGGGAGGTCCATTTACACGAATGCAGATGGATTTTATTGAACTTCCACCTTGTAACAGA
The DNA here is from genome assembly GCF_964263255.1 of Lissotriton vulgaris. Taxonomy (NCBI): domain Eukaryota; kingdom Metazoa; phylum Chordata; class Amphibia; order Caudata; family Salamandridae; genus Lissotriton; species Lissotriton vulgaris. The sequence continues at coordinate 35,772,068 of NC_141693.1, read as the reverse complement.
CTTAGATATGTTCTAGTGATCATTTGTTTGTTCTTTCGATGGGTTTCTTTCCCCACGAGGAGGAACGATGGGCTAACTGTTGCAAAATTGCTTTTACGTGAAATAATCCCAAGGTTCGGATTTCCAGTAACAATCGAAACTGGTCGCGGACCCCACTTTCAAAATGAACTCATGCAAATGATCTGTAAAGCGCTGGACATTCGTCAGAAGCTGCATTGTGCTTACAGACCTGAGGCTTCAGAGGTAGTTAAACAAGTGAATGGAACAAAAAAAAAAACAGGATTGCAAAAATATGTTTGGCAACAGGACTAAAGTGGCCAGACGCCTTTCCACTTGTTTTGATGACATTGAGAAGTATCCCTGACAAAAAGACTGGATTGAGTCCACATGAGATTTTGATGGGCAGAGTGATGAGGCAAGCATTTGTACCAGTTGATAAATTGTTTACAATTAATGATGACATCATACTGGATTACTGCAAAAACCTGTCTGACGTGGTGACTTCTGTGTTCCATCAGGGGGGAACTGAATCAAACACGAAAGAGAAAAGTCCAGCTCATGATCTAGTTCCTGGAGATTGGGTTTGGATAAAGGTGCATCGCAGAAGAAACTGTTTGGTGCCTCGCTGGCAGAGACCGAGACAGGTCATATTGGTGAGCACCACTGCAGTTAAATGTGCTGGATTGAAAAGATGGGTGCATGCAAGCCATACCATCCGTGTGCCTGAACCTGAGAATCCAAACGAGAAGGTGAAAGCACAACTGATTCTGACTCTGAAGGTGAACCAGAAAGAAGTCCAGATACTGAAGATCAACAAGAATGTCGGCATCTGGAAGTATCAGTGGCTAGCTCTGCATCTGAAGGAGAAGGAGAAACTGTTGAAATACCGAATTCTGAAGATCAATCTGAGATCGAGATTTGGTATGGACTGTCACCAGTAAAGACACTGAGCAAGGTAAAGACAAAACTGGTGATGAAGAGAAAACTGAAGAACAGTCTGAAAGCTCTGGAAGCAGGAACGGAAATCCTGACACTGGAAAAGAGGAAATAACTCACAATAAGGATGAGATTCCAAGTGCCAGCTATGGAGATGTTCCTAACAGAGTGAAAGAACTGTCAGAAGAGAAAACTGATCTTGAAAAAGACATTATAAAGTTTGTCATAAATAAAACTGTTGAAGAGACTGAAAGTGAAACTGATGAAAGTGCAGATGAGACTCCATTGAGAAAGAGTTCAAGAAAAAGGGCTTGGAGAGTGGAGCATAACACCACGGAGCCTAATACAAAAAGAGTTTGTAAAGGAGATAATTGGCCAAAAGAGACTGATGGACTGAGATTTAAACTGGTTAACAAAGCAAGAAAGCTAGAAGATCAAGTAAATAAAATATCTAGTCAAAAGGAGTCATTGGGAAAAAGAATAGAAATCGTTCAAAGGCCAAAAAGAGTGAGAAGACCAAATCAAAAATACAAGTCACCTGAATGGTCCTATATTGTTTTACCTCTGATTGAGGAAGTAAACTGTAGCCAAGAGAACTTATATTGCCCAAAGGCAGTTGGGAAAAGTCAATAAAAGAACTGAATCACAAAGAAAAGTGATAATTGATCAAAGGTATAAGGTAAAGACAAGACTTGAAGTCCTGATATAGGGGGAACATTGTAAGTGGAAGGCAAAAGCCTATAGGTGACAAAAGGTTAAAGAAAACTTTTAGAAAAATCGCTGTGTAAAAAGAAAAAAAAAAGTATGTTGAGTAATGATCATAAAACGAAATGTTCTATTTTTAGAAAATGGTGCAGATCATGTTTAATATGTATAGGATTACTAATACTGATATGAATAATCTTAGCAATTGTCATTCCTTTCCGGGATAACTTAGTGAAATTGAAATATAATGTGAGTTCAAGTGAACAAAATGTGCAGTCAAAGTCTAATAAGCAGCATGTATATAGACCGGAAATACATCAGGATAGATCCATAAGTGATTTTACTAAGAACACACTCTCAAGGTTATTGTTTGAATATGTTAAGACTATGGATGCCAGTGGCTGCTATGTTTGTGTAAAATTACCTGCATCTGTTTCAGAAGGGGTGACGTATCAGCATCTTCCACTTACATAAGGTATCAAGTGTAGTGTGATTGCAAGCCTGTTTTATCAAACAGGGAAGCTAGAATTTCAATATTCAAATTCAGATGAAGTATTTGCTAAGCAAAAAATTGATAGTGTTCTAAATAGAATGAAACCTGCCAAAGTAATGGGAGAATTCTTTTTGGAAATAGATGAATTGAGTCAGGAGTATGCCTTCAAAAATAATTTGACATGTAAAATGAGAGTTGAGGAGAAAGCATTTCTAGATATGGTTGAAGAAAGAAGAATTGCTTATAAACGCAGTGAAAAGGTAAAACATGAGAAATCCAAATAGTGGACATTTGAAGATGAAAACATTGATGATAGAAATGTGAATGTGGCTATAAATATAGATACTCCATTGTTAGGGAAATTTTGTATAAGAAGAGATAACACTGTGTATGACAATTATTTTTGGGGAGTGAGTCAATGTAAAGACACCTATAGAATTTTAGGGAGTTGGGGATTTAAAGAGGGAAAAGATCCAGTTTTTCCTGGTATATATTTTATCTGTGGGAACAAAGGGTCTGGTCTTTCCAAAAATCTTTCATGTAGATAGGGGTACTAATGGAATACATGAGATAGGTAAACCTTTAAGTCGCAGGAAAAGAGAGAGTGTAATAGAAATAATAGGTGATATTTTTGGAACACTGATACCAGCAGTGGGAGTTTCGTTCAGTGCAAACAGAATTTGAAGATTATCAACAATAGTAGATCATTTGTCAACAGACACAACAGGTGGATTCTTAACGTTAAAGAGTGAAATGGTTGCTATGAGAGCTATGGTAATGCAAAATCGTCTTGCTCTTGATATAATTTTATTTAACAACAAGGGGTGGTGATGGACAGAGTTTCTGAATTAAGCAGAATACTCTCACCCAATCAAGAGATCAGGGCTAGATCCAACACCGTTTTTTAGCTCACTGCACCATCCCAGCTCAGAACCTGGCTATATGCAAATTAGTCTGTTCCTGTCCCAGTGCATGATGGGAACAGGGCAAACCAAACTACCAAGCCAATTCTTACACTGGGAAGGAAACAAGCTTCCGGGGACCGGTTTCTGGCATTTCAGCCGTCGTCGGCCCGGCTTGCTTGAATCCTGATGGTGCAATGAGCAAGGGACTCACATCTGAGTATACCCTTCCACGCTTAGGGTGGACAAATTATTTAACAACAAGGGGTGGTGATGGACAGAGTTTCTGAATTAAGCAGAATACTCTCACCCAGTCAAGCGATCAGGACTAGATCCAACACTGTTTTTTAGCTCACTGCACCATCCCAGCTCAGAACCTGGCTATATGCAAATTAGTCTGTTCCTGTCCCAGTGCATGATGGGAACAGGGCAAACCAAACTACCAAGCCAATTCTTACACTGGGAAGGAAACAAGCTTCCGGGGACCGGTTTCTGGCATTTCAGCCGTCGTCGGCCCGGCTTGCTTGAATCCTGATGGTGCAATGAGCAAGGGACTCACATCTGAGTATACCCTTCCACGCTTAGGGTGGACAAAATATTTAACAACAAGGGGTGGTGATGGACAGAGTTTCTGAATTAAGCAGAATACTCTCACCCAGTCAAGCGATCAGGACTAGATCCAACACTGTTTTTTAGCTCACTGCACCATCCCAGCTCAGAACCTGGCTATATGCAAATTAGTCTGTTCCTGTCCCAGTGCATGATGGGAACAGGGCAAACCAAACTACCAAGCCAATTCTTACACTGGAAAGGAAACAAGCTTCCGGGGACCGGTTTCTGGCATTTCAGCCGTCGTCGGCCCGGCTTGCTTGAATCCTGATGGTGCAATGAGCAAGGGACTCACATCTGAGTATACCCTTCCACGCTTAGGGTGGACAAAATATTTAACAACAAGGGGTGGTGATGGACAGAGTTTCTGAATTAAGCAGAATACTCTCACCCAGTCAAGCGATCAGGACTAGATCCAACACTGTTTTTTAGCTCACTGCACCATCCCAGCTCAGAACCTGGCTATATGCAAATTAGTCTGTTCCTGTCCCAGTGCATGATGGGAACAGGGCAAACCAAACTACCAAGCCAATTCTTACACTGGAAAGGAAACAAGCTTCCGGGGACCGGTTTCTGGCATTTCAGCCGTCGTCGGCCCGGCTTGCTTGAATCCTGATGGTGCAATGAGCAAGGGACTCACATCTGAGTATACCCTTCCACGCTTAGGGTGGACAAAATATTTAACGACAAGGGGTGGTGATGGACAGAGTTTCTGAATTAAGCAGAATACTCTCACCCAGTCAAGAGATCAGGGCTAGATCCAACGCCGTTTTTTAGCTCACTGCACCATCCCAGCTCAGAACCTGGCTATATGCAAATTAGTCTGTTCCTGTCCCAGTGCATGATGGGAACAGGGCAAACCAAACTACCAAGCCAATTCTTACACTGGGAAGGAAACAAGCTTCCGGGGACCGGTTTCTGGCATTTCAGCCGTCGTTGGCCCGGCTTGCTTGAATCCTGATGGTGCAATGAGCAAGGGACTCACATCTGAGTATACCCTTCCACGCTTAGGGTGGACAAAATATTTAACGACAAGGGGTGGTGATGGACAGAGTTTCTGAATTAAGCAGAATACTCTCACCCAGTCAAGAGATCAGGGCTAGATCCAACGCCGTTTTTTAGCTCACTGCACCATCCCAGCTCAGAACCTGGCTATATGCAAATTAGTCTGTTCCTGTCCCAGTGCATGATGGGAACAGGGCAAACCAAACTACCAAGCCAATTCTTACACTGGGAAGGAAACAAGCTTCCGGGGACCGGTTTCTGGCATTTCAGCCGTCGTCGGCCCGGCTTGCTTGAATCCTGATGGTGCAATGAGCAAGGGACTCACATCTGAGTATACCCTTCCACGCTTAGGGTGGACAAAATATTTAACAACAAGGGGTGGTGATGGACAGTTTCTGAATTAAGCAGAATACTCTCACCCAGTCAAGCGATCAGGACTAGATCCAACACTGTTTTTTAGCTCACTGCACCATCCCAGCTCAGAACCTGGCTATATGCAAATTAGTCTGTTCCTGTCCCAGTGCATGATGGGAACAGGGCAAACCAAACTACCAAGCCAATTCTTACACTGGGAAGGAAACAAGCTTCCGGGGACCGGTTTCTGGCATTTCAGCCGTCGTCGGCCCGGCTTGCTTGAATCCTGATGGTGCAATGAGCAAGGGACTCACATCTGAGTATACCCTTCCACGCTTAGGGTGGACAAAATATTTAACAACAAGGGGTGGTGATGGACAGAGTTTCTGAATTAAGCAGAATACTCTCACCCAGTCAAGCGATCAGGACTAGATCCAGCACTGTTTTTTAGCTCACTGCACCATCCCAGCTCAGAACCTGGCTATATGCAAATTAGTCTGTTCCTGTCCCAGTGCATGATGGGAACAGGGCAAACCAAACTACCAAGCCAATTCTTACACTGGAAAGGAAACAAGCTTCCGGGGACCGGTTTCTGGCATTTCAGCCGTCGTCGGCCCGGCTTGCTTGAATCCTGATGGTGCAATGAGCAAGGGACTCACATCTGAGTATACCCTTCCACGCTTAGGGTGGACAAAATATTTAACGACAAGGGGTGGTGATGGACAGAGTTTCTGAATTAAGCAGAATACTCTCACCCAGTCAAGAGATCAGGGCCAGATCCAACGCCGTTTTTTAGCTCACTGCACCATCCCAGCTCAGAACCTGGCTATATGCAAATTAGTCTGTTCCTGTCCCAGTGCATGATGGGAACAGGGCAAACCAAACTACTAAGCCAATTCTTACACTGGGAAGGAAACAAGCATCCGGGGACCGGTTTCTGGCATTTCAGCCGTCGTCGGCCCGGCTTGCTTGAATCCTGATGGTGCAATGAGCAAGGGACTCACATCTGAGTATACCCTTCCACGCTTAGGGTGGACAAAATATTTAACAACAAGGGGTGGTGATGGACAGAGTTTCTGAATTAAGCAGAATACTCTCACCCAGTCAAGAGATCAGGGCTAGATCCAACACCGTTTTTTAGCTCACTGCACCATCCCAGCTCAGAACCTGGCTATATGCAAATTAGTCTGTTCCTGTCCCAGTGCATGATGGGAACAGGGCAAACCAAACTACCAAGCCAATTCTTACACTGAGAAGGAAACAAGCTTCCGAGGACCGGTTTCTGGCATTTCAGCCGTCGTCGGCCCGGCTTGCTTGAATCCTGATGGTGCAATGAGTAAGAGACTCACATCCCTTGCTCACTGCACCATAACGATTCAAGCTATCCAGGTCGAAGACGGCTGTAATGCCAGAAACCGGTCCCCGGAAGCTTGTTTCCTTTCCAGTTAAGGCATTAGTGTGAATGAGTGTGTGGCTCACGGTGTAGAGCAGGCAGACCCGGAAGCTGAGGTCAGACCCGGGACCAGGGTTCAATTCCCGACGCGGCAGGGTCTTGAGCTCAAATGTCCACGGACTCGATAATTCTCGCTTCGGTGCCTGCTCTAATCATGGGTTCTCACTCTGCAACTCTGGGCATTAAGCTTGCTTAATCTCCACAACGGCCCCCCTGCGGCGGGATGCCTGGCTTTCACCTTGGGGATGCCCTGTAGGGGCTATCTCACAGGGAAAAGCCAGGACGGGTTCCCAAGGCAAGCGCCGGGAAACCTCCGGGTAGCTGTGCGCTCAATAAATGCAATAAAAATAATAATAATAATAATAAGCCGGGCCGAAGACGGCTGTAATGCCAGAAACCGGTCCCCGGAAGCTTGTTTCCTTTCCAGTTAAAGAATTGGCTTGGTAGTTTGGTCTGCCCTGTTCCCATGATGCACTGGGCCAGGGACAGACTAGTTTGCATATAGCCAGGTTCTTCTGAGCTGGGATGGTGCAGTGAGCTAAAAAACGGTGATGGATCAAGCCCTGATCTGTTGACTGGGTAGGAGTATTCCGCTTAATTCAGATACTCTGTACATCACCACCCCCTTTTCTGAATCGTTTTGTCCACCACAAGGGTGGAAGGGTATACTCAGACGTGAGTCCCTTGCTCATTGCACCATCAGGATTCAAGCAAGCCGGGCCGAAGACGGCTGTAATGCCAGAAACCGGTCCCTGGAAGCTTGTTTCCTTTCCAGTTAAAGAATTGGCTTGGTAGTTTGGTCTGCCCTGTTCCCATGATTCACTGGGCCAGGGACAGACTAATTTGCATATAGCCAGGTTCTGAGCTGGGATGGTGCAGTGAGCTAAAAAACGGTGATGGATCAAGCCCTGATCTGTTGAATGGGTAGGAGTGTTCTGCTTTATTCAGATACTCTGTCCATCACCACCCCCTTTTCTGAATCGTCTTGATATAATTTTAGCAAAAGAAGGAGGAGTTTGTGGAATTTTAGAGGTACAACACTGTTGCACCTATATTCCAGATAAAAGTCAAAATATTGAAAAGTACATTACAAATATTACAGAGTTGCATAGAGAAATTGAGCAACTGGAGGTTTGAGGTGTTCTTGAACGACTTGGTAAAAGTCTTTCAGCAGTTAAACATTGGTTTCAATAAATAGGTAGTTCAATTATAGGTAATATACTAATTCCAGTAACAATAACAGTATTAGTGATTCTGATGATAAGATTATGTTGCATATATAGAAAGAGAAGGAATATTAGAAAATCGATAAAGAAGGCAATTCAAGAAAGACGAGAAAGGGAAAAAGAAAACTGTGATATAGAGATGGAGGAATTTCGAGAAAAGGTATTTAAAGAAACCAAAGAAAAGGATACAAAAGTATAAGCCATATTAATCTGAAGAGCTCGAAACATGTTTTGTTAAAATTTTGCAAACTTTTGGGAGATATTTGGTGATAAAATCACCAGAATAGGGAGTTGATGGAGCGAGGTGGGAAAACAACATTTTGTACACCCCTCGTGAAATCATTTCCTCATAACAGTAACCTTTCTTAGTTGTGTGGTGTGGAAAATATTAACCAGCGTAGTATAGAATGCACACACAAATACACGTGGGAGTACTAATCTGCTTGCATGAAGAAATATAACTAACTAATTAATGTTGTTGTCGTGATGTAAAATAATGCAAAGCTTTGAAGTAAATCATAGCTGCATAAATGTGCTTTTTGTGCATGTATTTTTGGCAAATTCTGAAGGATAAGTGAGTATAAATTGCATTTATGTGGCTTGTTTGCTAGGTAATAACTAACAGGGAAACCTTAGTATGGGGGGGGGGGTAAAAAGAAGTGTTAAACTTCAAGAATTAACATTTATTTGTGTTTGTTTCTATGATAGTTCCCATTCTGGCTCGTGAGGCCTACTTAAAAATTGAGGTTTTCGACTACTACGACAGTGAAAGAAACTGCCCATGCGTGGTGTAGGCCGAGATAAAATGTGAGATGCTTGTGCAGGAACAAAATGAGTTCAAGGACAATGAGCCCTGGAAGTCGTGATGACTGCCAAAAGAATGAAAGTTTGAGTTACTGAACTTGAGAAAAGTACATGGAGTTGACAGTTGAGGATGTGCCTAGGCCAAAGACTTTCTTAAACAAAGGACTCTTTAAAATTCGGCTGACACGTCGGAAATTGGATGATAAAGTGATGAGATGATGCTCCTCCACCCCAAAATTTGTCCAATCAGAATCTGAGTTCATATTGACAGTTACTTTTTAGATAGATAAAGTTAGTGAAAAAGTGTATAAAAACCCCTGACTTTACTTAAAATTATGCTTCTCTTCGATTTCCTCCTGAGATGCTGTTGGAATGCTGATTTTCCTGAGATGTAAGATTTTCTTGAATAAATGTTTGTTTCTTTGAATGAGAACTGAGCCTTAGATGAGGGTATTAGTTAGGGAAGTTAGGAGAAAATGAATTTTGGGAACTATCTGTCTTTTGCTAAATACTTGCGTTCTGAAACCTAAATAATAATGTCTGTTTCTGAGTTTCTGAAATGAAATGAACATAACAGTTTAAGATAAACTTTCTTCTTTAAAGTTACTTTAAATAAAAAAAAATAATAAAGTGAATAAATGTCAGACATGCTAAAGTTTGCTTTTAATAACAATTAGACAAATGGAGAATTAAGCTGGTCTTGTGTTTTCCTACGCCTAATTTTTACCGGCAGATTCGTCGACCATAATGGTGGTGTGTCTGAATAAAATGTCTTGTTAATAAACCATGGTAAAACTCATTCAAACCGCAGGTGTAAATAGTATAAATATTTGGTTTTGATTTAGACACTCCGCCATGATACAGCAGCCCTCCTTTGAATTTCACTGATCCATGAAGTTCGATGTAAGTGTTTTGTGAGAAACTCGCAGTGTTATGGGGCCCACTGATGAGTAGATGTAGGATTTGGTACTTCAGGGAAAGGTGATATGGTTTTAGGAAATATTTCTGGAGTAGCGCTGCATCACAGTGCTGCAGGCAGGAGACGGGCAGCAAGGGCGGTGTAGGCCGCAGGGCCACGTTGGGCTTTGCATTTGTGACAGCATGGCCGGCTTCCCACCCTGGGCTTTGAGCACAGCCCAGCCCTGGGTCTTGAGCGCGCCTCAGCCACGGAGACCAGCTGGCCCTCGAAGACCTCCTGTGGCACCTCCCAGGCCGCCCCATCGTCTAGCCACTGCCACAGAGGTTTCTCAGTCAGCAAGTGTGCATCCATGGCCGCTGTGAGACAATGGACAGTGGGAGGGGGGCAGGAACATAGGGAATGCAGACAACGGGAGGAGGCGGGAACAAAGTAAAGCACAACATGAAACTAAAAAGAAAGTACACCTACAGTGTAACAACCAAGTAAAGGGGCCAGTAGCCATGGGAGGATACAACTAAAGACATGGCCGTACTAAGCAGGGACTAACAAGCCTATCTGGGAATCAGAAGACAGCATTTAAGAAGGACAAAGACACAAGCCAATGACAAATATGGGTGGGGGAGTAGCGTTGCTTCTCTCCCATACTAAACTACCACAGATCATCCCCTGACCAGCGCTTACGCGCTGGCTCAGGCTCGACCTAAAAACAAACCACATCTGGCTCTCATCGCAGTGTGTCAATTCTTAATTTCTGTCAATGTATTTTATTATTTATTTATTTCCATGTTCTAGTGAGCACATGCCATGGGCTGTGTGCCATTCAACTCTCTCTTGGGTTCCCACTCACTTATAACATTAAAACACTTGCAATGGTACTTTAAAAGAACTGCGTTCTGTGCCATTCCTTGACCAATGTAAAACCGTGACCTGTCTTGATAAACCCTCCCACCTCCCACATCGCCTTTCCCAACTTGAAGCAAAGGTTTCCTCTCCCAGCGCAAACAGTTATGTAATATTCCTTGCTGTCTTTCTGGTCCTGGATACCTTTTGTGCAGTGCCGGAATGACAGTAAGGAACCTAGAATGTTGTGGGGTTTATTATGACGCTGGAGTTTTGGCAGTTGGAGTTGATTTTCGTTGCGGAGGCTGTGTTTCGTTACGGGCAGCTCTGCTCTACATTAGAACATAAATAAATTAAAATGTGTCAACGTTACCTGTGTGAGGTTGTTCCTCTAGTTACCAAACTTCTTTGTTGGCGACGAGTTGTGCAGAGCTGCCAAAGAACCTGCGCCAGAAGAACTCTCAGGTTAGGTTCAATATCGCAGAAACCATTTGGACTAGCATCAGCGGCATCGGTCTTTCAAAGAATCATGTTTCATTTACTCAAATGTATAGAGGGCTTTGTTGCATTCCAAGACAATGTACTCGAGAGGAGCACAATTTCATACTAAATCGTATCCTTCTGTTCTCCAGAATGGTGTCCACCTGCTTTGGGAGCACCAGGATTCTCAGGAAAATGTCTCAATTTCTCTCTTTAACTTCTCGAAAGCAGGCAGTCGTCACCTTAGAGTTATCTTGACTGCATTATTGTAATGCCCTCTATTTGGGCATTAACAAAGGGCTTGTTCATCATCTGCAGCTGGTAGAGAAAGCTACGGCCAGGCTGGGGATGGGCCTTCCTAAATCCCATTCAGTCTCGGCTTCTATCAGTAAGCTGCATTGGCTCCCTTTAAACCAAAGAATTCTGTTTAAAGCTCTATGTGTTACTCACAAGGCTTTCTACAATCAAGGTTTGGAAGGCATTATAGGGCTCTTCCGGTGAAATGCTCCTATCAAGCAGCTAAGATCTGCCAGTAAAAAACTGTTGGTAGTCCACAGGTATAAGAGAGCCAGATGGGGGGGGGAGGGGGTAGTGGCCAGAGTCTTCATGTGCTCGACTTTACTTTAGCTCTTCATTAGCAAACTGGACACCATTGTCAGAAATCTCATTGACGGCACCAGAACTGGGTTCCAACACAAATTTAATTTCTGGCCACTTGGAATATAAAAAAAACTGCAACTAAAGCAAAACTGTCTCAGCAACCTATTGAAAGGACCACTAAATCAACACCGATTTTCTCCCAAGCTCTTGCAGGATACTCAATGGGTTGAAGAGGTCGAGAAATTTCTTAAGGCGGATGGTGACAAACATTTGAAGATGGCTCTTTATCAGCCCCAATGTAATGGTAAAGTCGAGCGCATGAACCGTGTTCTTGTGCATTGCATTCAGTGGGCAGTTGACAACAGGTGTGTGGTGGTTAATGCGGTTAGGTCCATACTATGTTTTTACCACACATCTTCCCATTTTAGCACCCAAATTTCCCCATTTGAGATGCTAAGAGGAAGGAAGCCTGCTACTAAGCTGTGCCCGGGCTGGATGTCTAAGTGGGTCAAGTTTGGTGTTGATTTGAGTCTTTGGGATGAAAGAGCGAGGTTGAACGTAAGTAAATCTCAATCCAAACAGAAAGAGAATTTTGACAGCCGTAATAGAGTCACACATTGAGGTGGGTAACAAGGTGTTTATCAAAAAAGGAAATGTTGTTAAAAAATGCGGGAAGAATTATGAATTATGATGGTCCTTGTTCGACCTGGCACCATTGGCATGGGGCTCCCTTCCATTTTTGCTACGCCTCTGTGAGGTTTGGTACAGCTGGGAAAGCTAATAACCAGAGAGGAACGTATAGTGGTACTGAAGATTTATTCAAGCTTGGTGCGTTACAGAACTTTCAAATAAAAAGGCAAAGTAGGTTCCTCCGTCAGGCCAGGGATTCCGGATGGTACGTCTGCTTCTTACTCCCCGATGGCGTGGCGTGGAAGGGAAAAGAAAGAAAGCCACATTACTGGACTGTTTCCCCTATCTGATACGTGGAGGGGTAGGACAAGGGCGTGAGAGAACACCAGGGACCACCACCGTCTGAAGTGCTTCTACACCGAGGCTATACCGTCCCGACCCCGTAACCTCAGCCGCCCCTTTAAGCCGTTCCTCCCTCTTGGTGAAACAGACCCCGTATACGAGCTCGTACCTTGCGGTGCCACACTTCTCCAGGTGAAGTGTGGCTGGGCGAAGCGTGGTATCGTTGGCCTCCTGGCTTTCCTGTCGTCGGTTTCTCCCCGTCTCCTGCTGATGTTTCCTCGAGCACTTCGGTTCCGGGTTCCTTCCGACCAGCGGCGAAGACGTCCGATGCTTCCGGTGCTGCTCCGGCGTTCGCGCCCTTCTCTTCGAACCCTCGCGTTATCAGCGCCGTCCTGGAAGATGATTGGTCAACTGGTGATGACGTCGCTGCCGGAGGCGCCGCCTCGGTGTAAGCCCAGGCGGCTGTGGAAGGCGCACGAACATCCTGTGTCCGCCGAGGCGGAAACGAAGAAGGACAAACATCAGTAGCAGAGTCGAGGCAGGTAGGAAGCCCCTGAACATCAGTATCAGAGTCGTGGCAGGCAGTAGCCCCCTGACACATCCTCCCCCCAGGATTTCCCCGATCGGGGGAAAGAGGAAAGCGGGACAGAAAGTCAGCGTTGCCCTGATCACGCCCCTTGCGATGACGGACCTCTATCTGAAATGGCTGGAGTGCAAGGAACCACCGCAGGATGCGGTCGTTGTGGCCACGATTACGCTGCAACCAAGTCAAAGGGGCATGATCCGTATACAGAACAAAAGGACGACCCTCAAGATAGTATCGAAGTTTTTCCACACTCCAGCGGACAGCCAAACACTCCTTTTCAATGGTGGAATAAGCCTGTTCCCTGGGGAAAAGTTTACGGCTGATAAAAAGTACCGGCCTCTCAAGTCCGTCTGAATCTTCCTGTGAAAGGACAGCCCCAATACCCACCCCAGAGGCATCCGTTTGAAGAATGAAGGGTCTCCTATAGTCAGGTGACACCAACACAGGAGACGTTGTGAGGACATTCTGCAAGGCCTGAAAGGCGGTCGACTCTTTAGGACCAGGGGCAGGTAGCCTTGGAGACGACTGCGTCTTCCGTAACAAGTCCGTGAGGGGTCCTGCCAATTCAGCAAATTGTGGAATAAACCGCCTGTAGTATCCCACTAGACCCAAGAAAGCCCTCAATTCCCTCTTGGTCTTGGGATAGGAAAGGTCCTGAATGGCTTTGACTTTCTCAGTCTGCGGCTCAATTAGTCCATTACCAAGTACATACCCCAAGTATTTCACTTTCTTGAAGGCGACTCGGGTTTTTTTGGCATTGATGTGAAACCCTGAATCGCGGAGACTGGAGAGTATATTCTCCAGATGCACTTTATGGTCCTCCCACGTTTTGCTAAAGACCACAATGTCGTCCAAATAAGCGGATGAATACTGCTGATGTGAAGACAGGACAGTGTCCATAGCTCTTTGGAACGTGGCCGGGGCTCCATGAAGGCCAAAAGGAAGAACAGTGAAGTGAAAATGACCTGAGGGTGTAGAAAAAGCAGTTTTCTCCTGATCTGCAGGATGTAGTGGAATCTGCCAATAGCCCTTGGTGAGATCAATGGTTGTAATGTATTGGGCCTCACCAAGACGCTCCAACAGTTCATCCACACGAGGAAGCGGATAGGCATCCTGCTTGGAAACCCTGTTCACAGCTCGAAAGTCAATGCAAAAACGGATACTTCCATCCGGTTTTGGAACTAAAACCACCGGAGAGCACCAGTTGCTTTTCGAGGGAACAATGACGCCAGAACGTAGCATCTGGTTAATTTCATCCTGAAAGGCCTGTCTACGGGCCTCCGGTATTCTGTAGGGCTTTTGTTTCACTACCGTACCCTGGGGAGTGGGAATCGTGTGAACAGCAATGTTGGTCTTCCCGGGTTCGTCAGAAAATACATCCTTGTATTGCAGCAATAAAGCCATAATTTCTTCCTTTTGAGTTTCCGTTATTTCAGGATTAACAGGGGTGCTATGCACTGTATGAGGGACATTTTCCACAGTGTGTATTGACTGGGGAGGTTTACCCAACCATTTTTTAAGGAGATTGATGTGGTACATCTGTGTCTTATTCCTATTCAGTCTTAACACATAGGTGGTCTTCCCTATTTTTCTGACAATTTCAAAAGGACCTTGCCACTCTTTTTTTAGTTTGTGAGTGGAGGAGGGTAACAATACCAAAGCCCAGTCACCTATATCTAATTCCCTCCATTTCTTTCCCCTATCGTAGAAGGTTTTTTGTTTCTTTTGGGCTATCGACAACTGTTCATGGGCCAGTGTTCTGAGTTTGTGGAGTCTCGACTGTAGTTGCCGTGTATAGTCCAAGAGAGCCTCGGCTTCCTGAACCCCTTCCTTTTCCCAGCTATCCTTCGTAATTTCGAGCAAGGTTCTGGGAGCCCGACCAAACAATAATTCAAACGGGGATGTACCCAGACTGGCTTGTTTCTGACTTCGAAGGACAAAAAGGGCTAACGGCAACAATTGGTCCCAATTCTTACCATCCCCGGACAGAAGTTTCTTTAAGGTCAGTTTTAAACTGCCATTATATCGCTCGACCAGGCCATCTGTCTGGGGATGATATACGGAGGTTTTGATATGTTTGACTCCTAGTTGCTTACAAACTTGGGCCATGAGTTTTGAAACAAATGGGGTTCCCTGGTCAGTAATGATTTCCCGAGGAAAACCCATCCTGGAAAACACTTCTATCAACTTCTGGGCAATGGCCGCCGAAGTTGCTGCTCTAAGAGGGAAGGCCTCAGGATATCGAGTGGCATAATCAACCAAGACTAGGGCATATAAATGTCCTTTAGTTGATTTTGGTAAGGGTCCAATAAGGTCCATCCCAATCCTGTCAAATGGCTTTCCGATGATGGGAAGGGGGTTCAATGGAACCGCTGGAGGGACATATGGATTCCTGCGCTGACATATTTGACATTCTTGGCAGTAACGTTGTATTTGAGCATATACCCCTGGCCAGAAGAAATGCTTCAAAATAGCCTGTCCTGTCTTTTCGGCTCCTGAGTGTCCTGCCAACAAATGCGCATGTGCAAAAAACAGGATTTGGTCTCTAAAGTCTACAGGAACCAAGAGTTGGGGCGTATCATCGGGTTTGGCTCCTCTATACAACAACCCGTTTTTTTCAATAAACGTGGGAAATGTTCTCTGAGAAGGGTCTTGACCAGAACGGGCGATCTGCCAAGCGTTAGAGAGAGTAGCGTCATTTAACTGTGCTGTTCTAAAATGGGTGTCTCTAGCCCAGGGTTCAGGTACCAGGAGTGCATTCCGGGGATCGGTTTGCAAAGCGTCTTTCAACAAGATAGAAAATCCCGGATTGTCAGTGCCTATAATGACTGGTTCTGGCAGAGAAGGCATTACTCCCACCACTACCTCAGTTACGGACCCTGCTGCCGTGCACAAATTAACAGTGGCTAGGGGATATTCCTTAACGTCTCCATGAACACAACGTATATGTACAGTTTTCCCTGCCATGAAACACGAAGGAGGAACTAACTCTTGGCGGACCACCGAGTGTTTACACCCTGAATCTAATAGGGCCCTTACTACTTTCCCATGTATGGTGACACTTACGTAAAACACTGGTCCGGTCTCTTCTGCAAAGAGAAGAGAATATGGTGCATAACTGACATCCATGGGTTCTTCCTCCCTCTCTTTCGGCTTCTTTCTACAAAATCTCGCTATGTGTCCCCACTCTCCGCAATCATAGCACTGAGGTCCCTGAGTGGGTTGTACTTCCGGTTTGGGAAAACGTGGCCGTTGTGGTTCAAAGAGGGGTTTTACAAACTTTCTCTCATTTCTCACTGGTATAGGTTTCAAGGGTTTTTCCGGTTCTTTCACCGGGGGTCGACCTTGAGCACGGGAGTAAGAAGTGGCCATTTCAATGGCATGCTCAAGAGTCAATCCCGCGTGTTGTTTCAGCCAGCGTTGTGTACCATACGGAAGGGCCTCTAAAAATTGTTCGAGGTAGATTTTATTCATCACGTCCTCTATATTACCCTCATGTGGTTTCAACCATAGGTCGGCAGCTGCTTTGAGTTTGTAAAATAAAGTTTTAGGGAGATCCCCTGGGGTACCTCGTTCCTGTCGGAATTTGAGTCTGTGCGTTTCTTCATCAACGCCGAGTCGATCCAATATATATTTTTTTACGACAGCATACCCTACAGTCCCATCTCTATTAACTGTTTGATAAGCGGACTGGGCGTCACCGGTTAATAACGGTGCAAGATAGAACGGCCACCTATCCCCCGGCCAGGCACTGGCTCTGGCAGCCCTTTTAAAGTTCAGGAAGAAAGCCAAAGGATTGTCACCTGGCGTGAATTTTTGTAACGGAACAACGGGGCCAGGTGCGTGGCTTCTACCTTGTCCTAATACTGCCAAAAGTTGATTCTGTCCCTCGGCCAATTTCACGAGATTATCAACTTGAGCCTGCATGGCATTGGAGAAAGTGGTACGGTCGGTGTCAGCCTGAGTAGCGGTCTGACCTATGGCCCACTCGAGTTTTGTCTGAGCTTCCTTCATTTGTTGAATTAAAGCTTCCATCTTGTATCAGAGGACGGTTCAAATGAGGATCCGAGTCACGGCACCACTTGTGAGGTTTGGTACAGCTGGGAAAGCTAATAACCAGAGAGGAACGTATAGTGGTACTGAAGATTTATTCAAGCTTGGTGCGTTACAGAACTTTCAAATAAAAAGGCAAAGTAGGTTCCTCCGTCAGGCCAGGGATTCCGGATGGTACGTCTGCTTCTTACTCCCCGATGGCGTGGCGTGGAAGGGAAAAGAAAGAAAGCCACATTACTGGACTGTTTCCCCTATCTGATACGTGGAGGGGTAGGACAAGGGCGTGAGGGAACACCAGGGACCACCACCGTCTGAAGTGCTTCTACACCGAGGCTATACCGTCCCGACCCCGTAACCTCAGCCGCCCTTTTAAGCCGTTCCTCCCTCTTGGTGAAACAGACCCCGTATACGAGCTCGTACCTTGCGGTGCCACACTTCTCCAGGTGAAGTGTGGCTGGGCGAAGCGTGGTATCGTTGGCCTCCTGGCTTTCCTGTCGTCGGTTTCTCCCCGTCTCCTGCTGATGTTTCCTCGAGCACTTCGGTTCCGGGTTCCTTCCGACCAGCGGCGAAGACGTCCGATGCTTCCGGTGCTGCTCCGGCGTTCGCGCCCTTCTCTTCGAACCCTCGCGTTATCAGCGCCGTCCTGGAAGATGATTGGTCAACTGGTGATGACGTCGCTGCCGGAGGCGCCGCCTCGGTGTAAGCCCAGGCGGCTGTGGAAGGCGCACGAACATCCTGTGTCCGCCGAGGCGGAAACGAAGAAGGACAAACATCAGTAGCAGAGTCGAGGCAGGTAGGAAGCCCCTGAACATCAGTATCAGAGTCGTGGCAGGCAGTAGCCCCCTGACAGCCTCATGTATTTTTCCTGGTGTTAAAAGCTTTGGGCACTGTGCCACTGCTGTCCAGTGCCACAGTGCAAGTGCTTCCTATTGTAAATGTATGTATTCATTGGTGATTCCATGATTGACAGTTTTTTTATGTTAGACCTGGCACCTTGGCGTGAGTCTCCCTTCCCATTTTTTGCTGATGTGCCTCAGATGTTTTGCTGGTGTTAGCTGCTCAGGCCACTGCGCCACGGCCAATCCGTGCCACAGTGCAAGTGCTCCCAATGTAAAGTTTATACATTAATTGATTTCCATGATTGGCTTATTTGGTTTACTATCAGACCCCAGTAAGGTGCACCAGGAGTGCCAGGGCTTGTAAATACAAATACTGCTAGTGGGCCTGCAGCGCTGGTTGCGCCACCCACAGAAGCAGCCTTTTAAAATGTGTCTAAGGTCTGCCATTGCAGAACCTCTGTGCAGTCTGGTACTGTCATGCTGGCTAGGCAAGTGCACACACTTGCCAGCCTCTAAACCTTCCCTTTACTTCATGTGAGTCACCCCTATGGTAGGCCCAAGGGCAGGGTGCATTGTAAGCATAAGGTAGGACATGCCCTGATGTGTGTGGCATGTCCTTATAGTGAATTACAGCCATTTTCGTTTTTCACTATTGTAAGGCTACCTGCTCTTATAGGCCAGAATGGGCTGTTGGAATTATTACACTATATAATCCTAACAGACTCAGGGGAGCATGGTGGAAAGTCAAGCTTAGTATGCCTGAAATCAGAATAATAAAATACTCTTTTAGTAAAGTTTATTTTAATATCCTGTGTTTGCAAATGCTACTTTTCGAAAGTTAGCATTTGCTTGCCTAACCATTTCAGCCCGCCTCTGCCAGGATGTGTATCTGCTGTCTGGGTTGAGTGAGTGACATGGCTGGGGATGACAGGTGGTGAATGGAGGGATTACACCAGAATGGGTGGTGGGAGTGCCCCTTGACTCTGAATAGTGCTGTGCTCTGCCACCACAATGCTGGCTCCACCTCCTGGGGAGCGACTGATGACTCTGCCCGACACCTGGCCCAGGAAGAGGGAGGACTGTCAACAGAGTACTCCTGGCTGCCCCTGTCATCACAATGCTGGCTCCACCTCCTGCGCAGCGTCTGCTGTCCCTGCCCCACACCCTGAAAGGAGAAGGCAAAGTCTGAACAACAAAGTGCTCCAGGACTGAAAAGGACTCTGTTCAGGCCCCTGGCCTGAACAGACAAAAGAAACTGACTATACATGTAGAAACCCTGCTCCTAACAAATCAGATCCAATTTTCCAACAAAGAACCTCTGCCCAACTAGAAGGACTAAAAAGAAGCTGAAAGGACTGGCCTGCAGTTTGCCTTGCTGAGGAAGGAGAGGAGAAGATCAAAGAGGACTTTGCTTTGCTGTGCTGATAACTATCTCCAAGGGCTTGTCTGAGCTTGCCCCCTGAATTGAACCCCAGGACCAGTGGGTTCCCTGTGCTTTGGCTCGTCTGAAACTTGAAGCCGTGTGTTTCCTCCCGCCGGAGGTGAAGTCTGCGCCCCCTCGCCCCTCCTAGGGCCGTGGCACCCAGAAGCTCGCCTGCCTTTCTGCCCTTTGAGAGCCTCACCCTACTAGAACCGCTCTCTGCCCCTCGGGTCAGGCCGCCTGCTCCTCTGCCACCCCGCCCACAATTGGAGTGCCGGGAGTGCTTCCTCGCCCCTCCTGCCGGAATCCAGGTCCTGAGCACATCCCTAAGCCTGGACGACTGCCCGTGCGATGCATCGCACCCAGTCACCCCGCTTTGCCCTCTGACCACGGAAGAGGCGGTGCCGCACCTCAAAAGGATCATCCTCCAGTACAGGCCGTACTGAGAGGTCCTGTGCCGCGCCCCGCCTGCTGGAAACCATCTGCTGCCGAGAAAGACCCGAAGGTACGCTCCACCGCCTAAACGTACTCCCCAAGTACGTCTCGCCCTACTAAAGGGGCGTCGCGTAGCCCTTAGCACCCCCAGAAACTTCCTCCACCTCTACGCACAGTGCTTGTCACGGGCTCGGGGCCCGCAACGCTCTTCTTTCCCCGTAAAGCACTGTGCGCTGCAACTTGCTTCTGTACGCTCCTTACCCGCCAACCTGGTACGACTCGTACCCTACAACAGAATTGACCGCCCCGTGCGCGGCGCACCGCGAGACACGTGAGAATTGGCAAGGCCGATTCTCCCCACCTGATCGAGGTGAACGGAAGCGTTACAGAGTGCACAGACTCAACGGACCTTGCCCCAGAATCCTGACCTAGTGCCCTGAGTGTGGTGGAACTGGTTCTAAGGTAACTAGAAACAGGTGGAAGCAACCTAAGCATTCTTACCGACTTTAAAAGAAAACTTACCATTGTGAAATCTCGTGGCCCCAATTTTGAGACGTTATAGAAGGTCTTGTGGTAATTTTACCTGCCTGCATATATTTTTACATAAGGAATACATATTTTTATAGAATTACCGCCTGGTGTCTATTTGTGGGGGGAATCAATGTGTTTACTGTGTATGATTACAAATGCTTAACTGACTGAACGCTCCTGAGTTTAGGCTTGACTGCTCGCGCCACGCAACCTAGAGGGTGAGAAGGGGTTATTCTTAAGGGGTAATTCCCTTGCCCTGAGTAGAGGAGAGGGCCCCTGCTTGTCACAAGTGCCTACCTGTGCAAACCAAAGACCCCCAATTCTAACATTGAACGCAGCGGAAGGGATTTTCGAATTTGCATTTGTGATTTATTTACAGTAAATTATTGATCACCACATAGTGAGAGCAGACCTATAATGCAGCCACAGATTTCTGTTTTTTAATTTTGTTGAGAGATCTCCAATAGTTGAAGTCATGCCTGGCTCACTCCCTGCTGGAAGAGCACCCTCCATAATCTCTGGAATAGATGAAGTAGATTGGGAGCACCGGGACTGGAGGGCTGCACAGTAGAGCAGTTGAGAGGCTACTGTCAGAAGTTCAGAGTTGCCCACACAGGATGCAAAAAGAAAGCCCACTACATCAAGGTGCTGAGAGCCTGGAAGTAGTCAAGAGAACCACAGACTGTGGTGGCAATGGAGCCACCAGAAGGCGCTGTGGATTTCAGCAGAGTCCTGTCGCCAGAGGAACTGGCAGACAGGGCAGCAAACAGGGCACATGAAGTGGAGATGGCAAAATTAAATGGACAAATGGAAATGGAGAAACAAAGATTGGCAATGGAGGAGAAAAAGCTCCAAATGGATCATGAGATGAGAGTAAAGGAGTTGGAGCTGAAAGCGAAAAGTTTGGAAACATCTCCTCCTGGTGGCAGCACAACGCCGGTGCAGGTAGAGTCAAGGGTGTACTTGCCTAAGGATGCAGTAAAGGAGTACTTCAAGGGGGATAACATAGGACAGTGGTTCCGGGCATACGAAGTAGCCATGTCTTCCCACTGGGTCCCTGAGAGAGATTGGGGAGCGGGGTTGTGGGGGAAGTTCCTTAGCGAGGGACGGGACACACTGCTAGACCTACCTCTGAAGTTTACAACTCTTATTCCCACATGAAAGATGCCTTAATGACCAGGTTTCGGTTAACTCCTAAAATGTATAGACAGAGGTGCAGAGGGCATACTAAGATTCCTGGGGGTACCTATGTGGAGTATGTGACCTTTTTCTGCAGAGCACTGGATGGTTGGGTAAAGAGTAGCAAGGTGAATGATTTTCAAGGGCTTCTTGATTTAATTGCATGGGAGCACTTGTCCAGTAATTGTTTCCCTGAGCTACGCCAGCATCTAATTGATTGCAAGCTGTCCAACCCGAGGAAGATTGCTGAGGAGGCGGACCGCTGGCTCAGCACCAGGGTCCACAAGGGTCCAGTGGGAGACTCAGCCAAGGGTGGGCAGGGTCCCCAGCAGAAGAATTGGGGGATAGGGGTTAACAGAAAGGGTTCCAGAAAAGCCCCCAAAGTAATCCCCAAGGGAACCAGCAGAAAGGTTCTCAGCCTCCCCCACCCCGGAAGCAGACCGGGGCCCAAAAGGTAAACCTGTTCAAAGAGGGCCCATCACCTGTTACAGGTGTGGTGACCAGGGTCACATTGCCACTGACTCTAAGTGTTGCCTATTCGGAAAACCTGCACCCACTGGTGCTCCACCCCGGCAAATAGCTACTGTTAATTTTGGGGAGGGAGTAGCAGTCCAAGAGGGTGGGGGTCCTGTTCAGATGACCCTAGTCTCTTTAGGAGACAGTGAGATGGTCCCTGAAAACTACTTACCCTCTAACACTAAGAAATATGGGCAAGTAGTGACTGTCAATGGGAAGAAAGTAGAGGCTCTTAGAGACACAGGAGCCAGTGTGACTGCAGTGAGGCAGCGCCTGGTGTCCCAAGAGCACGTTGTATGGAGGAGTGTGGCTCAATGGTTAGAGCGGCAGACCCTGATGCAGAGTTCTGGCCCGGGACCAGGGTTCGATTCCCGCCTCGGCGGTTTCTCGGGCTCAATTTCCTCGGACCTGTTAATTCTCGCCTCGGTGCCTATTCTAATCATGGGCCCCATGCTGCAACTCTGGGCAATAGCTTGCTTAACCTCCACACTGGCCCAACAGCGCTGGGATGCCTGGCTTCACCCTGGGGGTGCCCAGGAGTGGACACATCACAGGGAAAGCCAGGAAGGGTTCCACAGCGGTATGAGTTAGCGCCAGGAAACCGCTTGGTGGCAGTGCGCTCTACAAATACCTTGACATTTACATTTACATTTACATTTACATGTACCCCATGCCTACTGTACGGTTGTCAATGCTGACAATTCAGAGAGTCGTTGTCCAATGGCTCAAGTTCTTTTTGAGTGGGGGGGGTCTCTGGTACTCTGCAGGTTGCTGTGAGAACTGCCATGCCTGTTGACTGTTTGCTAAGGAATGACCTGGAGAGCTCCCCTTGGGAAAAGGTGGAGAAGACGGCTCACCTGCGGATGGTGGGTCCACCCGACTGGGCATGTGTGACCACCCGGTCAATAGCAGCCAGTAGGGGTGTTGAAGAGGTTCTGGAGCCTGAGGGAGAGGCCCAGTAACCGGCCTTAGAGGGAGGGTGCAGGGGGCGTGGGAAACCGGCTCCTGAAGTTCCCACGGCACAGGAGGAAGCAGGCCTTGAGGGGGATGCCCTGGAGCCTACCGGGGAACAGATAGCCGAACTGGGGGACCTGCCTGAGCTGACCCATTGGCAGCAAGAAGGAGGCCCCCCGGGGAGGAATTCTACAGGGAGCAGAGAGAATTCCCCTCTTTCGTGGGTGTGTGGCAGGAGGCTGCAGACCAGGCCAATGGTAGTCAGTCCTGTACTCACTTCATTTACTGGGAGAATGACCTCCTGTATTCAGAGCCTAAGGTTGCTGAACCTGGGTCAGCCCATGCGCTGGTGGTACCCCAGAGGTTCAGAGCCTTCCTACTGGGGCTGGCTCACGACGTTCTATTAGCAGGACATTTCGGGCAGGACAAGACCTTTGAACGGCTTGTCACCCACTTTTTTTTACCCCAAATGCGCAAGAGTTCAGATGTGCATTGCAGGACCTGTCAGACTTGCCATGCAAGTGGGAAGAGTGGAAGGAAGCAGAAGGCTCCTCTCCAGCCCTTCCCGGTGGTCAGTACACCATTCCAGCGAGTGGGAATTAACATAGTTGGGCCTCTGGACCCCAGGACAGCCATGGGCAACAGGTTTATCCTGGATCCTGGTGGATCATGCCACCCGGTACCCTGAAGCCATCCCTCTGAGGACAGTGACACCAATTTCATATCCAAGTATATGAAATCCCTTTGGCAAGAGTGTGGTGTAAACTACAAATTCACCACACCTTACCACCCCCAAGGAAATGGGTTGGTTGAGAGATTCAACCGAACTTTGAAGAGCATGATTATGGGTCTGGAAGAACCCATGAGGCATAAGTGGGACGTCATCTTGCCATGCCTTCTCTTTGCATACTGTGAGGTGCCACAGATGTCTCTAGGGTTCAGCCCCTTTGAGCTTCTGTATGGTCAGCCAGTGAGAGGACCTCTGAGTTTGGTAAAGGAAGGCTGGGAGCAATCTTCCAGGAAACCTCCCCAGAATGTATACAGTTACATGCTGGCCTTCAGAAACCAAACCTGGCGATTCAGTCAACTTGCTGAGGCAAATCTGGAAGCCAGCCAGGAAGAGATGAAGCGGTGGTACGACCAGAATGCCACTCTGGTAGAGCTTCAACCTGGACAAAAGGTGTGTGTGTCTTGGCCCCAGTGGAGCCTTGTGCACTTCAGAATAAGTGGACAGGTCCATTTGAGGTTGTGGAGCGCAAGAGTCCTGTCACCTACATGGTGGACTTGCAGTCTCCCAGGAACCCTTTGAGGGTCCTACATGTTAACCGCCTTAAGCCCCACTTGGAAAAGTCCGAAGTGGGCATGCTCTTGGCAACTGGTGATGGGATGGAGGAGGAGACTGAGGGCCAGTTGTAGGTAATTCCTATTTACCGACTCTTAAATACAGAATTTTACCGATTCGGTATTTAAGAGTCGGTAAATAGGAAGGGGGCAGATGTAGGTAATTCTAATTATAGAATTACCGAATCTGTAACATTCGGTATTTACCGATTCGGTAAATACCGAATCGGTATTGCCCATTGATTCCTATGGGCCTTGAAGCCCATAGGAATCAATGGGCAATACCGATTCGGTATTTACCGAATCGGTAAATACCAAATCCTGCAAGGGTGCAGGGGGTGTCACTTTGACACCCTCTAGCACCCCAAGTAGAGGCTTGTGTGCCATGTGGCACACATACATGCCCTAAGGGCATGTCTGTGTGTCACATTGCACAGGTGTGCATGCACAGGTGTGCATGCACACCTGAATTCGGTATTTTACCACCCAATAGGATTGGGTGGTAAAATACCGACTCTTAAGGGCCTGTGGCACTCTTAGGAGTGTCACCTACATATGGATTTACAGAATCGGTAAATATACCAATTCGGTATTTTACCGATTCTGTAAATTTACAGAATCGGTAAAATATAGGCCCCCTACATCTGAAAACCCTAATACCAGTCGGTAATGGTCGAATTCGGCCGTTACCAACCGGTATTAGGGCTCCTACATCTGGCCCTCCCTGGTTCCTGGTATCACAGATTGATGCATCCATGATGTGGATACAGGAGACAGCTTGCCTGTAAAGCACAAGGCTTACAGAGTAACTGACAGGGTCAAGGCCTGCATCAAGGAGGAGGTCTCCAAAATGCTTGCTCTAGGGGTGATTGAGTCCTCCAGCAGTCCTTGGGCCAGCCCAGTGGTCTTGGTCCCAAAGGCTGCAGCGCCGGGAGCCACACCTGAACTCCGGTTCTGTGTGGACTACAGAGGACTCAATTCAGTAACCAAGACTAACGCGCACCCCATCCCCAGAGCTGATGAGCTCATCGATCAGTTAGGGGCTGCTCAGTTCCTCAGCACGTTTGATTTAACGTCTGGGTACTGGCAGATCGCCTTGACTGATGGGGCCAAAGAGAGGTCAGCATTCCCCACACCAGATGTGTATTTCCATTTCCGGGTTATGCCATTTGGGATGAAGAATGCCCCTGCCACCTTCCAGAGATTGGTCAACCAGGTGTTGGCTGGACTGGCTGAGTTCCGCGCCGCCTACCTGGATGACATTGCAGTGCACATGGGAAGAACACTTGCAACACCTCTGGGAAGTGTTGATGGCACTGCGCAAGGCAGGCCTCATGATCAAGGCAAGCAAGTGTCAGATCGGGCAGGGTTTATTGGTTTACTTGGGACACCAAGTGGGGAGCGGCTAGGTGGCGCCCCTACAACCCAATATTGAGACCATCCTGGCTTGGGAGCCCCCCAAAACCCAAACTGCAGTGAGAGCCTTCCTGGGTCTCACAAGGTACTACAGGAGGTTTGTCAATGGGTATGGCACCATTGTTGCCCCCTTGACAGAGCTGACTTCTAAGAAGCAGCGCAAGAAAGTGATCTGGACTGACACCTGTCAGAAAGCTTGTGACACCCTGAAGACTGCCATGTGCACGGCGGCCATGCTCCTGGCTCCTGACTACTCCAAGGAATTCCTAGTGCAGACAGACGCTTCAGAACTTGGTGTAGGGGCTGTTCTCTCACAGATGACTGAGGAGGGCTGGGACCAACCTGTAGCCTTCATCAGTAGGAGGTTACTTCCCCGGAACAAAAGTGGAGTGCAATTGAGCGAGAAGCATTTGCTGTGGTCTGGGCATTGAAGAAGCTGAGACCCTACTTGTTTGGGTCTCACTTCCGGGTTCAGACAGACCACAGGCCCCTCAGATGGTTGATTCAAATGAGGGGTGAGAACCCAAAACGGTTGAGGTGGTCCATTTCCCTACAGGGTATGCACTTCATGGTGGAACATCGCCCAGGCACAGATCACGCCAATGCTGACGGTCTGTCCAGGTTTTTCTGCCTTAGTGATGAGAAACTCCCTGGGGTAGGGTAGTTCTCCCTATATTTCAGCTGGAGGGGACACGTGTTAGACCTGGCACCTTGGCGTGAGTTTCCCTTCCACTTTTTGGCTGATGTGCCTCAGATGTTTTGCTGGTGTTAGCTGCTCAGGGCACTGAGCCACGGCCAATCCGTGCCACAGTGCAAGTGCTCCCAATGTAAAGTGTATACATTAATTGATTTCCATGATTGTCTTATTTGGTTTACTATCAGACCCCAGTAAGGTGCACCAGGAGTGCCAGGGCTTGTAAATACAAATACTGCTAGTGGGCCTGCAGCGCTGGTTGCGCCACCCACAGAAGCAGCCTTTTAAAATGTGTCTAAGGTCTGCCATTGCAGAACCTGCGTGCAGTCTGGTACTGTCATGCTGCCTGGGCAAGTGCACACACTTGCCAGCCTCTAAAACTTCCCTTTATTTCATGTTAGTCACCCCTATGGTAGGCCCAAGGGCAGGGTGCATTGTAAGTATAAGGTGGGACAAGCCCTGATTTGTGTGGCATGTCCTAATAGTGAATTACAGCCATTCTCGCTTTTCACTATTGCAAGGCTACCTGTTCTCCATAGGCCAGAATGGGCCGTTAGAATTATTACATTTTATAATTCTGACTCAGAGAACATGGTAGAAATTCGAGTTTAATATGCCTGGACTCAGAATGATAAAATACATATTTTAGTGAAGTTGGTTTTAACATTCTGTGTTTGCAAATACCACTTTTAGAAAGTAGGTATTTGCTTGCCTAACCTTTCAAGCCCGCCTCTGCTAGATTGTGTATTCCTTTGTCTGGGATTTGTGAGTGACAGGGTTGGGGGATTCCAAGAGACAGGATGAGTCAGCCCAGTGGTGTATAGAGAGATCTGCTTCTAGATGCGAGTGAGGAGTTGAACCTGAACCTTGAATAGGACTGTGCCTGTCTTCCACAACGCTGGCTCCACCTCCTGGTGAGCGGCTGATGTCTCTGCCCTGCACACTGAAAGAAGAGAAGGAATCCTGTCAACAAACTGCTCCTGGGCTGAACTTGCCTACCACAATGCTGGCTTCATCTCCTGTGGGGCGTCTGATGTTTCTGCCCTGCACTGTGAAAGGAAAGGAGAAGTCTGGTAAACAGAGCGCTTCAGAACTGGTTTGGACTGGGCACAGTCCCCTCTCCCCTCAGAGAACAAAGGATTTTGGAGTATAACTATTGGGAACCTAATCCTGGGAAATTAGATCACTTTTGGACTACAAGAAGAAACATTTCCTGAGGAGAGGAACCTGATGAAACTGAGGAGAGACTATCCCCAATCAGAAGTGCTGTTTGGGGGATTAGCATGCAGTGGTAGCCTTACTGCCAAAGGAAGGAGAAAGGAACTTTGTGGCACATTATCAAGCATGGCGTTATAATTATCGCTGCTTTAGTGGCAGAAAACTGCAGCTAAAGCGGCGATAATGGGCTAGATAATATGCCGTAGAGATTTCCCATAGAAGCTCATGTTCTCACCAGAACATGGGCTTCTATGGGAATTCACAAGGGCATATTATCAAGCCCATTATCGCCACTTTAGCGGCAGTTTTCTGCCGCAAAAGCGGCGATAATTATAACGCCGTTCCTTGATAATATGCCCCTTTGTGTACTTTGCTTCCAACTTGTGAAGGATCTCCAAGGGCTTGGAAAAGAGCTTGCCTCCTACTGAAGTCTCAGGGACAACAGACATCAACCCACAGCTCCCCAGAGTTCTTTTGGAAGTGCCTGCTGCTGTTTTGGGCCTTCTGAGGGACTGCGTGTCGCAAGGAGCTGGAAGCACGACTCAAAGAAGCCGAAGCGTGTCGCCGTCCCTGCTGCTGCCGGCGCACCTCTGAACAAGGGTGTCGGCGCTGGAGTTGTCACACTGCACCGCATCAAGAGAAGCGTGCCGCAACAAAGAGGAAGTGTATTGCCGTTGCTGCTGCCTGCCGTCGCACTTCTGAACAAGGGTGTCAGCGCTGGAGTTGTCGCACTGCACCGCATCGAGAGAAGAGTCTCGCAACGAGGCCGGAGCGTGTCGTCGTCGCTGTTGCTGCCGTCGCACTTCTGAACAAGGGTGTTGCCGTTGGAACTGTCACATTGCACTGCATCGAGGAAAGTGCCTTGCATCCCCGAGAAGTGCGCCACCGTCAGAGCTGCTATAAGAGGCCGTTATAACCCAGGCAAAACTATTATTTAAGTCCTGAAGAGGATCCCCTTTATTAATTGAGCGTGGGATCGAAACGTCGACACCTATGAGTGGGCATACATTAGAGCAATGTTTATCTGAATTTGTATGCACTACTCGAGGCGATACTGTTAACTTTTGACTCGAAACAGTACCCTGCCTGCTCTTTTCCTTTGCCTGAAACACCCCTTTCACTCTCATCATCAAATAAGCTTTATTCGGCTTTTGACCATAAAAGCAACACAAAAAAAAAAATGCATACATGCAAAAATAACTCAACATAACATTGCCTAATTAAAAAGAAAATAGGTTTAAACCCAACTGAAATAGTTTAGCATTCAAAATAATAACCCAAGATACACAGAATCCCCCTTTTTCACCCGCTGTTATGGTGATTCGGTGCTCGGGGACCAGGGTCCCAAATACAGATGGAGCCATCACCAAGTTTGGGCTGGGTAGATCGCAAGTAGGGGGCAATGTTCCTGTGTTTGAACTTAACCAAAATCAAGTCCCACAGAACATTTTTGGGCAGATGACCAAGCCACCCCACCCTTATGACGCTCAGCATCCCACCGTCTAGCGCAGAAGGTAATGGTCTATTGTTTTTGAGCCAAAAGATGGCTTTGTTCAGTAGGTCCTGATGCAGTTCACGTTTTCCCGGTCTGAGTGCGGGGACCCCAGAGAGAACGGTGACGTATGGGGCTGCTTCGGGGGGTACATCAATGCGATGCCTTCTTTTTAGTGCGATCACAGGAGCTCTATGTGGGGCATGATCGGGATTAAGGGTATCATTGCGACCACTTTGGATGGGTGGTATAGCAGGGGAGTCACAAGTTTGCAGTATCCTGGGGGCATTGTTCGTAGACCTTTCCTGGGTGTTAGTGGGGGTAGAGCGTGTGGGAATAACAGTGTTTCCGGTTTGTGGGTATGACCGTACTACAGTTTTATCGATCCTGCACAGTCTGTCCCCCAAATCATTAATTTTAATTACCAGTGGAGATAGAGTAGTGTATAGCAGTCGCTCGATTTGGGCCAGAAGGGTCGATTGTAGGGGGGATACAGAGTCATTTGGTCGAGTCTCAGCCTTATCCAGCGTTAATGAGGCTGGGTTGGGGCCAGGTACAGAGGGGCTGGAGTTAATAGATGGAAAGAGAGTTGTATCGGGGGATGCCTGGGGAGTGCAAATTGCTTGATCAGTGACTCTGGCCACTATGGGGGTGGTTGGTGCATCCGGGATATAGTTTGTGCCACAGAGGGCATTCAGCTCTTCCCAGATGGACATTGTAGTTGGGAGACAGAATCCTGGTGACAAGAGTAGACAGCTCAAAGCGGTAGGGATAGAAAGGATAGAACCTGACTGTACCTTCTCCTGTGATGATGCTAAGAGTGGTGGCCCGTCCCGTCCTCCTTGTGCCTCTGAGGGCCACAGAGGGCCCGCCCTTTGCCCGGGCGCTCTCCCGCGCACGATCCCGCGACGCGGGGGCTCGCGCTGTCCTTTAGCGCACCTCCGGGGGGCGGGACCGGAAGCACGCCTTCCAAGGCGCTAGAGGTGTTGGGGGATGAAGTCCCCGATCTGCCGCCTCGCCGCGTCCGTGCTAAGCGGCAGGCAGCAGGGAGCCTGGGGAATGCTGGAAGAGGGCAGCGCTGAGGCTGCAAAAGTCCGGTGCCCTGCCTGGATGACCCCCCACAGGTCAGTGAGCGTCTGGCCAAAGTTCCCCCCCTTTCACTCTCTTCTATTTTCTTTTCTCCGGGTACGGCACAGGAGTGTGCCTTACTGCAATGAACTGTTGTTGTAGAAATGTATTTTGACTGAGAATCTTTTATCTTTTGATTAATAAATTCTCTGTCCTGCTGGGCAAGGAAGATAAATATATAGCAGCTTATTGTGGTCTATATAACAATTGCTTATTATTTCACCACTGCTAAGGACCTTTGTCTCCAAAAACTTAACCGTCAGAGCTGCTGCCATTGCATTTCTGAGCAAGGATGTTGCCTCTGTGGTTGTCGCATCGTGCGGAAGCTTTACACAACTGTAGGAGAAGAGTGTCGCGGCGGAAGCTGTTGCCGTCGCAACGCTGAACAAGGGTGTCGCCTCTGCAGCCCACGCATCGAACCGAGAACTTCTCACATACCCGGAGAAGCTTGCCGCTTCTAAAAAATCTTCATGTCTTTATTTATTTGCACGAGAACTTTGCCGCATTTCCATCGCTGCAACATTACTTGTTGTGGAAGCGCACCGCATCGTAAGGTCCATTTTCGTAAAGTGTTGCATCTTAAGAACTGAACTGAACTAAGCTAAAACTCCCATCTTAAAGTAACAGTATTGTGTATTTTTGGCGTTTATGGTCTTGTGGTAAATCTATATAAAGTATACTTATTTTTGATATAAAAACCTTGTGTGGTGTCCATCTGTAGTGTTGTCACTGGATTACTGTATGTGGTCACAAATGCTTTACACAATGCCTCTGAGATAAGCCTGTCTGCTCGTGCCAAGCCACCAAGGGGGTGAGCAGGGGTTATTTAGGAGTGTAATCCCCTTATCCTGACTAGAGGCAAGGGTCCCTATTTGTCACAAGTACCAACCTGTGCCAAGTAGAGACCCCCAAATCTAACAGTCCTTTTGTAGTTGATATGGTATGTGGGAGTGCAGTGAGAGTTTCTGATAAAAATTGGTGGAATATTTCTAAGGTGATTAAACCTTCACAAAGTTCAAGTCAGGAAGATCAGGAAAAGGGTGGACCTTCCAATATTATTCCGCAGGGACTTGGGGGCAGATTTACAAGGCCCTTGCGCCACTTTTGCATCACTTTTAACATGGGAAAAGTGACGCAAAAGTGGCGCAAGGGGTTTGTAAATCTGCCCCTTGAAGTGGCCAAATCTGATCCGGGGCAGGTGCTGCGTAGAAGCTATTCCCCTAAACAGATTCCTCTAAGATTCAGACAATAACTCTTGGGTTCATAGTCTGTTCATTTGTTCTTTGGTGTACCTATGCTGTACCTTTAATTGTCAAGAAAATATGTTTTGTTTTTCCTTGCAAGATATGGGTATGTTCTTTTTATTCATTTTACTTTGTTGTTCAAGAGAAAGAGTGAATGTAATGTTCTTTGCTGTCGTTCTGGTCCTGGATACCTTTTGTGCAGTAAGGAACCTAGAATGTTGTGGGGTTTATTATGACGCGGGGAGTTTTGGCAGTTGGAGTTGATTTTCGTTGCGGAGGCTGTGTTTCGTTATGAGCATCTTTGCTCTACATTGGAACATAAATACATTCAAATGTGCCTACGTTCCCTGTGTGTGGCAGTTCCTCTAGTTCCCACAAATGACTTGTGGCATTAACAAGTAACTCTACAGTAAACAGTGGGCGTGGGGTTAGGGGTGGCGTACTCTACCCCACTGACTGTGGTTGCCACGTGTTTGTTATTTCGATAGACCTACTTGCATCTATCCATCCATCCAGCATGTCTGGATATTTAAAGATGCGCACACGCACATGGGCTGTGCAGTGATTTAGACATAAGAACGCTTAAATAGCTGGATGCTAGGAAACCCAAATCAGAAATATAGGGGCATATTATCAAGAACGGAGTTAAGATTATCGCCGCTTCAGTGGCAGGAAACTGCGGCTAAAGTGGCGATAAGGGGTTGATAATATGCCCATGGAAGCCCATGTTCACACCAGAGCCTGGGCTTCTATGGGAATGCACAAGGGCATATTATCAAGCCCATTACCACCACTTTGGCTGCAGTTTCCTGCCACTAAAGCGGCGATAATCTTAACTCCGTTCTTGATAATATGGCCCATGGTCTTTAGAGTGGGCCTGCGAGGACAGAAGAGCCAGTACGTGAACCCTAGTGTTACTACATTCACTTTTAATGACAATGACACAACTCCTGGCTTGTCACCAGATAGGTCATAGGTCAGGCTCGCCGAGCTCTGGTCTAGATTTCAATTGCATATGGTCCATTAGTAAATATGTAGAAAACATTTGTCATTCCTATAATCCCTGCATGTTCTTGTTATACACGCCTTCTGCTGCGTCTTCGTGCAGAGTCTGTGATGAAGCAACAGATTCTAAATGAAAGTGTGCACTTATGGTCCATTGTTTCTTTTAATCATGTGGGGTATTCCATGGCATAGGCAAGGATCACAGACTGAAGCTGCCCTTTGACCCCGGGCAAGGCTTCACAGGTGACCTGCACATACAGGGGCACATTTACAAGCCCCTTGCAAGACTTTTGCACCGCCGTTGCAGCACTTTTGTGACGCAGCGGGGTGTAAGCAATGTGGACAATATACAATGTGACGCATCTAGGGAGATGCGTCACCTTGTAAAGCCATGAGCCACATTATACCTGAATCAGGTATAATGTAGGCAGGGTGAGCGTTCCCATGCGGGGAAGCCTCATAAAAGTGACGCAGTGAAATCTACAAGATTTCACTGCACCACTTCTAGGACGCCACCGCGTTAAAACCCTACACCTGTTTGGAGGAGGCGTAAGGAGTGACGCAGTGTATTAGGAATAGGTCTCCCCATGCTTTGCTGGGGTTACGTCGTGCTTGTGACAGGACTCCAGCAATGTGAGACTTTTGGGTCAACAGATGCGTCAGAATTTCTGACGCATCAGTCAATCCTTGCGCAGTGGTGCGCCGTATTTTAAATACGGCGCATCTATGGTGGCGCAAGGGTATCGCAGGCTGGCGCAGGGTACCTGATGCATCTCTACAGATGCTTCAGTTTTTTGTAAATCTGCCCCACAGTGTGCGATATGGGTACATAGAATCCCGGATGCTCCAGGTCTCATGGTTCTGGAGCCACGCGTCATGCCACAGGAGGCCCCTGTAATTCACTATCAGTGTTGGAGGTGCCCCCAGCTTGGTCAGGGTACTGATGATTGTCCACTCACTCTTCAATGAATGCATACAAGATCTTGGCTTGTTAAGTTAGTCCAGGGGGAGTCATTTTGATCAATGCTTCCATGCCCGTCCTTGTTGATTTGGGTTTCTGCATCCATTGTTTGTGTTTGGAGTGGCTCTGCACACTTAGTAATGGAGGGACCCTCTAGTGCACAACAGTAGAACCTGTACTCACTATCTTATAGACTCAGTAAAGCGCCTCCTGCGTCACCGGGCACCTCATGTAGTAGTCCTTCACAGTGGCACAGTCAAAGATTGTATAGTGTCAAATACCCTCTTTCTTTTAGGTGCGCAGGCACACTCTAGACGCCAGTGCATTTATTTAGAGATTCTTTGTTCGGGGTAGGGCCCTCGAACTCAATAATCAATCAATCAGATGTTTATAGAGCACACTACTCACCCGTTAGCGTCTCAAGGCGCTGGGTGGGAGGGGGGCAGCTTAGGTCAGAAAAAGTCATTCGAAGAGCCAGGTCTTGAGGTCTTTCCTGAATTGGCGCAGTTTTCCGCTTCGCCGGAGGTGAAGGGGGTGATCATTCCAGGTCTTGCCCTTGAGATAGGAGAAGGACCTTCCACCCACTCTGTTCCTGTAGAAGTGTGGGTCAGTGGCTAGGGCAAGGTCGGCTGAGTGGAGGTTTCTCTTGGGGGTATGGAAGGAGAGGCGGTCATTGAGGTAATGAGGTCCGGTGATGTCGACGGGCTTGTAGGCATGCCTGAGAAGCTTGAAAGTTATTCTTCTTTTGACGGGCAGCCAGTGGAGGTCGAAGAGGTGTTGGATGATGCGGTTGTGATGTGGGATACCGAGGATTAGTATGGCTGCGGTGTTCTGGATGGTCTGGAGTTTGCAGAGGAGTTTTTTGTTGATTCTGGCATAGAGGGCGTTGCCGTAGTCTAGTCTGCTGGTGATCATGCAGATGTGGCTACTGACTGGCCAAAAGGGGCTTCTTCAGCTTTTGTGGCCATGGTGCTGTAACAGGAAGTCTTTCCATGGTCATTAAAAGCTAATGAAATAGCACTATGGTTCACATACTAGCTTTTATGTCCTCGCAGGGCCACATTAAAGACCAACTGCCTTATTTATGAAGGCCTGCAACACTTTTACACCGCCGGTGCGCCACTTTTTGTGATACAGTGGTGACGTACAAAATGTGCCACTTTACGTCATATTTACAAAGTGACGGATCTAAGCAGATGCGTCACTTTGTAAAGCCCTGCGCTACATTATACCAGCGTCAGGTATAATGTATGCAGGGGGGGCGCTCCCCCGGAATAAAGGGTCAAAGAAGTGGTGCAGTCAAATCTATGAGATTTCACTGCAACACTTCTAGGACACCACTGAGTCAAATCCTTACGCATGCCTCACAGCCGGCCCTTTCACATGGGGCTTGTCCCATGTGAAAGGACACATTGCTGGAATTGCGTCTGTTTTTAGACACACCCGAGCAATACACCACTTTTGCGCCTACAGATATTTCAGAAATACTGATGTATTTGTAACTCCTTGTGACATGAAGCGCCGTAAATACAGCGCATCCATCTTGTCGCAAGGAGGGCGTAGTGAAAACTGTTGCCTTGCTGTTTTCACACAGCGATGCAACAGTTTTAGTAAATGAGGCCCCAAATTCCAGATTCGGATTTCATAGCATCGCTTATACCAAATAGAACTCAAATTGGAGGGGGACGTACCTCAGAATATTAATGTTCTCTTTTTGGAGGGCTTAACATATGGATATGATATTCTTTTGGCTGAACAGAATTGGCCACCTGATTTCATGATGGATTGCCCAATGAGAGAAAGGGTCATTTTGCCTGCCTTTTCTGACCTCGTCCCAGTATCAGTTAAACTTTCCGACACCAAGAAGTGGACATTAGCACTAGCTCCTGTGTTATATCGCAAACATGAGAAGTGGGATGATGGTTCACTTTACCATGAAATACCACTGTGGTCGGCCCCACAACCTCAAAGAAAAATCCCCATTAAACATGAGGCTAGAAATAAGTTTAGGAGATTCTCACACAACTTGAATACCAGGGTATAATAGAAATTTGACCTTTTTAATGAATAATCCTTTGTTCCCCATGATGAAGCCAGACCATTCATATCGTCTAGTGTTAGATTACAGACATCTAAATGCAGTTACGCGCACATTTGCATTACAAAACGTACACAGCGCAGCTTCAAAACACTTACACACACGTGTAAACATAACAAACCTGGTGATCTGCATTGTTGCGGGGGCATCAGGGTACACCCATGTAACATTCAATGAAGGGGACATAGTATGAATTGCATATAAATCACACTTATACACCAATCCTGAAATGCTTTTTGCACCAACAGAAAAAATACTGGCAGCGGTACAGACTGCTGTGGTGAGGAGAGAGCACTGCTTCAGGAAAAATTCATCTTTGTCATAAACCCGGTGCCGACCTTAGAGGCCTTCACAAAAGCAAGATTCCTGAACGCTAAAGCATTGCACCCACATTGGTTACAATGGGCTAACTCCCTCACCGCAACTGATGTAGATTACAGAGTTGACTCTACACTACAAGCACAAGCCTTTCGGCAGTATGAACAAGAATATTCTCTGCCTACTGAAATAAAGCCTCTAGATCTACACTGTAGGTTCTGCCCAGCCTGCTGTATGGAAAAAGCACCAATATTCAGCAATATGTGCTGCCATGAAGAGGCGCATGCATGATGGAGAATTTGATCCAGAAAAAACCTACAGGCAGTCATTTGGCGACTGCACTGCGCAATTTGCTGAACTTAGGCCTTGTTAGAATTGGGGGTCTCTAGTTGGCACAGGTAGGTACTTGTGACTATTAGAGACCCTCTCCTCTAGTCAGGGTAAGGGGGTACACTCCTAAAATAACCCCTGCTCATCCACTTGGTAGCTTGGCACGAGCAGACAGGCTTATCTCAGAGGCAGTGTGTAAAGCATTTGTGAACACATACATTAATCAAGTGACAACTCTACAAATGGACACCACACAGGTTGTATATTTATAAAAATAGGTATCTTTTATATAGATTTACCACAAAACCAAAAACTATAAGAATAATCCACAGTACTATTAAAAATCAAGAGTTCTTGTTAAAAATGCTTAAATCAGAGTTCTATGCGAGTCGGTAGCCCTGTCCGGCTACAGCGCTGATGAAAATAACACAGAGTCTAACAATTCCAGTGGACCGCATCGATACGGGCCCACTCAAGGGTAGACAGACTCGGTCAAAGTACCTTTACTTGATGCGGCCGGCACGGACGTACGAGCCGGGTTCGGCGTTCGGCGCGTTGCAGAAAATGAAGCGTTGCAGGACGCGTTGTCCCTCGATGCAGTGTAGGCAGCGGCCCATTGACGGAGTCAGTTGGTCCAAGGTGTACGTTGCAGGGTGAGACGGTGCTTCGTTGCGGTTCTTGCAGCTTGCGGTGCGGCGACAGAGCCGGAGGTCGGGAGCTGGCATCGATCAGTCCGGACAGCGGTACGAGTCGGGTGGTGCGTCGCGAAGCGTGCGAGGCGCTGCCCAACACTGATGTGTTCACAGGACTCGAAGTCAGCAACAGTGACTGCGTCGGTCAGACCAGTACTCGTCGGTGTAGCGAGGCGTTACACGTCGCGGTGTCCACAGGTCACGGTGCAGGCAACGGCTCGGTGACTGCTTCAGGACGGAGTCGGTGAGCTCAGAGCTTACGTTACAAGATGCGGGCGTTGTTCGATGAGGTGCCTACAGGACACCGGGCCAGTCGTGAGAATCGGTCACAGCTCCCTGCCTTGGTAGCCACTGAAACAGCGTTTCCAGAAGCAATCCACAAAGGCTGGTGAAGTCTACTGGTTCTGAGACTTCGGTGATGGGGCAAGCTCTCTTCCAAGCCCTTGGAGATCCTTCACAAGTCGAATAAAGTGCACACAATAACCTTTTTCCTTTCTTTGGCAGTCAGGCAAGCACTACTGGCCATTTCCCAAGCAGCACTTCAGATTGGGGATAGTCTCTCCTCAGTTGCTTCAGGTTCCTCTCCTCAGCAAAGGTTTCTTCTTGTAGTGCAAAAGTTATCTAATTTCTTGGGATCAGGGTCCCAATATTTATACCACAAAATCCTTTGTCCTCTGAGGGCAGAGGGGCCTTTGCCCAGTCCAAACTAGTTCTGGAGCACTCTGTTGACATGACTCCTTCTTTCCTTTCACAGTGCAGGGCAGAAACCTCAGACACCCCACAGGAGGAGCCAGCATTGTGGAGGCGAAGCACAGCCCTGGAGCACTTTGTTGACATGATTCCTTCTCTTCTTTCACGGTGCAGGGCAGAGACATCAGACGCACCACAGGGGGTGGAGCCAGCACTGTGTGGGGCAGGCACAGTCCTATTCAGGACCCAGGTGCAACTCCTCCCTCCCATCTAGATGTAGATCTCTCTATTCACCACTGTGCGGACTCACCCTGTCTCCTGGAATCCCTCAGCCCTGTCACTCACAAACTCCAGACAAGGAATACACAACCTTGCAGAGGCAGGCTTGGAAAGTTAGACAAGAAAATACCTACTTTCTGAAAGTGGTATTTTCAAACACAGAATGTTAAAACCAACTTCAATAAAAGATGTATTTTCTCATTCTGAGTTCAGGCATACTAAACTCGAATGTCTACCGTGTTCCCTGAGTCAGTTAGGATTATAAAATGTAATAATCTAACTGCCCATTCTGGCCTATGGAGAACAGGTAGCCTTGCAATGTCCTACTTTATACTTACAATGCACCCTGCCCTTGGGCCTACCATAGGGGTGTCTGACATGAAGAAAAGGGAAGGTTTAGGAACTGGCAAGTGGGTGCACTTGCCCAGTCAGCATGGCAGTACCAGACTGCACAAGGCTCTGCAATGGCAGGCCTTAGACACATTTTACAAGGCTGCTTATGTGGGTGGCACAACCAGTGCTGCAAGCCCACCAGCAACATTTGGATTTACAAGCCCTGGGCACACTCAGTGCACTGTACTAGGGTCTGACAAGTAAACATCATCAAAATAACTTTATTTCGATTCATACTTCAGAATCATAAAAGTGTACATACATTTAAATCCTATTCAACAATTTAGAAGTAACGACATAAAATTCATTTTGGGCTCCACAATTCATAAAACATAATAGATTCAGAATACTTTTAAGGATAAACAATTTAACTATTTCAGCATTTCATAAAGTGCATATACATTTTCATTATCAGACCTACATAGTGGTTTTTTATCCATAATACCACAGGGAGTACCCTTCAATAACGGTGTCTGATAGCAAGGGCCACTCTAATAAAGCCAAATACTGCACTACATATCACTGGAGTTGAAAGGGACAATAAGTGATCATAACCTTCTTTATAAAAACGGGAACCAAGTGATAACAAAACAAGTTTAATAAACTGGTTTCTTGGGTCCCTATATAAAGCACAAAAAAGGATAAGATGCAGGGTATTTTGAGAAACCCTACCATTGCAGGGGCAAGGGGGTAGCCTCTAACACCACCCGCCCTGCTTTGGAAAAGCAAATAGGAAATGTAGTGTGCTAAGGCGAAACCTCGTCAAATAAAAGCGCCATTGGGTGTGCATAATGCTTGACAAGTAAAACTGATGTTGCAGCTTACCCCTCTTATACACTGCATGCTCACTGTCCCTCAGAATACCTGATTGATAGATCCTTTTAAAATCTTTGCCAATCATGTCCGGCTTTTGGGATAGATGTCCCAGACCAATCTTGTGGAATGTATCCCTGGCATGTAGCAACCATGGAATCTTCATGGAATGGTCAAGTTTACGACAATCTTGTAGGATTTCCTTTGACAATTTCAGATCTTCAGATCGCCAGACTTTAGACCATAATAACAGAGGGGACACATGAATAGTATTACTCCCAAAATCAATACCCACCTCCCCATGGCAAAAGCTATTTGAGGTGCAGGATGGGACAGATAAAAGACGTTTAATAAATCTGTTCTCCATAACTTGTATTTTATTACAATTTTGGGTCCCCCACACCCCTGCCCCAAAAGTTGCAACAGAGAGGAATTTGGCTTTATATAGGGTAATTAGTTCTTTTGGCCAAGTTTACTAGCGAAGTGAAAGAGGGCCTCGATTGATTGTGTGGCCTTTTGCACACGAGCAGTTATTAGAGGATCCCAATTGAGCTTTTTGTTAAAAAGATTACCCAAGTAGTTAAAATGTTCAACTTTCGCGATAATTGAATCCTTCACAAGGTACCTGCGAGATTTTATACCTTTTGGACCACAGGACATAGTAAATGATTTAGCAAAGTTGACCCTAAGGTCTAAACCCTCCATAAAAGTCTCAAAGGCATTTAGGCAAGTCTGCATGCCATTTGCAGTTAGAGTCATTAAAACCGTGTCGTCTGCATATGACAACATCGGTATCCGTCTTCCATTAGCCTGGGGGAAATCAGCTCCACTCTCCAACAAGAAACTTTCTAAGCCCTTGGTGTAAACCAGAAATAAAAACGGGGCCAGGATACATCCCTGACGAACTCCTTCGGTGGATGGGATAGGTTTTGTCTTTTCACCATCGCGACTAAACCTAATTGTTACTGTTGTGGCAGCGTGGAGTCTGCGGAGCAGGACGACCAGCGGTGCCTCAAATCCCATAGTCTCCATCATTTGCCACAACTTGCCCCTGCATACTGTATCGAAAGCACTGGACAAGTCCATGAAGGCCAAGTGTATAACACTGTGCTTGGCCCCCATGTACTTGCCCATAATTAATGCCAAATTCAGGCTCTGCTCAGTGGTACCCATACCTCGTCTGAACCCATACTGAAGTCCACTAAAATGCCTGCTGACCCATGATTCAAGGCGTGCCAATATCACTCTCCCCATCAATTTGCAGGACGCATCTATTAGTGATATTGGCCTATAACAGAACGGGTCAGCCTTATTGCCCTTTTTAAAAATCGGTATACCTACCGCATCTTTTCAAGAAGATGGAATACGTCCAACCACTATTGATCTAAAAACATTTAGTAAAAGCGGAGCCCACACCTCTAAATTATGTTTAAAAAGGTCCAGAGGTACGGCATCTGGGCCAGGGGCTTTAAAGGAGCACCTTTCCTCAGGCAGCCTCTATCTCTGAGAGAGTAATTGAGAGACTAAAGTTTTTGGCTGTTTCCGAATTACATTCCACAGCCCCCTTATCAGAATTTAGGGATACTTCTTTTGGGTTAAAAATATTACTATAAAATGATGCCCATAGATCCCCCGGTATGTGTACTAAAATATCGCCTTTTGTCTCACTGTTTAAGAAAGGTCGGTTGATTACTTCCCAAAAGAGCCTGCTACCCCTTAGGTCTGCCGCTATCCCCAGGTCGTCCCAGGCCTTGGCTTTTAAATCTAATTTCCATCTATTAATTGCGTCTTTATACCTCTTCTTGGATTTCCTAACCAGCTCTCTATCCCGAGGTACCTGATGCAGTCGAAGTGCCTTCGAAAGGCTTGTTTGCGCAGCAGAACATTCTGCATCAAACCATTTTGGACCACTATTTTTATTCCTCCTTACAGTTTTTATAAGATGAGAGGCCACATTATCTAAAAGAGCCTCAAAATTTTTAATAATTAAATTCTATGCCTGCCTTATTTTCCTTAAAAATATCCACCTCCAATTGCCTTACATCTATCATGTTCCACCTTAAGGTAACCCCCCTATTCTGGCTATATTTTATTGGATGTTCCAACGGTTGTGTTATCTCACAAACAGGATTGAAGCTCACAATTAGGGGGTTATGATCGCTTGCAGGATTTACATCAATCTGAAAATCCTTTACAAGATGAACAAACCTGATAGAAACCAAGGCAAAATCAATAGTACTCATCCGACCCCCTAAACCCGGAAAGGTAGGTATACCCAATGGTCTAGAGAAACTAAGCATATCCAGGACACATGGATCGTTAATCAAAACTATATCTTTTAGTGAATCCCCCTGTTTTGAATGTGTGAAATGCGCCAGAGGTTGGTCACCCGAATCTATCAGGCCGCATACTCTAGATCCGCTAAACTCACACAAAACACAGTTAAAATCACCCAACCAAATAATAAAAAGGGGGAAAACCATATTAGACACTTTTACCATCTCTTTCTGAAGTTTGTCAATGACCAAGGTATCATTTACATCAAATATATTATAATACCAATTTATTAAAAGCAAGGGTACTGTAAATAGATCCTTCATCAGAAACATTTGATACCATGGAGATTCCACCACTAGGGTAATTTTTGGTTGGTTATGTTTGACCGAAAATGCCGTAATGAGGCCACCTTTAGCTCTTCCTGCCCTTGAGGGTTCAGCATATACATTAAACATATAGTAACCATCCAAACTATGATTCACTCTAGACCAGGCTTCTTGGAGACATAGAATATCGAAGGATTCAATGAATTTTAACCACACTGGATCCTCCAGCCTTTTTGACAGACCAGCTATGTTACAAGAAATTAAGCGAAACAAACAGCCCCCAGCCCGGTTTTCTCCCAGCCCGCAGGGTCTGAGGGCTTTGAGTGCGAAATATCACACTTGCCCTCAATAATTCCTATGCTATTAATTTGGACATCCCGAGATAACGATTTACAGTTCACAGTGTTATAATTACTAGATTTTTCTTTTACCAGGGGTACCTTTTCTCTTTGGTCATCCCCCCATTCCCCCTCGCCAGAGAAAGCTATTTGAGTAGTGGGCGGGGTAAATGCTCTACTTACACTATTATCCCGCTTAGCCCTAGGTTCTACTACCTCGTCTCGTCTTTTCTTCTGTGGGCTGTTAATAACAGGGTTAACCATAGATTCCATATTCCCCTTATTGGCATTTGAATCTCTCCTAAGTCAATCCACACCC
The DNA here is from genome assembly GCF_964263255.1 of Lissotriton vulgaris. Lineage (NCBI taxonomy): Eukaryota > Metazoa > Chordata > Amphibia > Caudata > Salamandridae > Lissotriton > Lissotriton vulgaris. The sequence goes on along the minus strand of NC_141693.1, from coordinate 35,729,885 downwards.
TCCATTCCCATGAAAGGCTCAAATCTATTTCTAAAAGGAAGATAATGCGAAACCCCTTCCAATCTATCAAAACCATAGGGTCTACCCCTAACAGGGTCATGTGACATACAGGCCAAACCAGATTCATATTGAGGGTAAAAGTAATGGAGGCCTATTGATTGGATGTCACCAAAACGGCCAAACCGTGGTTTCCTTCGAATGTGTTCGACAGCCCAAGGATCTCTGAGGTTGACAATTATACGGTCGCCCTCGAGATCCTTAGTACTGTAACCTAACCAGGCCACCCTCCTCACACCAAGGATCTCTGTGCTACAGCCCGGGAGTAGTCGCCTATTCCTGTTAAGCCAGAAAATGACCTTATTTTTAAGTTCCCTATCTGTTTCTAAAGATTCTGTCTTTACCTCTGGAACCCCTGTTAGAATAATAGTATAGGGGGCTGATTCCAGAGGAAGATTTATACATGGGAACTTATTTTTAACTTGATGCCTAGCCTGAGGTAATTTATTAGGAGACTGTCTCAGCCCTTGCTTATTAGCCTGGGTTGGTTTATTAGGAGCCTGTCTCAGCCCTTGCTTATTAGCCTGGGTTGGTTTATTAGGAGACTGTCTCAGCCCTTGCTTATTAGCCTGAGGTAATTTATTAGGAGACTGTCTCAGCCCTTGCTTATTAGCCTGGGTTGGTTTGTTAGGAGACTGTCTCAGCCCTTGCTTATTAGCCTGGGTTGGTTTATTAGGAGACTGTCTCAGCCCTTGCTTATTAGCCTGGGTTGGTTTATTAGGAGACTGTCTCAGCCCTTGCTTATTAGCCTGGGTTGGTTTATTAGGAGACTGTCTCAGCCCTTGCTTATTAGCCTGGGTTGGTATGTTAGGAGTCTGTCTCAGCCCTTGCTTATTAGCCTGGGTTGGTTTGTTAGGAGACTGTCTCATTCCTTGCTTATTAGCCTGGGTTGGTTTATTAGGAGACTGTCTCAGCCCTTGCTTATTAGCCTGAGGTAATTTATTAGGAGACTGTCTCAGTCCTTGCTTATTAGCCTGGGTTGGTTTATTAGGAGACTGTCTCAGCCCTTGCTTATTAGCCTGGGTTGGTTTATTAGGAGACTGTCTCAGCCCTTGCTTATTAGCCTGGGTTGGTTTATTAGGAGACTGTCTCAGCCCTTGCTTATTAGCCTGGGTTGGTTTGTTAGGAGTCTGTCTCAGCCCTTGCTTATTAGCCTGGGTTGGTTTATTAGGAGACTGTCTCAGCCCTTGTTTATTAGCCTGGGTTGGTTTTTTAGGAGTCTGTCTCAGCCCTTGCTTATTAGCCTGGGTTGGTTTATTAGGAGACTGTCTCAGCCCTTGCTTATTAGCCTGGGTTGGTTTATTAGGAGACTGTCTCGGCCCTTGCTTATTAGCCTGGGTTGGTTTATTAGGAGACTGTCTCAGCCCTTGCTTAGTAGCCTGAAGTAATTTATTAGGAGACTGTCTCAGCCCTTGCTTATTAGCCTGGGTTGGTTTATTAGGAGACTGTCTCAGCCCTTGCTTATTAGCCTGGGTTGGTTTATTAGGAGACTGTCTCAGCCCTTGCTTATTAGCCTGGGTTGGTTTGTCAGGAGACTGTCTCGGCCCTTGCTTATTAGCCTGGGTTGGTTTGTTAGGAGACTGTCTCAGCCCTTGCTTATTAGCCTGGGTTGGTTTGTTAGGAGACTGTCTCAGCCCTTGCTTATTAGCCTGGGTTGGTTTGTTAGGAGACTGTCTCAGCCCTTGCTTATTAGCCTGGGTTGGTTTATTAGGAGACTGTCTCAGCCCTTGCTTATTAGCCTGAGGTAATTTATTAGGAGACTGTCTCAGCCCTTGCTTATTAGCCTGGGTTGGTTTGTTAGGAGACTGTCTCAGCCCTTGCTTATTAGCCTGGGTTGGTTTATTAGGAGCCTGTCTCAGCCCTTGCTTATTAGCCTGGGTTGGTTTATTAGGAGCCTGTCTCAGCCCTTGCTTATTAGCCTGGGTTGGTTTATTAGGAGACTGTCTCAGCCCTTGCTTATTAGCCTGGGTTGGTTTGTTAGGAGACTGTCTCAGCCCTTGCTTATTAGCCTGGGTTGGTTTGTTAGGAGACTGTCTCAGCCCTTGCTTATTAGCCTGGGTTGGTTTATTAGGAGACTGTCTCAGCCCTTGCTTATTAGCCTGGGTTGGTTTATTAGGAGACTGTCTCAGCCCTTGCTTATTAGCCTGGGTTGGTTTATTAGGAGACTGTCTCAGCCCTTGCTTATTAGCCTGGGTTGGGTTATTAGGAGACTGTCTCAGCCCTTGCTTATTAGCCTGAGGTAATTTATTAGGAGACTGTCTCAGCCCTTGCTTATTAGCCTGGGTTGGTTTATTAGGAGACTGTCTCAGCCCTTGCTTATTAGCCTGGGTTGGTTTATTAGGAGACTGTCTCAGCCCTTGCTTATTAGCCTGGGTTGGTTTATTAGGAGACTGTCTCAGCCCTTGCTTATTAGCCTGGGTTGGTATGTTAGGAGTCTGTCTCAGCCCTTGCTTATTAGCCTGGGTTGGTTTGTTAGGAGACTGTCTCATTCCTTGCTTATTAGCCTGGGTTGGTTTATTAGGAGACTGTCTCAGCCCTTGCTTATTAGCCTGAGGTAATTTATTAGGAGACTGTCTCAGCCCTTGCTTATTAGCCTGGGTTGGTTTATTAGGAGACTGTCTCAGCCCTTGCTTATTAGCCTGGGTTGGTTTATTAGGAGACTGTCTCAGCCCTTGCTTATTAGCCTGGGTTGGTTTATTAGGAGACTGTCTCAGCCCTTGCTTATTAGCCTGGGTTGGTTTGTTAGGAGTCTGTCTCAGCCCTTGATTATTAGCCTGGGTTGGTTTATTAGGAGACTGTCTCAGCCCTTGTTTATTAGCCTGGGTTGGTTTATTAGGAGACTGTCTCAGCCCTTGCTTATTAGCCTGGGTTGGTTTATTAGGAGACTGTCTCAGCCCTTGCTTATTAGCCTGGGTTGGTTTATTAGGAGACTGTCTCGGCCCTTGCTTATTAGCCTGGGTTGGTTTATTAGGAGACTGTCTCAGCCCTTGCTTATTAGCCTGAAGTAATTTATTAGGAGACTGTCTCAGCCCTTGCTTATTAGCCTGGGTTGGTTTATTAGGAGACTGTCTCAGCCCTTGCTTATTAGTCTGGATTGGCTTATTAGGAGACTGTCTCAGCCCTTGCTTATTAGCCTGGGTTGGTTTGTTAGGAGACTGTCTCAGCCCTTGCTTATTAGCCTGGGTTGGTTTGTTAGGAGACTGTCTCAGCCCTTGCTTATTAGCCTGGGTTGGTTTGTTAGGAGACTGTCTCAGCCCTTGCTTATTAGCCTGGGTTGGTTTGTTAGGAGACTGTCTCAGCCCTTGCTTATTAGCCTGGGTTGGTTTATTAGGAGACTGTCTCAGCCCTTGCTTATTTGCCTGGGTTGGTTTGTTAGGAGACTGTCTCAGCCCTTGCTTATTAGCCTGGGTTGGTTTATTAGGAGACTGTCTCAGCCCTTGCTTATTAGCCTGAGGTAATTTATTAGGAGACTGTCTCAGCCCTTGCTTATTAGCCTGGGTTGGTTTGTTAGGAGACTGTCTCAGCCCTTGCTTATTAGCCTGGGTTGGTTTATTAGGAGCCTGTCTCAGCCCTTGCTTATTAGCCTGGGTTGGTTTATTAGGAGCCTGTCTCAGCCCTTGCTTATTAGCCTGGGTTGGTTTATTAGGAGACTGTCTCAGCCCTTGCTTATTAGCCTGGGTTGGTTTGTTCGGAGACTGTCTCAGCCCTTGCTTATTAGCCTGGGTTGGTTTGTTAGGAGACTGTCTCAGCCTTGCTTATTAGCCTGGGTTTGTTTATTAGGAGACTGTCTCAGCCCTTGCTTATTAGCCTGGGTTGGTTTATTAGGAGACTGTCTCAGCCCTTGCTTATTAGCCTGAGGTAATTTATTAGGAGACTGTCTCAGCCCTTGCTTATTAGCCTGGGTTGGTTTATTAGGAGACTGTCTCAGCCCTTGCTTATTAGCCTGGGTTGGTTTATTAGGAGACTGTCTCAGCCCTTGCTTATTAGCCTGGGTTGGTTTATTAGGAGACTGTCTCAGCCCTTGCTTATTAGCCTGGGTTGGTTTATTAGGAGACTGTCTCAGCCCTTGCTTATTAGCCTGGGTTGGTTTGTTAGGAGACTGTCTCAGCCCTTGCTTATTAGCCTGGGTTGGTTTATTAGGAGACTGTCTCAGCCCTTGCTTATTAGCCTGGGTTGGTTTATTAGGAGACTGTCTCAGCCCTTGCTTATTAGCCTGAGGTAATTTATTAGGAGACTGTCTCAGCCCTTGCTTATTAGCCTGGGTTGGTTTATTAGGAGACTGTCTCAGCCCTTGCTTATTAGCCTGGGTTGGTTTATTAGGAGACTGTCTCAGCCCTTGCTTATTAGCCTGAGGTAATTTATTAGGAGACTGTCTCAGCCCTTGCTTATTAGCCTGGGTTGGTTTGTTAGGAGACTGTCTCAGCCCTTGCTTATTAGCCTGGGTTGGTTTATTAGGAGACTGTCTCAGCCCTTGCTTATTAGCCTGGGTTGGTTTATTAGGAGACTGTCTCAGCCCTTGCTTATTAGCCTGGGTTGGTTTGTTAGGAGACTGTCTCAGCCCTTGCTTATTAGCCTGGGTTGGTTTATTAGGAGACTGTCTCAGCCCTTGCTTATTAGCCTGGGTTGGTTTATTAGGAGACTGTCTCAGCCCTTGCTTATTAGCCTGGGTTGGTTTATTAGGAGACTGTCTCAACCCTTGTTTAGAAGTTTGATCCTTTTTGGGGGAACTAATGGGCCTATAGGTTTCCTGTTTATCACACTATTCTCCACTATGACCGGTTGTACGTTCATATCTGTGGCACTATTCACAGAATGAGCCACTTTAGTGGACTTAACCTTGGATGATGGGACGGCAGAATGAGATCTACCTTCAAGGATTTTTACACCACTAATCAGCATGTCCATTTTTAACGTGTTCCCTTTGGCAACTGTCTCAAACTGGTCGTTTTTCCTGAATTTTCTTTGTACGAGTAATCAGGGGCAATATTAGTGATCTTACCAATATTTCAATTTTGGTAAGAAGCTCTTCATTGGGAGTCTCGTGATTGTGGGATGAAACATTTATTGGTAAATCTCCATTATCAGGTATAGGTATAGGCTCTACTGCCAACTCTGGGGTTTTTGATAATCTATTTATTGTGAGGCCACTCTTTTTCCTATGTCTGCCTCCTCTCTTCTTTTTCTTAGGTTTGGAAGTCACTGGGCTATTTTGATTACCACCGACCGTTACTTGCTCGGGTACTTGCTCTAACAGGGAAAGAGAGACTGGGGGGGGGGTAGATGAGATAGGAGTCGATGTTCTGTGTGTATGTTCACTCGAAAAAGATCCAAAAGCAGTTAGGCTCGATATAGTAGCACTATTCGAGCCAGCTAACCCCTCCTCCGGAATACAGTTGGCAGGGCTAGTGACTACCAAAGGGGCCAAAGCATTTTCACGGGCCGGTGTTGCAGCAGACCGTATCATATCTAGGGATGACCGCTTACCAGTCAAAAGATCAATTGATAGACGCTTTTCAGTTAGAGCTATTTCCTTCTCTAATATTCTGGTCGTCCTAGTGAAAAATTGATCCAGAGTACCCGTAACTAAACCCGCTTTGGTTTTAACCATAACCAGTCTATTTTTCCCTGAGCGTTAAGCCATTTTAACAGATAACCCTGATTTAAAATGATTTTTACCACAAAAATAAGTGTTTGTGTGAGACTCTAGCAACAAACCCAACAGCAATAAAATAATACTGGCATAAGAACCAAGTGGGGTGGCCCTGCCCTGCCTTGGTCGACCTTGGATGGCCGTAGACGGCCCGCCCTTTGTCCGGGCTTAGCCCCGGGCTAAGTTCCTCGCGCATCCCGCGATGCGCAGTGAAGACGATAGTTAAGTACACAAAAGGAGGCGGGGCATGCCCGGGAAGAGGCACCAGCTGTGGGTGTTGCAGGGAATGCTGGTCCTCGCAGTCCCGGGCTCCCGCTGTGGGTCCTAGCTGTCAGGGTCCTCTACAGAATTCCAGCCTCCAGACAAGCACGGCGGGGGAAACAGCACGGGGATGGTCCTGCACCTCTTCGGGAAACAAACAATCTCCAATAGTCCTGCTGCGAGCGGCACCCCTGGCACCCCAAGTAAACCAAATCAGCCAATCATGGAATCACGAATTAATACAGTTTTTCAGTTTTTTAACGTCTTTATTTCGAATATTCTTCATAAAAGACAAAATATTTACATACATATGAATAATAACAATATTACATAATCAATGACATTATATGAAAATTAAGCGTAAAGAACAATAGAACAAAAAGAATTAAGAATTGATTAAAACCTTAATTAAATATGTGCATAAAGACGACAAGAGAAGATTATTATTGAACAAATGCATATAAAAAGACACAACATCAATACTGGTCGGAGACACAATCTAGTAAAGTAACGTACTATATGGGTTTTTCATGACGGTATGTTACAAACTGTCTTAGACCTTAATAACCAAGCCCATCCAAGGAATTTGGCCAATCCAATGGAAAGACATTCAGAGGTGTTAGTTCTTAGAATGAGCAAGGCTTCACTGCTCGACCGGGTCTTTAATCTATAGCATATAGGCTTTAGCCACTTGCGGCGTGGTTCACGGTAAGCATTACAAACAAACAAGAAATGACCTATTGTTTCTTTATGGTCAGTACAACATGGACAAAGTGAAGTCGCCGGCTTCTGCCAACCACTGGTGAAGGCCCGTAATGGCAATGTACCTAGACGGAACTGAAAGTAAAGTTTCCTATCTAAGGTTTTGACAATTACATCCCAAAAGCACTCGGTATGAGGGACTATTTTATGTAGCAGAAACAGACCGGTCAGGTTCGGTTTCTCTGAAAGAGCAACGTGTTCATCTTTAACCATAGACCAGAAGAGAGATTTAAAATCTTTCTTAGAGGGAAAGATGTGAGAGCCCGGCTCAAACCACAACTGGGGGAGGCCCATTCCGATAAGAGTGTTTCTAATTGACTTAAACCATGGAATTTCACCTGCCCCCTGTTGTGATCTAACATCCTGAAGCTCTTGGGCAAACATGGCAAGTTCCGGTGTGGACCATATGCGTCTCCATAACACCACCATCCTGTACTGGGCTTGATGTTTAATTGAATGGAACCCCATATCCATCAATAGTGGTAGAGCGGGTGTTGATGGAGGAAGACTGACTAGGTTTCGGAAAAATTTGTTCTGTATCCTATCAAGGACAGCCAGGTCCACACAACCCCATATATCAGCCCCGTATAATATGGCAGAGCTGATTTTTGCACTATATATTTTAAGAGCGGGCAATACCCTTTTGGTCAGAGAACTCCGCTGCTCCTTCACCAGACAACCGGACAGACGCGTAAATTTCAAGCTAAGCGCCGCTATTTGCTCTTTCCAGCGTAATCTATAGTCCATTGTCACACCAAGATAGGTCATAACTTCAACCTGTTCCAGACTAGACCCGTTCATCGTAACATTGCCCCTCTGTGGTTTTTTCTTTGTGAAGACCATAAATTTGGTTTTGTTGATGTTAATTTCTAAATCGTTCTCATTGCAGAAATCCACAAATTTGTCTATAGCTACCTGCAGACCCTTCTATGTTTTAGCCAATATGAGCGTGTCATCAGCAAAAATTAAAAGGGGGAATTTAGTTCCACCCAGTGATGGGGCATCGGTAGGGGTTTCTGAGAGAAACTTAACCACTTGATTAATAAAAAGTATGAAAAGGGTAGGGGCCAGGACGCAGCCCTGTCTCACTCCACGAGTCACGGGGAAGGGTTCTGTGACCTGGCCCTGGCGGCCCCACCTAACTCTAGCAAAATTTCCCTCGTGCATCCTGATGGTAAATTCTAGGAGCGCTGAAGGAACTCCCATCTTTCTTAATGCAGCCCACATCTTTCCTCTGGGGACCAAATCAAACGCTGATTTGAGGTCCACAAATGCAGCGTATATCGTGCCACCTCTCAAAAATACAGTTTTCCAGTAGATCATAACAAATCTTAAGATCTGATCTACAGTACTAATGTGAGCCCTAAAGCCAGCTTGTAATGGAGAGAGAATGTCAGCTTCGGTCATCCAGGTGTCGATTTTTCCTAAAAGCATTCTAGCCACTACCTTTTGTAGGGCATCAATAAGACTGATGGGTCGGTAGTTTCCTGCATCAGTTTTGTCCCCTTTTTTATACACGGGCAGGATCTCTGCCCCTTTCCATGAATTTGGGATCCTGGTCCCTCTAGCTATCGCATTTGCTAGGGTAGTTATGTACGGAACCCAATGCACCTGGTCATACTTAAAAAGGTCCGCTGGGACACAGTCCATACCGGGGGCCTTACCGTTCTGGACTTGTTTAAGAGCAACTACAGTTTCTGTTTCTGTGAAGACAATGTGGTCAAGTATGGGCACCGCAGTCTGTACACTGGCATCTTCCCAAGTGTGGGAGATCCGTTCCGTGTTACTAAACTGCGTCGCGTAGTGCTTGACCCATTGTTCTGCAGGCACATGGTTAACAGGGACTTTCGAGTCCCCAGTCCCACCCCACCTCACAACCTCCCAGAATTTTTGTTGGTTAGATGAGGTGCTTGCTTGGTATAAATCTAACCAGCGCTGTTCGTCCCAGTTGGTTTTTGCCTCTTAAAGTACTTTCTTGTAATTAACCCTAGCTAGCCTAATATCATTGGCTGGCTTGGATTTAATAGCAGCTATTAGGGTGCTATGGGCAAGACGACAAGATTTATCATACCATTTGGTCCTAGTTGGTACTGGACCATTATTCCTTCCTTTTGTGGGTTCATTAAAAAAAGTTTTAATCTTATTAAACAGAGACTCATGGATCGACCCTATTTCTTCCAGGGAAGAGCCTTCATTAACTATGGGTACCATTGAATTGGTGGCTGCTGAGACCTCCACCGCAACCCTTTCTAATACGGTAGGGTTGTCTATAAGCCTAGTCCAGCGTACCCTTCTACAGTTATTCGTGAGAACAGCCTCGGCTGTAACGGTAGTGGATGCAGAATCCAATCTGAGACCCTCATTCAGTAGTAATTTAATTGCCAGGGGATTATGGTCACTTTCAGGTCTTTGGACTACTTCCATATCCTCTAGGATTTTCCAAAACTCTATCTTTATTAAGAAGTAGTCAATACGGCTCGAATGCTGGGAATTGTCAAAAGTGACCTTTCCCATCGAATCTGATTTAGTTCTACCGTTAGCTGCGCGCAGATCCCATTCAAGGCAGAGGCCTAACCACTGCATTGCGGCCTCGGTAACTTTTTTAATTGGAGGGATGGATAATGGTGGAATATTCCAAATTTGATCGATTTCCCCATATCCTTCTTTGTCAAGACTAGGAAAAAGTTCAAAAGAACAATTAAAATCACCTGCCACCATTATACACTTGTCGCTAGTAATATTGTTTAATAGGGAATCTAAATCGCTAGCTGCTCTTGCAGGCTTCCCACCAGGTTGCCCTCTTGCATATATGTTAATCAGAAAAAAGTCCTCGTTATTTTTACCAGACAATTTCAAGGCAAGAATATCACTACTTAAGGTAGGAATGTCTATAATTTTAAAGGCTAGGGATTGTCTGATCCAAATAACCAGACCACCTGAAGGACGACCTTTAGGTCCTTTACAGGCTGGTTTATAGTAGTTAAGATAGCCAACCCGAAAGATGGCATCAGTTGACCAGCTTTCCTGTAAAACGATAACATCAAAAGAGTCCACATAAGAGCCCCAGTCATCCTCAGACATTTTCCCTTTTAATCCCGCTATATTCCAAGACAAGACTGTGAGGGTATTACTTGTTTCTTTCGGCAAGTTGTTAAATGGATTCACAGTCTCCTCAGGGACCAGGGGTCTATGTGTGGGATTTGGAAGTTTTGGAAGTTTTACCCTTTCTACCTCCCCTTGGGAATTACCACTCAGCCCTGTTACAATCTCAGCCCTGGGAGATGGAGTAGGGTTAGGGGAACTCAGTACAACTTCACTCGGCCCGGGAATCGGTAGTAGATTGTCAAGTCAATCCACACCTTCCAAGCCGGATAGCGGAGCAAACCGGTTTGTGAGGTGCGGGTGAAACAAAGGGTAGACTGGGGTATCAAAGTGAAATCTCCCACTTGGCCTGTCTCTTCTAGAATGTTGAAATGGGGTGTGGGGTCTACTTGTATATAAAACAGGATAGAAATTATTCAACAATAATGTTTGCACATCCCCAACTCTTCCGAATCTAGGTTCCCTGCTGATAAATTCAGCCACCCATGGCTCTCTGAAACTTATCACCACACAGTCCCCCTCAAGATCTTTCTTACCATAACCTATCCAATCCACCCTTCTTACATTAAGAATTTCAGGATTCATGTTGGGTGGGAGCGGGCGATTTTTATTAAGCCAGAATGTTACTTTATTGTAGAGGTCCTTGTGTGTTTCTCTTTTACCATCTACGAAAGGAGCCACGCCAGTTAGGATGATGGTGTAAGGCTGTGACTCTGGGGGGAGATTAACACATTGTTTCCTCGGGATAGGTTTAATATAGGGCCGGATGTTTTGGTCGTGACTACTAAGAGTTTTCTTGGCCTGGGGTTGCTTTGCGGCCTTCTGTCTAGGTGCGCCCTCAGAGCTAACTGTTTTCTTGGGGGCCGATACAGTTGTTGGCTGCGGGGCTTTTAACGTAGTGGGTCCCGCTTTTGAACTTGAGGCCCCTGCTTTGTTATTCACCAGAGTAGACTTCGATGATGACAGGGCAGTGGGGGGCAAGCCTTTGGGGGCTAAACTGGCAAGAGTTCTGTTTGTAGATGCTATATTATCTTTAACCAACCTATCCAAGGAATCCATTTTTGTATTCAATAGTCTTGTCCTTTCGAATAGTGGTAAGAGCAGGGATTTCATTAGTAACTCTATCTTAGCCAGAAGTATGCCTTCTGCAATACTAACTGTGGTGTTATGGTCTTCAAGTTGAACCACCACATTAGTATTAGGCAACTGTATGGGTGAATCAATAGTACTTCCCGCCCCCTCAATATGTTCATCTAAGTCGGGAGAGTCTAACCTTTTACGTTTCCCAGGGTTCTGTGAGGGTAGAAGTAGTGAAAGGGGAGGGGAATTCACTTGCTCCTTACTGATATTAAGATTAGGTGAGTCCGAGAGACCTGATTTCTCTCCAGGCTGGTCTAAAAAAATAGTAGTCCCTCCATTTAGCATATTATCATGTGCAGTGGTATATGAGCTATCTTGACCCGTCCCCGCTAACTCCACAGTTTGGGTCTCAGGAACAGTTACAAGCACTAAATCTGTATTAACATCATTGCTATCAGTGTCTAAAAGGGAAAGCGGAATGGGGGAGACTGCCTCATTAATTTTCCCAAGAGAGGATCGCTTGCCTGTAATTATATCTAGTGAAAGACGTTTTTCAACTAGAGCGATTTCTTTCTCCAGTATGGCAGTAGAGCGTTTAAAAAACTGGTCAATTGTACCCGTAAAAGTGCCATTAGAGGTGGAGACCTGGACTTGCCTCTCTTTGCCAGATCTTAGGGTCATCTTTAGATATACAAGTAACCAAATTAACACCAACCTCAGACCTCAAATTATGTACAATAATGGGCAAAGTTAGGTCAAAGCGGTTATATTAACAATGAGGACACAAGCCTGGTTATGGTCAGATGCAATGTTTACAAAATAAACATTTAAAACGTCTGTTAGGTGATACCATGAGATGGTATAAATATTGAGTGGTAAATGTTAGGAAGGTGGCCCGGCCCGGCCTCACTCGGCCTCTGACGGCCACAGACGGTCCCGCCCTTGGCCCGGGCTTCTCCCGGCGAGCTCCCGCGCAGCGGTATTCACACGTTAATATATGGCTCTTACGGTGATCACCCGGTCATTGGGGGCGGGGCGGGGAGGGAGAGCAGCCCAGGTGGAACGGGCGGGGTTACTGGGACTCCTGGGAAATGTAGTCCCAGCCCTCTTGCTCGCAGCCCTCAGCCCCTGTCTTACCCCAGCAGCAGCTAACAGCCCACGAAGGATAGCGCCCCTCTGCGAAGCGGGACCCGCGCAGCGGGTTCCGCGAGGCGTTGGTGGAGATGCAAGGAATCCACGGGCAATCCAAACAGCAAGGAAGGTTTGTCAAGGTGTCCCACGAAGTGCAGGGCAAGCCGGTATTTGATCACCCGGTCGTTGGGGGCGGGGCGGGGAGGGAGAGCAGCCCAGGTGGAACGGGCGGGGTTACTGGGACTCCTGGGAAATGTAGTCCCAGCCCTCTTGCTCGCAGCCCTCAGCCCCTGTCTTACCCCAGCAGCAGCTAACAGCCCACGAAGGATAGCGCCCCTCTGCGAAGCGGGACCCGCGCAGCGGGTTCCGCGAGGCGTTGGTGGAGATGCAAGGAATCCACGGGCAATCCAAACAGCAAGGAAGGTTTGTCAAGGTGTCCCACGAAGTGCAGGGCAAGCCGGTATTTGATCACCCGGTCGTTGGGGGCGGGGCGGGGAGGGAGAGCAGCCCAGGTGGAACGGGCGGGGTTACTGGGACTCCTGGGAAATGTAGTCCCAGCCCTCTTGCTCGCAGCCCTCAGCCCCTGTCTTACCCCAGCAGCAGCTAACAGCCCACGAAGGATAGCGCCCCTCTGCGAAGCGGGACCCGCGCAGCGGGTTCCGCGAGGCGTTGGTGGAGATGCAAGGAAACCACAGGCAATCCAAACAGCAAGGCAGGTTTGTCAAGGTGTCCCACGAAGTGCAGGGCAAGCCGGTATTTGATCACCCGGTCGTTGGGGGCGGGGCGGGGAGGGAGAGCAGCCCAGGTGGAACGGGCGGGGTTACTGGGACTCCTGGGAAATGTAGTCCCAGCCCTCTTGCTCGCAGCCCTCAGCCCCTGTCTTACCCCAGCAGCATCTAACAGCCCACGAAGGATAGCGCCCCTCTGCGAAGCGGGACCCCCGCAGCGGGTTCCGCGAGGCGTTGGTGGAGATGCAAGGAATCCACGGGCAATCCAAACAGCAAGGCAGGTTTGTCAAGGTGTCCCACGAAGTGCAGGGCAAGCCGGTATTTGATCACCCGGTCGTTGGGGGCGGGGTGGGGAGGGAGAGCAGCCCAGGTGGAACGGGCGGGGTTACTGGGACTCCTGGGAAATGTAGTCCCAGCCCTCTTGCTCGCAGCCCTCAGCCCCTGTCTTACCCCAGCAGCAGCTAACAGCCCACGAAGGATAGCGCCCCTCTGCAAAGCGGGACCCGCGCAGCGGGTTCCGCGAGGCGTTGGTGGAGATGCAAGGAATCCACGGGCAATCCAAACAGCAAGGCAGGTTTGTCAAGGTAATACATTAATTTACAATAGGGAGCACTTGCACTGTGGCACTGGACAGCAGTGGCACAGTGCCCAAAGCATCTAATACCAGCAAAAACACATGAGGCAAAAGAAAAAATGGAAGGGAGTCCCACGCCAGTGGTGCCAGGTCTAACAGGGCTATCCTGGCACTGGAGAATACAGATCCCGGATTCCTCATACTCATAGTGTGTGATTTGTATTACTGTGTCCATTCAAGGAGATGCAAGGAATCCACGGGCAATCCAAACAGCAAGGCAGGTTTGTCAAGGTGTCCCACGAAGTGCAGGGCAAGCCGGTATTTGATCACCCGGTCGTTGGGGGCGGGGCGGGGAGGGAGAGCAGCCCAGGTGGAACGGGCGGGGTTACTGGGACTCCTGGGAAATGTAGTCCCAGCCCTCTTGCTCGCAGCCCTCAGCCCCTGTCTTACCCCAGCAGCAGCTAACAGCCCACGAAGGATAGCGCCCCTCTGCGAAGCGGGACCCGCGCAGCGGGTTCCGCGAGGCGTTGGTGGAGATGCAAGGAATCCACGGGCAATCCAAACAGCAAGGCAGGTTTGTCAAGGTGTCCCACGAAGTGCAGGGCAAGCCGGTATTTGATCACCCGGTCGTTAGGGGCGGGGCGGGGAGGGAGAGCAGCCCAGGTGGAACGGGCGGGGTTACTGGGACTCCTGGGAAATGTAGTCCCAGCCCTCTTGCTCGCAGCCCTCAGCCCCTGTCTTACCCCAGCAGCAGCTAACAGCCCACAAAGGATAGCGCCCCTCTGCGAAGCGGTACCCGCGCAGCGGGTTCCGCGAGGCGTTGGTGGAGATGCAAGGAATTCACGGGCAATCCAAACAGCAAGGCAGGTTTGTCAAGGTAATACATTAATTTACAATAGGGAGCACTTGCACTGTGGCACTGGACAGCAGTGGCACAGTGCCCAAAGCATCTAATACCAGCAAAAACACATGAGGCAACAGAAAAAATGGAAGGGAGTCCCACGCCAGTGGTGCCAGGTCTAACAGGGCTATCCTGGCACTGGAGAATACAGATCCCGGATTCCTCATACTCATAGTGTGTGATTTGTATTACTGTGTCCATTCCTGTAATGAGTATCTTTACTACTGGACCCAGAATGGGGGTGCTCCTTTTGAGCCTATTCACAAGGCTTCTCCTCAGCACTTGTCTTGGAAAGCTGCTTTTCTAATCGCCATCACCTCTGTAATAGGAATGATCCTGATAGCTCTGGAGTGGCCCCACCAGTGGTGGTACCCGGACCTTCTTCAGCTGTCAGAGGTTCCACACAGGAGGTTACCATGCCACCCAGACTTGCTGTCCAAGAAGAAGGGGGAGATATTTCATCTCAATCTATCATCCCTGCGATTGACGGCATGGCTCCTGAAATCCTTCAGTACGGACATTTAGACTTACCCTTCGGAATGTATGAACATTCTCAAGGAAGCAAGAGACCTCCACCAGGAAATCGTACGCTTTCAAGTGGAAGCGTTTTTACTTATGGTGCATGAACAATGGTCATGATCCAGTCCGGTGCAAGAGCAGGTGATCTTGCCTTATTTGCTAGATTTGGCTGAATCTGGTCTGCAGTTCTCCTCCATAAAGGTTAATTTAGCAGCTATCACTGCTTACAGAAAGTCTCCGACACAGGTTTCCCTTTTCCAAATCCCTGTAGGTAAAGGTTTTCTTGAGGGGTTAAAAAAGGTTTACCCACCGATTAGGTCTCCAGCTCCACCTTGGGAGCTTAACATAGTTCTAGCTAAATTGATGGGTGCTCCTTTTGAGCCTATTCACAAGGCTTCTCTACAGCACTTATCATGGAAAGCTGCTTTCCTAGTCGCCATCACCTATGCATGCAGGGTTAGCGAGATCCAGGCCTTGTATTGTAAAGAGCCTTATACTGTTTTTTATTCAAACAGAGTGGTGTTAAGAACCCATCTGAGTTTTCTCCTTAAAGTGGTTTCCGCTTTCCATATCAATCAGGTGATCACTCTACCCACATTTTGTCCCAATCCCTCAACTCCTCCTGAGAGGTCTCTTCATTCTCTGGACCTTAAGAGGGTTTTGAAGTTCTACCTGGACAAAACATAGGGCTTGAGAAAATCAGACCAGCAGTTTGTAAACTATTGTTCCATAATTGCCGGTTCTGCGGCTTCCAAAAGATCTATCTCTAGGTGGATTGTCTCTTGTATATCTTTCTGCTACCAAGTGGCCAACACAGCCC
Organism: Lissotriton vulgaris; assembly: GCF_964263255.1. Lineage (NCBI taxonomy): Eukaryota > Metazoa > Chordata > Amphibia > Caudata > Salamandridae > Lissotriton > Lissotriton vulgaris. The sequence goes on along the minus strand of NC_141693.1, from coordinate 35,714,300 downwards.
TTCCGGGCAAACCTAAGGCCCATTCTACTAGAGGAAAAGCCTCTGCCACGGCTCTCCTTAGGAATGTACCTATTGCAGAAATTTGTAAAGCAGATCATTGCTAAATGGGGGGCCTTCCTGCCCCCTCGACTGGCGAGTTGGTGTAACCTAGTGCAGGAATGGTTGGGCTGGCAGAGAGAGCGCCTCCAGGCCGATCTAAGGTTGGTGAGGTGCGAAATCCTTGCTTACGGATTCTGGGACAGGATTCTACTTCGGGCCACATTGAAGGTGGCTCATAGTTCTAACAGTGCCTCTCTTTAAGTCTTTTAGTCCTGTCCTCTGTACTTGGTCCGAATGTGTGTCCTCATGTGTTTTATTTTGTTGTTGTCGAAGGTTCACCCCCTCTGGCAAGGGGAACGCATGTGTCTTAGTGTGTGGGGGCCAATGATGACAACATTAATCTAGCTTTTTACCCTGCGTGGGCAATCCAGTTTGCAAGTGGTTTATAGGTGACACCATGATGGGTTGGAAACTTTTTAAGAGACTAGTACACTTGTAACTTATCAAGACTTTAAGATAATCCAATATTCTAGTCTGATTGTGGGGAAATTATGTACAAGGGATTATACCGGCAATGACTACTTTTATTATGAGCTCAACTCAGGACAAAGATGCATCAAACTTATTACATAAAACAACACATATGAAAAATAAAAACCTGTAAGAAAGTGCAATGGTTAATTCAAAACATTATGAATTGTACTTATAGCAGCAGAACAGCAAAATGTAAACCAATGATTTTTTCATACGCATCATAGAATCGTTAACTGAACATAACATTCAACATACAACACAGTTGCATTAATCTACCAGCTCCACAACATAAATAAACTGCATCAATTGAAAATCGCAATGGAAACAGAAGTAAAAAGAGAAAAATCAACAGAGAAAAAGAATGATGGCTTTGTAAAAAAAACAATCCTTAGCCCGCTCCTAGCGCATGCTGCCTGACGACGAGGAGAGGCTCTGCGCGATACACATGACTTAGGGCCAGATGTAGGTCGCCCAATACCGGTCGGTAGCGGCCGAAATGACCGAAATTCGACCGTTACCAACCGGTGTTGGGCTTTTAAGATGTAGGTGGCATTTTTGTGGGATTCTGTATTTTACCAAATCGTTAATTTAAGGATTCGGTAAAATATCGAATTCTTAACATACCGATTCGGTAAATTACCGAATCCAGGATGTAGGGAGCACTCAAGTTAGTGCATTTCTTAGGGAAGGATTTGTTATTTACCACCAACTACAAGTTGGTGGTAAATAATGAAAACCTTTGAAAAAGCATTTTTTTTGCTTTTCCAGCAGTGCGATGTGGCAGACATACATGCCTTAGGGCATGTATGTGTGCCACATGTGCACCCATGCATTATTCAAGGGTGCAACAGGGTGTCAAAGTGACACCCTACCACCCTTGAATGTGTTCCCCCTTTTACCGAATCGGTATTGACCGATTTGGTAAATACCGAATCGTACCGATTCGGTAATACTTACCGATTCATTACCTACATAGCATTTTTTTTTTTTGCAGAGTTTTATATAGCGCAAACTAGACCCGAACCAAATCAGGTATCAGAGCGCTTTACATAGCACCAGTTACGTTACATGAGGACACACATTCATTTTAGGCACGGGGAGATTAAGTGATTTGCCCAGAATCACAGGCAGGAGGTTGTGGCATAGTTACCGAGACTCGAACCCAGATCCCCAGGTCCGAGGTCGAGCCATCTGGCCCTTAGTGAGAGCGATAACAGCAATTTATGCAGTGAGGAAGGAGCAACTCGACAACTACAGGCCCTCCTTGGACAGGCACAAGCTGCACCTTACTCTGGAAGGTCCAAATATGTCATTAACGTCCTTATTGCACCGTTTCACACCTAAGGGATTAGCGTATTGTCTGTGTCATGCCCAGTGGTCCAAGTGAATACCACCTATCACTTCATTCAGTCACCACCAGTGTATAAGAGACCAGTGATACTGTGAAAACCCCTTCAGACTAAACAATAAAGATTGAGGTGTTGGCTTTATATCACACCCAGAGCCTGTGCATACCTTCTGTGTCATGCTCCGTGTTCCAAGCGGTGAGACCCCAACCCTGTATCACAACCAGGGATCAAGCGTACCCCCTGTGTCTCGCCCAGCGGTCCAAGCCGTCTGCGTATCACACCCAGAGACACGCGTTCCCTCTGTGCCCAGCGGTCCAAGCGACAAAACAACCCTCACCTTTCCTAGTGAGTTGACTATCCAAGAAAGGTGATCACCTCCAAGGCCGCCTTGGGACTACTCAGCTCGGACACGTAAAATAGATAATATGTCTGATTTCTGTCAGTGGGGGGGAGGCGGAGGGGGTGGGGCACTGAGGTTCGATTTGTATGCTTCTTGCTAGTTGCAATACGGCAAATGCTGGGACTAAGGATCAGATGTCGTCTCCCATCCATATATGGCGGCTTCAGGAGGGACCTCCGCCACTGGATTCTGCAGAACTTCCAATCAATTGTGGCATCTGCTCATCGTTTTTGCTGCACAGATATGAATCTGTATGAGCAGGATCCTGTTCTTTCGGCTGTAGCCAGGCTCGAAGAACCAATCTCTCCCATCTGGCTCACTAAAATATTGCTTGAATATGAATTTACGTTAAAAAAATGAAAGACGAGATATTTGGAAAATCGAATTTCTATAGCGCATAGCTACCCTGAGGCCTGTAATGCGAAGAGATAGATAGGTATATCATACTAATGTGAAGTGTTGAAAAGATGGGTTTTGAGAAGTTTTCGAAAGGCCAGTATGTTTTGTTCCCCTCGAAGAGTAGAGGGAAGGGTACAGTTGGTTTAATTAAATGCAGCGGCTGGGATAACAGGCAACGGAGTCGGAGTCCGAAGACTGTCTCAAAGCACATTGCTTTTGTCCGTCATTTTATACATTACATGAAGCGTCAAAAAATGATTTGTAAATTCCTTTGGAGACAGAAATCTGTGCCTATTCAGGGGCCATAAATCTGGTCATTCAATAAGAAATGCAGGTGGGTCTTGACCTTGCGTGGGCACAATGTGGGACCAGTGGGTACATGTCCAGATGCCCGGCAAGGGGAGCACATGATCACTGTGTGTAGTGTGCATGCTGTGTTCTCATTTGCTGAGTGTTCCTAATTTAGTGTGGCATCTGACTTCATGGTGTTTTGGGAATGAGCGCCCCTCTGTGTACATCAACATCGTATTCATCAATATTAACAATTGCATCTCCCTGGCACTGGGGCAAACTCTTTATAAATGTATTTTGTTTTGGGTTGGGCCAGGGCCCCCCCAGTAGACAGTGTGTAGCTGCACTTGCCTCTATGTTTTCGGGGGTCCTCCTGCCACATGCCAAGGGTATTTGACGCGGGGAACACTGACTGACCTTACATGTGATATACAATCGGGGTTCTCCTTGATTTGTTTTTTCAGGTGCTATCACATCTATAATAGGGCGTGGGTGCTATGGAAACCCCCATGCAAATGAATGCACGCTCCTTCGGACGGCGCTGGTGCACACTGTGCACTCTCCAATCCATATTACAGAAGTGGCCACACCGGAGTTCCTCACAGGAGGTTACCATGCCGCCAAGACTTGCTGTCCAAGAACAAGCGGAAGGTGATTAGTCCCAATCTCTCAACCCTGAGATTAACGGCATGGCTCCTGAAATCCTTCAATACGGACATTTAGACTTGCCTTCGGAATGTATGAACATTCTCAAGGAAGCCAAGAGACCTTTCACCAGGAAATCCTACCCTTTGAAGTGGAAGCGTTTTTAGGTCTCCCCTAGCAAAGCAGCACATGCGCTGCTCGCCTTGGCGAGATCTATTGTCGTCCTTTTTCAGCAGAAGGGGGACCGGAGATGTGCACGCATCGGACAGGACAGGAGATGTGCACGTGTACGGCTCATGTGCACGCGTACAGAACAATGCGCTTTCACTTTAGCTTGTTGCGGATGCTGCCACTGTGCATTGTGTGTTGAGTGAGGAGCGTGATTTGATGCTTGCTGCTACATCCCAGGGAGATCCCAGCGCAACGCCTTTCATTGACAACACATCACATGCCTGGGCTTCATGCCAGCTTAGCCCCTCGACCAGTAAGTTAGTAACAAGCAAGGTGAGCGTACAGTTTGGCCACGCTGCTAAGTGGGGGGTGCGATTCAACAGCATTTCTTTTAATCTTTCCCAGGAAGAGGGAGGGTGGAAGGCGCAGGGTTATCTTGTGCACCACTAACAGGGACAGTATTCAGGCTTACATACCCTGCTCCTACAAAACGTGGCATGGACGATTGCTCAGTAAGTATTAAGAATAAACTCGAGGAATTAACTTATTAGTGAAGTAGCAATCACGTCTCTAAAATCACCAAAGACAGACATAAGCGATACTGCCGCATGAATTCTTATTGTGGAAGACTTTGGAGATAGAGTGGTATTTTTTTCAGTTTTATACATCCTTAAGTAAAAAAAAGGAGCTCATACCCCTTTAACTTAGAGTCGCTTGATTTAGAGAAGTCCCGCAACTCGATGAAAGCCAGCTCCTGTTGCTATGGTAGCTAAATTCTCTAGCGAGATCCCTTTTTAAATGCGCCCAATGTAGAGTTGTGTACCCACAGCCAAGTTCACGCAATGTGTGTGTACACTACTAAGGATCATTTTAAGGGCTTCCAATTTACAGTTGTGCAAAGAAAGTATGGATGGGAAATTGTGAATTGGCCGAGATCACTGTCTAGTGGGTTGTCAGACATGAGCTCGTCAGCTTCGGACATACTTTTTTTAACAGTTTTGTGTAGCCCAGATGCATTGGACAGTGAGCTGTGACCGGCACTAACGAACTGAGTGCAAAGTGCATGGCATGGGTTTAGAACGTTGTATATTTTCTCAATCTGTTTTTATTGTAACGTTGCTTAAAAAGGTCCCTTTGGATACTAACAGACTACCCCAAACACTGTGTTATGATTTAATTCCTGACCATGCACTCTTTAACGCAGAGTGTCTACGGAACAGTCACCAACTGCCCAAGAGTGCAAAGGTTAAGTTTAGATACGTGAATCCTTCGTGGTATATTAAAGCAGAATCCCTTGTCAAGCGTACTGTTACTATAGTGGGACGTCTGATTGTCCAATCCATTACTAGGAGCCACCTTTAATGTGGGTGCCCTGGGCCATTGTTCCATTTACCCTTAAAACTTTCTGCTCTCAAAACCACTGTTTTGAACACAACTGCTCTTGTGTGCAAGCTAGATTCCTCTTGGGAAGCAGGCCAGGCAGGAGCAGAGAGCTGGGAGGTTGCCCTACTGGCGAACCCAAGAGACTAGCGATAGTGAGGAAGTAGAAACCAGTCCCTACAGATCTGACAGCGAGAGTGAGAATGCAAGATTAGTCACACCACTGACCAGCAGTACACCTGTTAGATTTGGGAGTTTCTAGTTGGCAGAGGTAGGTACCTTTGACCAAATAGTGCCCCTTGTGTCTAGTCAGGGTAAGGGGGCACACTCCTAAAATAACCCCTGCTCACCCCCTTGGTAGCTTGGCACGAGCAGACAGGCTTTTTCCATGGCTCCATTGAAAGCTGTAAAGTCTCCTAGATCTTCCCCTTCGGCACCTTGGTATTCGGAGGAGCTTAGACTAAAAAGCCAGAGTGTAAAAAACTCGAACGAAGCTGGAGACTTACCTATTCTGCGGAAAGTAAGCTAGGCTATTGTTCAGCTCTTAAAGAATACCGCAGACTCCTGATTAAAAAATAAAAGATTTTCTAGGCGACAGTATTAATAATGCTAAAAACTCTTCTAGGGAGATTTTCAAAATTGTTAAGCCCTTCACTAAACCTCTGGCACTAGCTCACACCCACCTGCCCTCACAGATTCTATGCAATAAACTCTCTATGGGGCATATTATCAAGGAACGGCTGTAAAATTATCGCCGCTTTAGCGACAGGAAACTGCCGCTAAAGCAACGATAATGGGCTTGATAATATGTCCTTGAGAATTCCAATAGAAGCCCATGTTCTGGTGATAACATGAGCTTCTATTGGAATTCTCTACGGCATATTATCAAGCCCATTATCGCTGTTTTAGCTAAAGTAACCTGCCGCTAAAATCGCAATAATTTTAAGCCATTCCTTGATAATATGCCCCTGAGTTCTTTGAGGGCAAAATTCCATCTATCTACGCTTCCTTCCCTGAGTCTCATGAAGTCTCCCTGACCTCAGAGGACCACTATGTGATGCCGGTCCCTAGCTCTGTGTTCTCAGAGTTTGCTGTAACCTCGAGGAAGCCTCACTCCTCGAATTGCAGAAGTGTAAATCCAGTTCCCCAAGTGACCCTTGGCCAGCCATTCAACACAACGCCCTTGCTGAATTCCTCAATCCCCATTTAAATTCCATCTGGAACCTTTCCCTTAGACTGGGCCTTTACCCGGCTGCGTGGAAACACGCCTTTCGTTTGCCCATTCTAAAAAAAGCGAATGCAGATCCAGAATCCCCTTGCAATTATAGACCTATCTCTCTTTTACCCGCTCCTGAAAAGATCTTAGAGAAATTGGTCTATCAGCAATTGGCTGGTTTCATTGAGAATAACAGCCTCCTCCACGATTCTCAATCCGGCTTCCGTCCCGGCTATAGTATGGAATCAGCCCTTATTGAAATGGCACACTCTATACGCTGGGCGGTCGATGGAGGTTCTCAAGCGGTGTTAGTACTGTTAGATTTGTCTGCAGCATCCCATCCTTTTGAATCGTCTTAAGACCATTGGCATGCAGGGCACAGTGCTGAACGGGATATATCGTCCTTTCTATCTGACCGCAAAGAACAGGTCCAGACCCATCCGTTCATTTCCCCAGTCAAACCACTTAAATGGGGTGTGCCGCAGGGCTCTGCCTTGAGCCCGATGCTTTTTAATATTTACTTAACCCCGTTGGCAGAATTGATCTCTACATCTGGGGTCAAAATTATTTCATATGTAGATGATACCCAGCTTCTATTCACCTTTAATGCTGTGTCTGCCGCCACTTTTGATCCACTAAAAGAGTGTCTCCAGAATATTGCGGCCTGGATGGACCACAATTACTTGAAACTCAATGCAGATAAGACCGAGATCCTATTTTTTAACCAGCCCTCTCCCCTCTCTTCTAACCTGTGGTGGCCGGAGGAACTAGGCCTCGCTCCAGGACCCAAGGACTCGGCTAGGAATCTGGGTGTCAGATGGGACAAATATCTGTCCCTTGCCACGCAGATTCAAATGGTGGCTGACGCCTGCTTTGGCAAAATTAAAATCATCAGGAAATGTATTAACTATCTGCCCAACGCAAATGGAAAAACTGTGGTCCACACAAGAATAACTTCCCATCTAGATTATGCAAACGTTTTATACATGGGTCTTTCATTAGGCTTGCTCCGCAGACTTCAGACTGTACAAAACACTGCGCCTGCGTAATTCTGCGGTGTCCCACTACGACACCATATCGCTCCGTATCTACGACTACTACGCTGTCTACCCATTGCAAAGCAAATAGAATTCAAGGCTCTGACATTCCCTTTTCGGGCAGGCAAAGGTCGAGGGTCAGTCTGCCTTAGGAGGAGACTCCGTCCCTATTGTCAATCTAGATCTCTACGGTTCAATAATAAACTCCTGCTTGCCACCCCTCGGTTCTCAAAAGCCAGGAGGTAAAACCTTTGAGGTAGGAACCACCCAATGCTGGAACAAACTTCCTTAGCGTTTGATTCAGTCAGAAAGTAAGTTTCGCAAATCCCTCAAAACCTGGCTATTTAGCCATCAGTTGTTGCTCCGGCCCCTGCCTCGCTTTCTGTCTACTATAGTGCCAGGACAACCCGTTGAGGTAGCTGCGCGCTTAATAAATGCCTTATTATTATTATTATTATTATTATCATCTCAGAGACAGTGTGTAAAGCATTTGTGAACACATACAGTAACCCAGTGACAGCACTACAGATGGACACCACACAGGTTTTATAAAAAAATAAGTATTCTTTATATAGATTTAACACAAGACCACAAACAACAAAAATCCACAATACTGAACTTAAAAATGGTAGAAATAGCTTAGTTCTTATTTAGATGTAAAATGCGACACTTTAAGTTCAATGTACCTTTGGATGCGTAACGCTATACAACGAAAGGGTTGCAGGGAAGGTGATGCGTCAGTTCCTTACACGCAAGAATGGTGATGCTTCGGTACCCTACTGCTGCGTAGGGGATGGTGACGTGTTAGGTCTTCTCGGCGTGGGGAGGTAATGCATCAGTTTCCTACTGCGCTTCCGTGGTGATGCGACCAGCAGCACTGTTGATGCGATGAAGATCCGGTGCAATGAAACAAAATGGCATCTTCTCTTGTTGCGACAACGATGGGTGCACACACGATGGCCATGCAGCGACTTAAAGAATCTTCTGAGCCGCAACAGGCCCTGCGGCACGCTTCTCTGGTGATGCGATGGCATCTGCTGCGATGGCGACACTCTTCTCCAGGGATGCGAGGCGCCTCGGTGATGCAATGCGAAAGTGGCAACGGTGGCACACTTTCTCAGCAATGCAACGACGCCGGCTGCAGCAGCGACACTCTTCTCTGGTGATGCTACGGCATCTGCTGCGACAGCGACCCTCTTCTCCGGCGATGCGAGGCGCTTCGGTCGATGCGGTGGCGACAGTGGCAGTGGCGCTACGGTTCTTCGGTGATGCGAGGGTGTCTGCAGCAACGGCAACACTCTTCTCCAGTGATGCGACGACAATGGCTGCGGCTGCGACTCGCTTCTTCATCTTGAGTCACGATTCCAGCTCCCAGCGACAAGCAGTCTCTCAGAAGGCCCAGCTCAACAGCAGGCACTTCAATTCCCAGCAAGGGAACGCAGGGAAGCTGGTTGGTGAAGTCTGTTGTCCCTGAGACATCAGCAGGAGGCAAGCTCTATCTCAGGCCCTTTGAGATCCTTTACAAGTTGATTTGAAAGTAGCACACAGTTCCTTTCTCCTTTTTGTGACAGTTAGTCAACCACTGCAGGCCAATCCCCCAAACAGCACTCAGCTTAGGGATAGTCTCCTCCTCAGTTTTTCTGGTTCCTCTCCTCGGCAATGGTTCTTCTTGTTTCCCAAATGTGATCTAAAATTCTTGGGTCAGGGTCCAAATATTTATACTAGCAAATCCTTGGTCCTCTGAAGGCAGAGGGTCCTGTACCCAGTCCAAACCAGTTCTGTGCAGTCCTGGAGCACTTTGTTGACAAGACTCCTTCTTTCCTTTGACAGTGTGGGCCAGGGACATCAGACACACCACAGGAGGTGGAGCCAGCATAGTGGAGGGAAAGCACAGCCCTGGAGCACTTTGTTGACAGGATTCCTTCTCTCCTTTCACAGTGCAGGGCAGAGACATCAAACGCACCACAGGGGGTGGAGCCAGCATTGTGGAGGGAAGGCCCAGCCCTATTCAGGTCCCAGGTGCAACTCCTCCCTCAAATCTACATGCAGATCTCTCTATTCACCACTGGGCGGACTCACCCTGTCTCCTGGAATCCCCCTGCCCTTGTCACTCAAACTCCAGACATTGAATACACAACCTAGCAGGCCTGAAAGTTAGGCAAGAAAATACCTACTTTCTATAAGTGGTATTTTAAAACACAGAATGTTAAAACCAACTTCACTAAAAGATGTATTTTATCATTCTGAGTTCAGGCATACTAAACTCGAATGTCTACCGTGTTCCCTGAGTCAATTAGGATTATAAAATGTAATAATCTAACTGCCCATTCTGGCCTATGGAGAACAGGTAGCCTTGCAATAGTGAAAAACGAAAATGGCTGTAATTCACTAATAGGACATGCCACACACACCAGGGCGAGTCCTACCTTTTACCTACAACGCACCCTGCCCTTGGGCCTACCATAGGGGTGTCTGATATGAAGAAAAGGGAAGGTTTAGGGACTGGCACGTGTTTGCACGTGCTCAGTCAACATGGTACCAGACTCCACACAGGCGCTGCATTGGCAAGCCTTAGACGCACGTTTACAGGCTGCTTCTGTGAGTGGCACAACCAGTGCTGCAAGCCCACCATCAGCATTTGGATTTACAAGTCCTGGGCACACTCAGTGCACTGTACTAGGGTCTGACAAGTAAACTAAACCAGCCAATCATGGAATCACTAATTCATACATTCATTTACAATGGGAGAGCATATGCACTTTAGCACTGATCAGCAGTGGTAAAGTGCCCAGAGTCATAAAACCAAACAAAAACAGGTCAGAGATAAGGAAGGCAAAAGGTTCAGGGCTGACCCTGCAAAAAGGGCCAAGTCCAACACCACCCAAAAACACACATCCACTACTGTCCACCCCATGTTGCCCTGAGGAGGACTCCGTGGTCACAATGCTGATAAACGGGACACCTCATCGCTTTCTACTGGTCACAGTGGTGACGAGGTTGTGACTACGGGAGCGGACAGTCCCCCTATCAAAGAGCACTGAAACCATACCAGGGGTCTCAGGCATGGTGGCTGGGATCCCCTTCACAGAACCCCTCGAGCTGGAGATGGAGGGGAAAGAGGGTAGGGAACAGTTGTTGTACTTTCCTTTATCCCCGACAAATATCTTAGGACGAGAACTAATGACCAATCAGAAAATGTCCATCCATTTTGCTGAGAATGGGACTCCAGCCTGCTCCTCTCCTGGGGCTCCCTCCTCCGAGCACCAATCAGCGAGGCACTTCCACTCCCCATGGATCCCAGCCAGGGTGGCTCCAGTCAGTCGAACCCCCTTCCCGGGGGTTGTCCTGGAATATTCAGGATATTTCTTCGGTCTATGGGAATTAGCTCAGTGGTGGGCGTGCTGTGCACACCACCTCTTAGAGGAAACCTCCAAAAAGACAAAAAAGTTGTTAGCCCGTGAGGTACACAAGAAGCAAGAGATCCGGGACTTCAACTTCTGCATGCCTGCTGAGCCCCCCCAGGCTGGGTGGGGAGTCGGTGCGAGGTACACAGGGGCAATGGCGGTGACAAACAGACCATGCGTACCCCCTGGATCACCAGGCCCAGCCTCTGTCACCACTCTGGCACCTCCTCAAGAGAGGAAGTGGCACAGACAAGGTTGCCCGGGTCTAGGGGATGTGCCCTCTGCGCCTTAAGCTCCCTACCTGCTGCCCAAACGAGTGACCACTGTAAGGAACTCAACAAGCCCAGCAAATGATACACCCCCTCCACGCAACGGCCCACTAGGAAGAGCCAAAACCAGGTAAAAACCCAGTTAAGCTTTGCTCCCACAAACTGAGTAACACCACCCCCAAACGGGCCACATTGGCCGCAAGAATGCAGATAGCACCAGTCTTAAAAGGGTCTCCACTGCGGAACCCCAGAGGGTTCTGGCCCAGTTATGGCGGCGGAGATCAGGAAGGTTGGCATCCCAAACCTACAGAATGTTTCAACTGTCTAAGAATGGGCCACCAGACCGACATATGCCACCTGAAAGCTTATCAGGATCAAAGATAAGTAGGCCTTGGCCAGTCCCCGCAAAATCCCCATCCAGAAAACTGAGCCCAGATCAACCTGAGCACACAGCACATTCAGCCGCAAGGAAATTAATCAGCAAACACACTACTGCAACAAGAACCAAGGGGTTGGCCAAACACATGGCAACCGCAGGAGGCAGGAAACCCAGCCCAGCAAGCACCGGGGCCACAACAGGGAGGGGTGACTGTCTGGGGAGGGTGTGCCTACATGCAATCGCCCAATCCAAATACGCAGTAATCCGAATCCGCAATATGACACATCCACTTCACACCAACTCCAGGAAGCTCACCCCAACAATGAAAACCAGTGACACAGCATTAGGACCTTTACTTGCGTTCAGGAAAAACTCAGGGCTGTCGTATTTTGGGTTGATCGGGAATCCATGCTAAAATCTGCCATTTTGGTTGCCTGCAGGGGCCCTGGCCCCACTCTGCTGCTTGTCCCCTAGGGCCAGTTGGCTGGCCAGGCCCCGGGGGAGGGCAGTCTGACGTCGGGGCAGGGCGGCCAGATCAGGGCATAAAAACAGTCACCCAATTCCCCTCATCCAAGTCCAATTGGGATAAGTTCCGATTACTTGATCGAAAGGACCCCATAAGGGCCTCCAGCTAGCACACAAAAATAGATGACAATTTGGCAAATCTGTAGGGAAATTCAACAGGGGAATCGGTCATCTCAGTTTGTTCCTCGCAGCACAACAAGTTCCAGCAAAGCACCAGGCTCCCATCGTAAGCAAGACATGTGTCTCCTCCTCTCCCCATAGGCTTCCAACAGCCAGAGTCTGCTCATCGGATCATGTCCTTCCAAAACAGTGGGAGTAGAGTGTCACCTGGCAAGGAGTCCCTGATTCTCACCGAGGGCGGCAGAGCCAAAGCATCCTGGATCCGAGGGAGAGAGGAGAGAAGGGGGTTCCGTAGATGACCATTGCAGCCCGGATATACTCACCACTGCACCTAGCTTATCGGATCAAATACACAGGGCCTCAAGAACATCGTCCAAGGCAGCAATAGGCCCGATCCGAGGCACTGCCACATCCGAACCACACGGGCCACAGAGAGCTTCTCAGCCCCACCAGTGCGCCACAATAAGACCGACACTAGATGAGGCCGTGGGAAGGCGCCAAATGACCGGCAGGAAGCAGACCAAAAGTAGACCAAAAGCGAAGCTTCCAGAAAATGGGCGTAGTCAAAACACCCAATTCCATTAGAGAAAACCTCGTTAAACTTCAGGGGCAGGGACCAGAGGGGCCAACACGTTTCCTCAAGACACGCTGCATTACCCACAACCTGCAAACTGCGACATGCCCCCTCCCTTTCACTGCGCATCGCGCATGTGTAGGTCAAAGGGTACCATCCGATATTGATAATACTACAAACACACACACACACGTTAGGGAAAGTAGAGAATAAGAGGGCCGACAATGCCCATAAAATGAGAGGTAGAAAGAGTCATCCACACACCCACAACGACCACCCCACTGTAGTGACCCGACAGTGTGGGCGTTAGGACCCTGTGGGTCCTCAGGCAGAGTGACCAGGCCACCGGACACCAGATCCGATGACGACACAGGAAAGGGGACAGACAATGACCAGGACAGGGACGAGTAAGGACGTGCTGACGGGACGCTGTACGATATGAAAATAAAAGGAATACCCGACTAACCTGTGTCCTGTGTTTTGGTGTGCCGCCCAGCAAACAGCATGAACACGACAACTGGCGACGAGGTCAAGAGACGGATCGACGCGTGTCCACCGAGGCGCCATCGGAAATAAAGGAGCACCCCTGGATGCGCAAATAGTGGGATTTAGATGGAAAAGAAGAAGAAACATTGGAATCCACCTCGACAGCCTCCGAGAGCAGATCCAGCCGACCACGGTAAGCGCTGAAAACAAGAGCGCCATTTTGGGGACAGGCAAGCGAAACTTCAATCGCGAAATCTCGCGAGAACGACGGCGGCGGCCATTTTAAATGAGACATTGACAAAAGAGGCCATAAGAAACAATAGAGGCAACCATTTCAAGGCCAGGCGAAGAGGAAATCAATTGAAAGAACACTAAAAAGAGACAATTAAAGGACATTTTAAAGGGACATTCAAGGAAAGGTCATAGGAAAAAGAAGAGCAGCCATTTCAAAGCCAGGCAAGGGCAAAGAAGAAAAATAACATAAGACAAGGTGAATTAAGGAGAACAAGAGCAAAAAAAAAAAAAAAAAAGCAGCAAAGAGGAAAGGCAGGAAGAAAACGAAGATAAAGAAGAAAAGGAAGATAAGCACGGAAAACGTCTGAAAAGAGAAACGAAGGAAAATAAATGTTTTGACTGAAGAACAAAGGATAAATAAAGCGCAAAAGAGAGCACAAGTGAAAAAGAGCAATAAGGCAAAGGAAGAGGATGGTGCAATAAGAAAAGAGAAAACCAGACAATAACAAAAGGACAAATCGAGAAAGAGAAAGAAGGCTAAATAAAAGACAAAAACTGTAAATAAGAGAAAAGACAACAAATAAAAAAGAAAGAAAGGAAAGGAAAATAAAGACACATAAGAGAAAATAAAGACGATAAAGTGCTGACTAAAAAAGAAAGAGTGCCGAGCTGAGCACCAGAAAAAGAAACAAGCACAGGCGATAAAGAGAAGAGGACAAAAGAAAAAGATAACAGAAGAAATAACAAAAGAGTGCCAGGAAGAGCTCAGAGAATAGAAGAGTGCTGGAAGAGCACGGAAAATAACAAAAGAGTGTCAAGAAGAGCACAGAAAAGAAGAAAAGGAGCAGAAAGTGCAGAGTCAAAGGAAAAAGATAACAGAAGAAATAACAAAAGAGTGTCAAGAAGAGCACAGAAAAGAAGAAAAGGAGCAGAAAGTGCAGAGTCAAAGGAAAAAGATAACAGAAGAAATAACAAAAGAGTGTCAAGAAGAGCACAGAAAAGAAGAAAAGGAGCAGAAAGTGCAGAGTCAAAGGAAAAAGATAACAGAAGAAATAACAAAAGAGTGCCAAGAAGAGCACAGAAAGAAGAAAAGGAGCAGAAAGTGCCGAGGTGAGCACTAATGAGCACTAATAAAGGAGAAGCAATAAAGAAAAGAGGACAAAAGGAAAAGATAATGGAAGAAATAACAAAAGAGTGTCAAGAAGAGCACAGAAAAGAAGAAATGACAGACCCCAAGCAAGGAAGGGAAATTGCACAACACAGAAAACAACCATCATTCAACTTGTCGGAGCTACAAGTAGGAACAAGGTGGGAGAATTGGATCAAACATCTGGAGAGATACATGGAAGCGACTGATGTGACAGAAGCAAATAAACTGGGTCTATTAATAAATTTTGCAGGCGATGACATTGAGGACCTACTAGTGACGCTGGAAGAAGATGATGCTGCCACAAGCACCCCACTGAGGGGGCTAACAAGTAAAAGAAAACGTTTCACATGGACTGAAGAACACCACAAAGAATTGAAAGAGATCAGATTTGCTATGACGACCAAGGAAGTCCTAGCACATGCTGACCGGAGGCTGCACAGAGAGCCAAAAATCAGATGGCAACGAAATGGAACTCGTAGCAAAGGTGACACAACACCAACAAGGAAAAGATCACCGAAGACAGGTGGTGACAGAAGAAAGCAGAAATGGAACGGCGATGAAGGAATCAAGAAGAATGAGACTATCACACACAAGAAGAAAAAAAAAGAGTGGAACAAGAAGACACTACTGCAAGACATCAAACAGCAAACGCAACAACAAAGGCCCATGAAAAGAAAGGAAGACTTTCACCTCTGTCACTGCGAGGGGGGAGGACCGAAGGACCCACAAAATAAAACTCAGGTGACCCACGACCAAAAACTCACTGATTCCTAAAATAACGTCCAAATTGGCCCCCCCATCCAGTACATCACCAAAGATTGCACAAAATGGATGCACAGAATCGCCCCAAAACAAACACAAACAGAAATTTCCGAGACCAAATAATGATGTATGTTTTCCTAAAAGCAAACCTACAACCCACAGCTCTAATTCAACAGACCTGCGATTGAGCCTTACATGCACCACCTTCACTGCAGCCCATTATCTGTTCAGTATCAACATCTGAACTCCCAACGAGGCCAAAAGACCACTAATGATTTTTTACAGAATTTTTTGTAAACAGACTCTTTACACTGTGCCAAGCAAAGACAACCTTGGATGCTAGAAAGCTGCGGACGGTCCTGCAGTGGCGGTGCGTCCATGAGGGCGCTGGGGCATTGACCCTCAAGCCGCGCACACCTACTAACGAGGCAGTCATTTAGCCGAGGCTCAGCTCCCTCAGCGGCACTGTCTGAAGGGAGTGCTTGGGACAGCCAGCAGGTTGACTCTCGGGGTCATGCTGACTGACATGTCATTGGCAGACTGAGCAGGCCAGGGGGTGGCGCGGAGTGCACAGCAGGCAGCAGTGCGCATGTTGGGTTTGGGTCAAGAATTTTTCCGACCAGCCCAGTCATGTGCACTAATGTTTGCTCTGGGTGGCGACTGTGCATTAGGGGAGCAAGGGTTGAATAATGCCGCAGCCCCCGGTCTCCTAATGGGCGGCGAGTATCCCTGCTAAGCCAATCCTGGCGTTGCTGGAGTAGCGTCTGGATTGGCTGAGAGGAGTTGCCACACTCGCGCCAGCGCCAGCAGCATCAGGATTGGTGTATCATTGCCGCCGGCGGGCAACACGACTCTGCTCCCCAGCTTTAGCTGGTGAAATGTTTAATGGCAAGAATTAGCAGGAATGCCGCATTCATGCATTCCCTGCTGAAGGGGTAATTACTCTGGACTTCTTTATGTGTCGTTCTTTGGATCTGTAAAATGTGAGCGAAGGACGTTATGTTGTGATTCCACCACTTTCATTTCCTTATGCTAAAATGAGTTGTATCCTTCCATATTCTATAATGTGTAGGTAGAAAAATAAATGCCAGCAGATGGCGAAGTCGGACCGTCTAACGCAGCTCAGCTCGTGCGGGCAGGGCACTGTGTGGATCACGGCTGCGGCCTCTTTAGAGTGCAGCGCGTGAGAGGGAGGGTAGAGTGGTCAAATGCACATTCGACCTGTGAAGACGTGGTTTCCACTTAGGCCAGACGCAAAACCTCTGCATCCGCGTGTTACGTGGCTTCATTTCCACTTAAAAAGTGGTATTCACCCTTATATATGCAGGAGAATTCGGACAAAGATATTCAAGCTCACAACAACATTTAGCATTTCGGGGCATATTAACAAGGCGGTGATATAAAATTATCGCTGCTTTTGCAGCCGTTTTCGGCCGAAAAGCCGCGATAATTTCATCGCCTTATCAGCAAAGACACGCTATCGGGTGTTTTGCTGATTTTTGCTCACGCCTAACTTCGCATCACTAATGAGATGCAAAGTAGGCGTGTCTGTGGAAACAACATGGGAAAATATAACAAAAGGCAGCTTGGCGATATTTACAACACGGGGAAGCGATTATTTTAATCGCGCTAAGTATGCCTTAACACAGGAATTTAACGTCTGTTAAATTCCTGACTAAGGCATACCTAACATGAGAGGTGTATTCAGGTGATACGAACACAGGATCGTATTATCAAGCATATCACTGTTTTACATGGAACATCGCTGAAAAACCAGCGATGTTCCATCGAAAAGGGCGATATCGCTGGAATATTCATCGCCATGGCGCTAAACGTTGTTAATACAACGCTAGCCTGGCGAACTCTTCCAGCGATAGAAAATAATGCGGTATATAAGGTCAGCGATAATTATTGCTGCCTGTTGCAAATATGCCCCTTCTTTCTTAGATTTTTTCTGTTGGACAATTGAGGGGAAGAGACAACGGCCGGATCACAAAGTGCCCAGCTCGGGGCCGGGGCCGCAGCAGGCATTGAGGCGAGAGACAGCGCTGGGGCATAAAGAGCCAGGCTGGCACAGAGCCTTTGGGTCAAAAGAAAGGACTTGGATTCCTTCATCAGCATCGGCGTTCCTGGCCGGCCTGATTCCAAGCTGAGGGGGCATTTCTATATAAACGCTGTCAGCTGCAATCATGACGCTAACACCCCTGGTCAGGCAGGCAGCAGGGTGAGTCCAGGAGCTCCAGGCAGAGTGCGCCGGGATTGTGCATGGATAGGGCCAGAGCAGGAGCTGCACACATTCACACAGTGTGTGTGTTGAAACAGCTTTGCGCTAGTATATTCCATGCATGCACTTCTATCTTCATACTCTCTCTGTCTTGTCTATTACACTCATATAGGCACTCTTACGCCTCACCACTTTAAAATATCACCAGCCGCCACTGCCCTCCAGACATCCCAAGACCTGCAATGTTCCAGAAGGTATGTATTATTGCATCTTTGTGCACCATCTGCTTCGCATGGGTGTGGCCGCATCTCTCCATAGCAGGAAATCTGCCTAGTCACATGGAGCCTACCTCGACATTTCCACAGAGAATGCGTAGAGACCATCTTTGTGCTGATTTTGTGTGGTTTCTGCAAGGGTGGGGGGGTTCCTGCTGTAAAAGCGCAGTCCTCTAATTAGGTAGAATGCAAGCTACTAGGGAGATAAGAGCAGACACAAGAGAAACACGCCGAACCTCAAACAATGTGACTGGCATGAAGTGCGAGGCATTTACTGTAGTTGAAAACTCAACTAGAGGGGGGAATGTTAATACTGATAAATACGATGTCAATCTACACCATAATATATCTACGTAAAACAATGAACTTGCAACGTCGAATCCAGCTGATATGACCGCCCCATTAACCTCGAATCAGAAATACGTGGTCGGGCAGGCCCTGCGACCTAGTTCCGAAGCATTTGATGGACAGATCGCACGTGAAATGACACATAAACCTTAGACAAACGTACTAACAGGGAAAACCCAGATCATGCCCACAGATAGGCAGCAACACCACACTGGTCTTAGGAGATTGACCCCAATAAAACATGTTTACTGCAGGGATTCGCCTTCACAAAATACCATAAAGGCAGATGCGTCACTATGTTAAGAACCCAAACCAATGTGCTTTGAGACAATCTTCAGACCCCGATTCATACTCGAGCAACACACTTTCTCCCATGACCGGGTGCCAGGCCCCCCTCTGTGCCGGGTGCACACAATCAGGGGACGCCCACTGCCAGCACAGACATCTAAAGTGTGTAGATTCATCCACAGCTCCGGGGGTGCTTGTGTAATATCAGTGTGGGGGGGTGTGGGTCCACGGAGAGCGGTGTGGAGGGCGGAAGGACGGCAGATGTGTGTTCTAAGGGTGCTGTGTTGCCCTGGAGACTGGAATTTGTTCGTTTTTATCGGACAGATCATTTCAGGTCGCGCCCCCCCCCCCTTCCTCTCCCATGCTCATGCCATCGGACAGGGGGTGCCGCAAGGCTCGGCTTTAAGCCCAGTCCTGTTTAACCTCTATGTGCAACCTTTGACTGCTGCAGCAAGAGCCCACGGTTTGACTGTGATTTCATACGCTGATGACACTCAGCTGGTGGTGGCCCTTTCTGAAGACCACTCTCGGGATACGGCGCAGTTTCAGGCTGGCCTTGCTGCAGTTGCGCAGTGGATGACCTCTAATTGTTTGCAACTCAACGCGAACAAATCAGAGGTATTGTTGGTGGGGAAAGATAAGGGACTATGGAGCAAACATTGGTGGCCGGATTCTATGGGTGATGCCCCTACCCCTAAGCTGGCCGTGCAAAACTTAGGGATTTGGTTTGACAACAAGCTGGATTTCCAAGAGCATACCAAGAAGATTGCGGGTTCCTGCTTCGGTCTCCTCAGAGGATTACGACCTTTGCTTGGTTTCTTCGACTCCCCCAGCCATCAGTTGATAGTCCAAGCAACTATTTTGTCTAGGCTGGACTATGCTAATTCTCTTTTATTGGGAGCCAATAAGGCGGAAGTTATGCATTTTGTTAGGGTGCAGAACGCTGCTGCCCGTGTCCCTCTGCAGCTCCCTAGAAGGTGTTCTGTGACGGGTGCCCTGCGGCGTTTGCACTGGCTACCTGTGCCCCGTAGGATTGAATTTAAGGTACTTTGTCTGACTTTTAAAATTCTGAAAAGGCCTTCTCCTGAGATGATGTCTAATTTGTTGATTCCCTATGTACCTACACGCCAGCTGTGCTCGGCCGAGCGCTTCCTTGCTGTGGTCCCTCGTTGAAGCGGCTTAGAGCAGGGGTCGGTCCTTTCGGTATCTTGCTGCCAAATTATGGAACTCCCTCCCTGTGCACATTTGCCGTCTTGATTGCCTTCTGTCCTTCCGTAAAGTGATTAAAACTTTTCTATTCTCTAGGGTCTAGCTTTTTCTTCTAGGGCCTAGCTTCTGCACTCTGTTGGCATGTCTACTGGCGCCGGGACGCCTCTTCAATTAAACATCTGTTGCACGATATAAATGTTCCAAATAAATAAATTTAAATAAAATAAAATCCAGGTGGCATTTGTAGGCACTGCTACAGGTGTGGACGGAGCCTGAGGGGTGAGGGCCCATTCTGTGCTTGGCACCTCAGCGACTGCTGTACCCCACGGCAACAGCTTCGTAGGGGGTGAGACAGGGGGAGGAGGAGCGGACTCTACACAAAGCTACAGGTGAGTAACGCTCTGCAAGGAGTTTCACAGCAGAGGATCTTGTAATGTGCGGACGGCCGCCAGTGCGTCCAGCATTCTATTGTGCAGTCTTAGGGGATAGCTCTGCTGTCTGAGGCCTGAGCCTGCAAGACCTGTGTAACCCGTGGAATAGCTCTGCTGTCTGAGGCCTGAGCCTGCAAGACCTGTGTAACCCGAGGGATAGCTCTGCTGTCTGAGGCCTGAGCCTGCAAGACCTGTGTAACTCGAGGGATAGCTCTGCTGTCTGAGGCATGCAAAACCTGTGTAACCAGAAGGATATCTCTGCTGTCTGAGGCCTGAGCCTGCAAGACCTGTGTAACTCGAGGGATAGCTCTGCTGTCTGAGGCATGCAAAACCTGTGTAACCTGAGGGATAGCTCTGCTGTCTGAGGCCTGAGCCTGCAAGACCTGTGTAACTCGAGGGATAGCTCTGCTGTCTGAGGCATGCAAAACCTGTGTAACCAGAAGGATAGCTCTGCTGTCTGAGGCCTGAGCCTGCAAGACCTGTGTAACTCGAGGGATAGCTCTGCTGTCTGAGGCATGCAAAACCTGTGTAACCAGAAGGATAGCTCTGCTGTCTGAGGCCTGAGCCTGCAAGACCTGTGTAACTCGAGGGATAGCTCTGCTGTCTGAGGCATGCAAAACCTGTGTAACCTGAGGGATAGCTCTGCTGTCTGAGGCCAGCAAAACCTGTGTAACCTGAGGGATAGCTCTGCTGTCTGAAGCCTGAGCCTGCAAGACCTGTGTAACCCGAGGGATAGCTCTGCTGTCTGAGGCCAGCAAAACCTGTGTAACCCGAGGGATAGCTCTGCTGTCTGAGGCCTGAGCCTGCAAGACCTGTGTAACCCGAGGGATAGCTCTGCTGTCTGAGGCCTGAGCCTGCAAGACCTGTGTAACCCGAGGGATAGCTCTGCTGTCTGAGGCATGCAAGACCTGTGTAACCCGAGGGATAGCTTTACTCTCTGAGGCCTGCAAGACCTGTGTAACCCGACGGATAGCTCTGCTGTCTGAGGCATGCAAGACCTGTGTAACCCGAGGGATAGCTCTGCTGTCTGAGGCCTGACAACCTGTGTAACCCGAGGGATAGCTCTGCTGTCTGAGGTCTGCAAGACCTGTGTAACCCGAGGGATAGGTCTGCTGTCTGAGGTCTGATGACCTGTGTAACCTGAGGGATAGCTCTGCTGTCTGAGGCATGCAAGACCTGTGTAACCTGAGGGATAGCTCTGCTGTCTGAGGCCCGAAGACCTGAATAACCCGAGGGATAGCTCTGCTGTCTGAGGCATGTAAGACCTGAATAACCCGAGGGATAGCTCTGCTGTCTGAGGCATGCGAGGCCTGTGTAACCCGAGGGATAGCTCTGCTGTCTGAGGCCTGACGACCTGTGTAACCCGAGGGATAGCTCTGCTGTCTGAGGTCTGCAAGACCTGTGTAACCCGAGGGATAGGTCTGCTGTCTGAGGTCTGATGACCTGTGTAACCTGAGGGATAGCTCTGCTGTCTGAGGCATGCAAGACCTGTGTAACCTGAGGGATAGCTCTGCTGTCTGAGGCCCGAAGACCGTAATATTCCGAGGGATAGCTCTGCTGTTTGAGGCATGCAAGACCTGAATAACCCGAGGGATAGTGCTGCTGTTTGAGGCATGCAAGACCTGTGTAACCTGAGGGACAGCTCTGCTGTCTGAGGCCTGACGACTTGTGTAACCAGAGGAATAGCTCTGCTTTCTGAGGCCTGAAGACCTGTGTGACCTGAGGGATAGCTCTGCTGTCTGAGGTCTGAAGACATGAATAACCCGAGGTATAGCTCTGCTGTCTGAGACCTGAAGACCTGTGTAACCTGAGGGATAGCTCTGCTGTCTGAGGCCTGAAGACCTGTGTAACCCGAGGGATAGCTCTGCTGTCTGAGGCCTGAAGACCTGTGTAATCTGAGGGATAACTCTGCTGTCTGAGGCCTGCAAGACCTGTGTAGCCTGAGGGATAGCTCTGCTATCTGAGACCTGAGCCTGGACGATCTGTGTAACCCGAGGGATATCTCTGCTTTCTGAGGGGTGTGTACTGTGAGGGACTGGTCTGCTGTCTGGTGCCTGAGAGAAGTGTGCATAGTGAGGGCCAGCTGTGCTGTGTGAGGCCTGCGAGGTGTGTTTAACAAGAGGGATAGCTCCGAAGTCTAAGGCATGAGAGAGCTGTCTAACATGACAGATAGCGATGCTGTCCAAAGCCTGATTCCAGGAGATCTCGAGGGATAGAGCTGCTGTCCAAGACTTCGAGGACACGTGTAACATGAGGGATAGCTCTGCTGTCTGAGGCATGCAAGACCTGAATACCCCGAGGGATAGCGCTGCTGTCCAAAGCCTGATTCCAGGAGATCTCGAGGGATAGCTCTGCTGTCCAAGACTTCAGGGAGACGTGTAACATGAGGGATAGCTCTGCTGTCCAAAGCCTGATTCCAGGAGATCTCGAGGGATAGCTCTGCTGTCCAAAGCCTGATTCCAGGAGATCTCGAGGGATAGAGCTGCTGTCCAAGACTTTGAGGACACGTGTAACATGAGGGATAGCTCTGCTGTCTGAGGCATGCAAGACCTGAATAACCCGAGGGATAGCGCTGCTGTCCAAAGCCTGATTCCAGGAGATCTCGAGGGATAGCTCTGCTGTCCAAGACTTCAAGGAGACGTGTAACATGAGGGATAGCTCTGCTGTCCAAAGCCTGATTCCAGGAGATCTCGAGGGATAGCTCTGCTGTCCAAAGCCTGATTCCAGGAGATCCCGAGGGATAGCTCTGCTGTCCAAAGCCTGATTACAGAAGATCTCGAGGGATAGCTCTGCTGTCCAAAGCCTGATTCCAGGAGATCCCGAGGGATAGCTCTGCTGTCCAAAGCCTGATTCCAGAAGATCTCGAGGGAAAGCTCTGCTGTCCAAGACTTCAAGGAGACGTGTAACATGAGGGATAGCTCTGCTGTCTGAGGCATGCAAGACCTGAATAACCCGAGGGATAGCGCTGCTGTCCAAAGCCTGATTCCAGGAGATCTCGAGGGATAGCTGTGCTGTCCAAGACTTCAAGGAGACGTGTAACATGAGGGATAGCGCTGCTGTCCAAAGCCTGATTCCAGGAGATCTCGAGGGATAGCTCTGCTGTCCAAAGCCTGATTCCAGGAGATCCCGAGGGATAGCGCTGCTGTCCAACGCCTGATTCCAGAAGATCTCGAGGGATAGCTCTGCTGTCCAAGACTTCAAGGAGACGTGTAACATGAGGGATAGCTCTGCTGTCTGAGGCATGCAAGACCTGAATAACCCGAGGGATAGCGCTGCTGTCCAAAGCCTGATTCCAGGAGATCTCGAGGGATAGCTCTGCTGTCCAAGACTTCAAGGAGACGTGTAACATGAGGGATAGCGCTGCTGTCCAAAGCCTGATTCCAGGAGATCTCGAGGGATAGCTCTGCTGTCCAAAGCCTGATTCCAGGAGATCCCGAGGGATAGCTCTGCTGTCCAAAGCCTGATTCCAGAAGATCTCGAGGGATAGCTCTGCTGTCCAAGACTTCAAGGAGATGTGTAACATGAGGGATAGCACTGCTGTCCAAAGCCTGATTCCAGGAGATCTCGAGGGATAGCTCTGCTGTCCAAAGCCTGATTCCAGGAGATCCTGAAGGATAGCTCTGCTGTCCAAAGCCTGATTCCAGAAGATCTCGAGGGATAGCTCTGCTGTCCAAGACTTCAAGAAGACGTGTAACATGAGGGATAGCGCTGCTGTCCAAAGCCTGTTTCCAGTAGATCTCGAGGGATAGCTCTGCTGTCCAAAGCCTTATTCCAGGAGATCCCGAGGGATAGCTCTGCTGTCCAAAGCCTGATTCCAGAAGATCTCGAGGGATAGCTCTGCTGTCCAAGACTTCAAGGAGACGTGTAACATGAGGGATAGCTCTGCTGTCTGAGGCATGCAAGACCTGAATAACCCGAGGGATAGCGCTGCTGTCCAAAGCCTGATTCCAGGAGATCTCGAGGGATAGCTCTGCTGTCCAAGGCCTGGCCTGTAAATTGCCAGACATGGAGCCATGTGAAAGGGGGGGGGCTTTGATTGGCGCTATCGACGAGTGAGATGGTCCCTGGTGCAGCTGGGGGGAGGCCGGGGGGCGTCTTTGGGGGATGCAGGGGTTGGGGGTTGAGCAGGTGGCGCGTCTGGTTAATTAAGGGTCCCGCCTGCACCCCCCCCCCCCCCTCTGAATTATTGATAAGGCCGGAGGAGCCGATGCGGCTCTCATTACCTGTCAGAGGGTCAATAATGGACGAGTTAAAGCCATTAGGACACGAGACCCCCACTCCCCCGGGGGCAGACGACGCGACCCCTCCCCCGGGAGCAGGGAGGGGGGGGGGGAGGGGTCACTGGAATAAGGGGCATCAGATGACGCCTCAAGTGACCCGTTCCCTCCCCACCCCACCCTGGCAATGTCTTATATTCCAATCCTTGTAGAAAATACTTTCCTGTCGTGACAAAATTCATGTACTATTCACACTCCAAACGAATCAAAATTAAGGGAAGAAACACTATAAAAATGTGTATTTAAAAATATAAATAAAAAAACAATAAAAAGATCATAAATGTTTAAATTAATAAAGTCAAAAAATGGCTACATTAAAATAAAAGCTCTACAAATAATAACATGATAGAATGCATGTAATCGTATCTAACCCACATTTATAACATAAGAACATTTCATTCTCATTTGTACGGAGGACAGTGAACGGCGCTTCTGTTTACACTTTGACACGTGTGATCTTGGCACCCGTGGGAGAGAGCGTGGGGTTCAGGCCTCGGTCTGCAGCTGCAAACCCCCTCTCGGCCGGCACCACCCGCGTCGAGCCTTCTTCCCTCAGACCTCTTGTTAGCTCACCTATCCCCACCCCCTCTTCCCTCAGGTCCCTTGTTAGCTCACCTGCCCTCCCCCCACCTCCTCTTCCCTCAGACCTCTTGTTAGCTCACCTGTCCCACACCTCCTCTTCCCTCAGACCCCTTGTTAGCTCACCTGTCCCCCGCCTCCTCTTCCCTCAGACCCCTTGTTAGCTCACCTGTCCCACACCTCCTCTTCCCTCAGACCCCTTGTTAGCTCACCTGTCCCACACCTCCTCTTCGCTCAGACCCCTTGTTAGCTCACCTGTCCCCCACCTGCTCTTCCCTCAGACCCCTTGTTAGCTGACCTGCCCCCACACCCCCTCCTCCCTCAGACGCCTTGTTAGCTCGCCTGCCCTCCTACCCTCTTCTCTCAGACCCCTTGTTAGCTCACCTGTCCCCAAACCCCCTCCTCCCTCAGACGCCTTGTTAGCTCACCTGCCCTCCTGCCCTCTTCTCTCAGACCCCTTGTTAGCTCACCTGCCCCCAAACTCCATCCTCCCTCAGACCCCTTGTTAGCTCACCTGCCCTCCTCCTCTCTTCTCTCAGATCCTTTGTTAGCTCACCTGTCCCCCACCTGCTCTTCCCTCAGACCCCTTGTTAGCTCACCTGTCCCCCACCTGCTCTTCCCTCAGACCCCTTGTTAGCTCACCTGTCCCCCACCTCCTCTTCCCTCAGACCCCTTGTTAGCTGACCTGCCCCCACACCCCCTTCTCCCTCAGACCCCTTGTTAGCTCACCTGTCCCCACCTGCTCTTCCCTCAGACCCCTTGTTAGCTCACCTTTCCCCCACCTGCTGTTCACTCAGACCCCTTGTTAGCTGACCTGCCCCCACACCCCCTCCTCCCTCAGACGCCTTGTTAGCTCGCCTGCCCTCCTACCCTCTTCTCTCAGACCCCTTGTTAGCTCACCTGTCCCCAAACCCCCTCCTCCCTCAGACGCCTTGTTAGCTCACCTTCCCTCCTGCCCTCTTCTCTCAGACCCCTTGTTAGCTCACCTGCCCCCACACTCCATCCTCCCTCAGACCCCTTGTTAGCTCACCTGCCCTCTTCCTCTCTTCTCTCAGATCCTTTGTTAGCTCACCTGTCCCCCACCTGCTCTTCCCTCAGACCCATTTTTAGCTCACCTGTCCCCCACCTGCTCTTCCCTCAGACCCCTTGTTAGCTCACCTGTCCCCCACCTCCTCTTACCTCAGACCCCTTGTTAGCTGACCTGCCCCCACACCCCCTTCTCCCTCAGACCCCTTGTTAGCTCACCTGTCCCCACCTGCTCTTCCCTCAGACCCCTTGTTAGCTCACCTGTCCCCCACCTGATGTTCACTCAGAACCCTTGTTAGTACACCTGTCCTCTCCCAGCTCCTCTTCCCTCAGATCCCTTGTTACCACCTGCCCCCACCCCCTCCTCCCTCGGACCCCTTGTTAGCTCCCCTGTCCCCTGTCCCCCCACCCCCCCCTCTTCCCTCAGGCCCCTTGTTAGTTCACCTGCCCTCCTACCCTCTTCTCTCAGACCCCTTGCTAGCTCCCCTGTCCCCCACCCCCTCTTCCCTCAGGTCCCTTGTTAGCTCACCTGCCCTCCTCCTCTCTTCTCTCAGACCCCTTGTTAGCTCAACTGTCCCCCACCTCCTCTTCCCTCAGACCCCTTGTTAGCTCACCTGTCCCCCACCTCCTCTTCCCTCAGACCCCTTGTTAGCTCACCTGTCCCCACACTCCATCCTCCCTCAGACCCCTTGTTAGCTCACCTGCCCTCCTCCCCTCTTCTCTCAGACCCCTTGTTAGCTCACTTGTCCAATGCCACCCCCTCTTCCCTCAGACCTATTGTTAGCTCACCTGTCCCCACCCCCTTCCCTCAGACCTCTTGTTAGTACACCTGTCCTCCCCCAGCTCCTCTTCCCTCAGATCCCTTGTTACCACCTGCCCCCACCCCTCCTCCCTAGGACCCCTTGTTAGCTCCCCTGTCCCCCCACCCCCTTCTCCCTCAGACCCCTTGTTAGCTCACCTGTCCCCACCTGCTCTTCCCTCAGACCCCTTGTTAGCTCACCTGTCCCCCACCTGATGTTCACTCAGAACCCTTGTTAGTACACCTGTCCTCTCCCAGCTCCTCTTCCCTCAGATCCCTTGTTACCACCTGCCCCCACCCCCTCCTCCCTCGGACCCCTTGTTAGCTCCCCTGTCCCCTGTCCCCCCACCCCCCTCTTCCCTCAGGCCCCTTGTTAGTTCACCTGCCCTCCTACCCTCTTCTCTCAGACCCCTTGCTAGCTCCCCTGTCCCCCACCCCCTCTTCCCTCAGGTCCCTTGTTAGCTCACCTGCCCTCCTCCTCTCTTCTCTCAGACCCCTTGTTAGCTCAACTGTCCCCCACCTCCTCTTCCCTCAGACCCCTTGTTAGCTCACCTGTCCCCCACCTCCTCTTCCCTCAGACCCCTTGTTAGCTCACCTGCCCTCCTCCCCTCTTCTCTCAGACCCCTTGTTAGCTCACTTGTCCAATGCCACCCCCTCTTCCCTCAGACCTCTTGTTAGCTCACCTGTCCCCACCCCCTTCCCTCAGACCTCTTGTTAGTACACCTGTCCTCCCCCAGCTCCTCTTCCCTCAGATCCCTTGTTACCACCTGCCCCACCCCTCCTCCCTCGGACCCCTTGTTAGCTCCCCTGTCCCCTGTCCCCCCACCCTCCTCTTCCCTCAGGTCCCTTGTTAGCTCACCTGCCCTCCTACCTTCTTCTCTCAGACCCCTTGTTAGCTCCCCTGTCCCCCCACCCCCCTCTTCCCTCAGGCCCCTTGTTAGCTCACCTGCCCCCCCCTCCTCTTCCCTCTGGTTCCTTGTTAGCTCACCTGCCCCCCCTCCTCCCTCAGACCCCTTGTTAGCTCACCTACCCTCCTCCCCTCTTCACTCAGACCTCTTGTTAGCTGACCTGTCCCCCCTCCTCTTCCCTCAGGGTCCTTGTTAGCTCACCTGCGCCCCTCCTCATCCCCCCCCCCCCCCCCCCCCGGCTCCATCTGCCTCTCTTTGCTCAGCCCGGGCTGCGGCGCTGGAAGAACAGGTTCTGTTCAGAGGCTTCCGAGACAGGCGGGGTCTCCAGGGCCCCCAGTCGGGGGGGGGGGGGCAGGGGGGGCGGGATGCCGCTGGCTCTAGAAAGTCTAGATGAATGAGGGCGTGGGTGTGTGTGAGGGGAGTGACGTGGGGGGGGGGGGGGATGAATGATGCGGCCCGAGGAGACATGTTTATTTTTTATTTTTTTATTTGTATTTATGCGTTTTTATCTCGCGCGGACTTTACCCGAAGGCGTCAGCGGCTTCACAATAGGAACAGAACTGAGACATGAGAACATTACAAGTGAACAAAATACAAAAGCAAACGATACGTTACACGAGGAAAAGTTTTGTGTGCGTGTTACAAAAGAGTACACAATACAAGTACAGGGATAATACTGCAATAAATGGCAGACCCTCAAAACACAAGAACACACTGGGAAGGCACTCCCATAGTCATGTAAAGTAGATTTTCCTGTAATGGAGGGTCTTCCTTCAGATAATAGAGAGGGCGAGAAATACATTAGGAGGTGTCTCTGGAGGAGGAGAACTTTGAGGTCCCTTTTAAAGGCCTGGGAGGAGGCTGTGGTCCGGAGCTGAGGCAGAAGTGAGTTCCAGATTCTCACCGCGTTGCCTGAAAAGGATTGGGCCATCGATCTTTCCTTCTTGAAAGTGGGAGGTTCAAGCAGTAGATTTTCCGCATTACGAGAGGGTCTAGAGCAGAGGGCCTCAAACTTTTGGATGCCGAGACCCCCCTGTCAACATGTTCAAGCGTAAGGACCCCTTCCTGACAAAAATTTCTAAACCTCTAGGTTATGAGGAAGGTGAGGGCCAAATTATGCGACAGGCTTGACTAAATTGTGTGAGTAGAAAATGTAAATAATGTTCTGTGATGCTGCGTATTTTGGGGTAGTATTGCTTTATTATTTAGAATTTTTTTAAACACAGTAATACTGAGGAAAGATTTCACCCCATCAGTACCAGTTTATAACCAAAATACAGCAATTAACATCAGAAAGGTGTCTAGTCAACCTCTGTGAAGGGCCTCCCAATCCGCAGGAATACGCGCAGCCACATTAGAAAGAAGCTCACCTGGCCATGGCCGGGAGCAGCAAGGGTGCATTCAAACCGTGGCGGTCTTGTGCAGGGTTAAGCAGTTTACCCTTGCCCCTTTCCTCTCACTCCTTCCTTCCATCCCTCTCTTCTCTCCTCTCCCAACCCCGGATCCCTCTCTCACATTGCAGGCAGATGGTTATTAGCCCCAGGACACCTTTTAGTAACAGTAGCGCACTACAAATGTAAATAATAGGAAGAAGCAGGGGATCCACTAGACCCGAACTTCGGGGGGGGGGGGGGTTATGTGGGAGGGTAACACTCCCAGCCAGGGCTGGCCCTAGCACTGGTCGCACACAGTGCAACAGTCTTTCCACCTTCTCCATGAATCCCCTCACTACCACTCACAACAATACACCTCATCTCTCTATAGCACCTGTCTGACAAACATTTCATTTTTTTATAGCGCTACTCATAGTTTACTCACACTCAGTTCTGTGATGTGCATGGTACATCTTCTTTGTACCAGGCACTTTAACCTTCTGCACGGTGTGGGTGACAAGAGTGCCCATGTGACTGCACGGTGAGCAATGCAACAGTGTGAGAGTATGGTAAAAGGAGTGACTGCAGGGTGAGTGAGGTGACCATATGACTTTGGGTTCGGCTGTAAGTGCAGAGTGGGACAAATTAGTGCATGGTTAGTGATGGCCTTGTTTGAGTGAGCTACAGATTGAGTAGTAAGGGGGGACAGGTGAGTGAAGTGTCACATGAGTGCAGGGTGAGAAGTGTGCTCGTGTGACTGCAGGGTGTGGTACAGAGTGAACAATGCAAGCGAATTTTTAGTGCAGTGATCACTGTGAGAGCAGGGTGAGCGGGTGATTGGTGTGAGTGCATGGTGATTGGTGTGAGTGCAGGGTGAGCGAGTGAATAATGTGAGTGCATTGTGATCAGTGTGAGTGTATTGTGATCGCTGGGAGTGCAGAGTGAGCGGGTGAATGTTGTGAGTGCAGGGTGAACGTGAAAGTGAAGGGGAGAATGAGAAGTGAGTAGTCCGAAAGCAGGGTGCATTCCCAGAAACTTAAAGCGTAGGGTTTCAGATATAAGTTAAACTATTGCTATAATGGCATTAATCAGGGTTCGAGGGTGGAGGAAATAAATAATGTGCTGATCCTGCAACAAACTTCCAGTCTTATGATTAGGGTTACCAGCTCATTATTTTGATGGCCCAGAAATAAGCAGTCACCTACAGCTGTATTTTTTGCACTTATCTGTGAATACTTAGAACAGCAAATATAAATAGAAAGCACTTTTAATTGTGTTCTAGGGATGCCTCAATGATCCATGACTAATAATTCAAGAGAATAAAGACAGAAAAGTCACATAACTAATTAATACATACTTTTTTATTTATAACTCAATTTAGTGTCAAGAGCAGGTCTCTGCAGGATCTTTAAACAACACATAGCAGGCATGTTTCTTTTGGCAACCCAACTTTATATTTCTTTTCAATAAATGCATTCTCACACAACAGCAGTAAGTGTAAAAATCCAAATGTAAGAAATAGGCAGAGTGGGGGCCCAGGGGGTACTGGAACTATAAAAAAACTAAGCTTTGGTAATCGGTTAACAAAGGCATGTAAATATGCTAATGGTCTTTAAAGACCTGTGAAAAACTCGGGACGGAGATAAGACTCCAGACACTGCCCAGCCGAGGCCCCAGGAGCGCCAGCTGCACTGCAGCAGCCGGGGCTGAGACACTGGATGGGGGAGGAGGTGGGCTGAAGCCCTGGAGGCAGAAGTGACACTGTGAAGGCGCGACCCCCTTTGCATCGTTCCACGGCCCCCCTGGGGGTCGCGCCCCACAGTTTGAAGACCCCTGGTCTAGAGCCTCCAGAGAGTTTCAGTTTATTCGCCAGGTAGCGAGGAGAGGAGGAGTGCAAGGCTTTGTGGGTGAAACAGGCAGTATTGTAGATAACTCTAGCCTCGAAGGGAAGCCAGCGGAGGGTGGATAGCATGGGTGTGATGTGGTCGCTTCTTTTGGCCCCATAAATGAAGCGAGCTTCTGAATGGAGAACAGATTTAAGGGGGGACAGGTGGGATTTGGGGAGGCCAGTAAGAAGAGAATTGCAGTAGTCCAGTCTGGAGAGGACCAGCGATTGCACAAGGGTTTTAAGGTCCTGCTCCGGGAAAAAGCTACGAATCCCCCAAAGAAGGCACAGTTGGTATCGAGCTGACTTTGCAATGGAATTGATGTGGGAGATTAGATTGAGTTTTTTGTCGAGTATGACACCCAGGGATTTTGCGCTGTCAACAATGATGGGTTTATTGTAAAGTAGATTCAACTGATCCATCCATGATTGCACCGGGGGAGGAGAGAGTGAAGAGGAGGAATTCGTTTTGGAGGGATTCAGAATCAGTTGATGTGTTGACATCCAGTTTTGAATGGAGTCGAGAGTAGAGCTTAGGACGGAGAGATCGTGAGTAGAGGCAACTTTGAGGTAGATTTGAGTGTCGTCTGCGTAGAGATGATAGTGGATCCCGGATTTACTTAGGATATCTCCCAGTGGTTCTAAATGGAGATTGAACAGTGTGGGTGCAAGTATAGAGCCTTGAGGAACACCTTGACCTACCGCCACAGGAGAAGAAAGACTGTTCGCTATTTTGATCATTTGGGATCTATCAGCTAGGAAGGAGGCAAACCATTTAAGCACAGTGCCCTCCAAGCCCATTCTCTGTTCAAGAGTGTTGAGGAGGGTGTTGTGATTGACACTCAAAGGCTGCAGAAAGGTCAAGGAGAATTAGAAGACAAGACTGTCCTGTTTACACCCACAGAACCCCCCCCCCCCCTCCCCCCCCCCAGCCGAGCCGGAGGGGCCCCTCTGGCACTCGGGCGGAACCCCGCTGTGATGAAGGGGAGAGATGTGGTCTGTCGGCTAAACTGCCGACTTTGGTGCTGGAGACCAGGGTTCGAGCCTCGAGGTCGCGTCCACATCCTGTGATCCTGGGCAAATCACTTAATCTCCCCGTGCCTGAATGTGTAATGTAAATACGGTTCTCATGTTAAGAGCTCCAATACCTTCGGGTCGAGTTTGCACTATATAAATATGCAAAAAAAAAAAATTTGAAGGATTTGTGGGCGGGGGGGGCTGCTTTCAGAGCTGGGGGGTTGCCATGACCCAGGCACGCAGCCCGTGGTCCACTGCACCCACAGCCCCCCCCTCGCAGAGGACACGTGGTTGGAAAGTTGGCTCCAGGACTGACTTTAGTTTCCAGTGTGCCCCTGGAATCTCATTCTTTGACCCAGCAGGGGTTGCATGAGCAGCGCCGGCTCCAGGGCGGTGCGACCGGTGCAGCGCATCTGGTGCTGACCTCGGGTGGGGGCTGTATGCAGAGCCGGACTTGGGCGGTGCGACCGGTGCAGCCGCACCTGGCGCAGACCTCGGGGGGGCTGTATGCAGTGCCAGCTCTAGAGCAGTGCGACCGGTGCATCCAAACCTGGCGCTGACCTCGGGGGGGGGGGGCGGCTGTATGCAGTGCCAGCTCTAGAGCAGTGCGACAAGTGCAGCTGCACCTGGCGCTGACCTCGGGGGGGGCGGGCTGTATGCAGGGCTGGCTCCTGGGCGGTGCGACTGGTGCAGCCACAACTGGCACTGACCTCGGGGTGGGGGCTGTATGCAGGGCCGGCCCCAGGGCGGTGCGACCGGTGCAGCCGCACCTGGCGCTGACCTCGGGGTGGGGGCTGTATGTAGGGCCTGCTCCAGGGCGGTGTGACCGGTGCAGACGCACCTGGCGCTGACTTCGGGAGGGGGCTGTATGCAGCGGCGGCTCTTCGACTGTGAGACCGGTGTAGCCGCACCTGGCGCTGACCTCGGGGTGAGGTTGTATGCAGGGCCGACTCTAGGGTGGTGCGACTGGTGCAGCCACACCTGGCGCTGACCTCGGGGGGGGGGGCGGCTGTATGCAGTGCCAGCTCTAGAGCAGTGCGACAAGTGCAGCTGCACCTGGCGCTGACCTCGGGGGGGGCGGGCTGTATGCATGGCTGGCTCCAGGGCGGTGCGACTGGTGCAGCCACAACTGGCGCTGACCTCGGGGTGGGGGCTGTATGCAGGGCCGGCCCCAGGGCGGTGCGACCGGTGCAGCCGCACCTGGCGCTGACCTCGGGGTGGGGGCTGTATGTAGGGCCTGCTCCAGGGCGGTGTGACCGGTGCAGACGCACCTGGCGCTGACTTCGGGAGGGGGCTGTATGCAGCGGCGGCTCTTCGACTGTGAGACCGGTGTAGCCGCACCTGGCGCTGACCTCGGGGTGAGGTTGTATGCAGGGCCGACTCTAGGGTGGTGCGACTGGTGCAGCCGCACCTGGCGCTGACCTCGGGGGGGGGGCTCTATGCAGTGTCAGCTCTAGAGCAGTGCGACCTGTGCAGCCGCACCTGGCGCTGACCTCGGGGGGGGGAGGCTGTATGCAGGGCTGGCTCCAGGGTGGTGCGACCGGTGCAGCCGCACCTGGCGCTGACCTCGGATAGGGACTGTATGCAGAGCCGGCTCTAGGACGGTGCGACCGTTGCAGCCACACCTGGCACTGACCTCAGGGGGGGCGGCTTGTATGCAGTGCTGGCTCTAGAGGAGTGTGACCGGTGCAGCCGAACCTGATGCTGACCTCCGGGGGGCTGTATGCAGTGCCGGCTCTAGAGCGGTGCGACCGGTGCAGCCGAATCTGGTGCTGACCTCCAGGGGGGCTGTATGCAGGGCCGACTCTAGGGTGGTGCGACTGGTGCAGCCGCACCTGGCGCTGACCTCGGCGGGGCTCTATGCAGTGCCGGCTCTAGAGCAGTGCGACCTGTGCAGCCGCACCTGGCGCTGACCTCGGGGGGGGCAGGCTGTATGCAGGGCTGGCTCCAGGGTGGTGCGACCGGTGCAGCCGCACCTGGCACTGACCTCGGGGTGAGGGCTGTATGCAGGGCCGGCTCTAGGGCGGTGCGACCGGTGCAGCCGCACCTGGCGCTGACCTCAGGGAGGGGGGCTGTAAGCAGTGCCGGCTCTAGAGCAGTGCGACCGGTGCAGCCGAACCTGGTGCTGACCTCCGGGGGGGCTGTATGCAGCACCGGCTCTACGACGGTGAAACCGGTGCAGCGCACCTGCCGCTGTACTCGGGGGGGGCTGTATGCAGCGGCAGCTCTAGGACAGTTAGACTGGTGCAGCTGCACCTCGCGCTGACCTCGGGGAGGCTGTATGCAGAGCCGGCTCTAGGGTGGTGAGACCGGTGCAGCCGCACCTGGTGCTGACCTCGGGTGGTGCTGTGCATGGACAAAACTCATGCGTCTACTGCACCTGCTGCAGAGTTCCTTGTGTGTCCTTAAACAAACAAGCAACTGTAAACAAGGCGTCAGGAGCGCTCAGGTGATGAATGTTCCTGATGGAGAGGGGAGTTCTGTCTGGTGACAGCTTTGACTCACGGTGGAGTAGTGCAGAGTGTTAGTGTGCCTGCTGCACCGGTCACAGAACTGTATTAATATGCATAGCTCGGTGAGTGACTGCTTTTACCACAGAGATTCTTTTGTTTCTTGCAGTTCATAGGTTACAAGACTCGTAGGGCACAGTGACCTATGAACTCTCATTAAACATCTGCAAGCAAACTGCAAGGCAGAGATTGGTTAGAACCTTATCTTTTTCCACAGTCTTTCATTATCCACAGAAGAATCTATTGGCAAGATCCTAAGTACCCTGAAGCCCTCCAACCACCACTCGGATCCTCTACCTGCAAACGCCGTAAAGGACTTTAGCCCTTGGCTCCTCCCGCTCTGGACAAAAATCATTAATAGTTCTCTTCTACAAGGATCTATTCCAGACTCCCTCAAAGTGGGGCAAGTATCACCCATACTTAAGAAACCTACAGCTGACCCTACTGACCTAAACAACTATCGCCCCATCTCTAATATCCCTACCTTAGCAAAACAGTTAGAAAAATGTGTTCACCTACAACTGACTAAACACATCAATCATTTTGACCTCTTAACCAACACCAATCCGGCTTCCGTGCAGGTCACAGCACAGGATCAGCCATGACCCACATAATTGACAACGCACTCCAAATTCTAGACCAAAACGGCACCTGCCTCCTCATTCTACTCGGCCTCTCATCGGCATTCGATACAGTCAAACACGAGAATCTACTCGATCTGTTGACTATCAGAATGGGCATCTCTGGGACAGTACTCAAATGGTTCACCTCCTTCCTTCATAACCGGACACAGAAATTCAAAACTAATAACAACGGAGCATATTATCAAGGGGGTTTATCTCCGCTTTTTTGGCTTTAAAAGCCAAGAAAGCGGAGATAAAATTATCTCCCTATTACCTAGCTGTCGCTAACACCAGTTAGAGACAGCTAGTAGGAGATAGCGACCATCTTGGGCCCCGCTTTGCATGTCAGTGAAATTTATCACTAATGACATGCAAAGTGGGCGTGCCAAGATGTCAGCGACTGGAAACAGTCGCTAACATCGCTATCTCCTATTACCAACTTTTGGAGATATTCGCGCTAGGCGCGAATATCTCCAAACGCTAACACCTGCCCCTGAGCAGTTCTTAGCCATGTTATCCAATGGGAGGTGGATAACATGGCTAAGAGCATTAGCTCGGTAATGCATGAATATCGCTGACTTTACAGCGATATTCATGCATTTCGGACGATTTATATCGCTTAGGAGATAAACCTTGATAATTGCAAGGTTCCTAAGCGATAAAAATCGTCGCAGCTCGGCGATAAAAATATTGCCCCTAAGCCAACATAGCGATAATTATCACTAGTTGTTGGTAATATGCCCCAACATGTCCACGCCTGTCCCAGTTACACTCGGTGCCCCGCAAGGTTCCTCCCTATCACCGACCCTGTTCAACCTAGTCATGGAGCCACTCACTGCATTGCTTCAGGCCTCTAATCTGCAATTCCACATGTATGCGGACGACACCCAACTTTACCTCAAATTACAATCCCCTGAAGACCTCAAACTTCTCAACTCAACACTTAAGGACACACAATCATGGCTGGCAGAGAACCATCTCAAACTCAATGCTCTAAAACAGAATTCCTCCTAATAGCACCGCCCTCCAAAATCTTCATCGCTCAGGACTGGCTGAAATGCCTCACTGCATTCAACGTCCAACCTATCATTGTAGACTCAGCTAAATCTCTAGGTTTCACCCTCAACTCCAATCTCAATATGCAACGGCATATTAGCAATGCAACCAAGGGTGCTAATTTCCAAATCAATATCTTGCTCACACATCTCTCCGGACTTAAAATCTCTGTATTGGCTACCGCTCGAAGCCAGTATACACCTGAAAATCGCATGCATTACTCACAAAGCCATACATCACAGCATGCCCAGCTACATTGCTCAGAAACTGACAATCTCGGGAGGCTCAAGATCCACAAGAAGCACAGAAACTCTCCTTTTGAAACCACAAAGATT
The DNA here is from genome assembly GCF_964263255.1 of Lissotriton vulgaris. Taxonomy (NCBI): domain Eukaryota; kingdom Metazoa; phylum Chordata; class Amphibia; order Caudata; family Salamandridae; genus Lissotriton; species Lissotriton vulgaris. The sequence goes on along the minus strand of NC_141693.1, from coordinate 35,677,773 downwards.
CCACAAGAAAAAAACTTACAAGCGTTCCTTCTCAGGGATGGCCCCAGGATCTGGAATGCCCTCCCGCCAGAAATGAGACTCATCTCATCCACTGCCTCCTTCAAAAAAGAAGTCAAATCTAACCCACAAGGCCCTCCCCACACCAGAAAACCAGAATACCTGGCAAACAAACTCACAAAAGCTGGCCAAAGTAGAATCTTGAGAAGCTCTAACTCCCTGCTGCTCATCCTACCAAAAACCAGAAAGAAGAAAACTGCGGACTGCTCCTTCTCAGGAAATGCCCCCAAAATATGGAACTCTATCCCCCCGCATATCAGAACCATACCGTCCTATGCGGAATTCAAGAGCCAACTCAAATCCTTGTTCCTCATCCGTTCCCTAGGTCCTGGATAACTAGGATCAACATCCATCCCCAGAACTATGTGAGAACTCTGTATCCTATTGCCAAGAAGTCCTACTGTACAAACTTCTCCTCTACCCTAACTGTCATTTGATGATCACCTTTATTTGTTACTTGTCTTTTTGTCCACCTTTTCATGCCCTTACTGTAAAGCGCTCTGCTACCTTCGGGTCTTGTTAGCGCTATAGAAAACTTCTAAATAATAAATAATAAATAATCCTCATGGCTTAATTCACTTGAACATTAACTACGCATTTACTGTTTGCCTATTTGTCTCCCCCTTTTATCTCAGCGCCGCAATTGACCACACAACCATTCTCGACTACCTGACATTGTACGCTCCATGCACAAATAGCTTTATTAAGTTTTCTTCTACGTTTGGCGCTCATTTGTATTATGATTTCTGTATTGCGTTCTCCTCTCATATGTATGTAAAGCGCTCTGATATCTCCAAGGATCTTGTTCGCGCTATACAAAACTCTAAAAATAAATAAAATAAAATAAAGCCAGTAGCACGTTTTAAACCTTGAGTTTGTGCTTCTCCAGACAACTCTTAAGAGGTCCTCCTTCAAAGACCGACTGGACAACAATGCACACAACAGCAAAGAGCTCTTCCGCATCGTAAAAGAACTCTCCAACTCCAGCTCCAACGCCAACGACATCCCGCCCTCACAGGAACTGTGCGACTCCCTCGCCAACTTCTTCCCCGCAAGATCGCTGACATCCACGACAGCTTCAAAGCCACGACCGACCCGACCGCACCAGACTCCACCCCTCCTGCGAACACCATCAGCACCAACCTCCTGACCTCCTGGTCCAACGTCTGCGATGACAAGACACGCAAGTTTATGAACTCCATCCACTCAGGATCTCCGACGGACCCGTGCCCACACCACATATTCAACAAGGCAGGTGCAGCCATCGCACCCCAACTACGGAAGGTCATCAACATCTCCTTTGAAACCGCGACATTCCCGGAAAGCTGGAAGCACGCCGATATCACCGCCCTCCTCAAGAAGCCCAAGGCGGACCCCAAAGACCTCAGAAACTTCCGGCCCATCTCCCTGCTCCCGTTCCCGGCGAAGGTCATCGAGAAAATCGTAAACATGCAGCTGACCCACCACCTAGAAGACAACAACATCCTGGACCCATCCCAATCAGGATTCAGACGAAACCACAGCACCGAGACAGCCCTCATCGCCACCACAGATGGCATCAGGCGCCAATAAGACAACGGCAAAACATCAGCCCTCATCCTCCTGGACCTATCTGCCGTCTTCGACACGGTCTGCCATCGCACACTAAAGACTCGCCTCCATGAAGCCGGTATCCAAGAGAAGGCCCTCGACTGGACCACGTCCTTCCTCTCCGGCAGATCCCAGAGCGCCCGCCTCCCGCCTTTCCGATCCGAAGCCACCGACATCATCTGCGGCATCCCCAGGGCTCCTCCCTCAGCCCCACGCTGTTCCACATCTACATGGCCCCCCTCGCACAAGTGGCCCGCCACCACAACCTCAACATCATCTCCTACGCCGACGATACTCAGCTCATCCTCTCCCTCACCAAGGACCCACGCACCGCCAAAACCAACATCCACGACAGAATGAAGGCCATCATCAACTGGATGAGGAGCAGCCGTCTGAAACTGAACTCGGACAAGACGGAGGTCCTCATCCTCAGGCCCAACCCCTCAGCCTGGGACGACTCCTGGTGGTCTACCACTCTGGGGACAGCACTGACACCCACCGACCACGCACGCAACCTGGGATTCATCCTCGACTCCACCCTCTCCATGTCCAAACAGGTCAACGCCATCTCCTCCTCCTCCTGCAACACCCTCCGCACCCTTCGCAGGATCTACAAATGGATCCCGGTCGAAACAAGAAGAACGGTGACACAGGCCCTCGTCAGCAGCAGGCTGGACTATGGCAACTCACTCTACGCCAGAATCCCAGCCAAACACTTACGACGACTCCAGCGCATCCAAAATGCCTCCGCCCGACTGATCGTCAACGCACCCACCGCTGCCACATCACCCCCCACCTGAGGAACCTACACTGGCTCCCCGTCGACAAGAGGATCACCTTCAAACTCCTCACCTATGCACACAAAGCACTCCACAACGCCGGACCAGCCTACCTGAACAGCAGACTCAACTTCCACACCCCCACCCTGTCCCCCGCATCCAACAAACTACCTCCGGTGGCAGATCCTTCTCCTACCTCGCCGCCAAGACCTGGAACGCCCTTCCTACCCACCTACATCAGACCGAAGACATACTCGCCTTCAGAAAACTCCTCAAGACCTGGCTCTTCGAACAGTAGCATCGATTCCCCCCCCCTCCCAGCGCCTTGAGACCCTCACGGGTAAGTAGTGCACTTTACAAATCACTTGATTGATTGATTGATTGATTGATTGATTGATTGATTGCTGCCTACTAATATAGATGGTGTACAAGTCCTCCACCTTGTGGCCCTAGTTTCCTTAAGTAAAATGTCCCAGGCCCGGCTCTCCCACGCTGCTGCACCCCCCTGCCTCCTGCCCGGTTTTCTGAAAGCTTTCTCCTGCTTTTCCCTCATTTCTCTCTGCGAAGCAGCAGCAACTCCAGCGCCTTGAGACCCTCACGGGTGATTTACGGCGCTTTATAAATCGTGACGGATTAATTCCTAGAGAATAATGTACACACGTATGTACCATTGTCTCTGTTTAATGTGTGTGGGACGTAAAGTGCTCTGAAGCCCTATGCTGGTATGAGTAGCACTATAAAACAAAAGTATTTTTATATAGACTTAACACAAGAGCACAAACGACAAAAAGCCACAATTCTGTACTTAAAATGGTAGAATTAGCTTAGTTCTCTTAAGATGTAAAATGCGACACTTTGAGTTCAATGTACCTTAGGATGCGTAACGCTATACAACGAAAGTGTTGCAGGGAAGGTGATGCGCCGGTTCCTTACACGCATGAACGGTGATGCGTCGGGTCCATACTGATGCGTAGGGGATGCGTTGGTTCTTCTCTGCGAGGGGAGGTGATGCGTCTGTTTCTTACTGCGCTTCCGTGACGATGTGGCCAGCAGCACTGTGATGCGATGAAGATCTGGTGCAAAGAACAAAAATGGTATCTTCTCTTTGATGCGACACGATTCGTGCACGCCCGGCGGCCGTGAGGCAGCTCAACGACTCTTCTGAGCCGCGACAGGCCCTGCGACATGCTTCCCGGTGATGCGGCGGCATCTGGTGCGGCGTCGATCCTCTTCTCCAGCGATGCGAGGCGCTTCAGCAACTATGTAACAGCTGCAGCGGAGACATGCTTTCCCAGCGATGCGACGGCAGCGGTTGCGGTGGTGATACGTTTCTCCGATGATGCGGCAGCATCTGTTGCGACGCCGATCCACTTCTCCAGCGACACGCTTTGGCGTTGTTAAAGGACAGCGGCAGTTCGGCGACACGCTTCTTCTTCGCGAGTTGCGCTTCCAGCTCCTTGCGACACGTAGTCCCTCAGAAAGCCCAGCACAACTGCAAGCACTTCCAAAGAACTCTTGGGGAGCTGGTGGGTGAAGTCTGTTGTCCCTGAGACTTCAGCAGGAGGCAAGCTCTGTTCAAAGCCCTTCACAAGTTGAATGAAAGTAGCACAAAGTCCTTTCTCCTCTGTTTGGCAGTCAGGCAACCACTGCAGGCCAATCCCTCACACTTAGGGATAGTCTCTCCTCAGTCTCTCTGGTTCCTCTCCTCAGCAAAGGTTTCTTCTTTTTCCCAAAAGTGATCAAAAGTTCTGGGGTCTGGGTCCCCCTTTTTATACACAGTTTCTCTTTGTTCTCTGAAGGCCTTTGCCTAGTCCAAACCAGTTCTGGTCAGTCCTGGAGCACTCTGTTTACACGATCCTTCTTTCCTTTCACAGTGCAGGGCAGAAACATCAAACACACCACAGAAGGTGGAGCCAGCACTGTGGAGGGAAGGCACAGCCCTATTCTGGTCCCAGGTGCAACTCCTCCCTCCCATCCGCATGTAGATCTCTCTATTCAGCCTTGTGCTGACTCACTCTGTCTCTTGGAATCCCCCAGCCCTTGTCACTCAAACTCCAGACAAGGAATACACAACCTAGCAGAGGCAGGCTTGGATAGTTAGACAAGAAACGCGTTATTTTCAAACACAGAATGTTAAAACCAACTTCAATAAAAGATGTATTTTATCATTCTGAGTTCCCGCATACTTAATTCGAATTTCTACCTAGTTCCCTGAGTCTGTTAAGTGTTGTGCATTGTTTGAGAGATTATGAGAGCAGGATAGCTAAATTCGGGGAAGAGAGAGTGACTCCATTTTTAATTTCTTACGTAAGGTCTTTTAATCCAGTGAGTGCTGCGACTATTGCACGTTGTGTGAGATGCTGTATGTCTGAAGCAGAAAGGGATATGCAAATATTTGTTGCGCATTCAGTGAGAGGGGCGAAGGCAAGTGAGGTTTTTACATCTGGAGGTCGACTCGAAGAGATTCTGGAGGTGGCAGGCTGGTCAACTGCTGGTGTGTTTGCAAGGTTTTATTTAAAACAGCTTTGAGCATGCGTAATGCTAGCCTCTGGTCTAGACATGAATTGTAGACTCTCCAAGTTTTATGATCAGAGAATCTGGATTTCATTAAAGACACGGAGGCCAGCATTATCCCGCCCTCCCTGCCCAGGTAGGATACACTGAAGGGAGAGTGAAGATTTATTATGTTAAAGATTCTGTAAAATGTTTGAAAATTGGTATGTGAGTTATATCCTTCTGTTATGTTGTTTTGCAAAAAATGTAGATTACATTCAGTGTTATGTTGTTTTTCTAGAAAATCAATGAAGACGGAGATTTGGAGGAAAGAAGACAAGAGTGGAGAAAAGAATAATTTCGATATTGATATGATTGCAAGTTCAAGAAAGTTAGCCTCGGAGCAGCTAAAGAGAAAGATGGCCGCCGGGCTTTGGTTTATATCAACTGTGAAGAGTTCCGGTGCTGGGATTGTAAGTATGGCTACGGTGTGCTTTAAAGGGCTGCTGTTTGAAGTGGTAATAAAAGGTTACGTATAATGCTGGCCTCCGTGTCTTTAATGAAATCCAGAATCTCTGATGAGAAAACCTGGAGAATCCACATTCAACAGCAACTTGAGAACAAGGGGGCATATTACCAAGCAATAGCGATAATTATCGCTATTGCTTGGTTAGCGGGAAAAAAATATCGCTGAGCACCGAGGATTTTTACCGCTGAGATACCTTGATATTATCAAGGTTTATCTCAAAAGCGGTAAATATCCTGCAAAATGCACGAATATCGCTGAAAAATCAGCGATATTCATGCATTATCGTGACAATACTCTTAGCCATGTTATCCACCTCCCATTGGATAACATGGCTAAGAACTGCTCAGGGCAGGTGTTAGCTTTTCGAGATATTCGCGCTTAGCGCAAATATTTCCAAAAGTTGTTAATAGGAGTTAGAGATGTTAGCAACTGTTTTCAGTCGCTAACATCTTGGCACGCCCACTTTGCATGTCATTAGCGATAATTATCGCTGACATGCAAGGTGGGCCCCTAAATGCCCGCTATCGCCTACAAGCTGTCGCTAACTGGTGTTAGCGACGGCTTGGTAATAGGGCGATAAAATTATCGCCGCTTTTGCGGGAAAAAGTCCTGCTAATGCGGCGATAATGCCCTTGGTAATATGCCCCAAAATTTTAACCTGCCCTCCAGAGTTCTCACCTTTGGCCAACCAGACTTCTTTCTAAAAGACTGTCAGCAGACAACGCATCAACCAGACGTCCTCAGAAGTCCCCCGATCATCAAGAAAAGGCACAACACATTCAACAGCATCAGTTTGAACGTCATCAACACAAACATGCAGAGGCCCCCTTGACAGGCAGTGCTCCCGGCCAATCGAACCCCAGGAAAATATTGAACTGTGAAGCTGCTTGCTTGAAGTTTAGACCCAGGCGGAAGAGTCGAGCCGAGGCTTGAGCTGTCCCATTACCACTGAACCTATGAACCAGCAGCTTAGGGCCAGCAAACACGTCACACATCGCACCCACGAGCAGCAGCAGCGCGCCGAAGCCCCACCTTCTGTTGTGCTGTCATTGGTTTGAATCTGAATGAAAGACCGTGACGCAAGAGCGATGACGTGTTCCTTGGTACCCCCCCTCATTGAGAGAGAATGGCTCGTGATCCTGCCCGGCTGGCATCCACCGTCCGTTAGAAACATGCATTGGCAGCTACAAACGGCAAGGAAGGCAGGAGCCGACACAATCCAAACGTTGATATTTTGAAAAGCCGCATTTACACCCTCACTCCATCCAAACCTGTCTCTGTTTCGACAGATTGCTGAGGGGCCGGGCAACAAAAGCACATCCCTGAATACAACGAAAACAGTACCCACAAAGGCCCACAAAGGATCTCGAGGCCTCCTTATCCCTAGGTGGAGCAATGTCCTGAATTGCTTGAACAAGTGACATTTTAGGTTGAATACCCTGGCCAGACACCGTGTGCCCCAAATAATCCACCTGCTGAGTCAAACATTAACACTTCTCTCTTCTCAAAATAATACCAACATTTTCAAAAACACGTAATACTCTTTCCAAACTAAGGTTGTGCCCTCTGACAGACTTTGCAAAAATTAATAAATTGTCCTGACAGCCTTGTACACCAGAGATACCTCCCAATAGGGTATCCATGGACCCCAGAAAAACACTTGCTGCAGAGGCCAACCCAAAAGGCATGCACAATGATGTGTGAGTCCCAAAGGGAGGGATTTAAAAAAGATATATCTTTATTGCTTTTTAACTTTTCTATTACATTAGTCCACAGGCATCTGCACATATCAATGTATCAACAATGTCACTTGTTCCTTAACACTTTGCAAACAAATCAAAACATTGCCTCCATTGGACATCAGAATCAGCCATGTCTAGGGCGTGGGGGTAACATATACGTATACAAGTCTGCTCGGGCTCCTGCTGCCCCACACTCCGTCACCTCCAGTGAGAGCCAAGGCAAAGGTGCTGAGTGCGCCTCTTCATGGCAGCGAGGGTCATTCCCAAGAACATCAATGCATACAGATAAGGAAATATGAGATTCAGCTCTAGAATCGCAACTTATAACGTGCCATATGTAACTAGACCAGTGGACATTCCAACGTCAAGTCCATCTTTTAGATATAATAATTTATTTTTGTAAAACAACAGTTCAACCTCATCCAACAACAATAAATAATAATTCAGAACAAAAGAGAGAGACATCGGTTGACCGAGGGTGTATGTTTCAAATGCCTAGAGTATCTTCCTGGTGGAGCTGGGGTCAGGACGGCATGCAAGTCTAGTGTGTGGGCTGCTACTTTAATGCTCTGTGTGATGGCATAGTTGTGTAGTCGATGCACTACAGGAGCTGCTTTTGTCTAGTGTGTGTTCTCTGGGGAACGTGAGGTTCTTGCCTGGTCCATCGAATGCAGTTGAGGTAGCATATCAAGACAGCGTGGTGTCGGCGACGGGGTGGCTCTTTAGACGTCAGGTCCTACCTGTTGCGCCGGGGGTCTCTGCAGCATGGCATCAGCGCGCGTGAGATGTCTTAGCATTCCGTCCCAAGTCTGCGCGATGGGATACTTACGCAGCCCTGCTATTTCTTCCCTGTGTAGGGTGATCCCCTCCACTCGTGCCCAGACTTCAAATGATTTCACCCAATGTGATACCTCCGGTGGATCCTTGTGTGTCCACCTCTTAGTTATGAGGCGCTTCGCTGTTTTGAGGCCCAGGTCACCTGGAGCCTGCCTTGTGGGCCTTGGTTCTCTTATAAAACCCCAGAACGCATGCCAAAGGGAGTGATAAAAGGTGTTGAATCGTGAGACTCTGCCGCAAGAGGGGTCTGGCGATAGGCTGACTTGAGATCCAACAAAGAACAGTATCTTGAGATTCCGAAATTGGCCACCAACTCATGTATCTTGGGCAAGGGATGGCACTTAATGATGATATTCTTTGTGTAATGGTGGACTGTGCTTGTGTTGAATTTTCTTGCATTTTTCTGTTGTATTATTTTGTGTCACATGTTGGTCTTCCGATGATGAGGTATGTTGCTGCGTATACTGGCATTGTGCTGTGTTTGTATTCTTGTGCTCTGCCGTGATTGGTTGTTGAGCACTGTTCTGTTCTTGTTTTAATTCTGTCTTTTTGTTGTGTTAGTTTAATGTTCAGTTATGTTACATACTTCTTCTACACACCTCAAAAAAGGCGCCTACATGTCCATTCCAAAGCAGCACTTTCCTTGAATGCCCAGTGAACAATAAGCATTCACTACAGTAGTAGGTGGTGACTGAGCACTGTTTCCAGCTCTGCAACTAGCCCACAGCCATGCCTTTAGGAAGCCCCTCCCACGCTCGCATCACGTGTCGCTGCCTCGGCCTGTTGGGTCCTGTGCGGATGCTTCAGGGTGCAGCTCCTGCGCACTGAAAGGATTCTCTGGGAGGAGGTGGGAGCAGGTGGTTTGTAGTCAGAGGTGATGCCTGCTCAGACACATCCACCCTGACCCCAGGGCTGGGAGTGCAGAGCCCTGACACACCCATCTTCCACACACACACCCAACCTTCAGCACACACCCAAGCTTCCACATACACAGCCATCCTTCCACACACACACACAACCTTCCACACACACACACCCACCCTTCCACACACACACAACCTTCCACACACACACCCAACCTTCAGCACACACACCCAACCTTCCACACACACACCTAACCTTCCATACACACATTCAACCTTACACACACACACACACACACACACAAACTTACACACACACCCAACCTTACACTCACACACAACCAACCTTACACACACCCAACCAACCTTACACACACACCCAACCGTACACACACACACCCGTCTTCCCCACAAACACCCATCTTCAGCATACATACCCAACCGTACACACACACGCAACCTTCCAACACACACCCAACCTTCCACACACACACCCAACCTTCCACACACGCCCAACCTTCCACACAAACACCCAACAGTACACATGCACACAACCAACCTTACACACACACCCATCTTCCACACACACACCCATCTTCCACACACACACCCAACCTTCCACACACACCCATCTTCCCCACACAAACCCAACCTTCCACACACACACCCAACCTTCCACAAACACACACCCATCTTCCACACACACACCCAGCCTTCCACACACACAACCAACCTTCCACACACACACCCATCTTCCACACACACACCCATCTTCCACACACACATCTTCCACACACACACACATTTTCAACATACACACCCAACCTTCCACACACACACACAACCTTCCACACACACACACACAAACTTACACACACATCCAACCTTCCACACACACACCCAAACTTACACACACAACCAACCTGCCACACACACACACCCAACCTGCCACACACACACACCCAACCTGCCACACACACACCCAACCATCCACACAAACACACCCAACCTCACACACACACATCCATCTTCCCCACACCTCCATCTTCAACACACACACCCAACCTTACACACACACACACACACAACCTTCCACACGCACACAACAAACCTTACACACACACCCGACCTTACACACACATCCATTTTCCCCACACACCCATCTTCAACACACACACCCAACCTTCCACACACACCCAACCTTACACACACACACAACCTTACACACACATACACCCAACCTTACACACACACCCAACCTTACACACACCCAACCTACCACATGCATACAACCAACCTTACACACACACCCAACCTTACACACACACACACACCCTTCTTCCACACACACACCCAACCATTCACACACACACCCAGCCTTCCACACACACATCCACCATCCACACACACACACCCAACCTTACACACACACCCAACCTTACACTCACACACATCAACCTTACACACACACCCAACCAACCTTACACACACACCCAACCTTACACACACACACACCCATCTTCCCCACAAATACCCATTTTCAACACACACACACACACAACCTTCCACACACACCCAACCTTCCAACACACACCCAACCTTCCACACACACACACACACCTAACCTTACAAATACACCCAACCTTCCACACAAACACCCAACCTTACACATGCACACAACCAACCTTCCACACACACACACAACCTTTCACACACACCCATCTTCCCCACACACACTCAACCTTCCACACACACACCCAACCTTCCACACACACACACCCATCTCCCCCTAAATATGTCCTTAATTCCTTTCCTTCGTGCAACGCCAACAAAGACAACTCTCCCTTCACATCTGATACACGAACCCCAGCTCTCAACCTCCACCTTTCCACAACTATGAACCCTATACCCCAACTCTCCTCCTGTCCCCCCACTTCTCCCTGCCTTCCACCACCAATTTCACCCCCTCCTGTTGCCATCGCGGCACCCAACCTTCCGTGCTCTGCCCTACTCTCTCTGGAAAATAAGCTAGGCTCTCTTATCACCTCCATCTCCCAGCTTGTAGCTTCCATTTCACTTTTAAGCTCCAAGATTTCCACTTTCCCATTCACCTCAACTATTTTGGAAAACTCTCACCTTCCCACGAGATGCATCTCGCCCCCTCACCCCATCATAGCCAAGCATAACCAGTCATCTGCAAACATCGTTCACTCACACAAGCCCTTGAACGCCACCCTTCTTCAACTTGCATCTCCGAGATACCCGACTATCTACACTATTCCGACCATCTCTTCTGTCAGAATCAAGCATCCACCGAAACCCTCCCATGCACCCCCGTATAAGTACAATATCCCTATCACCCTTCTTAGCCCAAGTGCCCCCGTCACCAAAACAGTCTCGACAGAGCTGCGCTGTCTGCTCCACAACTGCAGATCTGCAATAAAACACAAACTCAAAATCTCTGATACCATCACCTATCACAATATTGACATGATCTTCCTAACAGAGACCTGGTTCAACGATACCTCTCACTCTGTTTGATCTCCTATTACCCACAGGCTATTCTATTTTCAGGAATGACAGACCTATCAAAGTTGGGGGAGGTGTTGCAGTCATCTTTAGAAACTCCCTTCAACGTAAGGCTTCTCCCATCAGCGCCTTCTGCACTTTTGAATGTCTATCTCTTGAGCTTCAACTACACCACCCCTCACCCCTCAGATTCCATGCCATTTACAGCCCACCTGGCAGCGGCCCTTCGTTTATGGAGGAACTCACTGACTTCATCAGCGACCAATAATTGCAAAGTGACAATCAGACCATCGTGGGGGGCCTTCAATCTCCACTGATGGTCTCTGCAAGACTCTTCCGCGAACTTGCTGGCCACCTTCCTCTCTACAAACAATCTTATCCAACACTGCACAGAATCAACACACTCTAAGGGCTCAATCCTGGACCTTGTGATTTCTAAAGCAGGCATGCTTTCTATCACTACCCCTATTCACGTAGACTGGTCTGACCACCTCCTCATCCCATTCTCTCTTCACCTAGCACACTCTATAACTCTTGGCCAACCTAAGAGGGCTACCCCCTGGTTCCGTGACACTAAAAATATTAACACCGTTTCCCTCTGTGAATCAGCTTAGCTGTCACTTCCAAGGCTAGACCCGAACCTATATGGTGACGAAGTCACCTCCCAATGCCTCACAGTCCTTGCAGCCGAAATCAATAACGTCGCTCCACTCCAAAGAAAAAAGAAAAGGCCCACTCCCTCAGCACCTTGGTTCAACAAATCCCTCTATGAAGAAAGGAAGCACCTAAGACTCCTGGAGAAACAATGGAGGCAAGCTCCTTCCACCGATAATTTGGCCACGCTTCGCTCAGCAAGATCCAAGTACCACAAGCACATCTTCCTTGGGAAAGCACCACACTTCAGAACCCTCCTTGACTCAGCCAAAAATAGACCCAAAAATCTATTTGATCTCATCAAGAATACTAACTGTTCTCCCCCAACCTCCAAGTTGGAGGATTCTACAAAGAAAGCAGCGGATTTTGCTGTATTCTTTGAGGAAAAAGTGAAATAATTTGAGGCCAGGTCGCTCATCCTACCCCTCCAGAGGAGCGCAAATCACTAGCCATTTGGCAGAACTTCGACAAAATCTATGCTGCAAGCCACAGACACGAGTCTGCTCTCCTGCTGCTGAGCCAAGCTCGAGCAGGGGAAGGCCTGACAATAGGTTTCCTGTCACAGGGAGGTGTGACCACCTCCCAGACAGGATTTAGTGTATTGGGGCTGGGTGGGTGCACTCTGAGAGTGCTTTGAATTCTGCACTGGGGGCCCATTTGGTGTCCCTGTGCATAGTCCAGCTCAAACCGCTTGCAGGGGCACTCAGCCCCTGCTCTCGTACGAAACTGGACAAAGGACATGGGCTTAGCCACCCCTCTGTCCTGGCCCTCCCATAGGTGGGTCTCCAGAGTTTGTCCCTCCCCTTTCCTGGGTATAAAGTAGGAAGCCCTGGCTACAGGACTTTAGATTTACCTGAACTAAACTCTGCTACAGAAACCAAGTACCTTGACGATCTACACTACGCTGGATGACTGAAGAATCTCCCTTGGAGTAAAGGAGTTACTCCCCTGCAGCAGCAGGCACCTTTAACGCATCTGACCAGTTTGCATCTCCAGAGCTCCTGAGGACTCCGAAGATTTCTGCAACATAGGAGGTGGGTTCCCGAGCATCCCTGATGTTGATCTGACCTCTCAGCAATTCTGAGACCAGTATCCCTCGTGGAGACCGTTCAACCCGAACCCCAGTGCACCGCGTACTTTTGCAGCAGCATATGCTTTTTGGCGATCCCTGAGGCTGTGCTTTGGGCTACTTGTAGTCCTGAACCGAGCAGGAATTGCCCTGAAGATTTAAGGCCTCTACTCTATGAGTGTTCCGTGGGCTGGTACTTTGTTATTTAGCTCGAGGTCCTTTTGCGATCTCTGGTCCGTTGGCCTGTGGGTCCCTGTGAAGGTAACATTGACTTTCAGTGGGCTTTTCTGGTTGCTCCAGATAATAATTTCTTTATTTAGATATATAAAAGCATATCTTTAAAAGATTCTTCCAGCACATTAAGTACAATTTTACAGATTAAAAAGAGTTAAGAAAAAACAAAATACAATTTGGCCCTCTTATCAGTGCTTACTGCAACGTGTCAGATTTAAAAATTAGCACTCCCGGACTATGCAGATGAGGTTAAAGTACATATCATTCTACACAGTTATCAGCAAGGCATTAGCCATTTCCAATTTTTCTAAAAGACTGTAAACTTGCTGAACGAATTTGGCCATTTTATATTTAAAACAGTGTTCTCTAAGGACAGAGCAGCAATAATGGCGTGCCTACAAGTCCGAACTCCCAGCCTGTTCCATTCTGGCCTGAGTAGGCGTCTGCGTTGAAGAATAAAGAAAGGGCATATACAAAGCACGTGCAAAAAAGTTTCATTTGCTGCTCCACACCCTCTGCACGTTGGATCAACCCTTTTTCAACGCCATACTGGGAGATTTTGAAGGAAACGCCAGTCTCCCAGTCTAAGGGCGATCAGGCATCGCTTTAGATGAATAGAAAATGTTGTCGAATGGAAATTGGCCGGGGATAATCGTTTATAAGAGTTGGCTACTGTGGTAAATATTTTACCGTATACGAGTTTGCCATATAATTTCAGACAGGTAAAAAGCATAGCTCAATCAAATGAGAGGCAGAGTCCGTGGTGTCTGAGTCATAAGGGCTTTAATCAAGAATGACTCGAGTCATGGAAATCAATTCCATCAATACAAGGGTTCGGGTATGCAATGATGGCAGAAAGATGTCAACGATTTATTAACAGTACATGACATATATAGTATAATGACACAATGGCAGTGAATACAGTAGGCGTGACAAGTGAAATGTATATGATAAGAACACATGTGCGTAGCAAAAAGGCGTGAACAAGGGTGTGCACAGAGGTGTGTACTAGAAACGTCACAGAAAAGTGTCATAAGTGGGTGGATGCATAGAGAATTCCTGCAGAGTCAGCTGAAACCTGTGGCCTGAATGCGCGCGCAGCTAATATGACGTGTGATTGACGTGCATCTGGCGGAAGCTAAGGGTCTGACTTTTAGCACTAGTAGAGGAGACAGAAGTCTGGCATGTCAGATAGACCTGTTCCTATAACATATCTGATATCTTGTGTTTGGAGGATGTTTAATCTGAAGCAAAAGGTCTTTCGGGCAGAGGCTATTCTATACTGAATGCATATGTGTCTAAGTGCAATGCACGGAGCCAGGGGTCTACCATGGTAACGGGAGCAATGATTTTCATGAGGGAGACAGGAAGGCTTGGCCCTTTGCTCTGGAGCCGGGGATATGTTTACCTATTTCACTAGACAGGAATGTGTTTTCGAGGAGGCTGAGCTGGCTACGCTGATAACTTGAAGGCAAAATACTGTTTCTGGCAGGCAGGCCAGGCCGAGCCGGGCACCGCTCGCTTGGCAGGAAGTAAGGCAGAGGTCAGGGATGCATCTCCATGCTGCAGCTTTCAGAGGCAGAGACAGAAGTGGTTCGAAGGCAGAAATCAGGGCCTAGCTCGGCAGAGCCAGGAAAAACGTGAAAGTGCACCATGTAAAGACGGTGGCACGGCATACTACGGAACTGAATTATCGATCCATTCATGGTGGATCTGATAGAGGACATGTTAACGTTGGACGCAAATGTATTTGCGTCATCAGATTTGGTTGTGGAGGGAAGTTACATGCACTCTGAACTCGTACATGGAGTCGATGGGGTACACGTTAGGGGACACACTTGGCCATAAAAATTTCAATTACCTCACTACTGCCCAGGCATGACTGCGTTTCGCAAGAAGAGCTTTGTCCATGATCAGGGATTTCAATCTTATACCTTTTTTAATTGTGTTTTTGAAAACAGTCTGGCTTGGATTAAGAGCCCAGAGATCCGCAGCAGACATTTGTTCAATGTGGTCATTTAGGAGGCGGCTGAATGATCCCCCCGAATTGCTCACACTGATTTCGTTCCAGACTAGGAATTCCAAGGTACCGACTTCTGCCTGTCTTAATTTGTGGATCAGGTTAAGATATGAGCCGACGTTGGAGGCTTCATAGTTAATTAAGCCCAGCTCTAGTCTGACCTGTGCTGGCGAGGAAGAACTCGGCAGGTGAAGCAATTTCTTTGTTTAGTTGTTAGTTTATTTAAGGTATTGTTCAATTTACCCTTAAAGATCTCTATGCCATATGAAAGTGTGGGCCCGATCTTTGCTCTGAGCACTTCCAGTAAAGGCAAGACAATGGGGCCTGAGAGTCTCCTCGATAGCTTAGCCAAGGATACCATTAACGCTGTAGCCTTGTCTGCAATCACAGTAGGTTTATATAAAGCGCAGAAACATTATCTTTGTCTGTGTGTTAGCAAAAGACATGATTGTCGCCCGGTTTTTGCAGACACAACCTACTGATCTCGTCAGTTATTAACACGCAACTTGTATTAAAAACCAAAATAAGTAAAACAGCCATAAGGGTATCTTTTCCTAATTAAGAACAAAGCTTCGATTATACTTATATTATACTATATTATTATTATTTTTTTCCCCGCGGGGCCCTTTTATGGCCCCCACATCAAACCCAGGGGTCGGGGGGGTCTACCCTGCCCCCTTTTGGTCATTTTTCCCATTGTTTTTGCCACCTCTTGTGTCTCGATCCTACCGAGACACAAGATGGCGGCTGCTCCGGACTGTTTGCAATGTTTACAGACACCCGAGAGCCAATCAGCTTTCCGCTCGCGAACTCGCGTAGCGCGCTGGTGCGCGTACCGGGGCGCGCTTACAGATATATATATATATTTTTTAACCTAAATTACTCAAAATCCACTGGAGCACATATCTTGAGACATAGCAAAGGCACATCGGGCTACCAGTCCCTACAATTTTGCCAAGTTTGGTGGAAATCCATTTCGCCGTTCGGGCTAAAAGTGAGTCCAACCGCCCTATGGAAATTAACATGGGGAAAACATGTTTTGGGACCCCCCTTTTATCTCGGCCCCCGCTTGACGAATCCCCCCCAAACTTTCAGGGAAGGACCGGAGCACCGCGAGGCAAATTTGAGGCAATTTTCAGGCAGATTCCTCAACCGGCGCCAAAGTTATTCACAATAGAATGTTGCGATTTCCCTATTCAAAATAATACTAACTATCGAGTATCTTCGGTATACTGGCTGCTCTAAATGCTGATTTAATTCATGAAAATTGTATGGAGATGCCCAGGGTCCATAGCATAGTATTGGAACCGGGGCTCCTAACTTCAATTTGCAAAATCATGTGAAACCTTCCTACTATGTGCCATCTCAAGACGAGGGCGCCATTGCCTCGGGAGATATTGTAAACAGGTGTAAAAAAGTGTCTAGCAATTCCAGTCAATATTCAGCAGGGTGGAAGGGACTCTTAGACATAACACCTAGTGAGGAAGAGGCTCTATAACAGGGAGTATGGAAAACACAAGGGTTTGGAAACCCCGAAAAATCATCACTGATATCGACAGAAAAATCACAGTCGCATCACTGACCCCCAGGGTATATTATTATTCAGGCCCTGTGTATGCGTAGAAAGACGGTAGATCCATCTTTGTTCTCTCTCAAAGATGCTGCTTTCACTGGTCTGACTCAATTGCTCTATTATTGTCCATCTAATATCATTGGGGCAGTGGCCTCGTTCCAGGAAATGAGCAGTTAATTTTGTAGTGCTCCTGCGGCACCTCACATTGCTACGGTGCTCACCGATACGCGTTTTTATTTTTCTCGTGGTCATTCCCATGTATGTGTGACATGTGTGTCTGTAACATTACAGTGTTTAAAATGCAAGTTTGAGCATTTTTAAACTTTTTCTCAAATTACCACAAGGTCCAACCTCGTGGTAATTTCCACCCCCTAATTGCGAATTCGCAATTTAAAATGCAATCATGCATTGCTTTTAAGGAATCGCAAATTTGTGATTCCTTAAAAGCAATCGCATTTTTGGAATTCGCTAAAAATAGCGATTTTCCAAAAAATGTTTGATGCATCCAAAAAAGATATTTACGGCCGAATTTACCGATTCGCACCATTTGCGACTCCTAAATACCTTGATGCATGTGCCCCTTTGTGAGGTTAGTGGTTTCATATCCCCATCTACCCCCGATGGTTGTTGGCGGGCAGGGGGCCGAGATGGGGTTTGTTCTCAGGCAAAGCCACAGGGCCGTGGGGCGAGATGAGCCTGACGCTTTGACTCAAAGATGGCGGAGCATCTTGGTTCTTTTGTTCTTTGTTCTTCGGGGTGAGAACGTAGCCCCATGACAAGAGCTTCTGACTCGGGCACTGTGGACCGAGGTTGGAGCCTCGTGTAACATAAATGTTGATCGTGTAAAGCGCTCCGATAACTTCGGTTGATTTGGCGCTATTTAAAGCTACTAAAACCCACTCTAACTGCACAGTTAGTCACTCCTCTAGACCTGGCCACAATGTGGTTCTGTGCTTTGAATGTTACTGTTGTAGTGGCCCAAAGGTTTTGGCTGGATTGGGGAGAGTTGCATGCCCTGTCCCGGTGGCATGCCGGGATGGTGGTTGGTTCCGGCGGCGGTATTTGCGATAGTAACAAGCTGTTCGCAGTTGCGGTCATCCTAAATCATTTTGAGGGACAGCTACGTATCTTTGGGTCTCATGGCCAGCTTTCCACTGTGCATGAGAAGGGGTGTGTACCTGGATTCAGGGTATCTATCAATCAATCATAGTTTTTATAAAGCGCACTACTTACCCGTGAGGGTCTCAAGGCGCTGAGGGGAGGGACCGCTGCTACTGCTCGAAGAGCCAGGTCTTGAGGAGCTTCCTGAAAATGAGCAGGTCCTGGGTCTGCTGCAGGTGGGTGGGGAGGGTGTTCCAGGTCTTGTCGGCGAGGAAGGAGAAGGATCTGCCGCCAGAGGTTGTTCATAGGATGCGCGGGGCGAGGGCGAGTCTGGCGGAGCGTAGCTGTCGGGCGGGGGTGTAGAAGTTGAGTCTGTTGTTCAGGTAGTCTGGTCCGGTGTTGTGGAGTGTCTTGTGTGTGTGGGTGAGGAGCTTGAAGGTGATCCTCTTGTCTACGGGGAGCCAGTGCAGGTCTCTCAGGTGGAAGGTGATGCGGCTGCGTCGAGTGATGCTGAGGATCAGGCGGGCAGAGGCATTCTGGATGCGTGCAATCGTTGTAGGTGTTTGGTCAGGATTCCAGCATAGAGTGCGTTGCCGTAGTCCAGCCTGCTGCTGACGAGGGCTTGGGTAACCGTTCTTCTGGTTTCGGACGGGATCCACTTGTAGATCCTGTGAAGCATGCGGAGGGTGTTGTAGCAGGAGGAGGAGACGGCGTTGACTTGATTCGCCATGGAGAGTAAGGAGTCGAGGATGAATCCTAGGTTGCGTGCGTGGTCAGTGGGTGTCGGTGCTGCTCCCAGTGTTTTCGGCCACCAGGAGTTGTCCCAGGCAGAAGGGGTGGGGCCGTGGATGAGGAATTTCGTCTTGTCCGAGTTCAGTTTCAGGCGGCTGCTCCTCATCCATTCGTCGACGGCCTTCAGAGGGAGAGCATGAGCTGGGTGTCGTCGGTGTAGGAGATGATGTTCAGGTCGTGCTGGCGGGCTACTTGTGCGAGGGGGGCCTTGTAGGCATTGAACAGGGTCGGGCTGAGGGATGAGCCCTGGGGGATGACGCAGATGATGTTGGTGGCTTCGGATCCAAAGGGTGGGAGGCGGGCGCTCTGGGTTCTGCCGGAGAGGAAGGACGTGGCCCAGTCCAGGGCCTTCTCCTGGATTCAAGCTTCTTGTAGGCATGTTCTTAGTATGTGGTGGCAGATCGTATTGAAGGCGGCTGACAGGTCCAGGAGAATGAGGGCTGAAGTTGTCTAGTTGGCGTCGGTTGTCATCTGTGGCTGCGATGAGGGCTGTCTCGGTGCTCTGGTTTTGTCTGAATCCGGACTGCGATGGGTCTACGATGTTGTTGTCCTCTAGGTGGCGGGTCAGCTGTGTGTTGGCAAATTTCTCGATGACCTTCGCCAGGAAGGAGAGCAGGGAGATGGGCCGGAAGTTCTTGAGGTCCTTGGGGTCCGCCTTGGGCTTTTTGAGGAGGGTGTTGATTTTGGCGTGTTTCCAGATTTCCGGGAATGTCGCTGTGTCGAAGGAGATGTTGATGACCTTCCGTAGTTGGGGTGCGATGGTAGCGTCTGCTTTGTTGAACACATGGTGCGGGCAGGGGTCTGATGGCGATCCTGAGTGGATGAAGTTCATGACCTTGCGTGTCTCGTCGTCATTGACGTGGGCCCAGGAAGTCAGCTGGTTGGTGCAGGTGGTGTTCGGGTGGGGTCTGTCGTGGTTGGAGCAGACGGGGTGTTGGAAACTTTCATGGATGTCGGCGATCATTCGATGGAAGAAGGTGGCCAGTGAGTCGCACAGTCCTTGCCAGGGCGGGATGTCGTTGGTGTTGGCGCTGGGGTTGGAGAGTTCCTTCACTATGCTGAAAAGCTCTTTGCTGTCGTGTGCGTTGTTATCCAGGCGGGTTTTGAAGGAAGATATCTTGGTTGTTCTGATTAGGTGGTGGTGTCTGTGGATGGCGTCCTTGTGGGCTGCGTGGCTGTCTGGCGTGTGGTCGTGGAGCCATTTCTTCTCCAGCTTCCAGCATGTGTGTTTGGAGGTCTGGAGTTCTTTGGTAAACCAGGCGGCTTTCTTGCTGGGGTGGTTGGTAGAGGGTTTCTTTAGCAGGGCGAGAGAGATGGCGCAGTCTTCGATCCACTGTCTGAGGTTACGGGTGGTGGCGGACGGGCCGGTGGGGTCGGTGGGTGGGTTCTGGGCGAGGTTGGAGGTCAGCTGGTCCTCAGTGACTTTGCTCCAGTAGTGGCAGGGTAGCTGTTGGGTGCGGTGGTGCGTGGTTGGTTTCTTGAAGGTGAAGTGGATGCAGCGGTGGTCGGTCCAGTGGAGTTCGGTGGTGTTGTTGAAGGCGACGTGGGTGCTTGTGGAAAAGACTTGGTCGAGCGGGTGGCTGGCGGCGTGGGTGGGTTCGGTGACGAGTTGTCGGAAGCCGAGGTTGGCGAGGTTGTCGATCAGGGTGGCGGAGTTGACATCGTTGTTGTTCTCGAGGTGTTCATGTCCCCGAGGAGGATGTAGTCCGTGGAGGAGAGTGCGTGGGTGCTGGCGAGGTCGGCAATGGATTCGCTGAACAGGGCCTGGGGTCCGGGAGGTCTGTAGACAAGTGTTCCTCTGAAGGTGGTGTTGGGATCGGTGTGGATCCGGAAGTGGAGGTGTTCGGCGGAGTTGAGGGGGTCGTCTGCGTAGGTGTGGGCCTGAGGGTGGTTTTGTGGACGATGGCTATTCCTCCTCCGATTCCATTGGTGCCGTCTCTGCGTGAGATCTTGTAGCTGTCTGGGATGGCTATGGCGATGTCCAGTGCCGAGGAGTCGTTCCACCTGTGGTAAATAAATTTACCGTATGCGGAATTTCTATGCGGTATAAGTTCAATAAAATAGCTCAATCATAAATGAGAGGCAGAGTCCGTGGAGGCTGAGTTTATAAGGGTTTTATTCCATGTAATGGAATGGTTCGAACCATGGTATCATGTTCCATCACCACGAAGGTTCAGGAAGGGATAGACAATGCTTTATTAACAGTGTACAATATATATAGTAAATGCATACAATGGTGATGGATACAGAAGGCGTAACAGCTGAAAGAAACGAGATAAGAACACATGTGCGTAACAGAGGGCGTGCACGAGGGCGTACACGGAGGCGTGTGCTAGAAACGTCACATGAAAGTGTCACAAGTGGGTGGATTCATAGAGGAATCCTGCAGTGTCAGCAGAAATATTGGGCTGGATGCGCGCGCAGGCAACATGACGTGTGATTGACGTGAAACTGAAGGGTGAAGGGGACTTGACATTTAGCACCATAAGGGGAGACAGAAGTCTGGCGTGTCAGAACAACCTAATCCCAAATCATATCTGATATCTTGTGTTGAAGAACTGTTTTATCTAGAAGGAAAGGTCTCTCGGGCAGAGGCTATTCTATACTGACTGCTAGTGCATGCATATGGGACTACGTGTCTACGTGTAATGCGAGGGGCCATGGGCCTACCATGATAACGGGAGCAATGAATTTCATGCACGGAGACAGAAAGGCCGGGCCCTTTGCTCTGCAGCTGGGGAGGTGTTTACCTAAATCTCTAGACAGGAATGTATTTTCGAGGAGCGGAGCAGATAACTTGAAGGCTGAATTGTCTTGGCAGGGAAGCAGGCCGAGCCGGGCACCGCTCGCCGCGCAGGGAGTAGGGTAAGGGTCATGGATGCAGGTCCAGGCTGCAGCTTTCCGAGGCAGAAGGCAGAAAGGGCTCAATGGCAGAAATCAGGGCCTAGCTCGCCAGAGCCAGGAAAACGCGAAAGTACACCATGTAAAGACGGTGGCACGGCATACTTAGGAACGGAATTATTGACCCATTCATGGTGGATCTGAAAGAGGACATGTTAACGTTGGACGCAAATGTATTTGCGTCTTCATAGCTGGTCATGGAGGGAAATTACATGTACTTGAAGCATGTACATGGAGCCGTTGGGGTCTACGTTAGGGGACACAATTGACCATAAAAATTCATATTACCTCATTCCCTCCTTGTCCCCTACGGACCCTTCATGATATATCAATCTTCATTAGTCTATCTATTTGTTCATATAACACCATTTGCTCTTCCTTTTTCAGGCGGGATTTAGAACGTGGACTTGGATGGGGAATACATGATGTGGCACACAGGCCGCAAATCGCCGGCCCACATTGTAAACATAGGCAACAACTGAATACTATGAGAAGGGCTATTCAGAGGAAGGATAGGACTTTCCATCCCCAGGCTGATAACACGCTCCAGAGCCAACCGGACCAAGTCCAGGTGCCTGGATTCTGGTGTATCTGACTTGCAATCTTGTGAAGACGGGTTATGGCTCTATATACTGATGGTGCATTTTCTGGAATGAAAACACAGCAGCTCGATCCGATGACTCTACAAGCTCCGCCCCTATCGGCCAGGATGACGTCAAGAACAAGACGATTCTGGAGAACAACAAGTCTCATAGCAGACTGTTCCTCTGTTAGGTTGCCTAGGGCGGAAGTAGTTTCATTCACTACTGCTTCAAGGGTTCTAGTTAATTTACGTATCAGTTTACTATTCGAGACAGTACCTAAATAGGGAAAGAAACCTTTATTAAAGTCTGTGTATTGCTCCCATGCCGTTTCAGTATAGTCGACAATCGGGAGATCTCTCTTGGGTTTATTGTGTACTAGATGGGAGTCCCTATGACAATCAGGTGGGGCTAGGAAAACAGGTGGCAGAAGGAATGCAATGTAGCAAGTACCATCCCAATCTAGAGGTAAGCGAACATAAGCTGTCTGACCACAAATGAAATAGGAATGACGGGAAGCTTTGAATGTAGACTTGCCTTTATCACTGAATTCAATCACAGTAGTACATTCACTATGACCTAGGTGTACTGAACCATTCTTTCTGACACATAATTCACCTTTGACTGGTAATACTGACATAGCGGGTAAGTCTGGTTTTGTATCGGATAGTACATTCAGAATCATGAGGTTAAGTGTGAAATTACCTAATCCATACACTTCGTTTTCTAGATCGGTCCCTGTCCTTTGTGGAAGACCCTCCTTGTCAGGGAAACATGCTTTATGCATAACTGTGTTCAGATTTCCCCATACCCAATTGCCCTGGTAAACTATGGAATCAGAATTTAAAGAATGCATTAAACTAAACCATGCATCACAGGAACCGTTGTGTGTGAACGGGTACGGAAAGAGGGGCAGAACTCCCTTGTATTTCTGATAGGGAGGGAGTCGGCCACATATCCAACAATTTGTAGCGTTGCTGGTCTGATGGGAATGATGTAACATACTGATGAAAGTATTGTTGCGCAGCGCAAGTCGGTATGATAACTCGTGAGGGGGCAATTCACTGAAAGTATGCTCGACAGTGTCGTTTGAGGAAGAATGTGCACGTACGGAGATAGGAAAGTACATGTGTAATAATATGCTTGCAGCAATAATCGTAAGACTCAGAAAAAACATAATCAATAATGTCACAATGCAGTGACTGCGGAGAGATTTACAATATTCATGTTTCTTGATCTGTTTCTGTCTATCTCTCTCTCTATTGGGGTCTAACTTGTACATGTCAGGAATCTGTCTAACCGCTTCACCTAGGTGAGGACTTAAACAATTAAACTGTCTGACTTGCTAGACCTTAATTTCAGTTTGTACTCCTGCTGAGGAGTATTTTCTGCCAGGGGGAGTTTAGTATCAGTCTCTGAAACGGGGCAGGGCTGGGAGTCTGTTTTTGGCGGCAGTCCATGGTATTTCTTAATATGACTCGAGTGGAGCCAGCCTTTGCGGCCCTCCACCTTCACCGCGGTCCTTGTTGTGAGAAGAACAAGCTTCAGCTCCTGCCAGCGGGGCTCCAGCGGATTCCTCCGATCGAAATTCCGGACAAGTACTAGATCTCCAGGGACGATCTCGTGTGGCTTCACCTCGGTGTTGTCGGGAAAGGCTGCTGCTACCTGTGAACGACATGATTGTAGTGCAGACATCAAGGAGGCAAGGTAATCTGTCAGCATATTGAATTTGAATTTGAATTTAAAATTACTTTTAAAGCGCACGTTCGCCAGCGGCTTCATGGCGCTACAACAAACAGAAACAGGGTGGGCAAGCCCATACATGATAAATAATTCAGATTATGGGGGGAGTAGTTTAATTAAAGGCTTTAGAAAACAAAAGGGTCTTGAGTTGCTTTCTGAACTGGGGATAAAGAGTCAGGGTCCTAAGCTCAAGGGGGAGGGAATTCCAGAGGAGAGGGGCAAGGGTCGCAAATTTCGAACCGCCCCATTTCTTCCTCCGAAAACGCGGGACCGTAAGAAGGGACTGGGTGGATGAACGGAGGTCTCTAGTGGGGACGTAGGAGGTAATCTCAGAAGAGATGAAAGCTGGAGCCGTGCCCAGTCTCGCTTGAAAAGTGATGGAAGCTAGCTTGAACTGGACACGCTCGCGAACGGGGAGCCAGTGTAAAGATTTAAGGAGGGGGGTGACATGGTGAAATTTGGGTAATTTGAACACCAGGCGGGCCGCCTGGTTTTGGACCTGTTGCAACCGCCTAAGACTATATGCAGGTATACTAGCATACAGGGCGTTGCCGTAATCCAGGCGGGAGATGACCATCGCCAAGGTGATCAGTTTAAGGGCTTGAAAAGAAAAGAAACGGGACACCTTGCGTATAGTACGCAGTGAGAGAAAGGCAGAGGACACCACGGAACTAACCTGGGAGTGAAGAGTGAGTTGTGGATTGAGCTTGATACCTAAAGTTTTTACTGAGGATGAAGGGACAGGTGGGGAACCGAGAGAAGGGGGCCAGAACAAAGAAGACCAGGGGCTGGATGAACCACCTGTTAACACCAGTTCGGTCTTATCTGGGTTAAGTTTTAGATGGTTGTGGTTCATCCAGTCACGAATATGGGTCATAGTAGATTGGAAATTAGAAATAGAAGACAGAGAGGAAGATAGATCAAAAACAAGTTGGAGGTCGTCAGCATAGTTATATACTGAGACCTCCATCTGCTGAAGAGAGAAGATGAGCGGGGCAATGTAAAGATTGAATAAGAGGGGAGAAAGAGAAGAGCCCTGGGGAACCCCGCACTGAACTTTCCGGAAATCTGCGGTAAAATCACCCAGGCGAACAGCCTGGGTGCGGTCCCTCAGGAAGGAGGATAACCAGACCAGTGCAGTACCTCCGATCCCCGCCGCCCTGACACGGGAGAGTAAGATGGTATGGTCAACCGTGTCAAAGGCGGCTGAGAGATCGAGCAGTACCAAGGCCTGGGTCTTATTGGTATCCATTCCCTCCCTGAGGTTGTCAAGGACCGAGAGTACCACAGACTCCGTAGAGTGTGCGGGGCGGAAACCGGCCTGGCGGGGGGCTAAGACCCCATGCATCTCCACAAAAGTGCTCAGGGTGCGAGTAACGTGGCGCTCGAGCACCTTTGCTAAGAATGGCAAAAGGGAGATGGGGCGGTAGTTGGCTGGGACCGAGGGGTCCGCACCAGGTTTCTTGAGAATGGGAACGATGATAGCAGTTTTCAGAGGGGTGGGCACCACACCCTGGGAGAGTGAACTGTTGAGGAGGTGAAGAGGGGGATCAGAGCATGAGGAAAAAATGTGACGGAGGATGTGGGAGGGACAGGGATCAAGAGGGGAGCCAGATTTGACCAAGGGAATTATTGAAATGAAACATTCCTTAGTCAGCGGAGGAAAAGTGTCAAGATGACCCTTAGGGGGAGGACATCGAGGGTCCACGAACGTAGAAGAAGGAGGGGGAATGTTGGCCTTGATAATAGAAATTTTCTGAATAAAAAAATTATTAAGGGAGTGACAGAGTTCAGGTGAGGGAGTGGGTTTCAATGTAGCTCTGTCAGAGAATGCCAAGTTGTTAACAATCGAAAAAATTACTTTCGATTGATTCTCTGCGGCGAGGATTTTGGAGGAGAAATAAGCTGTTTTAGCCCCTAAGATGGCCTGCTTATACTGGGCTAAGGTGTTGATAAACTCCAGTCTTAGTAGGGGACAGTAATTTCTCCTCCAGGCACGCTCAGATCTGCGTACCGCTAATTTATTACAGTCAACATCTGTGATTTTACGAGGCAGAGGCGTCCCCCACATATTCGGTGGCCTACCAAAGACCACCTCGTACGGGGATAGCCCTGTTCTTGAATGGGCTACCATTCTCATGTAGAAAAGTGCAACTGGTAAGGCGACAATCCAATCAACGCCTTTCTCTTTACATACTTTTGCAAGACGTGTTTTCAGAGTCTGATTGTGTCTCTCTACGAGACCTGCTGCCTCGGGATGTCGGACATAGTGGAACTTCCACTGATATCCTAGCAGGAGTGATACCTGCTTCATAAGCTCGGACGAGAATGGCTGACCATTATCTGAGTACACGGTACGGGGCAAACAATACCTGGGGAAAAATTCACGTACCAGCTGCTTGGCAGTGGTCGGAGCAGTGTAATCTGGGACTGGATATGCTTCTGTCCATCGGGAGAGTGCACATACAACTACGAGGACATATTTGAATCCTCGACAACGTTCCATCTGGATATAATCCATCTGGAGGACTTCAAAAGGGTGATCGGGAGGATGAAATCCACCTTGCTCTACGGGAATGCCCTTTCCTGGGTTGAACTGACAACAGATCATGCAAGTACGCACTTTCTGTTTGGCTGCTGCTCGTAAATGCTTATTGAACCAAAGGTTTTGAATACTGTCTAACATGGCTTTTTCTCCTAAATGTGCAGGACTATGTGCTGTGTTAATGATAACTTGAACCATAGAGTCGGGGAGAAACCATGTAGATTTGCCCTTCGTCATCCATCCCTGTTCTGTCTGGATCCCTCCTAGTTCAATCCATTTCTTGACCTCGTCTGGTGTAGCATGTGTCTGTATGTCAATTACATCCAGGGCGGGATCCCTCACTGTCATGCAATGTGTCGGTGTCGGGACTATTGTCTTTGTCATATCAATTGTGTGAGTATGAGTCTGAGCTGTATGCTTGGCCGTTCGATCTGCCAGGTCATTACCCTGGGAAATGGTATCTGTAACTTTCGTATGTGCTTTGCACTTCATGATGGATATGGCTGTGGGCAAATGTATTGCTTCTAACAGAGCTTGAATGAGGGGGCCGTGCTGGATCTTGGCTCCATGGGAGGTCAAGAAACCCCTCTCTCGCCAGAGTACACCGAAGTCGTGTACGACTCCGAATGCATAACGTGAATCTGTGTATATGTTAACTTTCTTATTCTTGGCTCGAATACAGGCTTGAGTCAGAGCGATGAGCTCTGCTGCTTGGGCTGACAGAGTGTCAATACGATGTGTTTCTATGACTTCAGTTTCGGTCGTTACTGCATATGCGGCCACTAACTCTCCTGTACTTGTTCTCATACATGAACCATCCACATAAAGTGTCAGGTCTGGATCTGGTAAAACGGTGTCTGTTAAGTCTTGTCTGGGTTTCGTCGTAATGGTAATGACTTCAACACAATCATGTGCCAAAGGGTCTGTCTCACTTAATGGTAAAAGTGTAGCAGGATTCAATGTATTGCAGCGTCTGATTTCTATGTGTGGCTGAAACAATGTTAATTCATAACCTGTCAGTCGTGCTATAGTCAAATGTTGAGTCTGTGTTCTGTTTAAAAGAACTTCCACGGAATGTGGAACTTGTACTGTCAATTGGTGTCTAGCACTATGGAATCACTTTGTCTGATCGCTAGAGCTGTTGCTGCTACAGATTTCAAGCACGCAGGCAAAGCCTGGGCTACTGGATCTAATGTACTAGAAAAATAAGCACACGGTTTGTGTGAACCTGCTTGATCCTGTGTAAGTACTGACAATGCAGTACCTTCGCGTTCAGTGACAAAAAGCATAAAAGGTTTACTGTAACATGGTGTCGCTAAAACTCGTGCTTGACATAAGGCTTTCTTTAATTCGTCAAAAGCTTGTGTATGTTCCTGAGTCCAAGGGAGGACAGTCGAAGACGCTGCCTCCTGTGTTGTCAACTGTATGAGTGGCTTAGCTAGGAATGCATATTGTGGAATCCATTGTCTACAATAGGAAGTGAGTCCAATAAAGGCTCGTACTTCTTTCTGTGTCTTGGGTTGCGGAAGATGTGCAATTAACTGAATTCGTTCAGGTGTAAGCTGCCTACCCCACTTGGTCAGCAAGTGCCCAAGGTATACCACTTGCTGGGCACAGAATTGTAGCTTCGAAGGAGACACCTTGTGTCCCTTATCTGCCAGGAAATGCAAAACTGTCAGTGACGCTTGTTCACATTCTGGTTCACTACGGGCGGTGATCAATAGATCATCGACGTACTGGAGTAGGGCAGTGTTGTCAGGCATGTGAATACTGTCAAGTTGTCTTTTCAATGCTTGGCTATAGATGCTGGGGCTTTCTGTGAATCCTTGAGGTGCACGTGCAAATTTGCAGCTTCGGCCATTTAAACAGAATCCGAAAAGATATTGGCTTTCCGGGTCAATAGGGACACTAAAGAAGGCGTTCTTGAGATCGATTACAGTGAAGAACGTCGCTTCGGAATCAATAGCTGTCAATAATGAAGAGATATCTGGGACCACAGGATATTGTGGTACAATGCATTTATTCAATTCTCGTAAATCGATAACTAATCGATAAACTGGAGGTGCATTTGGATCAGTACGTTTAAGAATTGGAATGATAGGGGAGTTACAAAGATTGGAGTCGGTTTCTACAACCACTCCTTGTGCAATGAGCTCGTCAATGATTTTCAGTAAAGCCACTACAGCATCTGGAGGTAACTTGTATTGTCGAATGCGTGGTAGTACTACTCCTGGCTTCAGTGTGACACGATATGGAGTGATGTGCATACACCCTACATCAGTGGGGCCTTTCGCCCATAAATGTGCAGGAACATTCTGTAACCTGGGATCAATATCTCTCAACACGTAGTGACCCTTAAAATAACGCAGAAACAATCTTACTCCTTCCGGAGAACAACATATTACAGCTCCTAGAGCTTTCAGGTTCTTTATACCAAGTAAGTTTTCTGGACATGATTTCGTGAGTAATAAATCTGTAGTGCGGGACAATGGACCAACTGCAAGTGGAACTGGTTTCGATACATCATTAACAATAGGCTTTCCTGAAAATCCAAGGGAAACATTCTGTGAGCCTGAGAGGGGTGCCCCCGGAACCTCGTCGTGATTGATTGTTGTCCTGCTTGCCCCTGTGTCAATCAAAAACTTTCTATCCTTTCCTAATACCTGACTATGTACATAAGGACCCTCTTGATCTACAGGAACCTCAATAAGAGGCAAGCCGACCTCCCTCTCTAGGCTGTTTCATGTGTATCGCTGATAATCGGGATAGTCAGTTTGTGCATATTGGTACATCTGCTGTGTTGAATGTTGTGTTGCGGCAATGGGTTGTGGCTGTGGTACCGCTACAGTCTGTACTGTCTGTTGTGGAGCATGCATAGGCTGGACATTCTGTGGAACGTGTTGTTGGACCTGGTCCTGTCTAGGAGGACGCGGTCTCTCTTTCGTTTTACCTGTGGCTATATTGTGTTTCAAAACTGCACAATCATTTACATAGTGACCTGGCTGTTTACAATAGTTGCATGTCCCTTTAACAGGAGCTGCTGAATTATTGGACTGTGTCATACTCTTTTTCTGACCGTCAGCTGGAACTGACTGAGCAACTAGCATTTTCATTTTCGTGTCTTTCATACGTCTCTGTTCATGATCATGTTCTTCCCTGATCCTGTTCTGGTGATATTGTAACATTTGTAGCATTTGTGAAGGCGAATTAGCTTGCCATGTGCTCTCGACTTTCAATACACGATTCTTAACTTGGGGCAATGAATTCTCGACTAATTTGGATACAAAAAGATGCGGGTATGACTCGCTACTTGCTTTCAGGCCAC
Organism: Lissotriton vulgaris; assembly: GCF_964263255.1. Taxonomy (NCBI): domain Eukaryota; kingdom Metazoa; phylum Chordata; class Amphibia; order Caudata; family Salamandridae; genus Lissotriton; species Lissotriton vulgaris. Next base: position 35,647,816 of record NC_141693.1, on the reverse strand, counting down.
TATTATTAATAAAACATTTCTCAAATCGGGAATAAAAATCACTAGTGTCCTCATCGGTTTTCTGTTTGCAGGCTGAGATTGCATCCCAGTCTTCCTTTTTAGTTGCTAATAAACGTGGCAAAAACTGTACTAACAATCCTGGTAATGCTTTAGTTTTATCCCCAAGACCTAAACCTGGGGTTCGAGTTGTTTCTTCATTTTCTAATGCAGCCCAATCAATCTTTTGGTCTCCCACCTCCCATTCTTTTTCTTTGAGTTTCTCGTAAATACCGGCAGGCAATAACACTTTCAATATTTTCATAATATCGGGATAGGTGTAATCTCCCATGAGTAACATGTCTTTTATTTCACGGTGAAAACCTGCAGGGTCTTTATCATGACTCGGCATTATTTTCTTCATTTCCAATAATTCCATTTTAGTTATGGGCGTGTACACATACACACGTGTAAGGGTATCATCAGTATTCCTGACTGGATGTACTTCTCGTAAAGGATTCTGTTTGTCAAAGTCAAACTGAAATGGTTTCCCGACTGGGGGTGGAACAGGAACAAAATGTGGTGCCAAGAATGTTCTATATTTGTGGCGTTGTTCTAAAATTGTTTCAATTAGTTCAGTACCTAGACCTCTCCATCTTCTCAGGAGTAAGTCCTGCAGTAAGTTATATAACGGACCTGGGTCAGATGCTCTATTTTCATACTGTATAATGAGGTGTTGTGTCATGTATATACCAGCTAATCGCTGTTCTTCTGGAATAAGACTTAAAAACGTTTGCACTACCGAATCATCTTTATATATGCTGTCATCTCCGGCCCACTGTACTGCGGACCGAGCTAGTTCCTGATCACGTAGGGTATTGAGTTCTTGATAACCTATCCTTTCTTTCAGTACTTTGTCAGTCATTTGGAATACATGTTCAAGGGTACATCGTTCTGGTATCGGGCAAAGGTAACGTTTCTTGTTTTCGAACGTTTCTTGTTTACGAATGGGTCTATCAAAGGGCCTATCAAGAGGATGCGGTCTGGGGAGTTTCTCTCTACCTACATATGCCACCATGTCTCTACTTGCTAGTTGCGATGTTTCTGCTGTTTTCTCTGATTCATCCTCCTCCTGCGAGGAGGTTGGATCGTCTGATTCGAGTGGCTCTTCAGATTCTCGACGGGCATGTATATCTGTTATTTCTTTACGGATCTTTTTAACCATAGCATGTACACATCTCTCTTTATCATGTTTACCATCCGCTATATTCTGGCTCCATTTGTTCAATCTATCCATTTCACTCTGTGGGAAACCTGCCTGATCTTGTTCTCTTATTAAACAATTAACCAAAAATCGCATGATTAAACCTTTGTTCTCAACTTTCTGACGTGACATGGCTTCACCAACACTCTCCGGTCTTTCTCCTGTTCTAATAAAATGATACATTTTGTCTAGATGGTCTGGCATTTCTGGTAGTAATTGCAAATAATCTGTAACACGTCTCAAACGTAGGGACGCTAACAACATGGGTCCTGTTTTACCAGGCACTGTGTCATATCTGCAATCTGTGAGTTCTCTTCTAAGCTGTTCGGCCGGGGCCCCTTTAGGTGTCCGAGCTATCGCTAATTCTCTCATTGTTACTCGATGTATCTGTGGTGGAGTTCGATAACCTCCTGTAGCACCTCCTGAGGCGGAGGCTTGGGCATAACCTGGCTGTAGGGTCGGTGCCTGCTGTAACTGGGTTGCAACCTGGACCGTGCCAGACCCAAAAGGATTAGATGGATGCAGTTGTTGAATACCAGGGGGAACAACGGGAGCGGGTGCAGGAAGCGGACCTGGGGGCTGATGATCATCGGGTAGGTTACCGTCAGCAGGTGGGACATGGGCAGGTACATTGGTATATGCGGGAGCTACATCGTCTAAATAGGAAGAAAGGAAAATGTCTGCTGCGGTCTTATGACGTAATTTGGTCGGAACCAATGGAGGGGGCAGATTTTTCGGTGTTTCCGGGGTCGCCATGGGCAGGCCCTCGGCCAGGACTGGATACAATCCTGTCATAATGGCATTACTCTGTCTATCGTGTTGTTCCATTCTAACTCGTTCTCCTTCTTCTAGTAGTTCTTTTTCTTTAGCTTTCTCAGAATCCTCTCTACTTTTCTGTGCTTTTCTAAGTGCTTTCTCTGTCCGTCTGTGTGATTCTTTACGCCATAATTCAATGGCATCTTTCTGTGACTGTCTGGCTTTCTTTTTCCACAACGCTTCTTCTACTCTCATGATGCACTTGGCATCCCATGTCCCTGTAGCGGGCCATCTCTGATTCTCTGCTAAATCCTTAGTGTAATCCACCCACAAGTCGAGCTATAATACAGCGTCTAAGCCGTGCTTGTGGTACATAAAATGACCGGGAGTGTCCCTGGGCGGGATGAGAACAGCTTCCTCGAGTATCCCTTTTCTAGTTCCTATCTGTCTCAGTTTAGAGAATAGAGGCATCCTGTAACTTGATACTTGATACTTGATACTTGCTCGGGTTTGAACGCAACTAATACAATAAACACAGGAATGACGATCAAACAATCACTCATACCACGACATTAAAATACATTAAAACATTTCGGAACGGACAATAACTTGATAACTGAATACTGGATATACTGCTAAACAGTACAGATACACTGCTGAAACAGTGCAGACCGGGTCTGCGTACCCAAACCCGTCTTGACCGGACACAAATTAATGCACCTGTCTAGATGCGTCCCCAGCAACGGTACTCACCGGGAAGCACGGAACGGAAGGCCTCAGAAACTCGACTGGACTGGACCAGACTGGACTCGACTCGACACGTGACGTAGGTACTTCGGAACTGGTGGGCCTCTAGACACCTCGGACCTTGCTTTCTCGGCTGGGCTCTGGTCGGGATCCTCCGCACTCCTCACCGCCTCGTCTGGATGTCGATCGCAGTCTCCGTCACCTCTGTAGGCCTGAGGGAGATACAGGAAATCCTGCGGGTACGCGTAGTTGTCCGTCACGGCTGTGGCAGGGGGCAAGGCCTGCTACGCATCGCCGGCGTGTAAGGTGGGGGAGGGTCCCTGTTCGGGCGCCAATTATGTGGTAAATAAATTTACCGTATGCGGAATTTCTATGCGGTATAAGTTCAATAAAATAGCTCAATCATAAATGAGAGGCAGAGTCCGTGGAGGCTGAGTTTATAAGGGTTTTATTCCATGTAATGGAATGGTTCGAACCATGGTATCATGTTCCATCACCACGAAGGTTCAGGAAGGGATAGACAATGCTTTATTAACAGTGTACAATATATATAGTAAATGCATACAATGGTGATGGATACAGAAGGCGTAACAGCTGAAAGAAACGAGATAAGAACACATGTGCGTAACAGAGGGCATGCACGAGGGCGTACACGGAGGCGTGTGCTAGAAACGTCACATGAAAGTGTCACAAGTGGGTGGATTCATAGAGGAATCCTGCAGTGTCAGCAGAAATATTGGGCTGGATGCGCGCGCAGGCAACATGACGTGTGATTGACGTGAAACTGAAGGGTGAAGGGGACTTGACATTTAGCACCATAAGGGGAGACAGAAGTCTGGCGTATCAGAACAACCTAATCCCAAATCATATCTGATATCTTGTGTTGAAGAACTGTTTTATCTAGAAGGAAAGGTCTCTCGGGCAGAGGCTATTCTATACTGACTGCTAGTGCATGCATATGGGACTACGTGTCTACGTGTAATGCGAGGGGCCCTGGGCCTACCATGGTAACGGGAGCAATGAATTTCATGCACGGAGACAGAAAGGCCGGGCCCTTTGCTCTGCAGCTGGGGAGGTGTTTACCTAAATCTCTAGACAGGAATGTATTTTCGAGGAGCGGAGCAGATAGCTTGAAGGCTGAATTGTCTTGGCAGGCAAGCAGGCCGAGCCGGGCACCGCTCGCCGCGCAGGGAGTAGGGTAAGGGTCATGGATGCAGGTCCAGGCTGCAGCTTTCCGAGGCAGAAGGCAGAAAGGGCTCAATGGCAGAAATCAGGGCCTAGCTCGCCAGAGCCAGGAAAACGCGAAAGTACACCATGTAAAGACGGTGGCACGGCATACTTAGGAACGGAATTATTGACCCATTCATGGTGGATCTGAAAGAGGACATGTTAACGTTGGACGCAAATGTATTTGCGTCTTCATAGCTGGTCATGGAGGGAAATTACATGTACTTGAAGCATGTACATGGAGCCGTTGGGGTCTACGTTAGGGGACACAATTGACCATAAAAATTCATATTACCTCACACCAGGTCTCGGTCAGGAAGGCCACGTCTGGGGCGGAGGTGTCGAGCAGGTCCCAGAGCTCGACGGCGTGTTTGGGTGCGGAGCGAGTGTTGAGGAGTATGCATTGAAGGTGGTTGGGTTCGGTCCTTGGAGGCTTGGTGGTTCTATTGCATGTGAAGTTGCAGGTGTGGCAGGAGAAGGGTCCGTGGGTGCGTTCCGGGGCGGCTTAGAAGCAGCGGCGATCTAGGCCGGTGTTGAAGGTTTGGAGGGTGTTGGCATCGTATTGAAGTCTGGCGTTGTGGCGTGTGCGTGTCCGGGCGGCGGTTGCCAAATAGGCGGAAGGGAGGGAGGAGCAGCTGGGAGGCGGGAGCGGGGCGGCAAGGGGGTGTGGCCGCAGGAGCCAGCGGCGGGGAGAAAAACCGAGGGATACAGAATGCAAAAGGGGTTCAGAAAGGTGGAAGAGAGAGACAAAGTACAAAGAAAGGCAGGACATGCAGATTAAAACAATCAATCAGAACCTTGCAACTCTGGGCAGAGAGGTGGTCCCAGCGGCCTTGAACTTGTGCTGGAGGGCTGCAGCGAGACGATGGTCAGGAGGAGTGGTGGGGCTGCAGGGGAGGCGACATGGCTCGCAAGCGGGTCAGGAGTCACCCTATCTTCTGATCAGCTAAATCAAGAGTCAATGTTGTTCTGGGGTCTTACCAAAGTTTGCTGTGTCTATCGGCAGCACCAATGTCACAGCTTTCCTTAGGGTGCTGTAGTCTTCAGTTGGTGCCGCTTTCCTTAGCGTGCTGTCGTCTTCAGTTGGTGCCGCTTTCCTTACGGTGCTGTAGTCTTCAGTTGGTGCCGCTTTCCTTAGGGTGCTGTAGTCTTCAGTTGGTGCCGCTTTCCTTGGGGTGCTGTAGTCTTCAGTTGGTGCCGCTTTCCTTAGGGTGCTGTAGTCTTCAGTTGGTGCCGCTTTCCTTAGGGTGCGGTAGTCTTTGGTTGGTGCAGCTTTCCTTAGGGTGCTGTAGTCTTCAGTTGGTGCCGCTTTCCTTAGGGTGCTGTAGTCTTCAGTTGGTGCCGCTTTCCTTAGGGTGCTGTAGTCTTCAGTTGGTGCCGCTTTCCTTAGGGTGCTGTAGTCTTCAGTTGGTGCCGCTTTCCTTAGGGTGCTGTAGTCTTCAGTTGGTGCCGCTTTCCTTAGGGTGCTGTAGTCTTCAGTTGGTGCCGCTTTCCTTGGGGTGCTGTAGTCTTCAGTTGTTGCCGCTTTCCTTGGGGTGCTGTAGTCTTCAGTTGGCGCCGCTTTCCTTAGGGTGCTGTAGTCTTCAGTTGGTGCCGCTTTCCTTGGGGTGCTGTAGTCTTCAGTTGGTGCCGCTTTCCTTAGGGTGCTGTAGTCTTCAGTTGGTGCCGCTTTCCTTAGGGTGCTGTAGTCTTCAGTTGGTGCCGCTTTCCTTAGGGTGCTGTAGTCTTCAGTTGGTGCCGCTTTCCTTAGGGTGCTGTAGTCTTCAGTTGGTGCCGCTTTCCTTAGGGTGCTGTAGTCTTCAGTTGGTGCCGCTTTCCTTAGGGTGCAGTAGTCTTCAGAGCCGGGGCTGGTGAGCCTCCCTCACATCTCTTCGGGGGATGAGACTCTGTTGGTGTTATGTTTTGGTCCCAGTTCCTCCCTGTGCTGCTGCCTTCCCCCAAATTGACAACACCCCCGCGGTTAACACCACAGGGGGTTTATGGCTCATCAGGTGGGAAGGGGGCGAGAGGCGGCCTGACCCTGGATCGCCCGTAAGATAACCCAACATGTTGGCATAATGTTTATGCAAATAAAGCTGCAACAACTTTCTCCAACAAAAACATTGTGCGGTGTCTGTTATTTGGGAAGTTGTTGTGAGCAGTCTGGGGTATGGGCTGATGTTGGCACTAAAAGACTCGAATATCCCAGCCGGGCTTGGGTCCGATATAAGCAAGCGTGGTTTGATGTCAAAGGACCACAGTGGTGAGTGTGGCGGTGCTGAAGAGTTGTAGATGGATTGATGTCTGAATGGGGCTAGGGAAGGATGTGGCAGCTGTTACTTCGAGTCAGCTCCGTGCAGCGGTGCCACATGCTTTTAACTAAATGGAATATATAGTTTCCAATTTCTCAATAATTTGTTTTGAATTTGCCCGGCATTTTGATTTGGGGGCCAGATGTACATTAAAGTCTTAACAGCCTCCTCTGCCGAAGCATCCCTTGGACCATCTTATGGCTGGTGGGACCCCTCCCCGCTTTGCTGAGCCAGCTCCATCAGCTCACCTGGTATGTGCAGGGTTCAAACCCTCAACCTGTCCTGTCTGGTGGCGCCGGGGGTGGCGCTGCTGCCGTCATGCGCTTCCAGCTGATTGCTTCTGGGGCACAGGGTTTGCTTTGTTAGGAGTTTATAAGGGGGCGCCAACTGCACACTTGCAGCAACTTGGCTTTCATTTCAGGACATGCCAGCTGCTCCGGATATGGGTAGGGTGCTGTGCCTTTGATTAGAAAACATGCTGCAAGCGGGTCTCCCACCCAACTCATTCTCTGGCCCCTCGCCACACCTGAACAATTTTCACTGAATTGCCCGTCCAGCTAAACAACTTCACTGCTGGGATGTGAGTTGGATAGGGGCAGCATCAGCGATTCTGCCTAATCTGGTCTGCCAGCAGTGTGTCTGGCAAACCACAGCCTTTGTTTTATAGGGTCACTCAAATTTCATGGAGGTGGCAGTATGATTACGGTTGGGTCATTGTGTTGGGGCCTTTGCGAGTGATTGCACGGCTCGCGGTTGTTTGTCGGGCTGTTCTTTTGGATTCTGAATGTCCGGTTTGACCCTCCGCCTGTCCTGGTCGGCCCCGGACCTCCGCCTGTCCTGGTCGGCGCAAAAGGGGTGCTGCTGGGGGCATGCGCCTCCAGCAGATTGTTTCTGGGGGGCTCATTGTTGCATTGTTAGGCGTGTGTGGTCCATTGCACAATACTGCTGGTGCTGTGAAGCATTCTTTATCAATCAATCAAAACATTTATGGAGCGCGCTACTCACCTGTGAGGGTCTCAAGGCGCTGAAAGGGGGGGGGGGGTGCTACTACTGCTCGAACAGCCAGGTCTTGAGGTGTTTTCTGAAGGTGAGGTGGTTCTGGGTCATTCGTAGGTGTGCGGGGAGGGAGTTCCATGTTTTGGCCGCCAGGTAGGAGAACGATCTTCCTCCGGTGGTGGTTCTGTGAATCCGTGGGATTGTGGCGAGGGCGAGGCTGGCGGAGCGGAGCTGGCGGGTGGGAGTGTAGAACGAGAGGCGGCTGTTGAGGTATTCGGGGCCCATGTCGTGGAGAGCCTTGTGTGCGGGGGTGAGAAGCCTGAATGTGATCCTCTAGTTGATGGGGAGCCAGTGCAGGTTTCTTAGGTGGGCGGAAATGTGGCTGTGGCGGGGGATGTCGAGGATGAGTCATGCGGAGGCGTTCTGTATGCGTTGTAGTTGTTTCTGAAGTTTGGCGGTGGCTCCTTTGTATAGGGCATATCCGTAGTCCAGTCGGCTGGTGACGAGGGCCTGGGTGACCGTCTTTCTGGTTTTGGTGGGGATCCACCGGAAGATCTTTCGGAGCATGCGCAGGGTGTTGAAGCATGATGACAAGACAGCATTGACTTGCTTGGTCATCGTGAGGGAGGAGTCCAGGATGAATCCAGGTTGCGTGCGTGGTCCTAGGGTGTCGGCGCAGAGCGCAGTGCTGAGGGCCACCAGGAGTCGTCCCAGGCGGAAGGGGATTGTCCGAGGATGAGGACCTCCGTCTTGTCTGAGTTCAGCTTCAGGCGGCTGAGCTTCATCCATTCTGCGACGTCTTTCATCCCTTCCTGTAGGTTGGTTTTGGCGGTGGCTGGGTCTTTGGTGAGTGAGAGTATCAGCTGGGTGTCGTCGGCGTAGGAGATGAGGTTGATGTTGTGTTTGCGTGCGATGGCGGTGAGGGGGCCTATGTAGATATTGAAGAGGGTTGGGCTGAGCGAGGATCCTTGGGGTACGCCGCAGATGATCTCAGTGGCTTCTGAGCAGAAGGGAGGGAGGCGGACTCTCTCGGTTCTGTCGGAGAGGAAAGAGGTGATCCAGTCCAGGGCTTTTCCTTGGATCCCAGTGGTGAAGAGGCGGGTTATTAGGGTGCGATGGCATACAGAATCGAAGGCTGCCGAGAGGTCCAGGAGGATGAGGGCGGTTGTTTCTCCGTTGTCCATCAGGGTCCTGATGTCGTCAGTGACTGCGATGAGGGCGGTTTCGGTGCTGTGGTTGGCTCGAAATCCGTACTGGGATGGGTCCAGCGAGTTGTTTGCCTCTAGGAAAGCAGTCAGCTGTTTGATGACGGTTTTCTCGATGACTTTGGCCGGGACGGGAAGAAGAGAGATGCGGCGGAAGTTCTTGAGGTCTTTGGGGTCCGCTGTGGGTTTCTTCAGAAGGGCGTTAATTTCTGCGTGCTTCTCGGGGAAGGCGGCTGTCGCGAACAAGATGTTTATGACGTTCCGGAGATGGGGTGCGATGATGGTGTCGGCTTTGTTGAAGATATGATGGGGCAAGGGTCCAAGGGGGAGCCGGAGTGGATGGAGTTCATGACGTTGGTAGTGTCTTCAGAGCTGTTGGGGGTCCAGGCGCTGAGGTGGTGGTGGGGGTTGCTGGTTCGGTGACTGAAGGCGGAGTCTGGGGTTCGAAATTGTCATGTATATCTGCGATCTTTCGGTGGAAGAACGTGGCGAGGGAGTTGCAGAGTTCTTGCGATGGTGTGATGTCGTTGTTGCTGGCGCTGGGGTTGGAGAGTTCTTTGATGATGTTGAAGAGTTCCTTGCTTTTGTGGGTGTTGTTGTCTAGTCACTCTTTGAATGATGTCCTTTTGGTGGTGCGGATCAGCTGGTGGTGTTCGCGGGACTGTCATGTTTTCTGTAGTTCGTTCGTGGCGCCAGGTTTTTTTGATCGTTCGGCAGGATTTCTTTGATTCTTTGAGGGTGTCTGTGAACCATGAAGTTTTCCTGTTGCCGGTCACGCCTGGGGGGTTCTTCAGTGGTGCGAGGTTGTTGGCGCAGTTGGTGATCCACTGTACGAGGTTGTGGGCTGCGTCGTTGGTGTCAGCGGAGTTGGCTGGTGGGCTCTGGCTCATCGATGAGAGGAGCTGGTCTGTGGTGACTTTGCTCCAGCATCTGCGGTGGATTTGTTGCATGCGATGGTGGAAAGTATTCTTTTTGAAGGTGAAGTGGATGCATCTGTGGTCGGTCCAGTGTAGTCCAGAGGAGTGGCTGAAGAAGACGTGGTTGCTGGCGGAGAAGATGGGGTCGAGTGTGTGGCCAGCGATGTGGGTGGGGGTGTTCACCAGTTGCTTGAGTCCGCGGTTGTCGAGGTTGTCGAGCAGGGTGGTGGTGTTGTTGTCGCTGTTTTTCTCCAGGTGGAAGTTCAGATCCCGGAGGAGGATGTATTCTGGTGAGGCTAGGGTACCATGGCGCGAATGATTTCCCAGTTACAGTCAGAAGCGGAAATGGTGATAGGAATTTGGTGAATACAGTGGGCTCACTCCACAGTGTAGTAAGCGCGAGCTCAGCACTAGTTCCATGGGGTGGAAGGGTGGCGCAGGCAGCAATGTTGACAGCCAAATGACAAGGTTTTCATTAGCGCCGCAAGTGCAGGGGCATGGGGGCCCCAGGAGAGTAACTAGCCCACTGCACCCTTAATATTTATTGCGCAACCCAACGTGATGGGAGGGTGGTAGTCACTTGTGCATGATCGTCCATGAAGCCAAGTATACTTCGCGGGGCTCGGCTCACACCTAAGTGGGTCAAGATCCCCCATAGCATAGGACGAGAGTGCGGTATCCGTCAGATATGGCGATTTATGAGAATACGACAGAGGTGGCGAATATCACATCACAGACTTGATCGGTGATGTTATTATGGTTCATCTTTTGTCCCAATAGAGACAATAGTTACGGACAGGCTCTGTTTTGCAAAGAATAGTTATTGTCTCATTCGAGTGCCTCGTTCGCAGTATAATTAGGTCAATTTTGTCTCCAACGCGGTGATTGTGCGCCGTCATTCTGTTTTCAAAAGGGCTTCCACTTTCTAGTTTTGGCACCTGGCATACGCACAGGTGACCTGTCTGGCTGTTGCGAAGGTACGGAGGGCACGGAGGGACTCCGCTGGACTCTACATTTGGGTGATAAACTGCTTCCAGTGGTTTTGTTTGGCTGCTGCTGGGTTTTACACACGTCTACATGTTTATTGGCTGGCGCAGAACTTCGCAATCAGTCTGTACCCTCGTACTGGGGAGCATCCAGGGATAGAGGCACATTAGGGCGTAGTCATCCCAGAATGATATGTACAAACTGGCACGGGGTGCATAAGGGTTTGTGCCACACAGAGCTGGCGGTGTCTCAGTGGGCACACTCGCTGCCCATGCATTGTGCTTTGGCCGGTTTGATTCATCTCTTCATAGGGAAGAGATATGTGAGGTCTCTAATTGCGCGCAGCCTGGCACATTAAGGCGGGCGCTAACCGGGTTGTTAACCATCAAATGTTTTATAAGAAATGCTTTGGGGCACTTGCAGCAGTGAGGGATGCTTCCGGAGTGCCTAGGACTTGAGGTTTAGTAGCACTCCCCCCCCCACTCCCCTCCCCCCAGGGCTTACAGCAGAATGGCCACAGGCTCAAGCAGGTCAAAGGGGGGATTTCTGCGCAGCACTTTAGAATGTCATGTACCATTAAGGGTTTAAAGCATCCAGGGTCAGAGATGGACAGTAGGTACTGTGCGTCTGTGATCCGAGGGCAGTTAAGCAAGTGGGGTGCGCTGCGTAAGTTGTCCCTGCACGATAGCGTGAGGTGTCGCCAATAGTGTCAGTCAAGTGTCTGTCAGTGAAAATGTTGTGCTGCCGTCCCAAGATAAGCAGAAACAAGTTGTCAAGCACAAAAGGCTACTATGCAAAAAGAATATTTGGCATGTCCAGTGTTCAACAAAAAATTTAAATTTAAGGGAGCAGGTAATTTTCCACCGCTGGGGCTGCTCAGGGTGGGCTGTGTGAACGACCCCCACCTCCCTATCTGGGAGTGTTCTAGGATGGGGGTAAAGTAGGACTTGGTCAATCCACAGTGTTAGGCATCATATTGCAGGCAGTGCGCACTGTATGGAATCGACAGATTCTCTGAGCGGGTATGCCTAGGGGGTTCCACCACTGAGGGAGCCGAGCGGGTGAAATTCCCATAAGGAATAAGGGGTGCCTGGCAAGGGCAGGCGGGCACCCTCGTTCATTGTCACAGACTGCTCGTTGTAAACATTCCGGTGCGCCAGGATTTAGAAAGCAAAGGGACTGTTCACATGTTAAGGATATTCCTTTTCACCCGATAGCTGAAGTAGGCAGGCGGGTTGGGGGAGCGATCCCCTAGCATGTGGGCCGCTGTCCCATGGATGAGGCCACAGAGGTTCAGGCACACACAGGGCCTGAGGGACGGCAGCGAGATGAGATCAGCAAAGAGGTGGGCAATGTGAGCCTGGCGTCTGAATCCGCCCCGCCCAGAGTTGGCCTGGGGCGGAGTCGTGTGAGGCAGCGGAACTTTCCCGCATGGGGTGAATAGTCTTGGCGCGAGTTCACAGGCCAGAAGGGCCTTTTGTTTCATCAGACACTGCTGACCCTGGCGAACGTCAAGGGCTGTTGTGATACAGATGGGGTTCATCTGTCAACAGTGGGATGGATCTCTTTCTTCTAGACTTCTAGGCACTAGAGACGAGAGGTTGCAGGTAAGACCATAGCTGTTTTGTGTGGGGGCTGTGGCGGCGACAGTGGCCACCTCCAGAGCTGTGGCGGAGTTACAGGGTGATCTGGAAGCAGAGCGGTACAGAAGGGTACCTCTGCGGCAGATGGGTATGAAGGGGACCTCTGCGGCAGATGGGTATGAAGGGGACCTCTGCGGCAGACGGGTATGAAGGGGACCTCTGCGGCAGATGGGTATGAAGGGTACCTCTGCGGCAGACGGGTATGAAGGGGACCTCTGCGGCAGATGGGTATGAAGGGGACCTCTGCGGCAGATGGGTATGAAGGGGACCTCTGCGGCAGACGGGTATGAAGGGGACCTCTGCGGCAGATGGGTATGAAGGGTACCTCTGCGGCAGACGGGTATGAAGGGGACCTCTGCGGCAGACGGGTATGAAGGAGACCTCTGCGGCAGATGGGTATGAAGGGGACCTCTGCGGCAGATGGGTATGAAGGGGACCTCTGCGGCAGATGGGTATGAAGGGTACCTCTGCGGCAGACGGGTATGAAGGGGACCTCTGCGGCAGACGGGTATGAAGGGGACCTCTGCGGCAGACGGGTATGAAGGGGACCTCTGCGGCAGATGGGTATGAAGGGGACCTCTGCGGCAGATGGGTATGAAGGGGACCTCTGCGGCAGATGGGTATGAAGGGGACCTCTGCGGCAGATGGGTATGAAGGGTACCTCTGCGGCAGACGGGTATGAAGGGGACCTCTGCGGCAGATGGGTATGAAGGGGACCTCTGCGGCAGACGGGTATGAAGGGGACCTCTGCGGCAGACGGGTATGAAGGGGACCTCTGCGGCAGATGGGTATGAAGGGTACCTCTGCGGCAGATGGGTATGAAGGGGACCTCTGCGGCAGATGGGTATGAAGGGGACCTCTGCGGCAGACGGGTATGAAGGGGACCTCTGCGGCAGATGGGTATGAAGGGGACCTCTGCGGCAGACGGGTATGAAGGGGACCTCTGCGGCAGATGGGTATGAAGGGGACCTCTGCGGCAGACGGGTATGAAGGGGACCTCTGCGGCAGACGGGTATGAAGGGGACCTCTGCGGCAGATGGGTATGAAGGGGACCTCTGCGGCAGATGGGTATGAAGGGGACCTCTGCGGCAGATGGGTATGAAGGGGACCTCTGCGGCAGATGGGTATGAAGGGGACCTCTGCGGCAGATGGGTATGAAGGGGACCTCTGCGGCAGACGGGTATGAAGGGGACCTTTGCGGCAGATGGGTATGAAGGGGACCTCTGCGGCAGACGGGTATGAAGGGAACCTCTGCGGTAGACGGGTATGAAGGGGACCTCTGCGGCAGATGGGTATGAAGGGGACCTCTGCGGCAGATGGGTATGAAGGGGACCTCTGCGGCAGACGGGTATGAAGGGGACCTCTGCGGCAGACGGGTATGAAGGGGACCTCTGCGGCAGATGGGTATGAAGGGGACCTCTGCGCGGCACCATAGGGGGGTGCCAGATCCAAGGCCCAGGAGCCTCATGGGAGGTTCCTGGAGAACCGTGTCAGCGCCCTGCTACTCCTTCCGGGCGGTTGTGGGCCTGAACAAACGGGGGCTTGCCTTGCTACGCTCTGCCCTGAAAGGGACTTGAGTAAGACGGGACCAGGTGTCACGTGATCTGGGAAGAGGATCACCAAAAGGGGCAGCACAGACGGGGTTCGCCCCAGTGCTGCGTGGCTCATCAGGTGGGCAGGCGGCCCAGATGGTTGCCTGCCCTTGGATCGCCCGTAAAATAACCCACCTATTACATAACAGTGTATGTAATAAACCTGCCGCAATTTTACCCAAACAAGAAATGTGTTGCATGTTTATTTATTAGCATGCATGTTACGTTTGGAGGGGTGGGGAAGGCTGCCAATGGTGGTACTAAGGCCTTCCCCTCCCCCACGCCCGGCATCGGGGTGTAGCACTATGGGAAGTAAAGGGAACTTTCAAACTCGGGGTCTGGGGGAGAGGGGTTCAGAAGAGATGAAATCCTGGGCTGGTCTCGGCATCACCACAGCTTCACCTGACCATAAGGCCATAGCACCACGAACGCGGTCTATAGCGCCACCACGCAGTCTATAGCACCAGGACGTGGTCTATAGCAACACGACGCAGTCTATAGCGCCACGACACGGTCTATAGCACCACAACGCGGTCTAGAGCGCCATGACGCGGTCTATAGCTCCATGACGCGATCTATAGCACCACGACACGGTCTATAGCACCACAACGCGGTCTAGAGCGCCACAACGCGGTCTATAGCGCCACGACGCGGTATATAGCGCCACAACGTGGTCTACAGCGCGACAATGCGGTCTATAGCACCACGAAGCGGTCTGTAGAGCCACAACGCAGTCTATAGCACCATGACATGTGTGGTGAGGTGGAGAGCAGGCCTGGGGTGCAGCCTGCCTCTGTGCCCGGCTCTGCAGAGCTCACAGGGCCGGGGAAGGCACTTCATGCCCCTGAGAGATTCCTGCCTCGTTGGCACCGCGGCTCCACCGGTGACACCAGGTCCTGGTATTTCACACCAGGCAGCGAGTTCGGAGGAGGGGGTGGGAGGGGGGGGGGGGGGGGTGGGGGGAGCTGGAGCGGGGAGTTGAGGGGGGGGGTCATCTCAGGGGCTCCCACCTCTGGAACAGCTCAAGAAGCATTAGCGGAGCCCTGCGTGTGTGTGTGTGTGGGCACACGTGTGTGTGCGTGTGTGTATGTGCGTGGAGGGCGTGGTGTGCGTGCGTTCTTCTGATATATAACCTGGTGTATCTTTGAAGGTCCCTCGGCTGTGATGGGAGCTCACTCCTCCCAGGGGATCGAGACAGCGTCCGAGGAGTTCCATCCGTCCCCGGCCCCGCCCCCGAAGACTGAGCCCCCGGGAAAGCCCAGGCCATGCCCTGGAACACACCCCGGATACTGGTTAACCCCTCTGCAGCCACAGCCGGAGCTCTGGTGGGGGAGGGGGCGTGTGATGTAAGCTCCTCACCTCAGAAGCCCCCACTGAGCTCCTCACATCACAAGCTCCCACTGAGCTCCTCATCTCACAAGCTCCCACTAAGCTCATATTGCATCACAAGCTCCCACTGAGCTCCTATCACCTCACAAGCTCCCACTGAGCTCCTATCACCTCACAAGCTCCCACTGAGCTCCTCATCTCACAAGCTCCCACTGAGCTCTTATTGCATCACAAGCTCCCACTAAGCTCCACACCTCACAAGCTCCCACTGAACTCCTCACCTCACAAGCTCCCACTGAGCTTCTATCACCTCACAAGCTCCCACTGAGCTCCACACCTCAAAAGCTTCCACTGAGCTCCTCATCTCACAAGCTCCCACTAAGCTCATATTGCATCACAAGCTCCCACTGAGCTCCTCACCTCACAAGTTCCCACTGAGCTCCTATCACCTCACAAGCTCCCACTGAGCTCCTATTGCATCACAAGCTCCCACTGAGCTCCTATCACATCACAAGCTCCCACTGACCTCCTATCACATCACAAGCTCCCACTGAGCTCCTCACATCACAAGCTCCCACTGAGCCCCTCACATCACAAGCTCCCACTGAGCCCCTCACATCACAAGCTCCCACTGAGCTCCTATCACATCACAAGCTCCCATTGAGCTCCAATCACATCACAAGCTCCCTCTGAGCTCCTATTGCATCACAAGCTCCCACTGAGCTCCTATCACATCACAAGCTCCCACTGAGCTCCTCACATCACAAGCTCCCACTGAGCCCCTCACATCACAAGCTCCCACTGAGCTCCTATTGCATCACAAGTTCCCACTGAGCTCCTATCACATCACAAGCTCCCACTGAGCTCCTCACCTCACAAGTTCCCACTGAGATCCTATCACCTCACAAGCTCCCACTAAGCTCCTCACATCACAAGCTCTCACTGAGCTCCTCACATCACAAGCTCCCACTGAGTTCCTCACCTCACAAGCTCCCACTGACCTCCTATCCCCTCACAAGCTCCAGCTAAGCTCCTCACATCACAAGCTCCCACTGAGCTCCTCACATCACAAGCACCCACTGAGCCCCTCACATCACAAGCTCCCACTGAGCCCCTCACATCACAAGCTCCCACTGAGCTCCTCACATCACAAGCTCCCACTGAGCTCCTCACCTCACACGCTCCCACTGAGCTCCTCACATCACAAGCTCCCAGTGAGCTCCTCACATCACAAACTCTCACTGAGCTCCTCACATCACAAGCTCCCACTGATCTCCTATTGCATCACAAGCTCCCACTGACCTCCTATCACCTCACAAGTTCCCGCTAAGCTCCTCACATCACAAGCTTCCACTGAGCTCCTATCACCTCACAAGCTCCCACTGAGCTCCTCACATCACAAGCTCCCACTGACCTTCTATTGCATCACAAGCTCCCACTGAGCCCCTCAAATCACAAGCTCCCACTGAGCTCCTCACATCACAAGCTCTCACTGAGCTCCTCACCTCAAAAGCTCCCACTGACCTTCTATTGCATCACAATCTCCCACTGAGCCCCTCAAATCACAAGCTCCCACTGAGCTCCTCACATCACAAGCTCTCACTGAGCTCCTCACCTCACAAGCTCCCACTGACCTTCTATTGCATCACAAGCTCCCACTGAGCCCCTCAAATCACAAGCTCCCACTGAGCTCCTCACATCACAAGCTCCCACTGAGCTCCTCACATCACAAGCTCCCACGGAGCTCCTCACATCACAAGCTCCCACGGAGCTCCTCACATCACAAGCTCCCACTGAGCTCCTCACATCACAAGCTCTCACTGAGCTCCTCTCCTCACAAGCTCCCACTGATCTCCTCTCCTCATGAGCTACCACTGATCTCCTCTCCTCACGAGCTCCCACTGATCTCCTCTCCTCACGAGCTCCCACTGATCTTCTCTCCTCTCCTCACGAGCTCCCACTGATCTCCTATTGCATCACAATGGTTGGGTAGCTAAGTAGAAACACTAAGTCCAATAAGAGCATAGGGATATGTGGGGTGTTTCCTTAGAGGGGGCTAACAGCAGGAGAGTGGGGTTGGGGGAGGGGTGCGACTGACGCAATCCAAAAACGGTCACGCCTAGGTCATATATGACCTATTTGCCTGTAGCGGGGAGGGGGGTGGGGGTAGCAGGGGAGGGAAGGCAAGGGAGGGGGCTGGGGGTTTTAAAAATGGTTAGAATTACTGTTTTTTTTGGCGTGATAACACACATTTCGTTTGGGTGTCAGATACAGTACAGGCAGTACAGACAGCACATAAAGATTGTACGATGTTGTTTTTATAGATTTGCTTCATTTTCTTTTGTAGCAGGACAGTTTATGAGCAGAGACTTGTTGATTTCTTTTAATGTCCTGTAAGATTGCCTCAATTAATGTATGTGGCCTCAACGACTCCAATAAGAGATTGAAAGTAGAAGGTTTACTGAGAGCTCTTCATCTAGACGTGGTATGTCTCCAGGAGACCCATATAGAAGCAACACAAGTATATCTATTGGGACAGTTGGGGTTCGCAGTATTAGCAGCTTCGAAACAAGGAACCAGGACCAGAGGGGTGGCAATTCTGGGGAGGAACAGGGATGTGGTGGTTCGTAGGAAAAAGGAGGATCAATGGGGTAGGTGGGTCATAGTGGAAGTAGTATTTAAAGGAACAAGCTTTACTCTGGTCACAATTTATGGCTCCACGGACGATGATCCTGATGTCTGGCAGTTTATGGGTACAGAGCTTCCCTTGTATGCTGTGGGGACTTCAACATCCACGACCCAGAAAGCTCGTTTACAAAACCGGGCGGGAGTTATGCAGGGAGAAAGAAAAAGACATACAGTGCACTAGCTAATATGGCTCAGCATAACTCCTTAGTTGACCCATGGGTGATGCGATATCCATTTCTAGATGGTAGTACGTTTTTTTCGTCCCCCCACAGAATTCTGGTCAGACTGGACTACTTTTTAATCTCTAAATCCTTAATCCCTGGTGTCCAAGTGGAAAAACAACCTAGGATTATCTCAGATCACAGCCCCCTAGTGTTAGCATTTAATATACCCATGGTTCAGAGTAGGAATACGCAGTGGACTTTCGAACGTATTTTATTAAAGGATGGTGCTTATCAGAAACATATGGAAGCCTGGATAAAATATTTTTGGGATATTAATAGAGGTTCAGCATCCCCAGGGGTAGTTTGGGATTGTTTTAAAGCTGGTGTTAGAGGGGAAACGATGAGCTATGTGCTGGCAAGACGAAAAAGGGAAAGAATTAAAATAGAAGTAACCCGCCAAAGATTGATTTTAGAAGAAGAAAATCTTGCTACAGCTATAGGACAGATTATCTCACTGGAGCCCTTTTTGCTTAAAATCATAGCCCTTAAAGGAGAGGCTACAGAAGGTCGTAGTAGGAAAGCAGCAGAGAACTATCTGGTGAAAAAACAGGATGCGTACGAATTGAGTGAGAGAGTTGGACATATTCTAGCTGTCCGAACTAGGCAAGGCACTGCTGCAGCCGATATTAGGGAGATTCTGGACTCACAGGGAGCCTTAGCTACAGATCCAGGTCTGATAAGAGAAGTCTTTAGGAATGTTTATGTTGAATTATATGCCCTTGGTGATATTAGGAGCCAGGATGAGATGGATAGTTATCTTAGCGATATTCCTTCCCCCTCTCTGTCTTTCGAGGAGAAGGAAACATTAGATGCTCCACTGGGTTTGGATGAGCTTATTGTGGCCTTGGGTAGTCTCCCCTCAGGGAAGGCAGCTGGGCCAGACCAAATTCCTGTTGAATTTTATAAAGTATTCCAGAACGTGTTGTTGGTTGATATGTTCGATATTATGTTACGTACACAACGTGGTGAACTACCCCCAGAGTCCTGGGGAGGAGCGGATATTGTTGTTATCGCAAAAAAAGGGAAGCCTCCAACTCTCCCTGGCTCCTATAGACCTATCACCCTGATGAATTCAGACGTTAAGGTGTACTCAGAAATGTTGGCAAAAAGGCTCGGAGGGTGTATTGAAAAATTGGTAAGCCCATCACAACATGGCTTCATACCTGGTAAGAGCAAACTCAGCATTAAAGAACAGTAATTACTATGTTTGATGCTGCAGGGGTCTTGGGCGATCCTATTGCGGTACTCCTTCTGGATGCCGAGAAGGCATTTGATAGGGTCGCCTGGGAATTCCTATGGGCAGTAATGAAGTGGAGTGGAATAGGTAAAGGTTTTATAACAGCTATACAAGCCCTGTATAAAGATCCATCTGCAAAGATTAGAGTAAACAGGGGGCATTCAGAGGCAGTTAATATCTTAAGGGGCACGAGGCAAGGGTGCCCATCTTCCCCGCTTCTTTTTGCACTATATCTCGAGCCACTATTACATAGATTAGAAAGAAACGAAGGGATTCCACCAATGATATCGGATGGCTGTACAATTAAATCTTTAGCTTATGCTGACGATGTGGCTATTTTAACCCCAGACCCAGATGCAGCTATCAGGTGGGTGGAAACTGAGGCTCATATGTTTGGCCATCTGTCGGGCTATAGTTTAAATAAGTCTAAGATGCAAATAGTTAGGAACCAGCTCACTAGATGTATTGACACTAGGTGGGTCAGCTCAGCAACATATCTGGGGATTGTAATATCTGCGAACCTGGATACTGTGGTTGAGATCAACAAGGCTCCGCTACTGACTAAGGTTAAAAAGGACTTAGAGAGGATGAATAATTTGCATCTCTCTCTGGTTGGGTGTACTAACGTAGTGAAAATGGTCATACTACCTACATTTTTGTATTTATTTAGATCGATACCCCTTTTTTTTAAAATCTAAATGGTTTAATACGTTGGAAGGCATATTAAATAGGTTTATATGGGCCCACGGAAAAACTCGGAAGGCATACAGATTTATGTCTTTGCCAAGAGAAAGAGGTGGTTGGGATGCGCCAGATTTTAGGTTGTACTATATGGCGGCTGCTCCACAATATATGCAGGGTTTGATTGGAGGCGGTGGTATTCTACAGGAAATAACAACTATGTCCACAGAAGTATACGCAGCAGTATTAGGGCCAGAGGCACAAAATTGTTTCCTGTACCATGCTGACTTAGGATACTTTAGAAGGAAACCGGCGAAAACTATCGGTGCAGCCTTTAAAATATGGAACGCCTTCTTGAAAAAGGCTGGTTTGGGTAGATATAACAGATATGTTAAATTGTACAACAATAAATCCTTTCCTCCAGAAATATTTTCTGATTCAGTAATGTCTGCTTGGGAGGATAAAGGTATTATGCAGATTGGTGACTTAAGGAATCCAGAGGGAGTAGCACAATTCGACGACTTAGTAAGAAGATATAATATAGATAGAAGATATTTCTTTAAGTACTTACAGGTCAGGAGTTTCCTGAGTAGTAAACAAGGGGGTCCAGCTGGATACAATTGTAATGAGTTTATGGAAAATGTAATTACCGGTGGTGAGACCACGATTAGATCAGCTTACGTGCTTTTAGTAAGGGGTAAATCGGATGATATAGATAAATACAGGAATAAGTGGGTAGAGAAATTAGGGATAGAACCTGAAGCTTTTCAAGATTCACTAGACCTGGGTCGCACTATCCTGTGCTCAGCCCCCCTTCAATCTCAGCACTATAAGACCTTATACTCACTCTATCATACGCCAGCTAGGATTGCCAAATGGGGGGGATCGGAGGGGACAACCTGTCCAAGATGTAACTTCCCTGAGGCGGATATTCTCCATATGTTTGCTACCTGTCCCCAATTACATACTCTAATTAAAGATATCGAGGGATTCTTGGATAAATCATTGGGGATTCAGATACTTTTAACCCCTAGTTGGATTTTGTTGGGCATTGGAACAGAGGGAAACAAAGTTGCTCAGTCTGATTTTATGTTTTTGGCAATGGCAGTCTTTGACTAACCTTAGCAAGGGCTTGGCTAGATACGACGTCCCCGCATTTGCAAATTTGGTTGGCAAACTTATTAGCTGCATATAACTTGGAAAAACCTATATATGCCAGGAAGGGAAGGGTAGGAAGAGCTCGGGTGTAAGAATATGGGACCCTTAGCTAAATGGAGGGAAGGGATAGGGTAATGTGATTATGTTTATGATTTCGTTCTAATTTGTTATTGTTATGTTGTAATATAGGGGGATGTCTGAGCAATCAAAGTATAATATTGTGGCTATGAATTTAATTATTCTTTTGTTTGGGAAAGGTGCTGTTCTGTAATACTATAATGATTTTGTTTATGAAGAAAACAAACTGCCGAATGTATAATGTATAATGTGTGTGACGAAAAGTATAATAAAAACAAGGTTTAAAAAAAATGCATCACAAGCTCCCACTGACCTCCTATCACCTCACAAGCTCCCGCTAAGCTCCTCACATCACAAGCTCCCGCTAAGCTCCTCACATCACAAGCTCCCACTGAGCCCCTCACATCACAAGCTCCCACTGAGCTCCTATCACATCACAAGCTCCCATTGAGCTCCAATCACATCACAAGCTCCCACTGAGCTCCTATTGCATCACAAGCTCCCACTGAGCTCCTCACATCACAAGCTTCCACTGAGCTCCTATCACCTCACAAGCTCCCACTGAGCTCCTCAATTCACAAGCTCCCACTGAGCTCCTCACATCACAAGCTCCCACTGAGCTCCTCACATCACAAGCTCCAACTAAGCTCCTCAATTCACAAGCTCCCACTGAGCTCCTCACATCACAAGCTCCCACTGAGCTCCTCACATCACAAGCTCCCACTGAGCTCCTATCACCTCACAAGCTCCCACTGAGCTCCTCACATCACAAGCTCCCACTGAGCTCCTCATCTCACAAGCTCCCACTGAGCTCTTATTGCATCACAAGCTCCCACTAAGCTCCACACCTCACAAGCTACCACTGAGCTCCTATCACCACACAAGCTCCCACTGAGCTCCTATCACCTCACACGCTCCCACTAAGCTCCTCACCTCACAAGCTCCCACTGAGCTCCTCACATCACAAGCTTCCACTGAGCTCCTCACCTCACAAGCTCCCACTGAGCTCCTCACATCACAAGCTCCCACTGAGCTCCTATCACCTCACAAGCTCCCGCTAAGCTCCTCACATCACAAGCTCCCGCTAAGCTCCTCACATCACAAGCTCCCACTGAGCCCCTCACATCACAAGCTCCCACTGATCTCCTATCACATCACAAGCTCCCATTGAGCTCCAATCACATCACAAGCTCCCACTGAGCTCCTATTGCATCACAAGCTCCCACTGAGCTCCTCACATCACAAGCTTCCACTGAGCTCCTATCACCTCACAAGCTCCCACTGAGCTCCTCAATTCACAAGCTCCCACTGAGCTCCTCACATCACAAGCTCCCACTGAGCTCCTCACATCACAAGCTCCAACTGAGCTCCTCAATTCACAAGCTCCCACTGAGCTCCTCACATCACAAGCTCCCACTGAGCTCCTCACATCACAAGCTCCCACTGAGCTCCTATCACCTCACAAGCTCCCACTGAGCTCCTCACATCACAAGCTCCCACTGAGCTCCTCATCTCACAAGCTCCCACTGAGCTCTTATTGCATCACAAGCTCCCACTAAGCTCCACACCTCACAAGCTACCACTGAGCTCCTATCACCACACAAGCTCCCACTGAGCTCCTATCACCTCACACGCTCCCACTAAGCTCCTCACCTCACAAGCTCCCACTGAGCTCCTCACATCACAAGCTTCCACTGAGCTCCTATCACCTCACAAGCTCCCACTGAGCTCCTCACATCACAAGCTCCCACTGAGCTCCTATCACCTCACAAGCTCCCACTGAGCTCCTCACCTCACAAGCTCCCACTGAGCTCCTGTTGCAGCACAAGCTCCCACTGAGCCCCTCAAATCACAAGCTCCCACTGAGCTCCTATTGCATCACAAGCTCCAACTGAGCTCCTCACCTCACAAGCTCCCACTGAGCTCTTTTCACTGTGAGAAGTTGGCCTGATATATGGTGTTCACTATTCTAGTGAGCACTGTGCACCAGTCCAAACGACCTTTATGGTGATTGGTTGTAAGTCAACCTTATAGACCAGCTATCCTAGGGGTAGCATGGACAAGAGCAGTCTTAGGCTAAACTCAAGAGGGCATGTGAAGCCAGCTGTTTTACCATATGCAATCCTTTTAATACCAAATGAAAGGACACAACACAAATTATATATTATAAAATATATGTATTTATTTCTAGAATAATCCCCTATACTCTTTATAAGCACAGGAGCACAAGCGTTAAACAAAGAACACAGTATAACATACAATAAGCTGCACAATTATGGATAGGCCGGGTGGCCACTCAAACCATATATTAAGAAAGTGGTATAAGTACCACGTCACGAAAAATGAACAGGCCTAGGGCCTTGGGAATTGCTGGGCCCACACTGGACTAACAAAGGTTAGGTCGGGGAAGGCCCACAAGATACGGGTGCAGAGTCTATAGGCAACCGCGTTTACCATACAAGTCAATGGTACGTAAAAATCAGAAAGTGTTAGGTTTCTGAGACTTCCGACTGGACTAGAACTTAGCCACTTAAACCTAGGACACTAGAGGTGTAAACCACTATAGGAGCACCGGAGTTAGATCGTTACCTCACCCACAGGAAGCGGGTGCATAGGTGCCAAAGTGTGTCGGGTTTCGTCGTGAAGTTCTATGGAGCCTGGAGAAAAAGATGCTGCAGGCTCCAGGAGAGAAGAGTCCGGTTGGATCCAAGGGTGGATCGAAGATGTAGAGTACCTGAAAGCAGAGGGGACAGAGTTCAGGTCACTAGCCAGTGACCAGCGAGGAACCAGGACGGAACTCGGCAATGTTGGGTTGCAATCAGGTGCTGTTGAGTAGTTTCTCTCCGCTGCCACGTGGACCAGGAAGGATCGAGTATGACCAGCTGGTAAACACGAGCTGTCCCACGAAGGTTCTTGCTGTCGGCGGTGTCGGTACTCGATTTGGAGTCACCAAGCCTTGGCAAAGGCAACCCACGCAGGACTCAAAGATGTCTTCTTGATCGGACCGGGAAGGTTAGATCGATGGCTCCTTTTCAGGGGAGCTGGGGCCAGTCTGGAGCAACCAGACCAGCAGTGTAGTTTTGAGGTTTCGTCGTCACAGAGGCCACTAGCCAACGGGCAAGCAACCGGACAACGCGTCGAGCAGGAAAAGTGCAAAAGGGCCCCACGCAGCACTCGGTGAGTGTGGAGGGGTGCTCTTTGAAGCACAGGCTGCTCGGGGCTCGGGCTTCTCAAACCCCAAAGCACAACATCAAGGGTGCCTCGGGAGCTGCACTGGAAGCACTTCGTTGACTTTTCAAGATTGCCGGTCCCACGTGTCTCATCGCCTCCACGGGTCTAAGCTTTGCTAGAACTGTGGATCGGGCTGTTGAAAGTCTGGGAGTCCAGGTCTTGTTGGTCTCTGTCGTTCGAGCTCCGGCGGGAGCAACGGCAAAGAAAGTCTTGATGCGCTGATGGTGCCTGCTTGCACAGAGTGGCCACTCCTTGACCACAAGGGAGATTCTTCAGTCTTCTACGTTGAGTAGGATGTCGAAGGCTCCAGAGTTTCGTTTCAAAGTTTCAGTCAGGATGATCTAAGTTGCATAGAGGGGGCCTGACCCTCAGTGCACTGCATGTAAGAGCCTGGCTCAGAGCAGCACTGCTTCACTGGGAGTAGAGGGGCTCAGACCTCAGTGCACTGCATGTAAGAGCCTCTGAGCAGCACTGCTTCACTGGGAGCAGAGTGGGCCTGACCCTCAGTGCATTCATTGTAAGAGCCCGGCTCTGAGCAGCACTGCTTCACTGAGAGTAGAGGGGGCCTGACCCTCAGTACACTGCATGTAAGAGCCTGGCTCAGAGCAGCACTGCTTCACTGAGAGTAGAGGGGGCCTGACCCTCAGTGCACTGCATGTAAGAGCCTGGCTCAGAGCAGCACTGCTTCACTGGGAGTAGAGGGGGCCTGACCCTCAGTGCATTCATTGTAAGAGCCTCAGAGCAGCACTGCTTCACTGGGAGTAGAGGGGCCTGACCCTCAGTGCACTGCATGTAAGAGCCTGGCTCAGAGCAGCACTGCTTCACTGGGAGTAGAGGGGGCCTGACCCTCAGTGCATTCATTGTAAGAGCCTCAGAGCAGCACTGCTTCACTGGGAGTAGAGGGGCCTGACCCTCAGTGCATTGCACGTAAGAGCCTGGCTCAGAGCAGCACTGCTTCACTGGGAGTAGAGGGGCCTGACCCTCAGTGCACTGCATGTAAGAGCCTGGCTCAGAGCAGCACTGCTTCACTGGGAGTAGAGGGGGCCTGACCCTCAGTGCACTGCATGTAAGAGCCTGGTTAAGAGCAGCACTGCTTCGCTGGGAGTAGAGGGGGCCTGACCCTCAGTGCACTGCATGTAAGAGCCTGGCTCAGAGCAGCACTGCTTCACTGGGAGTAGAGGGGCCTGACCCTCAGTACACTGCATGTAAGAGCCTGGCTCAGAGCAGCACTGCTTCACTGGGAGTAGAGGGGCCTGACCCTCAGTGCACTGCATGTAAGAGCCTGGCTCAGAGCAGCACTGCTTCACTGGGAGTAGAGGGGGCCTGACCCTCAGTGCACTGCATGTAAGAGCCTGGCTCAGAGCAGCACTGCTTCACTGGGAGTAGAGGGGCCTGACCCTCAGTGCACTGCATGTAAGAGCCTGGCTCAGAGCAGCACTGCTTCACTGAGAGTAGAGGGGGCCTGACCCTCAGTGCACTGCATGTAAGAGCCTGGCTCAGAGCAGCACTGCTTCACTGGGAGTAGAGGGGGCCTGACCCTCAGTGCATTCATTGTAAGAGCCTCAGAGCAGCACTGCTTCACTGGGAGTAGAGGGGCCTGACCCTCAGTGCATTGCACGTAAGAGCCTGGCTCAGAGCAGCACTGCTTCACTGGGAGTAGAGGGGCCTGACCCTCAGTGCACTGCATGTAAGAGCCTGGCTCAGAGCAGCACTGCTTCACTGGGAGTAGAGGGGGCCTGACCCTCAGTGCACTGCATGTAAGAGCCTGGTTAAGAGCAGCACTGCTTCGCTGGGAGTAGAGGGGGCCTGACCCTCAGTGCACTGCATGTAAGAGCCTGGCTCAGAGCAGCACTGCTTCACTGGGAGTAGAGGGGCCTGACCCTCAGTACACTGCATGTAAGAGCCTGGCTCAGAGCAGCACTGCTTCACTGGGAGTAGAGGGGCCTGACCCTCAGTGCACTGCACGTAAGAGCCTGGCTCAGAGCAGCACTGCTTCACTGGGAGTAGAGTGGGCCTGACCCTCAGTGCATTCATTGTAAGAGCCTCAGAGCAGCACTGCTTCACTGGGAGTAGAGTGGGCCTGACCCTCAGTGCACTGCATGGAAGAGCCCGGCTCAGAGCAGCACTGCTTCACTGGAGTAGAGCGGGTCTGACCCTCAGTGCATTCATTGTAAGAGCCCGGCTCTGAGCAGCACTGCTTCACTGGGAGTAGAGTGGACCTGACCCTCAGTGCACTGCATGGAAGAGCCTGGCTCTGAGCAGCACTGCTTCACTCGGAGTAGAGGGGCTCAGACCTCAGTGCACTGCATGTTATAGCCTGGCTCTGAGCAGCACTGCTTCACTGGGAGTAGAGGGGGCCTGACCCTCAGCGCACAGCATGGAAGAGCCTGGCTCAGAGCAGCACTGCTTCACTGGGAGTAGAGGGGGCCTGACCCTCAGTGCACAGCATGGAAGAGCCTGGCTCAGAGCAGCACTGCTTCCCTGGCAGTAGAGGGGCTTAGACCTCAGGGCACTGCATGTAAGAGCCTGGTTAAGAGCAGCACTGCTTCACTGGGAGTAGAGGGGCCTGACCCTCAGTGCACTGCATGGAAGAGCCTGGCTCAGAGCAGCACTGCTTCACTGGGAGTAGAGGGGCTAAGACCCTCAGTGCACTGCATGTAAGAGCCTGGCTCGGAGCAGCACTGCTTCACTGAGAGTAGAGTGGGCCTGACCCTCAGTGCACTGCATATGAGAGCCTGGCTCGGAGCAGCCCTGCTTCACTGGGAGTAGAGGGGACCTGACCCTCAGTGCACTGCATGTAAGAGCCTGGCTCAGAGCAGCACTGCTTCACTGGGAGTAGAGTGGGCCTGACCCTCAGTGCACTGCATGTAAGAGCCCGGCTCGGAACAGCACTGCTTCACTGGGAATAGAGGGGGCCTGACCCTCAGTGCACTGCATGTAAGAGCCCGGCTCAGAGCAGCACTGCTTCACTGGGAGTAGTGAGCCCGAACCTCAGTGCACTGCATGGAAGAGCCTGGTTAAGAGCAGCACTGCTTCACTGGGAGTAGAGGTGGCCTGACCCTCAGTGCACTGCATGTAAGAGCCTCAGAGCAGCACTGCTTCACTGGGAGTAGAGGGGCTCAGACCTCAGTGCACTGCATGTAAGAGCCTGGCTCAGAGCAGCACTGCTTCACTGGAAGTAGAGGGCTCAGACCTCAGTGCACTGCATGTAAGAGCCTGGCTCAGAGCAGCACTGCTTCACTGGGAGTAG
The DNA here is from genome assembly GCF_964263255.1 of Lissotriton vulgaris. Lineage (NCBI taxonomy): Eukaryota > Metazoa > Chordata > Amphibia > Caudata > Salamandridae > Lissotriton > Lissotriton vulgaris. The sequence continues at coordinate 35,620,339 of NC_141693.1, read as the reverse complement.
AGTGGGCCTGACCCTCAGTGCACTGCATGTAAGAGCCTGGCTCAGAGCAGCACTGCTTCACTGGGAGCAGAGGGGGCCTGACCCTCAGTGCACTGCATGTAAGAGCCCAGCTCGGAGCAGCACTGCTTCACTGGGAGTAGAGGGGCCTGACCCTCAGTGCACTGCATGTAAGAGCCTGGCTCAGAGCATCACTGCTTCACTGGAGTAGAGGGGCTCAGACCTCAGTGCACTGCAGGTAAGAGCCTGGCTCAGAGCAGCACTGCTTCACTGGGAGTAGAGTGGCTTAGACCTCAGGGCACTGCATGTAAGAGCCCGGCTCAGAGCAGCACTGCTTCCCTGGCAGTAGAGGGGCTTAGACCTCAGGGCACTGCATGTAAGAGCCTGGCTCAGAGCAGCACTGCTTCACTGGGAGTAGAGGGGGCCTGACCCTCAGTACACTGCATGTAAGAGCCTGGCTCGGAGCAGCACTGCTTCACTGGGAGTAGAGGGGCCCGACCCTCAGTGCATTCATTGTAAGAGCCTGGCTCTGAGCAGCACTGCTTCACTGGGAGTAGAGTGGGCCTGACCCTCAGTGCACTGCATGTAAGAGCCCGGCTCGGAGCAGCACTGCTTCACTGGGAGTAGAGGGGCTCAGAACTCAGTGCACTGCATGTAAGAGCCCGGCTCGGAGCAGCACTGCTTCACTGGGAGTAGAGGGGGCCTGACCCTCAGTGCACTGCGTGTAAGAGCCTCAGAGCAGCACTGCTTCACAGGGAGTAGAGGGGCTCAGACCTCAGTGCACTGCGTGTAAGAGCCCGGCTCGGAGCAGCATTGCTTCACTGGGAGTAGAGGGGGCCTGACCCTCAGTGCATTCATTGTAAGAGCCCGGCTCTGCGCAGCACTGCTTCACTGGGAGCAGAGTGGGCCTGACCCTCAGTGAATTCATTGTAAGAGCCCGGCTCAGAGCAGCACTGCTTCACTGGAGTAGAGCGAGTCTGACCCTCAGTGCACTGCAGGTAAGAGCCCAGCTCGGAGCAGCACTGCTTCACTGGAGTAGAGCGGGTCTGACCCTCAGTGCACTGCATGGAAGAGCCTCAGAGCAGCACCGCTTCTCTGGGAGTAGAGGGGCTCAGACCTCAGTGCACTGCGTGTAAGTGCCCGGCTCGGAGCAGCACTGCTTCGCTGGGAGTAGAGGGGGCCCGACCCTCAGTGCATTCATTGTAAGAGCCCGGCTCTGAGCAGCACTGCTTCACTGGGAGTAGAGTGGGCCTGACCCTCAGTGCACTGCATGGAAGAGCCCGGCTCAGAGCAGCACTGCTTCACTGGGAGTAGAGGGGCTCAGACCTCAGTGCATTGCATGTAAGAACCTGGCTCAGAGCAGCACTGCTTCACTGGGAGTAGAGTGGACCTGACCCTCAGTGCACTGCATGGAAGAGCCTGGCTCTGAGCAGCACTGCTTCACTCGGAGTAGAGGGGCTCAGACCTCAGTGCACTGCATGTTATAGCCTGACTCTGAGCAGCACTGCTTCACTGGGAGTAGAGGGGGCCCGACCCTCAGTGCACTGCGTGTAAGAGCCCGGCTCAGAGCAGCACTGCTTCACTGGAGTAGAGGGGGCCTGACCCTCAGTGCACTGCGTGTAAGAGCCTCAGAGCAGCACTGCTTCACTGGGAGTAGAGGGGGCCTGACCCTCAGCGCACAGCATGGAAGAGCCTGGCTCAGAGCAGCACTGCTTCACTGGGAGTAGAGGGGACCTGACCCTCAGTGCACAGCATGGAAGAGCCTGGCTCAGAGCAGCACTGCTTCCCTGGCAGTAGAGGGGCTTAGACCTCAGGGCACTGCATGTAAGAGCCTGGTTAAGAGCAGCACTGCTTCACTGAGAGTAGAGTGGGCCTGACCCTCAGTGCATTCATTGTAAGACCCCGGCACAGAGCAGCACTGCTTCACTGGGAGTAGAGGGGGCCTGACCCTCAGTGCACTGCATGTAAGAGACTAGCTCAGAGCAGCACTGCTTCACTGAGAGTAGACGGGGCCTGACCCTCAGTGCACTGCATGGAAGAGCCTGGCTCAGAGCAGCGCTGCTTCACTGGAGTAGAGCGGGTCTGACCCTCAGTGCACTGCATGAAAGAGCCTGGCTCAGAGCAGCACTGCTTCACAGAGAGTAGAGGGGGCCTGACCCCCAGTGCACTGCATGTAAGAGCCTGGCTCAGAGCAGCACTGCTTCACTGGGAGTAGAGTGGACCTGACCCTCAGTGCACTGCATGTAAGAGCCTGCCTCAGAGCAGCACTGCTTCACTGGGAGTAGAGCGGGCCTGACCCTCAGTGCACTGCATGTAAGATCCTGCCACAGAGCAGCACTGCTTCACTGGGAGTAGAGCGGGCCTGGCCCTCAGTGCACTGCGTGTAAGAGCCTGGCTCAGAGCAGCACTGCTTCACTGGGAGTAGAGCGGGCCTGACCCTCAGTGCACTGCGTGTAAGAGCCTGGCTCAGAGCAGCACTGCTTCACTGGCAGTAGAGGGGCCCGACCCTCAGTGCACTGCGTGTAAGAGCCTGGTTAAGAGCAGCACTGCTTCACAGAGAGTAGATGGGGCCTGACCCTCAGTGCACTGCATGTAAGAGCCTGGTTAAGAGCAGCACTGCTTCACAGAGAGTAGAGGGGGCCTGACCCTCAGTGCACTGCATGTAAGAGCCTGGTTAAGAGCAGCACTGCTTCACAGAGAGTAGAGGGGGCCTGACCCTCAGTGCACTGCATGTAAGAGCCTGGCTGGGAGCAGCACTAGCACTGCTTCACTGGGAGTAGAGGGGGCCTGACCCTCAGTGCACTGCATGTAAGAGCCTGACTCAGAGCAGCACTGCTTCACTGGGAGTAGAGGGGCCTGACCCTCAGTGCACTGCGTGTAAGAGCCTGGTTAAGAGCAGCACTGCTTCTCTGGGAGTAGAGGGGGCCTGACCGTCAGTGCACTGCATGTAAGAGCCCGGCTCAGAGCAGCACTGCTTCACTGGGAGTAGAGGGGCTCAGACCTCAGTGCACTGCAGGTAAGAGCCCGGCTCAGAGCAGCACTGCTTCACTGGGAGTAGAGGGGCCCGACCCTCAGTGCACTGCAGGTAAGAGCCCGGCTCGGAGCAGCACTGCTTCACTGAGAGTAGAGGGGGCCTGACCCTCAGTGCACTGCATGTAAGAGCCTGGCTCAGAGCAGCACTGCTTCACTGGGAGTAGAGGGGGCCTGACCCTCAGTGCACTGCATGTAAGAGCCTGGTTAAGAGCAGCACTGCTTCACTGGGAGTAGAGGGGGCCTGACCCTCAGTGCACTGCATGTAAGAGCCTGGCTCAGAGCAGCACTGCTTCTCTGGGAGTAGAGGGGGCCCGACCCTCAGTGCACTGCATGTAAGAGCCTGGCTCAGAGCAGCACTGCTTCACTGAGAGTAGAGGGGGCCTGACCCCCAGTGCACTGCATGTAAGAGCCCGGCTCAGAGCAGCACTGCTTCACTGGGAGTAGAGGGGGCCTGGCCCCCAGTGCACTGCATGTAAGAGCCTGGCTCAGAGCAGCACTGCTTCACTGGGAGTAGAGGGGGCCTGACCCCCAGTGCACTGCATGTAAGAGCCTGGCTCAGAGCAGCACTGCTTCACTGGGAGTAGAGGGGCTCAGACCTCAGGGTACTGCATGTAAGAGCATGGCTCAGAGCAGCACTGCTTCACTGGGAGTAGAGGGGGCCCGACCCTCAATGCACTGCATGTAAGAGCCTGGCTCAGAGCAGCACTGCTTCACTGGGAGTAAAGGGGCTCAGACCTCAGGGTACTGCATGTAAGAGCCTGGCTCAGAGCAGCACTGCTTCACTGGGAGTAGAGGGGGCCTGACCCCCAGTGCACTGCATGTAAGAGCCTGGCTCAGAGCAGCACTGCTTCACTGAGAGTAGAGGGGGCCTGACCCCCAGTGCACTGCATGTAAGAGCCTGGTTAAGAGCAGCACTGCTTCACTGGCAGTAGAGGGGCCCGACCCTCAGTGCACTGCGTGTAAGAGCCTGGTTAAGAGCAGCACTGCTTCACAGAGAGTAGATGGGGCCTGACCCTCAGTGCACTGCATGTAAGAGCCTGGTTAAGAGCAGCACTGCTTCACAGAGAGTAGAGGGGGCCTGACCCTCAGTGCACTGCATGTAAGAGCCTGGTTAAGAGCAGCACTGCTTCACAGAGAGTAGAGGGGGCCTGACCCTCAGTGCACTGCATGTAAGAGCCTGACTCAGAGCAGCACTGCTTCACTGGGAGTAGAGGGGCCTGACCCTCAGTGCACTGCGTGTAAGAGCCTGGTTAAGAGCAGCACTGCTTCTCTGGGAGTAGAGGGGGCCTGACCGTCAGTGCACTGCATGTAAGAGCCCGGCTCAGAGCAGCACTGCTTCACTGGGAGTAGAGGGGCTCAGACCTCAGTGCACTGCAGGTAAGAGCCCGGCTCAGAGCAGCACTGCTTCACTGGGAGTAGAGGGGCCCGACCCTCAGTGCACTGCAGGTAAGAGCCCGGCTCGGAGCAGCACTGCTTCACTGAGAGTAGAGGGGGCCTGACCCTCAGTGCACTGCATGTAAGAGCCTGGCTCAGAGCAGCACTGCTTCACTGGGAGTAGAGGGGGCCTGACCCTCAGTGCACTGCATGTAAGAGCCTGGTTAAGAGCAGCACTGCTTCACTGGGAGTAGAGGGGGCCTGACCCTCAGTGCACTGCATGTAAGAGCCTGGCTCAGAGCAGCACTGCTTCTCTGGGAGTAGAGGGGGCCCGACCCTCAGTGCACTGCATGTAAGAGCCTGGCTCAGAGCAGCACTGCTTTACTGAGAGTAGAGGGGGCCTGACCCCCAGTGCACTGCATGTAAGAGCCCGGCTCAGAGCAGCACTGCTTCACTGGGAGTAGAGGGGGCCTGGCCCCCAGTGCACTGCATGTAAGAGCCTGGCTCAGAGCAGCACTGCTTCACTGGGAGTAGAGGGGGCCTGACCCCCAGTGCACTGCATGTAAGAGCCTGGCTCAGAGCAGCACTGCTTCACTGGGAGTAGAGGGGCTCAGACCTCAGGGTACTGCATGTAAGAGCATGGCTCAGAGCAGCACTGCTTCACTGGGAGTAGAGGGGGCCCGACCCTCAATGCACTGCATGTAAGAGCCTGGCTCAGAGCAGCACTGCTTCACTGGGAGTAAAGGGGCTCAGACCTCAGGGTACTGCATGTAAGAGCCTGGCTCAGAGCAGCACTGCTTCACTGGGAGTAGAGGGGGCCTGACCCCCAGTGCACTGCATGTAAGAGCCTGGCTCAGAGCAGCACTGCTTCACTGAGAGTAGAGGGGGCCTGACCCCCAGTGCACTGCATGTAAGAGCCTGGTTAAGAGCAGCACTGCTTCACTGGGAGTAGAGGGGCTCAGACCTCAGGGTACTGCATGTAAGAGCATGGCTCAGAGCAGCACTGCTTCACTGGGAGTAGAGGGGCTTAGACCTCAGGGCACTGCATGTAAGAGCCTGGTTAAGAGCAGCACTGCTTCACTGGGAGTAGAGGGGGCCTGACTCTCAGTGCACTGCATGTAAGAGCCCGGCTCTGAGCAGCACTGCTTCACTGAGAGTAGAGGGGGCCTGACCCTCAGTGCACTGCAGGTAAGAGCCCAGCTCGGAGCAGCACTGCTTCACTGGAGTAGAGGGGCTCAGACCTCAGTGCACTGCATGTAAGAGCCTGCCTCAGAGCAGCACTGCTTCACTGAGAGTAGAGGGGGCCTCACTCTCACCGCGGGGGTGGGGAGGGGGCGTCTCCTCACCTGGCCAGCGTTCTCATCTGTGGGTTCCTGCTCTCTGCATTGGGGGGGGGGGGGGCAGGAAGGGGTGAAATCACTCACGGATCAGTGTGTTTGTTGCCACCGGGGCAAATTAACCGTTTCAAGCCTCGGGGGCATCTTGAAGCGGGGGCCATTAGGACCAGAGAAAGGGGGAGCATTCTCCGATCCCCAGTCATGCCCTGCACTCCCAAAATAGTGGGGTCCCTCGCCCACGCTATCCGTGCAAGAGAAGGCGCCCCAGTTTACCCCAAAGTGGGGACTCCGTTCTACCCTCCTCGAACCAAGGGATCCCCCAGTCCAAGAAGAGGGTTCCCTCGCCCCCTCCTCTCAGGAGTTGGGGGCTCCGCCCCCTCCTCTCAGGAGTTGGGGTCCCCTCGCCCAATCCTCCTAAGGAGTTGGGGTCCCCTCGCCCCCTCCCCTCTAGAGTTGGGGTCCCCTCGCCCCCTCCTCTCAGGAGTTGGGGTCCCCTCGCCCCCTCCTCTCAGGAGTTGGGGTCCCCTCGCCCAATCCTCCTAAGGAGTTGGGGTCCCCTCGCCCTCACCCCTCCAGAGTTTGGGTCCCACATCCTTTCCCACCAGGGCCTGCCGCCGCCCCCCCCCCCCCGCCTCCCCCCTCCCCCCCGCCTCCCCCCTCCCCCTCTGTGAACAGCTGAGCCGTGCCGGGCTGTGCGCGCGGCGGGCGGGGCTGTCTCTGCCATTCAGCCAGAGCTGAGCTGAGCCCTCCCCTCCCCCGGGGCCGCGTCCGCTCCGCTCCCCTCCTCCACGGGCACAAAGCGCGACTCCTGCTCCGGAGCCGGCGGGGGCGAGTGCCAGGGAGAGTGCCCGGGAGCGCGCACACACTGCAGAACAGCGCAGGGGCCCCCGAAGTGTCCGGACCCCCGAAGGTTCCGACCCCCCAAGTGTCCGGCCCCCCGAAGTACCCCGGGCTCTCGGAACTGCCCCTGGAGTGCGCGGACTCTGCAGCAGGGCCCTCTGAAGGGCGCAAACACCCGGAGAACCTGCCCCGGACCGGGCCAAGTGCCCAGGAGAGTGCCCGGGAGAGCGCAAGCAACGCAGAAGTGAGCAGGACCCTCTGAACCGGACCCTGTGAAGGGCGCACACCCCAGGAGAACCTGCCCGGACCGGGGCAAGTGCCCGGGAGTGCGCAAACACCACAGAAGTGCCCCGGACCCCCAAAGTGCCCCAGGAGCGGCCGAACTGCCCCAGGCCTTTCGCTTTGCGCCAGGAGCCTGGACCTGTGTCGGGGCCCCTCTGACTTCGGGGGCCCTCGGCCTGTGTCGGGGCCGGCACTGGTTGCATCCTGCAAGAGCCCCCGGGCCGCCCCAGGGGGCCTCTACCTCGTGACAAGTGGGCTAAGGGGACCAGGAGGGCTCGAGGATCTTGGGGCCACAGGGGGGGGTGCAAAGACTTCACAGCGCGGAGGATCCAGCGGGGGCGGAGAGCGGAGGATTCGTGGATTTCGACTGCACCTGGATTTGCACGTTTTGGGGTTCCGGGCAGTGCGTGACATCGCGGGGTGCTGCGCGGGGTGCCGCGTGAGAACGCAGGGTGCTGCGTGACATCGCGGGGTGCCTCAGTGCCTGGAGTAAAGCCCCGAGTTCTGTCTCCCGTGGATTCGGAGCGGGTTTTCACGTTGTGGAAGTTTGTGGCTCCTGGAAAACAACGTCTGGAAGAACTTTGCAGCCAGGTAAGACCCCCCTCCCCCCACACACACACCCCACACACACACACGTGTTAAGGCCTGGGCAGAAAGGGCTCTGGCCCAGGGGCCCAGCCTTTCAGGGGGCCCTGATAGAACCACTTGCGTTCCGCAGAGTCTTTCCCTGATGACCGTGAATTATTCCTAAACAGGTTGTTTTAAATACCCCTTTCCTTTCATGCACTTGTAATGTGGGTTCTGTGTCATTGTCCAACACCCACTTAACAAAGTTTTTTTTATATCAAAACAGTGCCTCACAAATGCAAAATAGGAGAGGTGTAGAAAAGATTATTTGCGGTAATATTAGTGAGCTGTGTTCCAATACTGAAAAGATCACTATCCCTGAATATTAGATGTAAACAGATTTAGAATTTGGACAGGTGTGCGCGTGCAGTGCCAGTGACTGTCCGAAGAGGGCACGAAAGAGCTGAGACTTAATCATAAATTCAAAACTGCTCCAAACAGGGCCCCCAAAACACTTAAGATGTCCCTGCCCCACTCCCCCCCCCCCCCCATCTCACCTACACCTCACCCCTCAAGCCTACACCTATCCCCTGCACCTCACTCTTCTATCTCTACCTCCCCCTGCTTAATGTGACGCGTAACAAGAGCTCCCCTCTCGACAGCTGAGGATCCGGGTTCGAGTCCCGGCGTCGACTCATCAGCCTGTGATTCTGGACAGATCACCCGCTCTCCCCGAACCAAACACTGAGTGTGTCCTCGTGTCATGTACCCGGGGCTCATGTAAAGCGCCCCGAGGCCTCCGCCCTGTCTTGTGCGCGCTATAAAACTGCGGAAATAGAGAGAGACCTGAGGTGAGCAGAGCAGGGCGGGCGTGGCCAGCAGTGCAGGTGAGGGAGGGCAAGGGGGGGAAGGAGGTGAAGGGGGAGAGAGGTGAAGGGAGAGAGAACGGTGAAGGGGAGGAGAGGGAGAGCAGAGGAGGGGCCCGGAGGGGCCCTGAGGGAGAGCAGAGGAGGGGCCCCGAGGGAGAGCAGAGGAGGGGCCCCGAGGGAGAGCAGAGGAGGGGCCCGAGGGAGAGCAGAGGAGAGGAGGGTCCCTGAGGGAGATCAGAGGAGGGTCCCTGAGGGAGAGCAGAGGAGGGTCCTTGAGGGAGAGCAGAGGAGGGGCCCGGAGGGGCCCTGAGGGAGAGCAGAGGAGGGTCCCTGAGGGAGAGGAAGGGCCCTGAGGGAGAGTGAGGAGGGACCCTGAGGGAGAGGAGGGGCCCTGAGGGAGCTGTTCAGGCAGGTCTCCGGCGCAAGCGCTGAACCCCCTGAGTTGTATTAAAGTGCAGCCGTCAGTGGCCCAGGTGTCATGGCCGCCTCTTGAGGTGTGCAGAGGCCCCGCCCTGTAAGTTCTCTCGGGTGGCTCAGAGTTTACATTATTTTATTCTTTACACATTTGGTGTCTTCGGTAACAGTCCCCACCCCAGCCTGGGAGGGGGGTGGAGGGGGGGCTCTGACGCTGGGGTTTGTAGGCCTCCATATATGTGCACTTTTTAGCCACCCAGCCATGGGCCCGTCCTACAAATGCAAACAGAACTGTTGAGGGACAGAATTACAGAACAATGTCATACATTCACCCCAGTACAGAGATCTGGGCCTAAATCCATCTTTTTTTGCTCACCATGGCATTCCAGTTTGGACCCAGCCATATGCAAATCAGTCTTGAACCTGCGCCCAATGGGAATAGTCCAGTCCGGACTGCCAAGCCAGGTCCTCCCTGGATTGAAAACAAGCATTTTATGACCAGTTTCGGGCTTTCAGCCGTCTTCAGCCAGGATAGCTTGATTCCAGTGGCATAGTGGAGAAGTGTGGCTCACGGTGTAGAGCAGGCAGACCCGGAAGCTGAGGTCAGACCCGGGACCAGGGTTCAATTCCCGACGCGGCAGGGTCTTGAGCTCAAATGTCCACGGACTCGATAATTCTCGCTTCGGTGCCTGCTCTAATCATGGGTTCTCACTCTGCAACTCTGGGCATTAAGCTTGCTTAATCTCCACAACGGCCCCCTGCGGCGGGATGCCTGGCTTTCACCTTGGGGATGCCCTGTAGGGGCTATCTCACAGGGAAAAGCCAGGACGGGTTCCCAAGGCAAGCGCCGGGAAACCTCCGGGTAGCTGTGCGCTCAATAAATGCAATAATAATAATAATAGTGAGCACACAACTCGCGTCTGAGCATACCCATCCCACTCGGGGTGACAAATGCAAAAACAACAGTTGATGGACAGAATGCAGAACAATGTCATACATTCACCCCAGTTCAGAGATCTGGGCCTAAATCCATTGTTTTTGGCTCACCATGGCATTCCAGTTTGGTCCCAGCCATATGTCAATCAGTCTTGACTCTGTGCCCAATGGGAACAGTCCAGCCCGAACTGCCAAGCCAGGTCTTCCCTGAACCGGAAACAAGCATCCTCGGGCTGGTTTCGGGGCATCACCCCTCATCAGCCAGGATAGCTTGACTTTGAATGAACTTCATGCCATTGAATTCAAACTAGCCTGGCTGATGAAAGGTGAAACCTCAAACCCGGTCCCAGGATGCTTGTTTCCGGTTCAGGGAGGACCTGGCCAGTCAGTTCGGGCTGGACTGTTCCCATTGGGCACAGGGTCAATACTGATTTGTATATGGGTGGGTCTGAACTGGGGTGGCAAAGTACGATGGTGAATTCAACCCAGATCTGTAATGTCTGAAAAGTTTCAGTGATCCGTCCGACATACCCTTGCGTCCACCCCCAGGGGTACGCCGGACAGGCCATTGCGACATATCCCTAGTTACCTGCAGACTAGGGTTCGGGGGGGGGGGGTTCTCTCAGCAGGGCTGGCTGCTATGGCCTAGCAAGCACAGTTACTTGGTGCTGGTTGAACACTTCTGCCAGGGCTGAGACCAGTATCCAGGGCCCGAGAGGGAGCTTTTCACTGTAACGAAGATCTGCGTGCGGCCTGAAGCTGGTGCTTCTAGCCACCCCATAGTGTGCAGGTATGTGAAGGTCACGATGACATCCAAGGGCATTCTTGCAATGTATGGGGTGAGCCTAGGAAGTGCACATGTGTACGTCATTTCACACACCTCACGGGGTGGGGTCGGCGTCCTCTGCCCCTCCCCCACCCTGGAGTGACCTCACTTACCTGCCCCATGTCTGCTGCTCCGCTGTTCATCAGTTAAGGGCAAAGCCACATGGTTAGACTTCTTGGGGGGACTGGGTGAGGGTAGGGGGTACCTATATCCTCCATCACACACGGACGTACTCAGAACAAGGTGTGCCTCCATGACAGGGAAACACATCTCCGCTGGTTATTCCCAGAAGTGCTGGGACAGATTAAAGCCCAGCAGGAAGGGTCGTCAGTTCTGGAAACAGCAGGTCTGCACTGTGGTGCCTTGGTCCCTAATTGGGGGTCTTTGACCATTTGTACCTCCAGTGAGCAGCAACTAGTGCTCTCTTCACCTCGCCTGCAGCGGACACTGCCCCGTCTTTAGGTCTCGCCTGTGACAGCTCATGCACTTGCGAGAGATATTGTATACAAGCAGGGCTTGCAGCCAGCCCATTGCTTAACATTTGTTGGCTTCATTGTCACTCTGATTTGCTGGCTTCTAATTGGCCTGCGAGTGCCGGTTTCTCTTCCTCTTCTTTCAGCTGGAGCATGGACCTAGTACTGATTGCTTCAGCTTGATTGTTGTGGTTCTGCAGATCGTGCTGTGACTGAGGAACTACTTTTATTTTGTATTCTTTCCTGTTGTCCTCTTGCCGTTTGTAGCCTTGTTTTACTCTGCCACACGCACTTCACAGCTGCCCTTTTCTCATTTGAAATGGATGTTTATTATGATGAAATGTGTTATCGGCTTCCAAATACACTTTCACCGCCAAGCGGGTCCCTGGCAAGTCCTAGGACTCTAGAGTGGGGCCACTTGCCAGTACCAGTACTCCAGAGAGGGGCTACCTAACCACTACCCCACAGTGGCACCACCTGCCAGTACCGGTACCCCAGAGCGCTGCCACCTGGCCAGTCCCAGTACTCCAGAGAGGGGCTACCTAACCACTACCCCACAGTGGCACCACCTGCCAGTACCGGTACCCCAGAGCGCTGCCACCTGGCCAGTCCCAGTACTCCAGAGAGGGGCTACCTAACCACTACCCCACAGTGGCACCACCTGCCAGTACCGGTACCCCAGAGCAGTGCCACCTACCAGTACTACAGAGTGGAACCCGTGTCCGGGCCCCAGAGATGGCCGCCTCGGCAGAGTGTGCTCCTTTATTCATGGTGTCCTTACAAGGCACCCCCCACAGACACAGCTTGCCGCAAACCCCACTATGAATAGTCACTCTTTAGGGTGTGTGAGATCACCTCAGGGGTGGGATAGGGTCAGAGGGTATGGAAGAGTATTACGGTTGTCTCATGTCTGAAGTTTCACCCCCCCCCCCCCCACCTGTAGACCCCCCACTCCTGGGTCATGGCATTCAGAGGAGGTGTCACTCTCTCTTTTGAGTGTTTTCAAACACTTCTACCCCCCACACACCTTATCAACACAGCACATGACAAAACCATGACAAGGCCGTGCAGCAAAGGTGAGCACACCCGCCCTTGTAGCACGCCCGCCCTTGGAGCACGCCCGCCCGAGGAGCACACCCGCGAGAGGAGCACACCCACCCGAGGGGCACACCCGCCTGAGGAGCACACCCGGCCGAGAAGCACACCCGGCCGAGGAGCACACCCGCCAGAGGAGCGCACCCGGCCGAGGAGCACACCCGCCTGAGGAGCACACCCGGCCGAGGAGCACACCCGGCCGAGGAGCACACCCGGCCGAGGAGCACACCTGGCCAAGAAGCCCACCCGCCAGAGGAGCACACCCGGCCGTGGAGCACACCCGCCAGAGGAGCGCACCCGCCAGAGGAGCACACCCGCCAGAGGAGCACACCCGGCCGAGGAGCACACCCGCCAGAGGAGCGCACCCGGCCGAGGAGCGCACCCGCCCGAGGAGCACACCCGGCCGAGGAGCACACCCGCCAGAGGAGCACATCCGCCAGAGGAGCACACCCGCCAGAGGAGCACACCCGGCCGAGGAGCACACCCGCCAGAGGAGCACACCCGCCAGAGGAGCACACCCGGCCGAGGAGCACACCCAGCCGAGGAGCACACCCGCCAGAGGAGCGCACTCGGCCGAGGAGCACACCCGGCTGAGGAGCACACCCGGCCGAGGAGCACACCCGCCCGAGGAGCACACCCGCCAGAGGAGCACACCCGCCAGAGGAGCGCACCCGGCCGAGGAGCACACCCGCCCGAGGAGCACTGCAGTGAGGTGTTGAGAGAGTCGTACTATTGTCAAGCCGCACTTGTCCACTGCATGAAATAAACTGTGCTCGCCAGTTCATGTTTGCAAGTGGCAACAGAACTATAGAAACATCCCAACTACACAAGACGATCTTCTCCAACATGCTAAGCAATCTGCGTACCAAGGGGCCATGTTTGGGGTCGGACTTTAGTGCCCATGCAAGAACTGCCAAATGTAACTGATCGGGCTGGAAGCAGATTGATGGAGGAATGGTAACACTTGGTAAAAACCATCCCGGAGGCATCAGAGGCATCGAAGGCTAGGGAGTCATCGGAGGCATCGAAGGCATGGAAGGCATCGGAGGCATCGAAGGCATCGGAGGCATCGGAGTCATCGGAGGCATCGAAGGCATCGGAGTCATCGGAGGCATCGAAGGCATAGGAGGCATCGGAGGCATCGAAGGCATCGAAGGCTCGGAGGCATCGGAGGCATCAAAGGCATCAAAGGCATCAAAGGCATCGGAGTCATCGAAGGCATCGGAGGCATCGGAGGCATCGGAGGCATCGGAGGCATCGAAGGCATCGGAGGCATCGGAGGCATCGAAGGCATCGGAAGCATCGAAGGCATCGAAGGCATCAAAGGCATCGGAGACATCGAAGGCATCGGAGGCATCGAAGGCATCGGAGGCATCGGAGGCATCGGAGGCATCGGAGTCATCGGAGTCATCGGAGGCATCGGAGTCATCGGAGGCATCGAAGGCATCGGAGGCATCGAAGGCATCGGAGGCATCGGAGGCATCAAAGGCATCGAAGGCATCGGAGTCATCGAAGGCATCGGAGTCATCGAAGGCATCGGAGGCATCGGAGGCATCGGAGGCATCGAAGGCATCGGAGGCATCGAAGGCATCGGAGGCATCGAAGGCATCGGAAGCATCGAAGGCATCGGAGGCATCAAAGGCATCGGAGACATCGAAGGCATCGGAGGCATCGAAGGCATCGGAGGCATCGAAGGCATGCACAGAAATGACTTGTTGTGGGTGCAAAAGGCCATGCTCAAAGGCGAGCCTCCCGTGCACCACCCTTTGCTTTTGCAGCGAAACTTACCTAGATTAAGACAGTATACATACGAATCATCGTTCTTTCATACTATAGAAATGTTATTAGGGTTTAATATAGTCTTGTATTGTTTAATTACAATGAGGATACAAATGATACAGATTATAAGTTTACTTTCGCTACAGTGAGTCTTACTTAAGTTATTCCTGGCGTCCTTATAGGTGGCCATTTTGGATTTATATGAATGATGCCACAGTCTAGATCCAACGTGGGCATGGACATGACGTGTATGCACATGTACACATTAACTTTTGAGCCGAATTTGACACAAATCGGAAGATTTAAAATGGTTTGATATTTGTCGGCCATTCTGGACTTCGATTAGACTGTATGGCGTCGTACACGTCTATATGACGTCAGAGATAAGATGCGCGTGGGGTCTCACTCTTATATGATTACTATTACAAAGACGATTGTCTGTACCAACTTTCAGCTTTCTATCACAGGCTTTACAGCTGTACTATTGGTCTCTCTGCGTGGGGGAGAAGGTGACACGTGCACCTTTGAAGGTCGGGTCTGCCTATAGCACCTTGTGCACCACTGAGCCGGGCTTCTGTACGGGCGCTTTCAGTGTAAACACAACACTGACTGACCCCACTGGTCAGGCCTACACTCTGCGCACACCAGCACATAATGTGCACCAGCCCCGGTCTAAAACACTGTCTACCATGACGGTGCACGGGTGCACAGGCGCACCAATACTCACACACATCAATCAATCAATAAAGGAATTAATCAGGGAGTTTTAAGAATGCTACTTACCCCTGAGGGTCTCAAGGTGCTGGGGGGTGGGGGGGCAGCTTTGATCAGTCGAAGATCGAGGTCTTGAGGGTCTTTCTATAGATGTGCAGGGTGGGGTGCGAGGGGGACCCCGAGATCCAGGGGCCCCTGGCACTGTGCACGGGCAGCAGGCCCCTAGCCTGAATGCCGCTTTGGGGATGCGGGCCCTCAGGAACAGCCTACACCCCAGACCAGTGGTGTAACAATAGTCCCCCACAGCCCTGAGGTGCGGGGGGACCCCGAGATCCAGGGCCCACGCTTAATTTGAGCCTGTGGTTTCCGGTGCTCGTCACCAGCACTTAATGGTAATGTCAACACCCGCGCTTGTGACAGTCTGCCACAAGGTGGCGCTGTCTGGCTAATTCAAAGATGACCAGAACAACACTTAATTACTAATCCAATATACATAAAAAAATTACTATTGCCTGCCGCTCAAGCCATTCTTATTGCTTTGGGGGCTGAAATAGTCTGAATTGTCACACGTCACATTTGTCGGAGTGTGATGGTTGGTAGTTGTGCTGTTACTGTCATTGGCAGCGCTGCAGTGGCCTCCTGACAAGAGCCCTGACATTTATTTTTTTACAAATTAAGTACTTTCCGGCTCCCCCCACCCCTGCACTGCGCACGGCCCCCTAGCCTGAGAGCACCTGACTGGGTCCGGAGCGTGGGGGGCCCCTTCATGTACTTTGCTGGAGGGGTCCCTCAAATTTCGTTGCCCCTCTGCACCAGAGTCCTGGCACTGCCAATCTGTGAATTTAGAGCGCATTGGAAGACAGATCTGCCAGCCCCCCGCAGTGCAGCCGGGGCTCACACCCGGAAACAGCGACTCGTGTATGATGGTGCGGCCCCGCACGGTTACCCCAAATACGCCTCTTCTTAAGCCCAATATTCCCGCAGCACCGCCTCAGAACTGGCAAGGAGGCCGTGTGTCATGTTTACACGTGTGTGGTCCCTACACAGCCAGCAGCATTTGGGACCTTCACGCAACAACACGATAGTTGCTGCGGGAGCAGAGCGCGCAATCCCTGAGCCTCGGAAGGGGAACCTTTACGCATGAACGTTTACGCATGAACATTTACGCATGAACGTTTACTGCTTGCACGTTAACACGATAGGGGACAGAAGGCAGAAGCTGTTTCCATGTAGACTTTTACTTGGCTTTTTCTTGTGTGCCTCAGTTACAGCAGTGCTTAATTTGTCGAATATTAAGTGCCAGGGTTCTGACAGCTTGCATCGCCCTGGTCATCTTTGCCAAAACAACTCCTAACCCTCTCTCGCCTGCAAGTGCGACAGTTCAGATGATTCCAGGCCCCCAAAGCAAACGGACTGGCCGGGGAGGCGGGCACTAGTTATTGTTTAATGTATATTGTTTTCCTAAACAACTGTTATAATGCTAATCTCTACATTACATGAGCAGCGCCGCCTTGTGGCAGACTGCCCTAAGTGTGGTGATGGCAATTAAGTGCCGGTGCTCAGCACCGGAAAGCTTCGGCTCAAATTAAGGACGGAGTTAAAGTGAGATATAGTCTATTTCCGTAAGGACAAAATGTCTCAATGTGAAAGCATGGATTCCCACCGCAACACTTTTAATGTATGTGAAGATTTCTTCGACCCCTCTGATGGACGTTATAGATGATTGATCGCCACATATGACGCTCTTAAGGCATGGGCGCCCTGACAGGTGGCACCACTGACGTATACATTGCTTTAAAAGGCCGATATGGGGTCCCGGCAGCACATTGCACTTTTCACAAAACTGCCCTGCACTTTCGGTGAAAGCGCGTCCCCATGCTGTGGATCACGGTCAGTTCTTTCTATATTTGTTTCAACCAGATGTACTGGGAATGGCTTTTTCATGTATTGTGACGATATTGTGAAGATTTTAAAGTACCTAACAATAAACCGTTACACTCTACAGTGCTTTTATTTTGATTCGACAATAGCACTCTTCATACGGACTTTAGTATTTATTAATGTTGATAACCCTCCCTAGGACGTCCTAACGTCTGCGCGGATACTTCGTCGGGGGTGAAATTAGAATCAAACCAGGAGCGTTGTCCCAGGATTCCCGGAGGCCAGTCACCTGGAGCCTAGACCTGGGGCGGGGCCACGGTGCCGCTTTATGCAGCAGTAAGTGCTTGTTTGTCACAGGAACCTTCAAGGCATGTGTTGCGTACGGCTGGAAATACAGCAACATTTGTTGACATATCTAAAGTAAAAACCACACCACAGCGTGCACAATGCAACATAACAACACAACTAAAACAGAACATGGCATACCAGGATACAATAGTCAAGCAGAATGTGACACAACGACCACAGTAAAATACAACATCACATTGCAATAATTCAGCAAACAACACACAATGTAGCACCAAAGGTAACGGAACACACCACCTCATCGCAAAACTGCACAGTGTAGCACCAAAGGTAACAGAAAGCACCACCTCATTGCAAAACAACACACAATGTAGCACCAAAGGTAACGGAACACACCACCTCATCGCAAAACTGCACAGTGTAGCACCAAAGGTAACAGAAAGCACCACCTCATTGCAAAACAACACACAATGTAGCACCAAAGGTAACGGAACACACCACCTCATCGCAAAACTGCACAGTGTAGCACCAAAGGTAACAGAACACACCACCTCATTGCAAAACAACACACAATGTAGCACCAAAGGTAACAGAACACACCATCATCGCAAAACTGCACACAATGTAGCACCAAAGGTAACAGAACACACCATCTCATTGCAAAACATCACACAATGTAGCACCAAAGGTAACAGAACACACCACCTCATTGCAAAACTGCACAGTGTAGCACCAAAGGTAACAGAAAGCACCACCTCATTGCAAAACAACACACAATGTAGCACCAAAGGTAACAGAACACACCACCTCATTGCAAAACAACACACAATGTAGCACCAAAGGTAACAGAATACACCATCTCATTGCAAAACATCACACAATGTAGCACCAAAGGTAACAGAACACACCACCTCATCGCAAAACTGCACACAGTGTAGCACCAAAGGTAACAGAACACACCACCTCATTGCAAAACAACACACAATGTAGCACCAAAGGTAACAGAATACACCATCTCATTGCAAAACATCACACAATGTAGCACCAAAGGTAACAGAACACACCACCTCATCGCAAAACTGCACAGTGTAGCACCAAAGGTAACAGAACACACCACCTCATTGCAAAACAACACACAATGTAGCACCAAAGGTAACAGAATACACCATCTCATTGCAAAACATCACACAATGTAGCACCAAGGGTAACAGAACACACCACCCCATCGCAAAACTGCACACAGTGTAGCACCAAAGGTAACAGAACACACCACCTCATTGCAAAACAACACACAATGTAGCACCAAAGGTAACAGAATACACCATCTCATTGCAAAACATCACACAATGTAGCACCAAAGGTAACAGAACACACCACCTCATCGCAAAACTGCACAGTGTAGCACCAAAGGTAACAGAAAGCACCACCTCATTGCAAAACAACACACAATGTAGCACCAAAGGTAACAGAATACACCACCTCATCGCAAAACTGCACACAGTATAGCACCAAAGGTAACAGAACACACCACCTCATTGCAAAACAACACACAATGTAGCACCAAAGGTAACAGAATACACCATCTCATTGCAAAACATCACACAATGTAGCACCAAAGGTAACAGAACACACCACCTCATCGCAAAACTGCACACAGTGTGGCACCAAAGGCAACAGAACACACCACCTCATCGCAAAACAACACACAATGTAGCACCAAAGGTAACAGAACACACCCTCATCGCAAAACTGCAAACAATGTAGCACCAAAGGTAACAGAACACACCATCTCATTGCAAAACATCACACAATGTAGCACCAAAGGTAACAGAACACACCACCTCATTGCAAAACAACACACAATGTAGCACCAAAGGTAACAGAACACACCACCTCATTGCAAAACAACACACAATGTAGCACCAAAGGTAACAGAACGCACCACCTCATTGCAAAACAACACACAATGTAGCACCAAGGGGAACAGAACACACCACCTCATTGCAAAACAACACACAATGTAGCACCAAGGGTAACAGAACACACCACCTCATTGCAAAACAACACACAATGTAGCACCAAAGGTAACAGAACGCACCACCTCATTGCAAAACAACACACAATGTAGCACCAAGGGTAACAGAACACACCACCTCATTGCAAAACAACACACAATGTAGCACCAAAGGTAACAGAACACACCCTCATCGCACAACTGCACACAATGTAGCACCAAAGGTAACAGAACACACCATCTCATTGCAAAACATCACACAATGTAGCACCAAAGGTAACAGAACACACCACCTCATTGCAAAACAACACACAATGTAGCACCAAAGGTAACAGAATACACCACCTCATCGCAAAACTGCACACAGTGTAGCACCAAAGGCAACAGAACACACCACCTCATCGCAAAACAACACACAATGTAGCACCAAAGGTAACAGAACACACCACCTCATCGCAAAACTGCACACAGTGTAGCACCAAAGGTAACAGAACACATCACCTCATCGCAAAACAACACACAATGTAGCACCAAAGGCAACAGAATACACCATCTCATTGCAAAACATCACACAATGTAGCACCAAAGGTAACAGAAAGCACCACCTCATTGCAAAACAACACACAATGTAGCACCAAAGGTAACAGAATGCACTACCTTATTGCAAAACAACACACAATGCAGCACCAAAGGTAACAGAACACACCACCTCATTGCAAAACAACACACAATGTAGCACCAAAGGTAACAGAACACACCACCTCATCGCAAAACTGCACACAATGTAGCACCAAAGGAAACAGAACACACCATCTCATTGCAAAACATCACACAATGTAGCACCAAAGGTAACAGAACGCACCACCTGATTGCAAAACAACACACAATGTTGCACCAAAGGTAACAGAACACACCACCTCATCGCAAAACTGCACACAGTGTAGCACCAAAAGTAACAAAACACACCACCTGATTGCAAAACATCACACAATGTAGCACCAAAGGTAACAGAAAGCACCACCTCATTGCAAAACAACACACAATGTAGCACCAAAGGTAACAGAACACACCACCTCATCGCAAAACTGCACACAGTGTAGCACCAAAAGTAACAAAACACACCACCTCATCGCAAAACAACACACAATGTAGCACCAAAGGTAACGGAACACTCAACCTCATTGCAAAACAACACACAATGTAGCACCAAGGGTAACAGAACACACCAACTCATCGCAAAACAACACACAATGTAGCACCAAAGGTAACAGAAAACACCACCTCATCGCAAAACAACACACAATGTAGCACCAAAGGTAACAGAACACACCACCTCATCTCAAAACAACACACAATGTAGCCCCAAAGGTAACAGAAAACACTACCTCATTGCAAAACAACACACAATGTAGCACCAAAGGTAACAGAACACACCACCTCATCGCAAAACAACACACAATGTAGCACCAAAGGTAACGGAACACTCCACCTCATTGCAAAACAGCACGCAATGTAGCACCAAAGGTAGCGGAACACACCACCTCATTGCAAAACAACACACAATGTAGCACCAAAGGTAACAGAAAGCACCACCTCATTGCAAAACAACACACAATGTAGCACCAAGGGTACCAGAACACACCACCTCATTGCAAAACAACACACAATGTAGCACCAAAGGTAACAGAACACACCACCTCATGGCAAAACAACACACAATGTAGCACCAAAGGTAACAGAAAGCACCACCTCATTGCAAAACAACACACAATGTAGCACCAAAGGTAACAGAACACACCACCTCATCGCAAAACAACACACAATGTAGCACCAAAGGTAACAGAAAGCACCACCTCATTGCAAAACAACACACAATGTAGCACCAAGGGTAACGGAACACACCACCTCATTGCAAAACAACACACAATGTAGCACCAAAGGTAACAGAACACACCACCTCATTGCAAAACAACACATAATGTAGCACCAAGGGTAACAGAACACACCACCTCATCGCAAAACAACACACAATGTAGCACCAAAGGTAACTGAAAGCACCACCTCATTGCAAAACAACACACAATGTAGCACCAAGGGTAACGGAACACACCACCTCATTGCAAAACAACACACAATGTAGCACCAAAGGTAACAGAACACACCACCTCATCGCAAAACAACACACAATGTAGCACCAAACTTAACAGAAAACACCACCTCATCGCAAAACAACACACAATGTAGCACCAAAGGTAACAGAAAACACCACCTCATCGCAAAACAACACACAATGTAGCACCAAAGGTAACAGAAAACACCACCTCATTGCAAAACAACACACAATGTAGCACCAAAGGTAACAGAACACACCACCTCATCGCAAAACAACACACAATGTAGCACCAAAGGTAACAGAAAGCATCACCTCATTGCAAAACAACACACAATGTAGCACCAAAGGTAACAGAACACACCACCTCATCGCAAAACAACACACAATGTAGCACCAAAGGTAACAGAAAACACCACCTCATCGCAAAACAACACACAATGTAGCACCAAAGGTAACAGAAAACACCACCTCATCGCAAAACAACACACAATGTAGCACCAAAGGTAACAGAAAACACCACCTCATTGCAAAACAACACACAATGTAGCACAAAAGGTAACAGAACACACCACCTCATCGCAAAACAACACACAATGTAGCACCAAAGGTAACAGAAAGCATCACCTCATTGCAAAACAACACACAATGTAGCACCAAAGGTAACAGAACACACCACCTCATTGCAAAACAACACACAATGTAGCACCAAGGGTAACAGAACACACCACCTCATCGCAAAACAACACACAATGTAGCACCAAAGGTAACAGAAAGCACCACCTCATTGCAAAACAACACACAATGTAGCACCAAGGGTAACGGAACACACCACCTCATTGCAAAACAACGCACAATGTAGCACCAAAGGTAACAGAACACACCACCTCATCGCAAAACAACACACAATGTAGCACCAAAGGTAACGGAACACACCACCTCATTGCAAAACAACACACAATGTAGCACCAAGGGTAACAGAACGCACCATCTCATTGCAAAACAACACACAATGTAGCACCAAAGGTAACAGAAAGCACCACCTCATTGCAAAACAACACACAATGTAGCACCAAGGGTAACAGAACACACCACCTCATCGCAAAACAACACACACTGTAGCACCAAAGGTAAGAGTGCACACCGCCTCATCACAGGTCGACATGAACAGTGTCCCCAGTCCCGGTTACACCAGGCCTCGAAGCCACGTTCACCGGATCGAGGCGCGTTGATCAAAGCCCTGAGTAGACGTCTGTCCTTGATCCAATCTACAGAGTTTGAACCTTGCAACAATAAAGCCCTCAGGCTGCCATTCTTTGTGGCAGAGCAGGAGACAGGGTGTGCCACCTTCAGCCTTGGCACAGCTCTTCGCTGGCGTGGACTTTGTACGGGTGCACTTCCGCCACTGGGGAGGGCGGGGCATTATTAAGCCCACACCCGTGCCAGGGTACCCGCATGGCTGGGGTGAAGTCCAATGAGCACTCGAGGGAGCAGTCGTGCACGAGTGGGCGGGCCTCCGTGCTGTCCCGGATGCATAACGCAGCAGCAAGTCTCCAGCTGTTTCTCCAGCTGTTGCATAACAGCTGGAGGATTAGTGGGTCTGGCATGAGGCGGCTTCGGAGGACCTGTGGGTACCACCCTTCACTCCATACACGGAATTACTTCATCTCAGACTCTTGATGGTTAATGTATCCTTCCACCTCAAAAGGAGTCTTTACACACCTCACCTCAGGCTCTTGATGGTTAATGTATCCTTCCACCTCAAAAGGAGTCCTTGCACATCTCACCTCAGGCTCTTGATGGTTAATGTATCCTTCCACCTCAAAAGGAGTCTTTGCACACCTCACCCCAGGCTCTTGATGGTTAATGTATCCTTCCACCTGAAAAGGAGTCCTTGCACACCTCACCTCAGGCTCTTGATGGTTAATGTATCCTTCCACCTCAAAAGGAGTCCTTGCACATCTCACCTCAGGCTCTTGATGGTTAATGTATCCTTCCACCTCAAAAGGAGTCCTTGCACATCTCACCTCAGGCTCTTGATGGTTAATGTATCCTTCCACCTCAAAAGGAGTCTTTGCACACCTCACCTCAGGCTCTTGATGGTTAATGTATCCTTCCACCTCAAAAGGAGTCCTTGCACACCTCACCTCAGGCTCTTGATGGTTGATGTATCCTTCCACCTCAAAAGGAGTCCTTGCACACCTCACCTCAGGCTCTTGATGGTTGATGTATCCTTCCACCTCAAAAGGAGTCTTTGCACACCTCACCTCAGGCTCTTGATGCTGAATATATCCTTCCATCTCAAAAGGAGTCCTTGCACACCTCACCTCAGGCTCTTGATGGTTAATGTATCCTTCCACCTCTAAAGGAGTCCTTGCACACCTCACCTCAGGCTCTTGATGGTTAATGTATCCTTCCACCTCTAAAGGAGTCCTTGCACACCTCACCTCAGACTTTTAATGGTTGGTGAATCCATCCACCTCAAAAGAAGTCCTTGCGCAACTCACCTCGGGCTCTTGATGGTTGATGTATCCTTCCACCTCTAAAGGAGTCCTTGCCCATCTCACCTCAGGCTATTGATGGTTAATGTATCCTTCCACCTCTAAAGGAGTGCTTGCAGACCTCACCTCGGGCTCTTGATGGTTAATGTATCCTTCCACCTCTAAAGGAGTCCTTGCACACCTCACCTCAGGCTCTTGATAGTTCATGTATCCCTCCACCTCTAATGGATTGCTTGCAGACCTCCCCTCAGGCTTATGATGGTTAATGTATCCCTCCACCCCTAAAGTAGTGCTTCATACCTCACCTCAGGCTCTTGATGGTTAATGTATCCTTCCGCCTCTAAAGGATTGCTTGCAGACCTCACCTCAGGCTCTTGATGGTTAATGTATCCTTCCACCTCAAAAGGAGTCTTTACACACCTCACCTCAGGCTCTTGGTGGTTAATATATCCTTCCACCTCAAAAGGAGTCCTTGCACATCTCACCTCAGGCTCTTGATGGTTAATGTATCCTTCCACCTCAAAAGGAGTCTTTGCACACCTCACCTCAGGCTCTTGATGGTTAATGTATCCTTCCACCTGAAAAGGAGTCCTTGCACACCTCACCTCAGGCTCTTGATGGTTAATGTATCCTTCCACCTCAAAAGGAGTCCTTGCACATCTAACCTCAGGCTCTTGATGGTTAATGTATCCTTCCACCTCAAAGGGAGTCTTTACACACCTCACCTCAGGCTCTTGATGGTTAATGTATCCTTCCACCTCAAAAGGAGTCCTTGCACACCTCACCTCAGGCTCTTGATGGTTAATGTATCCTTCCACCTCAAAAGGAGTCTTTACACACCTCACCTCAGGCTTTTGATGGTTAATGTATCCTTCCACCGCAAAAGGAGTCCTTGCACACCTCACCTCAGGCTCTTGATGGTTGATGTATCCTTCCACCTCAAAAGGAGTCCTTGCACACCTCACCTCAGGCTCTTGATGGTTGATGTATCCTTCCACCTCAAAAGGAGTCTTTGCACACCTCACCTCAGGCTCTTGATGCTGAATATATCCTTCCATCTCAAAAGGAGTCCTTGCACACCTCACCTCAGGCTCTTGATGGTTAATGTATCCTTCCACCTCTAAAGGAGTCCTTGCACACCTCACCTCAGGCTCTTGATGGTTAATGTATCCTTCCACCTCTAAAGGAGTCCTTGCACACCTCACCTCAGACTTTTAATGGTTGGTGAATCCATCCACCTCAAAAGAAGTCCTTGCACAACTCACCTCGGGCTCTTGATGGTTGATGTATCCTTCCACCTCTAAAGGAGTCCTTGCCCATCTCACCTCAGGCTATTGATGGTTAATGTATCCTTCCACCTCTAAAGGAGTCCTTGCACACCTCACTTCAGGCTCTTGATAGTTCATGTATCCCTCCACCTCTAATGGATTGCTTGCAGACCTCCCCTCAGGCTTATGATGGTTAATGTATCCCTCCACCTCTAAAGTAGTGCTGCATACCTCACCTCAGGCTCTTGATGGTTAATGTATCCTTCCACCTCTAAAGGAGTCCTTGCACACCTCACTTCAGGCTCTTGATAGTTCATGTATCCCTCCACCTCTAATGGATTGCTTGCAGACCTCCACTCAGGCTTGTGATGGTTAATGTATCCCTCCACCTCTAAAGTAGTGCTGCATACCTCACCTCAGGCTCTTGATGGTTAATGTATCCTTCCGCCTCTAAAGGATTGCTTGCAGACCTCACCTCAGGCTCTTTATGGTTAATGTATCCTTCCGCCTCTAAAGGAGTCCTTGCACACCTCACCTCAGGCTCTTGATAGTTCATGTATCCTTCCACCTCTAAAGGAGTGCTGCAGACCTCACCTCAGGTTCTTAATGGTTGATGTATCCTTCCACCTTTAAAGGAGTCCTTGTCCACCTCACCTCAGGCTATTGATGGTTAATGTATCCTTCCACCTCTAAAGGAGTCCTTGCACACCTCACCTCAGGCTCTTGAAAGTTCATGTATCCCTCCACCTCTAAAGGAGTTCTTGCACACCTCAGACCAGGCTCTTGATGGTTGATGTATCCTTCCACCTCTAAAGGAGTGCTTGCAGACCTCACCTCAGGCTTTTGATGCTTGATGAGTGAGGTGCACAGGCCTCAATGCTGAGCTCCCCTGAGTGAGGTGCAGGGGCCTCAATGCTGAGTTCTCCTGAGTGAGGTGCACAGGTCTCAGTCCCTCGGCGTGAGATGAGGGACAGACAGACCAGCTCAGGCCGCTCCACCCCCTCTTCCACCTCAACGTGGATGCGTCCCAGCGCCTCGAGGGCCTGTCCGGGCGCGTCCCTGCAGCTCCGCGTCTCTGAGGGCGGGTCCCGGCGCCGGGAGTGAGGAGCAGACGCCGCGTGTGATTACAGGTGCCGCCCGGGGGGGGGGGGGGCGCCAAGAGCGGAAATAGCACGGTATGAGGGGGGTTGGACAAGGTATGGGCATGGAGGGGGGGGGGGGGGGGCTGTACCGAGCACGCCAGGCCACGTGCTTACCGAGACCCCTGCCGGGGCAGTGGCAGGCGCCCCTCGGTCACCCTGTGAAGGGAGGAGTGACCCCCCCCCCCCCCCACCAGGGCCCGAGGGCCCAAGCATCCTTCTGGAGGAGTGACCCCCAGGGCCCCGGACCCAGGGGCACGAGCATCCCTCTGGAGGAGTGACCCCCAGGGCCCCGGGCCCGAGCACCTCTCGGGAGGAGTGAACCCCCCAGGGCCCCGGGGCCGAGCACCCCTCGGGAGGAGTGACCCGCCCAGGGGCACGAGCATCCCTCTGGAGGAGTGACCCCCAGGGCCCGGGCCCGAGCACCTCGCGGGAGGAGTGACCCCCAGGGCCCAGAGACCCGAGCACCTCTCGGGAGGAGTGACCCCCCAGGTTCCGGGGCCAGTGTTCCTCTCGGGAGGAGTGGCCCCCTCAGGGCCCCGGGCCCGAGCACCCCTCGGGATGAGTGACCCTCCCAGGGCCCCGGGCCTGAGCACCTCTCGGGAGCAGTGACCCCCAGGGCCTGGGGCCCGAGCACCCCTGGGGAGGAGTGACGCCCCAGGGCCCAGGGCCCGAGCACCTCTTGGAATGAGTGACCCCCCAGAGCCCAGGGACCCGAGCACCTCTTGGGAGGAGTGACCCCCAGGGCCCGGGGCCCGAGCACCTCTCAGGAGGAGTGACCCCCCAGGGCCCAGGGACCCGAGCACCTCTCGGGAGGAGTGACCCCCCGCAGGGCCCAGGGGCACAAGCACCTCTCGGGAGGAGTGACCCCCAGGGCCCGGGGCCCGAGCACCTCTCGGGAGATGTGACCCCCCGGGGCCTGAGCACCCCTCGGGAGGAGTGACACCCCCAGGGCCAGAGCCCAACCACCTCTCGGGAGGAGTGACGCCCCGGGGCCCGAGCACCCCTCGGTAGGAGTGACCCCCCCAGGGCCCGGGCCCAAGCACCTCTTGGGAGGAGGAGTGACCCCCCCAGGGCCCTGGGCCCGAGCACCACTCGGGAGGAGTAAACCCCAGGGCCCGGGGCCCGGGCACCTCTCGGGAAGAGTGACCCCCCAGGGACCCGAGCACCTCTCGGGAGGAATGACCCCCAGGGCCCGGGGCCCGAGCACCTCTTGGGAAGAGTGACTCCCTCAGGGCCCCGGGCCCGAGCACCTCTCGGGAGGAGTGACCCCCTCGGGGCCCGAGCACCCCTCGGGAGGAGCGACCGCCCCAGGGCCCCGGGGCCCGAGCACCTCTCAGGAGGAGTGACCCCCAGGGCCCGGGGCCCGAGCACCCCTGGGAGGAGTGACCCCCCCAGGGCCCTGGGCCCAAGCACCTCTCGGGAGGAGTGACTTCCCCAGGGCCCCGGCCCCGAGCACCTCTCGGGAGGAGATACCCCCAGGGCCCGGGCCCGAGCACCTCTGGCAGGTGCAGTGTCTGGCAAGTGCAGTGTCTGGCAGGTGCAGCGTCCAGCAGGTTCAGTGTATTGCAGGTGCAGTGTCCGGTAGGTGCAGTGTCCGGCAGGTGCAGTGTCCGGCAGGTGCAGTATCTGGCATGGGCAGTATTGGTGGGGTGCAGTGCCTGGTAGGTGCAGTGTCCTGTAGGTTCAGTGTCTGGTAAGTGCAGTGTCTAGAAGGTTCAGTGTCTAGAAGGTTCAGTGTCTAGAAGGTGCAGTGTTCGGCAGGTGCAGTGTCCAGCAGGTGCTGTGTCCAGCAGGTGCTGTGTCCGGCAGGTGCTGTGTCCGGCAGGTGCTGTGTCCGGCAGGTGCTGTGTCCGGCAGATTTAGTGTCTGGTAGGTTTAATGTCTGGTAGGTGCAATGACCTGTAGATTCACTGTTCGGTAGGTGCAGTGTCCGGCAGGTGCAGTGTCCGGCAGGTGCAGTGTCCGGCAGGTGCAGTGTCCGGCAGGTGCAGTGTCTGGCAGGTACAGTGTCCAGCAGGTGCAGTGTCCAGCAGGTGCAGTGTCTGGCAGGTGTAGTGTCCGGCAGGTGTAGTGTCCGGCAGGTGCAATGTCCTGCTGGTGCAGTGTCCTGTAGGTTCAGCGTCCGGTAAGTATAGTGTCGAGAAGGTGATGTGTCAGGTAGGTTCAGTGTCCAGCAGGTGCAGTGTCCAGCAGGTGCAGTGTCCAGCAGGTGCAGTGTCCAGCAGGTGCAGTGTCCAGCAGGTGCAGTGTCCAGCAGGTGCAGTGTCCAGCAGGTGCAGTGTCCGGCAGGTGTCGTGTCTGGCAGGTGTCGTGTCTGGCAGGTGCAGTGTCTGGCAGGTGCAGTGTCTGGCAGGTGCAGTGTCTGGCAGGTGCAGTGTCCGGCAGGTGCAGTGTCCGGCTGGTGCAGTGTCCGGCTGGTGCAGTGTCCGGCTGGTGCAGTGTCCGGCTGGTGCAGTGTCTGGTAGGTGCAGCATCTGGCAGTTTTTGTGTCTGGTAGGTGCAGTGTCGTGTAGGTTCAGCGTCCGGTAAGTATAGTGTCCGGCAGGTGCAGTGTCCGGCAGGTGCAGTGTCCAGCAGATTCAGTGTATTGCAGGTGCAATGTCTGGCAGGTGCAGTGTCTGGCAGGTGCAGTGTCTGGCAGGTGCAGTGTCTGGCAGGTGCAGTGTCTGGCAGGTGCAGTGTCTGGCAGGTGCAGTGTCTGGCAGGTGCTGTGTCTGGCAGGTGCTGTGGTCGGCAGGTGTAGCAGGTGCAGTGTCTGATAGGTTTATTGTCCGGTAGGTTTTGTGTCTGGTACGTGCAGTGTTCAGGTAAATTTGCAGCACTGAGCCAGTAGGTGCAGTGTCCGGTAGAAGCAGTGTCTAGTAGGTTCAGTGTCCAGTAGGCTTAATGTCTGGTAGGTACAGTGTCCAGCAGGTGCAGTATCTTGTGCGTGCAGTGTCTGGTAGGTGCATTGTTCAGCAGGTGCAGTATCCGGCAGGTGCAGTGTCTGGCATGGGCAGAATCGGTGGTGTATAGTGCCTGGTAGGTGCAGTGTCCTGTAGGTTCAGTGTCTGGTAAGTGCAGTGTCTAGAAGGTGCAGTATCTAGAAGGTGCAGTTTTCGGCAGGTGCAGTGTCCAGCAGAGGCTGTGTCTGGTAGGTTTAGTGTCTGGTAGGTTTAGTGTCTGGTAGGTGCAATGTCATGTAGATTCAGTGTTTGGTAAGTGCAGTGTCCGGCAGGTGCAGTGTCCGGCAGGTGCAGTGTCTGGCAGGTGCAGTGTCTGGCAGATACAGTGTCCGGCAGGTGCAGTGTCCGGCAGGTTCAGTGTCCGGCAGGTTCAGTGTCAGGCAGGTTCAGTGTCAGGCAGGTTCAGTGTCCGGCAGGTTCAGTGTCCGGCAGGTGCAGTGTCCGGCAGGTGCAGTGTCCGGCAGGTGCAGTGTCCGGCAGGTGCAGTGTCCAGCTGGTGCAGTGTCTGGTAGGTGCAGCTTCTGGCAGTTTTTGTGTCTGGTAGGTGCAGTGTCCTGTAGGTTCAGCGTCCGGTAAGTATAGTGTCCAGAAGGTGAGGTGTCCGGCAGGTGCAGGTTCCAGCAGGTGAAGTGTCCGGCAGGTGCAGTGTCCAGCAGGTGTCGTGTCTGGCAGGTGTCGTGTCTGGCAGGTGCAGTGTCTGGCAGGTGCAGTGTCTGGCAGGTGCAGTGTCTGGCAGGTGCAGTGTCTGGCAGGTGCAGTGTCTGGCAGGTGCAGTGTCTGGCAGGTGCAGTGTCTGGCAGGAACAGTGTCTGGCAGGTACAGTGTCTGGCAGGTACAGTGTCTGGCAGGTGTAGTGTCCGGTAGGTGTAGTGTCCGGCAGGTGTAGTGTCCGGCAGGTGCAGTGTCCGGCAGGTGTAGTGTCCAGCTGGTGCAGTGTCTGGTGGGTGCAGCGTCTGGCAGTTTTTGTGTCTGGTAGGTGCAGTGTCCTGTAGGTTCAGCGTCCGGTAAGTATAGTGTCCAGAAGGTGAGGTGTCCGGCAGGTGCAGTGTCCGGCAGGTGCAGTGTCTGGCAGGTGCAGTGTCTGGCAGGTGCAGTGTCCGGCAGGTGCAGGTGCAGTGTCTGGCAGGTGCAGTGTCCGGCAGGTGCAGGTGCAGTGTCTGGCAGGTGCAGTGTCTGGCAGGTGCAGTGTCCGGCAGGTGCAGTGTCCGGCAGGTGCAGTGTCTGGCAGGTGCAGTGTCTGGCAGGTGCAGTGTCTGGCAGGTGCAGTGTCTGGCAGGTGCAGTGTCTGGCAGGTGCAGTGTTCAGCAGGTGCAGTGTCTGGCAGGTGCAGTGTCTGGCAGGTGCAGTGTCTGGCAGGTGCAGTGTCCGGCAGGTGTAATGTCCGGCAGGTGTAATGTCCGGCAGGTGCAGTGTCTGGCAGGTGCAGTGTCTGGCAGGTGCAGTGTCTGGCAGGTGCAGTGTCTGGCAGGTGCAGTGTCTGGCAGGTGCAGTGTCCAGCAGGTGCAGTGTCCGGCAGGTGCAGTGTCTGGCAGGTGCAGTGTCTGGCAGGTGCAGTGTCTGGCAGGTGCAGTGTCTGGCAGGTGCAGTGTCTGGCAGGTGCAGTGTCTGGCAGGTGCAGTGTCTGGCAGGTGCAGTGTCTGGCAGGTGCAGTGTCTGGCAGGTGCAGTGTCTGGCAGGTGCAGTGTCTGGCAGGTGTAATGTCCGGCAGGTGCAGTGTCTGGCAGGTGCAGTGTCCGGCAGGTGCAGTGTCCAGCTGGTGCAGTGTCTGGTAGGTGCAGCTTCTGGCAGTTTTTGTGTCTGGTAGGTGCAGTGTCCTGTAGGTTCAGCGTCCGGTAAGTATAGTGTCCAGAAGGTGAGGTGTCCGGCAGGTGCAGGTTCCAGCAGGTGAAGTGTCCGGCAGGTGCAGTGTCCAGCAGGTGTCGTGTCTGGCAGGTGTCGTGTCTGGCAGGTGCAGTGTCTGGCAGGTGCAGTGTCTGGCAGGTGCAGTGTCTGGCAGGTGCAGTGTCTGGCAGGTGCAGTGTCTGGCAGGTGCAGTGTCTGGCAGGTGCAGTGTCTGGCAGGTGCAGTGTCTGGCAGGTGCAGTGTCTGGCAGGTGCAGTGTCTGGCAGGTACAGTGTCTGACAGGTACAGTGTCTGGCAGGTGTAGTGTCCGGTAGGTGTAGTGTCCGGCAGGTGTAGTGTCCGGCAGGTGCAGTGTCCGGCAGGTGTAGTGTCCAGCTGGTGCAGTGTCTGGTGGGTGCAGCGTCTGGCAGTTTTTGTGTCTGGTAGGTGCAGTGTCCTGTAGGTTCAGCGTCCGGTAAGTATAGTGTCCAGAAGGTGAGGTGTCCGGCAGGTGCAGTGTCTGGCAGGTGCAGTGTCTGGCAGGTGCAGTGTCCGGCAGGTGCAGGTGCAGTGTCTGGCAGGTGCAGTGTCTGGCAGGTGCAGTGTCCGGCAGGTGCAGTGTCCGGCAGGTGCAGTGTCTGGCAGGTGCAGTGTCTGGCAGGTGCAGTGTCTGGCAGGTGCAGTGTCTGGCAGGTGCAGTGTCTGGCAGGTGCAGTGTTCAGCAGGTGCAGTGTCTGGCAGGTGCAGTGTCTGGCAGGTGCAGTGTCTGGCAGGTGCAGTGTCCGGCAGGTGTAATGTCCGGCAGGTGCAATGTCCAGCAGGTGCAATGTCTGGCAGGTGCAGTGTCTGGCAGGTGCAGTGTCTGGCAGGTGCAGTGTCTGGCAGGTGCAGTGTCTGGCAGGTGCAGTGTCTGGCAGGTGCAGTGTCTGGCAGGTGCAGTGTCTGGCAGGTGCAGTGTCTGGCAGGTGCAGTGTCTGGCAGGTGCAGTGTCTGGCAGGTGCAGTGTCTGGCAGGTGCAGTGTCTGGCAGGTGCAGTGTCTGGCAGGTGCAGTGTCTGGCAGGTGCAGTGTCTGGCAGGTGTAATGTCCGGCAGGTGCAGTGTCCGGCAGGTGCAGTGTCTGGCAGGTGCAGTGTCTGGCAGGTGCAGTGTCTGGCAGGTGCAGTGTCTGGCAGGTGCAGTGTCTGGCAGGTGCAGTGTCTGGCAGGTGCAGTGTCTGGCAGGTGCAGTGTCTGGCAGGTGCAGTGTCTGGCAGGTGCAGTGTCTGGCAGGTGCAGTGTCTGGCAGGTGTAATGTCTGGCAGGTGTAATGTCCGGCAGGTGCAGTGTCTGGCAGGTGTTGTGTTCGGCAGGTGTAGTGTCTGGTACGTGCTGTGTCTGGCAGGTGTAATGTCCGGCAGGTGCAATGTCTGGCAGGTGCAGTGTCTGGCAGGTGCAGTGTCTGGCAGGTGCAGTGTCTGGCAGGTGCTGTGTCTGGCAGGTGTTGTGTTCGGCAGGTGTAGTGTCTGGTACGTGCTGTGTCTGGCAGGTGTAATGTCCGGCAGGTGCAATGTCTGGCAGGTGCAGTGTCTGGCAGGTGCAGTGTCTGGCAGGTGCAGTGTCTGGCAGGTGCAGTGTCTGGCAGGTGCAGTGTCTGGCAGGTGCAGTGTCTGGCAGGTGCAGTGTCTGGCAGGTGTAATGTCCGGCAGGTGCAATGTCCGGCAGGTGCAGTGTCTGGCAGGTGCTGTGTCTGGCAGGTGTTGTGTTCGGCAGGTGTAGTGTCTGGTACGTGCAGTGTTCAGGTAAATTGATAGCACTGAGCCAGTAGGTGCAGTGTCCGGTAGAAGCAGTGTCCAGTGGGTTCAATGTCAAGTAGGCTTAATGTCTGGTAGGTACAGTGTCCAGCAGGTGCAGTATCTAGTGTGTGCAGTGTCTGGTAGGTGCATTGTTCATCAGGTGCAGTATCCGGCAGGTGCAGTGTCTGGTATGGGCAGTATTGGTAGGTGCCGTGCCTGGTAGGTGCAGTGTCCTGTGGGTTCAGTGTCTGGAAAGTGCAGTGTCTAGAAGGTGCAGTGTCTAGAAGGTGCAGTGTCTAGAAGGTGCAGTGTCCGGCGGGTGCAGTGTCCAGCAGGTGCAGTGTCCGGCAGATTTAGTGTCTGGTAGGTTTAGTGTCTGATAGGTTTAGTGTCTGGTAGGGCCAATGTCCTGTAGATTCAGTGTTTGGTAAGTGCAGTGTCCAGCAGGTGCAGTGTCCGGCAGGTGCAGTGTCTGGCAGGTACAGTGTCTGGCAGGTACAGTGTCCGGCAGGTTCAGTGTCTGGCAGGTGCAGTGTCCGGCAGGTGCAGTGTCCGGCAGGTGCAGTGTCCGGCAGGTGCAGTGTCCGGCAGGTGCAGTGTCCGGCAGGTGCAGTGTCCGGCAGGTGCAGTGTCCGGCAGGTGCAGTGTCTGGCAGGTACAGTGTCTGGCAGGTTCAGTGTCTGGCAGGTACAGTGTCTGGCAGGTCAGTGTCCGGCAGGTGCAGTGTCTGGCAGGTACAGTGTCCGGCAGGTGCAGTGTCTGGCAAGTACAGTGTCCGGCAGGTGCAGTGTCCGGCAGGTGCAGTGTCCGGCAGGTGCAGTGTCCAGCTGATGCAGTGTCTGGTAGGTTCAGCGACTGGCAGTTTTTGTGTCTGGTAGGTGCAGTGTCCTGTAGGTTCAGCGTCCGGCAGGTACACTGTTTGGCAGGTACAGTGTTTGGCAGGTACAGTGTTTGGCAGGTACAGTGTCCGGCAGGTAGAGTGTTTAGCAGGTACAGTGTCCGGCAGGAATAATGTCTGGTAGGTGTAAAGTCTGGTAGGTTGCATGTGCACACTCAGTAACAAAGCAATGTATGTTTCTAGAAAGCCATGTATGCAATTATATATCAAGTGAGATAACTAGTCTTCACTCACACATAGCTCAGAAGAATGGCATATATACAGTAAAACAGGAAGTTTGGTACTGACAGAAGGAGATAACCAATGAGTCAGAGATATAGTGACAACTGTTATTGTATCTAACAGCAATGAAGGTACTTTCACAGGCAGTCAGGCAGCATTCAGGCACTCATGGAATCACGCAGCCACGAGTCAGGCAGCATTCAGGCACTCGTGGAATCACCCAGCCACGAGTCAGGCAGCATTCAGGCACTCGTGGAATCACCCAGCCACTAGTCAGGCAGCATTCAGGCACTCGTGGAATCACCCAGCCACGAGTCAGGCAGCATTCAGGCACTCGTGGAATCACCCAGCCACTAGTCAGGCAGCATTCAGGCACTCGTGGAATCACCCAGCCACTAGTCAGGCAGCATTCAGGCACTCCTGGAATCACCCAGCCACTAGTCAGGCAGCATTCGGGCACTCGTGGAATCACCCAGCCACTAGTCAGGCAGCATTCAGGCACTCCTGGAATCACCCAGCCACTAGTCAGGCAGCATTCAGGCACTCGTGGAATCACCCAGCCACGAGTCAGGCAGCATTCAGGCACTCGTGGAATCACCCAGCCACTAGTCAGGCAGCATTCAGGCACTCGTGGAATCACCCAGCCACTAGTCAGGCAGTCAACCAATCAGTCATTCACTATCCATGGAGTTATTCAATTACCTAGACACTACACAAGTACTCTTGCATTTGGACAGGCAGAAATTATGTAGTAATTAAACTATGCAGGCACTACCTATATATACATCTAATCACCGAGGTACTAACTATTTACTCATGCAATTAACAAGGTTGTAACTATGCAATCATTATAACATTTGTTCAGAACCTATGTTACTATGCCACTTACAACCCATGCAGTCATTGAAATACTGAGGCACATGCGTACACTGATGGTTCTTATGCAGCGCCTCTGGTTCTTATATAGCTCCTCTGGTTCTTATCTAGCGCCTCTGGTTCTTATCTAGTGCCTCAGGTTCTTATGTAGCTCCTCTGGTTCTTATCTAGCGCCTTTGGTTCTTATCTAGCACCTCTGGTTCTTATGTAGCTCCTCTGGTTCTTATCTAGCTCCTCGGTTTCCTATCTAGCCCACTGGTTCTTATGTTAAGTTATGTTATGTTATGTTATTATAAGCTTGTAGAGCGCTATATCACCCAGGGGTATCTAAGCGCTATCAGCGGATACACAACATCAGTGGGTGCAAAAGCAGATCACAGAGGTCCCCACGCCTCCGCAAAAAGCACTGTCTTCAGCTTTTTCCTGAACAGCAATAGGTTTGTTTCCTTCCTGAGTTCAGTCGGAAGAAGGTTCCATGCCAGGGGACAGTGCTAGAGAAGGCTCTGCCGCCCTTGGATGTGAGGTTGTACTGAGGGCAAAGTAGGTTACATGCCTCAGCCGACCGGAGAGACCTAGTAGGTAGATACCTAGGGAGCCGATCTTTGATATATTTAGGGGCTGAGCCGTAGACAGCTTTGTGTGCAATGCAGAGACTTTTAAATTTAGTTATTTGGGCAATGGGCAGCCAATGTAAGCTGCGGAGTAGGGGCGTAGCACGAGTATGCCTAGGTTTTTTAAAAATAAGCCTCGCCGCATCATTCATTACGACCTGTAGTCAGGCCAGAAGGTTGTTTGGGAGGCCATAGTAAAGGGAATTACCATAGTCCAGCCGTGCCAGAATTAAGGCGGAGACCGCCAGCCTCATAGTGGAAAAGGATAGAAATGAGGAGTGTTTCCTCAGCTGGCGGATCAGACTCACACAGATGCCGACCACAGATGATACCTGCTGAGTCATAGATAGTCGGGCATCAATTTTGATGCCAAGACTTTTAACTGCTGGCGCTGGGGCTGGAAGTGGCCCCAATTCAAACGGCCAAAACTGGTCGCACCAAGGATTGGCGGCTGTAGTGATTGCCAGGACTTCCGTTTTGTCTGGATTTATTTTTAGGGAGTTATTCGACATCCAGCTGATTGTGAATTTGAGTATGTTCTGCATTCTCAAATGAGCCTGAGCAGTGTTGTCGATCCGAATCAGAATCTGTGTGTCGTCTGCGTAATTGTAGACTCTACAGTCCATCCTGTTCAGTGACGCGATCAGTGGCTGAAGGTGTATGTTAAAAAGTAGAGGTGACAGGGCCGAGCCTTGGGGCACGCCGCAGGTCAGTTTTGCTGGTTTGGATACAAGATCGGCGAGCTGCCCTCGTTGCGACCTGTCTTCAAGGAAGGATGTCAACCAGGCAAAGGCTGTACCCAGAATCCCCAGGTCCTGTATCCGCGATAGAAGTTGGCAATGATTGACGTTATCAAATGCTGCGGATAAGTCCAAGAGGATCAGGGCACAAGGTTTCTTATTATCCGCCTTGAGTCTCAGGTCATCCAGCACGGACAGCATCACCAGTTCCGTGCTATGGTGAGCTCTGAAACCCGCCTGGTTGGGCTCAAGGAGGTGGTTACTTTCCAGGAAGTGGGTGAGAGAATGTAGAACATGCTGCTCCAGGATCTTCGCAAGAAAGGGAAGCTGGGAAATTGGCCTAAAGTTCCTTAGGTTTTTTGGGTCCGCACCAGCCTTCTTAAGTAACGGAACCACCCTTGCCTCTTTAAAATTAGAGGGCACCCGTCCCTGCTCTATGGAGTGGTTTAGCAGCGTAAGGACGTTGTCCTCCAATCCAGGCCAGCCCAGCTTAAAAATCTGAGGTGGACAGGGGTCAGCTGGAGAGCCAGATTTCACCCGGTACAGTATAGTCGCTAGGCACTCCTTTGTTAGAGCTGGTAAAACTGATAATTTTTGCGAGGTGAGTCTGGTGGGGGGTGGGAGAGGTTCTGTAGAGCACGGGAGGATTGGAATCTGATTGATTTCTGAGGCCAATTTCTTAATTTTATTCATGAAGAAGTCTTGAAAGTCCTGACAATCTTTGGAATCAAAGGAAGGTTTTGGCTCTTTGATAGTACTTATGTAGCTCCTCTGGTTCTTATCTAGCTCCTCTGGTTCTTATGTAGGGCCTCTAGTTCTTATGCAGCTCCTCTGGTTCTTATATAGCTCCTCTGGTTCTCATCTAGCGCCTCTGGTTCTTATGTAGGGCCTCTGGTTCTTATGTAGGGCCTCTGGTTCTTATGTAGGGCCTCTGGTTCTTATGCAGCTCCTCTAGTTCTTATATAGCTCCTCTGGTTCTTATCTAGCGCCTCTGGTTCTTAACTAGCACCTCTGGTTCTTATCTAGCGCCTCTGGTTCTTGTGTAGCTCCTCTGGTTCTTATGTAGCTCCTCTGGTTCTTATCTAGTGCCTCTGGTTCCTAACTAGTGCCCCTGGTTCTTAACTAGCACCTCTGGTTCTTATCCAGCACCTTTGGTTCTTATCTAGCACCTCTGGTTCTTATGTAGCTCCTTTGGTTCTTATCTAGCTCCTCAGGTTCTTATCTAGCGGCTCTGGTTCTTATATAGCTCCTTTGGTTCTTATGTAGCTCCTCAGGTTCTTATCTAGCTCCTCTGGTTCTTATCTAGCTCCTCTGGTTCTTATGTAGGGCCTCTGGTTCTTATGCAGCGCCTCTGGATCTTATATAGCTCCTCTGGTTCTTATCTAGCGCCTCTGGTTCTTATGTAGCTCCTCGGGTTCTTAATTAGCTCCTCAGGTTCTTATCTAGCTCCTCGGGTTCTTATCTAGCACTCTGGTTCCTATGTAGCTCCTCTGGTTCTTATCTAGCTCCTCTGGTTCTTATGTAGGTCCTCTGGTTCTTATGCAGCTCCTCTGGTTCTTATATAGCTCCTCTGGTTCTTATCTAGCGCCTCTGGTTCTTAACTAGCGCCTCTGGTTCTTATCTAGCGCCTCTGGTTCTTATGTAGCTCCTCTGGTACTTATGTAGCTCCTCTGGTTCTTATCTAGCGCCTCTGGTTCTTAACTAGTGCCTCTGGTTCCTAACTAGCACCTCTGATTCTTATCCAGCGCCTTTGGTTCTTATCTAGCACCTCTGGTTCTTATGTAGCTCCTCGGGTTCTTATATAGCTCCTCTGGTTCTTATCTAGCGCCTCTGGTTCTTAATTAGCGCCTCTGGTTCTTATGTAGCTCCTCTGGTTCTTATGTAGCGCCTCTGGTTCTTAACTAGCGCCTCTGGTTCTTAACTAGCGCCTCTGGTTCTTATCTAGCGCCTCTGGTTCTTATGTAGCTCCTCTGGTACTTATGTAGCTCCTCTGGTTCTTATCTAGCGTCTCTGGTTCTTAACTACTGCCTCTGGTTCCTAACTAGCACCTCTGATTCTTATTCAGCACCTTTGGTTCTTAAGTAGCTCCTCTGGTTCTTATCTAGCGCCTCTCGTTCTTATGTAGCGCCTCTGGTTCTTATCTAGCTCCTCTGGTTCTTATCCAGCGCCTTTGGTTCTTATCTAGCACCTCTGGTTCTTATCTAGCGCCTCTGGTTCTTATGTAGCTCCTCGGGTTCTTATCTAGCTCCTCTGGTTCTTATCTAGCGCCTCTGGTTCTTAAGTAGCTCCTCTGGTTCTTATCTAGCTCCTCTGGTTCTTATCCAGCGCCTTTGGTTCTTATCTAGCACCTCTGGTTCTTATGTAGCTCCTCCGGTTCTTATGTAGCTCCTTTGGTTCTTATCTAGCTCCTTTGGTTCTTATCTAGCTCCTCTGGTTCTTATCCAGCGCCTTTGGTTCTTATCTAGCACCTCTGGTTCTTATCTAGCGCCTCTGGTTCTTATGTAGCTCCTCTGGTTCTTATCTAGCTCCTTTGGTTCTTATCTAACTCCCCTGGTTCTTAGCTAGCACCCCTGGTTCTTATCTAGCTCCTCTGGTTCTTATCTAGCGCTCTGGTTCTTATGTAGCTCCTCTGGTTCTTATCTAGCTCCTCTGGTTCTTATGTAGGGCCTCTGGTTCTTATGCAGCGCCTCTGGATCTTATATAGCTCCTCTGGTTCTTATCTAGCGCCTCTGGTTCTTATGTAGCTCCTCGGGTTCTTAATTAGCTCCTCAGGTTCTTATCTAGCTCCTCGGGTTCTTATCTAGCACTCTGGTTCCTATGTAGCTCCTCTGGTTCTTATCTAGCTCCTCTGGTTCTTATGTAGGGCCTCTGGTTCTTATGCAGCTCTTCTGGTTCTTATATAGCTCCTCTGGTTCTTATATAGCTCCTCTGGTTCTTATCTAGCGCCTCTGGTTCTTAACTAGCGCCTCTGGTTCTTATCTAGCGCCTCTGGTTCTTATATAGCTCCTCTGGTACTTATGTAGCTCCTCTTGTTCTTATCTAGCGCCTCTGGTTCTTAACTAGCACCTCTGATTCTTATCCAGCACCTTTGGTTCTTATCTAGCACCTCTGGTTCTTTTGTAGCTCCTCGGGTTCTTATATAGCTCCTCTGGTTCTTATCTAGCGCCTCTGGTTCTTAATTAGTGCCTCTGGTTCTTATGTAGCTCCTCTGGTTCTTATATAGCTCCTCTGGTTCTTATCTAGCGCCTCTGGTTCTTAACTAGCGCCTCTGGTTCTTATCTAGCGCCTCTGGTTCTTATGTAGCTCCTCTGGTACTTATGTAGCTCCTCTGGTTCTTATCTAGCACCTCTGATTCTTATCCAGCACCTTTGGTTCTTAAGTAGCTCCTCTAGTTCTTATCTAGCGCCTCTCGTTCTTATGTAGCTCCTCGGGTTCTTATCTAGCTCCTCTGGTTCTTATCTAGCTCCTCTGGTTCTTATCTAGCACCTCTGGTTCTTATCCAGCGCCTTTGGTTCTTATCTAGCACCTCTGGTTCTTATCTAGCGCCTCTGGTTCTTATGTAGCTCCTCGGGTTCTTATCTAGCTCCTCTGGTTCTTATCTAGCGCCTCTGGTTGTTAAGTAGCTCCTCTGGTTCCTATCTAGCGCCTCTGGTTCTTATCTAGCTCCTCTGGTTCTTATCCAGCGCCTTTGGTTCTTATCTAGCACCTCTGGTTCTTATGTAGCTCCTCCGGTTCTTATCTAGCTCCTTTGGTTCTTATCTAGCTCCTTTGGTTCTTATCTAGCTCCTCTGGTTCTTATCCAGCGCCTTTGGTTCTTATCTAGCACCTCTGGTTTTTATCTAGCGCCTCTGGTTCTTATGTAGCTCCTCTGGTTCTTATCCAGCGCCTTTAGTTCTTATCTAGCACCTCTGGTTCTTATCTAGCGCCTCTGGTTCTTATGTAGCTCCTCGGGTTCTTATCTAGCTCCTCTGGTTCTTATCTAGCGCCTCTGGTTCTTAAGTAGCTCCTCTGGTTCTTATCCAGCGCCTTTAGTTCTTATCTAGCACCTCTGGTTCTTATCTAGCGCCTCTGGTTCTTATGTAGCTCCTCGGGTTCTTATCTAGCTCCTCTGGTTCTTATCTAGCGCCTCTGGTTCTTAAGTAGCTCCTCTGGTTCTTATCTAGCGCCTCTGGTTCTTATCTAGCTCCTCTGGTTCTTATCCAGCGCCTTTGGTTCTTATCTAGCACCTCTGGTTCTTATGTAGCTCCTCCGGGTTTTATCTAGCTCCTTTGGTTCTTATCTAGCTCCTTTGGTTCTTATCTAGCTCCTCTGGTTCTTATCCAGCGCCTTTGGTTCTTATCTAGCACCTCTGGTTTTTATCTAGCGCCTCTGGTTCTTATGTAGCTCCTCTGGTTCTTATTTAGCTCCTCTGGTTCTTATCTAGCTCCTTTGGTTCTTATCTAGCGCCTCTCGTTCTTAACTAGTGCCTCTGGTTCTTAACTAGCACCTCTGATTCTTATCCAGCGCCTTTGGTTCTTATGTAGCTCTTCAGGTTCTTATCTAGCTCCTTTGGTTCTTATCTAGCGCTCTGGCTCTTATCCAGCGCCTCTGGTTCTTATCTAGCTCCTCAGGTTCTTATCTAGCTCCTTGGATTCTTATCTAGCTCCTCTGGTTCTTATCTACCTCCTTTGGTTCTTATCTAGCGCTCTGGTTCTTATCCAGCGCCTCTGGTTCTTATCTAGCTCCTCAGGTTCTTATCTAGCGCCTCTTGTTCTTATGTAGCTCCTCTGGTTCTTATCTAGCGCCTCTGGTTCTTAACTAGCGCCTCTGGTTCTTATCTAGCGCCTCTGGTTCTTATGTAGCTCCTCTGGTTCTTATCTAGCGCTCTGGTTCTTATGTAGCTCCTCTGGTTCTTATCTAGCGCCTGTGGTTCTTATGTAGCTCCTCTGGTTCTTATATAGCTCCTCTGGTTCTTATCTAGCGCCTCTGGTTCTTAACTAGCACCTCTGGTTCTTATCTAGCGCCTCTGGTTCTTGTGTAGCTCCTCTGGTTCTTATGTAGCTCCTCTGGTTCTTATCTAGTGCCTCTGGTTCCTAACTAGTGCCCCTGGTTCTTAACTAGCACCTCTGGTTCTTATCCAGCACCTTTGGTTCTTATCTAGCACCTCTGGTTCTTATGTAGCTCCTCGGGTTCTTATCTAGCTCCTCAGGTTCTTATCTAGCGGCTCTGGTTCTTATATAGCTCCTTTGGTTCTTATGTAGCTCCTCAGGTTCTTATCTAGCTCCTCTGGTTCTTATCTAGCGCTCTGGATCTTATGTAGCTCCTCTGGATCTTATATAGCTCCTCTGGTTCT
The DNA here is from genome assembly GCF_964263255.1 of Lissotriton vulgaris. Classification (NCBI taxonomy): domain Eukaryota; kingdom Metazoa; phylum Chordata; class Amphibia; order Caudata; family Salamandridae; genus Lissotriton; species Lissotriton vulgaris. Next base: position 35,579,364 of record NC_141693.1, on the reverse strand, counting down.
TATCTAGCGCCTCTGGTTCTTATGTAGCTCCTCGGGTTCTTAATTAGCTCCTCAGGTTCTTATCTAGCTCCTCGGGTTCTTATCTAGCACTCTGGTTCCTATGTAGCTCCTCTGGTTCTTATCTAGCTCCTCTGGTTCTTATGTAGGGCCTCTGGTTCTTATGCAGCTCCTCTGGTTCTTATATAGCTCCTCTGGTTCTTATCTAGCGCCTCTGGTTCTTAACTAGCGCCTCTGGTTCTTATCTAGCGCCTCTGGTTCTTATGTAGCTCCTCTGGTACTTATGTAGCTCCTCTGGTTCTTATCTAGCACCTCTGGTTCTTAACTAGTGCCTCTGGTTCCTAACTAGCACCTCTGATTCTTATCTAGCACCTCTGGTTCTTATGTAGCTCCTCGGGTTCTTATATAGCTCCTCTGGTTCTTATCTAGCGCCTCTGGTTCTTATCTAGCGCCTCTGGTTCTTAATTAGCGCCTCTGGTTCTTATGTAGCTCCTCTGGTTCTTATATAGCTCCTCTGGTTCTTATCTAGCGCCTCTGGTTCTTAACTAGCGCCTCTGGTTCTTATCTAGCGCCTCTGGTTCTTATGTAGCTCCTCTGGTACTTATGTAGCTCCTCTGGTTCTTATCTAGCGTCTCTGGTTCTTAACTACTGCCTCTGGTTCCTAACTAGCACCTCTGATTCTTATTCAGCACCTTTGGTTCTTAAGTAGCTCCTCTGGTTCTTATCTAGCGCCTCTCGTTCTTATGTAGCGCCTCTGGTTCTTATCTAGCTCCTCTGGTTCTTATCCAGCGCCTTTGGTTCTTATCTAGCACCTCTGGTTCTTATCTAGCGCCTCTGGTTCTTATGTAGCTCCTCGGGTTCTTATCTAGCTCCTCTGGTTCTTATCTAGCGCCTCTGGTTCTTAAGTAGCTCCTCTGGTTCTTATCTAGCGCCTCTCGTTCTTATGTAGCGCCTCTGGTTCTTATCTAGCTCCTCTGGTTCTTATCCAGCGCCTTTGGTTCTTATCTAGCACCTCTGGTTCTTATCTAGCGCCTCTGGTTCTTATGTAGCTCCTCGGGTTCTTATCTAGCTCCTCTGGTTCTTATCTAGCGCCTCTGGTTCTTAAGTAGCTCCTCTGGTTCTTATCTAGCTCCTCTGGTTCTTATCCAGCGCCTTTGGTTCTTATCTAGCACCTCTGGTTCTTATGTAGCTCCTCCGGTTCTTATGTAGCTCCTTTGGTTCTTATCTAGCTCCTTTGGTTCTTATCTAGCTCCTCTGGTTCTTATCCAGCGCCTTTGGTTCTTATCTAGCACCTCTGGTTCTTATCTAGCGCCTCTGGTTCTTATGTAGCTCCTCTGGTTCTTATCTAGCTCCTTTGGTTCTTATCTAACTCCCCTGGTTCTTAGCTAGCACCCCTGGTTCTTATCTAGCTCCTCTGGTTCTTATCTAGCGCTCTGGTTCTTATGTAGCTCCTCTGGTTCTTATCTAGCTCCTCTGGTTCTTATGTAGGGCCTCTGGTTCTTATGCAGCGCCTCTGGATCTTATATAGCTCCTCTGGTTCTTATCTAGCGCCTCTGGTTCTTATGTAGCTCCTCGGGTTCTTAATTAGCTCCTCAGGTTCTTATCTAGCTCCTCGGGTTCTTATCTAGCACTCTGGTTCCTATGTAGCTCCTCTGGTTCTTATCTAGCTCCTCTGGTTCTTATGTAGGGCCTCTGGTTCTTATGCAGCTCTTCTGGTTCTTATATAGCTCCTCTGGTTCTTATATAGCTCCTCTGGTTCTTATCTAGCGCCTCTGGTTCTTAACTAGCGCCTCTGGTTCTTATCTAGCGCCTCTGGTTCTTATCTAGCGCCTCTGGTTCTTATGTAGCTCCTCTGGTACTTATGTAGCTCCTCTGGTTCTTATCTAGCGTCTCTGGTTCTTAACTACTGCCTCTTGTTCCTAACTAGCACCTCTGATTCTTATTCAGCACCTTTGGTTCTTAAGTAGCTCCTCTGGTTCTTATCTAGCGCCTCTCGTTCTTATGTAGCGCCTCTGGTTCTTATCTAGCTCCTCTGGTTCTTATCCAGCGCCTTTGGTTCTTATCTAGCACCTCTGGTTCTTATCTAGCACCTCTGGTTCTTATCTAGCGCCTCTGGTTCTTATGTAGCTCCTCGGGTTCTTATCTAGCTCCTCTGGTTCTTATCTAGCGCCTCTGGTTCTTAAGTAGCTCCTCTGGTTCTTATCTAGCTCCTCTGGTTCTTATCCAGCGCCTTTGGTTCTTATCTAGCACCTCTGGTTCTTATGTAGCTCCTCTGGTTCTTATGTAGCTCCTTTGGTTCTTATCTAGCTCCTTTGGTTCTTATCTAGCTCCTTTGGTTCTTATCTAGCTCCTCTGGTTCTTATCCAGCGCCTTTGGTTCTTATCTAGCACCTCTGGTTCTTATCTAGCGCCTCTGGTTCTTATGTAGCTCCTCTGGTTCTTATCTAGCTCCTTTGGTTCTTATCTAACTCCCCTGGTTCTTAGCTAGCACCCCTGGTTCTTATCTAGCTCCTCTGGTTCTTATCTAGCGCTCTGGTTCTTATGTAGCTCCTCTGGTTCTTATCTAGCTCCTCTGGTTCTTATGTAGGGCCTCTGGTTCTTATGCAGCGCCTCTGGATCTTATATAGCTCCTCTGGTTCTTATCTAGCGCCTCTGGTTCTTATGTAGCTCCTCGGGTTCTTAATTAGCTCCTCAGGTTCTTATCTAGCTCCTCGGGTTCTTATCTAGCACTCTGGTTCCTATGTAGCTCCTCTGGTTCTTATCTAGCTCCTCTGGTTCTTATATAGGGCCTCTGGTTCTTATGCAGCTCTTCTGGTTCTTATATAGCTCCTCTGGTTCTTATCTAGCGCCTCTGGTTCTTAACTAGCGCCTCTGGTTCTTATCTAGCGCCTCTGGTTCTTATATAGCTCCTCTGGTACTTATGTAGCTCCTCTGGTTCTTATCTAGCGCCTCTGGTTCTTAACTAGTGCCTCTGGTTCCTAACTAGCACCTCTGATTCTTATCCAGCGCCTTTGGTTCTTATCTAGCACCTCTGGTTCTTATGTAGCTCCTCGGGTTCTTATATAGCTCCTCTGGTTCTTATCTAGCGCCTCTGGTTCTTAATTAGTGCCTCTGGTTCTTATGTAGCTCCTCTGGTTCTTATATAGCTCCTCTGGTTCTTATCTAGCGCCTCTGGTTCTTAATTAGTGCCTCTGGTTCTTATGTAGCTCCTCTCGTTCTTATATAGCTCCTCTGGTTCTTATCTAGCGCCTCTGGTTCTTAACTAGCGCCTCTGGTTCTTATCTAGCGCCTCTGGTTCTTATGTAGCTCCTCTGGTACTTATGTAGCTCCTCTGGTTCTTATCTAGCACCTCTGATTCTTATCCAGCACCTTTGGTTCTTAAGTAGCTCCTCTAGTTCTTATCTAGCGCCTCTCGTTCTTATGTAGCTCCTCGGGTTCTTATCTAGCTCCTCTGGTTCTTATCTAGCTCCTCTGGTTCTTATCTAGCACCTCTGGTTCTTATCCAGCGCCTTTGGTTCTTATCTAGCACCTCTGGTTCTTATCTAGCGCCTCTGGTTCTTATGTAGCTCCTCGGGTTCTTATCTAGCTCCTCTGGTTCTTATCTAGCGCCTCTGGTTGTTAAGTAGCTCCTCTGGTTCCTATCTAGCGCCTCTGGTTCTTATCTAGCTCCTCTGGTTCTTATCCAGCGCCTTTGGTTCTTATCTAGCACCTCTGGTTCTTATGTAGCTCCTCCGGTTCTTATCTAGCTCCTTTGGTTCTTATCTAGCTCCTTTGGTTCTTATCTAGCTCCTCTGGTTCTTATCCAGCGCCTTTGGTTCTTATCTAGCACCTCTGGTTTTTATCTAGCGCCTCTGGTTCTTATGTAGCTCCTCTGGTTCATATCCAGCGCCTTTAGTTCTTATCTAGCACCTCTGGTTCTTATCTAGCGCCTCTGGTTCTTATGTAGCTCCTCGGGTTCTTATCTAGCTCCTCTGGTTCTTATCTAGCGCCTCTGGTTCTTAAGTAGCTCCTCTGGTTCTTATCTAGCGCCTCTGGTTCTTATCTAGCTCCTCTGGTTCTTATCCAGTGCCTTTGGTTCTTATCTAGCACCTCTGGTTCTTATGTAGCTCCTCCGGGTTTTATCTAGCTCCTTTGGTTCTTATCTAGCTCCTTTGGTTCTTATCTAGCTCCTCTGGTTCTTATCCAGCGCCTTTGGTTCTTATCTAGCACCTCTGGTTTTTATCTAGCGCCTCTGGTTCTTAACTAGCGCCTCTGGTTCTTATCTAGCGCCTCTGGTTCTTATGTAGCTCCTCTGGTACTTATGTAGCTCCTCTGGTTCTTATCTAGCACCTCTGATTCTTATCCAGCACCTTTGGTTCTTAAGTAGCTCCTCTAGTTCTTATCTAGCGCCTCTCGTTCTTATGTAGCTCCTCGGGTTCTTATCTAGCTCCTCTGGTTCTTATCTAGCTCCTCTGGTTCTTATCTAGCACCTCTGGTTCTTATCCAGCGCCTTTGGTTCTTATCTAGCACCTCTGGTTCTTATCTAGCGCCTCTGGTTCTTATGTAGCTCCTCGGGTTCTTATCTAGCTCCTCTGGTTCTTATCTAGCGCCTCTGGTTGTTAAGTAGCTCCTCTGGTTCCTATCTAGCGCCTCTGGTTCTTATCTAGCTCCTCTGGTTCTTATCCAGCGCCTTTGGTTCTTATCTAGCACCTCTGGTTCTTATGTAGCTCCTCCGGTTCTTATCTAGCTCCTTTGGTTCTTATCTAGCTCCTTTGGTTCTTATCTAGCTCCTCTGGTTCTTATCCAGCGCCTTTGGTTCTTATCTAGCACCTCTGGTTCTTATCTAGCGCCTCTGGTTCTTATGTAGCTCCTCTTGTTCTTATCTAGCTCCTTTGGTTCTTATCTAACTCCCCTGGTTCTTAGCTAGCACCCCTGGTTCTTATCTAGCTCCTCTGGTTCTTATCTAGCGCTCTGGTTCTTATGTAGCTCCTCTGGTTCTTATCTAGCTCCTCTGGTTCTTATGTAGGGCCTCTGGTTCTTATGCAGCGCCTCTGGATCTTATATAGCTCCTCTGGTTCTTATCTAGCGCCTCTGGTTCTTATGTAGCTCCTCGGGTTCTTAATTAGCTCCTCAGGTTCTTATCTAGCTCCTCGGGTTCTTATCTAGCACTCTGGTTCCTATGTAGCTCCTCTGGTTCTTATCTAGCTCCTCTGGTTCTTATGTAGGGCCTCTGGTTCTTATGCAGCTCTTCTGGTTCTTATATAGCTCCTCTGGTTCTTATATAGCTCCTCTGGTTCTTATCTAGCGCCTCTGGTTCTTAACTAGCGCCTCTGGTTCTTATCTAGCGCCTCTGGTTCTTATCTAGCGCCTCTGGTTCTTATGTAGCTCCTCTGGTACTTATGTAGCTCCTCTGGTTCTTATCTAGCGTCTCTGGTTCTTAACTACTGCCTCTTGTTCCTAACTAGCACCTCTGATTCTTATTCAGCACCTTTGGTTCTTAAGTAGCTCCTCTGGTTCTTATCTAGCGCCTCTCGTTCTTATGTAGCGCCTCTGGTTCTTATCTAGCTCCTCTGGTTCTTATCCAGCGCCTTTGGTTCTTATCTAGCACCTCTGGTTCTTATCTAGCGCCTCTGGTTCTTATGTAGCTCCTCGGGTTCTTATCTAGCTCCTCTGGTTCTTATCTAGCGCCTCTGGTTCTTAAGTAGCTCCTCTGGTTCTTATCTAGCTCCTCTGGTTCTTATCTAGCGCCTCTGGTTCTTATGTAGCTCCTCGGGTTCTTATCTAGCTCCTCTGGTTCTTATCTAGCGCCTCTGGTTCTTAAGTAGCTCCTCGGGTTCTTATCTAGCTCCTCTGGTTCTTATCTAGCGCCTCTGGTTGTTAAGTAGCTCCTCTGGTTCCTATCTAGCGCCTCTGGTTCTTATCTAGCTCCTCTGGTTCTTATCCAGCGCCTTTGGTTCTTATCTAGCACCTCTGGTTCTTATGTAGCTCCTCCGGTTCTTATCTAGCTCCTTTGGTTCTTATCTAGCTCCTTTGGTTCTTATCTAGCTCCTCTGGTTCTTATCCAGCGCCTTTGGTTCTTATCTAGCACCTCTGGTTCTTATCTAGCGCCTCTGGTTCTTATGTAGCTCCTCTTGTTCTTATCTAGCTCCTTTGGTTCTTATCTAACTCCCCTGGTTCTTAGCTAGCACCCCTGGTTCTTATCTAGCTCCTCTGGTTCTTATCTAGCGCTCTGGTTCTTATGTAGCTCCTCTGGTTCTTATCTAGCTCCTCTGGTTCTTATGTAGGGCCTCTGGTTCTTATGCAGCGCCTCTGGATCTTATATAGCTCCTCTGGTTCTTATCTAGCGCCTCTGGTTCTTATGTAGCTCCTCGGGTTCTTAATTAGCTCCTCAGGTTCTTATCTAGCTCCTCGGGTTCTTATCTAGCACTCTGGTTCCTATGTAGCTCCTCTGGTTCTTATCTAGCTCCTCTGGTTCTTATGTAGGGCCTCTGGTTCTTATGCAGCTCTTCTGGTTCTTATATAGCTCCTCTGGTTCTTATATAGCTCCTCTGGTTCTTATCTAGCGCCTCTGGTTCTTAACTAGCGCCTCTGGTTCTTATCTAGCGCCTCTGGTTCTTATCTAGCGCCTCTGGTTCTTATGTAGCTCCTCTGGTACTTATGTAGCTCCTCTGGTTCTTATCTAGCGTCTCTGGTTCTTAACTACTGCCTCTTGTTCCTAACTAGCACCTCTGATTCTTATTCAGCACCTTTGGTTCTTAAGTAGCTCCTCTGGTTCTTATCTAGCGCCTCTCGTTCTTATGTAGCGCCTCTGGTTCTTATCTAGCTCCTCTGGTTCTTATCCAGCGCCTTTGGTTCTTATCTAGCACCTCTGGTTCTTATCTAGCGCCTCTGGTTCTTATGTAGCTCCTCGGGTTCTTATCTAGCTCCTCTGGTTCTTATCTAGCGCCTCTGGTTCTTAAGTAGCTCCTCTGGTTCTTATCTAGCTCCTCTGGTTCTTATCCAGCGCCTTTGGTTCTTATCTAGCACCTCTGGTTCTTATGTAGCTCCTCCGGTTCTTATGTAGCTCCTTTGGTTCTTATCTAGCTCCTTTGGTTCTTATCTAGCTCCTCTGGTTCTTATCCAGCGCCTTTGGTTCTTATCTAGCACCTCTGGTTCTTATCTAGCGCCTCTGGTTCTTATGTAGCTCCTCTGGTTCTTATCTAGCTCCTTTGGTTCTTATCTAACTCCCCTGGTTCTTAGCTAGCACCCCTGGTTCTTATCTAGCTCCTCTGGTTCTTATCTAGCGCTCTGGTTCTTATGTAGCTCCTCTGGTTCTTATCTAGCTCCTCTGGTTCTTATGTAGGGCCTCTGGTTCTTATGCAGCGCCTCTGGATCTTATATAGCTCCTCTGGTTCTTATCTAGCGCCTCTGGTTCTTATGTAGCTCCTCGGGTTCTTAATTAGCTCCTCAGGTTCTTATCTAGCTCCTCGGGTTCTTATCTAGCACTCTGGTTCCTATGTAGCTCCTCTGGTTCTTATCTAGCTCCTCTGGTTCTTATATAGGGCCTCTGGTTCTTATGCAGCTCTTCTGGTTCTTATATAGCTCCTCTGGTTCTTATCTAGCGCCTCTGGTTCTTAACTAGCGCCTCTGGTTCTTATCTAGCGCCTCTGGTTCTTATATAGCTCCTCTGGTACTTATGTAGCTCCTCTGGTTCTTATCTAGCGCCTCTGGTTCTTAACTAGTGCCTCTGGTTCCTAACTAGCACCTCTGATTCTTATCCAGCGCCTTTGGTTCTTATCTAGCACCTCTGGTTCTTATGTAGCTCCTCGGGTTCTTATATAGCTCCTCTGGTTCTTATCTAGCGCCTCTGGTTCTTAATTAGTGCCTCTGGTTCTTATGTAGCTCCTCTGGTTCTTATATAGCTCCTCTGGTTCTTATCTAGCGCCTCTGGTTCTTAACTAGCGCCTCTGGTTCTTATCTAGCGCCTCTGGTTCTTATGTAGCTCCTCTGGTACTTATGTAGCTCCTCTGGTTCTTATCTAGCACCTCTGATTCTTATCCAGCACCTTTGGTTCTTAAGTAGCTCCTCTAGTTCTTATCTAGCGCCTCTCGTTCTTATGTAGCTCCTCGGGTTCTTATCTAGCTCCTCTGGTTCTTATCTAGCTCCTCTGGTTCTTATCTAGCACCTCTGGTTCTTATCCAGCGCCTTTGGTTCTTATCTAGCACCTCTGGTTCTTATCTAGCGCCTCTGGTTCTTATGTAGCTCCTCGGGTTCTTATCTAGCTCCTCTGGTTCTTATCTAGCGCCTCTGGTTGTTAAGTAGCTCCTCTGGTTCCTATCTAGCGCCTCTGGTTCTTATCTAGCTCCTCTGGTTCTTATCCTGCGCCTTTGGTTCTTATCTAATACCTCTGGTTCTTATGTAGCTCCTCCGGTTCTTATCTAGCTCCTTTGGTTCTTATCTAGCTCCTTTGGTTCTTATCTAGCTCCTCTGGTTCTTATCCAGCGCCTTTGGTTCTTATCTAGCACCTCTGGTTTTTATCTAGCGCCTCTGGTTCTTATGTAGCTCCTCTGGTTCATATCCAGCGCCTTTAGTTCTTATCTAGCACCTCTGGTTCTTATCTAGCGCCTCTGGTTCTTATGTAGCTCCTCGGGTTCTTATCTAGCTCCTCTGGTTCTTATCTAGCGCCTCTGGTTCTTAAGTAGCTCCTCTGGTTCTTATCTAGCGCCTCTGGTTCTTATCTAGCTCCTCTGGTTCTTATCCAGCGCCTTTGGTTCTTATCCAGCGCCTTTGGTTCTTATCTAGCACCTCTGGTTCTTATGTAGCTCCTCCGGGTTTTATCTAGCTCCTTTGGTTCTTATCTAGCTCCTTTGGTTCTTATCTAGCTCCTCTGGTTCTTATCCAGCGCCTTTGGTTCTTATCTAGCACCTCTGGTTTTTATCTAGCGCCTCTGGTTCTTATGTAGCTCCTCTGGTTCTTATCTAGCTCCTCTGGTTCTTATCTAGCTCCTTTGGTTCTTATCTAGCGCCTCTCGTTCTTAACTAGTGCCTCTGGTTCTTAACTAGCACCTCTGATTCTTATCCAGCGCCTTTGGTTCTTATGTAGCTCTTCAGGTTCTTATCTAGCTCCTTTGGTTCTTATCTAGCGCTCTGGCTCTTATCCAGCGCCTCTGGTTCTTATCTAGCTCCTCAGGTTCTTATCTAGCTCCTTGGATTCTTATCTAGCTCCTCTGGTTCCTATCTACCTCCTTTGGTTCTTATCTAGCGCTCTGGTTCTTATCCAGCGCCTCTGGTTCTTATCTAGCTCCTCAGGTTCTTATCTAGCGCCTCTTGTTCTTATGTAGCTCCTCTGGTTCTTATCTAGCGCCTCTGGTTCTTAACTAGCGCCTCTGGTTCTTATCTAGCGCCTCTGGTTCTTATGTAGCTCCTCTGGTTCTCATCTAGCGCTCTGGTTCTTATGTAGCTCCTCTGGTTCTTATCTAGCGCCTGTGGTTCTTATGTAGCTCCTCTGGTTCTTATGTAGCTCCTCTGGTTCTTATCTAGTGCCTCTGGTTCTTATGTAGCTCCTCTGGTTTTTATCTAGCTCCTCTGGTTCTTATGTAGGGCCTCTGGTTCTTATGCAGCACCTCTGGTTCTCATCTAGCTCCTCTGGTTCTCATCTAGCGCCTCTGGTTCTTATGTAGTGCCGCGGGGTCTTACATAGCACCTCTGGTTGTTATATTATTTCTCGGGGTCCTATCTAGCTCCTCTAATTCTTATCTAGCGCCTCTGGTTCTTATGTAGCTCCTCTGGTTCTTATCTAGCTCCTCTGGTTCTTATGTAGGGCCTCTGGTTCTTATGCAGCTCCTCTGGTTCTTATGTAGCTCCTCTGGTTCTTATCTAGCGCCTCTCGTTCTTATGTAGCTCCTCGGGTTCTTATCTAGCTCCTCTGGTTCTTATCTAGCTCCTCTGGTTCTTATCTAGCGCCTCTGGTTCTCATCTAGCTTTTCTGGTTCTCATCTATCGCCTCTGGTTCTTATGTAGTGCCTCGGGGTCTTACATAGCACCTCTGGTGGTTATATTATTTCTCGGGGTCTTAACTAGCGCCTCTGGGCTTACATAGCTACTCTGGTTCTTACATAGCTCCTCTGGTTCGTATCTAGCGCCTCTGGGCTTACATAGCTACTCTGGTTCTTACATAGCGCCTCTGGTTCTTATGTAGTGCCTCGGGGTCTTACATAGCACCTCTAGTAGTTTGACTTAACCCTGGTTCTTAGCTAGCGCTTCTGGTTCTTAACTAGCTCCTCTGGTTCTTATGTAGCTCCTCTGGTCTTATCTAGCGCCTCTGGTTCTAACCAGTGCCTCTGGTTCTTAACAAGCACCTCTGGTTCTTATCCAGCGCCTTTGGTTCTTTTGTAGCGCCTCTGGTTCTTATATAGCTTCTCTGGTTCTTATGTAGCTCCTCAGGTTCTTATCTAGCTCCTCGGGTTCTTATCTAGCTCCTCTGGTTCTTATGTAAGGCCTCTGGTTCTTATGCAGCGCCTCTGGTTCTTATATAGCTCCTCTGGTTCTTATCTAGCGCCTCTGGTTCTTATGTAGCTCCTCTGGTTCTTATGTAGCTCCTCTGGTTCTTAACTAGCGCCTCTGGTTCTCATCTAGCGCCTCTGGTTCTCATCTAGCTCCTCTGGTTCTCATCTAGCGCCTCTGGTTCTTATGTAGTGCCTCGGGGTCTTACATAGCACCTCTGGTTGTTATATTATTTCTCGGGTCTTATCTAGCTCCTCTAGTTCTTATCTAGCGCCTCTGGTTCTTATGTAGCTCCTCTGGTTCTTATCTAGCTCCTCTGGTTCTTATGTAGGGCCTCTGGTTCTTATGCAGCGCCTCTGGTTCTTATGTAGCTCCTCTGGTTCTTATCTAGCGCCTCTGGTTCTTAACTAGCGCCTCTGGTTCTCATCTAGCTTCTCTGGTTCTCATCTATCGCCTCTGGTTCTTATGTAGTGCCTCGGGGTCTTACATAGCACCTCTGGTTGTTATATTATTTCTCAGGGTCTTATCTAGCGCCTCTGGGCCTACATAGCTACTCTGGTTCTTATCTAGCGCCTCTGGGCTTACATAGCTACTCTGGTTCTTACATAGCGCCTCTGGTTCTTATGTAGTGCCTCGGGGTCTTACATAGCACCTCTAGTAGTTGGACTTAACCCTGGTTCTTAGCTAGCGCTTCTGGTTCTTAACTAGCTCCTCTGGTTCTTATGTAGCTCCTCTGGTCTTATCTAGTGCCTCTGGTTCTAACCAGTGCCTCTGGTTCTTAACAAGCACCTCTGGTTCTTATCCAGCGCCTTTGGTTCTTTTGTAGCGCCTCTGGTTCTTATATAGCTTCTCTGGTTCTTATGTAGCTCCTCAGGTTCTTATCTAGCTCCTCGGGTTCTTATCTAGCTCCTCTGGTTCTTATGTAGGGCCTCTGGTTCTTATGCAGCGCCTCTGGTTCATATATAGCTCCTCTGGTTCTTATCTAGCGCCTCTGGTTCTTATGTAGCTCCTCTGGTTCTTATCTAGCGCCTCTGGTTCTTATGTAGCTCCTCTGGTTCTTATGTAGCTCCTCTGGTTCTTAACTAGCGCCTCTGGGCTTACATAGCTACTCTGGTTCTTACATAGCGCCTCTGGTTCTTATGTAGTGCCTCGGGGTCTTACATAGCACCTCTAGTTGTTATATTATTTCTCGGGGTCTTATCTAGCTCCTCTGGTTCTTATGTAGTGCCTCTGGGCTTACATAGCGCCTTCACTCCGGTTACCTGGGCCCCAGACGGGGAGGTGTCACTCTCTTGGGCTGTGCTGGCCGTCTCGCCACAGACACATGTACAGTTAATTCCTCATTATTTTTGTTTTGCACCCCCCCCCCCCCCCCGCCCCCTCCAGTCCCTGAAAGAATCCGTGTGAGGCCGCCACAGCCAGAGCGGCGGCGGCCGCAACCCGAGCCGGGGGCTTCAGGAGGGGGGGGCAGGATGACCTCAGCGTGGAGGGCAGCTGCTGATCCCCCCCCCCCCCCCCCTGCTGGGCCTGCACCCTCACACCTGTCAGGGGCCTGGGCTGTGCGTGTGGGGGTATGTGTGTGTGTGTGAGGTTGTGTGTGTGGGGGGGCTGTGCGTGTGTGGGGGGGGGGGTTATATGTGTGTTTATGCAGGCTGTGTATAGGGGGTTATGTATGTGTGCCTGTGTGTGGGACGGCTTTCTGGGTGTTCGCTGTGGGCACAAGTCCTAAAAATAAAAGTGAGGAAGCTAACCAAGTTTGGCACTATGCAAGTGACATCATGGAGCATGACATCACAGCGTGTGACATCACACGTGGCATCACAAAGCATCAGATCTCGAGACCCCACAAATATGTTTTGCCAGTCGATCATGAGTGCATTTATTTCAATATTTAACATGCGTCGGGCTATACCAACCCCAACGCAAAACCTGGGCCTCAACGTATACATTTATGGCCTTATTTACGAGGAATGGGCATAGGGCAGCGCCGCGAGGCCTCCTGCTGCCTTACTCGGCTCAGTCCTGTCCTTGTCCCTGCCCAATGTGCCACCTGGGGCCAATGTAGGCGCCCGGCCCCCTGGCGCAAGGCTGCCTCCATTGCCGGAAGGGCCACCTTCCTACCCAGTAATAACCCTAACAGATGTTTCCTCTTTCTAAGCACGCTGCGGAATGGCGCACACATGGAAAGAGGAAAGAACGAGGGAAAGAAAAATATTTCTCCCCGTTATGCGAGCTCTGGGGCGGCGTACGGTTCGGCTCGGCCCCGAGTTTACGCAATAAAGTAAATCTGGAGCAGCGTCAAACCCCCTGGGTGCTGCGTGGGGAAACCCACCGCAACGCCACGGAACGCCGCCCTGGCGAAGAGGAATGTGACACAGCAACTCGCAATGTGCTTTTGTCACTCCATATCATGTGAAGCTGCACAGAGTTGCTTTGCGTTGCCTCATAGATATGATTAAGAGGCTTGCGCCGTTTGAGCATCAAAAAGTGACGCTCCAGCAGCACAAGCCTCTCAGAAATAAGCCCCTTATTTTTAGGTCTCGCGTAGGCTGCGCTTACACTGTCTCTTCGAGACATGCAGTATTCAGGATATGGGTATGAAGCTCTGCCCACTTTCGGCCCATCTATTTAATTGGCTCCTGTCACTGTCCTTTGTAAATGGTGGCTTTCCATTGGTCAATAGACTTCGTAGTCACTCCTTTGTACCACCTTTTCTCTTCTTGTTGCCTCCCATGAGGACACTCTCTCTTACATGTGTTGTTACTCGTTATGTTTTAATTACAGCATATGCATTACAGCAGGGTTAATATGTCTCCTGAAAGGACCTCATATGACACACAGATGACAGATTTGTATTTTATGTCAGTGGGTCCGTGGGTTACTGAGGTCCTTTCGTTGCTTGCGGTTCATAAACTGTAATCCTTCTGATATAGCGCTCGGAGCTATGAGGGCCGTGTGTCTCCTACGCCTTGTAGCCCTCCCTGTCTTATGTAACATCCTCACATTGATTACACGCATACCATTTATTGTCAATGCATAATGTGCACGTGATGTAAAGCGCTCTGACACTCTGCATTGTGGTGAGTAGCGCTATAAAAGAAATAAAACAAAATAGTGTTATTTAAATGATTTGTGTTAACACTGGGACAGACCAACACATCTGACATTCTTACAGTGGCTGCTGCTCGACTCTAGGTAGGGACTAAAGCCAAAAGCTGCCTCTCGTGAGTACCTGTGAGGTGATCAGCTGTGAGCCGCTGTTTCCCCTCCGTTGCATTTAGGTGCGAGGCGCCCGCTAGCTCCCAGCAGGAGACTCCAAAAAAGGAGGCCCTTAGGCCCCGTAACTTTAGCCTTTGTTGTGGGCCCAGCTAGAATCTGACCAGCCCGGTCACCTGCACGTTGATGATGGAAAGGAAAGAAGACAACCTGCTGAGACCCGTGTGAGAGAGCAGGTCACACTCCAGCTGTCCATGCTGTACCAGGTCTGTGTGTGAAAGGTGTGAGGGGCGAGTGAGTGCAGCCTGTGCTGTCACTCATGAGTGAGAAGGAAGCTTGCACTGCGGCTCCATGGAGGGGATGGGGGGAAGCTTGCACTGCTGCCTGTCCGGTGTCTGAAGCTTGCACTGCTGCCTGTCCTGTGTCTGAAGCTTGCACTGCTGCCTGTCCTGTGTCTGAAGCTTGCACTGCTGCCTGTCCAGTGTCTGAAGCTTGCACTGCTGCCTGTCCTGTGTCTGAAGCTTGCACTGCTGCCTGTCCGGTGTCTGAAGCTTGCACTGCTGCCTGTCCAGTGTCTGAAGCTTGCACTGCTGCCTGTCCGGTGTCTGAAGCCTGCACTGCTGCTGCCTGTCCGGTGTCTGAAGCTTGCACTGCTGCCTGTCCTGTGTCTGAAGCTTGCACTGCTGCCTGTCCAGTGTCTGAAGCCTGCACTGCTGCTGCCTGTCCGGTGTCTGAAGCTTGCACTGCTGCCTGTCCTGTGTCTGAAGCTTGCGCTGCTGCCTGTCCTGTGTCTGAAGCCTGCACTGCTGCTGCCTGTCCAGTCTCTGAAGCTTGCACTGCTGCCTGTCCTGTGTCTGAAGCTTGCACTGCTGCTGCCTGTCCAGTGTCTGAAGCTTGCACTGCTGCCTGTCCTGTGTCTGAAGCTTGCACTCCTGCCTGTCCGGTGTCTGAAGCTTTCACTGCTGCTGCCTGTCCTGTGTCTGAAGCTCGCACTGCTGCTGCCTGTCCTGTGTCTGAAGCTCGCACTGCTGCTGCCTGTCCTGTGTCTGAAGCTCGCACTGCTGCTGCCTGTCCTGTGTCTGAAGCTTGCACTGCTGCTGCCTGTCCAGTCTCTGAAGCTTGCACTGCTGCTGCCTGTCCAGTGTCTGAAGCTTCCACTGCTGCTGCCTGTCCTGTGTCTGAAGCTGCCACTGTTGCTGCCTGTCCTGTGTCTGAAGCTTGCACTGCTGCCTGTCCTGTGTCTGAAGCTCGCACTGCTGCTGCCTGTCCGGTGTCTGACGCTTGCACTGCTGCTGCCTGTCCGGTGTCTGAAGCCTGCACTGATGCTGCCTGTCCTGTGTCTAAAGCTTGCACTGCTGCCTGTCCTGTGTCTGAAGCTCGCACTGCTGCTGCCTGTCCAGTGTCTGAAGCTGGCACTGCTGCTGCCTGTCCTGTGTCTGAAGCTTTCACTGCTGCTGGCTGTCCAGTGTCTGAAGCTTGCACTGCTGCTGCCTGTCCGGTGTCTGAAGCTTGCACTGCTGCCTGTTCTGTGTCTGAAGCTTGCACTGCTGCCTGTCCTGTGTCTGAAGCTTTCACTGCTGCCTGTCCTGTGTCTGAAGCCCGCACTGCTGCTGCCTGTCCTGTGTCTGAAGCTCGCACTGCTGCTGCCTGTCCTGTGTCTATAGCTTTCACTGCTGCCTGTCCTGTGTCTGAAGCTCGCACTGCTGCTGCCTGTCCTGTGTCTGAAGCTTGCACTGCTGCCTGTCCTGTGTCTGAAGCTCGCACTGCTGCTGCCTGTCCTGTGTCTGAAGCTTTCACTGCTGCCTGTCCTGTGTCTGAAGCTTTCACTGCTGCCTGTCCTGTGTCTGAAGCCTGCACTGCTGCTGCCTGTCCTGTGTCTGAAGCTTTCACTGCTGCTGCCTGTCCGGTGTCTGAAGCTTGCACTGCTGCTGCCTGTCCTGTGTCTGAAGCTTTCACTGCTGCCTGTCCGGTGTCTGAAGCTTGCACTGCTGCTGCCTGTCCTGTGTCTGAAGCTCGCACTGCTGCTGCCTGTCGGTGTCTGAAGCTTTCACTGCTGCCTGTCCGGTGTCTGAAGCTTGCACTGCTGCTGCCTGTCCTGTGTCTGAAGCTTGCACTGCTGCTGCCTGTCCTGTGTCTGAAGCCCGCACTGCTGCTGCCTGTCCAGTGTCTGAAGCTTGCACTGCTGCCTGTCCTGTGTCTGTAGCTTGCACTGCTGCTGCCTGTCCAGTGTCTGTAGCTTGCACTGCTGCCTGTCCTGTGTCTGAAACTCGCACTGCTGCTGCCTGTCCAGTGTCTGAAGCTTTCACTGCTGCTGCCTGTCCTGTGTCTGAAGCTTGCACTGCTGCCTGTCCAGTGTCTGAAGCTTGCACTGCTGCTGCCTGTCCAGTCTCTGAAGCTTGCACTGCTGCCTGTCCTGTGTCTGAAGCTTGCACTGCTGCTGCCTGTCCTGTGTCTGAAGCTTGCACTGATGCTGCCTGTCCTGTGTCTGAAACTCGCACTGCTGCTGCCTGTCCGGTGTCTGAAGCTTGCACTGCTGCTGCCTGTCCAGTGTCTGAAGCTTGCACTGCTGCTGCCTGTCCAGTGTCTGAAGCTTGTACTGCTGCTGCCTGTCCTGTGTCTGAAGCTTGCACTGCTGCTGCCTGTCTAGTGTCTGAAGCTTGCACTGCTGCCTGTCCAGTGTCTGAAGCTTGCACTGCTGCTGCCTGTCCAGTGTCTGAAGCTTGCACTGCTGCTGCCTGTCCTGTGTCTGAAGCTTGCACTGCTGCTGCCTGTCTAGTGTCTGAAGCTTGCACTGCTGCCTGTCCAGTGTCTGAAGCTTGCACTGCTGCTGCCTGTCCGGTGTCTGACGCTTTCACTGCTGCTGCCTGTCCGGTGTCTGAAGCTTGCACTGCTGCTGCCTGTCCTGTGTCTGAAGCTCGCACTGCTGCTGCCTGTCGGTGTCTGAAGCTTGCACTGCTGCTGCCTGTCCTGTGTCTGAAGCTTGCACTGCTGCTGCCTGTCCTGTGTCTGAAGCCCGCACTGCTGCTGCCTGTCCAGTGTCTGAAGCTTGCACTGCTGCCTGTCCTGTGTCTGTAGCTTGCACTGCTGCTGCCTGTCCAGTGTCTGTAGCTTGCACTGCTGCCTGTCCTGTGTCTGAAACTCGCACTGCTGCTGCCTGTCCAGTGTCTGAAGCTTTCACTGCTGCTGCCTGTCCTGTGTCTGAAGCTTGCACTGCTGCCTGTCCAGTGTCTGAAGCTTGCACTGCTGCTGCCTGTCCAGTCTCTGAAGCTTGCACTGCTGCCTGTCCTGTGTCTGAAGCTTGCACTGCTGCTGCCTGTCCTGTGTCTGAAGCTTGCACTGATGCTGCCTGTCCTGTGTCTGAAGCTCGCACTGCTGCTGCCTGTCCTGTGTCTGAAACTCGCACTGCTGCTGCCTGTCCAGTGTCTGAAGCTTGTACTGCTGCTGCCTGTCCTGTGTCTGAAGCTTGCACTGCTGCTGCCTGTCTAGTGTCTGAAGCTTGCACTGCTGCCTGTCCAGTGTCTGAAGCTTGCACTGCTGCTGCCTGTCCAGTGTCTGAAGCTTGCACTGCTGCTGCCTGTCCGGTGTCAGAAGCTTGCACTGCTGCCTGTCCGGTGTCTGAAGCTTGCACTGCTGCTGCCTGTCCAGTGTCTGAAGCTTGCACTGCTGCTGCCTGTCCAGTGTCTGAAGCTTGCACTGCTGCCTGTCCGGTGTCTGAAACTCGCACTGCTGCTGCCTGTCCTGTGTCTGAAGCTCGCACTGCTGCTGCCTGTCCTGTGTCTGAAGCTCGCACTGCTGCTGCCTGTCCTGTGTCTGAAGCTTGCACTGCTGCTGCCTGTCCAGTCTCTGAAGCTTGCACTGCTGCTGCCTGTCCAGTGTCTGAAGCTTCCACTGCTGCTGCCTGTCCTGTGTCTGAAGCTGCCACTGTTGCTGCCTGTCCTGTGTCTGAAGCTTGCACTGCTGCCTGTCCTGTGTCTGAAGCTCGCACTGCTGCTGCCTGTCCGGTGTCTGACGCTTGCACTGCTGCTGCCTGTCCGGTGTCTGAAGCCTGCACTGATGCTGCCTGTCCTGTGTCTGAAGCTTGCACTGCTGCCTGTCCTGTGTCTGAAGCTCGCACTGCTGCTGCCTGTCCAGTGTCTGAAGCTGGCACTGCTGCTGCCTGTCCTGTGTCTGAAGCTTTCACTGCTGCTGGCTGTCCAGTGTCTGAAGCTTGCACTGCTGCTGCCTGTCCGGTGTCTGAAGCTTGCACTGCTGCCTGTTCTGTGTCTGAAGCTTGCACTGCTGCCTGTCCTGTGTCTGAAGCTTTCACTGCTGCCTGTCCTGTGTCTGAAGCCCGCACTGCTGCTGCCTGTCCTGTGTCTGAAGCTCGCACTGCTGCTGCCTGTCCTGTGTCTGAAGCTTTCACTGCTGCCTGTCCTGTGTCTGAAGCTCGCACTGCTGCTGCCTGTCCTGTGTCTGAAGCTTGCACTGCTGCCTGTCCTGTGTCTGAAGCTCGCACTGCTACTGCCTGTCCTGTGTCTGAAGCTTTCACTGCTGCCTGTCCTGTGTCTGAAGCTTTCACTGCTGCCTGTCCTGTGTCTGAAGCCTGCACTGCTGCTGCCTGTCCTGTGTCTGAAGCTTTCACTGCTGCTGCCTGTCCGGTGTCTGAAGCTTGCACTGCTGCTGCCTGTCCTGTGTCTGAAGCTTTCACTGCTGCCTGTCCGGTGTCTGAAGCTTGCACTGCTGCTGCCTGTCCTGTGTCTGAAGCTCGCACTGCTGCTGCCTGTCGGTGTCTGAAGCTTGCACTGCTGCCTGTCCGGTGTCTGAAGCTTGCACTGCTGCTGCCTGTCCTGTGTCTGAAGCTTGCACTGCTGCTGCCTGTCCTGTGTCTGAAGCCCGCACTGCTGCTGCCTGTCCAGTGTCTGAAGCTTGCACTGCTGCCTGTCCTGTGTCTGTAGCTTGCACTGCTGCTGCCTGTCCAGTATCTGTAGCTTGCACTGCTGCCTGTCCTGTGTCTGAAACTCGCACTGCTGCTGCCTGTCCAGTGTCTGAAGCTTTCACTGCTGCTGCCTGTCCTGTGTCTGAAGCTTGCACTGCTGCCTGTCCAGTGTCTGAAGCTTGCACTGCTGCTGCCTGTCCAGTCTCTGAAGCTTGCACTGCTGCCTGTCCTGTGTCTGAAGCTTGCACTGCTGCTGCCTGTCCTGTGTCTGAAGCTTGCACTGATGCTGCCTGTCCTGTGTCTGAAACTCGCACTGCTGCTGCCTGTCCGGTGTCTGAAGCTTGCACTGCTGCTGCCTGTCCAGTGTCTGAAGCTTGCACTGCTGCTGCCTGTCCAGTGTCTGAAGCTTGTACTGCTGCTGCCTGTCCTGTGTCTGAAGCTTGCACTGCTGCTGCCTGTCTAGTGTCTGAAGCTTGCACTGCTGCCTGTCCAGTGTCTGAAGCTTGCACTGCTGCTGCCTGTCCAGTGTCTGAAGCTTGCACTGCTGCTGCCTGTCCTGTGTCTGAAGCTTGCACTGCTGCTGCCTGTCTAGTGTCTGAAGCTTGCACTGCTGCCTGTCCAGTGTCTGAAGCTTGCACTGCTGCTGCCTGTCCGGTGTGTGACGCTTTCACTGCTGCTGCCTGTCCGGTGTCTGAAGCTTGCACTGCTGCTGCCTGTCCTGTGTCTGAAGCTCGCACTGCTGCTGCCTGTCCGGTGTCTGAAGCTTGCACTGCTGCTGCCTGTCCTGTGTCTGAAGCTTGCACTGCTGCTGCCTGTCCTGTGTCTGAAGCCCGCACTGCTGCTGCCTGTCCAGTGTCTGAAGCTTGCACTGCTGCCTGTCCTGTGTCTGTAGCTTGCACTGCTGCTGCCTGTCCAGTGTCTGTAGCTTGCACTGCTGCCTGTCCTGTGTCTGAAACTCGCACTGCTGCTGCCTGTCCAGTGTCTGAAGCTTTCACTGCTGCTGCCTGTCCTGTGTCTGAAGCTTGCACTGCTGCCTGTCCAGTGTCTGAAGCTTGCACTGCTGCTGCCTGTCCAGTCTCTGAAGCTTGCACTGCTGCCTGTCCTGTGTCTGAAGCTTGCACTGATGCTGCCTGTCCTGTGTCTGAAGCTCGCACTGCTGCTGCCTGTCCTGTGTCTGAAACTCGCACTGCTGCTGCCTGTCCAGTGTCTGAAGCTTGTACTGCTGCTGCCTGTCCTGTGTCTGAAGCTTGCACTGCTGCTGCCTGTCTAGTGTCTGAAGCTTGCACTGCTGCCTGTCCAGTGTCTGAAGCTTGCACTGCTGCTGCCTGTCCAGTGTCTGAAGCTTGCACTGCTGCTGCCTGTCCGGTGTCAGAAGCTTGCACTGCTGCCTGTCCGGTGTCTGAAGCTTGCACTGCTGCTGCCTGTCCAGTGTCTGAAGCTTGCACTGCTGCTGCCTGTCCAGTGTCTGCAGCTTGCACTGCTGCCTGTCCGGTGTCTGAAACTCGCACTGCTGCTGCCTGTCCTGTGTCTGAAGCTTGCACTGCTGCTGCCTGTCTAGTGTCTGAAGCTTGCACTGCTGCCTGTCCAGTGTCTGAAGCTTGCACTGCTGCTGCCTGTCCGGTGTCTGGCGCTTTCACTGCTGCTGCCTGTCCGGTGTCTGAAGCTTGCACTGCTGCTGCCTGTCCGGTGTCTGAAGCCTGCACTGATGCTGCCTGTCCGGTGTCTGAAGCCTGCACTGCTGCTGCCTGTCCTGTGTCTTAAGCTTTCACTGCTGCTGCCTGTCCTGTGTCTGAAACTCGCACTGCTGCTGCCTGTCCTGTGTCTGAAGCTTGCACTGCTGCTAACTGTCCAGTGTCTGTAGCTGGCACTGCTGCTGCCTGTCCTGTGTCTGAAGCTTTCACTGCTGCTGGCTGTCCAGTGTCTGAAGCTTGCACTGCTGCTGCCTGTCCGGTGTCTGAAGCTTGCACTGCTGCCTGTTCTGTGTCTGAAGCTTGCACTGCTGCCTGTCCTGTGTCTGAAGCTTGCACTGCTGCCTGTCCTGTGTCTGAAGCCCGCACTGCTGCTGCCTGTCCTGTGTCTGAAGCTCGCACTGCTGCTGCCTGTCCTGTGTCTGAAGCTTTCACTGCTGCCTGTCCTGTGTCTGAAGCTCGCACTGCTGCTGCCTGTCCTGTGTCTGAAGCTTGCACTGCTGCCTGTCCTGTGTCTGAAGCTCGCACTGCTGCTGCCTGTCCTGTGTCTGAAGCTTTCACTGCTGCCTGTCCTGTGTCTGAAGCTTTCACTGCTGCCTGTCCTGTGTCTGAAGCCTGCACTGCTGCTGCCTGTCCTGTGTCTGAAGCTTTCACTGCTGCTGCCTGTCCGGTGTCTGAAGCTTGCACTGCTGCTGCCTGTCCTGTGTCTGAAGCTTTCACTGCTGCCTGTCCGGTGTCTGAAGCTTGCACTGCTGCTGCCTGTCCTGTGTCTGAAGCTCGCACTGCTGCTGCCTGTCCTGTGTCTGAAGCTTTCACTGCTGCCTGTCCGGTGTCTGAAGCTTGCACTGCTGCTGCCTGTCCTGTGTCTGAAGCTTGCACTGCTGCCTGTCCGGTGTCTGAAGCTTGCACTGCTGCTGCCTGTCCTGTGTCTGAAGCTTTCACTGCTGCCTGTCCGGTGTCTGAAGCTTGCACTGCTGCTGCCTGTCCTGTGTCTGAAGCTCGCACTGCTGCTGCCTGTCGGTGTCTGAAGCTTTCACTGCTGCCTGTCCGGTGTCTGAAGCTTGCACTGCTGCTGCCTGTCCTGTGTCTGAAGCTTGCACTGCTGCTGCCTGTCCTGTGTCTGAAGCCCGCACTGCTGCTGCCTGTCCAGTGTCTGAAGCTTGCACTGCTGCCTGTCCTGTGTCTGTAGCTTGCACTGCTGCTGCCTGTCCAGTGTCTGTAGCTTGCACTGCTGCCTGTCCTGTGTCTGAAACTCGCACTGCTGCTGCCTGTCCAGTGTCTGAAGCTTTCACTGCTGCTGCCTGTCCTGTGTCTGAAGCTTGCACTGCTGCCTGTCCAGTGTCTGAAGCTTGCACTGCTGCTGCCTGTCCAGTCTCTGAAGCTTGCACTGCTGCCTGTCCTGTGTCTGAAGCTTGCACTGCTGCTGCCTGTCCTGTGTCTGAAGCTTGCACTGATGCTGCCTGTCCTGTGTCTGAAGCTCGCACTGCTGTTGCCTGTCCTGTGTCTGAAACTCGCACTGCTGCTGCCTGTCCGGTGTCTGAAGCTTGCACTGCTGCTGCCTGTCCAGTGTCTGAAGCTTGCACCGCTGCTGCCTGTCCAGTGTCTGAAGCTTGTACTGCTGCTGCCTGTCCTGTGTCTGAAGCTTGCACTGCTGCTGCCTGTCTAGTGTCTGAAGCTTGCACTGCTGCCTGTCCAGTGTCTGAAGCTTGCACTGCTGCTGCCTGTCCAGTGTCTGAAGCTTGCACTGCTGCTGCCTGTCCTGTGTCTGAAGCTTGCACTGCTGCTGCCTGTCTAGTGTCTGAAGCTTGCACTGCTGCCTGTCCAGTGTCTGAAGCTTGCACTGCTGCTGCCTGTCCGGTGTCTGACGCTTTCACTGCTGCTGCCTGTCCGGTGTCTGAAGCTTGCACTGCTGCTGCCTGTCCTGTGTCTGAAGCTCGCACTGCTGCTGCCTGTCGGTGTCTAAAGCTTGCACTGCTGCTGCCTGTCCTGTGTCTGAAGCTTGCACTGCTGCTGCCTGTCCTGTGTCTGAAGCCCGCACTGCTGCTGCCTGTCCAGTGTCTGAAGCTTGCACTGCTGCCTGTCCTGTGTCTGTAGCTTGCACTGCTGCTGCCTGTCCAGTGTCTGTAGCTTGCACTGCTGCCTGTCCTGTGTCTGAAACTCGCACTGCTGCTGCCTGTCCAGTGTCTGAAGCTTTCACTGCTGCTGCCTGTCCTGTGTCTGAAGCTTGCACTGCTGCCTGTCCAGTGTCTGAAGCTTGCACTGCTGCTGCCTGTCCAGTCTCTGAAGCTTGCACTGCTGCCTGTCCTGTGTCTGAAGCTTGCACTGCTGCTGCCTGTTCTGTGTCTGAAGCTTGCACTGATGCTGCCTGTCCTGTGTCTGAAGCTCGCACTGCTGCTGCCTGTCCTGTGTCTGAAACTCGCACTGCTGCTGCCTGTCCAGTGTCTGAAGCTTGTACTGCTGCTGCCTGTCCTGTGTCTGAAGCTTGCACTACTGCTGCCTGTCTAGTGTCTGAAGCTTGCACTGCTGCCTGTCCAGTGTCTGAAGCTTGCACTGCTGCTGCCTGTCCAGTGTCTGAAGCTTGCACTGCTGCTGCCTGTCCGGTGTCAGAAGCTTGCACTGCTGCCTGTCCGGTGTCTGAAGCTTGCACTGCTGCTGCCTGTCCAGTGTCTGAAGCTTGCACTGCTGCTGCCTGTCCAGTGTCTGAAGCTTGCACTGCTGCCTGTCGGGTGTCTGAAACTCGCACTGCTGCTGCCTGTCCTGTGTCTGAAGCTTGCACTGCTGCTGCCTGTCTAGTGTCTGAAGCTTGCACTGCTGCCTGTCCAGTGTCTGAAGCTTGCACTGCTGCTGCCTGTCCGGTGTCTGACGCTTTCACTGCTGCTGCCTGTCCGGTGTCTGAAGCTTGCACTGCTGCTGCCTGTCCGGTGTCTGAAGCCTGCACTGATGCTGCCTGTCCGGTGTCTGAAGCCTGCACTGCTGCTGCCTGTCCTGTGTCTTAAGCTTTCACTGCTGCTGCCTGTCCTGTGTCTGAAACTCGCACTGCTGCTGCCTGTCCTGTGTCTGAAGCTTGCACTGCTGCTGCCTGTCCTGTGTCTGAAGCTTGCACTGCTGCTGCCTGTCCGGTGTCTGATGCTGGTGTCTGATGCTTTCACTGCTGCTGCCTGTCCTGTGTCTGAAGCTCGCACTGCTGCTGCCTGTCCTGTGTCTGAAGCTTGCACTGCTGCTGCCTGTCCTGTGTCTGAAGCTCGCACTGCTGCTGCCTGTCCGGTGTCTGAAGCTTGCACTGCTGCCTGTCCTGTGTCTGAAGCTTGCACTGCTGCTGCCTGTCCTGTGTCTGAAGCTCGCACTGCTGCTGCCTGTCCGGTGTCTGAAGCTTGCACTGCTGCTGCCTGTCCTGTGTCTGAAGCTCGCACTGCTGCTGCCTGTCTGGTGTCTGAAGCTTGCACTGCTGCCTGTCCTGTGTCTGAAGCTTGCACTGCTGCTGCCTGTCCAGTCTCTGAAGCTGGCACTGCTGCCTGTCCGGTGTCTGAAGCTTGCACTGCTGCTGCCTGTCCAGTCTCTGAAGCTGGCACTGCTGCCTGTCCAGGTGTCTGAAGCTTGCACTGCTGCTGCCTGCCCAGTGTCTGAAGCTCGCACTGCTGCTGCCTGTCCAGTCTCTGTAGCTTGCACTGCTGCTGCCTGTCCAGTGTCTGAAGCTTTCACTGCTGCTGCCTGTCCGGTGTCTGAAGCTTGCACTGCTGCTGCCTGTCCGGTGTCTGAAGCTTGCACTGCTGCTGCCTGTCCGGTGTCTGAAGCTTGCACTGCTGCTGCCTGTCCGGTGTCTGAAGCCTGCACTGATGCTGCCTGTCCGGTGTCTGAAGCTTGCACTGATGCCTGTCCAGTGTTTGAAGCTTGCACTGCTGCTGCCTGTCCTGTGTCTGAAGCTCGCACTGCTGCTGCCTGTCCTGTGTCTGAAGCTCGCACTGCTGCCTGTCCTGTGTCTGAAGCTTGCACTGCTGCTGCCTGTCCTGTGTCTGAAGCTTTCACTGATGCTGCCTGTCCGGTGTTTGAAGCTTGCACTGCTGCTGCCTGTCCTGTGTCTGAAGCTCGCACTGCTGCCTGTCCTGTGTCTGAAGCTTGCACTGCTGCTGCCTGTCCGGTGTCTGAAGCTTGCACTGCTGCTGCCTGTCCAGTGTCTGAAGCTTGCACTGCTGCTGCCTGTCCAGTGTCTGACGCTTTCACTGCGGCTGCCTGTCCAGTCTCTGAAGCTTGCACTGCTGCCTATCCGGTGTCTGAAGCTTGCACTGCTGCTGCCTGTCCGGTGTCTGAAGCTCGCACTGCTGCTGCCTGTCCAGTCTCTGAAGCTTGCACTGCTGCCTGTCCGGTGTCTGAAGCTTGCACTGCTGCTGCCTGTCCGGTGTCTGAAGCTCGCACTGCTGCTGCCTGTCCAGTCTCTGAAGCTTGCACTGCTGCCTGTCCGGTGTCTGAAGCTTGCACTGCTGCCTGTCCAGTCTCTGAAGCTCGCACTGCTGCTGCCTGTCCTGTGTCAGAGGGAAGCCTGCACTGCTGCTGCCTGTCCTGTGCCTGAAGCCTGTACTGCTTTGCTGCTGCTGTGCCTGTTGTGTGTTGTCAGGCGTGGCCCCTGTGTTGTGTGTGATTCCTCGCCCTGTCATCGCCTCTGCCCGGATCTTTCAAGGGTCTTTAGTGAGATTTTCAGCATCTGGAAAAGCGAATCCATTGGTCACAGATACTTGGAGAGCGGCCAGAGGTCTGGGGAGGGGGTGAGGGAGGTTCAGTGAGAGGACCCCCCAGCGCGCGCTGTCGGGGAGACCCTCTGCATCCTGGACCGGTCTGGGGGTACCCTAGCTGCAGGGGTCCCCTGGCCCCAGGCACCTCTCCCTCCACTATAGCACTATAGGAACAGCAGAGGGGTGTTACTGTGGGGTATTACTACACGTGGTACTGAAAAGGGTAAGAAAGGAGGTGTGAGTGCAGCTTGTGGTGGTGGTGAGAGTAAAGCAGGGGGTGTGGGTGTGAGTGCAGCTTGTGGTGGTGGTGAGGGTAAAGCAGGGGGTGTGAGTGCTGCTTGTGGTGGTGGTGAGGGTAAAGCAGGGGGTGTGAGTGCAGCTTGTGGTGGTGGTGAGGGTAAAGCAGGGGGTGTGAGTGCAGCTTGTGGTGGTGGTGAGGGTAAAGCAGGGGGTGTGAGTGCAGCTTGTGGTGGTGGTGAGAGTAAAGCAGGGGGTGTGGGTGTGAGTGCAGCTTGTGGTGGTGGTGAGGGTAAAGCAGGGGGTGTGAGTGCTGCTTGTGGTGGTGGTGAGGGTAAAGCAGGGGGTGTGAGTGCAGCTTGTGGTGGCGGTGAGGGTAAAGCAGGGGGTGTGAGTGCAGCTTGTGGTGGTGGTGAGGGTAAAGCAGGGGGTGTGAGTGCAGCTTGTGGTGGTGGTGGTGAGGGTAAAGCAGGGGGTGTGAGTGCAGCTTGTGGTGGTGGTGAGGGTAAAGCATGGGGTGTGAGTGCAGCTTGTGGTGGTGGTGAGGGTAAAGCAGGGGGTGTGAGTGCAGCTTGTGGTGGTGGTGAGGGTAAAGCAGGGGGTGTGAGTGCAGCTTGTGGTGGTGGTGAGGGTAAAGCAGGGGGTGTGAGTGCAGCTTGTGGTGGTGGTGAGGGTAAAGCAGGGGGTGTGAGTGCAGCTTGTGGTGGTGGTGGTGAGGGTAAAGCAGGGGGTGTGAGTGCAGCTTGTGGTGGTGGTGAGGGTAAAGCAGGGGGTGTGAGTGCAGCTTGTGGTGGTGGTGAGGGTAAAGCAGGGGGTGTGAGTGCTGCTTGTGGTGGTGGTGAGGGTAAAGCAGGGGTGTAAGTGCTGCTTGTGGTGGTGAGGGTAAAGCAGGGGGTGTGAGTGCAGCTTGTGGTGGTGGTGGTGAGGGTAACTCAGGGAGTGTGAGTGCAGCTTGTGGTGGTGGTGAGGGTAAAGCAGGGGGTGTGAGTGCAGCTTGTGGTGGTGGTGGTGAGGGTAAAGCAGGGGTGTGAGTGCAGCTTGTGGTGGTGGTGAGGGTAAAGCAGGGGTTGTGAGTGCAGCTTGTGGTGGTGGTGAGGGTAAAGCAGGGGGTGTGAGTGCAGCTTGTGGTGGTGGTGAGGGTAAAGCAGGGGGTGTGAGTGCAGCTTGTGGTGGTGGTGGTGAGGGTAAAGCAGGGGTGTGAGTGCAGCTTGTGGTGGTGGTGAGGGTAAAGCAGGGGTTGTGAGTGCAGCTTGTGGTGGTGGTGATGGTAAAGCAGGGGGTGTGAGTGCAGCTTGTGGTGGTGGTGGTGAGGGTAAAGCAGGGGGTGTGAGTGCAGCTTTGTGGTGGTGGTGAGGGTAAAGCAGGGGGTGTGAGTGCTGCTTGTGGTGGTGGTGAGGGTAAAGCAGGGGTGTAAGTGCTGCTTGTGGTGGTGAGGGTAAAGCAGGGGGTGTGAGTGCAGCTTGTGGTGGTGGTGAGGGTAAAGCAGGGGGTGTGAGTGCTGCTTGTGGTGGTGGTGAGGGTAAAGCAGGGGTGTAAGTGCTGCTTGTGGTGGTGAGGGTAAAGCAGGGGGTGTGAGTACAGCTTGTGGTGGTGGTGGGGGGTAAAGCAGGGGGTGTGAGTGCAGCTTGTGGTGGTGGTGGTGAGGGTAACTCAGGGGGTGCAAGTGTTGCATATGGTGGTGGTGGTGAGGGTAACTCAGGGAGTGTGAGTGCAGCTTGTGGTGGTGGTGAGGGTAAAGCAGGGGGTGTGAGTGCAGCTTGTGGTGGTGGTGGTGAGGGTAAAGCAGGGGGTGTGAGTGTTACGATATGTTATGTTATGTTATTTTTATTTATAAAGCGCGTAGCTGCCACAGCCAAGTGGTGTCCCAACGCTATGATGGACAGTACAACACAACACAATGAAGGACCAAACCAGAAACAAAGACTATTTAACCGAGGTGAAAAGAAATGTCTTCACGGCTTTCCTAAAAGGCAGCAGGTCAGGAATGGAATGAATGTTAACAGGAAGTGAGTTCCATAGTTCTGCTGCCAGAACACCAAAAGAACGGCCGCCAATTCTGACTTTTTTAAAGCGAGAAATTTTAGCCAGAAATTGTCCAGTAGAGCGTAATGTTCTGGCCGGGGTGTAGTAGACAATAGCTTGTGCAAGAATGGGGGGCGAGGCATGTTGCATGTGGTGGTGGTGGTGAGGGTAAAGCAGGGGGTGTGAGTGCAGCTTGTGGTGGTGAGGGTAAAGCAGGGGGTGTGAGTGCAGCTTGTGGTGGTGGTGGTGAGGGTATAGCAGTGGGTGTGAGTATTGCTTGTGGTGGTGGTGGTGAGGGTAAAGCAGGGGGTGTGAGTACTGCTTGTGGTGGTGGTGAGGGTAAAGCAGGGGGTGTGAGTGCTGCTTGTGGTGGTGGTGAGGGTAAAGCAGGGGGTGTGAGTGCAGCTTGTGGTGGTGGTGAGAGTAAATCAGGGGGTGTGAGTGTTGCTTGTGGTGGTGCCAGTGAGGGTAAAGCAGGGGGTGTGAGTGCTGCTTGTGGTGGTGGTGAGGGTAAAGCAGGGGGTGTGAGTGCAGCTTGTGGTGGTGGTGCGGGTAAATCAGGGGGTGTGAGTGCAGCTTGTGGTGGTGGTGAGGGTAAAGAAGAGGGTGTGAGTGCTGCTTGTGGTGGTGGTGAGGGTAAAGCAGGGGGTGTGAGTGCAGCTTGTGGTGGTGGTGAGGGTAACTCAGGGGGTGTGAGTGTTGCATGTGGTGGTGGCGGTGAGGGTAAAGCAGGGGGTGTGAGTGCAGCTTGTGGTGGTGGTGGTGAGGGTAAAGCAGGGGGTGTGAGTGCAGCTTGTGGTGGTGGGGGTTGAGCAGGGAGTGTGAGTGCAGCTTGTGGTGCTGGTGGTGAGGGTAAAGCTGTGGGTGTGAGTGCTGCACGCTGCGCTGTTGAGATTTGTGTGAGCCAGTGCCTTACATGATGGTGCTGCGAGTGGGGCCAGTGAAAGCGAAAGCTGATTGTGGTGATGGTGGGACCGGTAGGAACTTGTGATGCACACACTTGTGGTAAGGCCAGTGCTAGCTCGTGCTGCACACACTTGTGGTAAGGCCAGTGCTAACTCGTGAAGCACACACTTGTGATAAAGCCAGTGCTAGCTCGTGACGCACCTGCTATTGTTAGCTCTTGATGCATAAGCTTGTGGTAAGGCCAGTGCTAGCTCGTGACGCACACTTCTTGTGGTAAGGCCAATGGTAGCTCATGATGCACAAGCTTGTGGTAAGGCTAGCGGTAGCTCGTGATGCACACGCATGTGGTAAAGCCAGTGCTAGCTCATGACGCACACACTTGTGGTAAGGCCAGTGCTAGCTCTTGACGCACACACTTGTGGTAAGGCCAGTGCTAGCTTGTGATGCACACACTTGTGGTAAGGCCAGTGCTAGCTCATGAGACACACGCTTTTGGTAAGGCCAGTGCTAGCTCGTGACGCACACACTTGTGGTAAGGCCAGTGCTCGTGACGCACACACTTGTGGTAAGGGAAGTGCTAGCTCATGACACACACGCTTGTGGTAAGGCTAGCAGTAGCTCGTAACGCACACGCTTGAGGTAAGGCCAGTGCTATCTAGTGATGCACTCACTTGAGGTAAGGCTAGCGGTAGCTTTTGATGCACACTCTTGTGGTAAAGCCAGTGCTAGCTCGTGACGAACACGTTTGTGGTAAGGCCAGTGCTAGCTTGTGACTCACACACTTGTGGTAACGCTAGTGCTAGCTTGTGACGCACACACTTGTGGTAAGGCCAGTGCTAGCTCGTGATGCACACACTTTTGGTAAGGCCAGTGCTAGCTCGTGACGCACACACTTGTGGTAAGGCCAGTGCTCGTGACGCACACACTTGTGGTAAGGGAAGTGCTAGCTCATGACACACGCTTGTGGTAAGGCTAGCAGTAGCTCGTAATGCACACGCTTGAGGTAAGGCCAGTGCTATCTCGTGATGCACTCACTTGTGGTAAGGCTAGCGGCAGCTTGTGAGTCACACTCTTGTGGTAAAGCCAGTGCTAGCTCGTGACGCACACACTTGTGGTAAGGCCAATGGTAGCTCGTGATGCACAAGCTTTTGGTAAGGCTAGCGGTAGCTCGTGATGAACACGCATGTGGTAAAGCCAGTGCTAGCTCATGACGCACACACTTGTGGTAAGGCCAGTGCTAGCTCTTGACGCACACGTTTGTGGTAAGGCCAGTGCTAGCTTTTGACGCACACACTTGTGGTAAGGCCAGCGTTAGCTCTTGACGCACACACTTGTGGTAAGGCCAGAGCTAGCTCGTGACGCACACACTTGTGGTAAGGCCAGTGCTAGCTCATGACACACACGCTTGTGGTAAGGCTAGCAGTAGCTCGTAATGCACACGCTTGTGGTAAGGCCAGTGCTAGCTCGTGATGCACTCACTTGAGGTAAGGCTAGCGGTAGCTTGTGATGCACACTCTTGTGGTAATGTCAGTGCTAGCTCGTGACGAACACGTTTGTGGTAAGGCCAGTGCTAGCTCGTGACTCACACACTTGTGGTAACGCTAGTGCTAGCTTGTGACGCACACACTTGTGGTAAAGCTAGTAGTAGCTTGTGATGCACACTCTTGTGGTAATGTCAGTGCTAGCTCGTGATGAACACGTTTGTGGTAAGGCCAGTGCTAGCTCGTGACTCACACACTTGTGGTAACGCTAGTGCTAGCTTGTGATGCACACACTTGTGGTAAGGCCAGTGCTAGCTCTTGACGCACACGGTTGTGGTAAGGCCAGTGCTAGCTTTTGACGCACACACTTGTGGTCAGGCCAGTGCTAGCTCTTGACGCACACACTTGTGGTAAGGCCAGAGCTAGCTCGTGACGCACACACTTGTGGTAAGGCCAGTGCTAGCTCATGATACACACGCTTGTGGTAAGGCTAGCAGTAGCTCGTAATGCACACGCTTGTGGTAAGGCCAGTGCTAGCTCGTGATGCACTCACTTGAGGTAAGGCTAGCGGTAGCTTGTGATGCACACTCTTGTGGTAATGTCAGTGCTAGCTCGTGACGAACAAGTTTGTGGTAAGGCCAGTGCTAGCTCGTGACTCACATACTTGTGGTAACACTAGTGCTAGCTTGTGACGTACACACTTGTGGTAAGGCCAGTGCTAGCTCGTGATGCACACACTTTTGGTAAGGCCAGTGCTAGCTCGTGACGCACACACTTGTGGTAAGGCCAGTGCTCGTGACGCACACACTTGTGGTAAGGGCAGTGCTAGCTCATGACACACACGCTTGTGGTAAGGCTAGCAGTAGCTCAGAACGCACACGCTTGTGGTAAGGCCAGTGCTATCTCGTGATGCACTCACTTGTGGTAAGGCTAGCGGTAGCTTGTGAGTCACACTCTTGTGGTAAAGCCAGTGCTAGCTCGTGACGCACACGTTTGTAGTAAGGCCAGTGCCAGCTCGTGACTGTTAGACGGGGACCGGGAGGGTCGGCCGAGGACAAGGGGAGAGGCCTCCGGTGAGGGCCGTCTCCAGCGATCGTACAGACAAGTAACTTCCCCCCCACAGATGGACACCACACAAGGATAAGGTTAACGTTCTTTATAGGCAATTCTTGAAGTACGGTGATACGATACAATGGGAGCAGGACACGAGGATCCTCTTAATTCTAGTCTCTTGACAGGGAAAGGGGTAGCGGGACAGTCTTTGTTACCAATCTGGTACTGCGATGCGATGATGGTAGCTCACAATCCTCGAGCTCGGCGTTCGAGAGGGACGGGCCGCGGCAGCGCCAGCAGGTCCCGAGGTGGTCGTAGATAGGAACGGGCCGCGGCAGCGCCAGCAGGTCCCGACGAGGACGAAGGTTGCAAGAAGGCCGCGGCAGCGCCAGCAGGTCCAACGAGGATGAAGGTTGCAGAAGGCTGCGGCAGCGCCAGCAGGCAGGACGACAGTTCACAAGGCAGGGCTGCGGCAGCGCCAGCAGTCCGTCAAGGATGAGTTCTTCACGGTGTCTCTCGACTCCAAGATACAACTGCCTTCCTGCTCTGGAGCTGCCTCATGTGAGAAGTTGGCCCGATATGCAACGTTCGCTATTCTAGCGACCGCTATGTATCGTTCCAACGACCCTTATGGTGTTTGGTTGTAAGTCAACCTATAGACCAGCTATCCTAGTAGCGTGGATACGAGCAGTCTAAGGCTAAAGACTCGAGAGGGCGTGTTAAGCCAGCTGTTTACCACACATGTACCCCTTGAACACCAAGTGAAAGGACACCACACAAGTGTTATGAAAATAAACAGGATATTTATTAAGAATCACAACAGCCCTGTACTCTTTATGAGGACAGGGTACTAAGCACAAACCAAATCTCTTAGGAAAATACTTCAAGTGCACAATTAAAACAAGTGTCCGAGGACACGGAAAGTTTAAGGTCTCGGGCGGACCCGATAAGGCAAGTCGGAAGCGAGGGACTCGGGACCCTAGAGTAAAGAGGCTATGCAGGCACCGAAATGCCGAGTTACATAGCCACGAGGGCTGCGGCTGCACAAGTCTTACAGGCGTCGGGGTCTTCGCTGACGAGCCAGGAGCCGGAAGAAAAGGAGTTGCTGGCCGGCGACCAGTGATGAATAGTTCGTAGAGATCCAAGCCTGGATCAGAGATTGATGATACCTGAAAGCAGAGGGGACCAAGTTCGTACTACTAGCCAGTAGTCAGAGGGTACCAGGAGGGCACCGGTTGGCCGTCACCTCGACCAGGTGAGTGGGCGACGCTAGGCTCTGCAGTCTCACGGACCAGGAGGCGTTGTCGGCGACCACGGTGGAGGTGCGAGCTGTCCCACGAAGGATGATGCTGTCGGCGTCGCTGGGCCCAGGATGGGACAACAAGCCTTGGCAAATCTCAGGGCCACGTGGTGGGCCTAAGATGGCGTCTTGAGTGGACCAGGAGGGTCCGGGGTGCTTCTCGCAAAGATGGAAGCAAGGGCCAGTCTGGAGCAACCAGACCAGCAGAGTTGTTTGTCAGTCGTCGTCAAGGACGGACACAAGCCAGCGGCTAGTGACCAGACAACGTGCTGAGCAGCGAGCAGAAGGGCCCCACGCAGATCGTGGAGATGCTGGGAGACTGCACTTCGGTGCTGGAGCGGCTCAGGGTCGGGGCTTCTCGGACCCCAGAGCACTCACCAGAGAGTTACCTCGATGGTCGTGCTGGTTTAAGAGCGTGCAGGTTCTGATGATGGCCGGTCCCTCGAGGTCTCGTCGCACCCACAGATCACAGCTGAGCTGATGACGTGGGTAGAGGTCAGAGGTGCCAGGGAAGCCGGTTCTCGTCGAGCTGGGCCGTCGGATCCTTGAGGAAGGACTTGCAGCAAACCGCAGAGTTCTTAGATGGTGCCCGCTGATGCAGGGTGACTACTCCTTAGTCACAAGGGAGAAATCTTGAGAAGAGTCTTGAAGTCCTTTCGTAGAAAGTATTCTTGATTCAAAGATGATCTAATTTGGAAGGGTCCCCGCTCCGGCCTTTATTCTAAAGAAAGGGGTGGGTACATGACTAGGTCCTGCCCTAAGGGTGGGACCAGGAAGGGGGGTAGTTACACCCCTCTCCCCTGCCGGACTGTCCCCATGCCAGGGTCGTCGCCCCTGGAACTGGTTCTAACCGGCAGATGCGTAGTGAGCACCGGGGTGCCACTCCGCAGTCACCTTCTCGCAAAAGCCCTACCTACCCAGAATACACAAACCCTGTCTGGGACGGTGCGAACACCGCCCTCGACAGGAAACCCTTTGTCCAAGCTCTCCTCGCTGGAAGGACTCCCAGCAGCAGGAGGTCAGACTCGTGTCTGTGGTGGCAGCACCCATTTTGTGGAGCTGAGGCTTTAGTTAACTTTAACCGGGGTTCACAGTTACGTACATGTCGTGTCCCTCTAGAAGGGTGGAATGCTAACCTCATCGCCAGAATTGGTGAGAGGGCAGCACCCCGATTCGTATGACACCTTACTCGACATGCCTTGATAACGCGACACCGAAGTTACCGATATGGTACGCGTTATCATGGAACAGCCATTGGGTCTTGATTCCGCAAGCTGCAACCGGGCTCGGCTCGGGCCTGAACCTAGCTCACACGAGCCCACGCACTCTGCCTTCAGGATTGTTAAGGCCTGCCATAGGAGTGACTGATAGGAACTCGGGTGTCCATTGTATGGTTAGATATAGAACTACTATACCTAAAGCAAAGGGTGATTACACGACTTTGCCCCAGCAGTCATGCAGCCAGTTGTGTCAAATTTAGGAGGCCAGCCAGGGAGGGCATAATACATGCTGCAGCCCCTGGCGGCCCTGGGTACACCTATGCCCTGAGTTACAGGGTCTGATAAGGTGGCCCAGTACCAATTGGAAATGTACCTAGGGTACATGGAATCCATTTTAAAGAGAGAGCAGTAGGCCTGGGGTCCTGATTGGCAGGGTCCCAGGTCGACTATGTCCAAAACCAGCTAAAACACAGGGCAAAAAGTTGGGGGCAACCATAGTCAGGATGTACCTTCCTACACAACCCCCCCCCCAAACGAAAGGAGATAAGGCTATCCTTGTCCAGGTAAGCCTCTATTACCTAAGTGGCCATATAAGGAAGGACCAGCTCTGGCTTGGTTTCCCCCTGTGTCATGGTCCACTAGGCAACCCCTCACCCTAAGGGCATCTGAGGGTCTCCACCATAGGGAATCTCTGTCTCTGGTGTGTCTTGGGAAAGAAGAAGGCTGATGCTGGGATGGAGTACTGAAGTGAGGCTCCTCTACCTTTGGGCTCAACTTCTCCAATCACCATTCATCATGTGTGCCTTTCTTTCTTTAGCTGAGATGCACTGAGCTCTCAGGGTCAGCCTCTGGCTACCTAAAGCTGGAGGCCGAGTCCCTCTGTTTGGCTTACTGGAGGGACAGGTCAGGTCTGGGGTTTTTAGGCCCCATGTTTGGCTGTGCCCAACAGTGTCCAGCTGTGGGAGTTCCCTAACTACTTTTAAGGGGGGTCCCTCAGGAGTCTGTTTCATTTTCACTTGGCTAGGTTTACCAGCTTCAGTGATCCTAATCTTCTGATTAAGGGGTTCTTTTGGACAGGGGGCCCTTTGGGGTCCACCACTGGCCTCCCTGTCCTCTTCAGCCCTGGGCTGACGGAGGCAGGGTAGAGAGGTGCAGGTTACCTGCTCCAGACTGGGTCCCACCTGGGAAGGGTCCACTACCATCAGGGGCTCTGCCAGGCTAGGCCTGACTACCTCTGGGGCAGTTCCTTCAACAGGGGTAGAGTCAGTTCCCTGAGGAGGCTGGCTCTCACCTAGTGTCTGGGAGGGGGAAGACTCTTCTTCCTCCTCAATGCTCTCTGTTTGAGTGGAGTGATCCATTGTTTCAGGCTTCACACCCTCACTATCTGTCTGAGTAGAGGCTGAGACCATTTCAACCTTGCCAACCTTTTCAGGAGGGCACTCAGTTTGTGTTTGGACTGTGACTGTCACAGCCCTCCTATCCTGCTCTGGAAAGTCTGTCTGAGCCTGGGCAGTGGCTACCACTGCCCTTCCAACCTTTTCAGGGAGGAATGGTGCTTGGACTGGGGCTGTAGCTATTACTGCCCCACTAACCTGTCTGGATAGGCCTATCATTCTGGAATGAGTTTCTTGCTCCAACTCAGCCCATGCTGAGAGTTCCAGGTCATTCCCTAGTAAGCAATCTACAGGTAGGTTATCTGTCACTGCCACTCTCATGGGCCCTGTGACATTACCCCAGCTGAGCTTGACTACTGCCATGGGATGCCTTCTCTTCATTCCATGAATGTCTGTCACCTGATAAGTAAAACCAGGGGTCAGTTGAGCAGAGGGGACCAGATGGTCACTCACCATGGTGAGGCTGGCCCCTGTGTCTCTGAATGCCTCAACTTTCTGACCGTTCACTAAGACTTCTTGTCTATACTTGCCCAAAATGTGGGGTCCAGTAGTGAAGTTGGCAAACCCCATGCCAGTCTCACAGACAAGAGTGTGGTCGGGGAACCTGGCTAAGCCATAGTCCTCCTGATTGCCCAAAGTAATGCCCACCACATTCTTGGGGGCACTCCCACCACCTGGGGGATTACCACTAGTGGTAACAGGAGGTTTGGGAGTGTTACTTGGGGGTATGTTTTCCTTATTGCTATTTTTAGGGCACTTGGCATCACTTTTGTAATGGCCCACCTGTTTACAGGTATGGCAATAAGGTTTCTTCTGTTCTGAAGGAGTGTTCTGGGACCCACCACCCTTGTTGGAGTTTTGGGGCCCTTGGGAAGTCTTCTCTGTGGATTTATCCCCACCCTTCTCTTGAGGCTTGGTTGATTCCTTTTTCTGGTCACCACCCTGGTTTTTAGGCCTGACCCTGGTTCTGACCCATTTGTCTGCCCTCTTACCCAATTCCTGTGGAGAGGTCAACTCGGAGTCTACCAGGTGCTGATGTAATAGCTGGTTCTGACAATTATTTAAGATTTGCTCCCTCATAATCAGATTATACAATCCTTTAAAATCAGTAACCTTACTACCCAGTAGCCAGCCTTCAAAAGCCTTAGTGGCACAATCAACAAAGTCAGTCCAATCTTGAGACTGAGTTTTCTGGGTATCTCTGAACAGCATCCTGTATTGTTCAGTGGTTAGGCCGAACCCTTCAACGAGTGTATTTTTCAAGACTTGGTAATCGTTCGCATCCTCCACCCTTGTGGTGAGGAGCTTGTCTCTTCCTTTTCCTTCAAAGGAGAGCCACAAGATAGCTGCCCACTGACTCTGGGGAACACCCTGCACCGTGCAGGCCCTCTCCAAAGCAGTAATCCATTTGTGGATGTCGTCCCCTTGTTTAAAGGGGGGCACTATCTTCCCAAGGTGTTTCGTATCGAAACTCTTTTCCCTATTACTAGGTACATTGCTGCCACCAGTGGGGACTACCCCACTTAACTGTTGCTCTCTAGCAAAGGCAAGCCTTTCTTTGGCCAGGGCAAGTTCTTCCCTTTCGATCCTTAGATTAGCTGCCCTTTCCTTAGCTTCGTACACTCTCCTCTGAGGGGACGTCATCCCTCTTTGAGAAGAGATGTGAGAGCCATTGGTTTGAAGGGATCTGCCAGAGCCTCTTGACAGAGATCTGGCTCGTCCATTCCCAATGTTAAGCGGACCTGACAGTAGCGCCGGGGGTCCCCCAGTACCACTATCATGTTTGCTTAAGTTGGACCGGGTTAGTCTGACGACTTCTACCTGTCCCTTATCTGCCTCATCCCCAGAGAGATCCTCATCCTCATCCTCCTCTTCATTCTCATTCTCGGCTGAGAGGAGGATTAGGTCAGGGTCACCTCTGGTTCCCTCGAGGGGAGGCATGTCTCCTTCTGGATTAGAATGGCTAAGAAGCTTCTCAGCCTTTCTGGCATCATAAGTCTCTAGGAGACCAATCAGAAAGGAGGTGGTGGGGTTAGCCCCTTGCTTAATCTTCCTAGAGGTACATACTTGTCGTAACTCATGGAAGTTAAGCGCAGTATATCTTGAAGAGATGACCTGTGGAGGGTCGACTGACACAAGGGGAGACTCAGAGTTTCCTCCTTTGTCCGACATACTGCTTCTAGTGTGGTGTAAGTGATGCACCTACCTACACTACGTGTTTGCCTACTGTTCCCTTGCTAAGAGTTGTAGCCAAGGTGTGCTAAGCCTTGAGGAGCTACAACAGCTGGTTCAGTAGAACTCAGAGTATTCTAAGCTTTAGTTATATGTACTAATAGTACTTGTGTGATCTTTCAACAAGATATTCTTAGGATACGTGTGGTAAAACAACAGCAAGCTCAAATCCCAACCGCTGCTCACCAATGTGAGAAGTTGGCCCGATATGCAACGTTCGCTATTCTAGCGACCGCTATGTATCGTTCCAACGACCCTTATGGTGTTTGGTTGTAAGTCAACCTATAGACCAGCTATCCTAGTAGCGTGGATACGAGCAGTCTAAGGCTAAAGACTCGAGAGGGCGTGTTAAGCCAGCTGTTTACCACACATGTACCCCTTGAACACCAAGTGAAAGGACACCACACAAGTGTTATGAAAATAAACAGGATATTTATTAAGAATCACAACAGCCCTGTACTCTTTATGAGGACAGGGTACTAAGCACAAACCAAATCTCTTAGGAAAATACTTCAAGTGCACAATTAAAACAAGTGTCCGAGGACAGGGAAAGTTTAAGGTCTCGGGCGGACCCGATAAGGCAAGTCGGAAGCGAGGGACTCGGGACCCTAGAGTAAAGAGGCTATGCAGGCACCGAAATGCCGAGTTACCTAGCCACGGGGGCTGCGGCTGCACAAGTCTTACAGGCGTCGGGGTCTTCGCTGACGAGCCAGGAGCCGGAAGAAAAGGAGTTGCTGGCCGGCGACCAGTGATGAATAGTTCGTAGAGATCCAAGCCTGGATCAGAGATTGATGATACCTGAAAGCAGAGGGGACCAAGTTCGTACTACTAGCCAGTAGTCAGAGGGTACCAGGAGGGCACCGGTTGGCCGTCACCTCGACCAGGTGAGTGGGCGACGCTAGGCTCTGCAGTCTCACGGACCAGGAGGCGTTGTCGGCGACCACGGTGGAGGTGCGAGCTGTCCCACGAAGGATGATGCTGTCGGCGTCGCTGGGCCCAGGATGGGACAACAAGCCTTGGCAAATCTCAGGGCCACGCGGTGGGCCTAAGATGGCGTCTTGAGTGGACCAGGAGGGTCCGGGGTGCTTCTCGCAAAGATGGAAGCAAGGGCCAGTCTGGAGCAACCAGACCAGCAGAGTTGTTTGTCGGTCGTCGTCAAGGACGGACACAAGCCAGCGGCTAGTGACCAGACAACGTGCTGAGCAGCGAGCAGAAGGGCCCCACGCAGATCGTGGAGATGCTGGGAGACTGCACTTCGGTGCTGGAGCGGCTCAGGGTCGGGGCTTCTCGGACCCCAGAGCACTCACCAGAGAGTTACCTCGATGGTCGTGCTGGTTTAAGAGCGTGCAGGTTCTGATGATGGCCGGTCCCTCGAGGTCTCGTCGCACCCACAGATCACAGCTGAGCTGATGACGTGGGTAGAGGTCAGAGGTGCCAGGGAAGCCGGTTCTCGTCGAGCTGGGCCGTCGGATCCTTGAGGAAGGACTTGCAGCAAACCGCAGAGTTCTTAGATGGTGCCCGCTGATGCAGGGTGACTACTCCTTAGTCACAAGGGAGAAATCTTGAGAAGAGTCTTGAAGTCCTTTCGTAGAAAGTATTCTTGATTCAAAGATGATCTAATTTGGAAGGGTCCCCGCTCCGGCCTTTATTCTAAAGAAAGGGGTGGGTACATGACTAGGTCCTGCCCTAAGGGTGGGACCAGGAAGGGGGGTAGTTACACCCCTCTCCCCTGCCGGACTGTCCCCAGGCCAGGGCTGTCGCCCCTGGAACTGGTTCTAACCGGCAGATGCGTAGTGAGCACCGGGGTGCCACTCCGCAGTCACCTTCTCGCAAAAGCCCTACCTACCCAGAATACACAGACCCTGTCTGGGACGGTGCGAACACCGCCCTCGACAGGAAACCCTTTGTCCAAGCTCTCCTCGCTGGAAGGACTCCCAGCAGCAGGAGGTCAGACTCGTGTCTGTGGTGGCAGCACCCATTTTGTGGAGCTGAGGCTTTAGTTAACTTTAACCGGGGTTCACAGTTACGTACATGTCGTGTCCCTCTAGAAGGGTGGAATGCTAACCTCATCGCCAGAATTGGTGAGAGGGCAGCACCCCGATTCGTATGACACCTTACTCGACATGCCTTGATAACGCGACACCGAAGTTACCGATATGGTACGCGTTATCATGGAACAGCCATTGGGTCTTGATTCCGCAAGCTGCAACCGGGCTCGGCTCGGGCCTGAACCTAGCTCACACGAGCCCACGCACTCTGCCTTCAGGATTGTTAAGGCCTGCCATAGGAGTGACTGATAGGAACTCGGGTGTCCATTGTATGGTTAGATATAGAACTACTATACCTAAAGCAAAGGGTGATTACACGACTTTGCCCCAGCTGTCATGCAGCCAGTTGTGTCAAATTTAGGAGGCCAGCCAGGGGGGGCATAATACATGCTGCAGCCCCTGGCGGCCCTGGTTACACCTATGCCCTGAGTTACAGGGTCTGATAAGGTGGCCCAGTACCAATTGGAAATGTACCTAGGGTACATGGAATCCATTTTAAAGAGAGAGCAGTAGGCCTGGGGTCCTGATTGGCAGGGTCCCAATTCGACTATGTCCAAAACCAGCTAAAACACAGGGCAATAAGTTGGGGGCAACCATAGTCAGGATGTACCTTCCTACACCTCAGTTATAGGTCTGGCCCTCTTTGATGTCCGGACCCTCGCACTTGGAGGTCGGGAGGTCCGGGGTGAGGGAGTCCAGACACCCAGCAGGGGGGTGGAGCCAGCGCCCGGGGAGGCTGGGGGCGATCGGCACCTGGCGGGGGAGAGCCATCGACACTTCTTCCTCCCATTGACCTGCCAAGTGGTCCGTTCACCTCCTGGGTGGATGGTGGTGCCGGGATGTCGGGGCCTGGCCAGGCCCAGGGTTGGGGTCGAGCTGAGGCCACGCGGCCTCGTGGTGCAGTGTCAAAGATGGCGGCTGGGCCGGGCAATGGTGCTGACGGTGGCCCGGGCCAGTGACACAGAGATGTCCGGGAGCAGGAGTCCCGTAGGGGACGGTTTGCGGGTTGCTTCGGTGGGTACTACCTGGAGAGCCGGTGTCCGGGCCCTGTCAGGCGGGGAGGGAGCGAGCCCTTCATGTGGCCTGTCCAACATGCGTCCCCCCCAGCTGAAGGCGGGGAGAGTCACCCATCCTCTTGGGGACTTTCCTCGTCGAGGCGGAAAAAGCGTGACAGGCCATCCGCGTTGGCGTGATCCTGGCCAGGGCGGTGCTCCACAGTGAAGTCCATCCCCTGCAGGGAGATGGACAATCGCAATAGTTTGGGATTTTCCCCCCGCATCTGCATTAGCCATTGCAGGGGGCGATGATCTGTTTGCACCCGAAAGTGGGTACCGAAGAGATAGGGCCGGAGCTTCTTGAGGGCCCACACTACTGCGAAGGCCTCCCTCTCGATGGTGCTCCAGCGCTGTTCTCGGGCCAGTAGGCGTCTGCTGATGAAGGCCACTGGTTGGTCAAGTCCATCGGGGTTCAGCTGGGAGAGGACGGCCCCGATGCCATGGTCGGAGGCATCAGTCTGGACGATGAACTCCCGGCTGTAGTCGGGAGCCTGGAGCACAGGGGCGGTGCACATGGCGGCCTTCAGCTTCTCGAAGGCCGCTTGACAGTCTGGAGTCCAGTTGACCATTTTTGGGTGTTTCTTGGATGTGAGCTCTGTGAGGGGCCCCACAATGCTGCCATAGTCCTTCACAAACCGCCGGTAGTATCCGGTGAGCCCCAAGAAGGCTCGGACCTCGGTTTGCGTTACGGGGGGCTGCCAGGACTGGATGGCGGCGATCTTGAGCTGAAGGGGGGCCACCAGACCGCTTCCCACTTGGTGTCCGAGGTAGGTCACGGACCCTTGGCCAATTTGGCACTTGCTGGCCTTGATTGTGAGGCCGGCCTGTTGGAGGGCCTGCATGACCTCTCGGAGGTGGCGGAGGTGGTCTGACCAGTGGCGGCTGTACACAGCAATATCGTCCAGGTAGGCGGCGCTGAACTCTTCGAGGCCCGCCAATACCTGGTTCACAAGTCGTTGAAAAGTGGCTGGAGCGTTTTTCATGCCGAATGGCATCACTTTGAAATGGTAGTGGCCATCCGGGGTGGAGAAAGCGGATCGTTCTTGGGCCCTGGGGGTGAGGCCGATCTGCCAGTAGCCCGCTGTCCGGTCGAAGATGCTGAGGTAGCGGGCAGCCCCCATGCGGTCGATCAGTTCATCTGCTCGGGGAATGGGGTGAGCGTCGGTTCGGGTGACAGCGTTCAGACCCCGATAGTCGACGCAGAATCGGAGCTCAGGGGTGGTGCCTGGGGCAGCAGCTTTGGGGACCAGCACGACTGGGCTGGCCCAGGGGCTGTCCGAGGGCTCGATGACTCCGAGTGTGAGCATTTTTGACACTTCTTCTTGGATGCAGGCACGTACCCGATCTGGTACGCGGTACACCCGATGTCTGATAGGGGGACTGTCCTCAGTGTCCACGTCGTGCAAGCACCAGGGGGTGACCCCTGGGGTGAGGGAAAATAGGGTCGCAAATTGCAGCAGGAGGGCCCGACAGTCTTGGCGCTGCTCCGGGGTTAGGGCATCTGAGAGTCGGACCCCGTCTACTGAACCATCTTTCTCCCGGGTCCTCAGTAGGTCAGGGAGGGGCTCGGAGTCTTCTTCCGCTCCACTGTCTGTAGCCATCAGTAGGCTGAGCTCCGAGCGCACAAAGTGGGGTTTGAGTCTGTTGGCGTGGAGGACCCGGAGGGGGTTCCGGGGAGATTCCATGTCGATGAGATAGGTGACGGGGCTCTTGCGCTCGACCACCTTGAAGGGCCCTGTCCACTTGTCCTGCAAGGCACAAGGCCGGTGGGGGACATCACCCATACTTGCTGGCCAGGTTCGAACTCTATGGAGGAGGCATTCTGATCGTACCATTTCTTCATGTCCTCCTGACTGGCCTCAAGATTGGCTTTGGCGATCTCTCTGAATCGTCTGGTCTGATTGCGTAGGGTCAGGAGGTACTTGTAGACGTCTGGAGGGGTTTTCAGGGGGGCCATCTCCCAACCTTCTTTGACTAGGCTGAGGGGCCCTCGAACAGGGTGTCCGTACAAGAGTTCGAAGGGGCTGAAGCCGAGGGACTTCTGGGGGACTTCTCGGTAGGGGAAGAGGAGGCACGGGAGTAGCACATCCCACTGGCGGCGGAAGGGCTCTTCCAACCCCATAATCATTCCCTAGAGTGTGCGGTTGAACCGCTCAACCAGTCCGTTTCCTTGCGGGTGATAGGGGGTTGTGAATCGGTAGGTGACCCCGCACTGCTGCCAGAGGGATTTCATATATTTTGAAATAAAGTTCGTGCCCCTGTCGCTGACGACTTCCCGGGGGAAGCCCACCCGGGAGAAGATCCCCATTAAGGCTCGGCCGACCACCGGTGCTGTTACAGTTCGAAGGGGAACGGCCTCGGGATAGCGGGTGGCGTGGTCCACCAGTACCAAGATGAATCGATGCCCTTGTGCTGTTCGGGGGTCCAGGGGCCCCACAATGTCTATTCCCACCTTTTAGAACGGGGTGGTAACAACCGGGAATGGTTGCAGGGGTGCCTTGAGTTTGCGGCCGCTCTTCCCGCTGGCCTGGCAAGTGGGGCAGGACCGGCAGTGGTTGAGGACGTCATTTCTCATTTTTGGCCAGTAAAAGTGGGTCACCAGGCGGTTGTAGGTTTTGTCCTGTCCCAAGAGTCCAGCCAGGGGGACATTGTGGGCCAAATTCAACAGGAAGTCTCTAAAACGGAGGGGCACCACCAACACTCGACTGGCCCCCAACTCCGCGATTCTTTGTTCGCTGTACAATAGGTCATTGTCCCAATAGATCCAGTGGGCCCCTGCGGTATCTCCCGCGCTCTGGGCGAGGGCTTGCTGTCGTAGTCCC
The DNA here is from genome assembly GCF_964263255.1 of Lissotriton vulgaris. NCBI lineage: Eukaryota > Metazoa > Chordata > Amphibia > Caudata > Salamandridae > Lissotriton > Lissotriton vulgaris. Next base: position 35,536,595 of record NC_141693.1, on the reverse strand, counting down.
TCGAGGGAGGGACAGGTCTTTTGCTCTTGACGGAATTGTTCCTGGGTGGGTCCCCCTTCTTGACGCCACTGAGCCAGGTCTGGAAGGTCCTGGGGCTGAGCGAGCCCTTCTTGGGTTTGTTCTGGGGGGTCGGTATGGTTGGCGTCCCCCACTGGAGCGATCGGGGGAGGAGGTGCTGGCCATTCGGGTTCTTCAGGTCGGGGGATGGCGCGGGCGGCCATGGACCGGGTGGTTACGCACGCCCAGTCCGGGAGGCCCAACATCCCCAGGTGCTCTCTTCTTTCCATGGCGGCCCACGGGGAACTCTCGAGATCGTTCCCCAGGAGACAGTCCACGGGGGCATCATCGCGGACCGTCACCTTCAACATGCCGGATACTCCTCCCCATTCGAATGGGACGCAGGCCATCCGACACAGGCTCTCAGAATTGTCGGCTGAACGGACGGGGCAGAGAACGTTCGGCAGGATTTGTTCCGGGGTCACCAGGTGACAGCGGACGGCCGTCACACTGGCCCCCGTGTCACGTAGGGCTTCAGCCTTGCGCCCATTTATGTTCACCCACTGACTGTATTTTCTGGTGTTGGCGGGCAGGGGAGCCCGCGGGATCATGTCTCTTCCCCCTAGGCACGCCAGGACCATGGCGGCCGGTTCCCACTCTGGTTGCTCCTGTTCGTATTCTTCATGCTCTTCGGAGACTTGCTCTTCTCCTAGGGCGGCGGCAGCTACCTGGCGGGGCCCCGGAATCTGGTTCTTTGGGCAGTTCGGGTCATTGGCGTAGTGGCCGACTCGCTGGCATCGGTGACAAGTGACATTGGCTCGGAATCCAGGGCGCATCGGGGGGTTGCCCCGGCCGGCCGGGGGCGGGGTGCTGGTAGCGGGAGCGGGCCGGGACGGCGTCTTTCCCCTGGCCCTGGCCTCCTCCTCCTCCTCGGGGATGGTGATGACCTTGGTTGTTCCTGTTCTGTTCGTTCGGCCCACCCCGGCCCACTCGGGTGCTCTCCCATCGGTCAGCCTCGGCGGTGAGCTGCCGTGGATCAGTCAATTTACTGTCGAGGAGGTGCTGCCTGAGCTCGACGAAGCAGTTGTTGGAGAGGTGCTCCCACACGATGAGGTTAAAAAGCTGCTCGTAGGTCGTTACGCGGCTCCCCTTGATCCATCCCTCGAAGGCTCGGCTGAAATAGTTCACATATTCCACCCAAGTTGTACCCGGGATTCGGGTGCAGTCGCGGAACCTCCGGCGGTACATTTCGGGTGTAAGCCCATATCGAGTGAGGAGGGCGGCCTTCATGTGGTCATAGGACGTCATTTGATGGTCCGGGAGCTGTAACAGGGCATCGCGGCCTTCATTGACGAACCTCCCCCATAGACCGGCTCCCCAGTCACTTCGATCGATCCGGTGGGAGGTCATGGCGATCTCGTAGGCCTTGAACCACTGTTGTATGTCGTTGTTTCGGAAATACTCTCGGACGACATCTTTGGGGATGTGGACCTTTGGTTCTGTAGCTCCTGGGGTGCGCGGTTGCTCGGGCACCCCCAGGTCTTTGTTTTGCTTCCGTAGTTCTATCTCTGCCAGTTTGCGCTCGTGTTCGTATGCCAGTCTTTTTTCTTCGAGCTCTCTTTGTCTTTGCTTTTCTTCCCGCTCTTCTCTGAGCCGTAAGTGTTCTAGGTTCATTTTTTGTTCCGCTAGTTTTAGTTCTCCGTCCAACTTGAGCCGTGCCAACTCTAATTCGTGCAGTCTGCTTTTTTCTCGCTCTTGGATCTCTTCCCGGGAGAGACTTGCTCTCCTTTCTTCGGACGGAGCGGTGCTCGTCTCCGGTGCTTCGGTGTTTTGGTCCCGGGGACCGGCGGCATTTGCTTCTGCCCACGATTCTAGGGCGTGTTTAAAGTCATCTTTTGTGCTCAGACCGGTGGTAGCAATGCCCAGTTCCATACAAAATTGTTTTAATTCTCGATGGCTGTACTCCTCCAGTTTTTCCATTTGGAATTTCTCTGTAGATCCGCTCTCTTTGGTCGACATTGTGGTTTAGTCGTGGGGTGAGTTGCTTTCTGTACGATTACGCGTTGGTTCGGATCGCGCCGCTGGCCACCAATGTTGGACGGGGACCGGGAGGGTCGGCCGAGGACAAGGGGAGAGGCCTCCGGTGAGGGCTGTCTCCAGCGATCGTACAGACAAGTAACTTCCCCCCCACAGATGGACACCACACAAGGATAAGGTTAACGTTCTTTATAGGCAATTCTTGAAGTACGGTGATACGATACAATGGGAGCAGGACACGAGGATCCTCTTAATTCTAGTCTCTTGACAGGGAAAGGGGTAGCGGGACAGTCTTTGTTACCAATCTGGTACTGCGATGCAATGATGGTAGCTCACAATCCGCGAGCTCGGCGTTCGAGAGGGACGGGCCGCGGCAGCGCCAGCAGGTCCCGACGAGGACGAAGGTTGCAAGAAGGCCGCGGCAGCGCCAGCAGGTCCAACGAGGATGAAGGTTGCAGAAGGCTGCGGCAGCGCCAGCAGGCAGGACGACAGTTCACAAGGCAGGGCTGCGGCAGCGCCAGCAGTCCGTCAAGGATGAGTTCTTCACGGTGTCTCTCGACTCCAAGATACAACTGCCTTCCTGCTCTGGAGCTGCCTCAGTTATAGGTCTGGCCCTCTTTGATGTCCGGACCCTCGCACTTGGAGGTCGGGAGGTCCGGGATGAGGGAGTCCAGACACCCAGCAGGGGGGTGGAGCCAGCGCCCGGGGAGGCTGGGGGCGATCGGCACCTGGCGGGGGAGAGCCATCGACACTTCTTCCTCCCATTGACCTGCCAAGTGGTCCGTTCACCTCCTGGGTGGATGGTGGTGCCAGGATGTCGGGGCCTGGCCAGGCCCAGGGTTGGGGTCGAGCTGAGGCCACGCGGCCTCGTGGTGCAGTGTCCAAGATGGCGGCTGGGCCGGGCAATGGTGCTGACGGTGGCCCGGGCCAGTGACACAGAGATGTCCGGGAGCAGGAGTCCCGTAGGGGACGGTTTGCAGGTTGCTTCGGTGGGTAGTACCTGGAGAGCCGGTGTCCGGGCCCTGTCAGGCGGGGAGGGAGCGAGCCCTTCATGTGGCCTGTCCAACAGTGACGCACACACTTGTGGTAACGCCAGTGCTAGCTTGTGACGCACACACTTGTGGTAAGGCTAGTGCTAGCTCGTGACGCACACACTTTTGGTAAGGCCAGTGCTAGCTCATGACGCACATACTTGTGGTAAGGCCAGTGCTAGCTCATGACACACACGCTTGTGGTAAGGCTAGCAGTAGCTCGTGACGCACGGGCTTGTGGTAAGGCCAGTGCTAGCTCGTGACGCACACACTTGTGGTAAGGCCAGTGCTAGCTCGTAACGCACACGTTTGTGGTAAGGCCAGAGCTAGCTAGTGACGCACATGCTTGTGGAAAGACGAAGAGGATACATTGATTTGGTTGCTCACTCCACAAGCCCGTAGTGGAGTTTGGGTTGCACACTTCTGCTCACTAATGTGTATTCCGTGCGAGGCTCAGTGCCCACCTGTATGAAACCTCACAGCACGTTGCACTCACTAATGAGACTTTAAACCTCACCCCAAGAACTGAAATCTGCTTCTACACTGCCTGCGATGTCCACCTCCCCAAAGAGCCTCTCCACATAGATAGCCAGGCCCTCAGGGGCCCCAGGGGCCCGGCTTTCAATACTGGCCTTTTTAGGTCGCGCCTGGGCAGCGCGTGCGCTGCTCTGCGAGGCATGTTGTATTCAGGTATGAACGTCAAGCTCCGCCTACTCTCCGCCCATATTTTTCATTGGTTTGTGCCATTCTCCCCTGTAAACATTGGTCAATAGTCTTAGTAGTCCCTCCTTAGTACCGCCTTGTCTCATTGTAACCTCCCATGGGTAGGGTTTGCGCAATGCAATAGGTCTCGCATTTGCCAGAGTTTAAGAGATTGGCATTGTAAACGACACTGCCTTTTATTGATCTTTTTTAAAAGCAGCACATAAATAAAAGGCATTGTCATTTTCAATGCCAATAGCTCATTCTTTTTTAAATGCAAAACCTATTGCATTGCAAATGCTTGTTGCTTTGGAGTCAGGAGTCCCTCAGGGGCCCCAGCCTCCCACACTGGCCTTTTTATAGCTTTGGAGCCAGGAGGCCCGGAGCACGCCAGAGGCCGCGAGCCTGAAAATAAAGAGTAAACAAGACCCATGTGCTGGACACAGGGACGCCAGGATCAGAACCCTACGTCACTGGCCCTGTCATGTGTGCAAGGCACCGGTCCTACCCCAGGGGGCGCTCCATGCAGCGCAGACTCTTACAGGAGGGTCTCACAGGAAGCCACTTCACACCTCCTGCATGCCACATGCAGACCCACAGGAGACCGCTCCATGCCACACGCAGACCCACAGGAGACCGCTCCATACCACACGCAGGCCCACAGGAGACCACTCCATACCACCTGCAAACCCCAGGAGGCCGCTCCAGGCCACAAGCAGGCCCACAGGAGACCGCTCCATACCACACGCAGACCCACAGGAGACCGCTCCACACCACACGCAGACCCACAGGAGACCGCTCCATACCACACGCAGGCCCACAGGAGACCGCTCCACACCACACGCAGACCCACAGGAGACCGCTCCATACCACCTGCAAACCCCAGGAGACCGCTCCATACCACTCGCAGACCCACAGGAGACCACTCCATACCACGCGCAGGCCGACAGGAGACCGCTCCATACCACACGCAGGCCGACAGGAGACCGCTCCATACCACACGCAGACCCACAGGAGACCACTCCATACCACTCGCAGATCCACAAGAGACCGCTCCAGGCCACACGCAGGCCCACAGGAGACCGCTCCATACCATTCGCAGCCCCACAGGAGACCGCTCCATACCACACGCATGCCGGCAGGAGACCGCTCCATACCATTCGCAGACCCACAGGAGACCGCTCCATGCCACCTGCAAACCCCAGGGGACCGCTCCATACCACTCGCAGGCCCACAGGAGACCGCTCCATACCACACACAGACCCACAGGAGACCGCTCCATACCACACGCAGACCCACAGGAGACCGCTCCATACCACACGCAGGCCCACAGGAGACCGCTCCACACCACACGCAGACCCACAGGAGACCGCTCCATACCACATGCAAACCCCAGGAGACCGCTCCATACCACTCGCAGACCCACAGGAGACCGCTCCATACCACACGCAGGCCGACAGGAGACCGCTCCATACCACACGCAGGCCGACAGGAGACCGCTCCATACCACACGCAGACCCACAGGAGACCACTCCATACCACTCGCAGATCCACAAGAGACCGCTCCAGGGCACACGCAGGCCCACAGGAGACCGCTCCATACCACTCGCAGTCCCACAGGAGACCTCTCCATACCACACGCATGCCGGCAGGAGACCGCTCCATACCATTCGCTGACCCACAGGAGACCGCTCCATGCCACCTGCAAATCCCAGGGGACCGCTCCATACCACTCGCAGGCCCACAGGAGACCGCTCCATACCACACACAGACCCACAGGAGACCGCTTCATACCACACGCAGACCCACAGGAGACCGCTCCATACCACCTGATCACACCTCAAAAGGCTGCACATGCCACCCACAGATCCACAGAAGACCACACATGCCACCTGCAAAAGTCTGCTTCATGCCACCCACACACCCCCAGGAATGCTCCAAGCAGTGTGTATACTCCCACAAGGAGGCATTGTGAGGTGTGTACATCCCCCCTCAGGAGAGCTCTGCACATGCACATGTATGTTGGCATCTCGGCTCTTCATGGATGTCTGCACAGATCCTCCCTCAGCCCTCTGTGCCATGCTGGGCTCCTTGTCTCAGTGCCCTCCAGTAATCCCTGTCTGCTGGATTCTTAAATATCTGTGTCTGTGGGCATGCTGAGGCAACTGTGGGGACACTGAGGTGTCCCTGGCAGGCTGAGGTGTCCGTGGCACGCGTAGGCATCTGTGGGCACGCTGAGGCATCTGTGGGCACGCTGAAGCATCTGTGGGCACGCTGAAGCATCTGTGGGCACGCTGAGGCATCTGTGGGCACGCTGAGGCATCCGTGGGCACGCTGAGGCATCCGTGGGCACGCTGAGGCATCTGTGGACACGCTGAGGTGTCCGTGGCATGCTCAGGTGTCCGTGGCACACTGAGGTGTCTCTGGGCACGCTGAGGTGTCTGTGGGCACGCTGAGGTGTCTGTGGGCACACTGAGGTGTCTGTGGGCACACTGAGGTGTCTGTGGGCACGCTGAGGTGTCTGTGGGCAAGCTGAGGTGTCCGTGGCACACTGAGGTGTCCGTGGCATGCTGAGGTGTCTCTGGGAACGCAGAGGTGTCTCTGGGCACGCTGAGGTGTCCGTGGGCACGCTGAGGTGTCTGTGGGCAAGCTGAGGTGTCTGTGGGCACGCTGAGGTGTCTGTGGGCACGCAAAGGGGTCTCTGGGCATGCAGAGTTGTCTGTGGGCAAGCTGAGGTGTCCGTGGCACACTGAGGTGTCCGTGGGCACGCTGAGGTGTCTGTGGGCACGCAGAGGTGTCTGTGGCACACTGAGGTGTCTGTGGGCACACTGAGGTGTCTGTGGGCATGCTGAGGTGTCTGTGGCACACTGAGGTGTCTGTGGGCACGCTGAGGTGTCTGTGGGCACGCTGAGGTGTCTGTGGGCACGCTGAGGTGTCTGTGGCACACTGAGGTGTCTGTGGGCACGCTGAGGTGTCCGTGGGCACGCTGAGGTGTCCGTGGGCACGCTGAGGTGCCTGTGGGCACGCTGAGGTGTCTGTGGGCACGCAGAGGGGTCTCTGGGCATGCAGAGTTGTCTGTGGGCACGCAGGGCGTCCGTGTGGGCACGCTGAGGTGTCTGTGGGAAAGCAGAGGTGTATGTGGGCACGGTGAGATGTCTGTGGGCACACTGAGGTGTCCGTGGGCACGCTGAGGTGTCTGTGGGGACACTGAGGTGTCTGTAGGCACGCTGAGGTGTCTGTGGGGACACTGAGGTGTCTGTAGGCACGCTGAGGTGTCTGTGGGCACGCTGAGGTGTCTGTGGGGACACTGAGGTGTCTGTAGGCACGCTGAGGTGTCCGTGGGCACGCTGAGGTGTCTGCGGGCATGCAGAGGTGTCCGTGGGCATGCAGAGGTGTCTGTGGGCACACTGAGGTGTCCGTGGGCACGCAGAGGTGTCTGTGGGCACACAGAGGTGTCCGTGGGCACGCTGAGGTGTCAGTGGGATCGCTGAGGCGTCGCTGTTCCTTAGCGGCCTGAAATAGAAACATACCCTCAGAGCATGGCGCGCCAGGGCTGGCACAGTCTGTGTTGGAGAGCATTTCCCCAAATCAGGGGGGCTTCCAGAGCAGTAAAGTTGGCAGCCCCATGGCAGGTGGGTCCCTGCCAACGACTGTCATCAGCAGTGCCTAGCAGGGTGTGCCTCACCTCTGGAAGCAGGGGTGCTGGGGCAGGGCAGTGAGATCCAAAGCACGCGCCCCTCACCCTGGGGTCCACCAGGGTCTCCTGCTGGTGCTGCTGCCAGCTGTGGTGGTGAAGTCATCCCCGCCCCTGTGCCAGCTCTTGTGATGGGCTCACTCTCTCCTGCCAGCTGTGCCAGTGGAGCCCCCCCCCCCCCCGGCAGCTGTGCCAGTGGAGCCCCCCCCCCCACCCCCTCTGAGCACCAGCCCCACCCCCGGCAGCTCGGCAGCTGCGCCAGTGGAGCCCCCTGCTGCTGAAGGAGGGGTGCCAGCAGCACTGAGGCCCCCCCTGAAGAGTGCGCCCCCCTCGTGCCCCTCCAGCTGTGCTCCCTGAAGCCCTCGAGCTTGCCTCTCACAGCTGTTTCCTCCTGGCAGAATCACACAAAATAATGCATTGGCATGAGAAGCCGGACGAGGATTTCCCCGGTAAGTGATACACACACGACACACTGGTGTGACCCTCCGAGGGTCAGAGTGTTGTTTCCGGGTCAGGTTCCTTCGGTATCAGCGGGTGCTGCTGCCTCGCCGGGGCTTCCGGTATTTCATGGATGTGGCACAGTTGCAATACTTCTCTTTCTCTCAGGATGTATTGATTTTCCTCAATGAAGATGCATAAAGTCAAGTACAGATGCTTCTCTGCCTCGGTCCGTGTCAGAGCACTCACCTTGTACTCGGGAGTGAGCCTTGCACGTGTGCGTGTCTCACCGTCCCCACCACAGGGACGTGTCAGTGCACTCACCTTGTACTTGTGAACGAGCCTTGCACGTGTGCGTGTCTCACCGTTCCCACCGCAGGGTCGTGTCAGAGCACTCACCTTGTACTTGTGAACGAGCCTTGCACGTGTGCGTGTCTCACCGTCCCCACCGCAGGGTCGTGTCAGTGCACTCACCTTGTACTCTGGAGTGAGCCTTGCACGTGTGCGTGTCTCACCATCCCCACGCGTGTCTCACCGTCCCCACCGCAGGGTCGTGTCAGAGCACTCACCTTGTACTTGTGAGCCTTGCACTCGTATGATCTCACCATCCCCACCGTTGGATGCAGGATGACCTATATATTGTTTATGCTGCACTTCTCAGCTCTTTGCTTTTAAATTCTCTTCTGTGTCTTCCTGACGATGGGTCCAGGTGACATTTCTGCCTTGAGTCAGGTCTATGCTGTAGTGTGCTTAGACGTAGTGTGGCCGTTTTATGTGTCTATATGGAGTGTGGCCATGGTATGTGCTTAGAGGTAGTGTGGCCGTTTTATGTGTCTATAGGTAGTGTGCCCGTGGTATGTATCTATATGGAGTGTGGCCATGGTATGTGCTTAGAGGTAGTGTGGCCGTTTTATGTGTCTATAGGTAGTGTGGCTGTGGTATGTGTCTATATGGAGTGTGGCCATGATATGTGCTTAGAGGTAGTGTGGCCGTTTTATGTGTCTATAGGTAGTGTGCCTGTGGTATGTGTCTATAGGTAGTGTGGCCGTTTTATGTGTCTATAGGTAGTGTGGCCGTTTTATGTGTCTATAGGTAGTGTGCCTGTGGTATGTGTCTATAGGTAGTGTGGCCGTTTTATGTGTCTATAGGTAGTGTGCCTGTGGTATGTGTCTATAGGTAGTGTGGACGTTTTATGTGTCTATAGGTAGTGTGGCTGTGGTATGTGTCTATAGGTAGTGTGGCCGTTTTATGTGTCTATAGGTAGTGTGCCTGTGGTATGTGTCTATAGGTAGTGTGGACGTTTTATGTGTCTATAGGTAGTGTGGCTGTGGTATGTGACTATAGGTAGTGTGGCCGTTTTATGTGTCTATAGGTAGTGTGGCTGTGGTATGTGTCTATATGGAGTGTGGCCATGATATGTGCTTAGAGGTAGTGTGGCCGTTTTATGTGTCTATAGGTAGTGTGCCTTTGGTATGTGTCTATAGGTAGTGTGGCCGTTTTATGTGTCTATAGGTAGTGTGGCCGTTTTATGTGTCTATAGGTAGTGTGCCTGTGGTATGTGCTTAGAGGTAGTGTGGCCGTTTTATGTGTCTATAGGTAGTGTGGCTGTGGTATGTGTCTATATGGAGTGTGGCCATGATATGTGCTTAGAGGTAGTGTGGCCGTTTTATGTGTCTATAGGTAGTGTGCCTGTGGTATGTGTCTATAGGTAGTGTGGCCGTTTTATGTGTCTATAGGTAGTGTGGCCGTTTTATGTGTCTATAGGTAGTGTGCCTGTGGTATGTGTCTATAGGTAGTGTGGCCGTTTTATGTGTCTATAGGTAGTGTGCCTGTGGTATGTGACTATAGGTAGTGTGGCCGTTTTATGTGTCTATAGGTAGTGTGGACGTTTTATGTGTCTATAGGTAGTGTGGCTGTGGTATGTGTCTATAGGTAGTGTGGCCGTTTTATGTGTCTATAGGTAGTGTGCCTGTGGTATGTGTCTATAGGTAGTGTGGACGTTTTATGTGTCTATAGGTAGTGTGGCTGTGGTATGTGACTATAGGTAGTGTGGCCGTTTTATGTGTCTATAGGTAGTGTGGCCGTTTTATGTGTCTATAGGTAGTGTATCTGTGGTATGTGTCTATAGGTAGTGTGGCCGTTTTATGTGTCTATAGGTAGTGTGGCCTTTTTTATGTGTCTATAGGTAGTGTGGCTGTGGTATGTGTCTATAGGTAGTGTTGCCGTTTTATGTGTCTATAGGTAGTGTGGCCGTTTTATGTATCTATAGGTAGTGTGGCTGTGGTATGTGTCTATAGGTAGTGTTGCCGTTTTATGTGTCTATAGGTAGTGTGGCTGTTTTATGTGTCTATAGGTAGTGTGGCTGTGGTATGTGTCTATAGGTAGTGTGGCTGTGGTATGTGTCTATAGGTAGTGTGGCCGTTTTATGTGTCTATAGGTAGTGTGGCTGTGGTATGTGTCTATAGGTAGTGTTGCCGTTTTATGTGTCTATAGGTAGTGTGGCTGTGGTATGTGTCTATAGGTAGTGTTGCCGTTTTATGTGTCTATAGGTAGTGTGGCTGTTTTATGTGTCTATAGGTAGTGTGCCCGTGGTATGTGTCTATAGGTAGTGTGGCCGTTTTATGTGTCTATAGGTAGTGTGGCTGTGGTATGTGTCTATAGGTAGTGTTGCCATTTTATGTGTGTATAGGTAGTGTGGCCGTTTTATGTGTCTATGGGTACTGTGGCCATGGTATGTGTCTATAGGTAGTGTTGCCGTTTTATGTGTCTATAGGTAGTGTGGACGTTTTATGTGTCTAGAGGTGTGTGGCAGTGGTGTGTGTCTATAGGTAGTGTTGACGTTTTATGTGTCTATAGGTAGTGTGGCCGTTTTATGTGTCTATAGGTAGTGTGGCTGTGGTATGTGTCTATAGGTAGTGTGGCTGTGGTATGTGTCTATAGGTAGTGTGGCCGTTTTATGTGTCTATAGGTAGTGTGGCTGTGGTATGTGTCCATAGGTAGTGTTGCCGTTTTATGTGTCTATAGGTAGTGTGGCTGTGGTATGTGTCTATAGGTAGTGTGGCCGTTTTATGTGTCTATAGGTAGTGTGGCTGTGGTATGTGTCTATAGGTAGTGTTGCCGTTTTATGTGTCTATAGGTAGTGTGGCTGTGGTATGTGTCTATAGGTAGTGTTGCCGTTTTATGTGTCTATATGGAGTGTGGCCATGATATGTGCTTAGAGGTAGTGTGGCAGTTTTATGTGTCTATAGGTAGTGTGCCCGTGGTATGTGTCTATAGGTAGTGTGGCCGTTTTATGTGTCTATAGGTAGTGTGCCCGTGGTATGTGTCTATAGGTAGTGTGGCCGTTTTATGTGTCTATAGGTAGTGTGGCTGTGGTATGTGTCTATAGGTAGTGTTGCCGTTTTATGTGTCTATAGGTAGTGTGGCTGTGGTATGTGTCTATAGGTAGTGTTGCCGTTTTATGTGTCTATATGGAGTGTGGCCATGATATGTGCTTAGAGGTAGTGTGGCAGTTTTATGTGTCTATAGGTAGTGTGCCCGTGGTATGTGTCTATAGGTAGTGTGGCCGTTTTATGTGTCTATAGGTAGTGTGGCTGTGGTATGTGTCTATAGGTAGTGTTGCCGTTTTATAATATCAGGGGAGATCACAAAATAATTGTATCACATTTTCGGATACATCTTCTTCTGGAAGTAGTAGTGAGGGAGATATTTCAACTCCCCGGAGAAACAATAACAGACGAGGAGGATTCCAACAACAACATCAAGTATCTTTTTTAGCCAGGGGCCAAACATAACCTCGTGGAAAAACAAGATACAACCAACAACCATGGGAGATGTCGACAAGACGACAACATTACAAGAACTAACTCCGTCACCCATATTCAATTTATTAAACAAAATTCTAACGAGAGATGAAGAGAAGGTATTGAGAAAAGGACTAACATTCGTCCCAACCAGACGGAAAGACTTTGTAAAATTAAAAACAGAAGTGATCGAATTCTGCCGAAAAGTGAGATTAAAATCCTTTTTTGTTGAGAATATATATCAATCACCAACAGAAACTACAGGACTAAGGAATAAATCTGCCTTTTGCCCCACCCCCCCCCCCCCCCACCCCCCCCCCTCACCAGCAAAGTGCCCAAAGAAGTAATCAAGTTCGAAAGAACGATTTTATCTGCAGTGACTGAAATGGAAACAAAGAAAAAATGGCCCAAACACAATTTATCAAAAGTGGAGTCACAAGCATTAATGAACTTGAAAAGGGACACTTCGGTCATTATAAACCAGGCCGACAAAGGGGGTTCAATTGTAGTTTGGGACAAGGCCTTGTGCATCCTGGAAGTCAAAAGACAGTTGGACGACGTGACATGTTATCGGAAGATAAATAAAGATCCAACATCAGACTTGAAAAATGAATTACATAGAATCATCGACGAAGGGTATAAACAAGGATTCCTAGGAAATAAGGAGATGGAATACTTAAAAATCAAACTCCCAAGGACTCCATTATTTTATGTATTACCAAAAATACATAAAAATGAAAAAACACCTCCTGGACGACCAATAGTTTCTGGTTGTGATTCATTATTAGAACCTATTTCTAAGTTTGTTGATTTTTTCTAAAACCTTTTCTAGTACATGTAAAATCATTCATACAAGATACCACAGACTTCATAAAAAAACTGATGACAATCAAGTACAATGAAGACAATCACTGGATGGTGACAATGGACATTACGTCCTTATATACACAAATCTCTCAGGATGAGGGTATTTATGTGTTAGAAGCATTTCTGGAAGAGAGGGAAAGACCCCACAAAATACCAACGGATTTCATCCTAAAACTCGCAGAGTTTGCCTTGAAAAAGAATTATTTTAATTTCAATAGAGAGTTTTATTTTCAAACAGGCGGGGTGGCTATGGGATGTCCCTTTGCCCCAGAATTGGCAGTCCTGTTTATGTCGAAATATGAGGAGACTTTTGTATATCAGAACAATCCATATGCACAATGGATAAACAATTGGTATCGATATATAGATGATATTTTTTTCGTCTGGACCGGCACAGAGGAGGATTTAAAGAGGTTCTATGAATGGATCAACAACAAAGCTCCAACAATTAAATTCAGTATGGACTACTCACAGAAAAAAATGCAATTTCTTGACGTAGAGGTATATCCATCGGAAGGCGGCCTAGTCACAACCCTCTACAAAAAATCAACAGATCGCAATAAGGCACTCCATTTTAAAAGTAACCATCCGCGTAGCCTTAAAGATAACCTCCCGTATGGACAATATCTAAGAATGCGACGGAATTGCCAATATAAGGACGAATATTTCAGACACGCAGAGAAGTTGACAAATAATCTGTTACAACGTGGATACCCCAAAAAACTACTGAAAAAATCCCTCAAGAGAGCGTGGTGGACACCACGTGAAAGCCTGCTTGAAAAAAAGACAGAAAAAGAAACTGATAGAATGGTGTTCGTCTCAACATTCTTCCCAGACTCTAACACATAAAAAAAAGGTGGTCGAAAAAAACTGGCATCTGCTAAAAAAAAAACCTGGATGAAGCTTTCAAAAAAGAACCACTATTTGCATTCAAAAAGAACTGTAGCATTGCTAATCAATTAGTAAGAGCTGCACCTCCATAAGAAAAAAATCCGAATTTGCGGACGATGTTAGGTCTACCACCCATACAGGGACATCGAAAATGTGGGACTCGCTCATGCTGCGATACTACAAAAGAGGGAACCATATTCGAACATAAAAATATAATCTGGAAACATGAGGCATTCACGAACTGTAAATCTCGGTACGTGATATATGGGATCATTTGCCCCTTTAACACCATGCTCGCTAGCGGAATTCCGCTCGCACGCTGGGTTTTGTGGAAACGCACTTTACGTGACGAGCTGGGCTCGTCATCAGCGTGCGAGGAGGCTACGCCATGACGAGCCCAGCTCGTCATCAGCGTCGAAGGGGGTAATCAAGTGTACATCGGAAAAACCAATCAAGACGTACGATTAAGGATACAACATCCAGAATCAAGAACAATGTAGTAACAGCTCCGCTTGTAAACCATTGGCGTGAAAAAAATCACAAGGAGACAGACCTAACTTGGACAGCAACATCCAAAGTTGAAAATGACGCAAGAGGTGGGGCCCTGGAAGCAAAGCTCTCGAGGAGAGAAGCCATGTTTATAGTAAAATGTAACTCTGCAATACAGGACTTAAACGAGCTACAGAGATGTTTAAACTATGTTGAGACAAATACCTGAGAACTGGACCTACGATCCTCCCCAAAACTAATGAATTGTGGACCAGGCACAAAAAAAGATAAGTCATCCTATGAGACTTGACATACCCATAACCTCCTGGTGTCTTATAGGCGGGAGCATCCGGCCTCGGTACACAGAAGCCTGAGGCTACGAGACAGGTAAGAACAGCGCTGAGAAATGAGTGGAGCTACATGTGACCGCTCTAAAAGTAGCACACCCACCAAACCGGCCTCTTCCTTTGTTATGGAGCCAGGCAGTCCATTCAACAGTTGGACAATCAACACACATAAAAGGAAGTGTAATTATAATCCACAAAGAAGGGTATGGATGTGAAAGAATAGATGTTGGGGCGACTCTTTGCATATACCTTTTTTCTACAAGAGAATTGTTTGTACGTCGGGGGAAAACTCCCACCACATGCGCTCTGAAAAAAGAGAGGTAAGATAAGGAGGCTAGTAGCAATGGAGGGAGCAGCCCGCAAATAGGAACTATATCCCTCAAGAAAGGTTTTTTCCCTTTGTTACCGACTATGGTCCTGATGAGAACTCCCTAACAACGCGAGTTTGAAACGCGTCGACTGTCAAAAGCCGAAAGGATAGAACAAATTAAAGAAAACTGTAAAATAATAGGCTTTTTTTTATATAGACAAAAAAATGTTGATGGCTTTGCAGTGAATATTAGAATTGCAGCGTATATTTATAAGTGTATGCTGTCTGTGGCTGTATGAGAGGGGTATGACTGATTGTTTGAAGGATCTTTTTTGAAATGTATATAATGTTTGTGTAAATTGTTGTTATAACCAATGTATTTGTTGTGTACATAAGGTCTTAAAATGAAAAATTTGGTAAACTAAAGAAACGAAATTCAAGAGCAAAAAAAGTATTGAGTGAAATAAAATGACTGAAATCAGATATGAGTACAAAGCATATTGTTTAATTCGGATGTTTTGATAAAAGATGTTGCCTTGGTGATTAGCAGCACTGGCATCTCTTGATGTTTACTAGTTGCTTGTAAATAAAGGGATATTTGTTCCTTAAATGCAGCTTGTTTTCCTTAAAAGAAATCAGGATACCTTAAAAATGTGAATGGGTCAGTGCCTGCTCTTGAGTCATGTTTTGTCCGCTTTCACAAAGGGGGGCGTCCCTTCCTGGTTGTACATGGGTTACCACCAGCCTTACCTAGTCGGTAAAGGCCCCAAAACATTAATAGATGGCCTAAGGGATCGGTATTGGGAGGGGACGCCCTAACCACGCCCCCCATACTCCCCTGGGTTCCTAAACCCATTTTACAATTCAGGAAGCATTTTCCGAACCCTGAGTGGGCTCAGTGCACGTGCGTTGGGTCTCAGTGCACGTGCGTGGGTCTCAGTGCATGTGCGTGGGTCTCAGTGCACGTGCGTGGGTCTCAGTGCATGTGTCTCAGTGCACGTGCGTGGGTCTCAGCGCACGTGCGTGGGTCTTAGTGCACGTGCGTGGGTCTCAGTGCACGTGCGTAGGTCTCAGTGCACGTGCGTGGGTACCAGTGCTCGCAGAGCCTCTGATTTGCCTAATCCCAGGGCTCACGAACGCGAAAACTGTACACGAGGCCTTGGTAAGACTATGAACCCTACTACAAGACGACGCTTCACGGACTCCACAATGCGTTTGTGGAAATATTCTTTTGCCAGACTTCGCTGTTGGTACAAAAGTGCTATTTATTGGGACATTACAAGAAGCACTGTATAAAACACCTGAATACAGAAAACAAATCCCTGCTGCCTGTCGGGGCTCAGGACCCGGGCTGTGTCTTGAGGTGGGGGTTCCTCGCCCCCCACCCCCAGAGATGCCTCATGGCTCATTCCACGTGCCCGCATTCTTGGCATGTCTGCGCCACATTCTCCCCACACAGGCCGAAAGGAAGAGGGCACAGCTGGGAGGGGGCGGATGGAGAGATGTTACGGTGCAGGGGGGTCGGATGGGAGATTTCGCGGTCTCTGGTTTCGGATAGAACATGTCACAGTCTGGGATCGACGGAGCCATGTCAGGGTCTCTTGTTTCACATTTTATTTATGCGTTTTTATATCGCGCGGACTTTACCCGAAGGCGTCAGAGCGCCTCACAATAGGAACAGTAATGATTCATGAGGAGAAAATTACAAGTGAACAAATTACAAAAGCAAACGTTAAGTTACATGAGGCAAAAGTGACAATTGTGAGCAAACAAAATACATGAGGTAGCAAACGTTGCATTACAGAAGGAAAAAGTGACATGTGTGCAGGTTACAAGAGAAAACAAAGTACAAGTAGAGGTATAATTCTGCAATATATGCTAGACACTCAGGCACAAGAACAAAAATAACGTCGGCAATGGTGGCACTTGTGCAAGTATCAAAAGCAAACAAAATGTGAGAGGTAGCAAACACGTTTCGGCTCACATGGAGAGAGCCGACGCGTTTCGGCTCACTTGGAGAGAGCCGACGCGTTTCGGCTCACTTGGAGAGAGCCGACCGATTCGGCTCAGATGGAGAGAGCCGATGCGTTTCGGCTCAGTGGGGGTGAGTCTGGGAAACATGCAGTCTCCTGCTGTAGGTGACCCTGAAGGCAAAGGTGCGTGTCTGGTACTGCAGTGTTTCTGAAACGCTTTAGAACCACAACCCAATTTTTAGAACAACAAACTTTCGTGACCCACCTACCTTTAATGGACATGACACTTTGTGCAGTAAGTACAGAAGGCAAGCTTTCAAATCGGTGTGATTGACCAAAATAACAGGCACTTCAACAGTAATTGTTTGTGCAGTAATTGTTTGTGCATGTCACAACCTTGACCACGCCCAGGCCGACTTTAGGGCGGGGCCACTGCTACCAGGAGTTTTCAAATATAGTTTGGATTTAAAACCACCTGCTGCAGAGCTTCTTGCCTCTAGAAATCTTCAGATAGCAACAAAAATGTCAAGATAACTCTGCTGATTAATGTTCTCGCTGGTGAGAGAGCAGAGATTTGTCTAGTGTAATTTTATATTTATCTTGAAGCAGCACAGAGGGTTACTGTGCCTGCTGCAAGCACTATACCGTGAAGATCACAAACGTGCATTGTAATGTAGTTGGTTCAGTGACTCGCTGCTTCTGTCACAGATGCTTTTATTACTTGCAGTTTATGTTTCAATCCAATTATAACACAGCGAGCTATCAACTCCCACCAGAGAACTGCACGCAAACCGCAAGGTAGAGGCAAGGCCACCGGAAGTATGCGGCAGAGGGACACATTTTGCGACAGGCTTGGTGTGGCGTAATGTGGCACATATTATGATAGTGTTACTACATTATTGTACCCTTTTTATCTCTGTCCGGACATTGTTTGCACCGCAAAAAAAACTTTTAAGTTCCCAAATATGGCAATAACTAACCCCCCCCCCCCCATGGCTGGCTCTGCTAGTTCTCTGCTATGACTGCCCCCCCACGAGTGGCTCTGTGCTGTGACTACTGCCCCCCCTGTGCTGTGACTGCCCCCGCCCCCAGGGCTTTAAGTGGGCCGGGTCTCAAGGGGTCTGAACACCGGGAGTTTTTTAATAGAGGCCTCGAAACGGGTCTCTATCGGGCTCTGTTTTAAGCCCTGGCACAGGCGGTCCGTTTTTTCCAGACGGCAGAGACAGCAGTTTACTGTCACTGCAGTCCGCAAAAAAACTGCCAAGGCGTAAAACAGCCAGATAGAGACCCGTTTCGAGACAAGCACATGGATGTGCGGTGCCCACACTACTCACTTCTCACTAATGGAGAAGTCATGCCAGATGAGCGTAGTGGGTGTGGTGTCTGCTGAGGGGCAATGTCAACCTAGGCCTCGTAGTGGGGCCTAACTCACTGCTGTGCAATAAGGGACACAGAGACTGCCTGCTGGTTAGGGGCAAAGACCACGTGCGGTCTTACGCCCGTTTATTTATACCCGAGGGCTACTCCGCCCCCGGGCTGTATGCGTGCGTGCGTGCGTGTCTGGACGGGCCGGGTGGCTCCGACAGTACATCCCTCCAAACTCACAGATGTTCAGTCCAGCCTCACTCAGAGTCTTTTCCACAGCGTACTCTCCAGGCATAGTCCCTGAGTCTTTGACTGGGGTTTGGGTTTGGTCTCAGGTTGTACCGTTGGCTTCGTTGTGAGCCGGCCCTTGGCTCCTCAGATTCTCTTGTAGCGACGTTCTCCATTGTTGGGGGTACGGTGATTCCACCTGCATTTCCTTGACTTAGCTCCGGCCCTCTCTCCCGGGGCACCTGGGCTTCCTCCGCAGTGACCAGCGGGTCTTCTCCACTCTCCCAATCTTCCCACCTTTGCTCGGGCGTGGTTTCGTTGGGAGTCACTCTCTTGAACCAGGATATGTTTCTTGTTACAACTCGGGTTCCTCGTGATGCGGACACCATGGTACCGTGAATGTTCACGACTTCCCATATCTCCGGCTCGAACGCGGTTTGGTATTTCCACTGGGGGTGACGAGTCTTGAGGACTACCTGATCACCAACTGCGAGTGGTCTGACTCCTGCTCCCCGCGCTCGACTCACTCTTTCATTCGTCTTTCTTCGCCGGTCTTGGGCCTCCTCGTGGTCTAACTCGGGTGCCTGCCATGCTGGGCTCACGGGTATACAGTCTCGTGGTGGTCTCTTAAACATGACGTGTGCAGGGGCGCACTTGGTAGTGCAGTGGGGTGTTAGCCGATATGCATTCAAAAACTGTGACAGACATTCTTCCGGCACTTCACTTTTCTCCACGCCAATCCGGAGCGCCCGATTCATGGTCCGCATAAACCGCTCCACCTCTCCGTTTGCCTGCGGCCATTGCGGGGTGATCTTCCTGTGCCGGATTCCTCTCCTTGCCAGATACATCTGGAACTCGGCGCCTTGGAACGGCGGCCCATTGTCAGAGCGTACTTCATCGGGATACCCAAACATGGCGAAGACCCGATCCAGTGCGGGTTTCACATGACTGAATGCCGTGGACGGGAGCACTTCCACCACAGGGAACCTTGAGCACGAGTCTATCAGCACCATGGCTTGTCGCCCATCCGGGAAGGATCCAAAATCAATGCTTATTTTGGACCACGGGGTGTCACATAGTTCTTCAGTGATGATAGGGTGTGGAGTAGGCTCCCTGCCCGTGATGACGCAAGAGTGGCAGTTCCGGATTTCCTGCTCCACCGCGTTGTCCATTCCCGGGAACCATACTCTCCCCCTCAGCCGAGCCTTTGTCTTTGCTACGCCTTGATGCCCTTGATAAGCTAGTCGAACTACTTCCTTCTGCAGACTGGTGGGAATGACAATCGTGTCACCGCGCAGAACCACGCCATGGGGTCCTGTGCTCAGCTCGCTTTGCGCTCGCCACATGTGTTGGCGAAAAGTCTGCTCCTCGGTCGTGAGGGCTCCAGCTCCCTGTAGAAAGGTTTTCCAACTCCTGTCCTCTAGGGTGTGCTTCACCTTCCGCAGGCATTCATCTCTGTCAGTGGCGGCCCCGATTTCTTCCAGAGAGAGCGCTTTGGGGCAGGCTTCCTGCGACAGAACCTTCACAAATTCCTCCACTTCCTCGAGGTCCTCGTGTTCCCGTCTCGCAGATTCCTGACACGGGTGACGGGACAGGAAATCTGCCGGGTTGTTGACTCCTGGCCGGAAGATGACCTTGAAACGGTACGTTTGGAGTTGGACAGCCCACCTCTCAATCCTGGGAGGCGCGAGCCTGGCGGTCCCCGCGAACAGCGGAACCAACGGCTTGTGGTCGGTGACCACGGTGAATTCGTGGCCAAACAAATAGAGATGGAAGTACTGGCACGCCCACTTGATGGCCAGTGCTTCGCGTTCGATCTGTGCGTAGCGCATCTCTGTAGCAGTCAGTGCCCTGCTTGCGTAGGCTGTGGGGACCCACGTGTGATCTTCCGCCTTTTGTAGTAGGACTGCCCCCAACCCCACCGGGCTGGCGTCCACCACGACTTCAGTTTGGCGATGCGGTCTGAAGTATGCCATGACCTTGTCATCCACTAGGGCCTCCTTCACCGCCCGAAAGGCCTCGTCTTCCTTCCTCGACCATGTCCATGGCCTGCCTGACTTGGTAAGTACTCTCAGTGGTTCCGAAAGGGACGCCAGATTAGGGATGAAACGGCCACAGTAAGTGGCCATCCCTAAGAAACTGCGGACTTCCGTTGCAGATGTTGGTTTGGGTGCTGACCGGATGGCCTCTGCCTTTTTGGGGTCCACTCGCAGTCCCTCACGCGAGAAGATGTATCCAAAGAATTCGACTGATTCGTTGTAGAAAGAACACTTCTCCCTGTGCAGGGTCAATCCGTGATCCGCAAGGCGTTGAAGTGCAGCTCGCAGGTGTCCGTGGTGCTCTTCTAGGGTTTTTGAGAAGACCAAAATGTCGTCGCTTAGGTTAATGACGCCTGTCAGCCCCGACAGTGTCTCTCTAATCGCATTTTGAAAGACCTCCGCTGCAGAGGACACCCCGAAACTTAGGCGCTTGAATCTGCGTAAGCCAACATGGGTCGAGAACGTCGTGATGTTGCGACTGTCTTGATGGAGCTCAAGCTGGTGGTAGCCTGCATTAAGGTCCAACTTTGAAAACCATTTGGCCCCATTTAAGTCGGCCACAATGTCATCCATCGTTGGCGTTAGGTGCCGCTCCCGTTTGATGGCCAAATTCGGGAGGCGCATGTCCACACACAGCCTGATGGCGCCCGGCTGTTTTGGCTTCGGTGCGACCACCAGAGGTGACACCCAGGGAGTAGGGCCCGACACTTTTTCAATCACCCCTAGTTTCTCAAGTTTGATCAGTTCGTCCTCCACCTGCGGCCGCAGGTTAAACGGCACCCTCCGATGTCTGAGTGCAGTTGGTTTGACGGTGGGGTCGATGTGTAGTCTGAAGACCTTTCCTTTAAGTCGACCCAGTCCTTGGAATAGTGTCGGAAAGTCCCTCAACAGGGCATCGGCGTGTCTCTCGTGCACTTGGTTGGCGAAGAACACAAGTTGGAGATCCTCCGCTGTGTGGCAACTTAGCAGCGTGCCTCTTCTGCCCCCCGTGACGTGGAACTTGGTGGTCACCTTTTGGTCGTTGCATGATACCTCCACATCGATCACTCCTCTCAGTGGTAACGGCTCGTCACTGTCATATGTATAAATCCTCGCTCTCGAAGGCAGCAGCGGCGGACGAGGATCAAGCTGTTCATATTGGGTGCTGTCCATGACATTTACCGACGCTCCTGTGTCGATCAGCGCCTTTACCCGGGACCCTGCGATATCAACCTCGCACATTGGTGGTGGCCTTCTTCTGGATCCATCTCTCCCCACAAAGGAGACGAAAAAGACATCGTCATCGTCCTCTCCGTCCAGCCGGAAGGCCGTCTGATGCGCGTCCGCGCATGGGCCCGGGTCTTCCAGGGAGACTTGACGCACGGCCTGCGTGATGTTCCGTCCGCCGGAGCCAGCTCGGCGGCTGCTGCGGCACACCTTCGCAAAATGGTTCAACTTTCCGCAATTGGAACACGACTTGCCCCGTGCAAAGCACCTTCCGTTCGGGGGATGTTCCATCCCGCAGTTTCCACACGCCGACCGGGGGGCGGCTGAGGCCTGGTTCCGCGGCGCTGAAGGCGGGGCACGTCTGCGCACCACATCCACGTGCTCCTCTTTAACCGACACCTGTTTCGCCGGGACCACCGGGCCGTCGAGCGCGGCCTGCATCGCCTCTGCCCGCGCGTTGGAGAGCTCATGGGACCTGGCCAGTACCAAGATTTCATCCAAGCTGATCCGGGGCTGGCGCAAAATCAGCCGTCGCAGCTGGACAGACCTGCATCCTTGGATCAGTTGCGCCCTGATCTCCAGCGTCCGATCCGGCAACTCGCACGCCGTGGCCAGTTTGCGTAGCCGAGCATAGAAGGCATCGATCGGCTCCCCTTCAGCCTGACGGGCCTGGCGCAGTTTGAACCATTCAAAATCCGGGTTCACACGGGGGTCAAAGTGGTGGTTAAGGGCCGTGACGGCCGCATTGTAGTCATCGCCATCGCCTCTGTTCGGCAGGGTCTCGAAGAGTTCGTATAGCTCGTCTCCGCCGTAGCATAGCAGGAGCGAGCGTTTAACTTTGTCGTCGGTCTCTCTTGCGCCGACGAAGTAGTGTTCCAGGCGACCCAACCATAAGCGCCAACGCGCCGCTGCTGTGGAGGGTTCTGCCAACTCGCTAAATGGCGGGATCGGTGCCGCCATGGCATGGCCAGGCGCCGCAGGCGCGACATTCGGGGCAGGGTTCTGGAGTGGTAGACCGCCTTGCACCTGTCCTGCGTTGGGTAGTGGCCCTGGTGGCGGGGTAGGGACCCGCGGGGCGGGCCCTGCGGCCGCCGCCCCTCCGGAGACTTGCACACTCATTCCTTGGGTAGGTCAGGTCTGAGGTCCGCAAATGCTTCTGGCCAGCAATTGCAGATGGCACAGCAGGAAGCGTGAGCAGGGTAGCAGCAGATCCTCCCCCCTGGCGAGCCTCCTGATCTTCCTGGGGTGTGAACACAGTCTGCAGCTGGCCGCCTATCAGCAGGGCGTAAGGCAATCCGGGCCTCCCCAGACTCGGGGCAGTTGAGCTCCGTGCTCCGCGAGATGCGTGAGCAATCACTGGGCTTCCTCCGTTTTCCGCCTCCGCGAGATGCGTGAGAGTCGGCAGGGGGCGCGGTGAGGGCCGAGCCAGTCCCTCCGATAGGAGCGGCGCGCTTCCCCTCCCCTGCGGTGGTATGCCTGGTGCAGCGCAGGACAGCGAACGTCGCGGGGCCCAGCCGTGTGCTCCAGCCCCCAGGCGCTGCACCCCTCTGAACACGCGTCTCACCTCCTGCGCCGCGACAGGCGCGAAAACACTCCGGGCTCCACGGGGACGGAGCGAGCTCCCACACGGGGTGGCACCCACCAAGGACGATGGCGGCGGCCGCTGGCTCCAGCGCAGGCTGCGCGAGCGCGGCCCTGGCAGCCCCGTGGGGCGGCAGCAGGTACAGCGGTGTGGCGAGGCGTGGGTGGGGACCCGCCTCGTCGCCAATGTGGTGTCTGCTGAGGGGCAATGTCAACCTAGGCCTCGTAGTGGGGCCTAACTCACTGCTGTGCAATAAGGGACACAGAGACTGCCTGCTGGTTAGGGGCAAAGACCACGTGCGGTCTTACGCCCGTTTATTTATACCCGAGGGCTACTCCGCCCCCGGGCTGTATGCGTGCGTGCGTGCGTGTCTGGACGGGCCGGGTGGCTCCGACAGTACAGTGGGGGAAGGGAAATCCTTTAGAGAGAGTCATTTTCTCTCTGGATTTCCCTTCTCTTTCTGAAACGCAAGAGCAGCAGCATTGTGGTGGTTTCACCAGGGCTTTAATTGGAAGCTTTTTCAATATTATATGTAACAAGCCATAGTAGCTGCTTATTTATCTTATGCAACTAATAACCATTGACAAAGCCAATAGTCCTTACTTGTTGTAGGTATGATGTAACTTATTGTATCACATATCTGATGCAATGACAGAAATGACAAAATACAAGTTGGGCGGCACACTATACTAAACAAAGATTTTTAGCGCAAGTGTTTAAAAGCCACGCTCCTAATTAGTGGCCACGCCCCTTTGAGGACCCCCCCCCCACCGTATTTTCATCCCACTTAAAGCCCTGCCCGCCCCCCTGTGGCTGTCTCTGCTGTGACTGCCCCCCCCCCCCGTGATGAGACTGCCCCCCCCCCTGTGCTGTGACTGGCGTCGCCTCTCGTGCCCAGGGCCGAGTGTCGCCCCGTCTGCCAGCTCCGACTCTCTGACGCTGCCCCTGCAGTCCTTGGCCTCTGGCCCGTCGATGGCTCTGCTGGGACACGTCCCGGCGCCATCAATGCTCTGATTATTGTGTTTTGGGCACCGCGTCGTGGGTGGGTGGAGGGGGGGGGGGGGGGTCTCTGTGCCTTCCCTCAGCTGCTGCTCAAGAAAGAAGTTCAGAATGTGCTGGGGGGGGGGGGGGGGGGCAGCTGCCTCCGGCCACATTCCAGCAATGCATTCTGGGAGCATCTGCAGACACACACTTGTGCCCCTGTGCACCCAGTTGCCAGGGCCCAGACGCCACCAAGGAAAGCTCGCAGTGTCCTTTGTGACAGAAGGGGGGGTGAGGGGGTGGAAGGAAGCGGGGGGCTCCTGGGGGCGGGGCCTGCACTGTGTGCACAGAACGCGTGGCTGCTTCTGGCTGGGACTTGGATTTAAAACATTTAGCTGTTCTTTGTCTGTGAGGGACAGGCCGAGCCCTGCACACACTGTGTGTCTATGGTGTGTGTCTGTGAGGGACAGGCCGAGCCCAGCACACACTGTGTGTCTATGGTGTGTGTCTGTGAGGGACAGGCTGAGCCCTGAACACACTGTGTGTCTATGGTGTGTGTCTGTGAGGGACAGGCCGAGCCCTGCACACACTGTGTGTCTATGGTGTGTGTCTGTGAGGGACAGGACGAGCCCGGCACAAACTGTGTGTCTATGGTGTGTGTCTGTGAGAGACAGACCGAGCCCTGCACACACTGTGTGTCTATGGTGTGTGTCCGTGAGGGACATGCCGAGCCCTGCACACACTGTGTCTCTATGGTGTGTGTCTGTGAGGGACAGGACGAGCTCGGCACAAACTTTTAGAGGCGGCAGACCCGAGTGCTGAGAACGGCCCGGGACCAGGGTTCGATTCCCGACGCGGCAGGGTCTTGGATCAGGATCAGCGGACTGATAATTCTCGCATCGGTGCCTACTCCGACCAGGGAGCACACTCGGCAACTCTGGGCATTAGCTTGCCTCATCTCCACAACGGCCCCACACAAACGCCGGGGATGCCTGGTTTCACCTTGGAGACCCCCAGGAGGGACTATCTCACAGGGAAAGCCAGGACGGGTTCCCCAGCGGTCTATAGCGCTACGAGGCCTCCGGGTAGCAGTGCGCTTTATAAGACACAACAAAAAAAAAAAAAAAAAAAAAAAAAAAACTTTGTGTCTATGGTGTGTGTCTGTGAGGGACAGGACGAGCCCGGCACAAACTGTGTGTCTATGGTGTGTGTCTGTGAGAGACAGACCGAGCCCTGCACACACTGTGTGTCTATGGTGTGTGTCCGTGAGGGACATGCCAAGCCCTGCACACACTGTGTCTCTATGGTGTGTGTCTGTGAGGGACAGGACGAGCCCGGCACAAACTTTGTGTCTATGGTGTGTGTCTGTGAGGGACAGGACGAGCCCGGCACAAACTGTGTGTCTATGGTGTGTGTCTGTGAGGGACAGGACGAGCCCTGCACACACTGTGTGTCTATGGTGTGTGTCTGTGAGGGACAGGCCGAGCCCTGCACACGCTGTGTGTCTATGGTGTGTGTCTGTGAGGGACAGGCTGAGCCCTGCACACGCTGTGTGTCTATGGTGTGTGTCTGTGAGGGACAGGCCGAGCCCTGCACACGCTGTGTGTCTATGGTGTGTGTCTGTGAGGGACAGGCCGAGCCCTGCACACGCTGTGTGTCTATGGTGTGTGTCTGTGAGGGACAGGCCGAGCCCTGCACACGCTGTGTGTCTATGGTGTGTGTCTGTGAGGGACAGGACGAGCCCGGCACAAACTGTGTGTCTATGGTGTGTGTCTGTGAGGGACAGGACGAGCCCTGCACACGCTGTGTGTCTATGGTGTGTGTCTGTGAGGGACAGGCCGAGCCCTGCACACACTGTGTGTCTATGGTGTGTGTCTGTGAGGGACAGGCCGAGCCCTGCACTCACTGTGTGTCTATGGTGTGTGTCTGTGAGGGACAGGCCGAGCCCTGCACTCACTGTGTGTCTATGGTGTGTGTCTGGGAGGGACAGGCCGAGCCCTGCACACACTGTGTGTCTATGGTGTGTGTCTGTGAGGGACAGGCCGAGCCCTGCACACGCTGTGTGTCTATGGTGTGTGTCTGTGAGGGACAGGCCGAGCCCTGCACACGCTGTGTGTCTATGGTGTGTGTCTGTGAGGGACAGGCTGGCCGAGCCCTGCACTCACTGTGTGTCTATGGTGTACGTCTGTGAGGGACTGGCCGAGCCCTGCACACTGTGTGTCTATGGTGTGTGTCTGTGAGGGACAGGCCGAGCCCTGCACACACTGTGTGTCTATGATGTGTGTCTGTGAGGGACAGGCAAAGCCCTGGTGTGTGTCTGTGAGGGACAGGCCGAGCCCTGCACACACTGTGTGTCTATGGTGTGTGTCTGTGAGGGACAGGCCGAGCCCTGCACACACTGTGTGTCTATGGTGTGTGTCTGGGAGGGACAGGCCGAGCTCTGCACACACTGTGTGTCTATGGTGTGTGTCTGTGAGGGACAGGCTGAGCCCTGCACACACTGTGTGTCTATGGTGTGTGTATGTGAGGGACAGGCAAAGCCCTGGTGTGTGTCTGTGAGGGACAGGCCGAGCCCTGCACTCACTGTGTGTCTATGGTGTACGTCTGTGAGGGACAGGCCGAGCCCTGCACACTGTGTGTCTATGGTGTGTGTCTGTGAGGGACAGGCCGAGCCCTGCACACACTGTGTGTCTATGATGTGTGTCTGTGAGGGACAGGCAAAGCCCTGGTGTGTGTCTGTGAGGGACAGGCCGAGCCCTGCACACACTGTGTGTCTATGGTGTGTGTCTGTGAGGGACAGGCCGAGCCCTGCACACACTGTGTGTCTATGGTGTGTGTCTGGGAGGGACAGGCCGAGCTCTGCACACACTGTGTGTCTATGGTGTGTGTCTGTGAGGGACAGGCTGAGCCCTGCACACACTGTGTGTCTATGGTGTGTGTATGTGAGGGACAGGCAAAGCCCTGGTGTGTGTCTGTGAGGGACAGGCCGAGCCCTGCACACACTGTGTGTCTATGGTGTGTGTGTCTGGGAGGGAAACGCTGGCCGAGCCCTGCACAAACTGTGTGTCTATGGTGTGTGTCTGGGAGGGACAGGCTGGCCGAGCCCTGCACACACTGTGTGTCTATGGTGTGTATCTGGGAGGGACAGGCCGAGCCCTGCACACGCTGTGTGTCTATGGTGTTTGTCTGGGAGGGACAGGCTGACCGAGCCCTGCACACACTTTGTGTCTATGATGTGTGTCTGTGAGGGACAGGCCAAGCCCTGCACACGCTGTGTGTCTATGGTGTGTGTCTGTGAGGGACAGGCTGGCCGAGCCCTGCACACACTGTGTGTCTATGGTGTGTGTCTGTGAGGGACAGGCTGAGCCCTTCACAGGCTGTGTGTCTATGGTGTTTGTCTGGGAGGGACAGGCCGAGCCCTGCACACACTGTGTCTATGGTGTGTGTCTGTGAGGGACAGGCTAGCCGAGCCCTGCACACAATGTGTGTCTATGGTGTGTGTTTGTGAGGGACAGGCCGAGCCCTGCACACACTGTGTGTCTATGGTATGTGTCTCAGAAGGACAGGCCGAGCCCTGCACACCCAGTGTCTCTTGCAGGCATCTGGTTTTAACGCGCTGCATTGAAGCTTTGAGTTTAAAAAGCGCCTTTCATTTGCTTGCATATCGCCTGCTGTATTAATTATTTATTAGCGCTGCCTGTCTGAACTGCTCTTATTGTGTAATTTAATTTATCTGCTGTGTAGAATATTGCCGCTTTGATTAATTAGCGCTTCATTGATCATTTCCACAGTGTTTTCATTCCTGTTAGCGCGTTAGACTGTAGCGCTACGCTGTGCCCCCCCCTCCGCCTCCATTTTGTTTGTTGTTGTCCTCGTGTGCCCGCCCCGCCTCCCAGCTGTGACGCCCTCGCCCCTCCCCCTCCACTATCCATATATGACAGTTACTCCCGCGTGCAGCGTTCACGCGCAGCGTCCGCGCCCAATCCGCTCCGAAGGTGTGCCAAAGGTAAGCCCGTCTACGCCCGTCCCCGCCTGGACCGCGCCCAGCGCCAGACCCCCTGCCCCTCGCGCTGCCCAGCCCCCCCGCATTACCTACGATGCCACCACCCTCCTAGCCCTCAACCCAGGTCGAGCCCCCAACTGCGTCCAAGCCGCTCCTGGACGCACCCATGGACCTTTCTCCTGCTACTCCTGCAAATTCAGCGGCACCGACAACATCTCCGCTACGACCACTCCACAGAATCCCGACCCCAACCACCTACAATGCATCCTTCTCAACACCCGCTCGGTCCACAGGCACGCCATTGACCTTCGGAACCTACTAGACACCATCTCTCCTGACGTCGCCTTCCTAACGGAAACATGGATGAACGCTTCCTCCGCCCCTGACATCGCCATCGCCATCCCTGACGACTATAAGATCACACGCAAGGACCGCACCGACCATACAGGAGGAGGAATCGCTATCGTCCATAAGAAATCCATCCGCATCTCTACCAGCTCCGACGCCAACCTCGCTAACTCCGAACACCTTCACTTCCAGATCCACATCGACCCCAAGACAACTCTTAGAGGCACCCTCCTCTACAGACCTCCAGGACCCCGCGCAAAATTCAGTGAAGACATCACGGACTTCATCACCCCACACGCGCTCCCCTCCAAAGACTACATCCTTCTGGGAGACCTCAACTTCCACCTTGAAAAGATCAACGACCGCAACACCGCCACCCTCTTAGACAACCTCGCCAACCTCGGACTTAAACAACTGGTCACTTCCCCCACCCACATCGCAGGTCACACACTCGACCCCATCTTCACCTCCAGCATTCATGTCTCCTTCAGCCACACTACGGATCTCCTCTGGACTGACCACAGCTGCGTTCACTTCACCTACAACAAGCCGAAACCCATCATCCACCTACAACCAACTCTACAAAGAAACTGGAACAAAATCACCACGGATCAGATCTCCACATCGCTCCTTCGAACCTCCCCAGCACTCTCTTCTAACGCCAACGAAGCCGCCTCCAACCTCACCCTTTGGTTATCCAACACCGCCGACACCTTAGCACCACTGAAAAAACGTCAACACAAACTTGGCAACAAGAAGGCCTCATGGTTCAACGATGATCTCAAGAAGTCCAAGAAACTGTGCCGCTCCCTTGAAAAGGCCTGGAAAAAAGACCCATCCACTAGCAACAAGGACGCCTTCAAAAGCGCCACCCGCACTCACCACCAACTGATCCGAAAAGCCAAGAAAACAGCATTCAAGGATCGACTTGACAACAACGCCCACAACAGCAAGGAACTTTTCAACATCGTCAAGGAATTTTCCAACCCCTCGGCCAACTCCAACGACATCACCCCCTCTCAAACCCTCTGCGACTCCCTAGCCTCTTTTTTCCACAACAAGATTGCTGACATCCACAACAGCTTTGACAACCAACCCGGAAGCCAACCCACCCTACCATCTGCTGACCATCTTCCCCCCGTAAACACCCTTAACGCCTGGAACCCTATCTCCACTGAGGACACCATCCGCCTGATGAATTCCATCCACTCTGGATCCCCCACAGACCCATGCCCTCACCACATCTTCAACAAAGCAGACTCCGTCATAGCTCCGCACCTCCGAGACGTCATCAACTGCTCCTTCAACTCCGCTACCTTCCCAGAAGACTGGAAACACGCTGAACTCACCGCCCTTCTGAAAAACCCACAGCGGAGTCCCCACAAAACTCAAAAACTACCGCCCCATCTCGCTTCTTCCATTCCCGGCCAAAGTCATCGAGAAAGCCGTCAACAACCAGCTCGCCGCCTTCCTCGAAGCCAACAAATCACTCGACCCCTCACAATCTGGCTTCCGAGCCAAACACAGCACTGAGACCGCCCTCATCGCAGCAACAGACGACATTCGAACTCTACTGGACAATGGAGACACAGTCGCCCTCATCCTCCTCGACCCCTCTGCAGCCTTCGACACAGTCTGCCACAGCACCCTTTTACAACGCCTCAGAAACATCGGAATCCAAGGAAAAGCACTGGAATGGATCACCTCGTTCCTCACCGGAAGAACCCAGAGAGTCCGCCTCCCACCATTCAAATCCGAGGCCTCTGAAATCATCTGCGGCGTACCTCAAGGATCCTCACTCAGTCCCACCCTCTTCAACGTATACATGAGCCCCCTCGCAGCCATCGCCCGCCAACACAACCTCAACATCATCTCTTACGCGGATGACACTCAACTGATCCTTTCTCTCACCAAGGACCCCAGCACCGCCAAAACTAACCTACACGAAGGAATGAAAGAAGTCGCCGAATGGATGAAACACAGCCGTCTGAAACTGAACTCAGACAAAACAGAAGTCCTCATCTTGGGTACATCCCCCTCTGCATGGAACGACTCCTGGTGGCCGGAAGCCCTCGGAAAAGCACCCATCCCGACAGACCACGCACGGAACCTTGGCGTCATCCTGGATTCTTCGCTCTCAATGAACAGACAAGTCAGCGCCGTATCCTCTTCCTGCTTTAACATTCTTCGCATGCTCAGAAAAACATTTCGCTGGATCCCCTCCGAAACAAGGAAAACAGTCACCCACGCTCTAGTCACGAGCCGACTGGACTACGGAAACACCCTCTACGCAGGTACCACCGCTAAACTCCAGAAGAAACTACAACGAATCCAAAACGCCTCAGCCAGGCTCATATTAGACATCCCACGCAACGAACACATCTCTGGTCACCTTAAAGACCTCCACTGGCTACCCGTCAATAAGAGGATCACTTTCCGACTGCTTACCCACGCACACAAATCACTCTACGACATCGGACCAGATTGCCTCAACTCTCGACTGTCCTTCTACACCCCCTCCCGCCAACTTCGCTCTTCCAGCCAAGCCACTGTACCCCGCATCAACAAGACCACCATGGGAGGCAGATCCTTTTCATACCTGGCTGCCAAAACATGGAACTCACTCCCCGCTTACCTTCGCCTCACCCAGAATCACCTAGCGTTCAGAAAGCAGCTTAAAACGTGGATATTTGACAAATAATCCTCTTCCCCTTCCTAAGCGCCTTGAAACCCTCTGGGTATGTAGTGCGCTATACAAATTTTATGACTTGACTTGACTTGACTGTGTGTCTATGACTCTATGGTGTGTGTCTGTGAGGGACAGGCCGAGCCCTGCACACACTGTGTGTCTATGACTCTATGGTGTGTGTCTGTGAGGGACAGGCCGAGCCCTGCACACGCTGTGTGTCTATGGTGTGTGTCTGGGAGGGACAGGCTGAGCCCTGCACACACTGTGTGTCTATTGTGTGTGTCTGTGAGGGACAGGCCGAGCCCTGCATGGACTGTGTCTATGGTGTGTGTCTGGGAGGGACAGGCCGAGCCCTGCACACACTGTGTGTCTATGGTGTGTGTCTGTGAGGGACAGGCAGGCCGAGCCCTGCACACACTGTGTGTCTATGGTGTGTGTCTGGGAGGGACAGGCTGGCCGAGCCCTGCACACACTGTGTGTCTATGGTGTGTATCTGGGAGGGACAGGCCGACCCCTGCACACGCTGTGTGTCTATGGTGTGTGTCCGGGAGGGACAGGCTGGCCGAGCCCTGCACACACTGTGTGTCTATGGTGTGTGTCTGTGAGGGACAGGCCGAGCCCTGCACACACTGTGTGTCTATGGTGTGTGTCTGTGAGGGACAGGCCAAGCCCTGCACACGCTGTGTGTCTATGGTGTGTGTCTGTGAGGGACAGGCTGGCCGAGCCCTGCACACAATGTGTGTCTATGGTGTGTGTCTGTGAGAGACAGGCCGAGCCCTGCACACACTGTGTGTCTATGGTGTGTGTCTCAGAAGGACAGGCCGAGCCCTGCACACACTGTGTGTCTATGGTGTGTGTCTGTGAGGGACAGGCCGAGCCCTGCACACTCTGTGTGTCTATGGTGTGTGTGTCTGGGAGGGAAAGGCTGGCCGAGCCCTGCACAAACTGTGTGTCTATGGTGTGTGTCTGGGAGGGACAGGCTGGCCGACCCCTGCACACACTGTGTGTCTATGGTGTGTATCTGGGAGGGACAGGCCGGGCCCTGCATACGCTGTGTGTCTATGGTGTTTGTCTGGGAGGGACAGGCTGGACGAGCCCTGCACACACTGTGTGTCTATGGTGTGTGTCTGGGAGGGACAGGCTGGCCGAGCCCTGCACACACTGTGTGTCTATGGTGTGTGTCTGTGAGGGACAGGCTGAGCCCTTCACACGCTGTGTGTCTATGGTGTGTGTCTGGGAGGGACAGGCCGAGCCCTGCACACACTGTGTCTATGGTGTTTGTCTGTGAGGGACAGGCTAGCCGAGCCCTGCACACAATGTGTGTCTATGGTGTGTGTCTGTGAGAGACAGGCCGAGCCCTGCACACACTGTGTGTCTATGGAGTGTGTCTCAGAAGGACAGGCTGAGCCCTGCACACACTCTGTGTCTATGACTCTATGGTGTGTGTCTGTGAGGGACAGGCAGAGCCCTGCACACGCTGTGTGTCTATTGTGTGTGTCTGTGAGGGACAGGCCGAGCCCTGCACATGCTGTGTGTCTATGGTGTGTGTCTGTGAGGGACAGGCTGAGCCCTGCACACACTGCGTGTCTATGGTGTGTGTCTGTCAGGGAAAGGCCGAGCCCTGCACGGACTGTGTCTATGGTGTGTGTCTGGGAGGGACAGGTCGAGCCCTGCACACACTGTGTGTCTATGGTGTGTCTGGGAGGGACAGGCCGAGCCCTGCACACACTGTGTGTCTATGGTGTGTGTCTGGGAGGGACAGGCCGAGCCCTGCACACACTGTGTGTCTATGGTGTGTGTCTGTGAGGGACAGGCCGAGCCCTGCACACACTGTGTGTCTATGGTGTGTGTCTGGGAGGGACAGGCCGAGCCCTGCACACACTGTGTGTCTATGGTGTGTTTCTGGGAGGGACAGGCCGAGCGCTGCACACACTGTGTCTATGGTGTGTGTCTGTGAGGGACAGGCTGAGCCCTGCACACACTGTGTGTCTATTGTGTGTGTCTGTGAGGGACAGGCCAAGCCCTGCACATGCTGTGTGTCTATGGTGTGTGTCTGTGAGGGACAGGCTGAGCCCTGCACACACTGTGTGTCTATGTCTATGGTGTGTGTCTGTGAGGGACAGGCCGAGCCCTGCACACACTGTGTGTCTATGGTGTGTGTCTAGGAGGGACAGGCTGAGCTCTGCACACACTGTGTGTCTATGGTGTGTGTCTCAGAAGGACAGGCCGAGCCCTGCACACACTGTGTGTCTATGGTGTGTATCTGTGAGGGACAGGCTGAGCCCTGCACGCACTGTGTGTCTATGGTGTGTGTCTGTCAGGGACAGGCCGAGCCCTGGACGCACTGTGTCCATAGTGTGTGTGTCCGTGAGGGACAGGCCAAGCCCTGCACTCATTGTGTCTCTATGGTGTGTGTCTGTGAGGGACAGGCCGAGCCCTGCACACACTGTGTGTCTATGGTGTGTGTCTGGGAGGGACAGGCCGAGCACTGCACACGCTGTGTGTCTATGATGTGTGTCTGTGAGGGACAGGCCGAGCCCTGCACAAACTGTGTGTCTAGGGTGTGTGTCTGGGAGGGACAGGCGATCCCTGCACACACTGTGTGTCTATGGTGTGTGTCTGGGAGGGACAGGCCGAGCCCTGCACACATTGTGTGTCTATGGTGTGTGTCTGTGAGGGACAGGCAGAGCCCTGCACACACTGTGTGTCTATGGTGTGTGTCTGGGAGGGACTGGCCGAGCCCTGCACACACTGTGTGTTTATGGTGTGTGTCTGGGAGGGACAGGCCGAGCCCTATACACACTGTGTGTCTATGGTGTGTCTCTGGGAGGGACAGGCCGAGCCCTGCACACACTGTGTGTCTATGGTGTGTGTCTGTGAGGGACAGGCCGAGCCCTGAACATGCTGTGTGTCTATGGTGTGTGTCTGTGAGGGACAGGCTGAGCCCTGCACACACTGTGTGTCTATGTCTATGGTGTGTGTCTGTGAGGGACAGGCCGAGCCCTGCACACACTGTGTGTCTATGGTGTGTGTGTGGGAGGGACAGGCTGAGCTCTGCACACACTGTGTGTCTATGGTGTGTGTCTCAGAAGGACAGGCCGAGCCCTGCACACACTGTGTGTCTATGGTGTGTATCTGTGAGGGACAGGCTGAGCCCTGCACGCACTGTGTGTCTATGGTGTGTGTCTGTCAGGGACAGGCCGAGCCCTGGACGCACTGTGTCCATAGTGTGTGTCCGTGAGGGACAGGCCAAGCCCTGCACTCATTGTGTGTCTATGGTGTGTGTCTGTGAGGGACAGGCCGAGCCCTGCACACACTGTGTGTCTATGGTGTGTGTCTGGGAGGGACAGGCTGAGCCCTGCACACGCTGTGTGTCTATGGTGTGTGTCTGTGAGGGACAGGCCGAGCCCTGCACAAACTGTGTGTCTAGGGTGTGTGTCTGGGAGGGACAGGCGAGCCCTGCACACACTGTGTGTCTATGGTGTGTGTCTGGGAGGGACAGGCCGAGCCCTGCACACATTGTGTGTCTATGGTGTGTGTCTGTGAGGGACAGGCTGTCCGAGCCCTGCACACATTGTGTGTCTATCGTGTGTGTCTGGGAGGGACAGGCCGAACCCTGCACACACTGTGTGTCTATGGTGTGTGTCTGGGAGGGACAGGCCGAGCCCTATACACACACTGTGTGTCTATGGTGTGTCTCTGGGAGGGACAGGCCGAGCCCTGCACTCACTGTGTGTCTATGGTGTGTGTCTGTGAGGGACAGGCCGAGCCCTGCACACACTGTGTGTCTATGGTGTGTGTCTGTGAGGGACAGGCCGAGCCCTGCACACACTGTGTGTCTATGGTGTGTGTCTGTGAGGGACAGGCCGAGCCCTGCACACGCTGTGTGTCTATTGTGTGTGTCTCTGAGGGACAGGCTGGCCGAGCCCTGCACTCACACTGTGTCTTTGGTGTGTGTCTGTGAGGGACAGGCTAGCCGAGCCCTGCACACAATGTGTGTCTATGGTGTGTGTCTGTGAGGGACAGGCCGAGCCCTGCACACACTGTGTGTCTATGGTGTGTGTCTCAGAAGGTCAGGCCGAGCCCTGCACACACTGTGTGTCTATGGTGTGTGTCTGTCAGGGACAGGCCAAGCCCTGCACGCACTGTGTCTATGGTGTGTGTCTGGGAGGGCCAGGCTGAGCCCTGTACACACTGTGTGTCTATGGTGTGTGTCTGTGAAGGACAGGCAGAGCCCTGCACACACTGTGTGTCTATGGTGTGTGTCTGGGAGGGACAGACCGAGCCCTGCACACACTGTGTGTCTATGGTGTGTGTCTGGGAGGGACAGGCCAAGCCCTGCACACACTGTGTGTCTATGGTGTGTGTCTGGGAGGGACAGGTCGAGTAGTCAAACACACACGAGGGTCCCTTAAAATAAGAGTTAGGGGGAGGAGGCAGGGAAAGTACTGTAATCAAGAACAAGAGGGCCCCCCCTAAGACTAGATCTATTAAATGGCAAACACTCTAATCCATAAAAAACATCATTGTAGTCCCACACAGAAAGTATTTATTTGAAAAACATATATCTATTTATTTATATTTTCTGAAATTTTCATTTGTAGATCCAAAAGTAATAGCGATACACATATATATACAAAATCTATTTACATATCAGAATATATGCGACACATACCCTCTCACACCTTCAAAGTAACCACCAATCACACCCATACAAGCCGTCCTCAATCATACCAATCAACAATATATACAGAAGGTACAGACAGTTTACAAAAAATGTACACCATAAGGAATAAACATACTCAGGTGAAACAGAACAAAACGTAAAAGGAAAAGCGCCGACGCGCGTTTCGGAACAGGACCGGCATTCACCAATCCTTCGTCAGGGCGCAAACAATTACATATAGTCTCTTCTGTGACTTTTCAAAACATATCCATAGGTTTGAAATATACATCAAGGAATCCACAAGATTGTATCTAGAAAGCTAGACTCAGGGCTGCCGCTTCATGTCACAATATTCAGTCCTATAGACAATATCCCTATCCACACACCAGAAGTTGCGTGGATGATAAACAAGGGGGCAGAAAACTTTCCAGCGAGATGTACAAGACTCGAGTCAGAAGTGGAAGTTGCAGAACCGTCGGTCCGGCTTTACTTTGATGGAAAAATCACCTCACAATATAAAGGATCCACTTTCCCCCTCTCAAAAGGTGTCCCCGGTAGTGACACCTCACGGTCTGCTGGGCGGGGCACAATGCTCGAGCAGACTTCTTCCTGCTGATGCACTAGTAAATCAAACCGCCTGAATTCTTACACGGTCAAGTGGGCGGCAATGCATAACGCGTCCCTCGTATGAAGAGTCGTAGCAGAACATCCAACGATAAAGCCCTGCACACACTGTGTCTATGGTGTGTGTCTGGGAGGGTAGGCCGAGCCCTGCACGCACTGTGTCTGTGGTGTGTGTCTGGGAAGGACAGGCTGAGCCCTGCACACACTGTGTGTCTATGGTGTGTGTCTGGGAGGGACAGGCCGAGCCCTGCACACATTGTGTGTCTATGGTGTGTGTCTGTGAGGGACAGGGCGAGCCCTGCACACACTGTGTGTCTATGGTGTGTGTCTGTGAGGGACTGGGCGAGCCCTGCACGGACTGTGTCTATGGTGTGTGTCTGGGAGGGACAGGCCGAGCCCAGCACACACTGTGTGTCTATGGTGTGTGTCTGTGAGGGACAGGCTGAGCCCTGCACACACTGTGTGTCTATGGTGTGTGTCTGTGAGGGACAGGCTGAGCCCTGCACACACTGTGTGTCTATGGTGTGTGTCTGTGAGGGACAGGCCGAGCCCTGCACACACTGTGTGTCTATGGTGTGTGTCTGGGAGGGACAGGCCGAGCCCAGCACACACTGTGTGTCTATGGTGTGTGTCTGTGAGGGACAGGCTGAGCCCTGAACACACTGTGTGTCTATGGTGTGTGTCTGTGAGGGACAGGCCGAGCCCTGCACACACTGTGTGTCTATGGTGTGTGTCTGGGAGGGACAGGCCAAGCCCTGCACACACTGTGTGTCTATGGTGTGTGTCTGTGAGGAACAGGCCGAGCCCTGCACACACTGTGTGTCTATGGTGTGTGTCTGGGAGGAACAGGCCGAGCCCTGCACACACTGTGTGTCTATGGTGTGTGTCTGGGAGGGACAGGCCGAGCCCAGCACACACTGTGTGTCTATGGTGTGTGTCTGTGAGGGACAGGCTGAGCCCTGCACACACTGTGTGTCTATGGTGTGTGTCTGTGAGGGACAAGCCAAGCGCTGCACACACTGTGTGTCTAAAACACACAAGATGACCCAGCACCAGAGTACATATATCAGATATATATTTCAATCTATTTGCGTCAAAAATATACACAACACAATAAAACAACAAATGGCTTCTTGAGGATCAGCAATTTCAAAGACTTGAGTGTAGATTATTTCATTCTTTATTTTTCATAATTCGTTAAAACATAAGAGGATTGTTTGCCGCAATCGCGTTTCATCCCACTCGGGACTTCTTCAGGGCTAGAAGCAATTTATAAAACACCATCTATTGCAAAAATTATGTTTACAATTAAAATCATATTGTTATTGCACTTTCAAAAAATTCCTTATTTGTGTCAACATTGATGTTGATTCCGCAGATGCCACGAGGGGAGGGCCCCTGAGCTCACGCGCCCCTCTGGCACTGTGCACGAGGGGTGGGCCCCTGAGCTCACGGGGCCCCTCTGGCACTGGGCACGAGGGGAGGGCCCCTGAGCTCACGGGCCCCTCTGGCACTGTGCACGAGGGGTGGGCCCCTGAGCTCACGGGGCCCCTCTGGCAGTGTGCATGAGGGGAGGGCCCCTGAGCTCACGCGCCCCTCTGGCACTATGCACGAGGGGTGGGCCCCTGAGCTCACGGGGCCCCTCTGGCACTGTGCACAATGGGTGGGCCCCTGAGCTCACGGGCCCCTCTGGCACTGTGCACGAGGGGTGAGCCCCTGAGCTCACGGGCCCCTCTGGCACTGTGCACGAGGGGTGGGCCCCTGAGCTCACGGGCCCCTCTGGCACTGTGCACGAGGGGAGGCCCCCTGAGCTCACAGGGCTCCTCTGGCACTGTGCACGAGGGGAGGGCCCCTGAGCTCACGGCCCCCTCTGGCACTGTGCACGAGGGGTGGGCCCCTGAGCTCACGGGCCCCTCTGAGGGGTGGGCCCCTGAGCTCACGCGCCCCTCTGGCACTGTGCACGAGGGGTGGGACCTGAGCTCACGGGGCCCCTCTGGCAGTGTGCATGAGGGGAGGGCCCCTGAGCTCACAGGGCTCCTCTGGCACTGTGCACGAGGGGAGGGCCCCTGAGCTCACGGCCCCCTCTGGCACTGTGCACGAGGGGTGGGCCCCTGAGCTCACAGGCCCCTCTGGCACTGTGCACGAGGGGTGGGCCCCTGAGCTCACGGGCCCCTCTGGCACTGTGCACGAGGGGTGGGCCCCTGAGCTCACGGGCCCCTCTGGCACTGTGCACGAGGGGAGGGCCCCTGAGCTCACGGGCCCCTCTGGCAGTGTGCACGAGGGGAGGGCCCCTGAGCTCACGGGCCCCTCTGGCACTGTGCACAATGGGTGGGCCCCTGAGCTCACGCGCCCCTCTGGCACTGTGCACGAGGGGTGGGCCCCTGAGCTCACAGGCCCCTCTGGCACTGTGCACGAGGGGTGGGCCCCTGAGCTCACGGGCCCCTCTGGCACTGTGCACGAGGGGTGGGCCCCTGACCTCACGCGCCCCTCTGGCACTGTGCACGAGGGGTGGGCCCCTGAGCTCACAGGCCCCTCTGGCACTGTGCATGAGGGGGGGGCCCCTGAGCTCACGCGTCCCTCTGGCACTGTGCACGAGGGGTGGGCCCCTGAGCTCACGGGCCCCTCTGGCAGTGTGGATGAGGGGAGGGCCCCTGAGCTCACGCGCCCCTCTGGCACTGTGCACGATGGGTGGGCCCCTGAGCTCACGCGCCCCTCTGGCACTGTGCACAATGGGTGGGCCCCTGACCTCACAGGCCCCTCTGGCACTGTGCACGAGGGGTGGGCCCCTGAGCTCACAGGCCCCTCTGGCAGTGTGCACGAGGGGTGGACCCTGAGCTCACGGGGCCCCTCTGGCAGTGTGCATGAGGGGAGGGCCCCTGAGCTCACAGGGCTCCTCTGGCAGTGTGCACGAGGGGTGGGCCCTGAGCTCACGGGGCCCCTCTGGCACTGTGCACGAGGGGTGGGTCCCTGAGCTCACGGGCCCCTCTGGCACTGTGCTCGAGGGGAGGGCCCCTGAGCTCACGGGCCCCTCTGGCAGTGTGCATGAGGGGAGGGCCCCTGAGCTCACTGGCCCCTCTGGCACTTTGCACAATGGGTGGGCCCCTGAGCTCACACTCCCCTCTGGCACTGAGCACGAGGGGTGGGCCCCTGAGCTCACAGGCCCCTCTGGCACTGTGCACGAGGGGTGGGCCCCTGAGCTCACGGCCCCTCTCGCACTGTGCACGAGGGGTGGGCCCCTGACCTCACGGGCCCCTCTGGCACTGTGCACGAGGGGTGGGCCCCTGAGCTCACGTCCCCTCTGGCACTGTGCACAATGGGTGGGCCTCTGACCTCACGCGCCCCTCTGGCACTGTGCACAAGGGGAGGGCCCCTGAGCTCACGGGCCCCTCTGGCACTGTGCACAATGGGTGGGCCCCTGAGCTCACGCGCCCCTCTGGCACTGTGCAAGATGGGTGGGCCCCTGAGCTCACAGGCCCCTCTGGCACTGTGCACGAGGGGTGGGCCCCTGAGCTCACGGCCCCTCTGGCACTGTGCACGAGGGGTGGGCCACTGACCTCACGGGCCCTTCTGGCACTGTGCACGAGGGGTGGGCCCCTGAGCTCACGGCCCCTCTGGCACTTTGCACGAGGGGTGTGCCCCTGAGCTCACAGGCCCCTCTGGCACTGTGCACGAGGGGAGGGCCCCTGAGCTCACGGGCCCCTCTGGCACTGTGCACGAGGGGTGGGCCCCTGAGCTCACTGGGCCCCTCTGGCAGTGTGCATGAGGGGAGGGCCCCTGAGCTCACAGGGCTCCTCTGGCACTGTGCACGATGGGTGGGCCCCTGAGCTCACGGCCCCCTCTGGCACTGTGCACGAGGGGTGGGCCCCTGAGCTCACGGGCCCCTCTGGCACTGTGCACGAGGGGTGGGCCCCTGAGCTCACGCGCCCCTCTGGCACTGTGCACGAGGGGTGGGCCCTGAGCTCACGGGCCCCTCTGGCAGTGTGCATGAGGGGAGGGCCCCTGAGCTCACAGGGGCCCTCTGGCAGTGTGCACGAGGGGTGGGCCCTGAGCTCACGGGGCCCCTCTGGCACTGTGCACGAGGGGTGGGCCCCTGAGCTCACGGGCCCCTCTGGCACTGTGCATGAGGGGAGGGCCCCTGAGCTCACGGGCCCCTCTGACAGTGTGCACGAGGGGAGGGCCCCTGAGCTCACGGGCCCCTCTGGCACTGTGCACAATGGGTGGGCCCCTGAGCTCACGCGCCCCTCTGGCACTGTGCACGAGGGGTGGGCCCCCTAGCTCACAGGCCCCTCTGGCACTGTGCACGAGGGGTGGGCCCCTGAGCTCACGGCCCTTCTGGCACTGTGCACGAGGGGTGGGCCACTGACCTCACGGGCCCCTCTGGCACTGTGCACGAGGGGTGGGCCCCTGACCTCACGCACCCCTCTGGCACTGTGCACGAGGGGTGGGCCCCTGAGCTCACAGGCCCCTCTGGCACTGTGCATGAGGGGAGGGCCCCTGAGCTCACGGGCCCCTCTGACAGTGTGCATGAGGGGAGGGCCCCTGAGCTCACGCGCTCCTCTGGCACTGTGCACGATGGGTGGGCCCCTGAGCTCACGCGCCCCTCTGGCACTGTGCACAATGGGTGGGCCCCTGACCTCACAGCCCCCTCCGGCACTGTGCACGAGGGGTGGGCCCTGAGCTCACGGGGCCCCTCTGGCAGTGTGCATGAGGGGAGGGCCCCTGAGCTCACAGGGCTCCTCTGGCAGTGTGCACGAGGGGTGGGCCCTGAGCTCACGGGGCCCCTCTGGCACTGTGCACGAGGGGAGGGCCCCTGAGCTCACGCGCCCCTCTGGCAGTGTCCACGAGGGGAGGGCCCCTGAGCTCATGCGCCCCTCTGGCACTGTGCACAAGGGGTGGGCCCCTGAGCTCACAGGCCCCTCTGGCACTGTGCACGAGGGGTGGGCCCCTGAGCTCACGGCCCCTCTGGCACTGTGCACGAGGGGTGGGCCCCTGACCTCCCGGGCCCCTCTGGCACTGTGCACGAGGAGTGGGCCCCTGAGCTCACGTCCCCTCTGGCACTGTGCACAATGGGTGGGCCCCTGACCTCACGCGCCCCTCTGGCACTGTGCACAAGTGGAGGGCCCCTGAGCTCACGGGCCCCTCTGGCACTGTGCACAATGGGTGGGCCCCTGAACTCACGCGCCCCTCTGGCACTGTGCACGAGGGGTGGGCCCCTGAGCTCACAGGCCCCTCTGGCACTGTGCAAGATGGGTGGGCCCCTGAGCTCACAGGCCCCTCTGGCACTGTGCACGAGGGGTGGGCCCCTGAGCTCACGGCCCCTCTGGCACTGTGCACGAGGGGTGGGCCACTGACCTCACGGGCCCTTCTGGCACTGTGCACGAGGGGTGGGCCCCTGAGCTCACGGCCCCTCTGGCACTTTGCACGAGGGGTGTGCCCCTGAGCTCACAGGCCCCTCTGGCACTGTGCACGAGGGGAGGGCCCCTGAGCTCACGGGCCCCTCTGGCACTGTGCACGAGGGGTGGGCCCCTGAGCTCACGGGGCCCCTCTGGCAGTGTGCATGAGGGGAGGGCCCCTGAGCTCACAGGGCTCCTCTGGCACTGTGCACGATGGGTGGGCCCCTGAGCTCACGGCCCCCTCTGGCACTGTGCACGAGGGGTGGGCCCCTGAGCTCACGGGCCCCTCTGGCACTGTGCACGAGGGGT
Source organism: Lissotriton vulgaris (assembly GCF_964263255.1). NCBI lineage: Eukaryota > Metazoa > Chordata > Amphibia > Caudata > Salamandridae > Lissotriton > Lissotriton vulgaris. Next base: position 35,494,583 of record NC_141693.1, on the reverse strand, counting down.
GGGCCCCTGAGCTCACGCGCCCCTCTGGCACTGTGCACGAGGGGTGGGCCCTGAGCTCACGGGCCCCTCTGGCAGTGTGCATGAGGGGAGGGCCCCTGAGCTCACAGGGGCCCTCTGGCAGTGTGCACGAGGGGTGGGCCCTGAGCTCACGGGGCCCCTCTGGCACTGTGCACGAGGGGTGGGCCCCTGAGCTCACGGGCCCCTCTGGCACTGTGCATGAGGGGAGGGCCCCTGAGCTCACGGGCCCCTCTGACAGTGTGCACGAGGGGAGGGCCCCTGAGCTCACGGGCCCCTCTGGCACTGTGCACAATGGGTGGGCCCCTGAGCTCACGCGCCCCTCTGGCACTGTGCACGAGGGGTGGGCCCCCTAGCTCACAGGCCCCTCTGGCACTGTGCACGAGGGGTGGGCCCCTGAGCTCACGGCCCTTCTGGCACTGTGCACGAGGGGTGGGCCACTGACCTCACGGGCCCCTCTGGCACTGTGCACGAGGGGTGGGCCCCTGACCTCACGCACCCCTCTGGCACTGTGCACGAGGGGTGGGCCCCTGAGCTCACAGGCCCCTCTGGCACTGTGCATGAGGGGAGGGCCCCTGAGCTCACGGGCCCCTCTGACAGTGTGCATGAGGGGAGGGCCCCTGAGCTCACGCGCTCCTCTGGCACTGTGCACGATGGGTGGGCCCCTGAGCTCACGCGCCCCTCTGGCACTGTGCACAATGGGTGGGCCCCTGACCTCACAGCCCCCTCCGGCACTGTGCACGAGGGGTGGGCCCTGAGCTCACGGGGCCCCTCTGGCAGTGTGCATGAGGGGAGGGCCCCTGAGCTCACAGGGCTCCTCTGGCAGTGTGCACGAGGGGTGGGCCCTGAGCTCACGGGGCCCCTCTGGCACTGTGCACGAGGGGAGGGCCCCTGAGCTCACGCGCCCCTCTGGCAGTGTCCACGAGGGGAGGGCCCCTGAGCTCATGCGCCCCTCTGGCACTGTGCACAAGGGGTGGGCCCCTGAGCTCACAGGCCCCTCTGGCACTGTGCACGAGGGGTGGGCCCCTGAGCTCACGGCCCCTCTGGCACTGTGCACGAGGGGTGGGCCCCTGACCTCCCGGGCCCCTCTGGCACTGTGCACGAGGAGTGGGCCCCTGAGCTCACGTCCCCTCTGGCACTGTGCACAATGGGTGGGCCCCTGACCTCACGCGCCCCTCTGGCACTGTGCACAAGTGGAGGGCCCCTGAGCTCACGGGCCCCTCTGGCACTGTGCACAATGGGTGGGCCCCTGAACTCACGCGCCCCTCTGGCACTGTGCACGAGGGGTGGGCCCCTGAGCTCACAGGCCCCTCTGGCACTGTGCACGAGGGGTGGGCCCCTGAGCTCACAGGCCCCTCTGGCACTGTGCACGAGGGGTGGGCCACTGACCTCATGGGCCCCTCTGGCACTGTGCACGAGGGGTGGGCCCCTGAGCTCACGGCCCCTCTGGCACTGTGCACGAGGGGTTGGCCCCTGAGCTCACTGCCCCTCTGGCACTGTGCACGAGGGGTGGGCCCCTGAGCTCACGGGCCCCTCTGGCACTGTGCACGAGGGGGCCAGCTCACAGGCCCCTCTGGCACTGTGCACGAGGGGTGGGCCCCTGACCTCACGGGCCCCTCTGGCACTGTGCACGAGGGGTGGGCCCCTCAGCTCACAGGCCCCTCCGGCACTATGCACGAGGGGTGGGCCCCTGAGCTCACAGGCCCCTCTGGCACTGTGCACGAGGGGAGGGCCGCTGAGCTCATGGGCCCCTCTGGCACTGTGCACGAGGGGTGGGCCCCTGAGCTCACGGGGCCCCTCTGGCAGTGTGCATGAGGGGAGGGCCCCTGAGCTCACAGGGCTCCTCTAGCACTGTGCACGATGGGTGGGCCCCTGAGCTCACAGGGCTCCTCTGGCACTGTGCACGATGGGTGGGCCCCTGAGCTCACAGGCCCCTCTGGCACTGTGCACGAGGGGTGGGCCCCTGAGCTCACGGCCCCCTCTGGCACTGTGCACGAGGGGTGGGCCCCTGAGCTCACGTCCCCTCTGGCACTGTGCACGAGGGGTGGGCCCCTGAGCTCACGGCCCCTCTGGCACTGTGCACGAGGGGTGGGCCCCTGAGCTCACGGGCCCCTCTGGCACTGTGCACGAGTGGGCCAGCTCACGGGCCCCTCTGGCACTGTGCACGACCGGTGGGCCCCTGACCTCACGGGCCCCTCTGGCACTGTGCACGAGGGGTGAGCCCCTGACCTCACGGGCCCCTCTGGCACAGGGTGTGAGGGAGGGCCCCTGACCTCACGGGCCCCTCTGGCACAGGCCGCGAGGGAGGGCCCCTGAGCTCACGGGGCCCCTCTGGCACAGGGCGCGAGGGAGGGCCCCTGAGCTCACAGGGGCCCCCTTTGGCACAGGGCGCGAGGGAGGGCCCCTGAGCTCACGGGGCCCCTCTGGCACAGAGCGCGAGGGAGGGCCCCTGAGCTCACAGGGGCCGCCTTTGGCACAGGGCGCGAGGGAGGGCCCCTGAGCTCACTGGGCCCCTCTGGCACAGGACGCGAGGGAGGGCCCCTGAGCTCACAGGGGCCCCTCTGGCACAGGGCGCGAGGGAGGGCCCCTGAGCTCACGGGCCCCTCTGGCACTGGGTGCGAGGGAGGGACCCTGAGCTCACGGGGCCCCTCTGGCACAGGGCGCGAGGCAGGGCCCCTGAGCTCACGGGCCCCCTCTGGCACAGGACTCGAGGGAGGGCCCCTGAGCTCATGGGGCCCCCTCTGGCACTGGGTGCGAGGGGCCAGTGTTGTTGCTGCTAAGCCACGACCCCTGGTAATGTAAGCCCGGCCCTTTCAGCCCCCCCCCCCCCCCCTTCCCTTCCCACTCCACGCCCCGCTCTTGCAGGTGGTTTTCCTCTGGGGGTGTTTTGATTGGCACCGCTCCCCCCCTCCCCCTGAGCTCACGGGCCCCTCTGGCACTGTGCACGAGGGGGCCAGCTCACGGGCCCCTCTGGCACTGTGCACGAGGGGTGGGCCCCTGAGCTCACGGGCCCCTCTGGCACAGGGCGCGAGGGAGGGCTCCTGAGCTCACGGGGCCCCTCTGGCACAGGGCGCGAGGGAGGGCCCCCAGAGACACCTCCAAAAGTAACTCTCTTTTGTCTGTAGGAAGATCTCCCACTACTGATATTTTCTACTTCTCATGTCCATGGAAGTGCCTTCCCAGTGTGTTCTTGCGGTTAGAGTGTTTGCCTTTTATTGCAGTATTATCCATGTACTTGTGTTTGGTACCCTCTTGCAACTTGCACTCACCACTTTGCCCCTGTAACACACGGTTTGCTTCCTCTCACAGGTTTTTTACCTTTGATACTTGCACAAGTGCCACTTTTGCCTACGTAATCGTTTGTTCTTGTGCTTGAGTGTGTAACATATACTGCAGTATTATACCGCAAATTATACTCTATTTTCTCTTGTAGCCTGCACACTTGTCACTTTCCCCTCCTGAGCACTTTTTACTACCTCATGTATTTTTGGTAGCCCACATTTTTACTACCTCATGTATTTTGTTTGCTCACAAGTGTCACAATTACCTTGTCTACCTCATGTATTTTTGGTTTCTCACAATTTTTACTACCTCATGTATTCTTGGTTGCTCACAATTATCACTTTACCGTATGTAACATAACGAATGCCTCTGCAATCTGTTGCTCGTGTAACGTTCTCAGTTTGTATCTTTTCTGTTCCTATTGTGAAGCGCTCTGACACCTTCGGGTAAAGTCCGCGCGATATAAAATTGCATAAATAAATAAATAAATAAATAAATAAACCCCTGGTAATGTAAGCCCGGCCCTTTCAGCCCCCCCCCCTTCCCTTCCCACTCCACGCCCCGCTCTTGCAGGTGGTTTTCCTCTGGGGGTGTTTTGATTGGCACCGCTCCCCCCCTCCCGCTGACGCACCGTGTGCTCTGAGGCAGCGGTGCCAGGCTCCTGCCCGGCAGGATGTAAGAGTCAGAGCCCCATAATCCCCCCCCTGCCCCCCCCCCCCCCCCCCGCCCCCGATCAGGGTCACTGAGGGGGTCGCTGCAGTCAGTGCGAAGGAATGAAGTCGGAGGGGGGCGGGGTGACGATGTGCCATGGAAGGCTCTGAGTCAGGGGGGGAGGGGGGGGGGGGCATCCGTAGTATTTATTATTTTATTTTTATTTATGCGTTTTTATATAGCGCGGACTTTACCCGAAGGCGTCAGAGGCTTCACAATAGGAACAGAAAATTACAAGTGAACAAATTACACAAGCAGACGATAAGTTACATGAGGTAAAAGTGACAATTGTGAGCAAACAAAATACAAGAGGAGCAAACGGTGCATCACAGGAGGAAAGAGTGACAAGTGTGCAGGTTACAAGAGAAAACAAAGCACAATTAGAGGTAAAATACTACAATATCTGCCAGACACTCAGGCACAAGAACTGACATAACGTAGGCAAAGGTGGCACTTGTGCAAGTATCAAAAGCAAACAAAATGTGAGAGGAGCAAACAGAGTGTTACCAGAGAAAAGTGACGTGTGCAAGTTACAAAAGAGAACCAAACACAGGTAGAAGGATAATACTACAATAAATGGCAAACACTCCAACCACAAGAACACACTGGGAAGGCACTTCCATCGTCTTGGAGAATAGAATTGTCAGTAATGGGAGGTCTTCCTTCAGATACTAGAGAGGGCGTCAATTAAGTTTGGAGGTGTCTTTGGAGGAGGAGAACTTTGAGGTCAGTTTTGAAGGCCTGGGAGGAGGCGGTGGTCCGGAGCTGAGGCGGAAGTGAGTTCCAGATTCTCACTGCGCTGCCTGAAAAGGATTGGGCCATCGATCTTTCCTTCTTGAAAGTGGGAGGTTCAAGCAGTAGAATTTCCGCATTACGAGAGGGTCTAGAGCCTCCAGAGAGTTTCCGTTTATTCGCCAGGTAGCGGGGAGAGGAGGAGTGCAAGGCTTTGTGGGTGATACAAGCAGTCTTGTAGATAGCTCTAGCCTCGATAGGAAACCAGCGGAGGGTGGATAACATCGGTGTGATGCGGTCGCTTCTTTTGGCCCCATAAATGAAACGAGCTGCTGAATGGAAAACCGATCTAAGAGTGGACAAGTGGGATTTGGGGAGGCCAGTAAGAAGAGAATTGCAGTAGTCCAGTCTGGAGAGGACCAGCGATTGCACCAGGGTTTTAAGGTCATGCTCCGGGAAGAAGCGACGAATCCCCAAAGATGGCGCAGTTGGTATCGAGCAGACTTTGCAATGGAATTGATGTGGGAGATTAGATTGAGTAATCCTCCCACATCCAGCTCTCTGGTATTACCACACACACATTCCTTAATCTTCTGTACTGAGTACTACTTGGTGTAATCCTCCCACATCCAGCTCTCTGGTACTACCACACACACACTTCCTAATCTTCTGTGTTGTTTTCTATCAGGTGTAATCCTCCCACACTCAGTTCTCTGGTACTACCACATTTACAATCCCTAATCTGTTGTGCTCTTTAATACCAGGCACAACTACCAAATTCAGTGGTCTTCCGTGCTGTGTATGCCTAGGTGCCGTTTACTGCTAGTGTAACCCAAACACCTTATGATCCCCTGCACCATTTATGTCCTGGGCTAACCACTCCCACACTCACCGATTTCTGATTCGTTTACACCCAGGTGTAACTCCCCGCATACCTACCAGTGTCATGTAGTGTTTACACCGGGGGTGACCATCTCACACAGCTGTTGATATTGTGTACTATTTACACCAAGATATACTCCCACTACATACCGACATGTCTTGTACTACTTGCACCCAGCTGAACCGCCTTCCACCCCTCCTGATCTACTGTGTTTTTTACTCCCAATTGTAACCCCCAGATACCTACGGATCTTCTGTGCTGTTTGCACACTGGTGTGACCTCTCCACATACCTACTGATCTCCTGTTTTGTTTGCACTCAAGTGCAACCCCTGCATACCTGAATGTATGTTTTGTTTACACCAAGATGTAACTGTAGGAGAGTAGGATCTGCTTCTTATGGTTACACCCAGGTGAAGTAGTGTGGCTCACTGGTTAGAGGCGGCAGACCCGAGAGCAGAGGACGGCCCGGGACCAGGGTTCGATTCCCGGCGCGGCAGGTTTCTGGACCAGGGTCAGCGGACTCGATAATTCTCTCGCCTCGGTGCCCACTCTGATCAGCGATCACACTCGGCAACTCTGGGCATTAGCTTGCCTCATCTTCACTAACGGCCCCACCAGACTACCGGGGATGCCTGGTCTCACCCTGGAGATACCCATTAAGGGACCATCTCTCAGGGAAGCCAGGAAGGGTTTCGCAGCGGTCGAAGCGCCTTGGGACCCTACGGGTAAGTAGTGCGCTATATAAATGCCAATACATTTACATTTACATTTACATTTACACTTTTTGCTGATGTATCACTGTTTTCGACTTAGTCTGACTGGGATCCTGCTATTCAGGACCCCAGTCTATCCGCTTCTCCTCTAAATTGATTGCATGTACTTTAGGTACACTCAGATTGGATTCTGGGGTACCCTTATCATTCCCTAGTATATGTTACCTTAGGTACCAAGGGCATAGGCACCCCAGAGGCCTCCCAGGGGCTGCAGCATGTATTATGCCACCCTTGAAAGGCCATTCAAAATGGCACCACAGGTCTGCTACAGCAGCCTGGGTAAGGTGGTGCATGCACCCCTTACTCAGATATAGATTCACTATATCTCCCCTATATCACTGCACATATTTATTTATTTAATTTATTTATTTGTTTGAATTTATATGGCGCACAGCTACCCAACAAAGGGTTTCCCGGCGCAACAGATCCCAGTGTCAATGCGGTAGCAGGAATTAGATGTTGAATAGCCATGTTTTTAGGGCTTTCCTGAATTTGATGTAGCTTGGTTCAGACCGCAATGTGTGTGGCATTGAATTCCAAAGTGTGGGTCCTAGAAAAGAAAAGGACCTGCCACCCATGCGTGACAACTTGATCTTTGGGATTTCAAAATTATTTGCCGTAGAGGACCGAAGAGATCTGGAGGGACGGTAGGGGCGCATCAGGCTTTGTAGGTATTTTGGGGCGGTATTGGTGGAAATCCTGTGCATGAAACATAGGGATTTAAATTTGACCCGATTTTCAATTTTTAACCAGTGTAGTTTCCTAATGTATTTGGTAGTTGGAGTAGTGATGGGAATTTTCCAGAGTAGTCTGGCTGCTGCATTCTGTACTGACTGTAACCTGCGGACAGTAGCTTTATTTGCCCCCAGGTACAGAGCATTGCCATAATCTAATCTTGATGTGATCAGGGCGTTGACAACTGTTTTCTTGGTGTTTTCAGGTAACATCCAGCAGATCTTTTTGAGCCATTTCAATATGGCGAAGCAGGTAGATGAAGTTTTTACTGCTTGCTGGTGTAGACTGAGTGAGTCGTCAATAATGACTCCCAGGTTGCGGGCATGCGCGACAGGGGTTGGGGGGGTACCCATTTCAGATGGCCAGTGTTGGGGTCCCCAAAGATCTTTATTTTTACCCAGCACGACTAACTCGGTTTTCTCGCCGTTAAGTTTTAGGAAGTTTTTCTGCATCCAACCGGCGATTTTACTAAGTCCGAGTTGTAGGGAGGATGAATTGTCAGCGTCTGCTGCTGATAGCGAAAAAAGCAGCTGAGAGTCATCAGCGTAAGAAAACATTAAGAGCCCAGTGTCTTCCACGATCTTGGACAGGGGACTCATATAAACATTAAAAAGCAACGGCCTAAGAATGGAGCCCTGAGGTACTCCGTGTTTAAATGTCCTTGTATCAGAACAGGCAGTTTGCGAAAATACCTGAAACGTTCGATTTTCTAATAGTGATCTGATCCAATTAAGAGCTGCCCCGCGAATGCCTAGGGAGTGGAGAGTCTGGGCGAGGACCGCATGCGACACGGTGTCGAATGCCGCACTGAGGTCGAGTAGCACAAGTGCTACTGTTTCGCCCTTATCCACCATGCGACGGATGTTTTCGGTGACCCCTAGCAATGACTCAGTGGAAAAACCTGCACGAAATCCCGACTGGTGAGATGGTAACAGATCATGAGTGGTGATGAAATCTGTAAGGCAACGATGAACATGCTTCTCTAATAACTTAGCAAAGGTGGGTAGCAATGATATTGGGCGGAAGTTAGCTGGCAGGTTGGGGTCTGCGCCAGCTTTCTTTAAGAGTGGATGAATCATCGCATGCTTCCATTCGCTGGGTACGGTTTGTTCAAGTAACGACGTATTAAGGAGATCAGTAATTGTAGTTAGAATAAACCTATAAACATAAAAAGAAACATATAAACCTATCAGTCACTCCTATGGCAGGCCTTATCAATCCTGAAGGCAGGGTGCTGGGTTTTGGGTGAGAGGGTGCCCATTCATGAGCAGAGCCCCTCTACTACCTTCGGACCCTATTTTCCGGGGTTGTCTGTGATGCAGGCACCCATATCTATTTAAGTGCATTATAACCTCGCGGTAAATGCTAACTTTAAAACGGCTGCTTAGAAACATGTTGTGTTTGGTGTCAAACACTTTGGAACCATACCTCCCCACCAGCAACTGGTGATTCCACCCTCCTATAGAGGGACTTATGTGAGACACCGGTACATCGGGTACCAGCTTTCTCGACCTAGGCATCACAAAATGGACGGTGCCAACCACAGACACAATTCTGCTCTTCTGCTGCTGGGCCAAGCTCAAGCAGAGGAAGGCCTGACAATAGGTTTCCGGTCACAGGGAGGTGTGACCACCTCCCAGACAGGCTTTAGTGTGTAGGGGCTGGGTGGGTGCACTCTTAGAGTGCCAGAAAGTCTGCACTGGGGGCACATTTGGTGTCCCTGTGCATAATCCAGCTCAAACCAGCTGCAGGAGCCATTTTCTCCTTCTCTGGTGAGAAACTGGACAATGGACATGAGTGTAGCCACCCCTCTGTCCTGACCCTCTCATAGGTGAGTCCCGAGAGTTTGTGCCACCTCTTCCTTGGGTATAAAGTAGGAAACCTGACTACAGGACTTTGGATTTTACCTGGACGAAACTCTGCTACAGAAACCTACTACTTTGACGGTCTACAGTTCGCTGGATGAAAGAAGAATCTCCCTTGGAGTAAAGGAGTTACTCCCCTGCAGCAGCAGGCACCTAAATGCATCTGACTGGTTTGCATCTCCCGAGCTCCTGAGGACTCCAAAGCTTTCTGCGACACAGGAGGTGGGTTCCCAAGGGTCCCTGAGGTCGATCTGCTATCTCAGCAATCCTAAGACCAGTATCTCTCGTGGGGACCGTGCAACCCGAACCCCTGTGCACCGTGTGCTTTTGCAGCAGCATATGCTTCTTAGTGATCCCTGAGGCTGTTCTTTGGACTACGTGTAGTCCCGACCCCGAGCCGTATTTCCACCCAAGATCTCCGACCTCTACTCCACGAGTGCTCTGTGGGCTGGTGCTTTGTGATTCCCGCTGAGGTCCCTTTGCGATCACTGGTCCGTTGGCCTGTGGGTCCTGCTGAGGGTCACTTTGATTTCCATTGGGCTTCCCTGGTTGCTCCAGACGTGCCCTGACTCCCTGATGGTCCTCACCGTAATCTGTTTCCTCTGCTCCCATGGGTTGCCTTTGCCAAGGCTTGTTGGTGTTCAATACGGACACCGACCCCTCAGCACTCGACATCCTTTGTGGGACAGCTCATCTCCGGACATTGGTCATCGTCAATGCCTCCTGGACCCCATGGCTGCAGAGTCAAGCATCCTATCTTCACACCTGAAGTACCTATCGAGCCCCTGGTCACCCTGAAGTGACCCAGACTCTGTCCCCTCTGCTTTCAGGTTCTTCTCACCTCAGATCCAGGCTTGGATCACACCGGACACTTTTCATCTTACCGGCAGCAGCACACTTTTACATCACACCATTGAAAACGACAAGGGTTTCCAACACCACTTGACCCCTATGCACCCGGCTCCTCTGGGATATGTAACACGGGGGTACCTCAGTACTCACAAGGGTGCTTGCCTTAGAAGCTTCTATGTTCCAAAGGGTTTGTTAGAAGTCCTCCTAGATGTGTCCTAAACTGTAATTTTCCAACCGCGACTTTCCCATAGAGTTGTACGGAGCTCGCACTTGTGTGGTTCTCCTTTCATTTGGTCATTCAGGAGGTTGAAATTTTATAAAACAAGCTGCTTTACATTCCTTCCAGACTTAGCCTGAAGGCTGCTCTCCACAGCTACCACTAGGAGAGCTTTCAGTAAAGGTTGTCTTTAACCTAATCACCTTAAGGGTCGTTTGGACTGGTGCAAGGTGCCCACTTTAACTAGTGGACAGCATATACCAGGCCAACTTCTCACAGTAACCTCACCACACACCCACTGATCTCATGTCCTGTTCACACCCCGGTGCAGCCCCACCACACACCCTCTGATTTCTTCTGCCTTTTCTGTCCCCTCAGGTATGCACGACTCCTGCCCTACCTGCAAGAGGAGATGACGTCACGATGGAAGGAGACAGGGCCGAGAATGCTCCCCACGATCCTCCTCTGGGGGGCCACCCTGGTCTGTGTGGGGGGCCGCAGCGTGGAGCCGGACGCCCACTTCGATCCGTGTAAGTCTGGAGGGTGGAGGTGGGGTTTGCAGGGGGGACTGGTAATGCTGCTGTCTACATTCTGTGTAACCCGAGAGATAGCTCTGCTGTAGGTGGCAAGAGCCTGTGCAATGAGTCGCCTGGGGGTCGATCACTGAAGCATGAGCTTGCAAGGTCTGTGTAACCTGAGGGATATCTCTGCTGTCTCATGGCCGAGCCTGTTCAAACTGCAACCTGGAGAGAGCGCTGCTGTCAAGAAGATTGTGTAACCTGTGAGGTAGCTCTGCAGTCTGAAACTGAAGCCAACAGCTCCAAGGCCTGTCCCTGCGTGGACGCCAAGCGAGCAGCACAGGGTCTGGACGGGATAATGAGGGTGCTGGGGGTGCCCGAGGGAGGTAACCTGACAGGCAGGCGGCCCCTGCACAAGCTTACTCCGGGGAGGTATGGAAGAGGGGGCGGGCCCCTCAGAAGTGGACCAGGCATGATCTCACTCGTAGGTTCAATGATGGATACGCAGGAACAAGGCTGGATCCTGGTTGCTCGTTCGGTGACCCTTGCTTTGGTGCAGTGTTCCTCAGTGTTTGTGCTGTGGGCCTTGGTGCTCGTTCGGTGTCCCTTGATGCTCCCTTGGTGGCCCTTGATGCTCCCTTGGTGGCCCTTGATGCTCCCTTGGTGGCCCTTGTAGCTCCCTTGGAGGCCCTTGATTCTCCGTTGGTGGCCCTTGATGTTCCCTTGGTGGCCATCGATGCTCCCTTGGAAGCCGTTGATGCTCCCTTGGAGGCCATTGATGCTCCCTTGGTGGCCCTTGATGTTCCCTTGGTGGCCCTTGATGTTCCCTTGGTGGCCATCGATGTTCCCTTGGTGGCCATTGATTCTCCCTTCGTGGCCCTTGATGCTCCCTTCGTGGCCATCGATGCTCCCTTGGTGTCCCTTGATGCTCCCTTGGTGTCCCTTGATGCTCCCTTGGTGTCCCATGATGCTCCCTTGGTGTCCCTTGATGCTCCCTTGGTGGCCCTTGATGCTCCCTTGGTGGCCCTTGATGCTTCCTTGGTGGGCCTTGATGCTTCCTTGGTGTCCCTTGATGCTCCCTTGGTGTCCCTTGATGCTCCCTTGGTGGCCCTTGATGCTCCCTTGGTGGCCCTTGATGCTCCCTTGGTGTCCCTTGATGCTCCCTTGGTGTCCCTTGATGCTCCCTTGGTGTCCCTTGATGCTCCCTTGGTGGCCCTTGATGCTCCCTTGGTGGCCCTTGATGCTTCCTTGGTGGGCCTTGATGCTTCCTTGGTGGCCCTTGATGCTCCCTCGGTGGCACTTGAAGCTCCCTCAGTGGCCTCTGCTACTCATGTGGTGACCCTTGATGCTCGTGCAATGATCCTCTGGGCTCTCTCAGTGACCTTTGATGCTTGCACCATGACCCCTGATGCTCACCCTGTAGACTTGCTCAATGACCCTGGGGGCTTGTTCAGTGGTGCTTGATGCCCAGTCGCTGTCCTTGTGCACTTGTTTGGTGACCCTTGATGCTCACTCTGTGACCCTTGATGCTCACTCAGTGTCTCTCAGTGACCCTTGATGCTCACTCAGTGACCCTTGATGCTCACTCTGTGACCCTTGATGCTCAATCAGTGACCCTTGATGCTCACTCAGTGTCTCTCAGTGACCCTTGATGCTCACTCAGTGTCACTCAGTGACCCTTGCTGCTCTCTCAGTGACCCTCAGTGCTCGGTCAGTGACCTTGGTACTTGGCATGCGGGGTCTCACTCAGTGACCCGAGGGCCTTGTTCAGTGAACCTTGATCCTCTGTCGGTGACCATTGGTACTCACCCGATGACTCAGTGGCCTCACTCAGTGGCCCTTGGTGCTCTCACGGTGGCAGGGCATTGCTGCTTGCACATCAGAATAAAGCTCCTGGTAGTCTGGCCTTGGATTCGTGGCAACTCCTGTCCTGTCACACTACCCACCTCAGCAGAGAGGCCAAGGATCGGATGGTGCTGATTCCTTGCTGCCCTCTCCCATCCTTTGCTTTTGTAAATTAGCTCCTTTGTCTCTCCTTTATCAATGGGATACTGTGTAGGAATACCTGGGATCCTGCGCCGCGCCTCCGACAAGTTATTAGCTCCGCTCCTGGTGTCTGGTTGCTTCTAAGAGGATTAAGTGAGATCTCGGAGGACCATGTGTGCATCTAAAGGGGCCCAGGTAAGTGTGATCCCTTCCCCAGGATACACACTGGGACCGGCTCCAGGAAGGACAAGGCCCCTCTTGTTGTATGTCTGCTCATCCACTCTGCAGTGTCTGGCTCACACCAGGCTCACTGAGCAAGAGAGCCGGGAGTGCAAGAGAGCCGAGAGTGCAAGAGAGCTGAGAGTGCAAGAGAGCTGAGAGTGCAATAGAGCCGAGAGTGAAAGAGAGCTGGGAGTGCAGAAGTGCGCGGAGTGCTAGAGAGGGCAGAGTGCTAGAGAGGGCAGAGTGCTAGAGAGGGCAGAGAGTGCAAGAGAGCTGAGAGTGCAAGAGAGCCGAGAGTGCAAGAGAGCCAAGAGTGCAAGAGAGCTGAGAGTGCAAGAGAGCCAGGAGTGGAAGAAAGCCAGGAGTGGATGAGAGCCGGGAATGCAAGAGAGCCGGGAATGCAAGAGAGCCATGAGTACAAGAGAGCCATGAGTGCAAGAGAGCCATGAGTGCAAGAGAGCCGGAAGTGCAAGAGAGCCAGTAGTACAAGAAAGCTGGTAGTGCAAGAGAGCCGGGAGTGCAAGAGCACTGGGAGTGCAAGAGCTCCGGGAGTGCAAGAGAGCCATGAGTGCAAGAGAGCCATGAGTACAAGAGAGCCAGGAGTGCAAGAGAGCCAGGAGTGCAAGAGAGCTGGGAGTGCAAGAGAGCCATGAGTGCAAGAGAGCCATGAGTGCAAGAGAGCCATGAGTGCAAGAGAGCCATGAGTGCAAGAGAGCCATGAGTGCAAGAGAGCCAGGAGTGCAAGAGAGCCGGGAGCGCAAGAGAGCCATGAGTGCAAGAGAGCCATGAGTGCAAGAGGGGCATGAGTGCAAGAGAGCCAGGAGTGCAAGAGAGCCGGGAGTGTAAGAGAGCCAGGAGTGCAGAGAGCCATGAGTGCAAGAGAGCCATGAGTGCAAGAGAGCCATGAGTGCAAGAGAGCCATGAGTGCAAGAGAGCCAGGAGTGCAAGAGAGCCGTGAGCGCAAGAGAGCCGTGAGCGCAAGAGAGCCATGAGCGCAAGAGAGCCATGAGCGCAAGAGAGCCGGGAGTGTAAGAGAGCCATGAGTGCAAGAGAGCCATGAGTGCAAGAGAGCCATGAGTGCAAGAGAGCCATGAGTGCAAGAGAGCCATGAGTGCAAGAGAGCCTGGAGTGCAAGAGAGCCATGAGTGCAAGAGAGGCAGGAGTACAAGAGAGCCCAGTGTGCAAGAGAGCTGGGAGTGCATGAGAGCCATGAGTGCAAGACAGCCATGAGTGCAAGAGAGCCGTGAGTGCAAGAGAGCCGTGAGTGCAAGAGAGCCGTGAGTGCAAGAGAGCCGTGAGTGCCAGAGAGCCGGGAGTGCAAGAGCGATGGGAGTGCAAGAGAGCTAAGAGTGCAAGAGAGATGAGAGTGAAAGAGAGCCAGGAGTGAAAGAGAGCTGGGAGTGCAAGAGAGCCGGGAGTGCAAGAAAGCCGGGAGTGCAAGAGAGCTGGGAATAGAAGAGAGCCAGGTGTGCAAGAGAGCCTGGAGTGAATGAGAGTGTAGAGTGCAAGAGAGCCAAGAGTGCAAGAGAACCAGGAGTGAAAGAGAGCTGGGAGCACAAGAGAGCCAGGGGTGCAAGAAAGCCGGGAGTGCAAGAGAGCTGGGAGTAGAAGAGAGCCAGGTGTGCAAGAGAGCCGGGAGTGAATGAGAGTGGGGAGTGCAAGAGAGACAAGAGTGCAAGAGCCGGGATTGCAAGAGAGCCAGGTGTGCAAGAGAGTTGGGAGTGCAGGAGAGTGTGGAATCCAAAGAGCCAGAAGTGCAAGAGAGCCGAGAGTGAAAGAGAGCCGGGAGTGCAAGAGAGCCGGGAGTGCAAGAGAGCCGGGAGTGCAAGAGAGCCGGGATTGCAAGAGAGCCTTGAGTGCAAGAGAGCCGGGAGTGCAAGAGACCTGTTAGTGCAAAAGAGCTGGGATTGCAACAGAGCTAGGAGTGCGACAGCCAGGATTGCAAGAGAGCCGGGAGTTCAAGAGTGCTGGGAGTGCAAGAGAGCCATGAGTGCAAGAGAGCCACAAGTGCAAGAGAGCCGTGAGTGCAAGAGAGCCGTGAGTGCAAGAGAGCCTTCAGTGCAAGAGAGCTGTGAGTGCCAGAGATCCAGGAGTGCAAGAGCGATGGGAGTGCAAGAGAGCTAGGAGTGCAAGAGAGATGAGAGTGAAAGAGAGCCAGGAGTGAAAGAGAGCTGGGAGTGCAAGAGAGCTGGGAGTGCAAGAGAGCCGGGAGTGCAAGAAAGCCGGGAGTGCAAGAGAGCTGGGAATAGAAGAGAGCCAGGTGTGCAAGAGAGCCTGGAGTGAATGAGAGTGTAGAGTGCAAGAGAGCCAAGAGTGCAAGAGAACCGGGAGTGAAAGAGAGCTGGGAGCACAAGAGAGCCAGGGGTGCAAGAAAGCCGGGAGTGCAAGAGAGCTGGGAGTGCAAGAGAGCTGGGAGTAGAAGAGAGCCAGGTGTGCAAGAGAGCCGGGAGTGAATGAGAGTGGGGAGTGCAAGAGAGCCAAGAGTGCAAGAGCCGGGATTGCAAGAGAGCCAGGTGTGCAAGAGAGTTGGGAGTGCAGGAGAGTGTGGAATCCAAAGAGCCAGAAGTCCAAGAGAGCTGAGAGTGAAAGAGAGCCGGGAGTGCAAAAGAGCCGGGAGTGCAAGAGAGCCGGGATTGCAAGAGAGCCATGAGTGCAAGAGAGCCGGGAGTGCAAGAGACCTGGTAGTGCAAAAGAGCTGGGATTGCAACAGAGCTGGGAGTGCGACAGCCAGGATTGCAAGAGAGCCGGGAGTTCAAGAGTGCTGGGAGTGCAAGAGAGCCATGAGTGCAAGAGAGCCACAAGTGCAAGAGAGCCGTGAGTGCAAGAGAGCCGTGAGTGCAAGAGAGCCGTGAGTGCAAGAGAGCCTTCAGTGCAAGAGAGCTGTGAGTGCCAGAGATCCAGGAGTGCAAGAGCGATGGGAGTGCAAGAGAGCTAGGAGTGCAAGAGAGATGAGAGTGAAAGAGAGCCAGGAGTGAAAGAGAGCTGGGAGTGCAAGAGAGCCGGGAGTGCAAGAAAGCCGGGAGTGCACAAGAGCTGGGAATAGAAGAGAGCCAGGTGTGCAAAAGAGCCGGGAGTGAATGAGAGTGGGGAGTGCAAGAGAGCCAGGTGTGCAAAAAAGCTGGGAGTGCAGGAGAGTGTGGAATGCAAAGAGCCAGAAGTCCAAGAGAGCCGAGAGTGCAAGAGAGCCGGGAGTGCAAGAGAGCCGGAAGTGCAAGAGAGCCATGAGTGCAAGAGAGCCATGAGTGCAAGAGAGCCGGGAGTACAAGAGACCTGGTAGTGCAAAAGAGCTGGGATTGCAACAGAGCTGGGAGTGCGAGAGCCAGGATTGCAAGAGAGCCGGGAGTTCAAGAGTGCTAGGAGTGCAAGAGATCCATGAGTGCAAGAGAGCAGTGAGTGCAAGAGAGCCGTGAGTGCAAGAGAGCCGTGAGTGCAAGAGAGCCAGGAGTGCAAGAGCGATGGGAGTGCAAGAGAGCTAGGAGTTCAAGAGAGATGAGAGTGAAAGAGAGTCAGGAGTGAAAGAGAGCCGGGAGTGCAAGAGAGCCGGGAGTGCAAGAAAGCCGGGAATGCACGAGAGCTGGGAATAGAAGAGAGCCAGGTGTGCAAGAGAGCCGGGAGTAAATGAGAGTGGGGAGTGCAAGAGAGCCAAGAGTGCAAGAGAGCCGGGATTGCAAGAGAGCCAGGTGTGCAAGAGAGCTAGGAGTGCAGGAGAGTGTGGAATGCAAAGAGCTAGAAGTCCAAAAGTGCCGGGAGTGCAAGAGAGCCAAGAGCGCAAGAGAGCCGGGATTGCAATAGAGCCATTAGTACAAGAAAGCCAGTTGCGCAAGAGAGCCGGCAGTGAAAAAAATCTGGTAGTGCAAGAGAGTCAAGAGTGCAAGAGAGCCGAGAGTGCAATAGACCTGGGAGTGCAAGAGAGTTGAGAGTGCAAGATAGCCAGGACTGCAAGAGAGCCGGCAGTGCAAGAGAGCCGGGAGTGCAAAAGATCCGGGAGGGCAAGAGAGCCATGAGTGAAAGAGAGTCATGAGCGACAGAGAGCGCTAGCGCAAGAGAGCTGGGAGTACAAAAGAGCCATGAGTGCAAGACAGCCACATGTGCAAGACAGCCTTGAGTGCATGAGAGCCAGGACTGCAAGAAAGCCGAGAGTGAAAGAGAGACGGGAGTCCAAGAGAGCCATGAATACCAGAGACCCGGGAGTGCAAGAGAGTCATGTGTGCAAGAGAGCCATGAGTGTATGGGAGCCATAAGTGACAGAGGGCACTAGTGCAAGAGAGCCAGGAGTTCAAGAGAGCTGGGAGTGCAAGAGAGCCCGGAGTCCAGGAGAGCCATGAGTGCAGGAGAGCAATGAGTGCAAAAGAGCCAGGAGTGCAGGAGACCCGGGAGTGCAGGAGAGCCGGGAGTGCAGGAGAGCCGGGAGTGCAGGAGAGCCGGGAGTGCAGGAGAGCCGGGAGTGCAGGAGAGCCGGGAGTGCAAGAGAGCCATGAGTGCAAGAGAGCCATGAGTGCAAGAGAGCCATGAGTGCAAGAGAGCCATCAGTGACAGAGAGCGCAAGTGCAAGAGAGCCGGAAATGCAAGAGATCCATGGGAGCCATGAGTGCAAGAGAGCCATGAGTGCAAGAGAGCCGGGATTGCAAGAGAGCCGGGAGTGCAGGAAAGCCATGAGTGGAAGAGAGCCGGTATTGCAAGAGAGCTGGTAGTGCAAAAGAGCTGGGATTGCAACAGTGCTGGGAGTGCGAGAGCCAGGATTGCAAGAGAGCCAGGAGTGCAAGAGAGCTGGAAGTGCAAGAGAGCCGGGATTGCAAGATAGCCAGGAGTACAAGAAAGCCAGATGTGCAAGAGAGCCGGGAGTAAAAAAGGTCCGGGAGTGCAAGAGAGTTGAGAATGCAAGAGAGCCGTAAGTGAAAGAGAGCCATGATTTCAAAAGAGCCATGAGTGCCTGAGAGCCATGAGTGACAGAGAGTGCAAGTGCAAGAGAGCCATGAGTGCCATGCGTGACAGAGAGAGTATGTGCAAGAGAGCCGGGAGTGCAACAGAGCTGTGAGTGCATGACATCCATGTGTACAAGAGAGCCTTGAGTGCAAGAGAGCCGGGACTGCAAGAGAGACGAGAGTGAAAGAGAGCCAGGAGTCCAAGAGAGCCATGTGTGCAAGAGAGCTGGGAGTGCAAGGGAGCTGGGAGTGCAAGGGAGCTGGGAGTGCAAGAGAGCCAGGATTACAAGAGAGCTGGGAGTGCAAGAGAGCCGGGAGTGCAAGAGAGCCGGGAGTGCAAGAGAGCCGGGAGTGCAAGAGAGCCGGGAGTGCAAGAGAGCCGGGAGTGCAAGAGAGCCGAGAGTGCATGAGAGCCTGGATTGCAAAAGAGCCAGGAGTACAAGAGAGCCAGGTGCGCAAGAGAGCCGGGAGTGCAAAAGATCCGGGAGTGCAGGAGAGTCGAGAGTGAAAGAGAGACAGGAGTCCAAGAGAGCCATGTGTGCAAGAGAGCTGGGAGTGCAATGGAGCTGGGAGTGCAAGGGAGCTGGGAGTGCAAGAGAGCCGGGAGTGCAAGAGAGCCGGGAGTGCAAGAGAGCCGGGAGTGCAAGAGAGCCGAGAGTGCATGAGAGCCTGGATTGCAAAAGAGCCAGGAGTACAAGAGAGCCAGGTGCGCAAGAGAGCTGGGAGTGCAAAAGATCCGGGAGTGCAGGAGAGTCGAAAATGCGCTAGAGCTGGGAGTGCAAGAGAGTTGGGAGTGCTAGAGAGCCGGAAGTGCAAGAGAGCTGCGAGTGCAAGAGAGCTGCGAGTGCAAGAGAGCTGGGAGTGCAAGAGAGCTGGCAGTGCAAGAGAGCTGGGAGTGCAAGAGAGCTGGTAGTGCAAGAGAGCCGGGAGTGCAAGAGAGCCGGGAGTGCAAGAGAGCCGGGAGTGCAAGAGAGCCGGGAGTGCAAGAACGCCAGGAGTGCAAGAGAGCCAGGAGTCAGAGAGCCAGGAGTGACAGAGAGCACAATTGCAAGAGAGCTGGGAGTGCAAGAGAGCCATTAGTGCAAGAGAGCCATTAGTGCAAGAGAGCCATGAGTGACAGAGAGCCCAAGTGCAAGATAGCCAGGCGTGCAAGAGAGCCATGACTGCAAGAGAGCCATGAATGTATGAGAGCCAAGAGTGACAGAGAGCACAAGTGCAAGAGATCTAGGCATGCAAGAGATCCGTGAGAGCCATGAGTGCATGAGAGCCATGAGTGCAAGAGAGCTGGGATTGCAAGAGAGCCGAGAGTGCAAGAGAGCCGGGAGAGCAAGAGAGCCGGGAGTGCAAGAGAGCCGGGAGTGCAAGAGAGCCGGTAGTGCAAGAGAGCTGGTAGTGCAAGAGAGCTGGTAGTGCAAGAAAGCTGGGATTGCAACAGAGCTGGGAGTACAAGAGAGCCGGGAGTGCAAGAGAGCCAAGAGAGCCAGGATTGCAAGAGAGCCAGCAGTACAAGAAAGCCAAGTGGGCAAGAGAGCCGGGAGTGACAAGATTCAACAGTCAATATTTGACGGACAAGCTTCAATGGACAAGATTCGATGGACAAGATTCGACAGACATGATTCGACGGACAGGATTCGACGGACGAGACTTGATGAACAAGATTCGACGGACAAGATTCGACGGACAAGATTCGACGGACAAGATTCGACGGACAAGAGTCAATGGACAAGATTCAATGGACAAGATTAGACGGACAAGATTCGACAGACAAGATTCGATGGACAAGATTTGACAGGCAAGATTTGATAAACAAGGTTCAACGGACAAGATTCAACAGACAAGATTCGATGGACAAGATCCGATGGACCAGATTCGATGGACAAGATTCAACTGACAAGATTCAACGGACAAGATTCAATGGACAAGATTCGACGGACAAGATTCGACGGACAGGATTCGATGGACAAGATTTGACGGACAAGATTTGATGGGCAAGATTCAATGGACAAGATTCAATGGACGATTCAATGGACAAGATTCGATGGATAAGAATCAATGGTCAACATTCAACAGACAAGATTCAACAGACAAGATTCAATGGACAGAATTCATTGGACAAGATTCGAGAGACAAGATTCGAGAGACAAGATTTGACGGACAAAATTAGATGGACAAAATTCAATGGACAAGATTCAATGGACAAGATTCAACTGACAAGATTCAACTGACAAGATTCAACTGACAAAATTTGACGGACAAGATTCGACGGACAAGATTCGACGGACAAGGTTCGACAGACAAGATTCGACAGTCAAATTTCGACAGACAAGATTCGACGGGCAAGATTCAACGGACAAGATTCAACGGACAAGATTCGCCGGACAAGATTCACCGGACAAGATTCACCAGCCAAGATTCACCGGCCAAGATTCGCCGGGACAAGATTCGCCGTACAAGATTCGCCAGACAAGATTCGACGGACAAGATTCGACGGACAAGATTCAATGGACAAGATTCAATGGACAAGATTCAATGGACAAGATTCAATGGACAAGATTCAATGGTCAACATTCAACAGATAAGATTCAACAGACGATTCAATGGACAAGATTCAATGGACAAGATTCGAAGGACAAGATTTGACAGACAAGATTTGACAGACAAGATTTGACGGACAAGATTTGACGGACAAGATTTGACGGACAAGATTTGACGGACAAGATTTGACGGACAAGATTTGACGGACAAGATTCGATGTGCAAGATTCGACGTGCAAGATTCAATGGACAAGATTCGACAGACAAAACTCGACAGACAAAATTAGATGGACAAGGTTCGACAGACAAAATTCGACAGACAAAATTAGATGGACAAGATTCAATGAACAAGATTCGACAGACACAATTAGATTTGACAAGATTCAAGGGACAAGATTCAAGGGACAAGATTCGCCAGACAAGATTCGCCAGACAAGATTCGACGGACAAGATTCGACGGACAAGATTCTACGGACAAGATCCGACGGACAAGATTCGACGGACAAGATTCGACGGACAAGATTCGACGGACAAATTTCGACTGACAAGATTCGACTGACAAGATTCAATGGACAAGATTCGACGGTCAACATTCAACAATTAAGATTCAACAGACGATTCAATAGACAAGATTCGACGGGCAAGATTCGATGGACAAGATTCGATGGACAAGATTCGACAGACAAGATTTGACGGACAAGATTTGACGGACAAGATTTGATGGACAAGATTCGACATGCAAGATTCAATGGACAAGATTCAATGGTCAACATTCAACAGACAAGATTCAACAGACAAGATTCAACAGACAAGATTCAACAGACAAGATTCGACAGACAAGATTCGACAGACAAGATTCGACAGACAAATTTCGACAGACAAAATTAGATGGACAAGATTCAATGGACAAGATTCGACAGACAAAATTCGACAGACAAAATTAGATGGACAAGATTCAATGGACAACATTCAACAGACAAGATTCAATAGACAAGCTTCAATGGACAAGATTCAATGGACAAGATTCGGCGGAAGAGATTCGACGGACAAGATTCGACGGACAAGATTCGACGGACAAGACTTGATGAACAAAATTCGACGGACAAGATTCGACGGACAAGATTAAATGCACAAGATATAATGGACAAGATTCAATGAACAAGATTTGATGGACAAGATTCGACGGACAAGATTCGATGGACAAGATTCGACGGGCAAGATTTGATGAACAAGATTCAACGGACAAGATTTAACAGACAAGATTCGACGGACAAAATGTGATTCACAAGATTCGATGGACAAGATTCAACTGACAAGATTCAATGGACAAGATTCAATGGACAAGATTCAATGGACAAGATTCAATGGACAAGATTCAATGGTCAACATTCAACAGACAAGATTCAACAGACAAGATTCAACAGACAAGATTCAACAGACAAGATTCAACAGACAAGACTCAATAGACAAGATGCAATGGACAAGATTCAATGGACAGAATTCATTGGACAAGATTCGAGAGACAAGAATCGACGGACAAAATTAGATGGATGAGATTCGATGGACAAGATTCAACTGACAAGATTCGACGGACAAGATTCGACTGACAAGATTCGACAGACAAGTTTCGACAGACAAGATTCGACAGGCAAGATTTGATGAACAAGATTCAACGGACAAGATTCAACGGACAAGATTCAACGGACAAGATTCAACGGACAAGATTCGACGGACAAGATTCGACGGACAAGATTCAACTGACAAAATTAGATGGACAAGATTCAACGGTCAACATTCAACAGACAAGATTCGACGGACAAGATTTGATGGACAAGATTTGATGGATAAGATTCGACAGGCAAGATTCGATGGACAAGATTCAACTGACAAAATTCGATGCACAAGATTCAACGGACAAGATTCAACGGACAAGATTCAACGGACAAGATTCGACGGACAAGATTCGACGGACAAGATTCGACGGACAAGATTCGATGGACAAGATTCGATGGACAAGATTCGATAGACAAGATTCGATAGATAAGATTCGACGGGCAAGATTTGATAAACAAGATTCAACTGACAAAATTCGATGGACAAGATTCAACGGATAAGATTCGACGGATAAGATTCGACGGACAAGATTTGACGGACAAGAATCAATGGACAAGATTTGACGGACAAGAATCAATGGACAAGATTTGACGGACAAGAATCAATGGACAAGATTCGATGGACAAGATTTGATGGACAAGATTCGATGGACAAGATTTGATGGACAAGGCCTAGGACCGTCCTGACATTTCTTTTCTTTCTTCTCAAGTTCTACCAACACCAATGTCTCCTTTCATTAAGGCAAGATGGCGCAGACCCTGTGGGAGTTCATTGTTGAGCTTTTGCCTTCATTATGTTCTTTTTGAGGTTTCCTTCATTTTGGGTTGATTCTTCATTGAGTGATGACAGAGGAGGTACCAAGGGCAAGTTCACATCTCCTTGCCCGGAATGAGCTATCCCAAATGAATCATAATCCCCAAGGGAGTTGTTTGAGCTGTGATCTACTATGACCCCTACACACTGATGACGTGGAACATCAATGGCCTTAGCGACCGTATCAAACGAGGAGTGGTGCTCCGTTTCACGAAGCAGCATGAGGAGTGGTGGGTGTGACCCATGACCCCCGGGCTCCATACCTCAGGGCATTGCCCAAACCCAGGCTGTGAGAAGTTGGCCTGATATATAGTGCTCACTATTCTAGTGATCACTGTGTATCATACCAAACGACCCTTATTGATGATTGGTTGTAAGTCAACCTTATAGACCAGCTATCCTAGTAGCATGGACAAGAGCAGTCTTTAGGCTAAACTCTAGAGGGTGTGTTAAGCCAGCTGTTATACCATCACATATACCCCTTGAACACCAAGTGAAAGGACACCACACAAGTTGTTATGAAAATAAAGGATATTTATTTATAACAAGTCTACCCTGAACTCTTTATGAGTCAGGGAGCTAAGCACAATACAAAACTCTTAAGAAAATACTTTAAGTTGCACAATTTACACAAATGCCCGAGGGGCACAAAAAACCATATACACTAAAAGTGGAATGCGAAATACTAGCAGGTAAGTAACAAGATCCAGAGGCTTCAGGATCGCTAGGACTACACTACTGAACCCTAAGGTTAGGAGCAGGAGGCCTAGGGAGATCGGGTGCAGAGTGTGCACTCTCACGTGGGATGCGGGACAAAGTCTATGGATGCTAGTGTTTCTAAAGTCACTGTTTCCGGACGAATCCGACTAGGTAGACTAAAAACGAAAAAGGATCTGGACACTTAGATAGTGAACCTACGTTGGAGCACCGAAATGCTCGAGTTACCTAGCCCAGGGGCTGCGGCTGCATAGGGTTCAAAAGACGTTGGGAATCCTCGTTGTAGTCTATGGAGCCTGAAAGAAGAAGTTGCTGGCAGGCGACCAGTGAAGATGTTCGGAGGGATCCAAGCCTGGATCGATGATGGAGATGACCTGAAAGCAGAGGGGACTCGACCAGGTGAGTGGGCGACGCTGGACTCTGCTGTCCCTTGGACCAGGAGGCGTTGTCGGCGACCAGGCTGGAGGTGCGAGCCGTCCCACGAAGGTGTCTGCTGTTGGCGATGCTGGAACCAGGATTGGAGCAACAAGCCTTGGCAAAGGCAAGCCCATGCCGTGGAGTCAAGATGGCGTCTGGAGTGGACCAGGAGGGTCCGGGGTGCTCCTCTTTTGGAAGGGAGCAAGGGCCAGTCTGGAGCAACCGGACCAGTGTTGAAATCGTCGTGGTACGTCGTCAGGAGGGCCACTAGCCAGCAGGCAAGTGACCGGACAACTCGATGAGCAGCAAAGAGCAGAAGGGCCCCACGCAGATCTCGTAGATGCTGGGGGGCTGGACTTCGGCGCTGGAGCTGCTCAAGGTTAGGGCTTCTCAAACCCCAAAGCACTCACTCGAGGATCCCTCGGCGGTCGTGCTGGTTAAGCGTCGTGCAGTTTTGAAGATGGCCGGTCCCTCAGGTCTCGTCACACCCACGAATCTCAGCTGGGCTGATGATGCAGGTAGAGGTCAGAGATGCCAGGGAATCCGGGTCTCGTCGAGCTGGGCAGTCTTGATCCGGAGGATGGACTTACAGCAAACCGCGATGCTTAGATGGTGCCTGCGGGTGCAGGGTGGCTACTCCTTAGCCACAAGGGAGAGTCTTCAGAAGGTATCAAGAGTTCCTTTCGTGGAAAGTAGTTCAAGATTCAGAATTATCTAATTTGGGAAGGGGGCCCGCTCCTACCTTTATTCTAAAGAAAGGGGCTGGCACGCGACTAGGTCCTGCCCATGGGTGGGACCAGAAAGGGGGTGGTTACACCCCTCTCCCTTGTCCGGACTTTTCCCAGCTCAGGGGCTGGTGTGCCCCTGGAACTGGTTTAAGCCGGCATATGGACAGTGAGCACCGGGGTGCCACTTGCAGTCACCTTCCTCTCAGCCCTGCCTACCTGGGATACACAAAACCCTGTCTGGGATGGTGCTAGCACCGCCCCTGACAGGAAACCCTTTGTCCAAGCTCTCCTCGCTGGAAGGACTCCCAGCAGCAGGAGGTCATACTTGTGTCTGTGGTGGCAGCATCCATTTTGTGATGCTGAGGCTCGAGTTAGCTTTAACCGGGGTTCACAGTTACATACATGTCGTGTCCCTCTAGAAGGGTGGAATGCTAACCCCGTCGCCAGAATTGGCGAGGGGTTAGTATTCCAATTCGTATGACACCTTACTCGACATGTTTTGATAAAGCGATACCAAAGTTGGCAAATAACCGCGAGGATTATAATGCACTTAAGAGTATATGGTACGCGTTATCATGGAACAGCTATTAGGACTTGGTTCCGCAAGCTGCAAACGGGCTCAGCTCATGCCAGAGCACCATCTCACATAATTCCAAGCACTCGGCCTTCAGGATTGATAAGGCCTGCCATAGGTGTGACTGATAGGAATACATGTGTCCATTTTAGGGTTAGATATAGGAATACTATATCTATAGCAAAGGATGATTACACCACCTTGCCCCAGCTGTCGTGCAGCCAGTTGTGTCAGATTTAGATGGCCAGCCAGGGGTGGCATAATACATGCTGCCGCCCCTGGTAGGCCCTGGGTACACCTATGCCCTGGATACCTAAGGTATACTGTACAGGGACTGATAAGGTGGCCCAGTACCAATTGGTAAATGCACCTAAGGTACATGTGTGTCAATTTAGAGAGAGAGCAGTAGGCCCGGGGCCCTGAATAGCAGGGTCCCAGGTCAACTAAATCGAAAAACCAGCAAAACACCAGGCAAAAAGTTGGGGGCAACCATAGTCAGATATCCACCTTTCTACATAACCCCCCCCCCCCCCCACCAAACGAAAGGAGATAAGGCTATCTTTGACCAGGTAAGCCTATATTGCCTGAGTGGCCATATGAGGTGGTATATGCACTGGCATGGTTACCCCCTATATCATGGTCCACTAAGCAATCCCTCACCCTAAGGGTATCTGAGGGTCTCCACCATAGGGAATCTCTACCTGTGGTGTGTTTTGGCAAAGTAAAAGGCTGGTGCTGAGATGGAGTACTGAAGTGAGACTCCACTAATGTTGGGCTCAACTTCCTCCAATCACTATCCACCATATATGCCTTTCTTTCCATGACTGAGTTGCTGTGAGCTCTCAGGGTCAACCTCTGGCTACCTAAAGCTGGAGGCTGGGTCCCTCTGTTTGGCTTACTGGAGGGACAGGTCAGGTTTGGGGCCCTCAGGCCCCAGGTTTGGCTGTGCCCAGCAGTGTCCAGCTGTGGGAGTTCCCTAACTAAGTTTAAGGGGGATCCCTCAGGAGTCTGTTTTATTTTCACTTGGCTAGATCTGCTAGCTTCAGTGACCCTAATCTGCTGATTGGGGAGTTCTTTTGGAGAGTGGCCCCTTTGGGGTCCACCACTGGCCTTCCTGACCTCTACAGCCCTGGGCTGACTGAGGCAGGGTAGAGAGGGGCAGGTTACCTGCTCCAGACTGGGTCCCACCTTGGAAGGGTCCACTGACATCAGAGGCTCTGCCAGGCTAGGCCTGACTACCTCTGGGTCAGTTTCTTCACAAGGGGTCAGATCAGTTCCCTGAGGAGGCTGATCTTTTCCTAAAGTCTGGTGGGAGGGAGATTTCTCTTCCTCCTCCATGCTCTCTGTCTGAGTGGAGTGATCTATAGTTTCAGGCTTCACAACACTATTATCTGTCTGAGTTTGAGCTGTGGCCATCACAACTCCACCAACCTTTTCAGGAAGGGACTCAGTTTGGGTATGGGCTGTGACCATCACAGCCTTGCCAACCTGTTCAGGGAAGGAATCTGTCTGAGATTGGGCTGTGACTGGCACAGCCCTCCTGACCTGTTCAGGGAGGACATCTTGGACTGGGGCTGTGGCTATCACTGCCCCACTAACCTTACCATGGAGGTTTACCATTTTAAAATGGATTTCTTGCTCTACCTCAGCCCAGGCTGAGATCTCTAAATCATTCCCCAGTAGGCAATCTACAGGCAAGTTTGATGACACTGCCACTCTCTTGTGGCCAGTGACACCTCCCCAGCTGAGATTTACCACTGCTATGGGATGATCTCTCTGCACTCCATCAATGTTGGTCACCTGGTATGTGGCTCCAGGTATAAGTTGAGCAAGCCTTACAGGGGGTAAGGACAAATCCTGGGCACTCTGGTAGGCACCGAAGTGCGTAGTTAAAATTATAAATTTTCCAAGAATGATTGTGATGAAGATAATATTTGAATTTATTTCAAAAAGTCATTCTCCATAATAGTGGTTAAGTTCAACAATTCAATAATCATATTGCAATCATATGATATTAGTAATTTGAAGCCAAGAAGTTATACAGATCAATGAACTTCAATGGTCAAATGATCCCCGATGTATTTCGTGCAAGATTGCACTTCTTCTGGGGGAATCGATTAACCGCGGTGGAGGTGCATTCTCTGTGGGAGGTCCCTAACTAAGTCTGCCCTTTGTATTTCGTGCAAGATTGCACTTCTTCAGGGGGAATCGATTAACCGCGGTGGAGGTGCATTCTAGAATGCACCTCCACAGCGGTTAATCGATTCCCCCCAGAAGAAGTGCAATCTTGCACGAAATACATCGGGGATCATTTGACCATTGAAGTTCATTGATCTGTATAACTTCTTGACTTCAAATTACTAATATCATATGATTGCAATATGATTATTGAATTGTTGAACTTAACCACTATTATGGAGAATGACTTTTTGAAATAAATTCAAATATTATCTTCATCACAATCATTCTTGGAAAATTTATAATTTTAACTACGCACTTCGGTGCCTACCAGAGTGCCCAGGATTTGTCCTTACCCCCTGTAAGGCTTGCTCCGCTTCTAAATTCACACGCACCTTTTGGACCTAGAAGGTGACTTCCTGTGCACCTATTAAACTTAGCACTTTATTTATCCTGCGCAGACCTTGTTTACCTTGGAGTGCAGCGGTCTTCTCACATTTATCCAGGTATAAGTTGCCTTGAGGGGACTAGGCTCTCAGTCACCATGGTGATGCTAGCCCCTGTATCTCTATAGGCCTCAACTTTTGAACCATTGATGAGGGGCTCCTGTCTGTACTTGTCCAAAGTGTTGGGACAAGCTGTGAAGTTGGCAAACCCCATGCCAGTCTCACAGACAAGAGTATCTAAGTCAGGGGATCTGGTTAGGCCAGAGTCCCCAGGCACTCCCAAAGTAAATGAACCCAGATTCTTGGGGGCACTCCCACCACCTGGGGGATTACTACTAGTAGTAACAGGAGGCTGGGAAGTTTTACTTGGGGGTATGTTCTCCTTATTGTTGTTGGCCCTTGGGCAACTGCTGTCAGTTTTGTAATGGACTACCTGTTTGCAGGTATGACAATAAGGTTTCTTTTGGGTATTGGAAGGATTTTGGGACCCACCCTTTTCAGAGGATTTTTTGGGCCCTGGGGTTTGATCAGAAGATTTATTCCCACCCTTCTCTTGAGGCTTGGTTGATTCTTTCTTTTGGTCACCACCCTGGTTCTTAGGCCTAATCCTGGTTCTGACCCATTTGTCTGCTCTCTTACCCAATTCTTGTGGAGAGGTCAGATCAGAGTCTACCAGGTGCTGGTGTAATAACTGGTTCTGACAATTATTTAAGACTTGCTCTCTCATAATAAGATTGTACAATCCTGTGAAGTCAGTAACTTTACTACCCAATAGCCAGCCTTCTAGAGCCTTAGTGGCACAATCAACAAAGTCAGTCCAATCCTGAGACTGAGTTTTCTGGGTGTCTCTGAACAGCAACCTGTACTGCTCAGTTGTTAAGCCAAACCCATCAACCAGTGTATTCTTCAGGACTTGGTAATTGTTAGCATCCTCAGCTCTAGTAGTGAGGAGCTTATCTCTACCTTTACCTTCAAAGGAGAGCCACAGAATAGCTGCCCACTGACTCTGGGGGATGCACTGGACAGTGCAGGCCCTCTCCAAAGCAGTCATCCATGTGTGGATGTCATCCCCTTGTTTAAAGGGGGGCACTATTTTACTCAGGTGTCTAGTATCAAAACTCCTGTCTTTATCTCTAGGGATAATGCTGCCACCAGTGGGGTCTTCCCCACTCAATTTCTGCTCTCTGGCAAAGGCAAGTCTCTCTTTGGCAAGGGCAAGTTCTTCCCTCTCAATCCTCAGATTGACTTCCCTCATGTTAGCTTCATGCTCTCTTCTCTGAGGGGATGTCATCCCTCTGTGAGAAGAGGCCTGAGAGCCATTGGTACGAATGGATCTGTTAGAGCCTCTGGAGAGAGACCTAACTCGTCCATTCCCAATGTTAAGCCTGCCTGAGAGTGGGCCTGGGGGTCCCCCAAGTCCATTCTCATGCCTGCTTAAGTTGGTCCGGGTGAGCCTACTGACTACTACCTGACCTTTGTCTGCCTCATCCCCTGACAACTCCTGATCCTCTTCCTCTCCTTCACTTCCTGTTCCATTGAGGTTGAGGTCAGGGTCCCTAAGGGTTCCCTCTAAGGGGGGCATGCTCCCATCTGGATTAGAAGGGCCTGTGTTAGAAGCTCTCCTGGCATCATAAGTCTCTAAGAGACCAATCAGAAATGGGATGGTAGGGTTAGAACCCTGTTTTAGCTTCCTGGAGGTACACAGTTGTCTCATCTCCTGGAAGCTAAGAGCTGCATATCTTGACATGACCTGTGGAGGGTCAATAACCACAAGGGGAGTCTCTGAAGACTCTCCGTGATTAGCCATGCTTCTAGTGGGGTGTAAGTGGTGCACTTACCTACACTATTTGTTTGCCTACTGATCCCTTGCTAAGAGTTGTAGTCAGGGTGTGCTAGGCCCTGTTACACTACAACAGCTGGTTCAGTAGAACTCAGAGTATTCTAAGCTAAGTTATATGTACCTTGGTACTTATGTGATCTTTCAAATGATATTCTTAGGATACGTGTGGTAAAACAACAGCAAGCTCAAATCCCAACCGCTGCTCACCAATGTGAGAAGTTGGCCTGATATATAGTGCTCACTATTCTAGTGATCACTGTGTATCATACCAAACGACCCTTATTGGTGATTGGTTGTAAGTCAACCTTATAGACCAGCTATCCTAGTAGCATGGACAAGAGCAGTCTTTAGGCTAAACTCTAGAGGGCGTGTTAAGCCAGCTGTTATACCATCACATATACCCCTTGAACACCAAGAGAAAGGACACCACACAAGTGTTAAGAAAATAAAGGATATTTATTTATAGCAAGTCTACCCTGAACTCTTTATGAGTCAGGGAGCTAAGCACAAAACAAAACTCTTAAGAAAATACTTTAAGTTGCACAATTTACACAAATGCCAGAGGGGCACGAAAAACCATATACACTAAAAGTGGAATGCGAAATACTAGCAGGTAAGTAACAAGATCCAGAGGCTTCAGGATCGCTAGGACTACACTACTGAACCCAAAGGTTTAGGAGCAGGAGGCCTAGGGAGATCGGGTGCAGAGTGTGCACTCTCACGCGGGATGCGGGACAAAGTCTATGGATGCTAGTGATTCTAAAGTCACTGTTTCCGGACGAATCCGACTAGGTAGACTAAAAATGAAAAAGGATCTGGACACTTAGATAGTGAACCTACGTTGGAGCACCGAAATGCTCGGGTTACCTAGCCCAGGGGCTGCGGCTGCATAGGGTTCAAAAGACGTCGGGAATTCTCGTTGTAGTCTATGGAGCCTGAAAGAAGAAGTTGCTGGCAGGCGACCAGTGAAGATGTTCGGAGGGATCCAAGCCTCGATCGATGATGGAGATGACCTGAAAGCAGAGGGGACTCCGTTCTTAATCACTAGCCAGTGATTGTGTGGGCACCAGGATTGCACCAAATGAAGTCACCTCGACCAGGTGAGTGGGCGACGCTGGACTCTGCTGTCCCTTGGACCAGGAGGCGTTGTCGGAGACCAGGCTGGAGGTGCGAGCTGTCCCACGAAGGTGTCTGCTGTCGGCGATGCTGGAACCAGGATTGGAGCAACAAGCCTTGGCAAAGGCAAGCCCACGCGGTGGAGTCAAGATGGCGTCTGGAGTGGACCAGGAGGGTCCGGGGTGCTCCTCTTTTGGAAGGGAGCAAGGGCCAGTCTGGAGCAACCAGACCAGCGGTGAAATCGTCGTGGTACGTCGTCAGGAGGGCCACTAGCCAGCAGGCAAGTGACCGAACAACGCGGTGAGCAGCAAAGAGCAGAAGCGCCCCACGCAGATCTCGTGGATGCTGGGGGGCTGGACTTCGGCGCTGGAGCTGCTTAGGGTTAGGGCTTCTCAAACCCCAAAGCACTCACTCGAGGATCCCTCGGCGGTCGTGCTGGTTAAGCGTCGTGCAGTTTTGAAGATGGCCGGTCCCTCAGGTCTCGTCACACCCACGAATCTCAGCTGGGCTGATGATGCAGGTAGAGGTCAGAGATGCCAGGGAATCCGGGTCTCGTCGAGCTGGGCAGTCTTGATCCGGAGGATGGACTTACAGCAAATGCGATGCTTAGATGGTGCCTGCGGGTGCAGGGTGGCTACTCCTTAGCCACACGGGAGAGTCTTCAGAAGGTATCAAGAGTTCCTTTCGTGGAAAGTAGTTCAAGATTCAGAATTATCTAATTTGGGAAGGGGGCCCGCTCCTACCTTTATTCTAAAGAAAGGGGCTGGCACGCGACTAGGTCCTGCCCATGGGTGGGACCAGGAAGGGGGTGGTTACACCCCTCTCCCTTGTCCGGACTTTCCCCAGCTCAGGGGCTGGTGTGCCCCTGGAACTAGTTTAAGCCGGCATATGCACAGTGAGCACCGGGGTGCCACTTGCAGTCACCTTCCTCTCAGCCCTGCCTACCTGGGATTCACAAAACCCTGTCTGGGATGGTGCTAGCACCGCCCCTGACAGGAAACCCTTTGTCCAAGCTCTCCTCGCTGGAAGGACTCCCAGCAGCAGGAGGTCAGACTTGTGTCTGTGGTGGCAGCATCCATTTTGTGATGCTGAGGCTCGAGTTAGCTTTAACCGGGGTTCACAGTTACATACATGTCGTGTCCCTCTAGAAGGGTGGAATGCTAACCCCGTCGCCAGAATTGGCGAGGGGTTAGTATTCCAATTCGTATGACACCTTACTCGACATGTTTTGATAAAGCGATACCAAAGTTGGCAAATAACTGAGAGGATTATAATGCACTTAAGAGTATATGGTACGCGTTATCATGGAACAGCTATTAGGACTTGGTTCCGCAAGCTGCAAACGGGCTCAGCTCATGCCAGAGCACCATCTCACATAATTCCAAGCACTCTGCCTTCAGGATTGATAAAGCCTGCCATAGGAGTGACTGATAGGAATACATGTGTCCATTTTAGGGTTAGATATAGGAATACTATATCTAAAGCAAAGGGTGATTACACCACCTTGCCCCAGCTGTCGTGCAGCCAGTTGTGTCAGTTTGGATGGCCATCCAGGGGTGGCATAATACATGCTGCAGCCCCTGGTAGGCCCTGGGTACACCTATGCCCTGGATACCTAAGGTATACTGTACAGGGAGTGATAAGGTGGCCCAGTACCAATTGGTAAATGCACCTAAGGTACATGTGTGTCAATTTAGAGAGAGAGCAGGAGGCCTGGGGCCCTGAATAGCAGGGTCCCAGGTCAACTAAGTCGAAAAACCAGCAAAACACCAGGCAAAAAGTTGGGGGCAACCATAGTCAGATATCCACCTTCCTACACAGGCCCTCCGACCACCTATGTGGTCCCTCACCCTCTCTCTCCTGGCCGTGCCCAGGCCCAACGAGACGCCCCAGAGATCATAATGTTGTTGAAATGCCCCTGATAAAGGTTGGTCCATGGGGGGCTCAAGGAATCTGGGTGGGTGGAGAATAAACAAAGACAAAATAGTAGAGTCACTGCAGACCGCGGATACTGTGTTCTCCGCTGTACTACAAGAGTGCGGGTTGAGGGGGAGGGTCTGTGAAGGAGCTGTGTGTTCTCAGGGTGTGACCTCTTCTAAGGGTTGTGACCTCTTACCTTGCCCCCACAGCCACCTGCCGCTACGCCCTGGGGATGCAGGACCGGACCATCCCTGACGAGGACATCACAGCATCCAGCGCCTGGTCGGACTCCACCGAAGCCAAGCACAGCAGGTGAGGGGGGGGGGGCCTGGGTGGGGGCATGTATGGGGGCTCAGAATGGGGGCAGGTGTAGGGACCCCTGGGAGGAGGTGAGTATAGGGGGCCCTGGGTAGGGGAAGGTGTGTGGGCCCCTGGGTGGAGGTGAGTATAGGGGGCCCTGGGTGGGGGCGGGGATAGGGGAGCCCTGCGTGGGGGCAGGTATAGGGGGCCCTGGGTGTGGGTGGTTATGGGGGGCCCTGGGCAGGGGCAGGTATAGGGCGCCCTGGGTGGGGGCAGGTGTGGGGGCCGTGGGTGGGGGCAGGTATAGGGGGCCCTGGGTGGGGGTCCCTGGGTGGAGTTGGGTACCGTGGGCCCTGAGGACAGAGGACAGAGATGACATGTTCTGTCCACGGATACACCAGCGTTCATGGCCCTCCCACATCTGAGGTTGTCAGAGTTCCCCTGCCAGTCTCACCCATGTCAGAGGCAGTGACTGGCACCCCCTGGTGGCAGGAGAGCAGAGTGACATGTCTGTCCCATGTCAGAGGCAGTGTCTGGCGCCACCTGGTGGCTGGAGAGCAGAGTGACATGTCTCTCCCATGTCAGAGGCAGTGGCTGGCGCCCCCTGCCGGAGACGTTTTAAGGCATGGCAGAGTGTGCACTGATCATCAAAAAACAACAGGAGAGTAAGGGTATGGATATTCACTCTTACACCCCTACCTTACTAGCAATAAACAACAAAAGAGTGAAACAAACAACCTCAAAATAATATGTGAGGTGGAAGGGAAAACAGAGGGATGAGACAATACAAGATAATTTAATCACTCACCAACCTAGTGGTGACATGCTTCATCACTGGGTTCCCACTGGAAAGACCTAGTGTCTTTCCAGTGTGCTTCAACGCCTGTTTACAGCGGAGATGGTTCTTGTGTGTGTTGAGGGTGTGTTCCGGCCAAATTAAGCTAGGTGAGTGCAAAAAAGTGAAAAATAATTTTTATAAAAAGTGCAAATTCGTGACTTTCAACTACTTTATTAATAGTCCGGTTTGCACTGGTTAAAAACAGATATAAATGGACCCATAGGCTTGGTCTCAGTTGTTAAAGACCCCTAGTCCATAGTGGATAAGATTGGTCGACATGTTTCTGCTTTTTGGAGCCCAAGTCGCTCAGCTTTCATTAGGACCATATATTGTGATCCTCCGGTGGTGTACACGCCCTAAGGTGCACCCTGCCGCGAGGAATTCGTGTGAAAAGAAAAATGAAAAGATAGGTTTTTTTTGTATTTATTATACTTATGGCTATAAGCCGTTCAAGACCACTACAGCAATTTTGCTGGAGTCAGGTACCTGTAGGGAGAAATGTTTTCATAATTAGAATGAAACGATCTCAACTAATATGGTGCATTTACCAATTAATATAACTCAGTCCCTTCACCCAGTTGAAAAACACCTTTATGGTGAAGTAGGGTAAAATTAATCAATAGGCTAGTTAATCAGTGTTTCCAATGTCACGATTAACATAATCTGACATCACAACCTGTTTACCATTCTGTGAATGTGTAAATTATATTCTGCCTCCAAAATCATGTGGCTAAACATAACATCCAACCGCTGTCAAGAATAATAGCGTGGAAATATTTAAATAGAAACAACAAGCTAGCTGTGCACTTAATGTGATATTAGCGTAAGAGTAGAGTCTTAAAAGGCTCCATAGCCAAGGATTGAATCAAACAAATGGAAGACAGGGAGGTCTCTGTCTAAACTCACGGGAGGAAAGTCAATGTATGTCCTCATGGGCGAACGCGGTGAGGGGTTATCTTCACGCCGCATATCTATAAATGAATAGCCAATGGGACAACTCACTTAAAGTCAAATCTTCAAGTCTCAGTACAAGGGTCGGACTAGCAGTGAAACGCAAGATCATAGACTCTCGTATGGATATCGGTACTTACATTTTTGCAGGCGACTCCCCGCCGAACACCTATTCAAGCACCACCACGGCCCGGTGTAAAAGCCGAGTGGACGGCGCTGCTTGTTTTTGTACTTCCCAACATTAGCACGTGACCGTATCACGTGATCGTGTGGGTCGTAGTATCGTCCCAAGATGTTAAAGGGGCCGTACTATTATTGTTCCGACTCAGTGTGTTAGGAAGTCGGAAGATGAGTTAATTTGGCGAGTCTTACAAGTATTCATAGGGTATTTTGTAATCGTATAGTTTTTCGTTGGTAAATGTCACAATACTGTGAAAAAACGGGGAGGCAAGATTACACGAGCACTAGTCCATGCAACTCTATATGCAACTTAGGTTTTTTTCTTTTGTGACAGAGGGATTTGCATCCATTTCATGTGAAAATAACAAAAAGGCGCTGTATGGAAAAAGGAACCCACCTAGAAAAAACACTTTGCTGGCAATGACTATGTCTATGTCAAGTTGCATCCAAACTCATCCAACTCATGCCCTTCTGGAGACATACCCTAAAAACACCCAAGAGGAGGTTCCCTTAACCTGTGTGACCACGTATAACAGTTTGTCTAACGTGGTGAGTCGTAGCATCCAAAAGAACTGGAAGATTGTGAGGAGCAAACAACTGAGCTGGGAGAAGCCACTCTTTTCCTACAAGAGAGCGATTACTTTAAAAGACTCTCTAGTCTATACCCGTCCAGTGAAGAAGCAGAAAAGCCAGGATCCCACAGTACTATCCACGTGGGGACTGCCACCGGTGACGAGACATTTTCCATTTGGCGATTGCAGCATTTGCCATTTAACCACCCACACCAAATTCCTGAGCTTGGACCCTGGAAAACAATGGGAACAACGTGGTCATACCAACTGTAATACCAGCAACGTAGTGTACTTGATCACCTGTACCTGCGGTCTGAATTACGTTGGTATGACCACAAGACGTGTCAAGCTCAGGATTTGTGAACATCGAAGTAGTATTCGATGTAAAAGGAATGTTACTAACCTGACAAATCATTTCATTGAAAAAAATCATACGCCGAACGACATGCGTTGGACCATCGTGGAACAAATATCCGGTGATGAGAAGACTCTTTTTGAGAAGGAGCAGCGATGGATTCATCGTCTATCTAGCCATCGTACAGGCCTTAACGATGATATCGCCTGGGGATCGGTGCTACGACGTTAATACAGCTTCAATTACCACTCATTAAAGTTTTTTGGTCCTTACACTGGGTTTGTCCTCGCATTGGGTAGGACCACATTACCTCTAAGTGAATCGTAGGACTTGTCTGATAGCCCCTCCATTATGAAACATAACGTTCTTACAGGGGTTTTAAACCAACATACAGACATATTCCAAAAAAACTTCCCTTTGTAGGAATTTGTTCCCTTGAGCAATTGTTGAATTTTCATTTGCTTTGGTTGGGGCTTCTTTAGTGGCAAGCAATATCCACTTTACAAATGAGTTGCGTCTTTTGAATAATCCCAATAATAATGAGGTTGTCATCTAATTATTCTGTTGGATGAGTTTGGATGCAACTTGACATAGACATAGTCATTGCCAGCAAAGTGTTTTTTCTAGGTGGGTTCCTTTTTCCATACAGCGCTTTTTTGTTATTTTCACATGAAATGGATGCAAATCCCTCTGTTACAAAAGAAAAAACCTAAGTTGCATATAGAGTTGCATGGACTAGTGCTCGTGTAATCTTGCCTCCCCGTTTTTTCACAGTATTGTGACATTTACCAACGAAAAACTATACGATTACAAAATACCCTATGAATACTTGTAAGACTCGCCAAATTAACTCATCTTCCGACTTCCTAACACACTGAGTCGGAACAATAATAGTACGGCCCCTTTAACATCTTGGGACGATACTACGACCCACACGATCACGTGATACGGTCACGTGCTAATGTTGGGAAGTACGAAAACAAGCAGCGCCGTCCACTCGGCGTTTACACCGGGCCGCGGTGGTGCTTGAATAGGTACTCGGCGGGGAGTCGCCTGCAAAAATGTAAGTACCGATATCCATACGAGAGTCTATGATCTAGCGTTTCACTGCTAGTCCGACCCTTGTACTGAGACTTGAAGATTTGACTTCAAGTGAGTTGTACCATTGGCTATTCATTTATAGATATGCGGCGTGAAGATAACCCCTCACCGCGTTCGCCCATGAGGACATGCATTGACTTTCCTCCTGTGAGTTTAGACAGAGACCTCCCTGTCTTCCATTTGTTTGATTCAATCCTTGGCTATGGAGCCTTTTTAAGACTCTACTTTTACGCTAATATCACATTAAGTGCACAGCTAGCTTGTTGTTTCTATTTAAATATTTCCACGCTATTATTCTTGACAGCGGTTGGATGTTATGTTTAGCCACATGATTTTGGAGGCAGAATATAATTTACACATTCACAGAATGGTAAACAGGTTGTGATGTCAGATTATGTTAATCGTGACATTGGAAACACTGATTACCTATCCTATTGATTAATTTTACCCTACTTCACCATAAAGGTGTTTTTCAACTGGGTGAAGGGACTGAGTGATATTAATTGGTAAATGCACCATATTAGTTGAGATCGTTTCATTCTAATTATGAAAACATTTCTCCCTACAGGTACCTGACTCCAGCAAAATTGCTGTAGTGGTCTTGAACGGCTTATAGCCGTAAGTATAATAAATACTAAAAAAAGAAAACATCTTTTCATTTTTCTTTTCACACGAATTCCTCGCGGCAGGGTGCACCTTAGGGCGTGTACACCACCGGAGGATCACATTATATGGTCCTGATGAAAGCTGAGCGACTTGGGCTCCAAAAAGCAGAAACATGTTGACCAATCTTACCCACTATGGACTAGGGGTCTTTAACAACTGAGACCAAGCCTATGGGTCCATTTATATCTGTTTTTAACCAGTGCAAACCGGACTATTAATAAAGTAGTTGAAAGTCACGAATTTGCACTTTTTAT
The DNA here is from genome assembly GCF_964263255.1 of Lissotriton vulgaris. NCBI lineage: Eukaryota > Metazoa > Chordata > Amphibia > Caudata > Salamandridae > Lissotriton > Lissotriton vulgaris. The sequence continues at coordinate 35,456,755 of NC_141693.1, read as the reverse complement.
AAAAATTCTTTTTCACTTTTTTGCACTCACCTAGCTTAATTTGGCCGGAACACACCCTCAACACACTCAAGAACCAGCTCCGCTGTAAACAGGCGTTGAAGCACACTGGAAAGACACTAGGTCTTTCCAGTGGGAACCCAGTGATGAAGCATGTCACAACTAGGTTGGTGAGGGAGGGTTCTTAAATTATCTTGTATTGTCTCATCCCTCTGTTTTCCCTTCCACCTCACATATTATTTTGAGGTTGTTTGTTTCACTCTTTTGTTGTTTATTGCTAGAGTGTGCACCTTTCAGGGGGCCTGAGGGGGCAGATCTGTTCTGCACAGTCCGCCCTGATGAGCTTGAATCACTCTAAACATGGATTGTTTTGAACACCATTTTCCTTTAATTTATTTTTAATACGGATGATGTGTGGGAGTCCATTACAGACATTTTGCAGAGAAATGTTTGTTTTTCAACTCAATACTACATCCATGAAAAAGTTCCTTTTAGATCAAAACAGGAGCTCACATATGAGAATTGGCCGCCTATCGCAGAGAATATTTGCGGTGATATTAGTGAGCTGCTGCTGTGTTACTGTATTCAAACACACGCCACTATCCCTCCTCATGTCAAGATGGTGCCTGTATGCCCCCTGGTGGCATGAGAGCAGCATGGCATGTGTCTCCCATGTTAAAGGTGGTGCCTGGGTGCCCCCTGGTGGCATGAGAGCAGCATGACATGTGTCTCCCATGTTAAAGGTGGTGCCTGGGTGCCCCCTGGTGGCATGAGAGCAGCATGACATGTGTCTCCCATGTTAAAGGTGGTGTCAGGATTCCCCCTGGTGGTATGAGAGCAGCATGACATGTGTCCCCCGTGTTAAAGGTGGTGCCCGGGTGCCCCCTGGTGGCATGAGAGCAGCATGGCATGTGTCTCCCATGTTAAAGGTGGTGCCTGGGTGCCCCCTGGTGGCATGAGAGCAGCATGACATGTGTCTCCCATGTTAAAGGTGGTGCCTGGGTGCCCCCTGGTGGCATGAGAGCAGCATGGCATGTGTCTCCCATGTTAAAGGTGGTGCCTGGGTGCCCCCTGGTGGCATGAGGGCAGCATGACATGTGGCTCCCATGTTAAAGGTGGTGTCCGGGTGCCCCCTGGTGGCATGAGAGCAGCATGGCATGTGTCTCCCATGTTAAAGGTGGTGCCTGGGTGCCCCCTGGCGGCATGAGAGCAGCATGACATGTGCCTCCCATGTTAAAGGTGGTGCCCGGGTGCCCCCTGGTGGCATGCGAGCAGCATGACATGTGTCTCCCTTATTAAAGGTGCTGTCTGGATTCCCCTCCGGTGGCATGAGAGCAGCATGACATGTGTCTCCCACGTTAAAAGTGGTGTCTGGATTCCCCTGGCGGCAGGAGAGCACCTTGACATGTGTCTCCCATGTTAAGGGTGGTGTCTGGATTCCCCTGGAGTCAACAGATCAGCATGACATGTGTCTCTCATGTTAAAGGTGGTGTCTGGATTCCCCTGGTGGCATGAGAGCAGCATGGCATGTGCCTCCCATGTTAAAGGTGGTATCTGGATTCCCCCGGTGGCATGAGAGCAGCATGACATGTGTCTTCCATGTTAAAGCTGGTGTCTGGATTCCACCCTGGTGGCATGCGAGCAGCATGACATGTGCCTCCCATGTTAAAGGTGGTGTCTGGATTGCCCCTGGTGGCAGGACCGCAGCATGACATGTGTCTCCCATGTTAAGGGTGGTGTCTGGATTCCCCCTGGTGGCAGGATAGCAGCATGACATGTGTCTCCCATGTTAAAGGTGGTGCCTGGATTCCCCCCGGTGGCATGAGAGCAGCATGACATGTGTCTTCCATGTTAAAGCTGGTGTCTGGATCCCCCCAGTGGCATGAGAGCAGCATGACATGTGTCTCCTATGTTAAAAGTAGTTTCTCAATTCCCCCCGGTAGCAGGACAGTAGCATGACATGTGTCTCCCAAGTTAAAGGTGGTGTCTGGATTCACCATGGTGGCAGGACAGCAGCATGACATGTGTCTCCCATGTTAAATGTGGTGCCTGGATTCCCCCTGGTGGCAGGACAGCAGCATGACATGTGTCTCCCATGTTAAGGGTGGTGCCTGAGTGCTCAGTGGTGGCAGGAGTGAAGCATGACATGTTTCTCCCATGTTAAGGGTGGTGTCTGGATTCCCCCTGGTGGCAGGACAGCAGCATGACATGTCTCCCATGTTAAAGGTGGTGCCTGGATTCCCCCCGGTGGCATGAGAGCAGCATGACATGTGTCTTCCATGTTAAAGCTGGTGTCTGGATCCCCCCAGTGGCATGAGACCAGCATGACATGTGTCTCCTGTGTTAAAAGTAGTGTCTCAATTCCCCCCGGTGGCAGGACAGTAGCATGACATGTGTTTCCCATGTTAAAGGCGGTGTCTGGATTCACCCTGGTGGCAGGACAGCAGCATGACATGTGTCTCCCATGTTAAATATGGTGCCTGGATTCCCCCTGGTGGCAGGACCTGAGAGGGCTGTACTTCATCACCTTGGTGGTGCCTGAGTGCTCAGTGGTGGCAGGAGTGAAGCATGACATGTGTCTCCCATGTTAAAGGTGGTGTCTGGATTCCCCCTGGTGGCAGGACAGCAGCATGACGTGTCTCCCATGTTAAAGGTGGTGCCTGGGTGCTCAGTAGTGGCAGGAGTGAAGCGTAGCCTGTCTCCTCATGTCAACGGTGGTGTCTGCCCCCCTCCCCCCAATGGCTGGAGAGCAGCATGACATGTCTTTTCCATATCTAAGGTTGTGTCTGGTCCCCCTGCTGGCTGTACAGTAGCATGATATGTCTTTCCCATATGTAAGATTGTGACAGGGTGACCCTGGTGGCAGTACAGTTGCATGGCATGTCTTTCCCCATGTAATATTATGATACAGTGACCCCAGGTGGCAGGACAGCTGCATGAGATGTATTTCCCATATCCAAGGTAGTGTCTGGGTGCCCCCTGGTGGCAGTACAGGTGCATGGCATGCCTTTCTCATATGTAAGATTGTGACAGAGTGACTCCTGGTGGCAGTACAGGTGCATGGCATGTCTTTCTCATATGTAAAATTGTAACAGGGTGACCCCTGGTGGCAGTACAGTTGCATGGCATGTCTTTCTCATATGTAAGATTATGACAGGGTGACCCCTGTTGGCAGTAAAGCTGCGTGCAATGTATTTCCCATATCTAAGGTTGTGTCTGGTCCCTCTGCTGGCTGTACAGCTGCATGACGTCTTTCCCATATCTAAGACTGTGTCAGAGTGACCCCTGGTGGCAGAACAGTGGTATGGCATATCACTCACTCTTCTGAGCAGGTGCCACGGCACCCCCTGGTGGAAGCAGAGTGATGCTTACTGTCTCTTTGCATTAGACACCCTTGACTCACAGGCAACCTGGCAGCGGTGTGCCCTCAGATGACAGGTAGAGCCCTAAGCTGGCTGAGCTGACATCTGTCCAAGTCCGGGTGACCCAGATGTTGGCTATTTTTGTTTACTTATCTGTTCTGATTAGGTGTTTTGTTTAACTAAAGAACGTCTTCTTGAAGCCCAAGCACTGCCAACATCACCCTTCGCCCCTCTCACCCTCCTACCCTCTCACCCCTCGCCACCCTCACCCTTTGCCCCTCTCTCCCTCTCCCAGGCTGGACACCAGTGAAGGCGACGGGGCCTGGTGCCCCTCAGGACCCGTCTTTCCCAACAACGAGGAGTTCCTGCAGTTGGACCTGAGAGGGCTGTACTTCATCACCCTGGTGGGCACCCAGGGGCGGCATGGCAACGGGCACGGGAACGAGTTTGCCCGCTTTTACAAGCTGCAATACAGCCGAGATGGGCACAAGTGGATGTGCTGGAAGGACCGCTGGGGCAATGAGGTGAGGACTGAGGGACGAGGTGAGGGCTGAGGGAGCGAGGTGAGGGCTGATGGAGCGAGGTGAGGGCTGATGGGGGAGGTGAGGGCTGAGAGAGCGAGATGTGGGCTGAGGGGGGAGGCGAGGACTGAAGGAGTGAGGTGAGGGCTGAGGGAGTGAGGTAAGGGAGCGAGGTGAGGGTTGAGGGGGGAGGTGTGGGGCGAGGGTATGGGGTGAAGTTGAGGGAACGTGATGAGGACACGCAGTGAGGGCTGAGGGAGCTAGGTGAGGGCAGAGGGGACCAGATGAGGGCTGAGGAAGCGATGTGTGGGCTGAGGGGACAAGGTGAGGACATGCAGCGAGGGCTGAGGGAGGGTTCACTGACACAACATCGGTGTAAAAAATATTGATGGTAAAAATATTGAGTAAAAAATATAGACAACAAAAATATCGACTCCTATACTTAAACAGGTAAGTACAAAAATATCGACAAAAAATTATTGTTGTAAAAAATATAGATGTGTAAAATATTGACTTTTATATAAATATAAAATAAAATAATATACATTAAATACATTTAAATATTGAATATAATATTAACAAAATGAAATACATTTAATATACATTTTAATAAAATATGACAAATAAACGTAATTATAAGAACACACAATCATACTAATTTATACATATATATTTACTTTAAAACAATTAATAAACTATTGTTTTTAATTTATGTTAAAAGTTTAAAATAATATAGGAAATAAAATATATATTAATGATTTAAAATATAAAAAAACTAAAATCTTTAATAAATTAAAACATTAAACTATTAGAAAAATATTTAAACTTACATTTCACATTATAATCAGTGCAACAGCAGGGAAAGTGTTGGATAGCAGCGGGGTCAAAATAACTATTCCCACTCCAGTGAGTGCAACAGTAAGGAAAGTGTTGATTAGCGGAGGGGAGAAAAATACAATTCCCACCGCAGTGAGAGCAACAGAAGGGAAAGTGTTGGATAGCGGAGGGGTAAAAACTACTATTCCCATTCCAGTGAGTGCAACAGTAGGAAAAGTGTTGGATAGCGGAAGGGAAAAATTACTATTCCCACTCCAGTGAGAGCAACAGTAGGATAAGTGTTGGATAGCAAAGGGGTAAAAATTACTATTCCCACTCCAGTGAGAGCAACAGTAGGATAAGTGTTGGATAGCAAAGGGGTAAAAATTACTATTCCCACTCCAGTGAGAGCAACAGTAGGATAAGTGTTGGATAGCAAAGGGGTAAAAATTACTATTCCCACTCCAGTGAGAGCAACAGTAGGATAAGTGTTGGATAGCAAAGGGGTAAAAATTACTATTCCCACTCCAGTGAGAGCAACAGTAGGATAAATGTTGGATAGCAAAGGGGTCAAAATAACTATTCCCACTCCAGTGAGTGCAACAGTAAGGAAAGTGTTGATTAGCGGAGGGGAGAAAAATACAATTCCCACCGCAGTGAGAGCAACAGTAGGATAAGTGTTGGATAGCAAAGGGGTAAAAATTACTATTCCCACTCCAGTGAGAGCAACAGTAGGATAAGTGTTGGATAGCGGAGGGGTAACATTTTTTATTTCCACTCCAATGAGTGCAACAGTAGGGAAAGTGCTGGATAGCAAAGGGGTAAAAATTACTATTCCCACTCCAGTGAGTGCAATAGTAGGGAAAGTGCTGGATAGCGGAGGGGTAACATTAATTTTTACCCCTCCGCTATCCAACACTTTCCCTTCTGTTGCTCTCACTGCGGTGGGAATTGTAGTTTTTTCCCCTCCACTATCCAACTCTTTCCCTACTGTTGCACTCACTGGAGTAGGAATAGTATTTTTTTCCCCTATGCTATCCAGCACTTTCCCTACTGTTGCTCTCACTGGAGTGGGAATAGTAATTTTTACCACTTTGCTATCCAGCACTTTCCCTACTGTTGCTCTCACTGGAGTGGGAATAGTAATTTTTACCACTTTGCTATCCAGCACTTTCCCTACTGTTGCATCCTTTGGAGTGGGAATAGTATTTTTTCCCCTTTTTCCACAGAGTGTCCACCACTCTCTTAGATTACCCCGACCTAGCTCAAGTGACAGACCCTGACCATAGAGTATACCCCAGGGGCACAGAGCGTCCACATCTCATAGATTACCCCAACCCAGCTCAGTTAGGAGACCCTGACCATAGAGTATACCCCAGGGGCACAGAGTGTCCACAACTCATAGATTACCCCAACTCAGCTCAGGGAGGAGACCCTGACCATAGAGTATACCCCAGGGGCACAGAGTGTCCACCACTCTCATAGATTACCCGTACCCAGCTCAGGTAGGAGACCCTGACCATAGAGTATATCGCAGGGGCACAGAGTGTCCACAACTCATAGATTACCCCAACTCAGCTCAGGGAGGAGACCCTGACCATAGAGTATACCCCAGGGGCACAGAGTGTCCACCACTCTCATAGATTACCCGTTCCCAGCTCAGGTAGGAGACCCTGACCATAGAGGATACCCCAGGGGCACAGAGCATCCACCACTCTCTTACATTACCCGTACCCAGCTCAAGTGGCAGACCCTGACCATAGTGTATACCCCAGGGGCACAGAGTGTCCACCACTCTCATATATTACCCCAGCCGAGCTCAGGTTGGATACCCTGACCATAGAGTATACCCCAGGGGCACAGAGCGTCCACATCTCATAGATTACCCCAACCCAGCTCAGGTAGGAGACCCTGACCATAGAGTATATCGCAGGGGCTCATGGTGTCCACAACTCTCATAGATTACCCCAACCCAGCTCAGGGAGGAGACGCTGACCATAGAGTATTCCCCAGGGGCACAAAGTGTCCACCACTCTCATAGATTACCCCATACCAGCTCAAGTGGCAGACCCTGACCAAAGAGTATACCCCAGGGGCACAGAGTGTCCATTACCCTCATAGATTGCCCGTACCCAGCTCAGGTAGGAGACCTTGACCATAGAGTATACCCCAGGGGCACAGAGCATCCACCACTCTTAGATTACCCGTACCCAGCTCAAGTGGCAGACCCTGATCATAGAGTATACCCCAGGGCCACAGAGCGTCCACCACTCTCACAGATTACCCCAGCCTAGCTCAGGTAGGAGACCCTGGCCATAGAGTATACCCCAGGGGCAAAGAGCATCCACCACTCTCTTAGATTACCCGTACCCAGCTCAAGTGGCAGACCCTGATCATAGAGTGTACCCCAGGGGCACAGAGCGTCCACCACTCTCACAGATTACCCCAGCCCAGCTCAGGTAGGAGACCCTGACCATAGAGTATACCCCAGGGGCACAGAGCATCCACCACTCTCTTACATTACCCGTACCCAGCTCAAGTGGCAGACCCTGACCATAGAGTATACCCCAGGGGCACAGAGTGTCCACCACTCTCATATATTACCCCAGCCCAGCTCAGGTTGGATACCCTGACCATAGAGTATACCCCAGGGGCACAGAGCGTCCATATCTCATAGATTACCCCAACAAAGCTCAGGTGGGAGACCCTGACCATAGAGTATATCGCAGGGGCTCAGGGTGTCCACAACTCTCATAGATTACCCCAACCCAGCTCAGGGAGGAGACGCTGACCATAGAGTATTCCCCAGGGGCACAAAGTGTCCACCACTCTCATAGATTACCCCATCCCAGCTCAAGTGGCAGACCCTGACCATAGAGTATACCCCAGGGGCATAGAGTGTCCACATCTCATAGATTACCCAAACCCAGCTCAGGTAGGAGACCCTGACCATAGAGTATATCGCAGGGGCTCAGGGTGTCCACAACTCTCATAGATTACCCCAACCCAGCTCAGGGAGGAGACGCTGACGATAGAGTATTCCCCAGGGGCACAAAGTGTCCACCACTCTCATAGATTACCCCATCCCAGCTCAAGTGGCAGACCCTGACCATAGAGTATACCCCAGGGGCACAGAGTGTCCATTACCGTCATAGATTGCCCGTACCCAGCTCAGGTAGGAGACCTTGACCATAGAGTATACCCCAGGGGCACAGAGCATCCACCACTCTCTTAGATTACCCGTACCCAGCTCAAGTGGCAGACCCTGACCATAGAGTATACCCCAGGGGCACAGAGTGTCCACCACTCTCTTGGATTACCCGTACCCAGCTCAAGTGGCAGACCATGACCATAAAGTATACCCCAGGGACACAGAGCCTCCACCACTCTCTTAGATTACCCCATCCCAGCTCAGGTAGGAGACCCTGACCATAGAGTATACCCCAGGGGCACAGAGTGTCCACCACTCTCTTAGATTACCCGTACCCAGCTCAGGTAGGAGACCCTGACCATAGAGTATACCCCAGGGGCACAGAGCGTCCACCACTCTCTAAGATTACCCGTACCCAGCTCAGGTTGGAGACCCTGACCATAGAGTATACCCCAGGGGCACATAGTGTCCACCACTCTAATAGATTACCCCAGCCCAGCTCAGGTATGAGACCCTGACCATAGAGTATACTCCAGGGGCACAGAGCATCCACCACTCTCCTAGATTACCCATACCCAGCTCAGGTAGGAGACCCTGACCATAGAGTATACCCCAGGGGCACAGAGCGTCCACCACTCTCTTACATTACCCGTACCCAGCTCAAGTGGCAGACCCTGACCATAGAGTATACCCCAGGGGCACAGAGCGTCCACCACTCTCTTAGATTACCGGTACCCAGCTCAGGTAGGAGACCCTGACCATAGAGTATATCGCAGGGGCACAGAGTGTCCACAATTCATAGATTACCCCAACCCAGCACAGGGAGGAGACCCTGACCATAGAGTATACCCCAGGGGCACAGAGTGTCCACCACTCTCTTAGATTACCCCAGCCCAGCTCAAGTGGCAGACCCTGATCATAGAGTATACCCCAGGGGCACAGAGCATCCACCACTCTCATAGATTGCCCGTACCCAGCACAGGTAGGAGACCCCGACCATAGAGTATACCCCAGGGGCACAGCGCGTCCACCACTCTCTTAGATTACCCGTACCCAGCTCAAGTGGCAGACCCTGATCATAGAGTATACCCCAGGGGCACAGAGTGTCCACCACTCTCTTAGATTACCCGTACCCAGCTCAAGTGGCAGACCCTGATCATAGAGTATACCCCAGGGGCACAGAGTGTCCACCACTCTCTTAGATTACCCGTACCCAGCTCAAGTGGCAGACCCTGATCATAGAGTAAACCCCAGGGGCACAGAGCGTCCACCACTCTCACAGATTACCCCAGCCTAGCTCAGGTAGGAGACCCTGGCCATAGAGTATACCCCAGGGGCAAAGAGCATCCACCACTCTCTTAGATTACCCGTACCCAGCTCAGGTAGGAGACCCTGACCATAGAGTATACCCCAGGGGCACAGAGCATCCACCACTCTCTTGGATTACCCGTACCCAGCTCAAGTGGCAGACCCTGACCATAGAGTATACCCCAGGGGCACAGAGCGTCCACCACTCTCACAGATGACCCCAGCCCAGCTCAGGTAGGAGACCCTGACCATAGAGTATATCGCAGGGGCACAGAGTGTCCACATCTCATAGATTACCCCAACCCAGATCAGGTAGGAGACCCTGACCATAGAGTATATCGCAGGGGCACAGAGTGTCCACAACTCTCATAGATTACCCCAACCCAGCTCAGGGAGGAGCCCCTGACCATAGAGTATACCCCAGGTGCACAGAGTGTCCACCACTCTCATAGAATACCCCAGCCCAGCTCAAGTGGCAGACCCTGACCATAGAGTATACCCCAGGGGCACAGAGCGTCCACCACTCTCACAGATTACCCCAGCCTAGCTCAGGTAGGAGACCCTGGCCATAGAGTATACCCCAGGGGCAAAGAGCATCCACCACTCTCTTAGATTACCCGTACCCAGCTCAAGTGGCAGACCCTGATCATAGAGTATACCCCAGGGGCACAGAGCGTCCACCACTCTCACAGATTACCCCAGCCCAGCTGGGGTAATCTGGTAGGGTAGGGTAGGAGACCCTGACCATAGAGTATACCCCAGGGGCACAGAGCATCCACCACTCTCTTACATTACCCGTACCCAGCTCAAGTGGCAGACCCTGACCATAGAGTATACCCCAGGGGCACAAAGTGTCCACCACTCTCATATATTACCCCAGCCCAGCTCAGGTTGGATACCCTGACCATAGAGTATACCCCAGGGGCACAGAGCGTCCATATCTCATAGATTACCCCAACCCAGCTCAGGTAGGAGACCCTGACCATAGAGTATATCGCAGGGGCTCAGGGTGTCCACAACTCTCATAGATTACCCCAACCCAGCTCAGGGAGGAGGCGCTGACCATAGAGTATTCCCCAGGGGCACAAAGTGTCCACCACTCTCATAGATTACCCCATCCCAGCTCAAGTGGCAGACCCTGACCATAGAGTATACCCCAGGGGCATAGAGTGTCCACATCTCATAGATTACCCCAACCCAGCTCAGGTAGGAGACCCTGACCATAGAGTATATCGCAGGGGCTCAGGGTGTCCACAACTCTCATAGATTATCCCCAACCCAGCTCAGGGAGGAGACCCTGACCATAGAGTATACCCCAGGTGCACAGAGTGTCCACCACTCTCATAGAATACCCCAGCCCAGCTCAAGTGGCAGACCCTGACCATAGAGTATACTCCAGGGGCACAGAGCGTCCACCACTCTCATAGATTACCCCAACCCAGCTCAGGTAGGATACCCTGACCATAGAGTATACCCCAGGGGCACAGAGTGTCCACCACTCTCTTAGATTACCCGTACCCAGCTCAGGTAGGAGACCCTGACCATAGAGTATACCCCAGGGGCACAGAGCGTCCACCACTCTCTAAGATTACCCGTACCCAGCTCAGGTTGGAGACCCTGACCATAGAGTATACCCCAGGGGCACATAGTGTCCACCACTCTAATAGATTACCCCAGCCCAGCTCAGGTATGAGACCCTGACCATAGAGTATACTCCAGGGGCACAGAGCATCCACCACTCTCCTAGATTACCCATACCCAGCTCAGGTAGGAGACCCTGACCATAGAGTATACCCCAGGGGCACAGAGCGTCCACCACTCTCTTACATTACCCGTACCCAGCTCAAGTGGCAGACCCTGACCATAGAGTATACCCCAGGGGCACAGAGCATCCACCACTCTCTTAGATTACCGGTACCCAGCTCAGGTAGGAGACCCTGACCATAGAGTATACCCCAGGGGCACAGAGTGTCCACCACTCTCATAGATTACCCCAGCCCAGCTCAGGTTGGATACCCTGACCATAGAGTGTACCCCAGGGGCACAGAGCGTCCACCACTCTCTTAGATTACCCCAGCCCAGCTCAAGTGGCAGACCCTGACCATAGAGTGTACCCCAGGGGTACAGAGCATCCACCACTCTCATAGATTGCCCGTACCCAGCTCAGGTAGGAGACCCCGACCATAGAGTATACCCCAGGGGCACAGCGCATCCACCACTCTCTTAGATTACCCGTACCCAGCTCAAGTGGCAGACCCTGATCATAGAGTATACCCCAGGGGCACAGAGTGTCCACCACTCTCTTAGATTACCCGTACCCAGCTCAAGTGGCAGACCCTGATCATAGAGTATACCCCAGGGGCACAGAGTGTCCACCACTCTCTTAGATTACCCGTACCCAGCTCAAGTGGCAGACCCTGATCATAGAGTATACCCCAGGGGCACAGAGCGTCCACCACTCTCACAGATTACCCCAGCCTAGCTCAGGTAGGAGACCCTGGCCATAGAGTATACCCCAGGGGCAAAGAGCATCCACCACTCTCTTAGATTACCCGTACCCAGCTCAGGTAGGAGACCCTGACCATAGAGTATACCCCAGGGGCACAGAGCATCCACCACTCTCTTGGATTACCCGTACCCAGCTCAAGTGGCAGACCCTGACCATAGAGTATACCCTAGGGGCACAGAGCGTCCACCACTCTCACAGATGACCCCAGCCCAGCTCAGGTAGGAGACCCTGACCATAGAGTATATCGCAGGGGCACAGAGTGTCCACATCTCATAGATTACCCCAACCCAGATCAGGTAGGAGACCCTGACCATAGAGTATATCGCAGGGGCACAGAGTGTCCACAACTCTCATAGATTACCCCAACCCAGCTCAGGGAGGAGACCCTGACCATAGAGTATACCCCAGGTGCACAGAGTGTCCACCACTCTCATAGAATACCCCATCCCAGCTCAAGTGGCAGACCCTGACCATAGAGTATACTCCAGGGGCACAGAGCGTCCACCACTCTCATCGATTACCCCAACCCAGCTCAGGTAGGATACCCTGACCATAGAGTATACCCCAAGGGCACAGAGCGTCCACCACTCTCATAGATTACCCTTACCCAGCTTAGGTAGGAGACCCTGACCATAGAGTATACCCCAGGGGCACAGAGCGTCCACTACTCTCTTAGATTGCCCGTACCCAGCTCAAGTCGCAGACCCTGACCATAGAGTATACCCCAGGGGCACAAAGCGTCCAGCACTCTCTTAGCATACCCCAACCCAGCTCAAGTGGCAGACCCTGACCATAGAGTATACCCCAGGGGCACAGAGTGTCCACCACTCTTAGATTACCCTTACCCAGTTTAGGTAGGAGACCCTGACCATAGAGTATACCCCAGGGGCACAGAGCGTCCACCACTCTCTTAGATTACCCGTACCCAGCTCAGGTAGGACACCCTGACCATAGAGTATACCCCAGGGGCAGAGAGCGTCCACCACTCTCACAGATTACCCCAGCCCAGCTCGGGTAGGAGGCCCTGACCATAGAGTATACCCCAGAGGCACAGAGCGTCCACCACTTTCTTAGATTACCCATACCCAGCTTAGGTAGGAGACCCTGACCATAGAGTATACCCCAGGGGCACAGAGGGTCCATGACTCTCTTAGATTACCCGTACCCAGCTCAGGTAGGAGACCCCGACCATAGAGTATACCCCAGGGGCAGAGAGCGTCCACCACTCTCACAGATTACCCCAGCCCAGCTCGGGTAGGAGGCCCTGACCATAGAGTATACCCCAGAGGCACAGAGCGTCAATCACTTTCTTAGATTACCCATACCCAGCTTAGGTAGGAGACCCTGACCATAGAGTATACCCCAGGGGCACAGAGAGTCCACGACTCTCTTAGATTACCCGTACCCAGCTCAGGTAGGAGACCCCGACCATAGAGTATACCCCAGGGGCACAGAGTGTCCACCGCTCTCATAGATTACCCCAACCCAGCCAAGGGAGGAGACCCTGACCATAGAGTATGCCCAGGGGCACAGAGTCAAGTCAAGTCAAGTCAGAGAATTTATATAGCGCACTACATACCCAGAGGTTCCCAAGGCGCTTAGAGAGGGGAGGAAGATTACTTGTCAAATATCCACGTTTTAAGCTGCTTTCTGAAAGCTAGGTGGTTCTGGGTAAGGCGAAGGTAAGCGGGGAGTGAGTTCCATGTTTTAGCAGCCAGGTATGAGAAGGATCTGCCGCCCATGGTGGTCTTGTTGATGCGAGGTACAGTGGCGAGGGCTTGGCTGGAAGAACGTAGTTGGCGGGAGGGGGTGTAGAAGGACAGTCGTGAGTTGAGGCATTCTGGTCCGATGTCGTAGAGTGATTTGTGTGCGTGGGTTAGCAGTCGGAAAGTGATCCTCTTATTGACGGGTAGCCAGTGGAGGTCTTTAAGGTGACCGGAGATGTGTTCGTTGCGTGGGATGTCTAATATGATCCTGGCTGAGGCGTTTTGGATTCGTTGGAGTTTCTTCTGGAGTTTGGCGGTAATGCCTGCGTAGAGGGTGTTTCCGTAGTCTAGTCGGCTCGTGACCAGAGCATGGGTGACTGTTTTCCTTGTTTCGGTGGGGATCCAGCGAAATGTTTTTCTCAGCATGCGAAGAATGTTGAAGCAGGAAGAGGATACGGCGCTGACTTGTCTATTCATTGAGAGTGAAGAGTCCAGTATGATGCCTAGGTTCCGTGCGTGGTCTGTCGGGATGGGTGCCTTTCCGAGGGCTTCCGGCCACCAGGAGTCGTCCCATGCAGAGGGGGATGTACCTAAGATGAGGACTTCTGTTTTGTCTGAGTTCAGTTTCAGACGGCTTTGTTTCATCCATTCGGCAACTTCTTTCATTCCTTCGTGTAGGTTAGTTTTGGCGGTGCTGGGGTCATTGGTGAGAGAAAGGATTAGTTGAGTGTCATCCGCGTAGGAGATGATGTTGAGGTTGTGTTGGCGGGCGATGGTCGCGAGGGGGCTCATGTATACGTTGAAGAGGGTGGGGCTGAGTGAGGATCCTTGTGGTACGCCACAGATGACTTCAGTGGCCTCGGACTTGAATGGTGGCAGGCGGACTTTCTGAGTTCTTCCGGTGAGGAACGAGGTGATCCATTCAAGTGCTTTTCCTTGGATTCCGATGTTATTGAGGCGTTGTAAAAGGGTGCTGTGGCAGACTGTGTCAAATGCTGCAGAGAGGTCGAGGAGGATGAGGGCGACTGTGTCTCCATTGTCCAGTAGAGTTCGAATGTCGTCTGTTGCTGCGATGAGGGCGGTCTCAGTGCTGTGTTTTGCTCGGAAGCCAGATTGTGAGGAGTCGAGGGATTTGTTGGCTTCGAGGAAGGCGGCGAGTTGGTTGTTGACAGCTTTCTCGATGACTTTGGCCGGGAATGGAAGGAGCGAGATGGGGCGGTAATTTTTGAGTTCGGTGGGGTCCGCTGTGGGTTTCTTCAGAAGGGCGGTGAGTTCAGCGTGTTTCCAGTCTTCCGGGAAGGTGGCGGAGTTGAGGGAGCTGTTGATGACGTCTCGGAGGTGTGGTGCTATGACGGAGTCTGCTTTGTTGAAGATGTGGTGAGGACATGGGTCTGTGGGGGATCCTGAGTGGATGGAATTCATCAGGCGGATTGTGTCCTCAGTGGAGATTGGGTTCCAGTCGTTAAGGGTGTTCACGGGGGGAGAATGTTCAGCACAAGGTAGGGTGGGTTGGTTTCCGGGTTGGTTGTCGAAGCTGTTGTGGATGTCTGCAATCTTGTTGTGGAAGAATGAGGCTAGGGAGTCGCAGAGGGCTTGAGAGGGGGTGATGTCGTTGGAGTTGGCCGAGGGATTGGAAAATTCCTTGACGATGTTGAAAAGTTCCTTGCTGTTGTGGGCGTTGTTGTCTAGTCGATCCTTGAATGCTGTTTTCTTGGCCTTTCGGATTAGTTGGTGGTGAGTGCGGGTGGCGTTTTTGAAGGCGTCCTTGGTGCTAGTAGTTGGGTCTTTTTTCCAGGCCTTTTCGAGGGAGCGGCAGAGTTTCTTGGACTTCTTAAGATCATCGTTAAACCATGAGGCCTTTTTGCTGGCAGGTTTGTTTTGACGTTTCTTCAGTGGTGCTAAGGTGTCGGCGGTGTTGGATAACCATAGGGTGAGGTTGGCGGCGGCTTCGTTTGCGTTAGAAGAGTGGGCTGGGGTGTTTAGAAGGAGCGATGCGGAGATCTGGTCTGTGGTGATTTTGTTCCAGTTTCTTTGCAGAGTTGGTTGGAGGTGGTTGGTGGGTTTTGGTTTGTTGTAGGTGAAGTGAACGCAGCTGTGGTCAGTCCAGAGGAGCTCCGTAGTGTGGCTGAAGGAGACATGATTGCTGGAGGTGAAGATGGGGTCGAGTGTGTGACCTGCGATGTGGGTGGGCGATGTTACCAGTTGTTTAAGTCCGAGGTTGGCGAGATTGTCCATGAGGGTGGTGGTGTTGCGGTCGTTGATCTTTTCAAGGTGAAAATTGAGGTCTCCCAGAAGGATGTAGTCTTTGGAGGGGAGCGCGTGAGGAGTGATGAAGTCCGTGATGTCTTCACTGAATTTTGCGCGGGGTCCTGGTGGTCTGTAGAGGAGGGTGCCTCTGAGTGTGGTCTTGGGGTCGATGAGGATCTGGAAGTGAAGGTGTTCAGAGTTGGCGAGGTTGGCGTCAGAGCTGGTTGAGATGCGGATTGATTTCTTATGGACGATGGCGATTCCTCCTCCTGTGTGGCCGGTACGGTCCTTGCGTGTGATCTTATAATCTTCTGGGATGGCAATGGTGATGTCTGGAGCGGAGGAGGCGTTCATCCATGTTTCTGTAAGGAAGGCGACGTCCGGAGAGATGGTGTCTAGTAGATTCCATAGGTCAATGGCGTGTCTGTGGACCGATCGGGTGTTGAGAAGGATGCACTGTAGGTGGTTGGGGTCGGGATTCTGTGGAGTGGTCGTAGCGGAGTAAATGTCGGAGCCGCTGAATTTGCAGGAGTAGCATGAGAAAGGTCCATGGGTGTGTCCAGGAGCTGCTTGGACGCAGTTGGGGGCGCGACCGGGGTTAAGGGCTAGGAGGGTGGCGGCATCGTAGGTAACGCGGGAGGGCTGGGAAACGCGAGGGGCAGGGGGTCTGGCGCTGGGCGCAGTCCAGGCGCGGACGGGCGTAGACGGGCTTACCTTTGGCGCACCTTCGGCGTGGCCGAAGCGCGTGGACGCTGCGCGTGGGGGCATCAGGCATTAATGGACAGTGGAGGGGGCGGAGCGTGGGAGGGTCAGCTGGGAGGCGGGATCAGAGAGGCGGGTCAGGGGAGAGAGAAAAACACAAGATGGAGGGCGAAAGTGAAACTAGAAGCAGCAGCGAGGGCACAACACAATGCTCGTAAACAGGCAGCCAAAGGCTCTAAATTCCAGCACAATACCTCTGCTAAAGCGTAACTCTAGGACTATCAAACTTGGAGCACAACACAGCTAAGAAGTGCACGTTATGAGCACAGAGCGTCAAACACAATTGAACTACCAGGATTCTAAAGCGCCAGGCGATAATCAGCTTCGAAGCGCTAATGCTGACTTTTAGATAAACGCGGTAAGCTTTACAGGCAATGAGGCACAGAGCGAGATGTAGAAAATTAAACTACAGCAAGCACAATTCAATTTTGCTAAATGGAGTACTGAGAGCGCAGTGCGACTAATTGCTTCAGAACGCGATGATTTAACCAATAATAACGATACCAGGCGCAGTCAGGAATACTCGGCTGCGAAGGGCTTCAGCTGCGATGCAGGTGATGTTAATCAAAATAATCTGGCAGGAGAGCGTGAGGGAGCAACCGTTCAGGAAGGAATCCCGGTGTCCACCACTCACTTAGATTACCTGTACCCAGCTCAGGTAGCAGACCGTGACCCTGACCATAGAGTATGCTCCAGGGGCACAGAGTGTCCACCACTCTCATAGATTACCCCAACCCAGTTTAGGTAGGAGACCCTGACCATAGAGTATACCCCAGGGGCACAGAGCATCCACCACTCTCATTGATTACCCA
This sequence comes from Lissotriton vulgaris, assembly GCF_964263255.1. Taxonomy (NCBI): domain Eukaryota; kingdom Metazoa; phylum Chordata; class Amphibia; order Caudata; family Salamandridae; genus Lissotriton; species Lissotriton vulgaris. Next base: position 35,439,564 of record NC_141693.1, on the reverse strand, counting down.
GCCCAGCTCAGAGAGGAGACCCTGACCATAGAGTATGCCCCAGGGGCACAGAGTGTCCACCACTCTCTTAGATTACCCGTACCCAGCTTAAGTGGCAGACCCTGACCATAGAGTATACCTCAGGGGCACTGAGCGTCCACCACTATTTTAGATTACCCGTACCCAGCTTAGGCAGGAGACCCTGACCATAGAGTATACCCCAGGGGCACAGAGAGTCCACCACTCTCTTAGATTACCCGTACCCAGCTCAGGTAGGAGACCCCGACCATAGAGTATACCCCAGGGGCACAGAGTGTCCACCGCTCTCATAGATTACCCCAACCCAGCCAAGGGAGGAGACGCTGACCATAGAGTATGCCCCAGGGGCACAGACTGTCCACCACTCACTTAGATTACCCATACCCAGCTCAGGTAGCAGACCCTGACCCTGACCATAGATTATGCTCCAGGGGCACAGAGTGTCCACCACTCTCATAGATTACCCCAACCCAGCTTAGGTAGGAGACCCTGACCATAGAGTATACCCCATGGGCACAGAGCGGCCACCACTCTCATAGATTACCCAGCCCAGCTCAGGGAGGAGACCCTGACCATAGAGTATTGCCCAAGGGCACAGAGTGTCCACCACTCTCTTAGATTACCCGTACCCAGCTTAAGTGGCAGACCCTGACCATAGAGTATACCCCAGGGGCACAGAGCGTCCACCACTCTCTTAGATTACCCCAGCCCAGCTCAGGTAGGAGACCCGGACCATAGAGTATAGCCCAGGGGCACAGAGCATCCACCACTCTCATTGATTACCCAGCCCAGCTCAGGGAGGAGACCCTGACCATAGAGTATTCCCCAGGGGCACAGAGTGTCCACCACTCTCTTAGATTACCCGTACCCAGCTTAAGTGGCAGACCCTGACCATAGAGTATACCCCAGGGGCACAGAGCGTCCACCACTCTTTTAGATTACCCGTACCCAGCTCAGGTGGCAGACCCTGACCCTGACCATAGAGTAGACCCTGACCCTGACCATAGAGTATGCCCCAGGGGCACCAGATCGTCCACCGAGACAGTCCACAGTCCACGTTTTACCTCCTGCTGTGAGTGCCTGGGCCATGAAGGATGAAATGCTGTTCATGCAGGGTTGCTTCGTCCTTGAGAGCGGCAGACACTGTCAGTGCTGTAAGGCCTGCGATGAGGCGGTCATGGTGTCCACTCTCACAGCACTGGGCCCTCAGGGGCCTCCTTCACCTCTAGGTCCGGCCAGGCTCTGCTTGCCCCTACTGGTCCTATTGACCTTGTGGGAATGCCCCCAGTCCTGCTGAAGCTTCACACCCAGGATGGTTTCCTGACTCTGTCTCTTCTCTCCCAGGTCATCGCCGGAAATGACAACACTCACGAGATCGTGCTCAAAGACCTGGGGCCCCCGGTGATCGCGCGCTACGTGCGCTTCTACCCCATGGCGGACCGGGTGATGAGCGTGTGCATGAGGGTGGAGCTGTACGGCTGCGTCTGGAGAGGTGAGGGATACCTGAGAGCTGGAGCAGTCTCCAGGGGTCTGATGATGGGAGAGGGGCAATCAGGTGTCTGACGATGGGAGTGGGGCAATCAGGGGTCTGGTGATGGAAGAGGAGCAATCAGGTGTCTGAAGATGGGAGAGGGCCAATCAGAGGTCTGACAATGGGAGGGGGCAATCAGGTGTCTGATGATGGGAGAGGGGCAATCAGGTGTCTGACGATGGGAGTGCGGCAATCAGGGGTCTGGTGATGGAAGAGGAGCAATCAGGTGTCTGACAACGGGAGGTGCGATCAGGTGTCTGACTAGGGGAGGGGGGCAATCAGAGATCTGACAATGGGAGAGGGGCAATCAGGTGTCTGGCTATGGGAGAGAGGCAATCAGTCGTCTGACGATGGGACAGGAGCAATCAGAGGTCTGACAATGGAAGGGGGCAATCAGGTGTCTGACAATGGGAGGGGGCAATCAGGTGTCTGACGATGGGAGGAGGGCAATCAGGTGTCTGACGATGGGAGAGGGGTAATCAGGTGTCTGACTAGGGGAGGGGGCTATCAGAGATCTGACAATGGGAGAGGGGCAATCAGAGGTCTGATGATGGGACAGGAGCACTCAGAGGTCTGACAATGGGAGGGGGCATTCAGGTGTCTGACGATGGGAGGAGGGCAATCAGGTGTCTGACGATGGGAGAGGGGTAATCGGGTGCCTGACGATGGGATGGGAGCAATCAGGTGTCTGACGATGGGAGTGGGGACATCAGAGGTCTGATGATGTGAGAGGGGTAATCACAGGTCTGGCATTGGAAGAGGGGAAATCAGGTACCTGGCGATGGGAGAGGGCCAATCAGGTGCCTGGTAATGGGAGAGGGGCAATCAGGTGACTTCCGATGGGAGAGGGGCCAATCAGGTGCCTTCCAATGGGAGAGGGGCCAATCAGGTGTCTGGCGATGGGAAAGGGGCAATCGGGTACCTGGCGATGGGAGAGGGCCAATCAGGTGTCTGACGCTGGGAGATGGGCAATCAGGGGTCTGATGATGGGAGAGGGGCAATCCGGGGTCTGACGATGGGAGCGGGGCAATCGGAGGTCTGACGATGGAAGCGGGGCAATCAGGGGTCTGACGATGGGAGCGTGGCAATCAGGTGCCTGTCGATGGGAGAGGGGCAATCAGGTGTCTGATGATGGGGGGGGGGGGCAATCAGGGGTCTGATGATGGGGGAGGGGCAATCAGGGGTCTGATGATGGGGGAGGGGAAATCAGGGGTCTGATGATGGGGGAGGGGCAATCAGGGGTCTGATGATGGGAGGTGGCAATAAGGCATCTGCTGATGGGAAAGGGGCAATCAGGGGTCTGGCAATGGGAGAGGGGCAATCAGGTGCCTGTCGATGGGAGAGGGCAATCAGGTGTCTGATGATGGGAGAGGGGCAATCAGGTGCCTGTCGATGGGAGAGGGTCAATCAGGGGTCTGATGATGGGGGAGGGGCAATCAGGTGTCTGATGATGGGAGAGGGGCAATCAGGTGCCTGTCGATGGGAGAGGGGCAATCAGGGGTCTGATGATGGGGGAGGGGCAATCAGGGGTCTGATGATGGGAGAGGAGCAGTCAGGCGTCCGTTGATGGGAGGTAGCAATTAGGCGTCTGATGATGGGAGAGGGGCAATCAGGTGTCTGATGATGGGAGAGGGGCAATCAGGGGTCTGATGATGGGGGAGGGGCAATCAGGAGTCTGATGATGGGAGTGGAGCAATCAGGTGTCTGATGATGGGAGAGGAGCAATCAGGTGTCTGATGATGGGAGAGGGCAATCAGGGGTCTGATGATGGGAGAGGAGCAATCGGGTGTCTAACGATGGGAGAGGGGCAATCAGAGGTCTTACGGGTGAGTGAGGAGACATTCTGGAGTTTGACAAGGAAATAAGGGGGCATTTTCGTGTCTGACAAGGGAATTCAGAGATATTCTGGTGTCTGACCATAGAATAAAGTGTGCTGTTGTGTCTGATGAGGGAAGGTGCCAAAAGACCCAGCTGATCATGCTCCCAAGTCATACAAGCACAGCCACATGAGAGCCACCTTGGAATCATGAGGTGTGGGGGGCTTGGACAGGTGTCAGCCATGACACCCGCACCTGGGAGCTGATGTCCGGTTAGGGTCCTCTGTGGATGCAGCCATGAGACTGTACCTTCCTCCTAAACAAATAAGTATCCCACCTAACTGATAGAAAACGTCAGGCACTAATCTCATGAGGTGGGACAACATCCACTCATATGCGGGGAAGGAAGCAATTCCTTGTTATATGACCCTCACACACTCTAGTAGTGTCATGCTTCATCATCCGGTTCACCCTGACTCCTAAAGGTCAGGGTGGGATCGACCATCTTCCAGGGAGCAGTTAGGAGAAATAAGTCAGGGGGTTTAAAGATTAAAAATCCTCCGTCAACTCAGGTATCCCTTTATTTGCTGAGTTATAGGGGATATTAAAACTATTTAAAGAAGAAGGGTCATGAGGAGGTAATGGTCCTATGACCTTAGTGCCAACATGTTTCAGCCCTTAGAGATAGGCTAGAGAAGGACCTAGGCTTTCTTCGGGGCAATTAGAATGCCCTCCTTTGATTTGCAATGAGGTACTACCTCGTATCTGATAAAAAAGTGCAGAAAGCTGCACTTTGAAGACCGGTCTCATATATACTTATCTATGATCTGGTATTTCGGGAAATCGTGTCCAACCCTATTGCGGAGGACTAATCGGTTCTCAAGAAACTGCGGGTCGCTAGTCCTCCTCTGACTCTCTTCTCGCTTGTCCTCTTTCCTCGCTGTCCTGATGGCTCCTTTCTCCTTGAATCTCTCCACAGATGGTCTTCAGTCCTACACGTCTCCAATGGGCCAAGTTATGAAGATTGGGAGTGACATCATCAATTTGAACGACTCAACCTACGATGGGTTCAGCATATCCAGGTACTCACTACCCTCTTTGGTTCCCAAGCCAGGTCCCAGCACCCTCTCCTCTCCCCACCGTGTGTGCCATCACCAAGGGTTCACTGACAACATCGATGTAAATAATATTGATGTTAAAATTATCGACCAAAAAAATATAGACAACAAAAATATCAACTCCTATACTTAAACAGGTAAGTACAAAAATATCTACTCAAAAATATCGACTTTTATATGAAGAGAAAATAAAATAATATATATTAAATAAATTAAATATTAAATATAATATTAACAGAGTAAAATAAATGTAATATATTTACGTTAAAAAAATTAATAAACTATTATTTTTAATTTATTTTAAAAGTTTACAATAATATAAAAAATAGAAATATATATTAATGATTTAAAATATAAAAAAACAAATATCTATAATAAATTAAAACATTAAACTATTAGAAAAATATTTAAACTTACATTTCACAATACAATTAATGCAAAAGTAGGGTAAGTGTTGGATAGCGGAAGAATTAACCTTACTATTCCAACTCCAGTGAGTGGAACAGTAGGGAAAGTGTTGGATAGCGTAGGGGTAAAAATTACTATTCCACCTCCAGAGAGTGCAACAGTAGGGAAAGTGTTGGATAGCGTAGGGGTAAGAATTACTATTCCCACTCCAGAGAGTCCAACAGTAGGGAAAGTGTTGGATAGCAGAGAAACAAAAGTTACTATTCACAATCAAACAGTTAAAAATATATATATATTAAAAAATAAAAAATTATATAAAAATAAATAAACAATATTTAAAAAATAAAAAAATATTAAGCATATAAAAAGAACACATTATAATATTATTAAAAGCCTACAAATATTATATAAAATAAATAATAAAAACATTGAAAAAAATAATTCTTTTAAACTAGAAAGTATTTACAAACAAAAACAATTTATTATAACAAATGTATTTATTTTATTTCCTACCCTATAGCATCACACCAATAACAAAACACTAATAAACATTAATTGACTACACACACTTTAACACTATAATATCCACAACACATACGTACATTAACGCCTTAACCACAGCGGTTTTTCTGCTTCAGTGCGGGCGTTTTGAAGGGTGGGCGGGGCTGCGTCGGCCGTTGGTCGTGCGCAGTACTGGGGAGGGAGTGCTCGTGACGGCCAACAGCCGTCGGCAGCACGCAACGGGTTAAACAATAAAATAATAAAACACAATTCAAACTTATTTTTTAATTAAAAATTATTACTATTAACAACTAATAATTTAATAATTAACATGTACATACTACCCATCCTTTACCCCTTTAAAAGTAAAAACAACACACACAAAAATAAACTATTACCCCAAATAAATATCAAATAATTAACATTAATTCGCCGCTTAACTGCAGCGGCATTTCCGCCGTTGTGCGGTGGTTCAGCACAGTGGGTGGGGCCGCGTCGGCCAACGGACGAACACAGCACTACGAAGTTAGTGTGTGCGACGGCCGTTGGTCGACGCCAGCAGCGAAGGGGTTAAGAACTATATATTAATTAAACACATATTACTTCTCCTCCTTTACTCCTATAAACACCTCAACACACACCTAAAATTAATTACATAATTACCATAATTAATTTCCAATTAATTAATTAAAATTAATTAAATACCAATTATTAATTCATCAATAAACAATACATTACTTCCCACCCTTTACACCTTTAAACACCACAACACACACCAAAAATTAATGACACAATTACCAAAACTATTTGGCAATTAATTAATTCAAATTAATTAGCGACCAATTATTAATTTATAAATTAAAATAAATTACTTCCGACCCTTTACACCTATAAACACCACAACACACACCTAAAATTAATTGCACAACCGCCATAATTAATTAATAATTAATTAACATTAATTAGCAGCCAATTAATTCATAAATTAAAAATAAATTACCTCCCACCCTTTACACCTATATACATACCACACCACACACCTAACATTAATTACACAATTGCCATAATTAATTACGAATTAATTAATTAAAATGAATTAACCAAATAATTAATAATAAATAACTTTAAACATTAACACTATAACATCTCAATCAAACAAATATTATTAAATAAAAAATAATCAATACTTTTAATGTAATTAAATTACTTCCCACCCTTCCCCTATAAACCCACAACCTGCTAAATTAAAAACTAAAAAAAATGTAACATATTAAAAATACAAACAATTCTTATACAAAAAAATACATCACATGCATATAAAATATATACTAAAATACATAACATTAATTAAAAAACGATTTTTTTAAGAACTATATTTTTGCAAACAATATCAAACACTTTGATATTTTTTTAGATCAATATTACTTACCCTAAGTCGATATTCTTGACCACAATATTCTTGCTGTCGATATTTCTGACCCACGATATTAATGACTCGATATTGGTGCAACTCGATATTTTTTGCTTGATATTCTTGCTCTGCACCGTCTACAAGCCAGGAGAGCTGTCTGTCCAGGTCCCAGCACCCTCTCCACTCCTAGCCATGCTTGTATTCTCCAAGCCTGGGGAACTCTCAGTCAGATGCCACCAAACTCTCCCCTCCCCACATGTGTCATCTCAAAGCAGAGGAGCTGTCTGCCCAGGTGCCAGCACAGTCTCTGCTCCTAGCCTCTTGTTTTGTCTCACAGTCCAGGTGTCCACCCATGCAGTGTACAACCACACTCTCCACCCCCTCACATCCCCCAGGGGGAGAGCCTTATGGTCAGTATTGGTAATGTTTCCGCGGTCCTACATGGGCTCACGACTGTTGTTCGCCACCTGCGGCTCGGAGAGCTCTTCAGAAGCTCAGGGTCCTGGCTCTCTTGTTATAGACGCATCAGGGCCTGTCCTCCCTTCTCAGCTCCTATTGATGGGAGAGTCCTTCCCTCTCACCCTTCCTGCTGCTACTGTGGAGGGACACATGGGCGTCTCACCCTCACCGTGGCCATTCTTGTTCTCTTCTTGGAAGACACAAATGCTCCTCAAAACTGCCTTTGAGCTTTGCAAGATGTTATTGTTAGAACCTAAGATCCCTTTGGTCCCGGTGACCACCGAAGGCCCCCTCAGGATTCTGAGAAGAAGCTGCTGGGGGTATGGGGGGCCGGAGAGGGGTTGGGGGGATTGGAAGGGCAAGTTGCTTGTGGCCAAGACATGCGTCCACCATTGAGGCAAGGCACCATCGGTAAGAGGTGAGTGTCTAAGGAAGGGGTGACATGTCGCAGACTTGGGGAGCCTTGCCCTCAGAGTCAACAGCTAAGTCGGTCCCACCTGTCTTCGTCTTGTATCCACGCCCACGAGTGACTGCTGTCCACAGAGAGGACCAGCTCAAGCTCCCACCGGTGCCAGGTCCCAAAGAGGCTCCCATGGAACAGATGAACTCTCCCCAGCACCTGCTGCTCCTATTGAAAGTAGTCACCCCCTCTCCTGTTTGTCCCCACAGCCTGTGGTCCAGGGGCCAGGAGATCACCTTCTGTGCCTTTGTTACACTATAACCCTCCTCTCTTGTTTGCCCCCACAGCCTGCAGTACGGGGGCCTCGGGCAGCTCACGGATGGGGTTCTGGGCTCTGATGACTTCACCCAGATCAAGGAGCTGAGGGTCTGGCCAGGCTACGACTATGTGGGATGGAACCGCTCAGCCTTAAACAAGGACTTCCTGCAGATGGAGTTTGAGTTTGACTATCCAAGAGCCTTCACCTACATGAGGGTAAGAGGGTGAGGAGGAGGGCGGCGCGGGCCCTGGCCTGGGGGTGGAGCTCTGGAGGGAGTGAGAAGCACTGGGGTAAATGCAGCAGAAGTAGTGTCCAGTATAGAAGACATAGGGTGTAGGAGGTAACTGTAGGGTGCAGCGGGCACCAGCAAGGTTCAGTAGAAGAGGCTGGGGTGGGAGGAGAGTTCTGGGGTACCCCAGTGATCAGCAGTGTGAAAGGTTATCCTACTGTAGAGTGAAGTCACAGGGCCATCAGGGGGTACCCCACTGCTCCTTACATTGATCTTTGAAGCTCCGCGTTCACTTGTTTGAGGAGAGAGTCGCATCCCTTGAGCTCTCCTCAGCATCCTTCTTCTCCAGTTGCACCCATCTCTATTTCTCCCTAACATCTCTCATGTCCCCCTTCCCCCACACCTTACTCCCTCTCCCTTGATTTACTGCTGCTCTCTTTGACCTTCTTTCTGCTCCTCTCCGTCCTCCATCCTCTGTTTCACTTTACAGGTACACGTGAACAACATGCACACACATGGCGTGCAGGTCTTCCGGCAGGTGGACTGCTCCTTCCGAAGGGGCCTGCACTCGCCCTGGGAGCCGGAGCCGGTCAGCCTATCCCTGGCCTTGGAGGTCACGGACCCCACCGCCCGCTCCATCACGGTGCCGCTGCTGGAGAGAGTGGGGCGCATCGTCCGTTGTAACTTCCACTTCTCCGCCTCATGGCTGCTCTTCAGCGAGATCGCCTTCCTGTCCGGTAAGCAGGGCCGGGCTGGCGGTGTGTGAGGATCAGGAGGGCTACACCTTGGCTACAGGAGTGGGTCAACCTGCATGTGTGGTTCTTCTCCCACCAACTGCAAACTTCTCTCTTTCAGAGGTTGTAGATTACTCGGACCCTGCAGAGGCCAGCCTCCGTCCCCCGCTTCCTGCCCACCGGGCCTCCATAGCCCCTCCCCGCCTGCAGGAGGAGCCTGTCTCTACAGCACACCCACAACACAGGATCCCTGCTGTGACTGAACAGCCTGGTGCTACCCTACACGAGGCGCCAGGCATGGCCTCTGAGCACACTGGCGCTACCCTTCATGTGGGGCGCGCAATCCCAGCCTTCACCTCCAACAATACTGCCCTCGGTGAGTAGGTTCAGGGGCACCTCGCGAGGGTTTTCCAGTGGACACCTTGCAAACGTCGTCCAGGCGGCACCTCGCGAGGGTCATCCAGGGGACACCTCGTGAGGGACCTCCAGGGGACACCTTGTGAGGGTCGTCCAGGGGGCACCTTGCGAGGGTCGTCCAGGGGGCACCTTGAGAGGGTCATCCAGGAGGCACCTCACAAGGGTCATCCGGGGGCACATCGCAAGTGTTGTCCAGCGTGCATCTCATGAGGGTCATCCAGGGGACACCTTGTGAGGGTCGTCCTGGATGCACCTTGAGAGTATCATCCATGGGGTACCTAGAAAGGGTAATCCAGGGAGCAACTCGCGAGGGTTGTCCAGGGGGCACCTCGTCAGGGTCGTCTAGGGGCACCTTGCAAGGTTCCTCCAGAAGGCACCTTGAGAGGGTCCTCCAGGGGGCTACTTGTGAGGGTCATCCAGGGGACACCTCACAAGGGTCATCCAGGAGGCACCTCGTGTGGGTCGTCCAGGAGGCACCTCACAAGGGTCGTCCAGGGGGCACCTCACGAGGGTCATCCAGGGGGCACCTTTTGAGGGTCGTCCAGGGAGCACTTTGAGAGTATCATCCATGGGGTACCTAGTAGGGGTCATCCAGGGAGCACCTAGCGAGGGTCATCCAGGAAGCACCTCGCGAGGGTTGTCCAGGGGACACCTTGTGAGGGTCGTCCAGGGAGCACTTTGTGAGGGTCGTCCAGGGAGCACCTCGTGAGCGTGGTCCAGGGGGCACCTCGCGAGGGTTGTCCAGGGGGCACCTTGCGAGGGTCGTCCAGGGGGCACCTTGCAAGAGTCGTCCAGTGGTCACCACCCAAGGGTCTCTGGGTCTCAGTCTGTTGAAAAAACATCTCAAGCTTTTCCTCTTCCCTTAGAGCCCGATGCCCTTGGGGACAGCCGGACGAACCAGCCCATCGCCAAGGATGACAACAGCAACACCTCCATCCTGATCGGATGCCTCGTGGTGATCATCTTCCTGCTCCTCGTCGTCATCTTCCTCATTGTCTGGCGGCAATACCTGAAGAAGGTCCTCGGCAAGGTGAGAAGAGGGTTCCGCTGCTGGGTTCTGGTGGTGGAGGGATGGGGGATGGGCCTGTTCCAGCCAGGAAAGCTTCAAAGCAGCTCTGTGTCCAGTTACTTCCTCTCACTGTCGAAGACTCTGCTCTGGAGTCTGAAAACAATCCTTTCAGTTAGAACTTTCAGAAGCGGAGCCTACACACCCAATCCCTGAAAGAATTGCATTCAGAATCCAACATGGAGTCTGTTATAGTGAGATTAATTGAAAACAAACAATAAAACGGGAGCAAAGAGGGTCTCGCCTGGATGAAGTGGCAAATATATATTTAAAATGAATATACATTTGTAACATTTGAGGAAATGTATTAAAGTAGAATAAAAAGCTACAATTTTTGGCCCTTAATTGCCTTTACCAAATATTTACATGTATGTATATCGTATAATTATGTATGGGGTCGAAGAAGTAAGAGTCTAGATAGACCAGCCTTGAAGAACGAACTTTAATGATATATAGTTAGAAAATCACAGGTAGAGCAGAGACGCAATAACACTAGGGGAGCACTGCTCTCCGGAGGAGCCCCCACTACACACTCCCTACAGCTATCCCCAAACAGAGGAGCCGGAGGGCCCCAGAGAACCCCTGGAGCTACCTGTGAGTGCAGAGGCCAATCTCAAGGCAGAATCTCACCAGGAGTGCAGGTGGAGGCAGAAACCACCAATCACAGGGCACAACTCCTTGGAGATTAGGGGCCTCATTTACAAGAGGCCTGTGCCATGTAGCGTCACTTTTTTTGATGCTCCGGTGGCGCAGGCCTCTCAACCATATCTATGAGGCGGCGCAAAGCGGCTCTGCATGGCTTTGCATGGTCTCATAGACGCGTAGCCCTGCCTTACTCCATGTTAAGGAGGCGTTCCCTGGGTGTTGCGGTGGGGCTTCAAATGCAGCCCCCATGGGTTTTGAAGTATTCACAGATTTACAAGGATCTGTAGACCTGGGAGTGGATCTCAACCGTACGCCTCCCCAGGGCAGGTGCAAGAATTGTTTTTGTGAAGGGAGGTGCCCTATCCTGCACAAAAACAAATGGATTTCAACGAAGGCCCCCTTATGCCTTGGCGCCAGGGTATCTGCATAGGTGCATGGCTGCCTCAACGGCGGCAACGCAAAGGACAGGGGTGCATGGCTGCCTCAACGGCGGCAACGCAAAGGACAGGGGTGCATGGCTGCCTCAACGGCGGCAACGCAAAGGACAGGGGTGCATGGCTGCCTCAACGGCGGCAACGCAAAGCAAATGACAGGGGTGCATGGCTGCCTCAACGGCGGCAATGCAACGCAAAGGACAGGGGTGCATGGCTGCCTCAACGGCGGCAATGCAAAGCAAAGGACAGGGGTGCATGGCGGCCTCAACGGCGGCAACGCAAAGGACAGGGGTGCATGGCGGCCTCAACGGCGGCAACGCAAAGGACAGGGGTGCATGGCGGCCTCAACGGCGGCAACGCAAAGGACAGGGGTGCACGGCTGCCTCAACGGCGGCAACGCAAAGGACAGGGTGCACCGCTGCCTCAACTGCGGCAACGCAAAGGACAGGGGTGCATGGCGGCCTCAACGGCGGCAACGCAAAGGACAGGGGTGCATGGCGGCCTCAACGGCGGCAACGCAAAGGACAGGGGTGCACGGCTGCCTCAACGGCGGTAATGCAAAGGACAGGGGTGCACGGCTGCCTCAACGGCGGCAACGCAAAGGACAGGGTGCACCGCTGCCTCAACGGCGGCAACGCAAAGGACAGGGGTGCATGGCGGCCTCAACGGCGGCAACGCAAAGGACAGGGGTGCACGGCTGCCTCAACGGCGGCAACGCAAAGGACAGAGGTGCATGGCGGCCTTAACGGCTGCAACGCAAAGGACATGGGTGCATGGCTGCCTCAACGTCGGCAACGCAAAGGACAGGGGTGCACGGCTGCCTCAACGGCGGCAACGCAAAGGACAGGGGTGCACGGCTGCCTCATCAGCGGCAACGCAAAGGGCAGGGCTGCATGGCATTGCTGTAAATACGACACATCCATGCACTTTCCTTGTGATGCTGCAGCATCATTTTATTGTAACAGACCCACAGAGTATGCAAGGCCCGGGCAAGGTTTATATGAAATAGTAAAAACTAAACAGGTGTGGGGAAAAATGTGAGCAATCTAAATTAAATCAGCGCAACAGCTGTTGAGAAATAGTTGAAAATTAAAACCCCAAAAACTCCAATTCAGATAAAATTCATTGAACAATTTCACTAAGCAGCAAAAAAGGAAAAAATAATAAAGTTATTGAAAAGTTTAATCTTAGAATATGTAACTCTCCCAGAGGGTCGCGGTAGCCTGCTGGGGTGGGAGAGCTCTGAGTTGATAAAGTTACCTTGGAGTTGACATGGTCAGTGGGATGGAGATGTCTCCTTCGTGGAGCCCAGCAGACCCAGACCCTGACAGCGGCCGGTAAGTCAGGGTGCGCGTCCCCCACCTCGGATGCTTGTACTCAAAGCTCTCTGGCCTTTGAGGTGTGTGATGATGAAATATATATTAGAAGTTCTCTTCCCCCAGACCCTGGAACAAACGCAGTCACCATGCCAGCAGCACTCCTTCGCTTACAGGCAGGGTTCATGTCTCCGTTCTTGAGTTATGTAAATGGTTGACGTACTCAGAAGGAAAATACTTCAAGCCAATCGTGTGACAGAGAACAATGATCCCCTTCTTGGCCACACTCTCCCTCCCAATCTCGTAAAAATGGGGAGGGGCCTTAAAATGTTGGCATTAGAGCCCTCGTTGGATTACTTTGCAGTACCTTTTACTGTTAAGCTCCTTTCCACTTCCCTTACCCAGCCTGCCTTGCTTCCTAAAAACAGAAATTGGTCCAAACTTGACATGACAATGCTTAATTAATTCCTTCTTAAGAAAACCCCTACCCTTATATCCCAACCTGACCCAGACCAAATCTCCGTGCACCAATGGCTCACGGAGGCTACAGATTTGTCCCTACCACTTTCATCTAAACCGCAACGCAGAATGCGTCCTCCTGCCCCTGGTTTGCGGACTCCCTCAGACAGGATAAAAATGTTCCAAAACCTTAGAAAGACAATGGAGGAAGCACTATGCGCCCGAAGCTAGGTCTGAATACCTGACAGCATTGAAGAAATACCATACCCTTTCTAGATCTGCTGGTGCGACTTACATCACGGAGAAGATCGCTAACCCCAACACTGCCAGAGAACTTTGTTTAAAGTTGTGAACGAGCTCTCAGCAGCGAGCACTTTTCTACCACCCCCTGCTCTTTCTCAACTTCAGTATAGAGAGATAGCGATGTTTTTCCAAAATAAAGTCAAGTCCATCCACCGTCAACTTGACGTGGACGCCTCCCACCTAGGGAACTTAGCTCAAGCTGATAGACACTTTGACGCATTTCCTCCCCCCCCCCCCCATCCAGATATCCAGTCTGAGGAACCCCTCCTAATTAGGGTATGGCCCTCTATGGACCTGGCTACACTGCAATCGCTACTGGGATCCATCAAGTCTGGTTCCCCACTTGATCCCCTTCCTCCTTCTGAACTCAGAATCTTGGACGATGCTGTCCTTACCGTGATTTTCAACCTCCTCAACACATTTTTAAGCACAGGGCACGTACCTCAGAGTTGGAAACACGCTCTTGTCCTTCCTTTGTTGAAGAAGGCTGATCTTGATCCTCTCTGTTGGTCAGTCAGTCAGTCAACAAGCTTTATTCGAATTCATGTAGAAAATTCATAAAAGCATACAAGATAAAAACACATTAAAAGCAAACAAAGGTTATGTACATTACGTGGTCACTATTTGTACAAGGTTAAAGAGAATTCGTTATACTAATAACATCGATTTTACAGTTCATCATAAACAAACCCTAGCAGCTATGGTACAAGGCGTGATCACATCAATTTCAATTAAATCAGCAGCTTTAAAAATAATGTTGTTTGACTTTTTTTTTGTGACACATTTTAAGACAAGACAGGAGAGCTTCAGGGAGTATAAAAGCGCAAAATACATAAGTGGTTACTTTGGTAAAGACCATCCCCAGGCTTAGTGTGAGTCATTATCAATTTCAATTAAGTGCAAAATCCTTCCGAAATCGAATTAACAAGTCAGTGCACCAGGTCTATACCTGAGAATAAAGCAAATCGATTCTGGGTGGGTATTATGTGCTTACTAGATCCAGGGCCTCTGCTACCCATTCCGAAGTTGTTTTGTACATTTGATCTTACAGGGGGCAGGTATGTAGTTCTAGGGTAAAAGTCACACAGTTCTCAAGTTCCAATTGGGCCATCGCCCATTTGTGGCTGCCAACTTCGCAGATATTTGATAACTCGGGTGTCCCTAAAATTGACCAAGACCAGGTCTCCCGTTATGTCCTTGGGGATTGAACCTGACCACCCTACCCTTCTGACATTTAAAATTGTTCCATCTATGTTGGGTGGTAGGGGTATATTTCTGGTCAGCCAGAAAGACACCTTATTTGCCAGATCCGCTGGTCTTTCAATTTTGCTGTTAGTGAGTTCAGGCACGCCCGAGAGGATGCACACAAAAGGAGCCACCTCCGGCGGTAGATCTATATGTTTAACCTTTCTTTGCATGTTGCCATACTTGTAGGACTTCCCCTCTGTCGGCGTGGGTGGTTTAGTTGGCCCTTCTCTAATGGCAGGACTCTGGGCTATTTGGGGGTTTGATATGATTGGTGTTTTGGATGTTTTGGGGGCAGGTCCATAAATTTGTGCGGTATTACTTTGTGCAGAGGTGATGGGGATGTCAGTAGCAACTAGGGTCTCAACTTGCTTATGTCCTTCCATTCTTTTTGTAAAAATTATGTTTGCCCTAATGGTTTCCTCTATGGTTGTGAGCTTTTCCCCTATTACCTCAATTCTTTTTTCCAATGGGGATATTAAAGATTTTACCAGAAGTTCAATCTGGACCAGTAAATCGGATGGTGTAGTGGGTGCAGGAGAATCCAGAATAGAATGTACCTCAGATGTTTTTGGGGTATTGCTAATGGCCGAAAGGGGTCTTAGATACAATTTTTGTTTTTTAGCTAATCTTCCCCTCTGTTTAGCACCTTTGCGCTTTCTGTTAAGAAAGGGGGCCTGGACGTTTGCTGTCAGTTGGGTAGTGTCTATAGGTGATAATGGAGGGGGAGTACTGAGATGGCTTACATTTAGTTGAGATGTAATGCTATGCTGGGGACTTGTGTTTCTTATTGCACGTGCAGGAGCATTTGTTTGCTCATTCCCATTTTCAACGTTGGTATATACAGTTTTGCAAAGCAGATTTAAATCCTCCAGCAAGGTTAAATTTTGGGTTTGGTCTGGTAGCACCAGAGGAGATTGGATGCTAAATGAGGGATCTACGGGGAGACTTTGTTCTACTCTCTCTCTTACGGACTCAATTGCTGATGTAGCCTAATTAGATAGTTGTCCAATGTCCCCTTCCTTTGCCCCCCCTGAAGGATATTATTTATGTGAGGCCCTTTGTCAGACATGATGTGGATAGCTTTCTAAATATATATATGACAATGACAGGTGCCTATGCAGGTAGTGCACGTACTCTATTAGCCAAAACGGAGAAGTCTGAAGGTAGCCAGGTAGGGGATGCTGAAGAGTATATAATGTCAGGCAGTTTGATGGGTTAGTTCATATTACCTTCCTTTTCCAGTGAGCATGAGGCGAACATCGAATGGGGTGGCCTGTCCCGTCCTCCTCGTGCCTCTGAGGGCCATAGAGGGCCCGCCCTTTGCCCGGGCTTCGCTCGGCGTCCCGCTCGTGTCCCGCGAAGCGGAGCAGAGCTCTGTTTATGGGCGCCTCCTGGCGCTTGTGATGCGTGTAAAAGCAGCGCCGCCACTGAGGCAGCCGGGAGTTGCAGTCCCGGGGCGGCGGCGCTATCCCAGTAATGTAGTGACTCCTGGCGATGGCGGCGACAGAAGAGGACTCCCCTCGTTCCCCAGCTCCGGTGAGTGTGGTCAAATTTCCACCTGATCTCCCGTCTATCTATTTTTTCTAAGATACTGGAAAGACATGTTCATTTCCAACTCTCCTCTTTTGTTGACTTGCAATTTGCTTCACCCTTCGCAGTCCGGCTTTAGATCTGGCCACCGCCATAGCAATGAATCTGCCCTACTTGGGGTCACGTCCTGCGAGACTTGAGTGCGGCATTCGATACGGTGTCAAACTCCATCTTGACAGACCGACTTGAGGCCTCAGGTACTGAGGGTCTGGCTTTGAGGAGGCTGATCTCCTTAATAAAAGATCGCACCTTTCAGGTCATCTTGACAAAATCTAGATCGAAGACCTTAGCGCTTACCTCCAGAGTCCCTCAAGGATCAATTTTGTCCCATTGCTCTTCAATGTCTACGTTCGCCCTCTGGCAGGCGTTGCTGAGAAGTCAGGCCTCACGGTCGTTTCATATGCTGACGATACCCAGATTATCTTCTCATTATTACTATCAGCCGCCCAGCGTCATGGCCTGAGAAATGTCTCCCTCTGGGTGACTAGAAATGCTCTGAAGCTGAATGGTAACAAAACTGAGGCCCTGGTTCAAGGAAATGACCCCGAACTCTGGGGTGTTAACCACTGGCCGGATGCTCTGTGACCATTACCTGCTCCAGGAGCTAGGGTCAAGAATCTTGGTTTTTCTTTGTCGATACCAACCTCCCCCTCAAACCTCAGGTGTCCAGAGTCACGGACACCTGCTTCTCTGTTCTAAAATGGCTTAAAATATCCTCTGGCTAATTGCACCGGACGCCCAGAGAACAGTGATGCAGGCTTTGGTGACTTCCAGACTGGACTACTCCAATGTTTTATGTCTGGGCGCAGACAAATCCTTGATCCATCGCCTGCAGATCATCCAGAATGGGACCGCTCGCTTTCTTTTTGGGCGGCATGGATTCGCCTCAGTTTCAACGCTGCTTCATAAACTCCCTGGCTCAGGGTGAAGAAGCGCATCGAATTCAAGGCCTTATGCTATATGTTCCGGGCCAGACTTGGGTTGGCCCCTTCTTATATCCAAGGCTTGTCGAAACCCTGTGTGCCCACCCGGCAGCTGAGATCCTCTAGCCGCTCACTGTTCTCAGGGCCCTGGTTCCGTCTTGCTCGCATGAGAGGCGCGAACTCTCTTCCAGCTGAGCTCAGGAGCTGGCACTCTTTGCTTGCCTTCCGAAATCACATGAAGACCTTCCTTGTTAGTTGCCAAGCCTGATTTTCTATCCTGGGGTTGTTGTTTGTGGCTCTGCCTGCCGCCCTGTCCAGCACCGGGAGACGCTGTTGGGTAGCCGCGTGCTTTATAAATCCCCCAATATTAATGATATTAGGCTGAATGAAAGCCCCCCCACCCCAAAGGTGTGTCATTGGCCTTCATTACCCCCTAAAACGGGACACTGGGAGGAGTCGAAATCTCCTCCCTCCGGGTGTCTGCTGCTTCGACCCCTGTTCTACCCCTCAAGGCCGCTTTTTTAAAGGCTCTCTGCTTCTGTCTCAGGTCACACACTCCAGTGCCTCTGACCCCACCCCCCCCCCCCCCCCCGGGTCTCTGCCACCTCATGATGCAGAGGGGGGTGGTCCACCTTCCCTTTTTTATAGCAAACCTCCCGAGGAGTTTGACGACTTCTTTCAACCTGAGGGATGACAGCGGATACCTTACATGTCCCGATTCCACCCATAATTCTTTTCAAATGTTGCTCCCTGTACTGGGTTCCCTTTGGAAACATGTTTTAAAGAAAATTCCATCTTGCCTGCTTGAGATGTCACACCTGCAGAGGTGCCTGGAGCCAGCACAGGTCAGGGCCAGGTGAGTCCCAGCACTGGGGAAGCTGTCTTTGGAAACTCAGGGGGGGGCTCCTCAGTGAAGGTGTTGTGTTTGGATGCACAGGGTGGGGGGCTCCTCAGTGAAGGTGTTGTCTTTGGAAACACAGGGCTGGGGGGCTCCTCAGTGAAGGTGTTGTGTTTGGATGCACAGGGTGGGGGGCTCCTCAGTGAAGGTGTTGTCTTTGGAAGCACAGGGCTGGGGGGCTCCTCAGTGAAGGTGTTGTCTTTGGAAACACAGGGTGGGGGGCTCCTCAGTGAAGGTGTTGTCTTTGGAAGCACAGGGTGGGGGGCTCCTCAGCGAAGGTGTTGTCTTTGGAAGCACAGGGCTGGGGGGCTCCTCAGTGAAGGTGTTGTGTTTGGATGCACAGGGTGGGGGGCTCCTCAGTGAAGGTGTTGTCTTTGGAAACACAGGGCTGGGGGGCTCCTCAGTGAAGGTGTTGTCTTTGGAAACACAGGGCTGGGGGGCTCCTCAGTGAAGGTGTTGTGTTTGGATGCACAGGGTGGGGGGCTCCTCAGTGAAGGTGTTGTCTTTGGAAGCACAGGGTGGGGGGGGCTCCTCAGTGAAGGCGTTGTCTTTGGAAGCACAGGGTGGGGGCTCCTCAGTGAAGGTGTTGTGTTTGGATGCACAGGGTGGGGGGCTCCTCAGTGAAGGTGTTGTCTTTGGAAGCACAGGGTGGGGGGGCTCGTCAGTGAAGGCGTTGTCTTTGGAAGCACAGGGTGGGGGCTCCTCAGTGAAGGCGTTGTCTTTGGAAGCACAGGGTGGGGGGGCTCCTCATTGAAGGTGTTGTCTTTGGAAGCACAGGGTGGGGGGGGGCATGCTCCTCGGTGAAGGTGTTGTCTTTGGAAGCACAGGGTGGGGGGGGGCTCCTCAGTGAAGGTGTTGTCTTTGGAAGCACAGGGTGGGGGGGGGCTCCTCAGTGAAGGTGTTGTCTTTGGAAGCACAGGGTGGGGGGGGGGTCCTCAGTGAAGGTGTTGTCTTTGGAAGCACAGGCTGGGGGGGGCTCCTCAGTGAAGGCGTTGTCTTTGGAAGCACAGGGTGGGGGGGGCTCCTCAGTGAAGGTGTTGTCTTTGGAAGCACAGGGTGGGGGGCTCCTCAGCGAAGGTGTTGTCTTTGGAAGCACAGGGTGGGGGGCTCCTCAGCGAAGGTGTTGTCTTTGGAAGCACAGGGTGGGGGGTCTCCTCAGTGAAGGTGTTGTCTTTGGAAGCACAGGGTGGGGGGTCTCCTCAGTGAAGGTGTTGTGTTTGGAAGCACAGGGTGGGGGGCTCCTCAGTGAAGGTGTTGTCTTTGGAAGCACAGGGCTGGGGGGCTCCTCAGTGAAGGTGTTGTCTTTGGAAGCACAGGGTGGGGGGCTCCTCAGTGAAGGTGTTGTCTTTGGAAGCACAGGGTGGGGGGCTCCTCAGTGAAGGTGTTGTGTTTGGAAGCACAGGGTGGGGGGGTCCTCAGTGAAGGTGTTGTGTTTGGAAGCACAGGGTGGGGGGGGGGGTCCTAAGTGAAGGTGTTGTGTTTGGAAGCACAGGGTGGGGGGCTCCTCAGTGAAGGTGTTGTCTTTGGAAGCACAGGGTGGGGGGTCTCCTCAGTGAAGGTGTTGTCTTTGGAAGCACAGGGTGGGGGTCTCCTCAGTGAAGGTGTTGTCTTTGGAAGCACAGGGTGGGGGGCTCCTCAGTGAAGGTGTTGTCTTTGGAAGCACAGGGTGGGGGGCTCCTCAGTGAAGGTGTTGTGTTTGGAAGCACAGGGTGGGGGGGTCCTCAGTGAAGGTGTTGTGTTTGGAAGCACAGGGTGGGGGGGGGGGGTCCTAAGTGAAGGTGTTGTGTTTGGAAGCACAGGGTGGGGGGCTCCTCAGTGAAGGTGTTGTCTTTGGAAGCACAGGGTGGGGGGTCTCCTCAGTGAAGGTGTTGTCTTTGGAAGCACAGGGCTGGGGGGTCTCCTCAGTGAAGGTGTTGTCTTTGGAAGCACAGGGTGGGGGGTCTCCTCAGTGAAGGTGTTGTCTTTGGAAGCACAGGGCTGGGGGGTGGGGGTCTCCTGAGTCAGACCTCACATGGGATGTTGAGCTGCAGGATGAGGGCTGTGATCAGAGCGTCTTAGGGATGTTCAGCTGATTCTTTCTTAACTCCCCCGCCCAGGCCCAGCGACGGATTTCTGATGGCGACCTGACCGTCCACCTCTCAGTGCCAGGGGACACCATCCTTATCAATAACACTAACAACTCCCTGACCCACTCGCGGCACTCCAACCGCTACGAGCGCATCAACTCCACGGACAGCGAGTACCAGGAGCCCAGCCGAGCCCGGATGAAGCTGCCGGAGCTGCCCCACGGAGCCGAGGGCACAGGTGAGAGGAGCCATGTTTGAGTGGGTCCCGGTATGGACTCTGCAGTGAGGTCTGAAGACGCAGTAGCCATCTTGGAGTGGTGTCCAACCATTGCAGAAACACTGGTGACCAGTTTTGTAGGCATGACTTGTAGGTGTGCTCTGCAGCAGTGTGCCGTGGCTGTAGGCCCTGGTGTGGTATGTCTTGGAGGTATACTTTCAGGTGTATGTCGGGGAGTGGTATACCTGAGGGTGGAATGCCTTAGAATGGTGTATCTAGGAGGTGTACTTTGCAGTTGTGTGTCTCGGTGGTGTGCCTCACAGTGCTTTGCCTTGTAGTGGGATCAATTGGAGTGGTATACTTTTCTGAGGTATGACTTGGAATGGTATGCCACAGAGGTATGACTTGGAGTGGTATGCCACAGAGGTATGACTTGGAGTGGTGTGCAGCAGAGGTATGACTTGGAGTGGTGTACAGCAGAGGTATGACTTGGAGTGGTGTACAGCAGAGGTATGACTTGGAGTGGTGTACAGCAGAGGTATGACTTGGAGTGGTGTACAGCAGAGGTATGACTTGGAGTGGTGTACAGCAGAGGTATGACTTGGAGTGGTATGCCACAGAGGTATGTCTTGGAGTGGTGTACAGCAGAGGTATGACTTGGAGTGGTGTACAGCAGAGGTATGACTTGGAGTGGTGTACAGCAGAGGTATGACCTGGAGTGGTGTACAGCAGAGGTATGACTTGGAGTGGTGTACAGCAGAGGTATGACTTGGAATGGTGTACAGCAGAGGTATGACTTGGAATGGTGTACAGCAGAGGTATGACTGGGAGTGGTGTAAGGCAGAGGTATGACTTGGAATGGTGTACAGCAGAGGTATGACTTGGAGTGGTGTACAGCAGAGGTATGACTTGGAATGGTATGCCACAGAGGTATGACTTGGAGTGGTGTACAGCAGAGGTATGACTTGGAGTGGTGTACAGCAGAGGTATGACTTGGAATGGTATGCCACAGAGGTATGACTTGGAGTGGTGTGCAGCAGAGGTAGGACTTGGAGTGGTGTACAGCAGAGGTATGACTTGGAGTGGTGTACAGCAGAGGTATGACTTGGAATGGTGTACAGCAGAGGTATGACTTGGAGTGGTGTACAGCAGAGGTATGACTTGGAGTGGTGTACAGCAGAGGTATGACTTGGAGTGGTGTACAGCAGAGGTATGACTTGGAATGGTGTACAGCAGAGGTATGACTTGGAGTGGTGTACAGCAGAGGTATGACTTGGAGTGGTGTGCAGCAGAGGTATGACTTGGAGTGGTGTGCAGCAGAGGTATGACTTGGAATGGTGTACAGCAGAGGTATGACTTGGAGTGGTGTACAGCAGAGGTATGACTTGGAGTGGTGTGCAGCAGAGGTATGACTTGGAGTGGTGTGCAGCAGGGGTATGACTTGGAGTGGTGTACAGCAGAGGTATGACTTGGAGTGGTGTGCAGCAGAGGTATGACTTGGAGTGGTGTACAGCAGAGGTATGACTTGGAATGGTGTACAGCAGAGGTATGACTTGGAGTGGTATGCCACAGAGGTATAACTTGGAGTGGAGTACAGCAGAGGTATGACTTGGAGTGGTGTACATCAGAGGTATGACTTGGAGTGGTATGCCACAGAGGTATAACTTGGAGTTTAGTACAGCAGAGGTATGACTTGGAGTGGTGTACATCAGAGGTATGACTTGGAGTGGTGTACAGCAGAGGTATGACTTGGAGTGGTGTACAGCAGAGGTATGACTTTGAGTGGTGTACAGCAGAGGTATGACTTGGAATGGTGTACAGCAGAGGTATGACTTGGAGTGGTGTGCAGCAGAGGTATGACTTGGAGTGGAGTACAGCAGAGGTATGACTTGGAGTGGTGTACATCAGAAGTATGACTTGGAGTGGTGTACATCAGAGGTATGACTTGGAGTGGTGTACATCAGAGGTATGACTTGGAGTGGTGTACAGCAGAGGTATGACTTGGAGTGGTGTACAGCAGAGGTATGACTTGGAGTGGTATGCCACAGAGGTATGACTTGGAATGGTGTACAGCAGAGGTATGACTTGGAGTGGTGTACAGCAGAGGTATGACTTGGAGTGGTGTACATCAGAGGTATGACTTGGAGTGGTGTGCAGCAGAGGTATGACTTGGAGTGGTGTACAGCAGAGGTATCCCTTGCTTTGGTATACTGTGGAAGCATGTCTTGCAATGCTGTGCGTTGCATGTGTGTCGTGCAGTCATGTGCCTTGAAGAGGTATGACTTGGAGTGGTGTGCAGCAGAGGTATGACTTGGAGTGGTATGCCACAGAGGTATGACTTGGAGTGGTGTACAGCAGAGGTATGACTTGGAGTGGTGTACAGCAGAGGTATGACTTGGAGTGGTGTACAGCAGAGGTATGACTTGGAGTTGTGTACAGCAGAGGTATGACTTGGAGTGGTGTGCAGCAGAGGTATGACTTGGAGTGGTGTACAGCAGAGGTATGACTTGGAGTGGTGTGCAGCAGAGGTATTCCTGGCTTTGGTATACCTTGGAAGCATGTCTTGCAATGCTGTGCGTTGCATGTGTGTCGTGCAGTCATGTGCCTTGAAGAGGTGTGTCTGGGAGTGGTGTACAGCAGAGGTATGACTTGGAGTGGTGTACAGCAGAGGTATGACTTGGAGTGGTGTACAGCAGAGGTATGACTTGGAGTGGTGTACAGCAGAGGTATGACTTGGAGTGGTGTGCAGCAGAGGTATGACTTGGAGTGGTATGCCACAGAGGTATGACTTGGAGTGGTGTACAGCAGAGGTATGACTTGGAGTGGTGTACAGCAGAGGTATGACTTGGAATGGTGTACAGCAGAGGTATGACTTGGAGTGGTGTACAGCAGAGGTATGACTTGGAGTGGTGTACAGCAGAGGTATGACTTGGAGTGGTATGCCACAGAGGTATGACTTGGAATGGTGTACAGCAGAGGTATGACTTGGAGTGGTGTACATCAGAGGTATGACTTGGAGTGGTGTACAGCAGAGGTATGACTTGGAGTGGTGTGCAGCAGAGGTAGGACTTGGAGTGGTGTACAGCAGAGGTATGACTTGGAGTGGTGTACAGCAGAGGTATGACTTGGAGTGGTGTACAGCAGAGGTATGACTTGGAGTGGTGTACAGCAGAGGTATGACTTGGAGTGGTGTACAGCAGAGGTATGACTTGGAGTGGTGTGCAGCAGAGGTATGACTTGGAGTGGAGTACAGCAGAGGTATGACTTGGAATAGTGTAGAGCAGAGGTATGACTTGGAGTGGTGTACAGCAGAGGTATGACTTGGAATAGTGTAGAGCAGAGGTATGACTTGGAGTGGTGTACAGCAGAGGTATGACTTGGAGTGGTGTACAGCAGAGGTATGACTTGGAGTGGTGTACAGCAGAGGTATGACTTGGAGTGGTATGCCACAGAGGTATGACTTGGAGTAGTGTACAGCAGAGGTATGACTTGGAGTGGTGTGCAGCAGAGGTATGACTTGGAGTGGTGTACAGCAGAGGTATGACTTGGAGTGGTGTACAGCAGAGGTATGGCTTGGAGTGGTGTACAGCAGAGGTATCCCTTGCTTTGGTATACCGTGGAAGCATGTCTTGCAATGCTGTGCGTTGCATGTGTGTCGTGCAGTCATGTGCCTTGAAGAGGTGTGTCTGGGAGTGGTGTGTTGATGATTTTCCCAGTGAGAGAAGTTTCCCTGTGGGTTGTAGCCCCACGCCCTGCTTGTAGGGCGTGTGTGGGGGCCCTATTGCTCTGTTAGTGGTTGTGCTTAGTGTTTGGGACGTAGTGGGTAAGAGTCCAGGTCCTGCTTGTAGGGCGTGTGTGGGGGCCCGATTGCTCTGTTTGTGGTGTGTGCTTGGTAGCTCCATGTGTCTAGGCGTGGTAACCAGCTTCTCACACCGTCGTTTTGCGACTGGTTGCAGAATCTCAGTCCTCTGTGTGTCGGAAATGGTTTGGAGATCCAAATGTGGTGCATGTTAAACAGGATGTTTATGGTCCCATCCACTGTGGGCTGTGGGTGGGTGTTGGTTTTGTCAGTCTGTGTGTTGGGGTTGTTAGTGGGTTTGGCCTCTTTTACGGCCTCCTGCTCCTCAGTGTGCTGGGTCTGGTCAGAGAGTGATCACCTCTGTCTGGCAGGCAGGATTGGAGCTCTCACTCCTCTGAGTGTTAGGCGTTACTTACGGCTCTCACTCCTCTGAGTGTTAGGTGTAACTTGGGGCTCTCACTCCTCTGAGTGTGATTGGGGCTCTCACTCCTCTGAGTGTTAGGTGTGACTTTTTCTGTCACTCCTTTGAGTGTTAAGGGTAACTAAGGGCCCTCATTCCTCTGAGTGTTAGGTGTGACTTGGGGCTCTCACTCCTCTGAGTGTTAGGTGTGACTTGGGGCTCTCACTCCTCCGAGTGTTAGGTGTGACTTGGGGTTCTCACTCCTCTGAGTGTTAGGTGTGACTTGGGGCTCTCACTCCTCTGAGTGTTAGGTATGGCTTACGGCTCTCACTCCTCTGAGTGTTAGGTGTAACTAAGAGCCCTCATTCCTCTGAGTGTTAGGTGTGACTTGGGGCTCTCACTCCTCTGAGTGTTAGGTGTGTCTTACGGCTCTCACTCCTCTGAGTGGGATTGGGGCTCTCACTCCTCTGAGTGTTAGGTGTGACTTGGGGCTCTCACTCCTCTGAGTGTTATGTGTGACTTTTTCTGACACTCCTTTGAGTGTTAAGGGTAACTAAGGGCCCTCATTCCTCTGAGTGTTAGGTGTGACTTGGGGCTCTCACTCCTCTGAGTGTTAGGTGTGTCTTACGGCTCTCACTCCTCTGAGTGGGATTGGGGCTCTCACTCCTCTGAGTGTTAGGTGTGACTTGGGGCTCTCACTCCTCTGAGTGTTATGTGTGACTTTTTCTGTCACTCCTTTGAGTGTTAAGGGTAACTAAGGGCCCTCATTCCTCTGAGTGTTAGGTGTGACTTGGGGCTCTCACTCCTCTGAGTGTTAGGTGCGTTTAGAGCTGGTCACCTCTGTCTGGCAGGCAGGATTGGGGCTCTCACTCCTCTGTGTATTGGCTGCTGTCAGTGCGCACTTACACCTGTGTGTCTTGGGTGTGGTTAGTGGGCGAACAGCTCTGTGTGTTACATGTCCCTGGGAGGTCTCACTGCTCTGTGTGTTAAGTGTGAAGGGGGCTCTCAGTGTTAACTGCCGTCAGTGGGCGATTAATCCTCTTCGTCTTGGCTAGGGTTAGCGTCTTGGGTGTGATTAATGTGTGATCACCTCTGAGTGTTAGGTGTGACTTGTGGCTCTCACTCCTCTGAGTGTTAGGTGTTACTTTTGGGCATCTCACTCCTCTGAGTGTTAGGTGTGTCTTACGGCTCTCACTCCTCTGAGTGTTAGGTGTGTTTAGGGCTCTCACTCCTCTGAGTGTTAGGTGTGTTTAGGGCTCTCACTCCTCTGAGTGTTAGGTGTGTCTTAGGGCTCTCACTCCTCTGAGTGTTAGGTGTACTTGGGCATTTCACTCCTCTGAGTGTTAGGTGTGACTTAGAGTTCTCACTCCTCTGAGTGTTAGGTGTGTCTTAGGGCTCTCACTCCTCTGAGTGTTAGGTGTGACTTGGGGCTTTCACTCCTCTGAGTGTTAGGTGTGACTTGGGCATCTCACTCCTCTGAGTATTAGAAGTCTCACTCCTCTGAGTGTTAGGTGTGACTTGGGCATCTCACTCCTCTGAGTGTTAGGCGTGTTTAGAGCACTCACTCCTCTGAGTGTTAGGTGTGACTTGGGCATCTCACTCATCTGAGTGTTAGGTGTGTCTTAGGGCTCTCGCTCCTCTGAGTGTTAGGTGTGACTTGGGCATCTCACTCCTCTGAGTGTTAGGGGTGTCTTAGGGCTCTCACTCCTCTGAGTGTTAGGTGTGACTTAGAAGTCTCACTCCTCTGAGTGTTAGGTGTGACTTAGAGCTCTCACTCCTCTGAGTGTTAAGGGTGACTTGGGCATCTCACGCTTCTGAGTGTTAGGTGTGACTTGGGCATCTCACTCCTCTGAGTGTTAGGTGTGACTTAGAGCCCTCACTCCTCTGAGTGTTAGGTGTGACTTAGAGTTCTCACTCCTCTGAGTGTTAGGTGTGACTTGGCCATCTCACTCCTCTGAGTGTTAGGTGTGTCTTAGGACTCTCACTCCTCTGAGTGTTAGGTGTGACTTAGAGCTCTCACTCCTCTGAGTGTTAAGGGTGACTTGGGCATCTCACGCTTCTGAGTGTTAGGTGTGACTTGGGCATCTCACTCCTCTGAGTGTTAGGTGTGACTTAGAGCCCTCACTCCTCTGAGTGTTAGGTGTGACTTAGAGTTCTCACTCCTCTGAGTGTTAGGTGTGACTTGGCCATCTCACTCCTCTGAGTGTTAGGTGTGTCTTAGGACTCTCACTCCTCTGAGTGTTAGGTGTGACTTAGAGCTCTCACTCCTCTGAGTGTTAATGGTAACTTGGGACTCACACTCCTCTGGGTGTTAAGGGTGACTTGGGGCTCTCACTCCTCTGAGTGTTAGGTGTGACTTGGGCCTCTCACTCCTCTGAGTGTTTGGTATGACTTAAGGCTCTCACTCCTCTGAGTGTTAATGGTCACTTGGGGCTCTCACTCCTCTGAGTGTTAGGTGTAACTTGGGGCTCTCACTCCTCTGAGTGGGATTGGGGCTCTCACTCCTCTGAGTGTTAGGTGTAACTTGGGGCACTCACTCCTCTGAGTGTTAGGTGTGACTTGGGGCTCTCACTCCTCTGAGTGTTAATGGTCACTCGGGGCCTCACTCCTCTGAGTGTTAGGTGTAACTTGGGGCTCTCACTCCTCTGAGTGGGATTGGGGCTCTCACTCCTCTGAGTGTTAGGTGTAACTTGGGGCACTCACTCCTCTGAGTGTTAGGTGTGACTTGGGGCTCTCACTCCTCTGAGTGTTAATGGTCACTTGGGGCCTCACTCCTCTGAGTGTTAGGTGTAACTTGGGGCTCTCACTCCTCTGAGTGGGATTGGGGATCTCACTCCTCTGAGTGTTAGGTGTAACTTGGCGCACTCACTCCTCTGAGTGGGATTGGGGCTCTCACTCCTCTGACATCACCATTGCCATCCCGGAAGGATACAAGATTATTCGTAAAGACCGCACCAAGCAAACAGGAGGAGGCATCGCCATCGTCAATAAGAATTCCATCCGCATCTCAACCAGCTCAGACGTCAACCTCACTAGCGCCGAACACCTTCACTTCCAGATCCACACCGACCCCAAGACCACTCTCAGAGGCACCCTCCTCTACAGGCCACCAGGACCCCGTGCACAATTCAGTGAAGACATCACTGACTTTATCACTCCTCACACCCTCCCCTCCGAGGACTACATTCTACTGGGAGACCTCAATTTTCATCTGGAAAAGAGCAACGACAGCAACGCCACCAAATGATGTAAATAATTAATTTACTCTCTTAATTTCTATGCAGGTAAGTACTTAATCAATAATAACTCAATCGAAATGAAGGAAAACAGAGTCCGTGGTGTAAGAGTTTCTAAGGGTTTTATTCCTCATAAAGGAATCAGGATATCATGTTCTGACCACCACACAGGGTGTCAGAAGGGATAGATGAGCGCGCTAACGTTTATTGACAATACATAGCTTATATACTTGATTTACATCATAATGTTCAATGTAAGAGGCGTAACAGCTGAGAGAAGACAAGATAACAGTATACACGTGGTGCTAGTACATCATCAAGAGGCGTAAACTAGGCGTAACTAGGCGTGTGTGCTAGAAACGTCACTGATAGGTGACGCAAGTGGGTGGCACCAAGGGGTGGTGCTAACAGAATGTTGCAATGTCAGCAGAAATCGGAAGCTTGGATGCGTGCGCAGCTGCATGACGTGTGATAGACGGGGTGCAGGGGACTTGACATTTACACTGACGGGAAGAGACAGAAGTCTGGCATGTCAGATCAACTTGTACTTCTATCATATCTGATATCTGATGTTTTGGGAACTAAGCTATCTGGGCAGAAAGGTCTCTAGAGCAGAAGCTATTCTATACTTGCTGTGAGTGCGTGTATAAGCGCCTGAGTGTCTGTATGAGAAGCGTGGGGGCACGGGGCCTTCCATGGAAGCATGGCAACAGAGGCTACGAATTACTTGCATAAAGACAGGTCGGCCCTTTAGCCCTGTAGCTGAGGAAGGATGTTTACTGAAGCTAGTAGGCTGGAATGTATCTTCGGGGAGGAAAACAGATAACTCGAAGGTTATAGTCAATCTTGGCAGGCAGCAGGCTGAGCTGAGCACGGAGGGCCGCGCTAGAAGTAAGTCAGAGTTCACGGGTACGGGGGCTGCTTGGGCAGAGGCCCTCGCAGTCAGAAGCCAGAAAAGAGGCTCGGTGGCAGAGATTCAGGGCCTACTTTCAGCCAGGCTGAAAAACGTAGGAGTACACTTCAAAAAGACGTTGGCATAGCATACTTAGGAACGGACCATCAAACCCATTCATGGTGGGTCTGAAAGAGGACAAGTTAACGTTGGACGCAAATGTATTTGCGTCTTCATAGCTGGTACAGGAGGGAAGTTACATGCACTTTTAACTCGTACATGGAGTCGGTGGGGTACTCGCTAGGGAACACAACATGACCATAAAATTTATATTACCTCATTCCCTCCTTGTTCCCTACGGACCCTTCATGATATATCGATCCTCATAAATCGATCGGTTTGTTCTTGTAACATTATATGTTCGTCTTTCTTTCTTTGACTGTTTGAGAGGCAACTGGAATGCTCAATGCAGGATGTGGCACACAGTCCACATATCGCTGGCCCACACTGCAGGCATAGGCAACAACTGAATACTATAACAAGACCAATGCCTAGGAAGGATAAGATCTTCCATCCCCAAGCTGTTAACGTAGTCCAGAACCAACCGGACCAAGTCCAGGTGCCTGGATTCTGATGTATCTGATTTGCAATTTTATGTAAACGGGTGATAGCTTGATAGACAGATGGTGCATTTTGTGGAATGAAAACACAGCAACTTGACCCGATGACCTTACAGGCTCCACCTCTATCTGCCAAGATGACGTCAATCACAAGACGATTTTGAAGGACAACAGTCCGTATAGCAGACTGCTCCTCTGTTAAGTTACCTAGAGCGGAGGCAGTTTCGTTCACTACTGCTTCGAGTGTTCTCGTTAATCTGCGTATTAATTTACTGTTTTGGACAGGTCCTAGGAAGAAAAAGAATCCTTTATTGAAATCAGTGTACTGTTCCCATGCCGTTTCTGTGTAGTCGACAAGGGGAATATCTCTTTTGGGTCTATTCAGTGCTAGATTCGTATTTCTATGGTAATCAGGAGGAGCTAGGAAAACAGGTGGCAGAAGGAATGCAATGTAACAGGTACCGTCCCAATCTGGAGGCAAACGTATGTATGCGGTATGACCACAAACAAAATAGGAATGACTGGTAGCTTTAAAAGACGATTTACCATGGTCACTGAACTCGACCACAGTAGTGCATTTACTATGACCTACGTGTACTGAACCTTTCTTGCTAACACATAATTCACCTGTGACTGGTAGTACTAACATATGGGGCAAAACTGGAGCAGTTTCAGATTCAACAGTGAGGATCATAAGGCTAATTGTGTAATTACCTAATCCATATACTTCATTTTCTAGATCAGTTCCTATTCGAGTAGGAAGTCCTTCTTGATCAGGATAACAGACGTTGAGCAGGACTAAGTTCAAGTTTCCCCAAACCCAGCCCCCATCGAAAACAGCAATATCAGGATCTAAAGAATTAATTATTTTAAACCATGCTCCACAGGAGCCATTGTGAGTGAATGGGTACGGAAAGAGAGGCAGAGCTCCCTTGTAATTCTGGTAGGGAGGGAGTCGGCCACATATCCAGCAGTCTGTAGCATTACTTGTCTGATGGGAATGGTGTAACATACTAATGAATGTATTGTTGCGCAGCGCAAGTCTGTAAGATAGTTCATGTGCGGGAAGTTCACTAAAAGTGTGTTCAGCAGAGACATTGTAAGCAGATTGTTCACGCCTGAAAATAGGCCAGTACATAGGAAGCAGAATGCTGGCAATAATAATTAGAATACTCAGAATAAACATGATTATTAGTGTCACTATGCAGTGACTACGAAGTGATTTGCAATATGTTCTTCTCTTTTCCTCTCTCTCTCTAACTCGATCTAGGGGATACATGTCAGAAACTATTTAACCGATTCACCTAAGGGAGGACTTAAACAATTAAACTGTCTGACTTGCTAGATCGAAGCTTCATTCGGTAAAGTTCTTGAGGAGTCTTTTCTCTTTTAGGCACAGTAACGTCTTGTGCTTCAACACAGTCTTTGGTGGGGGTGGACGAGTCAGAGTCCTGTTTCAGTCCGTTTTTTAGTTCATTGCATAGTTTGATGTGACTCGTGTGGACCCACCCCTTTCTCCCCTCGATTTTCACGGCGGTCCTAGTGGTAAGCAGAACGGTCTTTGGAGACTTCCAGCGGGGCTCCAGCGGACTTTTCCGGTCGAAATTCCGGACGACTACCAGGTCACCTGGGCGGACCTCATGCGCCTTTACATCGGTGTTGTCAGGGAAGGCTGCGGCAACCTGTGAACGACATGATTGGAGTGCAGACATCAAGGAGGCAAGGTAATCTGTCAACATGTTACAATCAACATCAGTGATCTTTTTCGGAACGGGCGTCCCCCACATATTCGGCGGTCTGCCAAAGACCACTTCGTACGGGGATAGCCCTGATCTTGAGTGGGCGACCATTCTCATGTAGAATAGTGCCACGGGCAGGGCGACTATCCAGTCGACCCCTTTTTCCTGACAGATCTTGGCAAGACGGATTTTTAGTGTCTGATTATGCCTTTCTACAAGGCCAGCTGCTTCGGGATGTCGGACACAGTGGAACCTCCACTGATATCCTAGCAAGAGGGAAACTTGTTTCATCAACTCGGACGAGAACGGCTGTCCGTTATCCGAGTACACGACACGGGGCAAACCGTACCGTGGGAAGAATTCACGAACCAACTGTCTGGCTGTGGTCGGAGCAGTGTAGTCTGGGACTGGGTATGCTTCGGTCCAGCGGGACAGAGCACAAACGATTACAAGAACATACTTAAATCCTCTACAGCTATTCATCTGGATATAATCCATCTGGAGGACTTCAAAAGGGTGATCGGGAGGATGAAATCCACCTTGCTCAACAGGGACGCTTTTACCTGGATTGAACTGACAACAGATCATGCAAGTACGCACTTTCTGTTTTGCTGCTGCTCGTAAGTGTTTGTTGTACCAGAGATTCTGTAAACTGTCTAACATGGCTTTCTCTCCAAGATGGGCAGGACTATGTGCTGTATTTATCATGACTTGAACCATTGAGTCGGGGAGAAACCATATAGATTTTCCCTTCGTCACCCAACCTTGATCTGTCTGAATCCCTCCTTGTTCAGTCCATTTCTTTATCTCCTCTGGAGTAGCATGTGTCTGGATATCAATTACATCTAGGGCGGGATCTCTAACTGCCATACACTGGGTCTGGACTATTGTCTTTGTCACATCAGTAGTCTGGGTGTGAGTCAGTGCTGTATGTTTTGCTGTCTGGTCTGCCAGGTCGTTACCCTGGGAAACGGAATCTGTGACTTTGGTATGTGCCTTACATTTCATGACTGATATGCCCGAGGGCAAATGTATTGCTTCTAACAGTGCTTGAATAAGGGGGCCATGTTGTATCTTGGCCCCATGAGAAGTCAGAAAACCTCGTTCTTGCCAGAGGACTCCGAAGTCGTGTACAACTCCGAAGGCATAGCGGGAATCTGTGTATATGTTAACATTTCTGTTCTTGGCTAGAATACAAGCTCGGGTCAGAGCGATGAGCTCTGCTGCTTGAGCAGACAGGGTGTCAATACGATGTGTTTCTTTAATTTCAGTTTCAGTGGTCACGGCGTACGCGGCCACTAATTCTCCTGTACTTGTTCTCATGCATGAACCGTCCACATAAAGTGTCAGGTCTGGATTTGTCAATGGGACATCTGTTAAGTCTCGTCTAGGCTTAGTTACTGCATTAATTATTTCTATACAATCATGCGGAGCTGGATCTGTCATAACTGTAGGTAACAGTGTTGCTGGGTTCAGGATGCTGCAACGTCTGATTTCTATGTGTGGCTGGAATAGTGTTAATTCATAACCTGTCAGTCGTGCTATAGTTAAGTGTTGAGTCTGGGTTCTGTTTAACAAAACCTCTACAGAATGTGGTACTTGAACTGTTAACTGATGACCTAAAACAATTGAATCACTTTGTCTTATTGCTAACGCTGTTGCTGCTACTGACTTTAAGCACGCAGGGAGTGCTTGAGCTACTGAATCCAATGTACTAGAAAAATAAGCACAAGGCTTATGTGAACCTGCTTGGTCTTGAGTGAGGACAGACAACGCTGTGCCATCACGTTCTGTAACAAAAAGTGTAAACGGTTTACTGTAACATGGTGTCGCTAAAACTGGTGCTTGGCATAAAACTTTCTTTAATTCTTCAAAAGCTTGTGTGTGTTCCTGAGTCCAAGGGAGGACAGTCGAAGTCGCTGCCTCCTGTGTCGTTAACTGGATGAGTGGTTTAGCTAGAAATGCATACTGGGGAATCCATTGTCTGCAGTACGAGGTGAGGCCTATGAAGGCCCGCACTTCCTTTTGTGTCTTGGGTTGCGGCATGTTCACAATTAACTGAATGCGATCGGGAGTGAGCTGTCTCCCCACTTTGGACAGCAAGTGACCCAAGTACACAACTTGCTGAACACAGAATTGTAGCTTCGAAGGAGACACCTTGTGTCCCTTGTCGGCCAGGAAATGTAAAACTGTCAGTGATGCTTTTTCACATTCGGGCTCACTTCGTGCGGTGATCAGCAGATCATCGACGTATTGTAGTAAAGCGGTGTTAACTGGCATTTGAATACAATCTAGTTGTCTTTTCAGTGCTTGACTATAGATGCTGGGGCTTTCTGTAAATCCTTGAGGTGCGCGCGAAAATTTGAAACTGCGTCCATTTAAACAGAATCCGAAGAGATATTGGCTCTCTGGATCAATAGGCACGCTGAAGAAGGCGTTCTTGAGATCAATTACAGTAAAGAACGTTGCTTCTGAATCAATAGCAGTCAAGAGAGATGATATATCGGGGACCACAGGATACTGTGGGATAATGCATTTATTCAATTCTCGAAGATCAATCACCAGCCGATATACTGGCGGTGCATTGGGATCAGTACGTTTAAGAATCGGAATGATGGGTGAGTTACAGATATTGGAGTCGGTCTCGACGACCACTCCTTGGGCAATGAGCTCTTCAATGATTTTCAGTAAAGCCGCTACAGCATCGGGTGGTAACTTGTATTGTCTGATTCTGGGTAATACAACACCTGCCTTGAGGGTAACGCGGTATGGTGTAATGTGCATACATCCTACATCAGTTGGGCCTTTTGCCCACAAGTAATCAGGTACATTTTTCAATCTGACGTCAAACTCACGAAGGACGTAATGACCCTTGAAATCCCGCAGAAAGAGTCTAACCCCCTCCGGGGAGCAGCATATTATAGCTCCTAGAGCCTTCAATGTTTTAATTCCTAATAGATTCTCCGGACATGATTTTGTTAGTAACAGGTCTGTAACGCGTGATAATGGACCCACAGCCAGGGGAACTGGTTCTGATACTTCATTTACAATAGGCTGTCCTGAAAAACCAAGGGAAACATTTTGTGAGCCTGAGAGGGGTGCCCCTGGAACTTCGTCATGACTTATTGTAGTGCGACTTGCCCCTGTGTCAATTAAAAACTTTCTATCTTTCCCCAATACTTGACTGTGTACATAAGGACCTTCTTGATCTACAGGAATCTCGATAAGAGGCAAGCCACCTTCCCTCTCTAGGCTGTTTCATGTATATCGGGAATATTCGGGGTAAGCAGACTGAGCATATTGGTACATCTGTTGTGAGACTTGCTGAGTTGCAGCAATGGGCTGTGGCTGTGGTACTGCTACGGTTTGTGCTGTCTGTGCAGATGCATGCATGGTCTGTGTATTCTGTGTAGACTGATGCTGGTTATGGTCTTGTCTAGGCGGATGCGGTCTTTCTTTAGTTTTACCTGTCGCTATGTTATGTTTCAGAACTGCACATTCGTGTACGTAGTGACCTGGCTGCTTGCAATAATTGCATGTCCCTTTAACAGGAGCTGCAGTGTGACTTGTCTGGGTCGTACCTTTTCTGTGACTGTCGGATGGAACCGTCTGGGCTACTAACATTTTCATTTTCGTGTCTTTCATGCGCTTCTGTTCCTGGTCTTGTTCTTCCCTAATTCTATTCTGGTGATATTGTAACATTTGTAACATCTGGGATGGCGTATTTGCTTGCCATGTACTCTCGACTTTATACACTCTATTTTTAACTAACGGTAGGGAATTCTCGACTAACTTTGATACGAAAAGATGTGGGTACGACTCGCTACTTGGCTGGAGGCCACTATTGATAATAAAACATTTCTCGAATCTAGAATAAAAGTCGCTAGTATCTTCATCATGTTTCTGTTTACAGGACGAGATTGCATCCCAATCCTCCTTTCTAGTTGTCAATAATCTGGGCAGGACCTGTACTATTAAACCTGGTAATGCTTTAGTTTTGTCCCCAAGGCCTAACCCTGGAACCCGTTTTTTCTCTTCGTCTTCTATTTCTGCCCAGGCAATCTTTGCGTCTCCCACCTCCCAGTCCTTTTCTTTTAATTTCTCGAATATACCCGTAGGCAATAATACTTTCAACATTTTCATGATATCATCATATGTGTAGTCCCCCATCAGTAACATGTCTTTGAGCTCTCTATGAAAACCTGCAGGGTCTTTATCATGGCACGGTACTAATTTCTTCATTTCTAACAGTTCTAACTTAGTCAGAGGCGTGTGTACATACACGCGTTTCAAAATTTTATCCTCACCCATAACAGGGTGCACTTCTCGCAAGGGGTTCTGACTTTCTATACCACTCCCGCACTGCATATGGTACATTTTTCTTTCTGGAGGTGGGGCGGGGACATATTCAGAGCTTACAAAGGTGTCATATCTGCGTCGTTGTTCTAGAATTATTTGGACTAATTTAGTGCTTAGGCCTCTCCATCTATCCATCAGTAGTGCTTCTAGTGTCTCATGTAAGGGACCTGGATCGGAATAATGTTTTCTGTATTTGATGAGAAGGTGTTGAATCATATATACCCCTGCTAATTTCTGTTCGTCGGGGGAGAGGTTCAGAAATGTCTGTGCTACCGTGTCATCATTATATATGTTTGCATTTTCGGCCCATGATACCGCTGATCGGGCTAGTTCTTGTTCATCCATAGAATTGAGTACATGGTACCCAACTCGATCTCGAAGCCGTTTATCAGTTTCCTGGAACTGATGCTCAGCAGAATTCGGATTCGTTAAGGCAGAGAAGAAAACTCTCTTGCTTTCTGGACGGATACCCTTCCTAAGATAAGTTCCCTTACCTACATATGCTATAGTGCTTGTAGTCGGTTCTAGTTCTTCAGATTCTTCTTCCTCCTCGGAGGGAGCCTTTTCTTTCTCTTTGTCGTGTACTGCTATCACTGCCTTCTTAATCTTTTTATACATGGCCTCTATGCAATTTTGTCTGTCATGTTTTCCATCAGCTATATTTTGACCCCACTTACTCAATGCATCTAATTCACTCTGATCTGTTCCGGGCCTGTCTCGTTCTCTTATTAGACAATTTATGAAAAATCGTAGTATCAGTGCTTGCATGGTAACTTTCTGTTTCTCCAGGGCATCCTTAATACTGTCGGGGTCCTTTCCCGTTTGAACGAACTCATATATTCTATCTAGGTGCTCCTTCATTCCTGCATAACATAACAAACTATCAGTAGCAGATCTTAACCGTAAAGACGCTAATATCATTAAGTCGTCCTGTCCAGGTTCTGGATCATATCTACAAACTGACATATTTTCTTTTAGTGCATCAAGACGGGATGAATTAGAAGAACGGGGGGATCTGTGCGTAAAAGGACTCTGCATACCTCTGAGATTTAATCTGTGAGTCGGTGGCGGGGTCTGGAGACCCGCGGTCGCACCTCCTGAAGCGGAAACTTGGGCATTATCTCTGTGTGTAGTCAGTATCTGAATTTGTCTTTTAGTAGGATCTGATTGAAGTGGTTTCGGTAAATCAGTTTTAGGTGAGGGAAGTGGCGGAGCTGGCGGAACGGGACTAGTCTTTTTCGGTGTCGGCTGAGAGTGATCTTGGGGGGCAGTACCACCCCCGGCCCTGTCAGTAGGCAGGGCACGAACAGGCAGATTGGTGTAAGCTGGCGCTACATCTTCGAGATATGAATTTAGGAATATGTCTTTAGTAGTCTTATGCATTACTTTAGTTGGAACTAATGGTGACGGCAAATTTTTCGGTATTTCTGAAATGGCGTCAGGGGTACCATCGGCCAAAAGATACATGTTGTTCACTTTGCCATTTAGGATACGATCTATTTGTTCTACTTTTACTCGAATTCCCTCAGTAACTAATTCGTTTTCTTGGGCCTTTTCTGATTCTTTAAGCCTGTCTTCTCTACGGAGTGCTCTATCAGCACGCTTACGTGATTCCTTACGCCAAAATTCTATGGCGTCTTTCTGAGATTGTCTAGCTTTCTTTTTCCGTAATATTTCTTCTACCTTTATGATGCACTCGGCATCCCATGTTCCGTTAACTGGCCATCGGTATCTTTCCTCTAAGTGCTTGGTATAATCGGTCCATAACTCTAGATACAGGATGGCGTCTATGCCATGTTTATTATACATAAAATTACCTGGAGTGTCCCTAGGGGGGATTGGAATCTCTTCCTCTAACATCCCTTTCCTAGTTCCTATCTGCTTTAATTTGTTAAAAAACGGCATTGTGCCTACTTGATACTGAAATGCTTGATCCTTTATACTTAATGTCAACTGTAACTATTCATACAAAAACACAATAATGCACAAAAACAATCACATTCATACCACGACATTAATCACATGAAACATTTAAAGACATAGTTAACTTCCCCCTACTCTGAATGTACCGCTCAACGATACAGATACACTGCTGTAACAGTGCAGAAATTCGGAATACTTTATATACTGCTAAACAGTACAGATACACTGCCTAAAAACAGTGCAGACCGGACTTGCGTACCCAAACCCGTCTAGATACGACCCAGCAATGGTACTCACCGGGAAGCACGGAAAACAGAAGGCCTCGGAAAACTCGACTGGACTCGACTCGGAACTTCGGAAAACTTCGGAAAACTTCGGAAAACTGGTGGGCCTCTTCACACCTCGGACCTTGCTTCCTTCGGCTGGGCTCTGGTCGGGATCCTCCGCACTCCTCACCGCCTCGTCTGGGCACTGATCGCAGTCCTCGTCACCTCCGTGTGTCAGAGGGGAATGCAGGAAATCCTGCCAGTACACGTGTTGTCCGTCTAACTGATGGCAGGGGACACGGATTGCAACGCACCTTCCGGCGCGTGAGGTGGGGGAGGGGTCCCTATTCGGGCGCCAAAATGATGTAAATAATTAATTTACTCTCTTAATTTCTATGCAGGTAAGTACTTAATCAATAATAACTCAATCGAAATGAAGGAAAACAGAGTCCGTGGTGTAAGAGTTTCTAAGGGTTTTATTCCTCATAAAGGAATCAGGATATCATGTTCTGACCACCACACAGGGTGTCAGAAGGGATAGATGAGCGCGCTAACGTTTATTGACAATACATAGCTTATATACTTGATTTACATCATAATGTTCAATGTAAGAGGCGTAACAGCTGAGAGAAGACAAGATAACAGTATACACGTGGTGCTAGTACATCATCAAGAGGCGTAAACTAGGCGTAACTAGGCGTGTGTGCTAGAAACGTCACTGATAGGTGACGCAAGTGGGTGGCACCAAGGGGTGGTGCTAACAGAATGT
Source organism: Lissotriton vulgaris (assembly GCF_964263255.1). Lineage (NCBI taxonomy): Eukaryota > Metazoa > Chordata > Amphibia > Caudata > Salamandridae > Lissotriton > Lissotriton vulgaris. The sequence continues at coordinate 35,401,034 of NC_141693.1, read as the reverse complement.
TGCAATGTCAGCAGAAATCGGAAGCTTGGATGCGTGCGCAGCTGCATGACGTGTGATAGACGGGGTGCAGGGGACTTGACATTTACACTGACGGGAAGAGACAGAAGTCTGGCATGTCAGATCAACTTGTACTTCTATCATATCTGATATCTGATGTTTTGGGAACTAAGCTATCTGGGCAGAAAGGTCTCTAGAGCAGAAGCTATTCTATACTTGCTGTGAGTGCGTGTATAAGCGCCTGAGTGTCTGTATGAGAAGCGTGGGGGCACGGGGCCTTCCATGGAAGCATGGCAACAGAGGCTACGAATTACTTGCATAAAGACAGGTCGGCCCTTTAGCCCTGTAGCTGAGGAAGGATGTTTACTGAAGCTAGTAGGCTGGAATGTATCTTCGGGGAGGAAAACAGATAACTCGAAGGTTATAGTCAATCTTGGCAGGCAGCAGGCTGAGCTGAGCACGGAGGGCCGCGCTAGAAGTAAGTCAGAGTTCACGGGTACGGGGGCTGCTTGGGCAGAGGCCCTCGCAGTCAGAAGCCAGAAAAGAGGCTCGGTGGCAGAGATTCAGGGCCTACTTTCAGCCAGGCTGAAAAACGTAGGAGTACACTTCAAAAAGACGTTGGCATAGCATACTTAGGAACGGACCATCAAACCCATTCATGGTGGGTCTGAAAGAGGACAAGTTAACGTTGGACGCAAATGTATTTGCGTCTTCATAGCTGGTACAGGAGGGAAGTTACATGCACTTTTAACTCGTACATGGAGTCGGTGGGGTACTCGCTAGGGAACACAACATGACCATAAAATTTATATTACCTCAACCTTACTGGACAACCTCGCCAACCTTGGACTCGAACAACTTGTTAACACCCCCACTCATCACGCAGGCCACACACTCGACCCCATCTTCACCTCCAGCAAATATATCTCCTTCAGTCACACCACAGTTCTCCATTGGACGGACCACAGCTGCGTTCACTTTGTCTACAAAAAGACCACAACCCACAACCATCCTCAACCCACTCTACGAAGAAACTGGAACAAAATCACCATCGACCAGATCTCCTCTTCGCTTCTTCAAAACCCCCCCACCCACTCTTCGAACCCCAACCAAGCAGCCATTAACTTCACTCAATGGCTAACCAACAGCGCCGACAACTTAGCACCTTTGAAAAAACGTCAACACAAACTAGACCGCAAAAACGCTCCCTGGTTCAACGATGATCTTAAGAAATCCAAGAAACTCTGTTGCTCCCTCGAGAAGGCCTGGAAAAAAGACCCGAACACCAGCACCAAGGAGGCCTTCAAAAACGCCACCCGCACACACCACCAACTGATCCGGACTGCCAAGAAAGCTGCACTTAAAGACCGACTAGACAACAACGCCCACAAAAGCAAGGAATTATTCAACATCATCAAAGAATTTACCAACCCCTCTGCCAACTCCAACGACATCACTCCCTCTCAAACCCTTTGCGACTCCCTAGCCTCGTTCTTCCACGACAAAATCGCAGACATCCACAACAGCTTCGACAACCAACCCAGAGACCAACCCTCACAACCTTCTGTCGTACCCTCACCCCCCTCGAACATCCTCAACGACTGGAACCCTATCTCCACCGAGGACACCATCCGCCTGATGAACACCATTCACTCTGGCTCCCCTACAGACCCATGCCCTCACCACATCTTCAACAAAGCAGACTCCATCATAGCACCTCACCTCCGGGACGTCATCAACTGCTCCTTCAACTCCGCCACCTTCCCGGAAAGCTGGAAACACGCCGAACTCAGCGCCCTTCTGAAAAAACCCACAGCCGACCCCACCGAACTCAAAAACTACTGCCCCATCTCGCTCCTACCTTTCCCGGCCAAAGTCATCGAGAAAGCTGTCAACAACCAGCTCGCCGCCTTCCTCGAAACCAACAAATCCCTCGACTCCTCACAGTCCGGCTTCCGAGCCAAACACAGCACTGAGACCGCCCTCATCGCAGCAACAGACGACATTCGTACTCTACTGGACAATGGAGACACAGTCGCCCTCATCCTCCTTGACCTCTCCGCAGCCTTCGACACAGTCTGTCATAGCACCCTCATACAACGCCTCAGAAACATCGGAATCCAAGGAAAAGCACTGGAATGGATCTCCTCGTTCCTTGCCGGAAGAACTCAAAGAGTCCGCCTCCCACCATTCAAGTCAGAGGCCACTGAAGTCTCTTGCGGAGTTCCACAAGGATCCTCACTCAGCCCCACCCTCTTCAACGTATACATGAGCCCCCTCGCGACCATCGCACGCCAACACAACCTCAACATCATCTCCTACGCTGATGACACTCAACTGATCCTCTCACTCACCAAAGACCCGACCACCGCCAAAACCAACCTACATGAAGGAATGAAAGAAGTTGCCGAGTGGATGAAGCACAGCCGTCTGAAACTGAACTCAGACAAAACAGAAGTCCTTATCTTAGGTACCTCTCCCTCTGCCTGGGACGACTCTTGGTGGCCAGAGGCCCTTGGAAAAGCACCCATCCCGACTGACCACGCACGGAACCTAGGCGTCATCCTGGACTCCTCTCTCTCGATGAACAGACAAGTCAACGCCGTTTCATCATCTTGCTTCAACATTCTTCGCATGCTCAAAAAAAACATTTCGCTGGATCCCCACCGAAACCAGAAAAACGGTCACCCACGCACTGGCCACGAGCCGCCTAGACTACGGGAACACCCTATACGCCGGCACCACCACAAAACTTCAAAAAAAACTCCAACGCATCCAGAACGCATCAGCCAGACTCATACTAGACATCCCGCGCAACGACCACATATCTGGTCACCTGAAAGACCTCCACTGGCTCCCCGTCCATAAGAGGATAACATTCCGCCTCCTAACCCACGCACACAAAGCACTTTACGAACTTGGACCCGAATGCCTCAACACTCGACTTTCCTTCTACACCCCCCCCCCGCCAGCTATGCTCCTCCAACCAAGCCCTTGCCACTGTACCTCGCATCAACAAGACTAATATGGGAGGAAGATCCTTCTCCTACCTGGCAGCTAAAACCTGGAACTCACTTCCCACTCACCTTCGCCTCACTCAGAACCATCTAGCATTCAGAAAGCAACTGAAAACTTGGATATTCGACAAGTAATTCCCCACCCCATCAAGTGCCTTGAGACCCTCTGGGTATGTAGTAGAAAGCAACTGAAAACTTGGATATTCGACAAGTAATTCCCCACCCCATCAAGCGCCTTGAGACCCTCTGGGTATGTAGTGCGCTATATAAATTATTTGACTTGACTTGACTCTGAGTGATAGGTGTAGCTTGGGGCACTCACTCCTCTGAGTGTTAGGTGTGACTTGGGGCTCTCACTCCTCTGAGTGTTAATGGTCCCTTGGGGCCTCACTCCTCTGAGTGTTAGGGGTGACTTGGGCATCTCACGCTTCTGAGTGTTAGGTGTGACTTGGGCATCTCACTCCTCTGAGTGTTAGGTGTGACTGAGGGCTCTCACCCCTCTGAGTGTTAGGTGTTACTTAGAGCCCTCGCTCCTCTGAGTGTTAAGGGTGACTTGGAGCTCTCACTCCTCTGAATGTTAGGTGTGACTAGGGCATCTCACTCCTCTGAGTGTTAGGTGTGACTTAAAGTTCTCACTCCTCTGAGTGTTAGGTGTGACTTGGGCATCTCACTCCTCTGAGTGTTATGTGTAACTTGGGGCTCTCACTCCTCTGAGTGTGATTGGGGCTCTCACTCCTCTGAGTGTTAGGTGTAACTTGGGGCTGTCACTCCTCTGAGTGGGATTGGGGCTCTCACTCCTCTGAGTGTTAGGTGTAACTTGGGGCTCTCACTCCTCTGAGTGGGATTGGGGCTCTCACTCCTCTGAGTGTTAGGTGTAACTTGGGGCACTCACTCCTCTGAGTGTTAGGTGTGTCTTGGGGCTCTCACTCCTCTGAGTGTTAGGTGTGACTTGGGGCTCTCACTCCTCTGAGTGTTAATGGTCACTTGGGGCCTCACTCCTCTGAGTGTTAGGTGTAACTTGGGGCTCTCACTCCTTTGAGTGTTAGGTGTGACTTAGAAGTCTCACTCCTCTGAGTGTTAGGTGTAACTTGGGGCTCTCACTCCTCTGAGTGTGATTGGGGCTCTCACTCCTCTGAGTGTTAGGTGTAACTTGGGGCTCTCACTCCTCTGAGTGTGATTGGGGCTCTCACTCCTCTGAGTGTTAGGTGTAACTTGGGGCTCTCACTCCTCTGAGTGGGATTGGGGCTCTCACTCCTCAGAGTGTTAGGTGTAACTTGGGGCTCTCACTCCTCTGAGTGGGATTGGGGCTCTCACTCCTCTGAGTGTTAGGTGTGACTTGGGGCTCTCACTCCTCTGAGTGTTAGGTGTAACTTGGGGCTCTCACTCCTCTGAGTGGGATTGGGGCTCTCACTCCTCTGAGTGTTAGGTGTGACTTGGGGCTCTCACTCCTCTGAGTGGGTTTGGGGCTCTCACTCCTCTGAGTGTTAGGTGTAACTTGGGGCACCCACTCCTCTGAGTGTTAGGTGTAACTTGGGGCACTCACTCCTCTGAGTGTTAGGTGTGACTTGGGGCTCTCACTCCTCTGAGTGTTAATGGTCACTTGGGGCCTCACTCCTCTGAGTGTTAGGTGTAACTTGGGCATCTCACTCCTCTGAGTGTTAGGTGTGACTTAGAGCTCTCACTCCTCTGAATGTTAGGTGTGACATAGAGTTCTCACTCCTCTGAATGTTAGGTGTGACATAGAGTTCTCACTCCTAGGAGTGTTAGGGGTGACTTGGGCATCTCACGCTCCTGAGTGTTAGGTGTAACTTGGGGCTCTCACCCCTCTGAGTGTTAAGGGTGACTTGGAGCTCTCACTCCTCTGAATGTTAGGTATGACTTGGGCATCTCACTCCTCTGAGTGTTAGGTGTGACTTGGGCATCTCACTCCTCTGAGTGTTAGGTGTAACTTGGGGCTCTCACTCCTCTGAGTGTGATTGGGGCTCTCACTCCTCTGAGTGTTAGGTGTAACTTGGGGCACTCACTCCTCTGAGTGTTAGGTGTGACTTGGGGCTCTCACTCCTCTGAGTGTTATTGGTCACTTGTGGCCTCACTCCTCTGAGTGTTAATGGTCACTTGGGGCACTCACTCCTCTGAGTGTTTGGTATGACTTAAGGCTCTCACTCCTCTGAGTGTTAATGGTCACTTGGGGCCTCACTCCTCTGAGTGTTAATGGTCACTTGGGGCCTCACTCCTCTGAGTGTTAGGTGTAACTTGGGGCTCTCACTCCTCTGAGTGGGATTGGGGCTCTCACTCCTCTGAGTGTTAGGTGTGACTTGGGGCTCTCACTCCTCTGAGTGTTAGGTGTAACTTGGGGTTCTCACTCCTCTGAGTGGGATTGGGGCTCTCACTCCTCTGAGTGTTAGGTGTGACTTGGGGCTCTCACTCCTCTGAGTGGGTTTGGGGCTCTCACTCCTCTGAGTGTTAGGTGTAACTTGGGGCACACACTCCTCTGAGTGTTAGGTGTAACTTGGGGCACTCACTCCTCTGAGTGTTAGGTGTGACTTGGGGCTCTCACTCCTCAAAGTGTTAATGGTCACTTGGGGCCTCACTCCTCTGAGTGTTAGGTGTAACTTGGGCATCTCACTCCTCTGAGTGTTGGGTGTGACTTAGAGCTCTCACTCCTCTGAATGTTAGGTGTGACATAGAGTTCTCACTCCTCTGAATGTTAGGTGTGACATAGAGTTCTCACTCCTCTGAGTGTTAGGGGTGACTTGGGCATCTCACGCTCCTGAGTGTTAGGTGTAACTTGGGGCTCTCACTCCTCTGAGTGTGATTGGGGCTCTCACTCCTCTGAGTGTTAGGTGTAACTTGGGGCACTCACTCCTCTGAGTGTTAGGTGTGACTTGGGGCTCTCACTCCTCTGAGTGGGATTGGGGCTCTCACTCCTCTGAGTGTTAGGTGTAACTTGGGGCTCTCACTCCTCTGAGTGGGATTGGGGCTCTCACTCCTCTGAGTGTTAGGTGTAACTTGGGGCTCTCACTCCTCTGAGTGGGATTGGGGCTCTCACTCCTCTGAGTGTTAGGTGTGACTTGGGGCTCTCACTCCTCTGAGTGTTAGGTGTAAATTGGGGCACTCACTCCTCTGAGTGTTAGGTGTAACTTGGGGCTCTCACTCCTCTGAGTGTTAATGGTCACTTGGGGCCTCACTCCTCTGAGTGTTAATGGTCACTTGGGGCACTCACTCCTCTGAGTGTTTGGTATGACTTAAGGCTCTCACTCCTCTGAGTGTTAATGGTCACTTGGGGCCTCACTCCTCTGAGTGTTAATGGTCACTTGGGGCCTCACTCCTCTGAGTGTTAGGTGTAACTTGGGGCTCTCGCTCCTTTGAGTGTGATTGGAGCCTTCACTCCTCTGTGTGTTGCGAGTAATTGGTTAGGCCCAGTCTCTCTATTTTAGTTCTGGTTGGCGGGCAGCTCTGAGCCCTCTGTGTGTTTGGTGCCTTCGTGTTTGTGGCACCTACTGATGCTCGGTGGGAGCGATTGAAAGGTCCCTCCTGCTCTCAATGCTTTAGGTGATAATAGTGGCCATGGTTGGTCTTCCTGGTGATTTCCTGTTGTAGGATGATGATTAGTAGAGTCTCTGGTCCCTTGTGTAGCATTAATATGTACTTTAGTTGTTGAGAAAACAATTCCTGATTGAAGCGATCAGTAAACGATGTCCTCGCTTTTATCAAGAGTGTCATGCCTGTACAGCGGCTGAGCCTGCCACCGCCAGCGGGCGGGCAGTGTAGTAGGTCGGGTGATTGGCTTCCCTTTCCTCAGTGTGTTGTAAATCTGCGTCTTGGAAGGCATGGTTTGGATGGTTCTTGCTCCTCTGGGGTTGGGTGGCTCTTTATTGGAAGGGCTTATTTAACTGTTCCTTCTTTGGGTTTTGAAGGGGTTGTTTGGATGGCTCATGCTCCTCTCTGTATTGGAAGTAGGTGGGCTGCTGTGTGCCTGAAGGGGTATCCTTGAGCTGAGGAGGTGTGAGCCTTGTCATACCTAGTGCCTTGTGGGACTACTTGAAAAGCCAGGTCGTCAGGTTCTTGCAGAATGCAAGAAGTGAGGTGGCTCTTATATGTACTGGCAGGACATTCTATGCTTTAGAACGGATGTAGCAGAAGGCTTGATCGCTGGATCTGGGTTTGTGCATGCATGTGATGTGTGCAAGTAGGATTGCAGATGAGCGGAGGTGTCTGGATGGGTGGTGAAAGCAGATGTGATGATTGAGGTATGCTGGGCCAGTGTTTTGTAGTGCCTTGAAAGTGTGAGTGTGGAGTTTGTATTGTGCTCGTTGGTGAATGGAGAGCCTGTGGAGCTCCTTCAGATGTGGTGTGACGTGAGTTTGGTTTGTTGCGAGTGCGGCGTGGGATGTTGAGAGTGACTCTGGCCTGCGAGTTTTCAATGGTCTGCAGCCTCCTGGTGAGTTTTTGTTGATCCCGGCATAGAAGGTATTCTATTAGTCCAGCTTATTTGTGACCAGGGCTTGCTTTTAAATTTGCAGAGTGCATCTACGTTTGAATTTGTTGTGTGGGGTGGTCAGTAGGATATGTCTAAGCAGCATTCTGGGCTTGATGGGAGGTTTCTTCATCTGCATGTTTGGTGGTAATCGTGGCCTTCCAGTGAGATGTTTATGGATGTGGTTGTCGGACTCCTGCTGTTTTGAGTTGCCTAAAAGTGGTTGCCTGGTTCCTAATTCTCAATGTATCCTGGGTGGTTGTCGGCCTCTGGATCCTCTGTTCTTGTGCTCCGTTGATGAGCTCCCACATCTTTGTACAGAACATTTGGCATGGAAAGTGCGTGTCCGCATAAGGTAGTGGTTGCTGGGTTCCTATCATTCTGTGTGTTGGCCATCGTTGATGTGCCCCATATACATCATCTTTTGGAGGGAGCGTCTGCTCCTTTGTGTGTGCTGTGGTGGTCAGGCTACATGTGAGGCACCCCTTGGTAAAATCCCACTGTTTGTGTGAGCAATTTGCTTGGCAGTTTTCTTTTCAGGGTTTGTGTGTGTATGAGGGGCATAGTTGTTACTCTTCTATTCTTTTGAATGAACCTGTGTGTGTGTTCAGCAGGGCATAGTTGTTGCCCTTCTATTCTTTTGTGTGTATTGAGACTGTGTGTGATAGTGTGTGTATGTGTGTCACTGTGTGTGTGTGTGAGTGTGTGTGTGTTCAGCAGGGCATTGTTGTTGCCCTTCTGTTCTTTTTTGTGTGAGTGTGTATTTGTTTGTGTGTGTGTGTGTGTTCAGCAGGGCATAGTTGTTGCCCTTCTATTCTTTTGTGTGTGAGTGTGTGTGTGTGTTCAGCAGGGCATAGTTATTGCCCTTCTATTCTTTTGTGTGTATTGAGACTGTGTGTGATAGTGTGTGTATTTGTGTGAGTGTGTGTGTGTGTTCAGCAGGGCACAGTTGTTGCCCTTCTGTTCTTTTGTGTGTGAGTGTGTATTTGTGTGAGTGTGTGTGTGTTCAGCAGGGCATAGTTGTTGCCCTTCTATTCTTTTGTGTGTATTGAGACTGTGTGAGAGTGTGTGTATTTGTGTGACTGTGTTCAGCAGGGCATAGTTGTTGCCCTTCTTTTCTTTTGTGTGTGAGTGTGTATTTGTGTGAGTCCGTGTGTGTGTTTAGAAGAGTGTAGTTTTTGCACTTCTATTGCTTTGTGTATATTGAGACTGTGTGTGAGTGTGTGTATTTGTGTGAGTGTGTGTGTTTTCAGTAGGGCATAGTTGTTGCCCTTCTATTCTTTTGTGTGTATTGAGACTGTGTGTGATAGTGTGTGTATTTGTGTGAGTGTGTGTGTGTTCAGTAGGGCATAGTTTTTGCCCTTCTATTCTTTTGTGTGTGAGTGTGTGTATTTGTGAGTGCACATGTGTGTGTGTGTTTAATTGGGCAAAGTTGTTGTCTTTCTATTCTTTTCTGTGAGTTGAGAATGTGTGTGAGATTTTGTGCACTTGTGTGAGTGTGTGCTTAGTAGGTCATAGTAGTTGCCCTTCAATTCTTTTGTGTGTATTGAGACTGTGTGTGAGTGTGTGTATTGGTGTGTGAGTGTGTGGCATGATTTTCCTTGTTCTTCTCTTCTGTTGAGCACGGGTGTTGGCACTCTGAGTGTTGTGGGTTATTTTGCTGCTTGAGATATGTTGACCGTGGCTCGTCCATGGTAGTATTGCAGATGTTTCCACACAGCTCTCCTCCCACAGGTGTCGGGGGCTTGTGATAAAACTCAGCCGTTGCCAGAGAGCCCCAGCTGTCTGAGGTGTCCCCTGTCTCCTGTGTGTACTTGTCCGTATGTCTGTCTGTGTGTTCTCATCCATTGGTTTGTCTCTCCCTCCTCTCCGACAGCTCTTCTGTTAAACAACCCGGCCTATCAGCTATTCCTCTCCACGTACTCTCAGCCAATAGGAGGCCCTGGCTGCCCACCGGACCGGGCCAAACCAATCAACAGTGATGGTAAGAGAGGCCATGCTCTGAGAGAGAGCGCCCCTACATGCCACTCCTTCTCTGCTGGCCTTTCTTCCCCAGACCTCACGATTACCTTTCATCGCCATGTGTCTTGTGTCTGTGTCCAGTTATGTTGTCTGCCCATGTCCAGAGTCCTGCTAACAACTGTTTTCTCCACTCTCTACCCCCACTTCCTGCATGCTTAACACCATAGAGTCTGTCCTCTTAGCACTGCAGCGTGTCCAGCATTGGACAAGATGGCAGCACTCCCTTGTAACCAGTCGTGGCACGCATGACTCACGTGGGCAGTTCACACAGGGGTTCACGCCGGGATCACGGGGGGGGGGTTAAAAAAAATTAAAAAAGAAAAACTTACCGGGTCCCACACCGCCTCCACTCCTGGCCATTCCTGCGCCCGCGTTTTCCTGCTGCTTTCTTGCTTTCCAGGAACAGGAAGCAGGCATCCTCCCTCCCCTCCCCTAAGCCAATTACAACGCTTCAATGGCAGCGTTGTGATTGGTGTGGGCAGCACCCAGCTGGCGCCTGTAGGTAGGCCATTTTCTCTATGAGCTGCATGCAGCCTACATAGAGAAAAGCCAGAGTGCGCACAGCCCATAACATTGGGCAAGCCACGCCTTCCGATCCGCCCACCTGCAACCAGGCATACCATTATGCTTTCTCGCAGCACGAGAAGCAGAAAATAAATTGGTATTTAAAATCTCATTTTATGTTTCTGCTTCTCACGCTGCAAGAAAGCAGTGTGGCAACGCTCCTCCGCCCTAATGGAGGAGCCGCCCTGCTTGTAATCTGTGAGTGCTCGATAAAGCACAGAGTGCCCGTACCACAGACATCAGCCAATACTTCATTGGGACTTGTCCAACTCGGCAGTGGTTTGCGACATATAAAAGTAGCTTCCCCAGCTCTGGGACACTTCAGTGGAAGTAACCACGTGCTCTATAAATTACTTTATCATTATTATTATTACTGGGGCTGTAGAGTGCCAGAGAGCTGAGGGTCTCAGGATCCTCTGTCGCTGTGATAACCTGAACATAGCACATGGTGCCACAATACAGATCTCAACGGGGTAGGTATGGTCGCTCCAGGTCATCCTGTAGTGCTACAGACGGACACGCTAGATCGAGAGCTTTGTAGTAAAGCAGTCACTGCCGAAGAGCACGCACTGGGGCATGAGGGTCCGACTAGGGCCTTCAGCCGCACGCCCCACATCTGGACACAGCACTGCGGTGAGCCTGCGAGGATGCTCTGATGAGTCTCCGAAGAGCCTGGTGAGCTAGCAATGAAGGCGGCCATTTTGTATTGTACATGTGGGTGTTTTACAAAGGATGGCAGCGGAATGGATGACGCACACAAAAGATGGTCAAGCAGGGTTGGGTGAGTGTAAGGAGGCAATAATGAATGAACAAATGAATGAATGAATGAATGAATGAATGAAACCTGGATGGTGGAGGAGAAGCAGAAGGATGAGCGATGGCTTTGTGTTGCGATTTGCGAATAATGTCCGACAGGCTCTGATGGCAATCCACTCCACTGCCCAGAATGTAGAACAGCCCAGCCAAGGAGAACCTTCCAGGTAGAACAAAATACTGGATAGAAAGCGGAGTGGGAAGTAGAGAGAGAAATGAATCACATACCAAGGTCTCCTTCAGCACCGCTCGTGCATCCCACGTCAAGATTGACATCAATGTTAACCAATAAATGCTGTCTGGGAAGGGGCGGCCCCTGTATGCAAAGGAAGAGCATACATGTATTTAGTAATATTAACTAACGTATGAAGCCTGCAAAGATGTTAGTCTGCCACAGTCACCTCCCCGCTTCAAGATGGAGGACCTCGGTGTACCTAAGAAGAACTGCAGGAAGCCAGTAAAACAACCAGCAAGCAAACCAAGGAAGCTGTGCAAGCGGGCATGACCGGGGCAAAGGGAGCACTGCTATATGGCAACGCCAAACCGAAGGCCAGGAGGCAAAGCCAGGTACACAGGTGAAGATCAAGAATACCAAGGGAACCGAAGAGGAGGAAAATAACAAACATGAGAGACAAGACAGAGAACAAAGTGACAGCAAGTAGAGAACCAATGCACCTTGGAACATTGCAAAGTATGTCAATAATGCCACTGCCTGTCTTGGCCTGGAAGTCTCACTTCTTAATCTTAGGGGCATATTTACAAACATTTAACGCTGCAGTAGCGTACATTGGTTAACGTTACAGCGGCTTTTGTTTAGTGCCATATTTAAAAGTTGGAGCAAAGTCCAGATAGCTGCATTTTTTCAGCGTTAACGTGCATTTTTCCTCAGACCACTTCTGTTAGCATGACTTACCAAAACCGAGATGCAAGTTAGTTGTTCCCGTGGAAAAACTCCCTCAAAACACGCAACTCAATATTTACAAGGATTTCCTTGTACGTCGCTAAAAAAGAAAAACTGCTGCTAAGTCCCATTAGAGGCAGTTTTATATGTCAGAAATTAGCTGGTATTAAAAATCGTGCAAACACACTTGGGACTTCATTTAAGAGGTTTTGGTGCAGGACAGCTCTGCAGGGAGCCTCGCTGCGCTGTCCTGCAACGAAACAAAAGGGCAGGAAGGCGCACTATCAATAAGAGAGGGCACATCCCTGTCTTTTTCCTCTACGTTGGCGCACAATGCGTGACATGCGCCAACACAGGCCCCCTTGTGCCACTGTGCAAGGGTCCTGTGTTGCAGAGCTGAATGAAGTTGTGCAGGAAGGGACACCTTCCTGCACACAATCAATCAATCCAGGTGATTTCCTCTTTCTCTGTGTGCTGTAGAATGCTGCACACAGAGAAAAAGGAAATAAAAGAGGACAAATGAAAACATTTATCCTTTTGAGCCTTCCAAACGCCACCCTTGGAGTGGTTTTAGATTCTGGCGTATTTCCAGGTTTACGGTTTCTCGTAAACCTGGGAATGCTTCAGACTCATGGGTTTTGGGTGTGAACGCCCACCGCAACACCCATGGAGCGCCCCTTTTAAGCAGTTTTATGCGTGAAAGGGACACATATTTACAAGGCCATGAAAAGCCACGAAAGTGGCTTTATGTGGCCTTGTAAATATGCTGTGACCCATTGTGCCACTGGATCGTCAAAAAGGTTACGTTCCAACGGTGCTGAAGTGCCACTTTGGATAAATGAAGAACTCCCACAGTTCATTACAAATGGGGGTGGGATCGCACGCCACTCACACACCAGCGGGATCGCCCCTAAGGACTGTGGTCAGTGTAGTTCGTATTCCGCGATGTATCTTCTTTCAGTTATCTATTATCTTTGCTTTCTTCGCCATCCCTGTACACGTGTTTCGGGGTATTTACCCCTCATCAGCAGGGATTAGGCCATCATCTTATCTTCTGGGGTTGGCCACAGTTCATCCTTAATTAGGTCAACAACACCATGGACTTCCTGCCATTGCAGCTAGAAGTACCAAAGAGATCACCACCACCAACCCGTCATGCTTCACTCACCTGAACAACTGCTCCGTTCCCTTTGGGTGATGACTGGATCTGATCCCCTCTAAGTGCTGACTATGGTAGACTGGAACGTCAGCAACAGGAAGCTGTAGACTCTCCAGAGCTGTCTTGAACAGTGGAAGAAGGAGAGACGCATAACCAGTCAACCTTAAATTAGGAAATCTGCCGTCTGAGGAGTCACATCCGGGGGCCGCCCGGACTCCACACCAGATGACCACGTCACAGTGGAGCCATCGTCACTGGAGGAGCGTTCAGGCAAGTGTTGCAATCTTGTCTCTGAGTGCAATCACGCATCCTTGCCGCCGCATGCAGTGTCTTCGATGCCTGCTCCTCCTACGCCACCCTGTACGACTGGCTCTGCAAATGACAGCTTGTTGCGCAGACCCTTCACTCCCTTTCCGCAGCACCGGCGCCCAGTAGATTCCAGCCAGGTCCAGACTTGTACAGCAGCATCAAAGAATCATGTGTCACCATCTGAGACCACTCGTAGCCTTGCCGGGAAGAAGAAGGACTATTTGATGCCCAACTCTTAGAGGCATCGATTAACCACTAGAAATGACGCCCTCTGCCACTGCACCCCATAGTGTAGTCAGGGAAGAAAAGTACTGTTGCATTATCCACTTTCAGCTCTCCCTAGCTTGCATATCTCCCTCAGGACAGCTTCATGATCCCTGAAGGAGGCAAAAGAGAAAGGGTCTGGGACCTTTCACCGGCGGCGGATGGCTTGCTGGCACTCGATGGGCCCGCTCCACTACAAAGAAAAGGGAGAGAGTACCTGCTTGCAGTAGGTCACGCAACCATGTCTCAGTATAAGCAACTGCATCAGCCCCTTCTGTTCCCTCGGGCAGACCCACCACCTGCACGTTGTTCTGCCCGGAGCAGCCCTCCACATCCTCCGCTCTTCTTTCTAGTGACTTCACACGTGCCATTAGCTGCTGTATCTCTAATGCTTTAGTCCGGGTAATAGGGTGGACTTCAGCCATTTTTTGCTCAAAGTCATGTACCTTGTCAGTCAGCTTGCGATGATCTACGTGCTCCAGGGTGAAGTCACCTGTGATTTTGTTGATGTGGCCCTCAAGGCAAGTGCATGTTTGTACTAGGAAGGTAGGTATTCTCTCCACAGCTGTGAGCACAGAGTCCAGTTGGAGTCCAGGGTGTCCGCTGTCACCTGCCCCAGCAGCCAGCGACCCCCAGCTGCTTGGTCCACCAGGCGGCCCATTGTTGCACCCGACTCCCAGGCATTATGTATGACATGCAGTGCAGTGCAGCATGGCCAGCCGGCCCCTCTCCTGCAGTCAAGTGAATGCTAGCCAGGAATCTTCGTTCAGGCAGCACCGAGGGAAATCCCCCATACACCCAAAAGCACAAGAGTATGGGGCGGTAAAAGGCAGCACCACCCGGTCACCTCCTCTAACAGTGGCCACCCGGTTATGTGTTCCCAGTGCTCCTTTGAGTGACAGCAGATCAAGCTGTGTGCCCAAGGACCTGGGCAACAACCGACCTCGTACCCTAGGCACCCACCACCATCAACAGCCGATATCAGCAACTGGAGCCAGTTATTGTAGTCCCCCATCAGTCTTGTGCGGTGTCCTAGATGATGTGGGTCTGCCGCAGCAAGGCATGGTGTGCGCCAACCACAGGCACTAGGCATGAGCCCAACACAACCCCCTGGCCTCCTCCGCTCCCTGTCCTCACCTGGACATCGACACCCGGGCTCCCTCCGAATCTGTGACTCAGCCGGCAGGATCCTCAGTAAGGCTGGATTTCAAAAGCCTGGGTATATCAGTCGCCACAGAGTCTGTGGGGAACCTCCCGAAGCAGGTGATGCACAGGGCCCTCTTAGGTGCCAAGTCGCGGCGCTACCACCACACAAGTTCAGCGCAGCTCAGGCACCTCACCCTCCACAGCATCGGCCAGCACCACCCCTCCAGCCTGTGATGCAGAGAGGTGCAGAACTCCATTGGCAATCTCCTCCAAGCACACTGGTGTAGTGGTGGCACGTGTTATGCAATGCAGACCTGCCCAGATCAGTGCGCAAGAGCACCTCTACCGATCACATCTCCAAGGGGCACCAGGCAGTCTTCTCACACAGGTCAGCAATGTGTCTCCATGCGACCTGCCAGACTTCGCCACCAGATAAGGGCAATCACAGATGCCTCAATGTATACTTCCGCGACCCACAGGCTCGGGCCCGACACGGCCTGCCTCTGCCATCAGGCCGCAGTGACTCCACAGCACTGGCGCCTCCCACTCCGGGTCTCAGTTGCAGGCCCAGTGAGACCTCCTGGGGACTGTCCGCACTTCCAGGCATCAGCCGCCATGGTTTTGCAGGGATGGTGCAATCAAAAGTGCTGCATAACAGTTTTTCCCCAGTGATGCGCCACATTTTAATAAATGAGGTCCTGATTCTGCATTTTCACTTCCGCTGGCACTCAGGCTGCTCATCCAGGTTTTTGAGGGTTCAGGGGGGGTTTGAACTTAGTCCTGGATACTCGATTCGGCATTCCTGTGGGGGAGGCGGAGTTGTTCCCTAGAGGTGTCTTTGTAAGCCCTTTTTGCCTCTAGAGGATGAAAAGTGATGTTGGGTTGACTAACGTGAATTTTTGTGCCGCTAATTGGCCGTCCGTCACTTTTTAACGCTAATGTGTATTTTTCTATCCCCTTGACGCTAGTGTTAGCGACAATTTTCCTAGCCACTAGCTAATCCTAACGCCATGTATAGGCGTCTTGTAAATATGTCACAAACATAGCGTTAGGATTTGGCATTCAGCAGCGGTAAAAACAATTGCAGCTAATTAATGTCAAAACTGCAAAGCAGCAATTCTTGTAAATATGCCCCTCAGTGTTTCTATATGTCTTGGCGCCTCAGCCTCCAAAGGCAGGTCCGCCACTGTCTTAAAGGAGAATACCAGGATGACCTTCTGACTACAGTTCTCAAACCCCCCATCCCCTGCTGATGCAGACAAGATGTTTGTGATAGAAGAGTGATAGAAGCATGCACGTGTGGGTATCTGAGAGAGAGGGCTCTGAAAGGAATGTGAAGGACGACAATTCCGTGTGAAAAATGAAGCTAAAGACAGATTTTATCACAGAGTTGGCCATTGTAAGGCAGATGAGTGGGAAAGTATTTACACGAATGGCATTTCGGAAGGATTAGAAGAATTTTAATATTGTTGCATACGTGAATGGACCTTCCCAATGGAAGAAACATTCCGAACCCGTTGACCATTGTCATGTAGAAAGCGTGCAAGTTCAGCAAATAAAGCAGATGTTCAGAGAGTTCACTGGGTCGGTCATGTAAGTGAATGGAAAGATGGCGATGGCAAAAAGAGACACATTTCTAAAGCCATCGAAGAGTCAACAGGAAGGATGGGAAGATGCCCAGCTGAAGGAATCTCTTCAGAAGGATTACTGAGATGTTCCATAACTTGATGGAACACTTGCCTGATGATGGCCCTTTCTGAACGCATCGATTATAGTCGCTTCTTGGGCTAAAGCAGAAGATAATGACTTGAAAACAAACTGTGCCAAGGGTTTAGCCAGGGTTCTTCAGGGAGCGCAAGGATTACCAACTGGACACCTCTAAAGGTAACTGAAGGATACACCAGTGTCATTGATGAATAAATATATACAAACGTGGAAACCCAATTTACCCTTGTAGGCTTGGGCAGTCAGTAGTTAGGATAAAGAGTAGCTACAAGGGGTTTTGTTCAGAGTCTTACTCAATTATTTTTAGATTCTTGGTTCTAACAATAGAACCCAAAGTATCCTCAGGATAACTTAATGACTTGGTTAGGAACTTTTATCAAATGACAAATTTAAAAAGAAGAAGTAGCACACAGCAAGGAAGGGTGTTTTGTTAAAAAGATTATTTATATTGGTATAAATCACAAAGAGAGAAAATTAATTAAATGGGGACACAGGTTGAACAAAACTATACAAAGACTATTATGAAGAGCAGCAAATATACATTTCAATGACAAATCATAACAGTAAAATCAGCTCCAAAAAATGTATATATAAGGAAACCAAATAAACAAATATATCTAGGTGTCCTATGGCAGAAATGCCTGAGGAGATGATTTTTAGGTCTTAAATTGAAGAGATAAAAAGATTGGTCATGGCATGGACTTAAAATAGTTAGGAGTGGGCAAAGAATTTCGCTCCGCCAGTGGAGTTTGCGGAGTTTTGCTTTCTCCATGTTTAGCACGGAGTTCTGTAAAACTCCGCGAAGCGACGTGGAGCGGAGTTTTTTCTTTGGAACATCTACTCGAGCGGCAGAAAGATGCAGCACCCTTTGGCACGATGATATACACTATGAGAAGGTACTGTTTGAATGGAAAGATGAGCTAGTGAATGTTAACGGTCCTCAGATGAATGAACGCTTGAGTTGATTATTGGCATTCAGAAGGAGCCTCTTGATGACATTAGTCTCTGATGATTGTAATGGAAGTACTATTGAGCACTTGGTTGATATTGACAAATCTGATAATGAAGCATCACTGGGTGTTGCCTTTATGATGATAGACTTGATGATGAGGCATTATTGAGTATTGGCTTGATGATGATCGACCTGAAGAAGAAGCATTATTGGGTGTTGGCTTCATGATGATAGACCTGATGATGAAGCATTATTGGGTGTTGGGTTAATGATGATAGACCTGATGATGAGGCATTATTGTGCGTTGCCTGAATGCTGATCGACCTGATGAAGAAACATTATTGGGTGTTGGCTTCATGATGATAGACCTGATGATGAAGTATTATTGGGTGTTACCTTGATGATGATAGACCTGATGATGACGCATTATTGGGTGTTGCCTGAATGATTATTGACCTGATGAAGAAGCATTATTGGATGTTGGTGTGATGATGATAGACCTGACGATGAAGCACTATTGGGTGTTGCCTTTATGATGATCGACCTGATGATAACACATTATTGAGTGTTGGCTTAATGATGATAGATCTGATAATGTATTATTACTGGGTGTTATCTTGATGATGATAGACCTGATCAAGAAGCATTATTGGCTGTTGGCCTGATGATTAAGCATTATCAAGCGTTGTCTTGATGATGATAGACCTGATGAAGAAGCGTTATTGGGTTTTGGCTTGATGATGATAGGCTTGACGATGAAGCATTATGGGACATTGCCTTGATGTTGATCGACCTGATGATGAAGCATTAATGGGTGTTGACTTAATGATGATAGACCTATTGAAGAAATCAAGAAAACTTCCTAGGGGTCCCACTGATAATTGGTCCTTTTAAACCAACAAAGAAAAAATTGGCACAGAAGCTGAAATATAAAAGTTACATTTTTATTAAACTCAAATGAGTGAGACTACGTCACACAGAAGCCTTAGCAACTGAATGAGGCAGTCTGAGGAGTACAGAAACTGGGGCTTTATATATGATTAGGGTTACATAGTCAGCAAAAATGCAAGGGGCAGTCTTGGCTCATGTAAGCATGCAAAATGACTAAGTTGGGCATACAAGATCTGCTTGCTCAACAAAGTGGGAGGAGAGTTACTTCTCCATACAGCAGCAAAAATAGCCTGACATTTATACTAGAGAAGCAGCTGCATTCTACTAGCTAGGCCAGTGGTTCCCAATCTGTGCGCCGCAGCACCGCACACCACTGGAGTCAAGCTATCCAGGCAGAAGAAGGCTGATAGCCAGAAACCGGTCCTTGGATGCTTGATTCCGGTCTGGGAAAGACATGGCTTGGTAGTTCGGGTTGGACTGTTCCCATGAGGCACAGGGTCTAGGCTGATTTGCATATAGCCATTGTCTGACCTAGGGTGGTGTGGAGTGCAAAAAAAACGATGGATTTAGGCCCAGATCTTTGTACTGGGGTGAATGTAAGACATTGTTCTGCATTCTGTCCATCAACTGTGTTTTTTGCAATTTTCACCCCGAGTGTGCTGGGTATACTCAGACGTGAGTCCCAGGCTCTCCACACCACTTGAGTCAAGCTATCCAGGCTGAAGAAGGCTGATAGCCAGAAACCGGTCCATGGATGCTTGATTCCGGTCTAGGAAAGACATGGCTTGGTAGTTCGCACTGGACTGTTCCCATGAGGCACAGGGTCTAGGCTGATTTGCATATAGCCATTGTCTGACCTAGGGTGGTGTGGAGTGCAAAAAAAACGATGGATTTAGGCCCAGATCTTTTTACTGGGGTGAATGTAAGACATTGTTCTGCATTCTGTCCATCAACTGTGTTTTTTGCAATTTTCACCCCGAGTGGGCTGGGTATACTCAGACGTGAGTCCCAGGCTCTCCACATCACTGGAGTCAAGCTATCCAGGCTGAAGAAGGCTGATAGCCAGAAACCGGTCCTTGGATGCTTGATTCCGGTCTGGGAAAGACATGGCTTGGTAGTTCGGGCTGGACTGTTCCCATGAGGCACAGGGTCAAGGCTGATTTGCATATAGCCATTGTCTGACCTAGCGTGGTGTGGAGTGCAAAAAAAACTATGGATTTAGGCCCAGATCTTTGTACTGGGGTGAATGTAAGACATTGCTCTGCGTTCTGTCCATCAACTGTGTTTTTTGCAAGCGGCACTCCAGTGCGCCATCAAAACTTGTCAGGGGCGCCGCGAAAAGATGTTCACCAAGCACACAGTTTAGGAACCGCTGACTGACAAGAAGGGTAATACCGGGGGTGAAGGTCAGGATGCTGCACACATTATGATACAGACTCTGCATATGATAGTCAAGCCTTTAGTGACTAGAGGCTTGACTATCATATGTAGAGTCTGTATCAGAATGACGTCTGGAAGCTAATTTTTCACGATCTCGGTTGAAGTTGCACTTTTCGTTTCCTAATTTGAATACTAAAACCCCGGCTCTCAATCATATCCTGCAGTTGTTTTAGGTATCTGCTTTTTGTCTCCACCGAACTTAAAGGAGACTTCAACTACCACCTTGAAAACAAACACGACAGCAACACCACCACCCTTCTGGACAACCTGGCCAATCTCGGACTCAAACAACTTGTTGACCCCCCCCACCCATGTAGCCGGACACACGCTCGACCCTATCTTCACCTCCAGCAAGCACATCTTCTTCGATCGCACCACAGCTCTCCACTGGACGGACCACAGCTGTGTTCACTTCAGCTACAAAACCACCCTGACCCACAACCGCCCACAACGTATTCCTCGGAGAAACTGGAACAAAATCACCTCCGACCAACTCCTCACATCACTCAACCAAAACCCTCCCACCCTCTCATCGGACCCAAACCAAGCAGCCACCAATCTCAAGCAATGGATCACCCACAGTGCTGACGAATTAGCACCCCTGAAAAAGCACCAGATCAAATCAGCCAGCAAAAAGGCTCCCTGGTTCAATGATGACCTTAAAAAATCCAAGAAACTATGCAGCACCCTGGAGAAAACATGGAGAAAAAACCCAACCACCGACAACATGTCCACCCTCAAGGCAGCCACCCGCAAACACCACCAACTGATTCGATCCGCCAAGAAATCTGCATTCAAGGATCGTCTCGACAACAACACTCACAACAACAAGGAACTTTTCAACATCGTCAAAGAATTCACCAACCCCACCGCAGCATCTAACAACATCACTCCCTCCCAAGACCTCTGCGATGCGTTATCCTCCTTCTTCTACAACAAAATTTCCGACATCCACAACCGCTTCGAAAATACTCCCAGCGTTCAACCCTCCCCACCCCCCTCAGATCCTACTCCGCCAACTAACAACCTTAGCGCCTGGAACCCAATCACCACTGAAGACACCATCCGCCTAATGAACTCAATCCACTCTGGCTCGCCAACTGACCCCTGCCCCCACCACATCTTCAACAAAGCGGACTCCATCATCGCACCCCATCTCCGTGATGTCATCAAGCTGGAAACACGCCGAACTCAGCGCCCTTCTGAAGAAACCCACAGCAGACCCCTCTGAACTTAAAAACTACCGACCCATATCCCTCCTCCCATTCCCGGCCAAACTCATTGAGAAAGCCGTCAACTGCCAGCTCGCCGCCTTCCTTGAATCCAACAACTCCCTCGATCCATCTCAATCCGGGTTTCGAGCCAAACACAGCACCGAAACCGCCCTCATTGCAGCGACTGACGACATCCGAACACTACTGGACAATGGTGAAACAGTGGCCCTCATTCTACTCGACCTCTCCGCCGCTTTCGACACAGTCTGCCACAGCACCCTTATACAACGCCTCAGCAACATCGGCATACAAGGAAAAGCCTTGGACTGGATCACCTCATTCCTCGCTGGGAGAACTCAAAGAGTCCGACTTCCCCCATTCAACTCTGAGGCCACTGAAGTCATCTGTGGTGTACCACAAGGATCTTCACTCAGTCCCACCCTCTTCAACGTTTACATGAGTCTACTCGCCTCCATCGCGCGTCAACACAACCTTAACATCATCTCTTATGCCGACGACACCCAGTTAATCCTTTCCCTCACCAAAGACCCTAACACCGCCAAAACCAATCTTCACGAAGGCATGAAAGAAGTAGCCGAATGGATGAAACATAGCCGCCTAAAACTCAACTCAGACAAAACGGAGGTGCTCATCCTAGGATCTTCCCCCTCTGCCTGGGACGACTCTTGGTGGCCTTCCGCTCTGGGCACAGCACCCACACCCACAGACCATGCACGTAACCTTGGCTTCATCCTAGACTCCTCTCTCTCGATGTCCAGACAAGTCAACGCAGTCTCATCCTCCTGCTTCAACGTACTTCGCATTCTCAAAAAGATCTTCCGTTGGATCCCCCTCGAGACAAGAAAGACTGTCACTCACGCACTGGTCACGAGTCGACTGGATTATGGTAACACACTATACGCCGGAATCACAGCAAAATTACAGAAAAAACTCCAACGCATCAGCGAGACTCATATTAGACATCCATCGCCAAGATCACATCACCGGACACCTAAAAGACCTCCACTGGCTTCCCGTCAACAAAAGAATTACATTCCGCCTTCTCACCCACGCACACAAGGCCCTCTACAATCTAGGACCCGAATGCCTCAACACTCGACTGTCCTTCTACAAACCCACCCGCCAACTAAGATCGTCCAATCAAGCCCTCGCCGCTGTCCCGTGCATCCGAAAATCCACCATGGGTGGCAGATCCTTCTCCTTCCTTGCTGCCAAGACCTGGAACTCACTCCCCACTCACCTCCGCCTTACTCAAAACCACATCTCCTTCAGAAAAGAACTTAAAACCTGGCTATTTGACAAATAATGAACCCCTTCCCCAAGCGCCTTGAGACCCTCTGGGTGAGCAGTGCGCTATACAAATGCCCGAACTTGAACTTGAAATGAAGCTTAAATTGTGCACCTCTCCAATAGTTAATCAGTGCAATAAGCTTCTTTTTTTTACAGTTTCTGGAATGCTGCTTTCGCATTTCTGCATTACGAGAGAGTACCGTCCCACCCTTCCATTCAAAGCGCTTCGCAGCCTCCTCAGGGGGGTGGCATGGAGGAGGCATGAGGACACAGTCAGGAGGCATGGAGACAGTCAGGAGGCATGAGGGCACAGACAGGAGGCATGGAGACAGTCAGGAGGCATAAGGGCACAGACAGGAGGCATGGAGACAGTCAGGAGGCATGAGGGCACAGACAGGAGGCATGAGGGCACAGACAAGGGATATAGGAACACCGTCAGGAGGCATGAGTGCACAGACAGGAGGCATGGAGACAGTCAGGAGGCATGAGGACACAGTCAGGAGGCATGGAGACAGTCAGGAGGCATGAGAGCACAGACAGGAGGCATGGAGACAGTCAAGAGGCATGAGGGCACAGACAGGAGGCATGAGGGCACAGACAAGGGATATAGGAACACCGTCAGGAGGCATGAGTGCACAGACAGGAGGCATGGAGACAGTCAGGAGGCATGAGGACACAGTCAGGAGGCATGGAGACAGTCAGG
Organism: Lissotriton vulgaris; assembly: GCF_964263255.1. Taxonomy (NCBI): domain Eukaryota; kingdom Metazoa; phylum Chordata; class Amphibia; order Caudata; family Salamandridae; genus Lissotriton; species Lissotriton vulgaris. The sequence continues at coordinate 35,378,129 of NC_141693.1, read as the reverse complement.
AGGCATGAGAGCACAGACAGGAGGCATGGAGACAGTCAAGAGGCATGAGGGCACAGACAGGAGGCATGAGGGCACAGACAAGGGATATAGGAACACCGTCAGGAGGCATGAGTGCACAGACAGGAGGCATGGAGACAGTCAGGAGGCATGAGGACACAGTCAGGAGGCATGGAGACAGTCAGGAGGCATGAGGGCACATACAGGAGGCATGGAGACAGTCAGGAGGCATGAGGGCACAGGCAGGAGGCATGAGGGCACAGACAAGGGATATAGGAACACCGTCAGGAGGCATGAGTGCACAGACAGGAGGCATGAGGGCAAATACAGTATGCATGAGGGCACAAACAAGAGATATAGGGACACCGTCAGGAGGCATGAGGGCACAGACAGGAGGCATGAGGGCAAATACAGGAGGCATGAGGGCAAATACAGGAGGCATGGAGACACAGTCAGGAGTCATGAGGGCACAGACAGGAGGCATGAGGGCACACAGAGGAGGCATGAGGACAGAGTCAGGAGTCGTGACGGCAAAGACAGGAGGCATGAGGGCACAGACAGGAGGCATGAGGACACACAGAGGAGGCATGGAGACAGTCAGGAGGCATGAGGGCACAGACAGGAGGTATGTGGGCTCAGAGAGAAGGCATGAGGACACAGTCAGGAGTCGTGAGGACAAAGACAGGAGGCATTGGTACACAGTTAGTAGTCATGAGGGCACAGACAAGAGGCATGAGGACACAGACAGGATTTATGAGGGCACATACAGGAGGCATGAGGACACAGGCATGGGCACACAGTCTGGAGGCATGAGGGCAAAGACAGGAAGCATGAGGACATAGTCAGGTGGCATGAGGACATATTCACAAGGCAAGAGGACACAGTCAGGAGGCAGGCGGCATGAGGACAAAGGCAGGAGATATGAGGATATTGTCAGGAGGCATGAGGGCACAGAAAAGAGAGGAGGACACACAGACAGTAGGCAGGAACACACAGACAGGAAGCAAGGATACATGGGAAGTAGACTAGAACACACAGATATTGCATGAGGGTGTCCCTCCAATCAGACATGTCAATTTATTTTTTTTCTTATATAGCGCAGGATTCGATCCCCATTGGGATATCTCCGCGCTTGCGCCTGGATGCAAATGCTAGACTGATTGTAGAGATGTAAAGCTACCAGTGAACTTCGCGGCGGGATGCCTGGCTTTCACCTTGTGGATACCCTGCCGGGGTTATCTCACAGGGGAATACCAGGACGGGTTCCCTAAGCAAGCGCATAGATGCCTGCGATGTGGGTGGTTTGCGCTATATAAATACATGTACATTTACATTTACATTTAACTAAGAGGTCGAATAAAGATAGGTTTTAAGGCCCTTCCTAAAGGATTGAAAATGTAAGTTAGTTTTTAAGGCAAGTGGAAGTGAATTCCAGAGAATGGGGCCTTTGTAGGAGAGGGCACGTCCTCCCTGTCTCACTCTCTTAATCCTGGGGACCTGAAGCAGTTGCTGATTGCTTGAGCGGAGAGAGCGTCCGGGACTATAAGGGATGAACTTGTCTGTTAAGTATTTGGGGCCTATGCGAAAGAGGCATTTGTGGATGGTGCAACAGATTTTATATTTAACCCGCTGCCGAACCGGCAGCCAATGAAGGCTGTCCAGAAGCGGGCGGTAAGAGGTTCTGGGCTGGGCATTGAGTACCAGTCTTGATGCGGTGTTCTGGACCACTTGCAGACGATTAAGTTGTTCCTCATTGGACGAGATAAGCAGGCCATTGCAGTAGTCCAATCTACTGATCACCAACGTCTGGACCAAAGTCTTACGATGATGGTCAGGCAAGAGTGGAAAAACACGACGCAGGAGTCCGATGGTGTGGAAACATAGACCAGCAACTTGATTAACATGCTCTTTGAGCACCAGTGCCTGATCCAAACGCACTCCAAGATTTTTAACGGTAAGTTTTGGACTTGGCACTGGCCCGAGATCTAGAGGCCACCATTCTGGGGACCACAGAAGCGGGGCCTCTCCGAATAACATCACCTCTGTTTTGCCTACATTGCATTGAAGGCAGTTTGCAGCCATCCAGTTAGAAACCGCCCTCATACCATCCGCAAAAGATTTCCTTATTGCTGGAGTAAGGGACTGGAAAGGAAACACGAGCTGGGTGTCATCAGCGTAGGACACCGGGGTGAACCCATATTCTCTCACAATGTCAGCAAGGGGTGCCACATACACATTAAATAGTGTAGGGCTTAGACATGAGCCTTGTGGCACTTCCTTGGTGAGCTCCCTAGAGATGGATTGAAGGGAGCCCAATCTGACACCTTGTGAGCGGCCTGTGAGAAAGCTCTCTACCCAGGACAGCGCCACACCCCCTATGCCCACCTCCCGCAGGCGGCCGAGAAGAATCTCATGTGACACTGTGTCAAAGGCCGCGGACAAATCTAACAATACCAGAATCATTGAGCCCCCTCCATCTAGTGTCATCCTGATCGTATCGGTCACTGAGAGGAGGGCAGATTCTGTGCTGTGATTGGGTCTGAATCGCGATTGCGACGGGTCCAGACCGCCCGCTGTCTCGATGTAATTTGACAAACAGGTGTTCACATGCTTCTCGGCCATCTTGCTAAAGTATGGCAAAAGGGAGATGGGTCGGAGGTTGGAAAGATCCGTCCATGGGTGTGACGTGTTCTTACGAATAGGGTTCACCACCGCTCTCTTCCATTCCATAGGTACCTGCCCTTCCTTGAGTGAAAGATTTAATACAGATGTGACCACAGGTCCAATGAAAGTACTCAAGGGGGCAATCAATTTGGCAGGTAGAAGATCATCCGGGGACCCAGATTTTATGTGACTGATAAGATTGAAGAAGTCAGTATCATTAATGGGTGGAAAGATGGTAAAAGAATGGTTCCCAAGTGTGGATGATTTAGGTGGGCTAGGAGAGCTGTTCATATTACTGGAGGCTATCATGATTTTATCATAGTTCGTATTGATTTTTTTTTAAAAAAACAGGGAGATGTCATCACAAAGAGGCTGTGAGAAGTCATCTGAACTTTCGCAGGCCATCGGTTTTACGAAGGTCTGTAGTATTTTATAAAGCTCTTTAGTGGAGTTGCCTGCTTCATCGAGTTGCTGGATAAGACTGTTCTTCCTAGCCAGCCTTATATTTTTATAATAATTTGATTGAGCCTCTTTATATGCCCTTTTATTCTCCTCTGTTTGGGTTTTCCTCCACTTCTTCTCTATTTTTCTACAACCCTGTTTCTCAACTCTAAGTGCTTCGGTATACCATATTTCTTGCTTAGAGGTGGGATGTTGTTTATGCAGTTTTAGCGGTGCAAGAGTGTCTACTGCCATTGTGAGGGAATCAATAAGTTTGGAGAGGGCCGAATCCACGTTATCTGTCTCAGTGAAGATTGGTTTCTTCCATACTATCTCTAGCTCTTCTACCATTGTCGTCTCCAGATGGGTGGAAGCGGTGGCTTAAGGGAGGGTTTAGAGACACCCAATAAGGAAAATTCCACTAGATAGTGGTCAGACCAGCTTATCTGGGTTGCAGGATAGCATCGTATGTCAGGGCAGTTAGAGAAGATTATATCCAGTGTGTGGCCTCCTTTGTGTGTAGGGCCCTTGTTATACATTTCAAGGCCTATGGTGGAGAGATCTGCTAAAAAAGTTGAGGTCTCTGGGTGTGAGGGAATATCGACATGAACATTAAAATCACCCAGGAGGATAACGTTTTCTTTAGCTTTAAAATGAGGTGCTAGTGCTTCCACCAGGGATAGGGTGAAACCCAATAGGGGTCCAGGTGGGCGATACACTAGGGCACCTTTCCAAAAGGTTTTAGCATCAGAGCTTATTTTAAAAATCATTGTTTCCATAGATAAACAAAGGAATTGCTCCAGTATAACAACCTTCAACTCTTCCTTGTGTAGGATGGCTAATCCTACACAATGTGGAGAAGTGTGGCTCACGGTGTAGAGCAGGCAGACCCGGAAGCTGAGGTCAGACCCGGGACCAGGGTTCAATTCCCGACGCGGCAGGGTCTTGAGCTCAAATGTCCACGGACTCGATAATTCTCGCTTCGGTGCCTGACCTAATCCTGGGTTCACACTCTGCAACTCTGGGCATTAAGCTTGCTTAATCTCCACAACGGCCCCCCCGCGGCGGGATGCCTGGCTTTCACCTTGGGGATGCCCTGTAGGGGCTATCTCACAGGGAAAAGGCAGGACGGGTTCCCAAGGCAAGCGCCGGGAAACCTCCGGGTAGCTGTGCGCTCAATAAATGCAATAATAATAATAATAATAATAATAATCCACCCCCAGTTTTATTGGGCCGATCAAAATGTAAAAACTTGTAGCCTAAAGGAACCCCCAGTGTTATAGCGGAAACTGTATGGGGTTTCATCAAGGACTCGGTTAGGAAGCATATATCAGGCTGTAGAGAAAACACAAGGTCCCATAGTTCTAAATGATGTTTGGACAGAGAACGCACATTCAATAAAAAGCTCTTCAGGCCGCATTCTGGCAGAGGTTTTGATGGTTTAACCCCAGCAGTTGGTACAGTGTAGAATGCCTGAAACTGGCAATGTATGCAAGAAAACGGACCCTCTGGATACGGCCAAGAGTTTCTATTACATCCTTTAAGAGGGGCAGGACATAGGTGATGTAGTGCATTGCTGGAGTACCTTATTCTAGGCGCCCTTGTGACTATAGAGGATCCACGAGGAGCAGAGCCCATGGCACCTGGCCCCGTCCTGGCGCGGACGGGCGCAGACGGGCTACTCTTTGGCTCCTCTTAGGCGATCTCTTAGGTGATCCACTGCGCGCGACCGCTGCGCGCTTGGAGTGGGAGGAGGGCTTTATGCCCCTCGCACTAGTGAAAGCCAGAGCGCTAACCACTCGCAGACCGGAAGTGTGTCTGGCTCTTGCCTGTCCGCCCTCCGCTCAACGGTGCTAATCACTGAGTCGGAACGAGGCGTGCAGGCTGATGATTGAGCCCAGACTCCTTGGGAGTATCAGTGCAGATAGGTGAGTAAAATGACACTATTGAAAAAATAATAGCGTTTTTAAAATATGTCCGTTTTAAAATTGGCACGATAGTTCTATCAGTTCATGCAGTCATGCAGTCTTTTGCACAGCAATTGTCATTGACACTGCATGGAGCTCCGCAGTGAAAAGGATTGGATTACATCTATGATTACAATACCTTCATCTACTTCATCCCAATTATTTTCAGGGAGAAAAATGAAAGCACTCCCGAGGCAGGGCGTGCATCTCCCCTGCCCACCAAAGAAGTAGCATAATGGGGAGCCACAGCCACTGGCCAATAGGTTAAGGGAGCCGTAGGTTGAAAGAGTTTGGGAATCACTGAGCTAGGCCCTTCTGGGCATGTGCGAAGTGGAAGATGCTGAATATAGTTTGTCTCTAGGCAGATTTCAAGAGCAGTTAACACTGAGGGAGGACAGAGCACATGGCGGGCACATGGCAAACAAAATGGCTGCCAGAAATACAAAATGGCTGTCACAAAGCGGATAAGATAACTTCTAAATACAGGATGGCTTCAGCTAAATGCTAACCCATTGCTGTCAATTTACGACACTATGATGAAGCATTACTGGGTGTTAGCTTGATGATGATAGACCTGATGAAGAAGCATTATTGCCTGTTGGCTTGATGATGATTGACCCGATGAAGAGGCATTATTGGATGTTGGCTTGATGATTATAAGCTTGATGATGAAGTATTATTGGGCATTGCCTTGATGTGCCTGATGTTGAAGCATTATTTGGTGGTGACTTAATGATGCTAGACCTATGATGAAGCATTTTTGGGTGTTGCATTCATGATGATCTACCTGATGATGACGCTTTATTGGGTGTTGACTTCATGATGACAGACCTATGATGAAGCATTACTGGGTGTTAGCTTGATGATGATGAACCTGATAATGAAGCATTATTGGGTTTTGGCTTGATGATGATAGGCTTGATGATGAGGCATTATTGGGCACTGCCTTGATGTTGATCGACCTGATGAGGAAGCATTATTGAGTGTTGACTTAATGATGATAGATCTATGATGAAGCATTACTGGGTGTAAGCTTGATGATGATAAACCTGATAATGAAGCATTATTGGGTGTTAGCTTGATGGTGATCGACCTGACGTTGAAGCATTATTGGGCGTTGCCTTCATGAAGAAAGGCCTGATGATGAAACTTTATTGGGTGTTGGCTTGCTGACAAAAGACTTTATAATAAAGCAATGTTGCTTGCTGGTTTGATGACATTAGACCTGATATGGAAGCATTGATGATACCCTCATCATCTCAGCCATCCAACAAGCCCACACCAGCCTCCAAGGTAAGGTCAAGCTTTCAGACAACACAAGCTTGAAAAAACACGGACGCCCTCCTCACCCTCACTGAAATACTTCATATACTGCAGTACATCAACAAGTCAACGCACTCCAAAGGCCACAAGCTCGACCTCATCTTCTTAACATCACCAGCACTCCAGTTCAAATACCCATTCACCTGGAATAGACTGGTGATCTCGCCACCACTATCTCTTTCCTCAGTTTCCAACTAAAAAGACTGGGTCAACCTAAAAGAGAAGACCAAACCGTCAGATCATTAAAATAATTATCCAAAGCTTGAAACTCATCTGTCTCCCTGCCAGCTTCAAGTCTGATATCACGGCATTCAACACTTCTTTAGAAAACCATGCATACACCCAAGCTCCAACAATAACACACAAGTGCTAGGCCATACCTTGAGCAACTTGCCACTCCAAAGACCTTGCCAAGTAGAAACACTCTATCTGCAGACAGGAATGCAAATCGAAGAAGAACAGCATACCTTCTACTGAAGACCCCTCCCCCCCCCCCACTGCAACATCCAGACAACTCATCACATCAGCCAAAGCAACATACAGCACCAACACCAACAACAAAGCTGCCAACAGAAGCAGAACATTCTTCAAAGCAACCAAGCACTGCATCAAACCGCCTGACCCTCCTATCCCACACCCCACTGTCAAGTGCGATGCCATCAACCTCTTCTTCAGTGGAAAAACACATGAGGTTCAATAGTACATCAACAACACCAAGCCTGCTGCTCCTCGTAGACCCACTCCTTTTGATACAATCCAGCAATGGCCATCCTTCAAAGTCCCATCTCATGCAGATCTTGTCATCATCCTCAAATCCCTCGAAGCCACCTCCCACGAAGCTGATGTCTTACACTCGTCCTTCATCAAGGCTCCCTCTAGGGAAGCTCTCTCAACTCTTCTCACTATTGTCAACATGTTCCAGGATCAAGGTATCTTCCCAGAGACTCTAAATACAGGCCAGATCCTCCCACCCCTGAATAAAGTTACATTCACCTCTGATTACCTTGTCTCCTACTAGCTCATCTCTCACCTACTCTACATCGTAAAGTAAATGAAAAGTTAGTCTACTGTGAACTATACAATCACATCAGCACCAACCATCTCCTACATGACTACCAATCAGGCTTCAGTTCGTGCTACGGCATGGAGACTGCTACCTTACTCAACACAGACATTGTCCTTCTGACCACAGACTAAGATGACCCCGGGCTCCTTACATTGGTGAACTTCTCAGCTGCTTTTGGCACTGTTGGCCTTCCCACTCTTTTTCATTCTCTAAAATCATGAATGAGATTCACCGACAACGTCCTTTACTGGTTCTCCTCCTACCTTTCCAGCTGACTCCAGTTTGTTCGCATGGACACCTCGTGGTGCCAGACGATCTCTATTACTTTCGGAGTCCCCCAGGGCCCAATTCCGTCTACTGGCATCTTCAGCCTCTACATGAAGCCACATGATGCTCTACTCACAGAAAACAGCATCAGGATTCCCCCAGCATACTGATAATGACGAGCTCTACTTGAAGGCCTCCTTTGATCTACGCATTCAACGCCTCGGACGCCTCCTGCACCTCATCCAGACCTGGATGTCCAGAGCCTCCCAGAAGCTCCACCCAACCAAGACAGAATTACTGTTATTTTCCAAGAACAAAAAACAAGAAACAAACCTGGGACAATGACATGAACCTTGCAGCTTTGAACTCCAACTTTCACTGAAAGCCAAATCACTTGGATTCACCCTGGACACCACCCTCGCCCTCAAGGAACATTGCCAAGAAAACAAAGAAGGCCTGGAACCAACTCTCTCTAAGGAACGTGGCCCACATGCATCAAGGTATTTAGGAGTCGCAAACGGTGCGAATCGGTAAATTCGGCTGTTTGCGATTCCTAAACATCTTTTTTGGACGCATCAAACATTTTTGGGAAAATCGCAATTTTTAGCGAATTCCAAAAATGCGATTGCTTCTAAGGAATCGCAAATTTGAGATTCCTTAAAAGCAATTGCATTTTAAATTGCGAATTCGCAATTAGGGGGTGCAAATTACCACGAGGGTGCAAATTACCACGAGGTTGAACCTCGTGGTAATTTGCGAAAAAGTTTAAAAATGCTCAAAATTGCATTTTAAACACTGTAATATTACAGACACACATGTCCTTAGGGCATGTGTGTGTGAAACATGCACTTAAAAATGCATTTCAGGGGTGCAGGGGGGGGTCATTTGGACCCCCCCTGCACCCATTTAATGCATTAACATTTTGCGAATCGCACATAGAAATTCGCAAAATGTCAATGCCTTCCCATTGATTCCTATGGGCCTTTTGGCCCATAGGAATCAATGGGAATTGCGAAATCGCAATTTAGAATTCGCATAATCCTTGCGATTCGGTAAAAATTGCGATTTTCACCGAATCGCAAAAATTATGCGAATAAATTAATGCATCCCATTTTGTGATTCCTTGTTTGCGATTCCCCATTTTTCGCAAATAAGGAATCGCAAAATGTCCCGTTGATGCATGTTGCCCAAAGTGAAACCGATCCTGCCTGGAAGCAACTTCAGAACTGCTGTCTAAGCTCTCTTACCTGTTGGTAGTGTCCTGTTCCATGGCCTCCCCGACTCCACATCGGCAACCCTTAAGGGAATCCTACACGCTGCAGCATTCCTCATCCTCACTTCTTGCATTCTGCGAGAAACTGATTACCTGGCTTTTCTAATAGTCTCACTAAGCCCTAGGTAGGGCTAGACTCCCACCTTCATAGCGCCAGTATCCACCAACCCCCCCCCTCCCTGGGTGATGGAGCTCTCTACAAATCTGCATGACATTATAAACCTTGTTCAACACTAAACCCAGCTTTGTAGCTCTAGGAGTCGTTTATGTTCCAAGACTAAACATATTTTTCTCATTTGCTAAATTTCGGTTCAATAGGCAGTAAGATACAGGCCCCTGTATCCAAGCTATTAAACTTTAATCTCCTCAACCTTCTAATCAAAACCTGAAGCAAATCATTTGGACTTCAGAAAGAGGGTTAAAGCCTGGGGCTCCTTAATGAATAATTACCAACATCTGTATATTCTCACCCATCCCCAGTGAGAACCGTGAATAGCAGCAATATGTCATGGCCGTACTTTGTGCACATATAAATGATATTAGTATGTAGATCGATGGATCCTGACCTCATTATAGTGAGAGATTCAAATGTTGATCTGTCTACAGTATGACAGAAAAATCACTTCATAAGTCCAAGGTCCTGTGGTATATTTTTGTTGTCTTTATTGTGTGTACACGCTTCCAACCAAGTACATGATCATCAGCCGACACGTGTTTCGTCCCCAATGGGACTTTTTCAAGGCGTGTGATTACAAACTGTATTTCTTATTCCTTTATCAATAACACATGTAGTAAGACATAGGTGCCGGAGTCCGAGGTTCTTGTAGGTGATCTCTCCTATGACCCACATTTCATTTTGCGAAGCCCGGGACAGGGCTCATCAGGGCTTTCTGCACCGGTGTCACCCATGACTGAATCGCGACACCACTTAACCGTGGGCTTGAAAAATATTGAAGACAAAGAGATGAGGGCGCCTACATTCGTTATTATGAAGAATCTAACAGTTGAACAGGCCCGGGAGAGATCACCTATAAGAAACGCATACTCCAGCACCTATAGCGTCTTACTTCATGTATTATCGGTAAAGGAATAAGGAATACAGTCATGCCAGAAGTATTGAGTCTTGTACGGTGATCTAATCATGATACTAGTTGTGGATACTGACCAGGTGAGATCTCCCTTGGCTGCTGACCTGGTAGCCCTTGTCAGTGGCTAGTTGTTTAGAAAGAACTCACTTCCTTTGCAGCATGTGCCAGGCAGGGGCTCACTGTACCAACGCGTCTGTGATTTGTTGTCCAATGGCTACTGTTCCAATGCTCCAATATTTAACTGCCCCTCTCACATCCTCTGCCATGGGACAGTAACAGATGATGAGGGAACCTGTAAGTCTTCTGCCACTGGCATACTCATTTCTTTCTCTGATCTTACCCATCCAGGAGATTCAAGGATGTGTCACCTTCTGTTCCCAGCTACTGTCTCAACTTGATACCAGTCTGAAGACAGCTTTCTCTCTCCCTCTCTTCCCCTCTGCAGTCTGTGGTGCCGACTACATGGAGCCCGAGCCTTCCAAGAGTGGGGTCCCTCTCCAGGGCTTCCAGAACAATGTCCCCCACTATGCTGAGGCCGACATCATCAACCTGCAAGGGGTCACCGGAAACAACACCTACGCGGTTCCGGCCATCACTGTGGACGCCCTGGCGGGGAAGGATATCGCGGTGGGCGAGTTCCCGCGCGCCCGGCTCGTCTTTAAGGAAAAGCTGGGCGAGGGCCAGTTTGGAGAGGTAAGAGAGTCAGCCCGACAGGGGTTCTCGCTTGTGTCAGCACTAGAGGGGTTCTCAATTGTGTCAGCCCTACAGGGGTTCTAGCTTGTGTGAGCCCTAGAGGGGTTCTCGCTTGTGTCAGCCCTACAGGGGTTCTAGCTGGTAACACCCCTACAGGGGTCTCGCTGGTGTCACTGCTACAGGGGTTCTCGCTTGTGTCAGTCCTACAGGGGTTCTCGCTTGTGTCACCACTACAGGGGTTCTCGCTTGTGTCAGCCCTACAGGGGTTTTTCCTTGTGTCAGTCCTACAGGGGTTCTCGCTTGTGTCACCACTACAGGGGTTCTTGCTTGTGTCAGCCCTACAGGGGTTCTTGCTTGTATCACCACTAAAGGGGTTCTCGCTTGTGTCAACCCCACAGGGGTTCTTGCTTGTATCACCACTATAGGGGTTCTAGCTAGTGTCAGCCTTACAGGGGTTCTCGCATGTATCACCACTATAGGGGTTCTAGCTTGTGTCAGCCCTACAGGGGTTCTCGCTTGTGTCAGCCCTACAGGGGTTCATGGTTGTGTCAGCCCTGCAGGGGTTCTCACTTGTGTCAGCCCTACAGGGGTTCATGCTTGTGTCAGCCCTACAGGGGTTCTCGCTTGGGTCAGCCCTACATGGGTTCTCACTTGTATCACCACTACAGGGGTTCTAGCTTGTTTCACTGCTGCTGGCGTTCTTGCTTGTGTCTGCCCTACAGGGATTCTCGCTTGTGTCAGCCCCACAGGGGTTGTCACTTGTGTCATCCCCACAGGGGTTGTCGCTTGTGTCACCCCTACAGGGGTTCGCGCTTGTGTCACCTCCACTGGGGTTCTCGCTTGTGCACTGTATCTTTTAGGTTTCGACTGAGGGAAAGTGTCAAGTTGGAAACCCTGTGAAGAACGAGAACAAGGCGTGTGCCAACACCCTTCCTCCTAACTCATACTGTGTATTGTACACAGCCGAGCCCAGCTCTCGTCTAATGAGAACGGCCCGCTTCTGTTGCTCTAGGTTTCTTTTTCACTCTCTCTACATTCATTGCCTCATTTACAACAGGCAATCATTCATGGGACTAACCGGGCACTTACTGCAGGGGTCGCTGCTTTCCACTGTCCTGCAGCAGCGACCCTGTGATTTTAGTTTAGCCTTTCTATTGGGAAAAGTGGTGCTGCTCAGATGTGGCCTTACCATTTCAGTTACATCTTGACTGCCCCATGCACCCCTGGCTTCTCTCCTCTTTGTAACCTGCGTGTCTGAGTCACATGTGTTTCTTGCACCCCTGGTTTCTCTTTATCATACATCTTTCTGTGCATCCCATGTTTCTGTGCACCCCATGTTTCTGTGCTTCTTTGTTTCTGTACTATGTGTGGTTCTTCTCATGTCTTCTTTCTATGCACCAATGGTTTCTGTGAACTCCTATTTCTCTCCACCCTTCATCCCTCACTTCTTTGCTCCTCTTGTTTCTCCCCACCACTCGCCTCTGTGAATCCCATTTCATTATCCTCGCTCCTCATGTTTTGTGCACCCCTGTTTCTGTGCATCCCATGTTTTTGTGCTCCCTGTGTTTCTGTGCATCTCATGATTGTGCGCTCCCTGTGTTTCTATGCATCCCATGTTTCTGTGCACCCTGTGTTTCTGTGCATCTTATGTTTTTGTGATCCCTGTGCTTCTGTGCATCCCATGTTTTTGTGCTCCCTGTGTTTCTGTGCATCCCATGTTTTTGTGCTCCCTGTGCATCCCATGTTTTTGTGCTCCCTGTGTCTCTGTTCATCCTGTGTTTTTGTGCTTCTGTGTTTCGGTGCATCCCATGTTTGCTCCCTGTGTTTCTGTGCATCCCATGATTTTGTGTTTCTGTGCATCCCATGTTTTTGTGCTCCCTGTGTTTTGGTGCATCCCATATTTTTATGCACACTGTGTTTCTGTGCGTCCCATATTTTTGTGCTCCCTGTGTTTCTGTGCGTCCCATGTTTTTGTGCTCCCTGTGTTTCGTTGCATTCATGTTTTTCTGCACCCTGTGTTTCTATGAACCCTGTCTTTCTCTCCTGCCCCCCCAGGTTCACTTGTGTGAGATTGACAGCCCGCAGGACCTTCTGAGCCTCGAGTTCCCATTCAACATCCGCAAGGGGCGCCCCCTGATGGTGGCTGTGAAAATACTGCGCTCCGACGCCACCAAGAACGCCAGGTACGGTGCCTTCCTCCCTCTTCCACACACCTCACCCTCCCTCCCTGCCACCTGAGCTGCTCTGTCACTTCCTCTCCCTCTAAATTTATATCCTCCCCTGTCTGCCCCCACCCTCTGTCCCTCATCCTCTGCCTCAATCTCTGTCCTGCAAGTACTGTATCCTCAACCTGTTACTCGACTCTCTGTTTCCCTCTCTCTGTCCCTCACCCTCTGTCCCTCACCCACTGTCCCTCACACTATCCTCCTCAGCTTCTACCCTTCCCTCCTCCACCTGCTCCCTCACCCAGCCTTACATTTGTCTCTTCCTGATTTGGGGCTGAAACAGGGCCCTCATTGTAACTTCCCCCCCCTGTGTCTCTGGCTGCAGGAACGATTTCCTAAAAGAGGTGAAGATCATGTCCCGCCTTAAGGATCCCAACATCATCCGCCTCCTGGGGGTGTGCGTGCAGGACGACCCCCTCTGCATGATCACCGAGTACATGGAAAATGGTGACCTCAACCAGTTCCTGAGCAGCCATGACCTGGAGGAGAAGATCAGCGGCAGCGCCTGCAGCATGCCAGGCATCAGGTGAGGCGCCGGGGCAAGATGAGGCGATGGGGCAAGGTGAGGCGCTGGAGTGAGGTGAGGCAACGGGGCAAGGTGAGGCACTGGGGTGAGGTGAGCAGCCGGGGTGAGGTGAGACAGGATGAGGTGAGGTACTGTGGTGAGGTGAGGTGCCGGGGTGAGGTAGGTGCCGGGGCGAGGTGAGGTGCCAGGAATCAGGTGAGGTGCTATGAATCAGGTGAGCTGCCAGGGCAAGGAAGGGCCCTGGGGAGAGGTGAAGGGCCAGGAATTGGGTGAGGTGCCAGAGCGAGGTGCCAAGGCGAGGTGAGGCGCCGGGAATCAGAGGAGGCAGTGGAGCTAGGTGAGGCACTGGGGCGAGGTGAGGTGAGGTGAGAATGCGATGTAGAGGTAATGCCCATGAATGAGGTGAGTACCCTGGGATGAGGTGAGCACCTTGGAATAAGTTGGCCGGCTGAAGACTGTGCCAGAGCCCATGGGAGACCAAGGGGTGAGGTGAGGGCTCATAGGTGAGGTGAATACCCTGGGATGAGTTGAAGGACAAAGGGATGCGGCAAGGGACCAAGGAATGAGGTGAGAAACCAAGGGATGAGGCAAAGGACCAAGGGATGAGGCGAGGTACCAAGGGGTGACGTGAGGGACCAAGGGATGAGACATGGGACCAGGAGATGAGGCGAGGTACCAAGGGATGAGTTGAGGAACCAAGGGGTGATGTGAGGGACCAAGGGATGAGACATGAGACCAAGTGATGAGGTAAGGGAGCAAGGAATGAGGTAAAGGAGCAAGGGATGAGTTGTGCGACCAAGGGGTGAGGGACCGAGGGATGAGGCAGGGGACCAAGGGATGAGGTAAGGGAGCAAGGGATGAGGCAAAGGACCAAGGGATGAGGCGAGGGACTAAGGATGAGGTGAGAAAGGGACCAAGGAATGAGGTGAGGAACCAAGGGGTGATGTGAGAGACCAAGAGATGAGACATGGGACCAAGGGATGAGTTGAGAGACCATGGGGTGAGGCCAAGGACCAAGTGGGGAGGGACCGAGGGATGAGGGGAGGAACCAAGTAATGAGGCAAGGGACCAAGGGATGAGGCGAGGAACCAAGTAAGGAGGCACGGGACCACGGGATGAAGCGAGGGACTAAGGATGAAGCGAGGTACCAAGTAATGAGGCGAGGGACCAAGGATGAAGCGAGGTACCAAGTAATGAGGCAAGGGACCAAGGATGAAGCGAGATACCAAGTAATGAGGCGAGGGACTAAGGATGAAGCGAGGTACCAAGTAATGAGGCGAGGGACCAAGTAATGAGGCGAGGGACCAAGGGATGAGGCGAGGAACCAAGGGATGAGGCGAGGAACCAAGTAATGAGCCAAGGGACCAAGGGATGAGGCAAGAGATGAGGCAAGGAACCAAGTAATGAGGCAAGGGAAAAAGAGATGAGGCGAGGAACCAAGGATGAGGCGAGGTACAAAGTAATGAGGCGAGGGACCAAGGATGAGGCGAAGGACCAAGGGGTGAGGTGAGGGACCAAGGGATGAGGTGATGGAGCAAGGGGAGAGGCAAGGGATTGAAAAGCTATGTGATATGAGGACCATGGATTGAGTGAGGGCCTGTGGGCCAGTTGAGGACCTACTAATCCAGCAAAGGACCAATGATGAGGTGAGCACCGTGGCTTCGGTAAGGGCAGGGCATTGGTGAAAGGCCTGAGTTGGTGGTGTCTCAGTGTGTAAAATTTCCTGAACATCGAGGGTAAGAGATGGCAGAATCCGCCCTCGTTGGATCTCGCTTCCATAAACAAATTTCCCTTATTTAGGTGGTTCTTACCTGCTCTACAGGTGCTTGTCCGGTCCTTGGAGCACCCATATTTCTTATGGTTGTCCCCTTCTCTTTTACTGCGCTTGCACCCTTTAAAAGAGGGGGCGCATCGCTCCCTCTGTAGAGCTGTTATGAACTGGCTCCTGTGTTTACAGGTAACTGGGGGAAAAGGTCCAATCTTCCAAGTCCTTCACGGTCGAACACTGCAAATGTCTTGGCTATTCCTATATTCAACAAATCGAGACAAGATAGCCAAAGCTTCCTGTGCTTATCCAAGCTCTGGAGCGCTCGACCAGGAGAAGGATGAGCCGTGTCCATCTTCAATGACGAGCTTGTCCAACTTCAATGATAACCCTTGTCCAACTTCAATGACGAATCGTGTCCAACTTCAAAGACGAACCTCCAACAAATCGAGACAAGATGGCCGAAGCTTCTTGTGCTTATTCAAGCTATGGAGCGCTCAGCCAGGCAAAGGATGAGCCGTGTCCATCTTCAATGACAAGCTTGTCCAATTTCAATGACGAACCGTGTTCAACTTCAAAGACGAGCTTTGTACAACTTCAATATCAAGCCTTGTCCAACTTCATTGACGATCCTTGTCCAACTTCATTGACGATCCTTGTCCAACTCCAATGATGAGCCTTGTCCATCTTTAATGATGAGCCATGCCCAACTCCAATGACGAGCCTTGTCCAACTTCAATGAAAATCCTTGTCCAATTTTAAGGACGATCGTTGTCCAACTTCAGTGACGAACCTTGTCCAACTCCAATGATGAACCGTGTCCAACTTCAAAGACAAGCTTTGTACAACTTCAATATCGAGCCTTGTCCAACTTCGTTGATGATCCTTGTCCAACTTCAATGACGATCCTTGTCCAATTTTAAGGACGATCCTTGTCCAACTACAATGACGAGCCTTATCCAACTTCAGCCATTGAAGACTTGGCTATTCCACACAGTCTCACAGATCCCTCTTAGACCTCCTCATGGTCCAGCGCCAAGAAACCAATGGTGAACATGAGCTTTATAAATAACTCAACTGAAGTATAGCAGGGTTAAGGTGAAGGCCATAGGTTGGCATCTATGTGGGCTTCTCAGTGTGTACATCCGCAGGGTCACAGATAAGCCAATGGCTTATGGAGTGGGCGTAGTATTGTCCCAAGTGAGCCAATGGCTTGTGGAGTGGGCGTGGTATTGTCACTAGTGAGCCAATGGCTTGTGGAGTGGGCGTAGTATTGTCACTAGTGAGCCAATGGCCTGTTGAGTAGGCGTGGTATTGTCACAAATGAGCCAATGCCTTGTTAAGTAGGCGTGGTATTGTCACAAATGAGCCAATGGCTTATGGAGTGGGCGTAGTATTGTCACAAGTGAGCCAATGGCTTGTGGAATGGGCGTGGTATTGTCACTAGTGAGCCAATGGCTTGTTGAGTGGGCGTGGTATTGTCACAAATGAGCCAATGGCTTGTTGAGTGGGCGTGGTATGGAGACTGGGACTGTCTCATTTCAATCCTACCTGTCATTTCAATCCTACCTGGGAACTTGCGCCACCTGGCTGCAGAAAAAGGCTATATTCTTTAGAAAAGTCCTGAAGCTGCATTGGTTTCTGTAAACGAGCTGTCTGTGTTTCTTGTTTCCACTTTCCTCCTGAATGCTCTTCACTTCAGGACCTCAGTGATGCTTTTCCTTGAATGTGTACGGCCATTGCCGAGTAGCCATTGAATCTGTAGAGCCACGACTTACTTTAGACAAAGGACAGCGGTCCCTATTTGTCGTCGGGCTGAGGTTTAAGGTTAGTGAATAGGAGAGGGTCTTCCTGGTCGAGTTTGGTTGGTGTCTGGGTACTGACACCTCAGCTGGTTACGGCCTCCTCATAGAGCTTCTTCTTGTAGGTCATTAATGGGCAGAAGGTGCCCGGCCCATCTCACAACCTTACTAAAGTACCCTGTTGAGAGCCTGGCGCCTGCCAAGGGAATGCCCTGTCATGTTCAGGAACCATCCATGAATGTGGAACAGCATTTAGAAATGTTCAAATATCATTAAATCTTGAAGGTGCAGCTGGTGACAGCCATCGCTACTAGTTGCCAGTCTTGATCGGCAATGAACAGCGACACTCCGCCCCCTCAGGAGACCGCAGTGATTTGGTGTTGGGAGAAAGCTCCATACTCTTCTGTGACTTCCTGCGGTAAGTGCGGACCCACTCCTCCTTGCTGGCAGCTGTGTAGGGTGCATATTGTGTGTGTGTTGGGGTATTTGTATGGTACAAGCCCAGCTGGCATCCAAGGTAGCGTCTACTCCTATAAATCATTGCGTTTTGTGGTCGTTTTCAAGAATATCTCAGAAGCTTGATGCCAGTGAGAGGATGTTTATTGCATTCCTCAGCTTGTAAAGCATGTAAAGTTTCCCACACTGAGCTTCTTGGCTGCACCACCAAGATGGCGTCGCAGCAGCTGTCTCAGTTACTCGCTCTGACATCATGGCGGCGGCGCCTGCTCGTAAATGACGGCACCTGCTGAGCCGAGGCCTGTTCTCATGTCCCAGGATAAGTCAGAGATTCAGTTTCTCCCTATAACTAGGCTCTGCTCCCAGCCTCCCCAGGGTTAATTCACTGGTTGGCCTCAGCTTCACATCTGCCTCTCCCCCCTCCTCTCCCACCTGTTCCTTTTACTCAAGTTAATTCACTCACTCCATCAATTGTTGTTTATCTTTCTCTCTATCATCTCTTTCTAGTGCACCCGAAAATAATCTCTTCTGCTTTCTATTTATGCGCTTTGTTTCTCACTTCAATTCCTTCTTTCGCACCCTCGCCCTTCTTTTCTAGAACTTCTCCCTACGTACTCCCTCCTCTCTCTTTCTGTTCTTTCTTTCCAGCTCTCTTCTCTCATGTGTCCCTCTCTGCTGAATGTCCTTCACATGTGGTCCGGTCACTATTAAAACAAAAATTCAGGGGACAACAGAGCTCCTGATCCTGCGCACTCCACCCACTGAGCCAGTTACCCCTTTGGCTTGGAGCGTATAAACACTAGCAATAAAGTGTGGGGAGGGATCTTATGTGATGTCTGATCAACAATGAAGTCCAACATGTCTAACATATATGTATTGACCTCTATTCTTTAAACATATACCTTTAGTGCACATAATGCATTAAGATGATGCACTTTGCGTGAATAACATCAAAGACAGTTTACAAATTACAAATCTATCCAGGACTTTTTAGAAAATGTAATTGATGAAGTTCGTGGATCATAAAAGAAAAATGCATCTGGGTCACCAACTAGTGTTTTATGGTAAGAACACCACTTCCTCAGGGCTGCAAGAGTCACAAAAATAACAGTTTCATTGCACCGCATACTGTGCATCAACAAATAAGCATTTGCAAATACCACAATAATCAGCTTCAAACTCCACAACTTTAGTTTATATGGACAAGAAGCTTAAATCCATAACAACAAAATACAAAATACAGGCCACCCACATTTATAATGAAAAGGATACGTTCTCATCTGCAAATCTACAGAGAATTTAAATCAAGAAAGAGAAAATGTGAAAGCGAGAAATTCAGTAAAGTTCAAGAAATAAAATACATGAAATGAGGCGGCATACCTAAATAAACATATCAGGCATTTAAATAAAATAATTCTGTGTATGCATTTATCAAATAAGGATTATTTGTCAATTCTGTTAAGCAGAATATGCTTGATAACATGTTCTTAAGGGCAGATCAATACCCGAGCTTCAACAAGAAGATCTAAATATATCACATATAAAGATACAAGAGAAAAATCAAGATTAGGGGCTTGTGTGCTATAGATACACATGCTTTGCAGATGTCCGGAATCTAGTCTTGCGCTTGGATGATTAAAATTTGTTTTCGTTTCAAGAAGTTTTCTTTGACTCACCAGTCTTGGTGACTCCTCCTCTTGGTGATACGGCACATGGTCATCGACGCCATTTCTAGTTTCTTCCACCGATCGGGGTCGAATGTAATCACACGCGCTCCGAATCAAGACTCTTTCGGACTCCCTTCGGTTGTCTGGTAGATCTCCACTCAACGGTATTGTCTTGATTGTGTCGTTTCATGGCATTCCAAGCAATCACCTTTCTGCGTAGCTTCCTCGGCCCACGGGCCACGCCCGGCTGGGCCGGCCCTTCAGAGAACGGCCTGCTAATGGAACGCACTCCGTTCTGCTTCTGTCTAAATTGTCACTCTAAATACCCCCATACTACCAACACGCTGTTTGCAATCGATGCCTCTTGCTGGACCATAGAGAGGAAAGATGTGAGGCCTGCAAGTCATTTGGATTAAAAAAAGACTCTTCAAGTCAAGTCAAGTCAAGTCAGATAATTTATATAGCGCGCTACATACCCAGAGGGTCTCAAGGCGCTTGCGGATGGGAGGGGAATTACATGTCGAATATCCAGGTTTTAAGTTGCTTTCTGAATGCTAGGTGGTTCTGAGTGTGGCGAAGGTGAATGGGAAGCGAGTTCCAGGTTTTAGCCGCCAGGTAGGAGAAGGATCTTCCTCCCATAGTGGTTTTGTTGATGCGAGGGACAGCGGCAAGGGCTAGGTTGGAGGAGCGTAGCTGGCGAGGGGGGGTGTAGAAGGAAAGTCGTGTGTTGAGGCATTCGGGTCCAAGTTCGTAAAGTGCTTTGTGTGCGTGGGTTAGGAGGCGGAATGTTATCCTCTTATTGACGGGAAGCCAGTGGAGGTTTTTCAGGTGGCCAGAAATGTGGTCTTTGCGCGGGATGTCTAGTATGAGTCTGGCTGAAGCGTTCTGGATGCGTTGGAGTTTTTTCTGAAGTTTGGCGGTGGTACCGGCGTATAGGGTGTTTCCGTAGTCCAGGCAGCTTGTAACCAGAGCATGGGTGACCGTTTTTCTAGTTTCGGTGGGGATCCAGCGAAATTTTTTTTTGAGCATGCAGAGAATGTTAAAGCAGGATGATGAGACGGCGTTGACTTGTCTGGTCATTGAGAGTGAGGAGTCCAGGATGACACCCAGGTTCCGTGCGTGGTCAGTCGGGATGGGTGCTTTTCCTAGGGCCTCTGGCCACCAAGAGTCGCCCCAGGCGGAGGGAGAGGTACCTAAGATAAGGACTTCTGTTTTGTCTGAGTTCAGTTTCAGACAGCTGTGCTTCATCCACTCGGCGACTTCTTTCATTCCTTCATGTAGGTTGGTGTTGGCGGTGAGAGGGTCTTTGGTGAGTGAGAGGATCAGTTGAGTGTCATCGGCGTAGGAGATGATGTTGAGGTTGTGTTGGCGTGCGATGGTCGCGAGGGGGCTCATATATACGTTGAATAGGGTGGGGCTGAGTGAAGATCCTTGTGGCACGCCGCAAATGACTTCAGTGGCCTCTGACTTGAACGGTGGGAGGCGGACTCTCTGGGTTCTTCCGGTGAGGAACGAGGTGATCCATTCCAGTGCTTTTCCTTGGATTCCGATGTTTCTGAGGCGCTGTAGAAGGGTGCTATGGCAGACTGTGTCGAAGGCTGCGGAGAGGTCAAGGAGGATGAGGGCGACTTCGAGATGGACGTGCTCGAAGCCAAGAAATGCAGCTTAAAAAAACGTGCGGCGTGCCGGACATCTTCGGTTGACAGCATGAGGGAGATGAGGAAGCATCCACAGCACAAGAGGAATTATTATCTATACATGATTCTGATTTTCAGACCGGTTCCGATCAGGACTCAGCCACACTCCAGCACCGAAGCATCGGACAGTGAGTACTCTTACCCCTGATCCAAAGCCCAAAACATCGGCTCCGTTCAAAAAGACTGCTTACAGCCCACCACTGCAAAGGAGCCATGGCGCACACCGAAAAACTGACTCGGAAGCTCCGCCCTCGGGCTAGGCTCTGAAAGCTCGACCTATGGCCGGAGCCTCCACTTCCTCAACCTCCGGATCTACAATGCCTCCAACATCACTTTCGGCACCGAAACAGAAACATATCATTGGGATCCAACCACAGCCGCACCTAGATGGAAACAACTGTCACCGAAGTGTTTCACTTTCCGACCGAAATCTCCACCGGGGCCGATCCTTGATGTAATGCAGGAACAGCCTGATCCAAGGCATAAAACCCTCCACATTTAGCCTGGATTAAACAAAATAGTTAAATAGGCTTTCCTGTTTTCAGTTTCTATTTTAGTAAATTCTGGTGGTTTTTTTCATTTATTCAATACCTTAAAAAAATTATCAGCGGATACACATTTTCGCGACATTAAAAACAACAGAAACAGTGTTTTTCTGGTGTTCATGGTATGTTTTGCCTTTAATTATTGCTTGCTTTCTGCACTGATGGTGCATGTGTAGCGACAGTGTGTGTACAGGGTATATGAGGTCCAAATACATTTTTACAAATCAAACTTATTGTAGTACACCATACAACAAAACTTCTTCAGTGAGTCTTTGGTCATGCACACTCGCTCTTTCCTTCCTTTGTAAACTTTTATCTGTGAAATGGCCATCTCAACATTGGCACTTGAGACGGGCAACACCAAAACAGCCAGTACACAATTTGCTAACTTTGTCCGATGACATAGTCAGTACTGGTGCACCTAAACATTGTGATTGTCTAGGACATATTCTCCAACATATGGGTTGAATAGGCTAACGGCTAGGGCGCTCGACCTCGGACCTGAGGAACTTTGTTCGAGTCTCGGTAATGACGCTGAAACATCCTGTAATTCTGGGCAAAGCACTTAATCTCCCCGTGCCTAACAAAAACAAAAGTGTGTCCTCATGTAACGTAACTTGTGCTATGTAAAGCGCTCTGATACCTGATTCGGGTCAATTTCGCGCTTTACAAAACTCTGCAACAAAAAAAAAAGTTATTGAAGCAATCAAAAATTAAGAAGTACTTTACAAAGTCTGGAGAAAATTCAGAAGGGATCTAGAACTTGTGGAGAGTACCTCAGTGAGGCTTCATTGACTTCAAATGCCGTGGTTGGTGAAGCGGTATTTCTGTGCATCATTGCAAGCCATTTCCCATAGACTGTAAAATAACATTTCCTGTATTGCTCCTCAACATTTCTTTGCTTACCAAGTGGCAAGAATTCTAACATGGAGCATGTTGCTGTGCCGAAGTCACTAAAAGTGTCGCCTACCCTTAACGAGATGTTTCACATTTACACCAATTACGCTGAACACTTGGTAGACAAGGGTGTTTTCAGACTCCAATATTTTCATTATGTCCGCTACAGCAGTCATGTTTTCCTGTAAAAACCTAAGCTTGCAGTAGACTGTACTTTTTCACATCACTATCAATATGTGACCAAAGATCATCGCATTCCGTAAACGGTTGCCATGTGGATAATATGGCATTCACAGCCTCTAGGCCTGAGAACCACCGGCTAAATGACACAGTTGGGATGACTCTTTCCTTGACGCCAGACAAAGCACAAAATGAGAAATATTTGCATTTTAGTTCCCGGGCGTAATGAAACAGTGCACCAGAATAGACTGCAAAGTCAATAGCATTCTTCATTAACTCTGAAGATTGTAAAGATGCTTTCAGTATGTCATCTAACAAATGGCAAGGATCTCTTACAGGGAGGCACTTCTGCTCAGGTATTGATTTTGACAGGTCATCACACAACATTTTCCATATACGTAGCTGAATGTCTGCACATACAAACAATATAACTCTAATCTTTATTGAACTTGATAGGAACGTTTTCTAGCAGCATTCCAAGTGGCACTGCGTTCCATGTTTACCAACGTCTGGTGTTATGTTTTCATCACTATCTCAGATGCTTGGTAACAACATTCTTTTCACATATTCCTGTCACTGCACCTTGCATTGAATGTTTAAAGCCTGGGGTGTTTGGCAATTCAGCTACAATCAATACTGACTCGCTAGAAAAGGTGGCTGATATATCAAAGAATTTCAGCCATTCTCTGTCTGTGGGTAAATGTGATGGTACATATTGGGAAAGATTCTTATGAAACCAGCCATTTTACCTATCAGTGAAATCAAATGTAGCCCAAATATCAAATATGATTTTGATATGTCCTGATTCTCTACATTTTTAAAAATAACTAAATAAGACCCAAAACATGTTTCGAAACACTGCATCTTTTGACCAAAGACCACAAAACTGAAAAAAGCAGAAGCAAGAAGAGACAATATTTTAGTGACATCCCTAAGCAACAAAACTCAAGCATCTTTAACAATCAATCAATCAATCAATCAGGCATTTGTTAAGGACGACTAGTCACCCGTAAGGGTCTCAAGGCGCTGGGGGTGGTGTGGGATAAGCAGGCTCCAGTCGATCAAGGGGGGGGTCTATCGAAGAGCCAGGTTTTGAGGTTTCTTGCAAAGATGGGGAGCGATGCTGTCTGTCTGAGGTGGAGCGGCAGAGCATTCCAGGCTCGGGCAATGAAGAAGGAGAAGGAGCGTCCTCTCGATCTAGTCTTTCTGGTGCGGGGGACCCCGTCTTTCGTGCTGCTGCCTTGTGTAACAAAGTTGCATTGAATTGGCCCCTTCAGGAAGAAATAAAAATGACTATTTCATTCACCTGCTCTTTTCTTTGAATGGCACTTAGTTTGTGGTTGCGAAGGTGTTTTTTCAGTGTTTATATGTTTACACCGGTGATGGCTGATTTTTCCTTTCTGTGGGGTTTTATCAGTTATTATAGGTTTAAACCTAAAACGAGATAGCCTAACCATGAGCGTTCGGGCTTTACTTTGGGAGATGGGGCTACAGTCTTGGCGTTTGAGATCTTCAGGTTGTGTTGGCCATCAGCATAATCTCTCCAATCTCGGATGACTCCCTACAACCGGAGCTCCTCTCAGCAGCTTCTGGAACAGCTAGGATTGTAGATTTGGGTTGAATGAGGCTCGTTCTCATCATGCCGGGCAGTCTAATCACTTATTTTATCTGGTTTAAGCAACAGCAGGTCTCTTCCTCAGTTCTGGGATCTGGCCCCTTCTCAAGGGAAACAGCGAACTTCCTAACTCTTGTCAAGTCCTTTCCTTTGTGCTATGGTACAGAGCTCCTTGAAGCCAAATTATGAACATGATAACTTGACTCACTATCCCAGCTAATAGCCAGAAACAGTGGCTGTCAGGCCAACTGGCCGTTCAGATTCACTGCCCCACTTACCATATGGGAAGGATGCAACCAGTGGCAAGTGGGTCTACTGTGCAGTCCGTTATGCAGAAGCATCTCATGATATGAGGTCACTGTGGTTCTAAGGTGAAGAAGGCATTGGGTAATGGGCACATGGTTCAGACCCCAGGAATGAGATGATTTACCAGGGAGAGCCAGCAGTCATTATTCCTAGCTAGAGGTTCAGGTAAAAAAGATCGTACCCGTGGCAGAACAAAACCCAGGCATGTAAGGTGGGCTTGCAACCTGGTGTGCGTGTTTAGGAAACATACTGAGCCTGCCAGAATGTTAGACTGAGATGACTCATAGCTTCTACACCAGAGACTGTCGAGCCTACAACGGCTTCTTACTGTGTGTTCAGTTTTGACTTTTACCGCTTCTCTAATTTCATCCTTTACATGTTTCTGTACATTATGCACTGCCCTTGTGGCCTAGCCCTCGAGATGTATATATACATAAATATAATAATGCATAAAACTGCATCAACGCTTCTCCTAGAGTGCTGCGGCACTCACTCACTGGCAGAGGAGTGTAGTCTGGGGTGAATCTGGCCTTTAGACAGAGAGCTCAGGTGCTGTAGGTATTAAACTTGTCTTTTTCTGCCATCACCTAGTAATCTACATGTGTTCCCTTTCCCTCTACCTTCCCACCCCCTCTTCCTCTCTGTGCAGTTATCCCAGCCTCATTCATGTGGCCTCTCAGATCTCTTCTGGCATGAGATACTTGGCCTCTCTGAATTTTGTACACCGGGACCTGGCGACCCGCAACTGCCTAGTGGGAGAAAACAACACCATCAAGATTGCGGACTTTGGCATGAGCCGCAACCTGTACGCCGGCGACTACTACCGCATCCAGGGCCGCGCCGTGCTACCTATCCGCTGGATGGCGTGGGAGTGCATCCTTATGGTGAGAGGGACCTCACTGTCCTGCTGTCCTTCAACTACTGTACCTCTTCCACTCGTCTGTGTTAACTTCAACCATACCTCCTCTGCCTCTTTACCCCTGCGCTCATATCATTTTGAATACTAAGTCCAATCTTACCTCCTCTCTTTTCCCCTTTACTCTTTCATTTAACTCATATACTTGTGTGTGTTTACTCCAGCCTTACCTCCTCTGCCTCCCACCCCTGCACTCATATACTTGTGTTTAAATCCATCCTTACCTCCTCTGCCCTCACCCCTGCACTCATATACTTGTGTTTAAATCCATCCTTACCTTCTCTGCCTCTCGCCCCCTGCACTCATATACTTGTGTTTAAGTCCATCCTTACCTTCTCTGCCTCTCGCCCCCTGCACTCATATACTTGTGTTTAAGTCCATCCTTACCTCCTCTGCCTCTCTTCACCTGCACTCATATACTTGTGTTTAAGTCCATCCTTACCTCCTCTGCCTCTCTTCCTCTGCACTCATATACTTGTGTTTAAATCCATCCTTACCTCCTGTGCCTCCTCTTCCCCTGCACTCATATACTTGTGTTTAAGTCCAGCCTTACCTCCTCTGCCTCTCTTCACCTGCACTCATATACTTGTGTTTAAGTCCAGCCTTACCTCCTCTGCTCTCATCCCTGCACTCATGTACTTGTGTTTAAGTCCATCCTTACCTCCTTTGCCTCTCGCCCCCTGCACTCATATACTTGTGTTTAAGTCCAGCCTTACCTCCTCTGCCTCTCTTCACCTGCACTCATATACTTGTGTTTAAGTCCAGCCTTACCTCCTCTGCTCTCATCCCTGCACTCATATACTTGTGTTTAAG
Organism: Lissotriton vulgaris; assembly: GCF_964263255.1. NCBI lineage: Eukaryota > Metazoa > Chordata > Amphibia > Caudata > Salamandridae > Lissotriton > Lissotriton vulgaris. The sequence continues at coordinate 35,351,940 of NC_141693.1, read as the reverse complement.
TCCATCCTTACCTCCTCTGCCTCTCGCCCCCTGCACTCATATACTTGTGTTTAAGTCCATCCTTACCTCCTCTGCCTCTCGCCCCCTGCACTCATATACTTGTGTTTAAGTCCATCCTTACCTCCTCTGCTCTCATCCCTGCACTCATATACTTGTGTTTAAGTCCAGCCTTATCTCCTCTGCTCTCATCCCTGCACTCATATACTTGTGTTTAAGTCCATCCTTACCTCCTCTGCCTCTCACCCCTGCACTCATATACTTGTGTTTAAATCCATCCTTACCTCCTGTGCCTCCTCTTCCCCTGCACTCATATACTTGTGTTTAAGTCCAGCCTTACCTCCTCTGCCTCTCTTCACCTGCACTCATATACTTGTGTTTAAGTCCAGCCTTACCTCCTCTGCTCTCATCCCTGCACTCATGTACTTGTGTTTAAGTCCATCCTTACCTCCTTTGCCTCTCGCCCCCTGCACTCATATACTTGTGTTTAAGTCCAGCCTTACCTCCTCTGCCTCTCTTCACCTGCACTCATATACTTGTGTTTAAGTCCAGCCTTACCTCCTCTGCTCTCATCCCTGCACTCATATACTTGTGTTTAAGTCCATCCTTACCTCCTCTGCCTCTCGCCCCCTGCACTCATATACTTGTGTTTAAGTCCATCCTTACCTCCTCTGCCTCTCGCCCCCTGCACTCATATACTTGTGTTTAAGTCCATCCTTACCTCCTCTGCTCTCATCCCTGCACTCATATACTTGTGTTTAAGTCCAGCCTTATCTCCTCTGCTCTCATCCCTGCACTCATATACTTGTGTTTAAGTCCATCCTTACCTCCTCTGCCTCTCACCCCTGCACTCATATACTTGTGTTTAAGTCCAGCCTTACCTCCTCTGCCTCTCTTCACCTGCACTCATATACTTGTGTTTAAGTCCAGCCTTACCTCCTCTGCTCTCATCCCTGCACTCATATACTTGTGTTTAAGTCCATCCTTACCTCCTCTGCCTCTCGCCCCCTGCACTCATATACTTGTGTTTAAATCCATCCTTACCTCCTGTGCCTCCTCTTCCCCTGCACTCATATACTTGTGTTTAAGTCCATCCTTACCTCCTCTGCTCTCATCCCTGCACTCATATACTTGTGTTTAAGTCCATCCTTACCTCCTCTGCGTCTGTGCCCCTGCACTCATATACTTGTGTTTAAGTCCATCCTTACCTCCTCTGCGTCTGTGTCCCTGCACTCATTTACTTGTGTTTAAGTCCATCTTTACCTCCTCTGCCTCTCTTCACCTGCACTCATATACTTATGTTTTGCAGCGTAAATCTTTCTTGATTCACTATGCTGTGCATATTCCGCCATCTAGTGGTTGGAGTGCGGAAAGTGCTCTGTATTTTTTTTTTTTTTTTGCTGTGGGAGGTTGCGAAACCTGATTCCCCTGGTGAGGCTGCACTTATATACTTGTGTTTAAGTCCAGCCTTACCTCCTCTGCCTCTCTTCCCCTGCACTCATATACTTGTGTTTAAGTCCATCCTTACCTCCTCTGCCTCTGTGCTTTGCACTCATTTACTTGTGTTTAAGTCCATCCTTACCTCCTCTGTCTCTCTTCACCTGCACCCATATACCTGTGTTTACTCCAGCCTTACCTCCTCTGCCTCTCGCCCCCTGCACTCATATACTTGTGTTTAAGTCCAGCCTTACCTCCTCTGCCTCTCTTCACCTGCACTCATATACTTGTGTTTAAGTCCATCCTTACCTCCTCTGCCTCTCACCCCTGCACTCATATACTTGTGTTTAAATCCATCCTTACCTCCTCTGGCTCTCTCCCCCTGCACTCATATACTTATATTTTGCAGCGTGAATCTTTCTTGATTCACTATGCTGTGCATATTCCGCCATCTAGTGGTTGGAGTGCGGAAAGTGCTCTGTATTTTTTTTTTTTTTTTTGCTGTGGGAGGTTGCGAAACCTGATTCCCCTGGTGAGGCTGCACTTATATACTTGTGTTTAAGTCCAGCCTTACCTCCTCTGCCTCTCTTCCCCTGCACTCATATACTTGTGTTTAAGTCCATCCTTACCTCCTCTGCCTCTGTGCTTTGCACTCATTTACTTGTGTTTAAGTCCATCCTTACCTCCTCTGTCTCTCTTCACCTGCACCCATATACCTGTGTTTACTCCAGCCTTACCTCCTCTGCCTCTCGCCCCCTGCACTCATATACTTGTGTTTAAGTCCAGCCTTACCTCCTCTGCCTCTCTTCACCTGCACTCATATACTTGTGTTTAAGTCCATCCTTACCTCCTCTGCCTCTCACCCCTGCACTCATATACTTGTGTTTAAATCCATCCTTACCTCCTCTGGCTCTCTCCCCCTGCACTCATATACTTATATTTTGCAGCGTGAATCTTTCTTGATTCACTATGCTGTGCATATTCCGCCATCTAGTGGTTGGAGTGCGGAAAGTGCTCTGTATTTATTTGTATTTTTTTGCTGTGGGAGGTTGCGAAACCTGATTCCCCTGGTGAGGCTGCACTCATATACTTGTGTTTAAGTCCAGCCTTGCCTCCTCTCCCTCTCGCTCCTTGTACTGATATACTTGTGTTTAAATCCATCCTTACCTCCTCTGCCTCTCTGCCCCTGCACTCATATACTTGTGTTTAAGTCCAGCCTTACCTCCTCTCCCTCTCGCTCCTTGTACTCATATACTTGTATTTAAGTCCAGCCTTACCTCCTCTGCCTCTCGCCCCTTCACTCATATACTTGTGTTTACTCCAGCCTTACCTCCTCTGCCTCTCGCCCCCTGCACTCATATACTTGTGTTTAAATCCATCCTTACTTCCTCTGTCTCTCTTCACCTGCACTCATATACTTGTGTTTAAGTCCATCCTTACCTCCTCTGCGTCTGTGCCCCTGCACTCATATACTTGTGTTTAAGTCCATCCTTACCTCCTCTGCCTCTCTTCACCTGCACTCATATACTTGTGTTTAAATCCATCCTTACCTCCTCTGGCTCTCTCCCCCTGCACTCATATACTTATATTTTGCAGCGTGAATCTTTCTTGATTCACTATGCTGTGCATATTCCGCCATCGATTGGTTGGAGTGCGGAAAGTGCTCTGTATTTATTTTTATTTTTTTGCTGTGGGAGGTTGCGAAACCTGATTCCCCTGGTGAGGCTGCACTCATATACTTGTGTTTAAGTCGAGCCTTGCCTCCTCTCTCTCTCGCTCCTTGTACTCATATACTTGTGTTTAAATCCATCCTTACCTCCTCTGCCTCTCTGCCCCTGCACTCATATACTTGTGTTTAAATCCATCCTTACCTCCTCTGCCTCTCTGCTCCTGCACTCATATACTTGTGTTTAAGTCCAGCCTTACCTCCTCTCCCTCTCGCTCCTTGTACTCATATACTTGTATTTAAGTCCAGCCTTACCTCCTCTGCCTCTCACCCCCTGCACTCATATACTTGTGTTTACTCCAGCCTTACCTCCTCTGCCTCTCGCCCCCTGCACTCATATACTTGTGTTTAAGTCCATCCTTACCTCCTCTGCCTCCGTGCCCCTGCACTCATATACTTGTGTTTAAGTCCATCCTTACCTCCTCTGCCTCTCTTCACCTGCACTCATATACTTGTGTTTAAATCCATCCTTACCTCCTCTGGCTCTCTCCCCCTGCACTCATATACTTATGTTTTGCAGCGTGAATCTTTCTTGATTCACTATGCTGTGCATATTCTGCCATCTAGTGGTTGGAGTGCGCAAAGTGCTCTGTATTTATTTTATTTTTTTTCTGTGGGAGGTTGCGAAACCTGATTCCCCTGGTGAGGCTGCACTTATATACTTGTGTTTAAGTCCAGCCTTACCTCCTCTGCCTCTCTTCCCCTGCACTCATATACTTGTGTTTACTCCAGCCTTACCTCCTCTGCCTCTCGCCCCCTGCACTCATATACTTGTGTTTAAGTCCATCCTTTCCTCCTCTGTCTCTCTTCACCTGCACTCATATACTTGTGTTTACTCCAGCCTTACCTCCTCTGCCTCTCGCCCCCTGCACTCATATACTTGTGTTTAAGTCCAGCCTTACCTCCTCTGCGTCTGTGCCCCTGCACTCATATACTTGTGTTTAAGTCCATCCTTACCTCCTCTGCCTCTCTTCACCTGCACTCATATACTTGTGTTTAAATCCATCCTTACCTCCTCTGGCTCTCTCCCCCTGCACTCATATACTTATATTTTGCAGCGTGAATCTTTCTTGATTCACTATGCTGTGCATATTCCGCCATCTAGTGGTTGGAGTGCGGAAAGTGCTCTGTATTTCTTTTTATTTTTTTGCTGTAGGAGGTTGCGAAACCTGATTCCCCTGGTGAGGCTGCACTCATATACTTGTGTTTAAGTCGAGCCTTGCCTCCTCTCTCTCTCGCTCCTTGTACTCATATACTTGTGTTTAAATCCATCCTTACCTCCTCTGCCTCTCTGCCCCTGCACTCATATACTTGTGTTTAAATCCATCCTTACCTCCTCTGCCTCTCTGCTCCTGCACTCATATACTTGTGTTTAAGTCCAGCCTTACCTCCTCTCCCTCTCGCCCCCTGCACTCATATACTTGTGTTTAAATCCATCCTTACCTCCTCTGCCTCTCTGCCCCTGCACTCATATACTTGTGTTTAAGTCCATCCTTACCTCCTCTGCCTCCGTGCCCCTGCACTCATATACTTGTGTTTAAGTCCATCCTTACCTCCTCTGCCTCTCTTCACCTGCACTCATATACTTGTGTTTAAATCCATCCTTACCTCCTCTGGCTCTCTCCCCCTGCACTCATATACTTATGTTTTGCAGCGTGAATCTTTCTTGATTCACTATGCTGTGCATATTCTGCCATCTAGTGGTTGGAGTGCAGAAAGTGCTCTGTATTTATTTTATTTTTTTTCTGTGGGAGGTTGCGAAACCTGATTCCCCTGGCGAGGCTGCACTTATATACTTGTGTTTAAGTCCAGCCTTACCTCCTCTGCCTCTCTTCCCCTGCACTCATATACTTGTGTTTAAGTCCAGCCTTACCTCCTCTGCCTCTCCTCCTCTGCACTCATATACTTGTGTTTAAATCCATCCTTACCTCCTCTTCCTCCGTGCCCCTGCACTCATATACTTGTGTTTAAGTCCATCCTTACCTCCTCTTCCTCCGTGCCCCTGCACTCATATACTTGTGTTTAAGTCCATCCTTACCTCCTCTTCCTCCGTGCCCCTGCACTCATATACTTGTGTTTAAATCCATCCTTACCTCCTCTGGCTCTCTCCCCCTGCACTCATATACTTATGTTTTGCAGCGTGAATCTTTCTTGATTCACTATGCTGTGCATATTCTGCCATCTAGTGGTTGGAGTGCGGAAAGTGCTCTGTATTTCTGATATACTTCTATGTATTAAGCCAGGTCTTACCTCCTGTTTCTCCTCTTCCCCTTTACTTTTATTCTTGTTTTTTCGACTACGTCCACCCTTACTCCCTGTGTCTCCTCTTCCCCTGAACTCATTCCTTCTGCATGTTAAGTTGCATCTCCCCTCCTCTGACTCCTCCTCCCCTGTACCTCCTTTACTCTTGTTCCTGCCTCTTCAGCTGTACCTTCTGTACCTCCATCCCTAGTCTCACCTCCCCTCCCACCCACACTCTTCTCCTGGAGCTCGGCTCTTCTGTTCCTTCTCTACCTCCCAGACCTTAATCTTCATCCATCTTCTCCTGGTCCTCCTGACCCTCTGTACCCTGTCCCTCCTTCTGTACCCTGTCCCGTACCCTGTCCCTCCTTCTGTACCCTGTCCCTCCTTCTGTACCCTGTCTCTCCTTCTGTACCCTGTCCAATCTTCTATACAAATGTCCCTCCTTCTGTACCCTGTCCCTCCTTCTGTACCCTGCTCTCCTTCTGTACCCTGCCCCTCCTTCTGTACCCTGTGCCTCCTTCTGTACCCTGTCCCTACTTCTTTACCTCATATTACCCGTTTTATTCCACCTCAATATCGCTCCCTATTCCTCATTCTCTCACTTTGAGTTGCTCCCTTAACTCGATGCTGAGGCTTCTGCTTTGGGTGACACCCCGTATCCTCTCATCTCATCTCCCCACAGGGAAAGTTCACGGCTGCCAGTGATGTGTGGGCTTTCGGGGTCACCTTGTGGGAGATCTTGATGCTGTGCAAAGAGCAGCCATACAGCCAGCTGACCGATGAGCATGTGATCGAGAACGCAGGCGAATTCTTTCGCGATCAGGGCAAGCAGGTGAGAGAACCGTCTTCGGGTCAGCAGAGACATCTGGGCATAAGGGGCAATATATATATATATATATATATATATGTATGTATGTATGTTCGAGGCATATGAGCTGCAGATCACACACTGTGCATAGATCGCCATCTGGTGTTGGGCCTGGATGTTTGCACTTTGTTTTTGTCCTGGAAAAGTCTTTGGAAGTCACAAGATAGGTGACTCCTCTATTGGACTACAGTGCGCATGGGCATCAGCTCCATCTTCAGATTGTTTTTTTCCGCCATTGGGCTTGGATGTCTTTGTCGCGCTCCAGCTTGGTATCGTTACCGATTCTACTTTCGACACGCAATCTTTCATCCTTTCTACGGTATTGCTTTCGATCGCGATCCCCAGTCGTTGCGCATCTCTTCAACGTCTAAGTCCTCGATTCCGATCGTCGATGAGGGCCTTCGGGCCTACTTGGGCCTTAGCATCTGGCTCATGGAAAGGACTCCATTCAAAAAGTGCCCTCAATGTCGGTCAAAGATTCCCCACACCGATCTGCATGAGGTGTGTAACTTCTGCCTTTCACCGGAGCACGAGGTCAGAGACTGTGCAGCTTGTGCCTCTTTCCGCTCCAAGAAGACCATTCAGGATCGTCGAGCTCAAAGGAAAATGGCTCGCTCGTCGACACCCATTCCCGACGACATCTTCCAGGAGGGCGTCGATGTGCCGGAACAGGAGTGAATCCAAGAACCCTTCGGCAGCGGCTCCGAAGAGGACTCCGATGTCGAAGAAATCACTCCTGCGCAACAGGTCGTAAGTAAACACGTCGACCCTCACTCCCTCCATACACCCTCAAAAAAGGCTTCAGTCACACCTTCACCTTCGGGCCAAGGTACACACCGAGAGAGAGCTTCCCATGCCCCGCCCTGGACTCTGCAAAGAAACCTAGTAAGCCTTCAGGCTACTCGGGCTCAAGTCAGCCTGCCACCGGTACCCGGACACGGCACCAAAAAAGGAGCCGCCCTCCTCCTCCGTGCCGATCGATGACTCCACATCCAAGCATTCGGCACCGAAATCTATAAGCACCGACCCATCCACTCCGAAAACACACTCGGAACCGAGCAAGAAGCAGCTCCTGAAAAGTCCGGATCCACACCCTTCGGAGTTGAAAACGGCCTCAAACCAAAGAAACAACCGGTTCCACAAACAGCCACAGAGACTTTAAAACATCACGGTTCGAAGTCAAAAGACCACAAAACTGTCCTGGAGTCAGTACCAAAGTCTACCGAACTGAAAAAGTTGGTCCCGAAAGAACTGCCTCCATCAGAAGAGCTTTTTACTACAAATTCTCGACAAAAAACTCTTCTAAAAGACCCTAAAACTGGTCAGCTCATTCTAAGTACAAGAAAAAGACCATTGGATATGCCTCCACAGGTTCCACCACCTAAAAAGAAGGACATTGCCACATCTTGCCTCAGGGTCCCTTCTCCACCACCTCCTCCACCGCCTCCTCCACTTTCTCCCCCACCACACCATTCTCCTATACCATCTCCTCCACCAGGGAATGATGATGACACTTCTGATGAAGGGGGGTGTGTGGATGAGGAGCCATTAGGGGACCCTAGTCCACCTTCTTCCCCTGATCCTTGGGACGACTAGAACACCCCAGATGTCTCTAATGTTCCACAGGAGTATCTACCCCTCTAGGCCTTCCCTCCAGAGGACACAACGGGTTTTAATTAGCTACTTCACAGAGCTGCCCAATACCATGGAGTTAGCTTACACACAGACCCGGTGGAAGAGGATTTCCTAATGGACACTTTTGATACCTCACGAAGGTCCACTTCTATTTTACCCATGCTAAAAGGGGTCATCAAGCATGCACCTCAAGTGTTTAAAGATCCTGTAAGGGCTAGATTTATTAACCCCAGGATCGACAAAAAGTATAAAGCTGCTCCTGGGGACCCAGCTTATATTAAAGGTCCAGTACCTTTAAATTCACTAGTAGTTTCCAATGCTAGGAAGAGAGGCAATTCTCAGACATCAGGGGATACTCCACCCCCCAATAGAGTCTAAATTACTAGACGTCTCTGGCAAAAGAACTGCGTCACAAGCACCTACCATATGGCGTATCGCCAACACTCAAGCTCTGTTAGCCAGGTATGATAGGGCACATTATGATGAACTTGAGACCCTATTGCAACACCTACCGGACAAATATAAGAACAGGGCCAATGGCCTCTTACAAGAGGGAAAAATCATCACTAACACCTCCATTCGTTGTGCTTTAGATGCAGCAGGTACAGCCTCCAGAGCCGTCAACACAAGTGTACTTCTGCGTTGACATGCTTGGTTACGCATTTCAGGTTTTAAACCGGTAGTACAAACCTCCATTTTAAATCAACCATTCGATTAGGAACACTTATTTGGACCTAATGTAGATTCTTCACTTGAGAAAATGAAGAAAGACACAACCAAATCTATGGGAGCCTTGCAATCGCAAGCTCCCAGACATTCTTTTTATTGCTCTTTCTACAAAGGCACCTCTAGAGGCTACTCATCTGACAACCCTTCCACCTCTTACAAGGCTCCCACCCAATCTACATTCACCAGAGGTTACCAAAGAGGAGGCTACAGAGGCAACAACAACAAAGGTAGAGGCAAAACCAACAATACCCGATCTGCCTCCATCCCTACCCAATGACTTCCCTCCGTTCCCCCAGGACCATTCCACTCTGTCGGGGGAGAATACAACAGTTCCTGTTCCTTCCTGTCTAGACTAACATCACCACAGACAGGTGGGTGAGACAAATCATTCAAACAGGTTACTGTCTAAAACTCACTTCTACCCCCCCCCCCCCCAAACATACCACCTAGGCAGCATCAAATGTCACTGGATCATTGATAACTGCTAAAACAGGAGGTCATCTCCCTTCTGCAAAAGCATGCAATAGAACTGGTACCCCGGCATCAGCAAAACACAGGGCTCTACTCCCTGTAGTTCCTCATTCCAAAAAAGGACGGCTCTCTAAGACCCATCCTAGACCTCAGAACCCTAAACCTGTACATACAGTCGGACCACTTTCACATGGCCACACTTCAACAGGTTCTTATTTTGCTCGCACAAGGCGATTTCCTTGCCACTCTGGATCTCAAGGACGCCTACTTTCATATTCCCATTCACACATCTCACAGAAAGTATCTCAGGTTTGTAGTGGACGGTCAGCATTACCAGTTCAAGGTACTGTTCAAGGTACTCCCATTCTGAGTCACCGCAGCACCCAGAGTCTTCACCAAGTGTCTAGCAGTAGTTGCAGCTCATCTAAGGAGGCAGCAAATTCATGTCTACCCCTACCAAGACGACTGGCTCATAGAAGCTAAATCGTACAGCCAGTGCAGACAGCACACTCATGCTACAATCCAACTGCTTCACGACTTGGGGTTTACCATAAACCAACCAAAGTCTCACCTACAACCGTCCCGCATACAACAATACCTAGGGGCAACAATAAATACCTCAAAGGCACTTGCATATCCCAGTCCAGCCAGGATATCAAGCATACGAAGCCTTGTCACAAAATTTCAACCACAACACTCTCTCCCAGCTCGAGTGTTTATGCAACTAATAGGGATGATGGGCTCTTGCATATTCATAGTCCCTCACGCAAGACTCCAGATGCGTCCCTGACAGGAATGTTTAGCATGTCAGTGGAACCAAGCTCAAGGTCAGCTGACAGATCTGGTGTTGGTGGACGGTCGCACGCATCGCTCTCAGCAGTGGTGGAACACCAAAAACCTTTCCAAAGGGTGACCGTTCATCGAGCCAGTTCTTCAGATAGTGCTAACAGCAGACGCATCGCTCTCCGGCTGGGGGGCTCATCTGTTACATTACACCATACAGGACACGTGAAATGAAATGAATTCGTACTTGTATAGCGCACTTATACCCTGAGGCGTCTTGGCTCTGTACGCATACCGCTGTGGAACCCTTCCTGGCTTTTCCCTGTGAAATGCCCACTCCTGGGCCCCCCCAAGGTGAAGCCAGGCATCCCAGCGCTGTCGGGCTGTTGTGGAGATTAAGCAAGCTATTGCCCAGTGTTGCAGAGTTGGGCCCATGATTAGACTAGGCACCGAGGCGAGAATTATCAGGTCTGAGGAAATTGAGCCCAAGACCCGCCGAGGTGGGAATTGAACCCTGGCCCCGGGCCAGACCTCTGCATCAGGGTCTGCCGCTCTAACCATTGAGCCACGCTTCTCCACATTTGGACACCCCAACAAAGGTTGCACCACATCAATCACCTAGAATTGCTAGCCATATTCCTAGCATTAAATTCCTTCCAGAAACACATTCAAGTTCAAGTTCAGTAATTTGTATAGCGCACTACTCACCCAGAGGGTCTCAAGGCGCTTGGGGAGGGTGGGTGGATTACTTATCGAATAGCCAGGTTTTTAGCTGCTTTCTAAAGGAGAGGTGGTTCTGTGTAAGGCGGAGGTGAGTGGGGAGGGAATTCCAGGTTTTGGCCGCTAAGTAGGAGAAAGATCTTCCTCCCATGGTGGATCTATTGATGCGTGGAATTGCGGCGAGGGCTTGATTAGATGAACGTAGTTGGCGGGTGGGTGTAGGCAAAGCTGTCCTAGTCCGCGCAGACAATATGACAGCAATGTATTACATACGAAAACAAGGCGGGACACACTCTCTGCAACTCTCCAAACTAGCACAAAGCATATGGAGATGAGCCATTCCTCAAAACATTTTTCTCCTAGCCCAACACGTTCCAGAAGTCCAGAAAAGCAAAGCAGATCTGTTGAGCCGTCAAACGCAACAGACTCACGAGTGGGAACTTCATCCACAAGTTCTTCAACCATTCTTCCAACTGTGTGGGCACCCACACATAGATCTCTTCGCAACCCACGAAAACACCAAATGCCCAAGCTTCGCTGTCAGGTATCCACACCCATTGTCCAAAGTCAATGCGATATGGATGAATTAGTCACGCAAATTTGCGTACGCTTTTCCGCCTCTTCCACTCATTCCACTGGTGGTGCGCAAATGGCAGCAACACTCACTGACTCTCATCCTAGTTGCTCCAACTTGTGCCAGACAACCGTGGTACACCAGATTACTGGAACTGTCTGTAATCCTGCACCAAAAACTACACCTTTCCCCACACCTCCTAACCCAGAGCCATGGAGAGATCAGACACTCAGATCCAGCACAACTCAACCTAGCGATCTGGCTCCTGAAGTCTTAGAGTTTGGTTACCTTAACCTTCCCCCTGATTGCAGGAATGTTATCAGAGAAGCTAGACGCCCCACCACTAGAGCTTGCTATGCAGCCAAGTGGAAAAGATTCATTATATGCTGCAACAATAACAACATCAATTCCTTAGATGTGTCAATCCAACACATCATAGGTTACCTTCTACATCTCCAAAGGTGTAACCTAGCATACACATCGATTAGGTTCCACCTTGCTGTTATAGCAGCCTACTTACAAAACAGACAACATTTGACACAATTCAGAGTACCTACCATCAAAGCATTTATGGAGGGACTCAAAATAATAATTCCACCTAGAGTACCACCCTCACCTGCGTGGAACTTAAATATTGTACTCATGGGTCCTCCATTCAAACCCATGCACAAATGTGAATTACAATTCCTTACATGGAGACTCACTTTCCTAATAGCCATTACTTCTCTTAGAAGAGCTAATGAGCTTCAAGCACTTACTATTCAAGAACCATTTTTACAACTCCATCAAAATAAAGTGGTTCTCAGAACAAACCCAAAATTCCTTCCTAAAGTAATTTCTCCCTTTCATCTCAATCAGTCTGTAGAGTTGCCAATATTCTTCTCGCAACCACAAACTGTCGCAGAAAGGGCTCTTCATACACTAGACGTCAAAAGAGCACTCCTTTATTATATTGACAGAACAAAATCTTTTCACAAAACTCAACAACTTTTTGTGTGCTTCTCACCACCACATAAAGGCAACCCCATATCTAAAGCTGGAATTGCAAGGTGGATTGTCAAATGCATACAAATTTGCTACCAGAAAGCAACACGTACAATATCTATTCCCCCTAAAGCCCACTCTACTAGGAAAATAGGGGCTTCAATGGCTTTCTTAGGGAACATTCCCTTAGAGGACATCTGCAGAGCTGCTACATGGTCTACACCGCACACATTCACAAAACACTATTGTGTAGATCTGCAAACAAAACAACAAGCTAGTGTGGGCCAGACTGTACTCAAAACACTGTTTCAAACAACTGCAACAGATACTGGTGGTCGCCGCTAGGTGTGGGTACTGCTATACAATCTATGCACAGTGTGTGATCTGCAGCTCATGTGCCTCGATCGGAAAATACTACTTACCAGTATGCATCTGTTCTTGGCATGTAGAGCTGCAGATTCACACACGCCCACCCGCCTCCCCGGCTACCTTTATCTGTTCCAGTACTATCTTATTTAGATACAGCATACATGGGCATCTTTTATGTTTCTCACAAAACTCCATCATTTCCCTCACTGGCGAAAAAACAATCTGAGGATGGAGCCGATGCTCATGCGCACTGTAGTCCAAAGGAGGAGTCACCTATCTGGTGACTTCTAAAGACTTTTTCAGGACAACAACAAAGTGCAAACCTCCTTGCTCAACACCAGATGGCGATCTATGCATAGTGTGTGAATCTGCAGCTCTACATGCCAAGAACAGATGCACACTGGTAAGTAGCATTTTCCATATTTTACACAGGGCCTGATTGCGATCTTGGCAGTCGGGTTACTCAGTGACGGATGTCCTGTCCTCCGAAATATAAATAGCATTCTATCCTATCGGATTTATATTGTGGTGGGCGGGATATCCGTCACCGTTGTGTCCATCAAAGGGGGCGCTCGAGAACAAGAGGAGACAAACGCATGTTCATTCATTCATTGATAAATGTGATGGTGTGTGATGAGTCTGCACAAAACGTGGCAGAAGCTTAAAAGAATTAGGGCCTGGTTCAGATGTTGGTGGATAGAAGACTCCGTCACAAAGTTAATCTTTGATTTGCTAATAACTCTGTCAGCGTTTGATATCTCGGCCCAGATTTGGCAGAAACGTGGCCCGCTCAGCCATCGGTTAACATTTTTAAGGCTGTCCCGATTCATAGTGTGGTCACTGTTAAGAAGGGAAGGCGAAAGAAAAGTGCTCATTTGCTGGTAACATTGGCACTTCATGAGGAACCTGATAAGATTAGTGTTCGAGGCAAGTGAGCTTTAGATCACATGCTTTGCATACTCCTGCCACCTGGTATTGGTTGATGTATCAGGCCAGAGTCCAGGCCCGCACCCACAGTGTGCTCTGTACTACCGATGACCGCGCACGGCTGGTCCAGTGTCACCGGGTTGGAGGAGAGAGAATGCACCCAGAGCTTGATCAGCAAAGCTGGTGCCTGTGCACAGCTGGTTTAGTGGCATAAAGAGATGGAACAGGGCCACGCCGAATACCCAGACCTATCTGCACACCCGAAGGACGTGCACAGCTGGTTCTATGGCATCGGGTTGGACTCCCATGGGGTTGGTTCTTGGCTTGGTCCAGGCACTGTGCTCAGAGGACAGTGCCCGCAGCTGAAGGCCGTGCACAGCTTGTTCTATGGCATCGGGTTGGACTCCCATGGGGTTGGCTCTTGGCTTGGTCCAGGCTCTATGCTTAGAGGACAGTGCCCACAGCTGAAGGCCGTGCACAGCTGGTTCTATGGCATCGGGTTGGACTCCCATGGGGTTGGTTCTTGGCTTGGTCCAGGCACTGTGCTCAGAGGACAGTGCCCACAGCTGAAGGCCGTGCACAGCTGGTTCTATGGCATCGGGTTGGACTCTCCATGGGGTTCGTTCTTGGCTTGGTCCAGGCACTGTGCTCAGAGGACAGTGCCCACAGCTGAAGGCCGTGCACAGCTGGTTCTATGGCATCGGGTTGGACTCCCATGGGGATTGGTTCTTGGCTTGGTCCAGGCACTGTGCTCAGAGGACAGTGCCCACAGCTGAGGGCCGCGCACAGCTGGTTCTATGGCATCGGGTTGGACTCCCATGGGGTTGGCTCTTGGCTTGGTCCAGGCACTGTGCTCAGAGGACAGTGCCCACAGCTGAGGGCCGCGCACAGCTGGTTCTATGGCATCGGGTTGGACTCCCATGGGGATTGGTTCTTGGCTTGGTCCAGGCACTGTGCTCAGAGGACAATGCCCACAGCTGAGGGCCGTGCACATCTGGTTTAGAGGCACGAGGCTGCTGCGGAGACTGAGTGTAGGCCAGCCCCTACTCCCAGCCCCCCATATACATTATTTTAAAAAGTTAGAATAACTAAGCACTTACAAATAGTGTATGTTCGCCGTTCACATGATGGGTTTGACTCATGCAAATGTGCACATCCAAAGGTCGTGTGCATCTAGTTCAGTGTTCTAGCAGATGGCTTATTACCCGGCTGTAGGGCTTGTTTTCCAAGAGCACTGTCCAGAGGCACAAAAGCTGGTGCAGGGCAATAGGCTAGGCCTTGTGTCTCAGCCTGCTGTGCACAGTGAGAAGTGCCTTGCGTCTCAGCCTGCTGTGCACAGTGAGACGCGCCTTGTGTCTCAGCCTGCTGTGCACAGTGAGACGCGCCTTGTGTCTCAGCCTGCTGTGCACAGTGAGACGCGCCTTGCGTCTCAGCCTGCTGTGCACGCGTCTTGCGTCTCAGCCTGCTGTGCACAGTGAGACGCGCCTTGCGTCTCAGCCTGCTGTGCACAGTGAGACGCGCCTTGCGTCTCAGCCTGCTGTGCACAGTGAGACACGCCTTGCGTCTCAGCCTGCTGTGCACAGTGAGACGCGCCTTGCGTCTCAGCCTGCTGTGCACAGTGAGACGCGCCTTGCGTCTCAGCCTGCTGTGCACAATGAGAAGCGCCTTGCGTCTCAGCCTGCTGTGCACAGTGAGACGCGCCTTGCTTCTCAACCTGCTGTGCACAGTGAGATGCTAGGCTCTACAGAGGTCCTGCAGCAGCATGGCAGCCATGCACAGTGGGGATTGGTCTCGCGGTGCATTGGCTGCACAGGAGGTTGCCTCTGTAGACCCTGCAGTGACTCCCCCTCCCCAACCTGGGCCAGAGCCAAAGGTCTGTGAAAACATACAGTGTGTTACTGTTTAGGAAAGAGAGTATAGCTACTTATTAATGCACTGTTACGAAAATAATTCAAGCTTTCCACAGGTTCGTACTGATTATGAAATCTATCTTAAGACTACATTACCACAGTAGCTATGAGAAGCCTTATGGCGTGGCACATGGATGCACTCATTCTAAAGAGCCTTATGGCGTGGCACATGGATGCACTCATTCTAAAGAGCCTTATGGCGTGGCACATGGATGCACTCATTCTAAAGAGCCTTATGGCGTGGCACATGGATGCACTCGTTCTAAAGAGCCTTATGGCGTGGCACATGGATGCACTCATTTTAAAGAGCCTTATGGCGTGGCACATGGATGCACTCATTCTAAAGAGCCTTATGGCGTGGCACATGGATGCACTCATTCTAAAGAGCCTTATGGCGTGGCACATGGATGCACTCATTTTAAAGAGCCTTATGGCGTGGCACATGGATGCACTCATTTTAAAGAGCCTTATGGCGTGGCACATGGATGCACTCATTCTAAATAGCCTTATGGCGTGGCACATGGATGCACTCATTTTAAAGAGCCTTATGGCGTGGCACATGGATGCACTCATTCTAAAGAGCCTTATGTCGTGGCACATGGATGCACTCATTTTAAAGAGCCTTATGGCGTGGCACATGGATGCACTCATTCTAAAGAGCCTTATGGTGTGGCACATGGATGCACTCATTCTAAAGAGCCTTATGGCGTGGCACATGGATGCACTCATTCTAAAGAGCCTTATGGCGTGGCACATGGATGCACTCATTTTAAAGAGCCTTATGGCGTGGCACATGGATGCACTCGTTCTAAAGAGCCTTATGGCGTGGCACATGGATGCACTCATTTTAAAGAGCCTTATGGCGTGGCACATGGATGCACTCATTTTAAAGAGCCTTATGGCGTGGCACATGGATGCACTCATTCTAAATAGCCTTATGGCGTGGCACATGGATGCACTCATTTTAAAGAGCCTTATGGCGTGGCACATGGATGCACTCATTTTAAAGAGCCTTATGGCGTGGCACATGGATGCACTCATTCTAAATAGCCTTATGGCGTGGCACATGGATGCACTCATTTTAAAGAGCCTTATGGCGTGGCACATGGATGCACTCATTCTAAAGAGCCTTATGGCGTGGCACATGGATGCACTCGTTTTAAAGAGCCTTATGGCGTGGCACATGGATGCACTCATTCTAAATAGCCTTATGGCGTGGCACATGGATGCAATCATTTTAAAGAGCCTTATGGCGTGGCACATGGATGCACTCATTTTAAAGAGCCTTATGGCGTGGCACATGGATGCACTCGTTCTAAAGAGCCTTATGGCGTGGCACATGGATGCACTCATTCTAAAGAGCCTTATGGCGTGGCACATGGATGCACTCATTCTAAAGAGCCTTACTGTGTTGCATGTCCATGTACTAAATTTGAAACATGTTTTACCAATACACATTGTTGCACTAATTCTAAAAAGCCTTTTAGCGTTGCACTTTGATGCACTAATTCCAACAAGTGTTACTGTGTTGCACATTGATGTACCAGCTATGAAAGAATTGTGTACTGATTCTAAAGCATTACTGTGTTGCACGTTGATAGATGAGCTTGAGACATTGATGGACGTGCACGTGGCATGTACCGTATTCCCAATCCCTCTCTGTTTCTCCTGGTCTGGTTCTCTGCTCCATACACTGACAATCCTCTTGTTTTCTTCAGATCTACCTGAGCCGCCCGTCCGTCTGTCCACAAGCCCTCTATGAGGTGATGCTCAGCTGCTGGTGTCGCGACGCCAAGGACCGGCCGTCCTTCCAGCAGATCCACCAGTTCCTGATGGAAGACGCTATGAACATGGTGTAACTCCTGCAAGTGGGCAGCCCCGGGATAGTCCCTTCGGGCATGGTCGCCGTCCCGGGCATTATGGAGAGATAATATCCACGGACTCTCCCACGACCCCCTGACTGAATCTCTGCTTGAACTTTCCTAGCAGTAGCTGTAGAACCTTCTAGATCTCTTGCTAGTAGGATGCCCTCCGGGGCTCAAGAGATATGCACTGGACCTTGCCAGACGTGTGGTTGGACCAGTCGCCCGCCACCTGCTGTGGTGCTTTGAGGCACGGAAACCTACTGTGTATCTTAACTCTGCTGGGAACACTGGAAATATAGTGTGGGATCACTGGAAAATATATTTACACCTCATGAAGTCATACATGTGCGTGCTCTGAGAAAGGGTGGCCTAGGTGGTGGGATCTATAAGAAGCCCACCCAGCAGGGGCTTGGGGTGTCCAACCCTTGGGGCGCTGTTCTTAATCTGCTGTATTTTCCTGTCTCTAAAACTGGAAGCCCCAGGGCCTTGTGTGAGCAGCTAACAGAAAGAAACTGGAATGTGATGCCCCAAGGAAACCCCTACCCCCCTTCTGACCCCCAACACTGCCCCACCGGGTGCTTCTCATACTGAGAATCATTCAGTCTCCTGGAGCCCAAACACGCGGGACCTACTGATTCCTTCAAGCTTCACATGTTGTACAAGCACTGGATGTAAATATAATGAAAGTCTGGCTGGGTGACAGGTCGTGCAGGCTGGGGGGAGAGGTAGCAGATAAAGATGAGGGGACCTGGGCGGTTGGTGGAGTATAAGTCGAGCACTGGCATCATTTCCTGGGTTCGGAGTGTCGCGGTGCCATCAGGATCTGCTGCACCAAAACTGTGCCTCACTGTAGAGATTTGATGGCGCAGCCAATGAAACAGGCCATGCACAGTGCAGAAGCGTGCTTCTCTTGAAAGACGTTTGTGTGCGGTGGACTTATGTAATGCCTGAAGCGAGCTGCTCCTGACTGACCTTAGCGTGCCGCGAACACATGTATCACCTCAAGCGTGCTGATCCTGAAAGACCTTAGCGTGCCGTGGGCACATGTAACACCTCGAGCGGGCTGTTCCTGAAAGACCTTAGCTTGCCGTGGGCACATGTAACACCTCAAGCGTGCTGATCCTGAAAGACCTTAGCGTGCCATGGGCACATGTAACACCTCAAGCGTGCTGATCCTGAAATACCATAGCGTGCCATGGACACATGTAACACCTCAAGTGTGCTGATCCTGAAATACCATAGCATGTCGTGGGCACAAGTAACGTCTGAAGCGCGCTGCTCCTGAATGACCTTAGCGTGCCATGGACACATGTAGTGGCTGAAGCGCGCTGCTCTTGAAAGACCTTAGCGTGCCGTAGGCACATGTAACACCTCAAGCGTGCTGATCCTGAAATACCATAGCATGTCGTGGGCACAAGTAACGTCTGAAGCGCGCTGCTCCTGAATGACCTTAGCGTGCCATGGACACATGTAGTGGCTGAAGCGCGCTGCTCTTGAAAGACCTTAGCGTGCCGTAGGCACATGTAACACCTCAAGCGTGCTGATCCTAATCAATCAATCAATCATAACACTTGTATAGCCCGCTACTCACCCGGGAGGGTCTCAAGGCGCTTGGGGGAGGGGGTCCGCTACTGCTCGATCAGCCAGGTCTTGAGTTGTCTCCTAAAAGCCCTTAGCATGCTGGGGGCACATGTAACGTCTGAAGCGTGCTGATCCTGAATGACCGTAGCATGCCGTGGGCACAAGTAACGTCTGAAGCGCGCTACTCTTGAAAGACCTTAGAGTGCCGTAGGCACATGTAACACCTCAAGCGTGCTGATCCTAAAAGCCCTTAGCATGCTGTGCACACATGTATCGTCTGAAGCGTGCTGCTCCTGAATGATCTTAGCGTGCCATGGGCATATGTAACGCCTGAAGCGTGCTGCTCCTGAATGATCTTAGCGTGCCACAGGCATATGTAACGCCTGAAGTGTGTCAAAAAAACTTACTAACTAAACCCAGCACTGTGACATGCCCCCCCCCCCCCCCCCCCCTCCGGGTGTTAATCTGGTCACTGGAGCAGCTCTTTGGGGGCAGGAAGGAAGGGTACCAGGAGGAGAGGCCTCTTGATACTCCGGTGCTTGACATCAGCCCCCACCTGCACTGTTGCCTCATCACCAGCACAGGCGGGGCATTCAGCTGGCCTCCTGGCTAAGGCGCTTGGCATTGTGCCCTGGTAGAGCTCTGAGCATCTGGGGCACAGGGATCATGATGGCATCAGAATGTGAGGCCACGACTGCCTTGAAGATGGCCTGCCGCCTGTGCAAGATCACACAAGTGCTCGATCAATAGAGAGACAACTAATAATGATGCATTTGGTGAGTAAACCAGCAGGGAGGGGGACAGAGGATGGTTCCTGACACCTGCCCTTAGCTGCTCTCTGCCTGGCCAATCAGCTGCTGTTCCTGAATATTCTCAGGTGGGCACCTGAACTGGAGCGATGACACGCCCTATAAGGCCATAGCAGGCCAACCTCGCCTTTGGCCAGCATAGGCTCCTGGCTTGGACTAGCTGAACGCACAGGGGCACGCCAGCTGGGCTTGGACTAGCAGAACCCACAGGGGCACTCCAGCTTGGACTAGCAGAACACACAGGGGCACTCCAGCTGGGCTTGGACTAGCAGAACACACAGGGGCACTCCAGCTGGGCTTGGACTAGCAGAACACACAGGGGCACGCCAGCTGGGCTTGGACTAGCAGAACACACAGGGGCACGCCAGCTGGGCTTGGACTAGCAGAACACACAGGGGCACTCCAGCTGGGCTTGGACTAGCAGAACACACAGGGGCACGCCAGCTGGGCTTGGACTAGCAGAACACACAGGGGCTAGCCAGCTGGGCTTGGACTAGCAGAACACACAGGGGCACTCCAGCTGGGCTTGGACTAGCAGAACACACAGGGGCTAGCCAGCTGTGCTTGGACTAGCAGAACCCACAGCGGCACGCCAGCTGGGCTTGGACTAGCAGAATACACAGGGGCACTCCAGCTGGGCTTGGACTAGCAGAATACACAGGGGCACTCCAGCTGGGCTTGGACTAGCTGAACACACAGTGGCACTCCAG
This sequence comes from Lissotriton vulgaris, assembly GCF_964263255.1. Lineage (NCBI taxonomy): Eukaryota > Metazoa > Chordata > Amphibia > Caudata > Salamandridae > Lissotriton > Lissotriton vulgaris. Next base: position 35,331,601 of record NC_141693.1, on the reverse strand, counting down.
CTGGGCTTGGACTAGCTGAACTCACAGCGGCACGCCAGCTGGGCTTGGACTAGCTGAACGCACAGGGGCACGCCAGCTGGGCTTGGACTAGCAGAACCCACAGCGGCACGCCAGCTGGGCTTGGACTAGCAGAACACACAGGGCACGCCAGCTGGGCTTGGGCTAGCAGAACACACAGGGGCACGCCAGCTGGGCTTGGACTAGCTGAACACACAGGGGCACGGCAGCTAGGCTTGGACTATCAGAACGCACAGACTAGCAGAACGCACAGCGGCACTCCAGCTGGGCTTGGACCAGCAGAACCCACAGTGGCACTCCAGCTGGGCTTGGACTAGCTGAACACACAGATTAGCAGAACGCACAGGGGCACGCCAGCTGGGCTTGGACTAGCTGAACACACAGGGGCACGCCAGCTGGGCTTGGACTAGCTGAACACACAGGGGCACGCCAGCTGGGCTTGGACTAGCAGAACCCACAGCGGCACGCCAGCTGGGCTTGGACTAGCAGAACCCACAGCGGCACTCCAGCTGGGCTTGGACCAGCAGAACCCACAGTGGCACGCCAGCTGGGCTTGGACGAGCTGAACACACAGGGGCACGCCAGCTGGGCTTGAACTAGCAGAACGCACAGACTAGCAGAACGCACAGGGTCACTCCAGCTGGGCTTGGACCAGCAGAACCCACAGTGGCACTCCAGCTGGGCTTGGACCAGCAGAACCCACAGTGGCACTCCAGCTGGGCTTGGACCAGCAGAACGCACAGCGGCACTCCAGCTGGGCTTGGACAAGCAGAACGCACAGCGGCACTCCAGTTTTGGATGCTCTGATCCAGGCTCTTGGCTTGGATTGCGTGTGTGGCCCTCTCTGGAAGGCCTACCCTGGGGTGCCCATGAGTTAATGTGAGTTTGTCGCTCACAGACGAGCTCGAGCCCTGTCTGTGATCAGCTCCATAAACTCTGCTGATGTATCGGTGAGTTCATGGGTCTGGGGTAGGCCCCCCTGGGGTCTGCGTCTTATTGGGCTCAGACAGACTCCTGACTTGAGCATAAGTCCATGGCAGTGGGACTCTGATGGGTCCGGTGGCTCTGTGGACTAATGCATCCATTGTAGGGGGCAGTGTTTGACCCCATGGCCACAGGTTCAAATCCCGGTGGGTCCACTCAGCCTTTCATCCTTCTGAGGTCAATAAAATGAGTACTGTTGAGTTGGGTAACAATAAACATGTTATTCAGCGCCGCGATACCCTTCGGGGTGAACATGTGCTTTACAAATACACGTTATGTTAATGGGGTTGACTTCCTATGGGGCTCCCACAGACTTGTTGGCACTGGAGTCGGGCGCCTTTGAATCAGCTTCATATCGGCTCCTGCAGACTCCCGGCTGGGGGTGAGTCCATGGCACTGGAGAAGGGCCCCATGGGGTCTCCTTCTCACACAGGCCCCTTAGCAGGGCCTGTACCTCAGACCGCAAACGGTTCTGTTTCAGTGTCTTAGACCTAAGCGTGGTGTTGTATGGGATTCTGCTAGCCTCTGCTTCTCCTGGCCTGTCACAAAGTGAATCTCTGGTCACCCGAGCCAGAAGTGCCGCAGATGTGTCCCGTTGCTGGCGATGGGACGTACAAGGATATGGTGAATGGTGTTGGGTTTTATCTTTATTTTGTATTATTTCTTCTGGAAAGTTGGTGCTGGTGGTCGCCCGAATAGGTAGGAGCAGAAATGAAAAAGTATTGCCAGTTACAGCTGGGACAGACTGGCCAGGGGCTCTCCCTTTGCCCATTCAGTCCTTGGTCTCTCTCTGCCGGTCTTGACTCCTGAGATGAGCCCTACTGTCCTTCATTGGGATGCCAAGGGTAGGCGTGGCCTCAGTTACGTCACTGCTGGAGAAAGAGTCCTTCGTCGACAGAAATGCTGTGCACTGCTCTGACCAAAGCATGGGCTGCACGTGGACATCAGAGCGGGAGATGAGTGAGCATGGGAGAGAGGGGAAGAGAGCGAGAATGAGTGAGGGAAAGAGAGCGAAAATGAGCGAAAGAGAGGCTGAGAGCGAGAATGAGTGAAAGAGAGGCTGAGAGCGAGAATGAGCAAAAGAGAGGCTGAGAGCGAGAATGAGTGAGAGAGAATGAGTGAAAGAGAGGCTGAGAGCGAGAATGAGCGAAAGAGAGGCTGAGAGCGGGAATGAGTGAAAGAGAGGATGAGAGCGAGAATGAGCGAAAGAGAGAGAATGAGTGAAAGAGCGGCTGAGAGCGAGAATGAGCGAAAGAGAAAGAATGAGTGAAAGAGAGGCTCAGAGCGAGAATGAGTGAAAGAGAGAATGAGTGAAAGAGAGGCTGAGAGCGAGAATGAGCAAAAGAGAGGCTGAGAGCGAGAATGAGTGAAAGAGAGAGAATGAGTGAAAGAGAGGCTGAGAGCGAGAATGAGCGAAAGAGAGGCTGAGAGTGAGAATGAGTGAAAGAGAGGATGAGAGCGAGAATGAGCGAAAGAGAGAGAATGAGTGAAAGAGAGGCTGAGAGCGAAAATGAGCGAAAGAGAGGCTGAGAGCGAGAATGAGTGAAAGAGAGAATGAGTGAAAGAGAGGCTGAGAGCGAGAATGAGCAAAAGAGAGGCTGAGAGCGAGAATGAGTGAAAGAGAGAGAATGAGTGAAAGAGAGCCTGAGAGCGAGAATGAGCGAAAGAGAGGCTGAGAGTGAGAATGAGTGAAAGAGAGGATGAGAGCGAGAATGAGCGAAAGAGAGAGAATGAGTGAAAGAGCGGCTGAGAGCGAGAATGAGCGAAAGAGAAAGAATGAGTGAAAGAGAGGCTCAGAGCGAGAATGAGCGAAAGAGAGATAATGAGTGAAAGAGAGGCTGAGCGAGAATGAGTGAAAGAGAGGATGAGAGCGAGAATCAGCGAAAGAGAGAGAATGAGTGAAAGAGGCTGAGAGCGAGAATGACTGAAAGAGAGGATGAGAGCGAGAAGGAGCGAAAGAGAGTGAGAGCGAGAATGAGCGAAAGAGAGCAAGAGAGCCAGCGCAGAGATCAAGGATGGGAGGAAACAGGAGAAAGAAAGAAAAAGGAGAGTGCAGGAGAGCAAGACAAAGTGTGTGCAAAAGCATGCGTGAGAGAAAAAGGATAAACACTGAGAAGGGAGACAGAAGAAGCGAGAGAAAGATCGTCTGTAAAAACTAAACGAGGAGTGTGTTATGTTTGTTTTTTATGTTTCGTTATGTTTATGTTATGTTTATTTGCAATGTGCACCATCACCCATCACCCGCGAGGGTATCCTGGCGCTGAGCATGTGTGTGTGCTTAGCTCTGCCTAGGGTAGGTTAGTTAATCACACATGAGTATCCAGGTGCTGAGCGAGTGTGTGGGCCTAGCCCTGCCTGGGGTGGGTTAGCTAATCGAAAAGCCAGGTCTTCAGCTTCTTGTGGAATTCAGGAAGAGCGGAGGCTCTGCTGTGGAGCGGGCGGGCGGCCGCCCCATACTTTATGAAAATGTAAGAGAAAGCGTATCCTCCTGATCTTGTTCTGTGTGTCTGTGGTCTCTGTGCGTGCATGAGATTGGGAGTTAAAGAAAGAGAATGGGTGTGAAGAGGTGACCGAGTGAATGTTGAAGAGCTACAGAAGCGAGATAAAAGAGTGCAATTAAAACTGTGTCATTTGGCTGAAGTTGAGCAAATGAGGAGACAAAAGAAGCAACTGAGGGAGAGACTGGTGAGAGGAGGTAAGAAACAGCGGGTCAGAGGTGGAAGCGTCTGAGATCATGAAAGGAAGAAGAAAGAAGGGAAATAAAAGGCAGAAAGGAGAGTGAGAGACAGATCCTGGGGCGATGCAGTGATGGACTGAGAGGAGCGCAGGGCCTGGGCGGGACAGCTGGCACATCACAAGAGGCAGAGGGTAGTGCCAGTCTGTAATGCCCCTGTTCCACCCTCTACTACTGACTCCCTGTGCCATCTTCTGATGGTGCCCTGGGCAGGCATCCTGCACCCCTGTGCCAGCCTCTTGCCCCTCTTTGCCAGTCTGTACTGGCCCCGTCCCACCTTCTACTACAGACTCCCTGTGCCACCTTCTGATGGCTCCCTGTGCTGGCATCCTGCCCCCCTGTGCCAGCCTCTTGCCCCCTTGTGCCAGTCTCTACTGCCCCTCGGTGCCCGCCTCTGTTGCTCCCTGTGCCAGTCTAGGAAGCCTGGCGTGTGCCAGGCATGTTGTAATGTATTCTGTTCACCTCACATTTTGTTATTTGATTTTTGGATGTTACACCTGCTGATGTTTGTATTTGTTTCTTAAGACCCCGGATGTGTACATATTTGAGATGGAAAGAGTAAGATTTTGACTTTAATATATGATGCTGTTCTTCGCTGTGCCTCCCCCACCCCATGGTGTTAATAAAGCTTAGTGTTTTCTTTAACCTGCTGTTGTTTCCTTTCTCACATCTCTTCATCTTTCTTCTGTTAGTCCACAGGGAGAGAAATTATTATTTCACTTGTTCACCTGTGTTTTATCAGACCCTGGGAGAGCTGAGGAGAATGATTCTTTCTGTTCGCCTTTGTTCACGTGTCTAGCCCAAAACTAACAGACTGACCCACATACACACCCCAGTAAGAACGACACACACTCAAAGCACCGAATACACCCTCTTCGGACCTCCACGCTCGAGACATTGCACACCTCATCACCTACCACAGCATTGACACGCTCTTGAGCACAGAAACATGGCTCTGCGCCACATCATCGCACATCCTACGTGTCCAATCCGCAGGATGGAGCATCCATAGTGCAGACGCCACACGAAAGAAGGGAGGGACTCTCGCCTCAATCCTCAAGCCGCCCTGGTCCTTGACCCTAGGCAAGCAAGCAACACTTGCTTCTGTCATCCCACTATCCACAACTCAGCCCACCGTAGACTCTAGCATCCATAGTGCTGTAGTGTAGTTTCTATATTCCCAGTAGGCTCTTCACATTGGAATAACATATACTATAGGTTCGAGGCATGTGGGCTGCTGAATTCATATCTGTGCATAGATCGCCGCCTAGTGTTGGGTCCGGATGATTGCACATTGTTGTCCTGGAAGAGTCTTCGAAGTATCACAAGATAGGTGGCTCCTCCCCTGGACTACAGTGCGCATGGGCATCGACTCCATCCTCAGATTGTTTTTTTCCGCCATTGGTTTCGGATGCATATTTGTTAACTCAAGTTCGGAATCGATAAAAACTTTCCTTTTGGCCAAAAGGCCTTTAGTTATCGTCGGTATTGTCTTGCGATCGGTGCCCAGTTCTTGTTCCAGCTCAGTTCCCGAGCCGGACATCCAGAGGACCCGCGTGGCTTTCGGCACTGAAGGCCCGGTCGACGCCAGAGGCCTTATTGACGAACCATCATGGAACGGAGCCCGTTCAAGAGATGTCCCGTTTGCAACTCCAAATATCCTCACATCGATGTCCACCCGGTGTGCAACAAGTGTCTGTCTCCGGATCACGATGAAGCCAGCTGTATGGCTTGTTCTCGTTTCCGCTCCAAGAAGACGATTCGACTTCGACGCGCAGCGCGCAAGGAGGCCCAGCAGACGGCACCTGACCCGGTGAACATTTTCGATACCGAAGAGGATGAGGGAGTCGAGCAGGAAGTTCGAGAGAACCTGTCTGATCCTGCATCAGAGATCGACTCCAGTTACGACGCTGATGTTGAAATGGTCGATAATGAAGACGTCGTCGACGAGGTAGGAGACAACGATGTGGCCTTTGGGGCCATGGAAGATAGCTTGAGCGAGGAGCTAGGCCCAACCGTTGGTACGGGGGCCGAGACCAAAACACTCAATAAGGCTCAGGTCGAGGGATCGCCACATGGCCTTACCCGAGATCGTACACTTGGTTCTACAGCCTCGCCTCAAGGCCCGGCTACGGACATTTCTAACGAGCCACTGGTTGACCGATCGAAACCAAAAGAGAAAGCATCGGTGTCTACACAACCGAAAGCACTGGAAGCAAAATCGAAACCAAAAGTGCGTATTGCTTTAGTCGGCTCGAAGACCTCTGAACTGTTGGCACCAACGAAGCAAAAAAGTGTTATCGACCCGGTGAGGTCGCTAAAGGGTGTCGAGCCAAAGACTGGGACACCGAAGAAACTGGTCAAGGACGTCGACCCGAAAAAGTCGTCGCTGAAGGCCGTCGACACAGACAAAGGACTCGGAGCTCAGAAGGTTCTCGATCCTACGCGTCGACCAGACAAGGCTAGGAGCTGTACAAACCTCGAGTCCACACCTGGCGGTGGCTCGAAGGAACCCATCGAGTCGACACAGTCGTCCGCCTCCTTTTCGAAGCAGGTGTCGGAATCGCTGAAGCGCATTAAAGAAAAGGCTTCTACTGTCGGACCGAAGGATACTCCACCACCAAGGCCGATCAGTAAACCTTAAAAATCGTCGGCACCCATCCAGTTCACACTGCCGCCGAAAGTGCTACCTAAGGCCTTCGCCCCTAAGACGGCCGTCGAAGCGACCAAGAAGGTGTCCACGGGGCCGAAGCCTACAACTGCGGAAGTAGTCACAAAGCATCGACAGCCTCCGCTTGAAGAGCAGTCGAGACAATTCATCGACGCAGACACGGGCAGACTTTCTATTTACAAATGAAAGATCGGCCCTGAACAGCCTATGGAGTCATATAAAATTCCATTGAAAAAGAAGAAGGATTCTGCTACATCATCTCTTCTTGTTGAACCTATATCACCACATGGCCAAGACACTGCTCCTATCTCGCCCACTTACTCGGATGTGGAGACAGGGGAAGCTGACAATGAGGAGTTTAATTATCCTATAGACACTGATCCTGAAGATCACAATGAACCCTGGGCAGACGCTGCTGACCCAGGAGATCCACACACTGTCCCAGACAGTCATGTGTATTCTGTGAAAACCTCGCCTACTGAAGACTCTGCGGCGTTTAATGCACTTATTGAAAGGGTAGCCAAAAATCATGATGTCCAGCTCCATGCTGACCCTATTGAAGTGGATTTTTGTTTGACACCTTCTCCACCTCAGAGAGAACTGTCAAGACTCTACCAATGCTGAAGGGTGTCTTAAAACATGCTGGAGATATTTTTAAAGAGACCACGAGAACCAGGGTGATAAACCCCAGAATTGAGAAAAAATGCAAACCGGCACCTGGGGACCCTACCTACATCAAGGGACAGTTGCCGTTGGACTCTCTGGTTGTTTCCAATGCCCGGAAGAGGGCAAGCGGCCAATATCTGGCACATTTCTAACACTCAGGCACTCTTAGCCAGATATGACAGGGCCCATTACGATACACTTGAGACCCTGTTACAGCACCTGCCAGATGAATATAAAGAGGCAGCAGAGATGCTCATACAGGAAGGGAAGCTTATATCAAATGCATCTATCAAGTGTGCGCTGGACGCAGCAGACACCACGGCCTGGGCGATTAACACAAGTGTAATGTTACGGCGACATGCCTGGCTGAGAATCTCCGGTTTCAAGCCCGAGATACAAACCACCATCCTAAATCAGCCTGTTAACCCTGATCACTTGTTTGGACCAGAGGTGGACACCACCTTGGAAAAAATCAAAAAGGACACTGAGACTGCAAAGTCTATGGGGGCTCTATAGTCCCAGCAGTTCAGGGGTGGTTCTTTTTGTCGCTCAAACAATAGAGGAGTTTCCAGAGGCCAGCTGTCCCAGCAGACACAATACAGTAAAGGAGGCACGCAAACCACCTACACCAAACAAAGTAGAGGTGGCTATCGTGGAAACAGCACCAAGGGCAGAGGTCGTGGAAACAACAGCTCCTGATCCTCCGCCACTAACAAACAGTGACGCCTCGTCACTTCCCCCCGACCATACCACACCGGTCGGGGGGAGACTACAACAGTTCCTGCCAGTCTGGAAATCCATCACTACAGACAGGTGGGTGCGGAAGCTTATCCAGTACGGTTATTGTCTGGAGTTAACATCCACTCCACCCAACATACCCCCAAGACACCGTCCTATGTCCACAGAGCATTTGCACTTATTGCAGCAGGGGGTAGTCGTCATGCTGCAAAAAGGAGCCATAGAGCTTGTGCCTGTGGAGGAAAAAGGTATAGGGGTGTACTCGCTGTACTTCTTGATCCCAAAAAAGGACGGGTCCCTCAGACCCATACTGGACCTCAGGCCCCTAAACCAGTACATTCTATCAGAACACTTTCACATGCTCACATTGCAGCAGGTTCTACCGTTACTCAGTCAGGGAGATTTCCTCGCAACATTAGATCTAAAGGATGCATATTTCCATATTCGGCTACACCCATCACACAGAAAATACTTCAGGTTCACCATTCAGAATCAGCATTATCAATTCAAGGTCCTCCCTTTCGGAGTGACGACGGCACCCAGGGTGTTTACCAAGTGCCTGGCAACAGTGGCTGCACACCTACGGAGACAGAACGTTCACGTCTACCCTTATCTGGACGACTGGCTTATCGGCGAAGTCGGCCAAGTGGTGTGCCGCCCACATGTCCCACACCATTCACCTTCTTCACGATCTGGGGTTTTCACTGAATTATCCAAAGTCCCACCTTCAGTCCGCCCACGTACGGCAGTATCTGGGCGCGACAATAGATACTCTGGCTGCCAAAGCACAGCCAAATTCAGTGAGGATCAACAGCATTCAATTGCTGATACAAAAATTCAGACCACAACACTCGCTTCCGGCACGAGTGTTCATGCAGTTGATAGGCATGATGGCCTCCTGCATCTTCATAGTCCCGCACGCGAGACTACATATGCATCTGCTTCAGGAGTGCTTAGCACGTCAGTGGAATCAGGCTCACGGACAGTTGAAAGACCTAGTGTTGCTGACCGGTCGTGCATACAACTCTCTGCATTGGTGGAATCCACAAAACCTTTGCAGGGGACGACCGTTCCAAGAGCCTGTGCCACTGATTATTCTGACAACGGACGCATCTCTCCAGGGATGGGGAGCTCATGTACTCCACTACACAGTGCAGGGACTATGGACAACGCAGCAAAAGAAGATGCACATCAACCTTCTAGAACTGATGGCTATCTTCATGGCGATGAAAGCATTCAAAGTACATCTGTGCAACAAGGTCGTGTTGATCCGTACGGACAACATGACGGCCATGTACTACACCCAGAAGCAAGGAGGTACACACTCTCCACAGTTGTCTCATCTGGCTCAGAGCATGTGGAAGTGGGCCATTCAGAGGAACATCTTCCTCATGGCGGAACACCTCCCGGGCAAGGACAATCAGATGGCGGACCTGCTCAGCAGGTACAGCCACCAAATGCACGAGTGGGAGATACATCCATCAGTACTCCAGCCGTACTTCCAGCAGTGGGGTCACCCAGAGATAGACCTGTTCGCCACAAAGGAAAACGCCAAATGCCAAAGCTTTGCCGCCAGGTTCCCACACCCACAGTCGCAGGGCAATGCGATATGGATGAACTGGTCAGGCATATTTGCGTATGCTTTTCCCCAGCACCTCTAATACCGCTGGTGGCACGAAAGCTGAAGCAACACTCGATGACACTCATCCTGGTTGCTCCAACGTGGGCACGCCAACCATGGTACACCACGTTTTTAGAACTATCCGTGGTACCGCATCAAAGGCTGCACCTCACACCCAGGCTTTTGACACAGAGCCATGGCGACGTTCAGCATCCAGATCCGCAACAGCTCAACCTGGCGGTCTGGCTCCTGAGGTCTTAGAATTTGGCTACCTCAACTTGCCTCCTGACTGTATGGATATCATAAGGGAGGCGAGAAAGCCCACCACCAGAGCATGTTATGCGGCAAAATGGAAGCGGTTTGTCATTTATTGTGCAGACCACAACATCAACCCGCTAGATGCATCTACTCAAGACATCATTTGTTATCTGTTACATCTATACAAATGCAATCTGGCCTACGTTTCCATTCGTATACATTTGTCCGCAATAGCAGCTTATCTCCAAAACAGGCAGCATCTCTCGCTTTTCAGAGTGCCTGCCATTAAAGCCTTTCTGGAGGGACTCTAACGAGTTATTCCTCCCCGACACCCACCAGCTCCTGAATGGAACTTAAATGTGGTCCTCACCAGACTGATGGGTCCACCTTTTGAGCCTCTACACTCATGCGAGATTCAGTTCTTGACGTGGAAAGTGGCTTTCCTGATAGCAATCACATCGCTGCGACGAGTTAGTGAACTCCAGGCACTAACTATCAAGGAGCCATTCATACAGATTCACTCCAACAGGATGGTACTCCGCACTAACCCTAAGTTTCTTCCTAAAGTGGTTTCACAGTTCCATATCAATCAGACTATAGAACTGCCAGTGTTCTTCCAAAATCCTGAGTCAGTGGCGGAGAGAATGCTCCACACACTAGACGTCAAAAGAGCTCTAATGTACTACATAGATACGACCAAAGATTTTCGGAAAACAAAACAACTGTTTGTTGCCTTTTCGCCACAACACAAAGGCAACCCCATTTCCAAAGCAGGTATAGCCAGGTGGATCGTTAAGTGCATTCAAATTTGCTATCAAAAGCCAAGCGCACATTAACGGTTCCCCCACGGGCCCACTTCACGCGAAAGTTGGGGGCCTCCAGGGCTTTCCTTGGCAATATTCCTTTAGAAGACATATGTAGAGCAGCCACATGGTCTACCACACACACATTTACCAAACACTACTGTGTAGATGTGCACTCCAAACAGCAGGCAGCTGTAGGGCAGGCTGTTCTAAAAACACTTTTTCAAACTGCTGCAGCTGGCACAGGCGGCCGCCGCTAATGGAGGGACTGCTATGTATTCTATGCACAGATATGAATTCAGCAGCCCACATGCCTCAAACCGAATATGCTACTTACCAGTATGCATCTGTTCTTGGCATGTAGGGCTGCTGACATTCATATCGCCCGCCCTCCTCCCCGGCGCCTGTAGCGGCTGCAGCACTCAGAATTACTCTTAGCATGGTCATCACTTACTGTGTTACACCCCATCTTTGCCACAATCGCGAAAAACAATCTGAGGATGGAGTGGATGCCCATGCGCACTGTAGTCCAGGGGAGGAACCACCTATCTCGTGATACTTCAAAAACTCTTCCAGGACAACAATCAGGGGAGGAGCCACCTATCTCGTGATACTTCGAAGACTCTTCCAGGACAACAATGTGCAATCATCCGGACCCAACACTAGGCGCCGATCTATGCACAGATATGAATGTCAGCAGCCCTACATGCCAAGAACAGATGCATACTGGTAAGTAGCATATTCGTTTAGACATAGGACTGAATTCGACTAGGTCTCTATCATATATATTAAACTTAATAGTGAGTGCCAGCTAGCTCAGAGGTCACTAGAAACTTTCTCGAATAAACAAGAAGGGATTAGTTTCTGACAACCGCATAAACATGACAACTTTGTTTCCCAAGAATAAGAAATCAATCTCTAGAGTCGCGGAAACAATAGATAGCTATTTTACTCAGTCACTCGTGCATGCTTAGTTTCACCAGAGGTGATGAGAAAATAGAGAGACGGGCTTTTTCAATAAAAAGTATTTATTGAACAGTCTCCTTTCTCAAGCATAAGAAATGTACTGCTACAATAGTAATACTGGTTATAAAGTACAAGGCATATAATACAAGCAGTATTATAACAACGCCCTCGACCCCTCACAAAATGGCTTCCGTGCTGGTCACAGCACGGAGACCGCTTTACTTGTGATGGTGGAACATCTCCGTGCGAGGCTGGATGCTGGTCAAACAGCGGCGCTGATATTATTAGACCTTAGCGCCGCCTTTGACACGGTATCTCACAGCATCCTCCTGCATCGGCTTGAGGAGAATGGCATTGGTGGCCAGGCGTTGCAATGGTTCCGCTCCTTCCTCGATGATCGTTCCTTCTGTGTTGCCATCCCTCCCTTCAAGTCCGACTTCCAACCTCTGGCCATGGGGGTTCCGCAGGGGTCCTCGCTGAGTCCCACGTTGTTCAATCTTTACGTGAGACCGCTGGCTGATGTCGCTAGGCAGTGGGGCCTAACCTTGGTCTCATATGCCGACGACACACAGCTGGCGGTTACTCTCAGCGGGGACGCGGAGCAAGAGGCCCCCAGGTTTCAGTCTGGACTGAAGGCGGTGGCTAGCTGGTTGACAGGAAACTGTCTCCAGCTCAATGCCACTAAAACAGAGGTGATGGTTGTCGGTAGGGGAGTGGAGCTGTGGGGTGACCAATGGTGGCCACCAGAGCTGGGACCCACTCGGACCCCGGTGTCGGAGGTGAAAAATCTGGGGGTCTGGCTGGACACAGGCCTCTCCTTTGTAGGGCACACCAAAAAAACAGCTGCCTGCTGCTTTGGTCTGTTAAGAGGTTTGAGACCTGTTCTTAAATTCTTTGATGCCCCGACCAGGCAGTTGGTGATCCAGGCAACTATCATCTCTCGCCTGGATTACGCTAGCTCTCTCCTGGCTGGGGCCAACCAGGCTGAGTTAACTCGCCTGCAGCGGGTCCAGAATGCTGCGGCTAGAGCTATTGTTGGCTTGCCCAGATTCTTTTCGGTGGCAAACGTCCTTCGCTCCCTACACTGGCTTCCAGTGAGAAAGCGTATTCTCTTTAAGGTCCTTTGTCTTACCTTCAAGATCTTGAGAGGTATAGGCCCTGAAATCTTGTCTAGCTGTCTCTCCTTCTATGTTCCCACCCGTACCCTCCGTTCCCAGGGTTTGGCCCTCGCTGTAGTCCCCAGATTCAGACTCAGCCGTATGGGGGGTCGTTCTTTCAGCGTAAAAGCTGCATCAGCTTGGAACTCCCTCCCTGTTGAAATTCGTTTGCTGGAGGACCTCCTGACTTTCCGGAGGGCTATAAAAACCTTCTTGTTTTAGCTGCTTCTCTTATACCTTCATTTCCCTGTTGTGTTATGTTTCTCCTTGTCTCTGCGCCGGGGCGCTCCTTGGCTGGAGTATCTGTGCGCATAATAAATTAACATAACATAACATAACATAAAGTAGTACTGTAAAAGCATGATATGGTTTCTTAGCCATAAGTTGCCTAAAACATATCGAATACATACAGTGATAAAATAATGACTAAAAGTACTCAACTGGTGCTTCTAAAATACGCCTACCCCGGTGTACCTAACCTAAGTCTAGTACAAGGGAAGAAGTAAGTGAGGAGTAGCCTAAGTTTAGTAGTTCTCTGCCAGGAATCTATTCCAAGAATTCTATAAAGGGTCTAATCAGCTCCGTACCTTGGTTTTAGAATGAAGGAGGTCTTGTATCTCTCTCTCAGGACTCGATTTCCCAGATACCCGCAAGGGTAAGCCGGAAACACTGGAGCTGGATTTCTCGGCAGGAGAAAAGACAGCGTCTCTCTCAGTGCGTCAGCTGGAGGGTCGGCTTCCTTCAGCACTTGCTGATGCAGGGCGTTGGGCAAGTAGTTAGTCGATCTGCTCCAAAACCACAGTGTGTTTGTCTGGGCAAATGTAGGCATATTTATACCTTGAAGGTGCAGAGTTTGACGTATGATTGGACTTAATAACGTCAGTCAGACTCAATTCTTTGAAAACTCCAGGAGTTCTTGGATAAATCAATATTCAAGCAGGGGGAAGTCCCTAGCTGCTGAAGGCGGGTGTTTTCAAGAAATCGTTGTTGATTCTTGGAACTTAGTGGAAGTAGCCATGCCGTATTTGGGCTGCAAGGCTCAGGCCAAATATGGTACTGATTTCTATGCCTATATAAGGATTGGATAATGTATACCTATATATGGGCATGAATCGGTAAAATTTACACTAGGGTCCTAGATTCATTTACAACAGTGCAGAATCAAAAACACCAATGGACACATCTTATTGATATCACGAACCATCCACTGCAACCCTCCCATACTGCTGCTGACCACCTGCCCGTCCCTCACCCAGCTCAGCTTGGGACCAACACGCCAAGGTCAACCCAGAAGACAACAGATCTGAAGACCTTACAAAGACTTCTCCATCCTGACCTAAATGTTGAAATCCTCTCTTGCTCTGCCACTTCGAGACCCTTTTTTTCCCCAGTTGTTTTCTATAGCGTGAACTTGACCCGAAGGATCAGAGCGCTATACATAGCACCAGTTGCGTTACACAAGAACACATTCATTTTTGTTCGGCACGGGGAGATTAAGTGATTGGTCCAGAATCACAGGATGTTGAGCATCATTGCTGAGACTCGAACTCGGTTCCCCAGATTTGAGGTCAACCGCCCTAGCCGTTAGACCACATCCTCTCTACCCTTCTAAATGATTTGAACCCGTTGCTGGAAAGCCATATGAACACCCATGTACCAACTAAAACAAAAACGTGCAAGCCAAACCCTTTAGCACCCTAGTACTCCAAAGACATCACCGACAGCGAAGTATCTCTGTGCAAACAGGAAAGTAAATGGAAGAAAAGCAGAACCCTCCTGAACCGGCCTCTGCTGCCTGGGAACCACGTCATGGCATCACTCCACCGATGTCCCTGCGCGCAGTACACAGACAACTCATCACATCCGCCAATGCCAAGCACAATAGAACCAGCATCAAAGAAGGTGCAAAGGAAGTAAAACACTCTCCAAAATTAACAAGCACTGCCTCTGCTGCCCGACCCTCGAATCGCACAATTACCATGAGTTGCAAAGCCATCCTGTGACCTGGACATCCCCATTTTATTGCTGACTCGTACGGCTGGTAACTGACTCTGACTGTCCCTGGGCTCTGCCTAACAAGGCCCAGGGCCAGTGCGATGCTGAAAGAGACACTTAGAATACAGTGAAAACACCTACATACACTAGGGTACTCTATGGATTAGGTTGCCTCTATGATTGGCATGACCTCCCCTAGAAGGCCCTAGTACATAATAGGGCATGGCAGTTTAGAGGCCAGCAGCCCTTTCTGCACTTGCGTGTGTGCACTGCTGGAACCTGAGGTCAGTTTAAAAGCAGCCCTGTGTTGCAGGACTGCTTATAACATGCACATTGTGCCTAAACTCAACTTTGTTGTTTGGGGCACTTAAAGTTACTAAACTACCATTTTTGGCATATTAGTTCCCCACAGGGTCCCCCTAGGTGTCCCAGTGGAGGGAGTCAGGTATTTATAAGAAGTACCCTTACAAAATGGGTTTATATGCCCTGGATTTAGTGAAATTGCACATTTCACTTTCCACATTGTAGTAAAGAGCTTCCCACAATCTAATTCAGTACTAGGAGCCCTGTGGAGGGAGGATCTGTAATATTTTTGCATATTCAGAACCCCTAAAACCTCCCCTATATGTTCCAGGGATGAGGAGGGGGTAGATATAGGCAGGATTCTTATATAACATGTTTTATAAGCCCTGGTGTTGGAGAAATTGCCCAGTTCATTTTCCCCATTGCAGATTCCCAGCCACATAGGTTAACATGGCAAGAAGTTAATAATTAATAATTCCCATCAAGAGAACCTGAAAATATCATTCAAGGACTCACTAGAATGGTATTGATAAATCCAACAATATGCTACTGTTGAATTTATTCTAAAATGTGCAAACCAGAAGTCAAAAGACTTTTTTGTCTGTATGCCAAAATTCAGCCCTTTAGTGCTCTGTCTTGATTGGTCAGCTTACAGAAACATGGACTGACTAAGGCTCTGCCCCAGACTTGGCGGTAGCCACTCCTGAAGGCTATGTATCTCTGAGACAGGATAGAGTAAACAAAAAAGGAGGTGGATTGGCAACAATCTCGCGAAACAATTTTTCTACAAGAATAGTCCACGTTCCTTCCTCAACGTGTGAATCTATTCACTTTTCCATTTCACTAACCTCCTCACAAACTTTCAAAGGAATTCTACTCTTCCGCCCGCCTGGCACTAGGACAGAATTCCTTGCCACTCTTAACAGTATGACGGAATCCGTAGTGGTAGAGGACTCCTTCACCATCTTAGGCGATTTCAATTTCCACTTGGAAAATACACATAATAATGGCACTAACTCGTTATTAGCAGACCTTGATTGCATGGGCCTAGTACAGCTAGTCACGAAGGCCACTCACGAACCAGGCCACACTTTGGATGGTTTATTCTCTAGCTCAAAACACATTCGAGTAAAAGACTTCCTGCCTTTAGCATGGACCGATCACCATGCAATTATATTTAACATACTACCTGATAATAACTCATTCATTAAAGCATCGGCAAGTAGCCCAGA
Organism: Lissotriton vulgaris; assembly: GCF_964263255.1. Taxonomy (NCBI): domain Eukaryota; kingdom Metazoa; phylum Chordata; class Amphibia; order Caudata; family Salamandridae; genus Lissotriton; species Lissotriton vulgaris. The sequence goes on along the minus strand of NC_141693.1, from coordinate 35,315,455 downwards.
GGTAATTAAGGTATGGAAAGACCTAAATAATGAACAATTTAAAACTCTTCTATCCTCCACTGTTCCTGAGGTTTCCTCTAACCCAAACATAGCCACCACCAGATTTGCTAACTGGCTCCAAAATGCAGTGAACTTGTTGGTACCGATGAAAACAATCTCTAAAAATAGGACCTCTCCCTCAGCCCCCTGGTTTACTGAGTCTCTCAGGGAACAAAAACCGATGTGCAGAAATCGGGAAAGGCATTGGTGTAAATTTTACGCTGATGAAGATAAAATTCGCTATAGGGAAGAATTGGCCAATTATAAACTCATGATTATGCAGGAAAAAGGTAAATTCTACATAGCTCAAATCGAACTAGCTAAAAGTTCAAATAGACAACTTTATTAAGTAGTTAATAAGTTAGTGGGCCAATTACCAGTGGCCGCTCCTATGCCATCACAATCTCTGTGCAACTCACTAGTGGATTCTTTCTATGAGAAAGTAAATAAGATCTATTCTGAATTCTGAGCACACACTAATCATAACATACAGTCTACATTCACGATTCCTTTGGATCATCTTATCGTTCAGTTTGAAACAGTAACTGGGGATCAAATCGCCAAGATAATGAACACCATTAAAGCTGGATCAGCTAATGACCCATGTCCAACTAAAGTTCTTGTCCCTGTCACCGGCCTTATAGCTCCAGTATTAGCACAAATCTGCAACACCATGTTCACATCTGGAATTTACCCCACCCCATGGAAAAAAACATTCTAAAACCACTTCTAAAAAAACTCATTTGGATCCGGAAGACACCAAGAACTATAGGATGATCGCTAGCCGACCTCCGCCGGCCAAAGTGGTGGAAAAGGTGATGAATCAACAACTCTCTAGAAACATAGAAGACCACCACTTATTAGATGACACCCAATTTGGTTTCCGAAAAGCACATGGCACTGAAACAGCCCTAATCAAAGCGTCAGAAGATATAAGAACTATTAGGGATCAGGGAGGCGCGGCTGTGCTCATACGGTTAGATCTGTCAGCTGCCTTTGACACGGTCGATCACACCACCTTGATCGACCGTGTCACTGCAATGGGTATCCAAGGTAGGGCAAAAGAGCTATTGCCATCCTTTCTGTCCAACCGGACCCATGCAGTGACTCTGGGCTCTTTCCATTCTGCCCAACTGAGGTTACCGTGCGGAGTACCACAAGGCTCATCCCTAAGTTCAACACTTTTTAACATCTATGTGTCGGACCTAGCTAGAGTCATAAAGGCACATGGGATGGGCCTTACATCCTATGTGGATGGCACCGAGTTGGCGCTGGCGGTTAACAATAATGGAGAGAAGGTAGCAGCCACCTTTCAAGAGGGCATGCTGGCCATCAGTAACTGGATTGCCAGCAAGTGCCTAAAATTGAACTCCGATAAAAAGGAGGTCATTGTCTTCGGTAAATTATCCCCCTCATGGTCCAGTTCCTGGTGGCCACCTGTATTGGGCGCCCCACCCAACCCAGTACTTAAGGTCAGGAATCTACGCATCATGTTCGATGACAGACTGACGTTTGCACCCCACGCAAACCTGGTGGTCTCAGCAGCGTTCCACAAACTTCGAACAATCAAAAAAATTCTTCAATTTCTCCCCGTAAATGCAGGCAAAACTCTAGTTAGTACACTGGTGATGTCATCCTTGGATTACTGCAACGGGCTGTTCGCAAATGCACAAAGCAGGATTATCCAAAAATTACAAAACGTTCAAAATGCGGCTGCCAGAATGCTATCTGGGACCCCCAAATTTAAATCCATCACCCACGTGATCAAAAGGTACCACTGGTTGACAGTAAGGAACCGTATAAAATGTAAGGCATTATGTATTGCCTACAAAGCCTCGCGTAAAATAGGCCCTGGTTCCTAATAAGATATCTAGAGAGAGAGTACCCCACTTACACCAGGGAACAGGGTACCGTGACCATCAGTCAAAGGGAAACTTTGGATCCTAGTCATACAATAATGGGAACTAGACAGACAAATGAAAGTAATAAGAAGGAATGGTACAGGATAAACTGACAGAGTCTGCACAAGATACATTGACAGAGATCGTAGTAACATCTGAATGTAGGAGATAAGAACTATAGATGAAATTGTAGCAATAAGAACTGTGCTATTATAGTGATATGTTGCTTTTTTCCATATAATCCCACAGAGAGGGCGAATAATATATATTATTCAGTGAAGCTGGTGACCCCTAATTACAGAAGTCCTGAAGAAGGTGCTACAGTATCGTTTTGTTGTCTGCACCGAAACGCGTTGACGCATTTTGTTCTAAATATTGAATCCAAATAGGGTCAAGTGAGCAACTGATAGACATGTACTAATGCTACTGTTGACGTCACCCTTCCATTCATGAATGACCTTTGGATCAGATATCGGAAGTGGTAAAGTCAGCAATAGGCCACAACGAATAGAGGGGTTGTTTTCGAGAGAAAGTCTGTATTTTTACTTTGTATTTTTAACTGTGCTTTAATGAATTATATGCCTGTAAAGTTGTTGTGTTTATGATTCTCCTTTATTTAGGATTATATTTAATTTTTCATATATTGATTGTATGTAATGAACTATTATGATTGTTTTTATCTTACTTTCAAAGATTGTTCTTTGAAATTTTAACTTGTCATTATGTGTATAATTCTTTTTATATTCTCATTAAAATAAGATTGTGAACGTTCAATATTTTGGTGTGGAAATTGACATTTGGCTAATATAAAGTGATTTTATAATTTTCCCTGTGTTCCAAGTTTGCATGTATGAACTGTGCACACAAGGATAATATTAACCTTAGATGAATGTGTACCCAGGGATTTCCCTTTGACTCCTGGTTCCTAATAAACCAGCTATCCACCTACTACCCTAACAGACTGCTACGCTCCTCTACTGCCTGTCATGGAGGGAGCATGGTACCACACACAAAAAACGTCTCCTGGGGTGACAGGGATTTTGTCGTCACGGCAGCAAGACTCTGGAACGCCCTCCCGCTGGAGATTAGAGCCTGTCAGTCATTGTTACAATTTAGAAGGATGATAAAGACTTGGCTGATCAACCAATAATGTTCCCGTCTTCTGATTCTGCTCAACGTCCGCAGCGCCGAGATGCCCCAGGGCATTTGTGCGCTTTATAAATTTAAAAAAATAAATACATTGGGCCTTATTTATGAAGGACTTGCGCCGCCGGTGCGTCACTTTTTCCCATGTTAAAAGTGACGCACCGGCGGCGCAAGTCCCTCATAAATAAGGCCCATTGAATTTTGGAGGAATGGTGCTTTCTGGGAGACCACTGTGCCAAACTTTGAAGGAAATGGCCACGTAAAGGGTGTTGCCTTGCGTCCTCACTGGACAAGAGTGCCTTCCTGTGTGACCCCAGAGATCACGGAGGAGCTTATTTCCAGAAGTTTGGGAAGGTTTGGTGAACTTTTGTGAAAAGGCTCCGGAGGGTGACCAGACTCTCAAAGAAAGGCAATCCGGAGAACTCTCACCGAATCCGGCCTGCTGGAGGAGGCTGAGCGATGTCTGGTGAGAAATCCTCCAGAAAATAAAGAAATCTTGACCGGGGCTGCCCGCTTAGTGTATCCGACCAGGGCTCCATTGCGGTCAGCCTTAAACTTTGACTTTGGCCGGATCAGAGGCAACCAAATGCCTGAAGTGGCACTATTGGTTTCTAAGCACTAGGATGTGTTTAATCTTTAAAAAATAAAAATGTGAGTTCAGTCAGTCAATCAGTCAAAGATAGCTTTACTCGATTTTTTGTTTAAAAGCATAAAAGCACATTACAATAAATAAAAACAATAAAAACAGTTCATACATTCACAGCAGATAAAAACAATCCTCCATGCAGTTCAGTTAGGTTCATTTTTGGTATTTTTAAAGAGGGTATTATAACATAGAGGATCTACACCTGATGATACTTTTTAAAAACAGGGAGGCTGCATAAATAGTCATTTCATCCTGTGGCAATTGTATCTTGATAAAAGCGGGCCTACTTTGTCTCAGTTCCCAGAGTTTTAACAAAGGTAATGAAAATCTTTTCCTACTATGCGAATAAAATTTACAGAATAAAATACAGTGTATAGATGATTGCAAGGAGGAATCATCACAAGCACATGGAATGACATTTTTTGCCCAATCATTAATGGTTGGAAAGGTGGCCATTCTGAAAAAGGTCCCTGTTCTCAAACGGGCTAGCAGCATTCTACTGTAGCTAGAGTAATTCGATGACCGGTATAGCTGCATGCCCGGGCCATGTAATAGATATTGATCAGACCCTCCAGGATATCGCGATTTCGCGATTTGCCGTAAAATTGGCACTTTTTAAAAAATGCCGCGATTTTTACAAAAATGCCTGCGAAATCGGCATTTTTGTAGAAATCGCTGCATTTTTCGCTATATCCTGGGGGGCCTGCTTTATGTGGCAGATACTCAGCAGCATTGAAGCGTCACAGCGGGATGGCAAACCTCACACCTCCAGCCCTTGATGACCTGTTAAGAGGTGCTTCGAAGGTGACTGAGAGGGAGGGGCTGCAGGTTCAGGAGCTGCGACATCTATTCACATGCAAACAGCCCTGAATGTGTCATGTATTTGCTATTTAGAGGGGGGCTCACACATTCCATTTCTACCCAGGGCCCCAAACATCCGAGACTCGGCCAGATTACACCCCTGATTACACCGAGGCAGCACGTGGTTCTCTTCACTGAGCTTAATTACTGTCACTAAATTGTTAGCAAACCTCGGTTCTTCAAACAAAGCATCATTGAAATAACATGACAGTGTTTACATGTAAAGAACACTGGCGGTGGTTATTTTAAAAAACAATGTTTATTTAAGCATCATTGACATCGAATTGAACAATGCATAAAGCGAGCACATTATGCATATATTATGCATACAAGTATAAACGGGAACCAGCGCACAATGCATAAAGCGAGCACATTATGCATATATTATGCATACAAGTATAAACGGGAAGCGGCGCTGCATATGAGGATATGAATAGAAGTATAAACGGGAAGCAATAAACGGGAACCAGCGCACAATGCATAAAGCGAGCACATTATGCATATATTATGCATACAAGTATAAACGGGAAGCGGCGCTGCATATGAGGATATGAATAGAAGTATAAACGGGAAGCAATAAACGGGAACCAGCGCACAATGCATAAAGCGAGCACATTATGCATATATTATGCATACAAGTATAAACGGGAAGCGGCGCTGCATATGAGGATATGAATATATGTATAAACGGGAAGCAATAAACGGGAACCAGCGCACAATGCATAAAGCGAGCACAATATGCATATATTATGCATATAAGTATAAACGGGAAGCGGCGCAGCAGATGAGGATATGAATATTTTAAAGAACAATGTTTATTTAAGCATCATTGCAAGAACATATAAACATATATTTGGAAGTATGTTTATTACGGTTCACGCCTGGGAAGTGTATTTATCACGCACATTCCTGCTCATTTTTTGAAGCTGCGGTTTGGGTCAAGGTGTGCTACATCCCCTCATATCAATATATCTGGTGGGTGGATGGATGGGTGGGTGGATGGATGGGTGGGTGCCTGGATGGATGGATGGATGGATGGATGGATGGATGGGTGGATGGATGGGTGCCTGGATGGATGGATGGATGGATGGATGCATGGGTTGGTGGTGACATGGGTGGGTGGATGGATGGGTCGGTGGATGGATGGGTGGGTGGGTGGGTGAATGGATGGATGGTGGTGGATGGATGGATGGGTGGGTGGATGGGTGGGTGGGATGGGTGGCTGGATGGATGGTGGTGGATTGGGTGGATGGATTGGTTGGTGGATGGGTGGGATGGGTGGATGGATGGATGATGGTGGATTGGGTGGATGGGTGGATGGATGGGTGAGGGGAAGGATGGATGATGGATGAAAGGAAGGATGGATGAGGGGAAGGATGGATGGATGAGGGGAAGGATGGATGAGAGGAAGGATGGATGAGAGGAAGGATGGATGGATGAGGGGATGGATAGAGGGGAAGGATGGATGGATGGGTGGGTGAAAGGATGGATGGATGATGAGGGGAAGGGTGGATGAATGGATGATGAGGGGAAGGGTGGATGGATGGATGATGAGGGAATGGATGGATGATGAGGGGGCGGGTGAAAGGATGGATGGATGATGAGGGGAAGGATGGATGGATGATGAGGGGAAGGATGGATGGATGAAGAGTGGGTGGGTAGATGGATGGATGATGAGGGAAAAGGATGGATGATGAGGGAAAAGGATGGATGGGTGATGAGGGGAAGGATGGATGATGAGGGGAAGGATGGATGATGAGAGGAAGGGCAGATGGATGGATGGATGGATGATGGGTGGGTGAAAGGATGGATGGAAGGAAGGATGGCTAAGTGAAAGGGTCGATGGAGAGAGAAAGGGAGGATGGATGGATGACTAAAATAGTGGATGGGTGGAAGGATTAGTAAGTGAAAGGATGGCTGGATTCGTAAAAGGGTAAATGGCTGAATGGATGAGTGAATGGATGGATGGGATGAAGAGTGGATCAATCAATCAATCAATCAGTGACACTTATAAAGCGCGCTACATACCCGTAGGGTCTCAAGGCGCTGGGGGGGGGGGGGCCGCTACTGCTCGAACAGCCAGGTCTTCAGCTTCTTCCTGAAGGAGAGGTGGTCTTGGGTCAGGCGCAGGTCGGTCGGGAGGGAGATAAGTGTACAGATGGATAGGGTGAAAGGGTGGATGGATAATGGAGATGAGTGAAAGGATGGATGAGGGGATGGATGAAGGGATGGATGAGTGAAATGATAGATGGAAGGATACATGATGGATAGGTTTGCAAACGGTTGAATATGTTTGGAAATGGCTGGGCTTACTTATATACTATTGCGCGACCTCTGATGTGTCTGTAAAATGTACCTATTGTCCTGAAGTTTTGTCCTGAATTTTGAGCTCCTGTCCTGAATTTGTGTCCTGAATTTTGACCCTTTGTCCTGAATTTTTACACTCACCAATGACAGTTGGCCACCCTATTCGCTGGCTTGGAGACGGAGCGCCGTGCAGAGATGTCTGTCCCACAAGATAAACAGACAGAACCACACACCCATGTCATGGGTGTCAACTTCAACCAGTCCCCGCTTTTAAATCGGAGACGATTTGCAGGCTGACATTTTGCAACAAAACTACAAGTACCAACATGCAGTTCGCTACTGTTTAACAAGTGACCACTTGGCGGTTTTGACTGCTCTTTCTCTAGTGGTTAGGTCTGTCGAACGGGCATCCGGTGGGATATCAGGTCGTGTTCAAAATACACTGTACTATTTAACGTGCTTACTAATAAAAGGGGCGATAGGTATAGCCATCATTAGTGCAGCAGGTACAGTGTCACCAAGCTCTAAGGCTATTGCAAGACACAAACTGACCTGCAATGGTATACCTCTTCTGGCGCAGGGCTTTGCAACGTGACGCATCTGGGAGATGCGTCACGTAGTAAATACCCCGCACAATGGTGCATCTTTTGTGCCGCTGCTGCGTCACAAAAGTGACGCAACGGCGGCGTAAAAGCAGCGCAAGGGGCTTGTAAATCTGCCCCAAAGTGTCTACATTGTAAAGAAACCAAATATACATAGCTTCATGTTGTTAAATAACTAAAAAAACTAAGATATCTGTGTTTGTTGGAGGAAAAATGGCCACATAAAATGCCGCAAAATTGCCGCTAAATTTCCATATTTGTGCCGCTAAATTTCCATTTTTGTGCCGCTAAATTTGCTAATCCATGCCGCTATATCCTGGGGGGTCTGATTGATGTTGAATGACAGACACCTTCTTCCTCTCTATCTGCCAGCGTTGTTCATCCAGATGCTCAAGACAAACATCCTTAAGTGCTTTTTTGGAGATGGAAGATAGAGTGGAGGGGACGCTGTAAAACTCGGGGTGGCCTATGTCAGTTAGAAAGTCTTTTACATAGCCAAGCCAATGGATATGTTTTGCCCCCTGATGTTTGACACAATCCTGAATAATGGCCCGGTTAAACTCAGTTTTGGGTGTTGTCCACACTTTGTACCATAACAAGGCTGGGGAAACCTTGTTTAAATCTGTTATGTAGACCAAGGCAAGCTCTTTATGACATACATAGCTAGAAGTGGATTTAGGGACAGCCAACAGATATCTCAGAAAGGCATTTTCACATATTTGAATCTCTGAGGAATCTGCAACCCCCCAGATACCTGCCCCGTAAATGGCGGTCGATACACACTTAGCCATATAAATTTCCAACAAGACGCGTATCGGCCTGCCCCCCAGTCTATTTGCAAAATGTTTCACAGCTCCTATAGTGCGAATAAAAGCTAGCTTCCTTGCGGCTACCGCTGTAGACCATGTACCTTTTTTATTAAAAACTATCCCTAAATAGGGAAAGGTATTAGTAAGTGCTATCTTTGACTGATTTAAGAAGGTGTTACACGATACATTCTTTTTAGATGAGCAGCACATGGTCAGGGTTTTCCCTACGTTTATTTTTAGGTCTCTTTCGTCCATGGATCCCGCAAAGCTATTCAGCGCCTTTTGGAGGCTTACTTGGGTCCTTGCCATTAGAACTGCGTCGTCCGCATACAGTAATATTGGTACTGCTACACCTACTATTTTAGGGTAATCCAAATCCTTATCAATTCAAAAGGCTGCCACACTATTTATGTACAGATTGATTAGAAAGGGTGCCAGGATGCAGCCCTGGCGCACACCTTTCATGATTGGGAATTTGTTTGTACATTCTCCGTTTTTACCAAAGCGGACCTTTGCCCCTGCCCCTCTAGAAAGTTCTTTAATAAAATTAAGTATGTTGGGGACAATGCCTAGATCTTTGAAGGTATCCCACAACACTTCATGACTTAGGCAGTCAAACGCTGAGCTAAGGTCAACGAAGGTCATGAATAAGTTTCCCTTCTTTGCCACTATACACTTGGCAGTGATTATGGTCAGATTAAGTCCTTGCTCGACTGTGCCTACGCCAGATGTGAAGCCATACTGAAACTTAGAAAGGGCATTAACCTCCTTGGCCCATATATGTAACCTGTTCAGTATGATTCTGCCAGCCACTTTCATCAATGAATCTAAAAGTGAGATTGGCCTGTAGCACTTTGGATCGCTACGATCTCCCTTTCTAAAGATTGGCACTACAATCACCTCCTGCCAGGTCGATGGAAATCCCTTTTTAGTGTAACTATTTAACACATTGGTCAGGAGGGGGGCCCAGAGAGAGATGTCAGCCTTGTAAGTGTCTATCGGGACTCCGTCTGGTCCTGGAGCTTTATTCAGAGAACTCTCTGCAATGGCTAGTTCTACTTCCGCTAGGGAGAAGGTTATTTCTAGGGGGAACAGACCCCGGGTATCGGGCACCTCGGCTGGCTGATAGCCGAGGCGTGCCGAGCTAACAAACTCATCTTTTTTGTATAGCTCAGAGAAATGGTTTACCCATACCACCTCCTCTATGGCTATCTCAATTGTGTCCGTTTTCCTTTCTATAAAGAAGGGGGCATTTACGGACCTCCAGAAGGCAGTGTTATCTTTAAATACGCATGCCTTATGTAGGACTACCCAGGCATCCTCTTTTAGATCAAACTTCCTCTTTTTTATTGCAGCTTTATAAAGTAGTCTGGCTGTCCTGATATCTGTTATGTTCCTAGGTACCTTTTTAAGAGCTAGCTTCAACCGCGAGTGAGCTTTGTTACACTCGGAGTCCAACCAGCCCTCAGTCATATTTCCTTCGCCCAGCCTGCTTTTACGAGTTAGTTGATTACAGATTTGCCCTTTTATTTTTTGGAAGGCAGATACGACCTCGGTTGGGCTGGGGTTTTCCGCAAGGCAGACCATAAAGTCTTTTAATTGGCCTGATATTAGGGTATGCAAAAAGGTGCCTGGGTTTATCTTGCTCCACTTTATGGTATAACCATTCACTCTGGAGAGTGCAATCCTGTGGCGATAAATGTTTTCGGCCACCACGGTGTTCTGAGGATTGCCCGACCCAAAGCTGAATGACGAGTGTATCGGGAAGTGGTCGCTCATTGAGATGTCCTCTGTATTAAAACTCAGGACACAGCGATGGTAGCTGGCTGTGAGTAACGTAAAATCGATCACAGACCGCAGGCCGCGTACATTAAAGGTAGGTTGAAAGGCGATCTGAGGACTACAGAGTTCGTTGGCAAAACCTAAGTCCCATTCACATACCAGATTGTTAAGTAGATTACCAAACTTGGAATGCTCAAAGTGGGTGCACGGGTCTCCCTTCAGGTTGACCATCCCACAGGAACCAAGATCACTTTGAGGGCATAGATGGCAGTTAAGGTCGCCCGTCAAAATGACACACATCTCTGTTTGGGCGGAGTCCTGTTGAGTGTGTAAGATGTTGCTTAATTCCGCTATAACCTTATCTGCATCTTCCTTTGGGATGTTATTATAGAAGTTAATCAGGATAACCTGTTGTTTTCCTCCCAGCTTCAGTAGCAATACTTGACAGTAATCCCCTCCTATACTTAATGCCATATTTAACATATTTGCTATAAAAATGGTCAAGCCTCCAGAACTTCTGCCCCTAGTGGTCTTTTTAGCTGCCGAGAAGAATGTACGATATCCACTTATATGTGTTTCCCTCTGTTCCCAGCATTCTTGTAAACAGATTATGCTAAATTTGTCTACAAATGTCACAAAGGTGGGATCCTTAACTTTGCTTGATAATCCCGCTACATTCCACGACAGGAGAGTTAAATTTCCTCCTGTACCAGCCAGTATGGGAGTATCATTTTCTTGCAGAATAGAATCCAAAGGCCCTTCTTGAGCCCCCTGTTGGTCACTTGCGACTATTGCATTTTGTACTTTACAGCTTGAGTGACCATGGGTGTGGGTGATTTCTGAACTATTGTTGTTAATCTTGCCCTTTATAGGTGGCGATCCGATGGCGGAGTTAAGTACGCCCTCATCTGACCTTTGCTTGGATGGTAAATTAGTATTGGAGCGATCTATTCCACTCCTGTGCCTATTTGGCATGGTTACCCTACTCCTGCTCTCCTCTGGTTTCTTGGGTGACCTTGCCAGTCAGTCCACCATCTCAAGACAGCTGTATCTATTGGCAGTTGGAATTCCCCCCCAATTACCCAGGTACAGGTGATTCCTATTTGGGTATCCTCCCCATTCCTTAAGACCTCCATTTCCCCAGTTCCCCCCGAACTCAGGACCTTGGTGACTGCTAGGTTGGTAAAAATATGATAGCCGTCTAGTTTCTATCCCTGCACCGCTCATTTGTGTTCTCCATGAGCAGATGTAGTCGACAGTGCGCTGATCCCCAAAGTTGACCAAGACACAGTCACCTTTTATTGTCTTCCTGTCTTGCCCTACCCATGGTACCCTACGTACCATTATAATCTTACTGGACAGATGTGGGGGAAGGGGGCGGTTAGTATTAAGCCAGTAGGCAACTTTATTTTTTAAGGACCAATTTGGCTCCTCTGCAAATTCTTCCAGTTCTGGAACCCCTGTCATGATGACTACATAAGGGCTCGCCTCTGGGGGGAGGTTTACAGCAGGTCTGACCTTTGTAGCCACCCTTTCCCATTGTTTGTTTTTAAGGGGGGCGACAGGGGTATTTGATGGGATCTCCTCCCTCCTGATTTGCTGGATCTGGCCAGGGGGTTTAACGGCAGTTTTTTTCTCTGTTGGGATTGCGGGATTATTAATTACCTTTGGTGCGGGTGATGGAGATTGTTTAGTTTTTAAGCTTGATTGGCCAGATTTTATAGGTTGACCATTCGCTATCGATTTTACCCCTGAATGTGGTGGGTTCTTAGTGAGGTTATGCAATCCCTTGAGCTGGTTTTCAATGTGCACTAATCTAGTTTCTAGTGGTGTCAAGAGGGTTTTAAACAATTCCCCATTTTTGCTAGGAATTGGCCATCAAAGTCGTCCTCCTGGTGTTCTATGTTATTGGTAGCTGAGACCTCTACATCCGATAAGTCCAGGACAACATTTACAACTTCTGTGGGTAACAGGTCGTTTTTGTTTTTAGCCTGATCTTGTCCCACCCCCGGATTTTTGGATAAAACACAGGCATCCTTAGATTTCACTATTTTAGGATTTTTTGTCCCTGGAGTAATCGTCTTGATGGCTTTCTTTTTGGGTTTAGCACCCTCCCTCCTCTCCCTACATGAGCTAATGATCCTTACGGCCTGTAAGCTATCCGGAATAAGCGGCAGAGTTTTTTCTAGGTCTGAACTTATCAATGAGTCTAATAGGGAGGGGGAAGTTGACTGATCCACCCCATCGGCATACAGTGCACATCCACATGGACCAGTAACGGATCAATTTCCTTGGCAGGTTGAGGTATAGGTGTACCAGCTGACGCTAGGTGTCCATGGATGATCTTTTCGCGAACGCTAGGTCTTGAGAGACCCTGCGTTCCATTAGGCGTATGCCTTGATCAATAACTGAATTTGTTCGAATTATAAAATCATCCCGGGTACCTGTTAATTTACCCCCCCTGCTGCGGTTTTACTCCTGCTGCCGCGAGTAGTCATATCTGCATACAGGTTCGATATGTGGCCTCAGTTCAGCTATTGTTTACAGTTTGAAGTTTAAAACAAAACGCTGCCAAAGCAAACAATGAGCTGCTAATGTTCACAAAACTTCACCTTTAGCGGGCGTAAGAGAGGGGGCCCCGTCCGGTCTTACCCGGTCTTTAACGGGCTTGAACGGGCCCGCCCTTGGCCCGACCTTCGCCCGGCGTCGCCCGCACGCGTCCCGCGACGCGGGTGTTGGTCCCGTTAATGTAGCGGCTCCAGGCGCCGAAGTCCAATGCTGCGTCTTCCTGCAGCAGAGCCCCCTGGGAGATGTAGTCTCCCCTGCACGATGGCCGCGCCGAGATGGAGGAGGCAGCGGCGGCGAGGGGAGGCTGAAGCAGGGTCACAAGCGGTGTGGAGAAAGGTGGTGTCACAGGGAGTCAGGTCCGTTTGAAGTGGTTGTGGCAGTAAATGTGAGTTACAAACCACAAAGCCAATGGTAAAAAAACAGGAAGAATGCATTCCTAGGTCAGCTTTCTGAATGGACCCAAGATGTGTTTAGCTGTCTGGGAGGCTGTGACCTAACAACTGTACTTCTTCAGCCCTCGTATAATGACTCGACCAATCCGAAAGCACCATCAAACTAACTGGTGTACAAGCCTTTTCCCTTTGCTCCTTGCTGGCCACTATGCCTAACTGCTCGCAGCTGCCAAACAGCCTCTTTTCAAGCCTTGTCATGTGTTATTCACGTAAGCTAAGCATTGGCTAGTGTCATGTTGTACTCCACACTTTGCACTTTGCACACCCCTTTCCTGATTGAATCTACAGTACTCTTTATTGCACAATCCTGTATTCTATGGCCAACATGCTCCGCTCAGTGGCAGCTGCCTTCTCAACCTTTGGTGGGCTTGTATTGGCAAAGGGTGTAACAACAACAGAAAACTACAACCAGCACAGAGGGAGGGAAGCAGGGATTTGGCAGGGAAGAAGCCCACGAGGGAGGGAGCCAGAAAACACATGCATTCTAATAGAGTCCTTAACAAAACAATTGTTCCTTAAAAGTGAGTAGTGGAAGGCTACAAGTCAGCCAATCAAAAATGAAAAAGGATGGCAAAGCGTCTGTGCTCCAAGGATGTGGGGGCGAGGGATGTCAGAGCAAACACAAGAGGCGGAAGGAATCCAACTGAAGAATAAGCAACTGAGTGCAGAGGAAGCCAGCCAATGGAGGTGGTGGGCGTGCCTGTGGCACAGCCAATAAAAGCTCCCTCTCATCTAGACTCACAGGAGGGGTAGCCTGTATTTTGTTTTTCTGCGGTCGGTGCCTGTAAACACCGCAGTTTGATGGCAGAGGGCTTTCATTCCAGATTACGCCTGTTATCAGCATTGGAAGGCTGAAGGTTTCATTGTTATCATCGCATTCCATTACAGCTCCTTTTCCCGCTCTCGGCGGTCAGGCTCGCCGACTGACATTGACACTGAGTGATTAAGCACCATCAAAGTCATCCATTTGGCAGTGTTCATGCAGAGCTCGTTTAAGGGCCTCGGCCACTGCAAAGCAGTCTCTTTGGAAAGACCTCTGTGATGATAAAGCTCCCTGCATGCAAATCAATCAATCAATCAATCAATACACTTGTAAAGCGAGCTACATACCCGTGGGGGTCTCAAGGCATTGGGGGGGGGATGCTGCCACTGATCGAAGAGCCAGGTCTTGAGGAGTCTTCTGAAGGTCAGCAGGCTTGGGTCTGCCGTAGGTTGGGGGGAGGGTGGTCCAGGTCTTGGTGGTGAGGTGGGAGAAGGATCTGCCGCCGGCGGTCGTTCTTCGGATGCGAGGGACTGTGGCGAGGGCGAGGCAGGTGGAGCCGAGCTGGCGGTTGATGGTGTAGAAGCTGAGTCGTCTGTTGAGGTAGGCTAGGCCGCTGTTGTGGAGAGCTTTGTGTGCGTGGATGAGGAGCTTGAAGGTGATCCTCTTGTTGATGGGGAGCCAACCTACTGCAAACCTACTGCTGCACCTGCTAGCCCTTAAATATATTCTCTATCCCTCCACTATTCTTCTCAATTCAAGTAACAGACTAACATGTCCACCTCTCAAATTACTTTCAAATTTCACTATACTAATTCACTACTAATCCTTCAAGTGTTCGGGAGAAGCGTGCTACTCGCTGAAAAAGCGATTCTACGTCCCATCAGGGGTATCAAGCGCTATATAAATGCAAACCTCATCCCCTCTTCTGTCCCTCCGCTATCCTTCTCAATCAAGAATAACAGACTAACATATCCACCACTCAAATTACTTTCATATTTCACCATATTAATTAAAAACTAATCCTTTTTGGGTTCCGGAGTAGCGTGCTACTCGCAGAAAAAGCACTTTGACACCTCGTCAGTGATAGTAAGCGCTATATAAGTGCAATTACAATACAATAGAATACATTGGATTATTTTCATTTTGGTGTCATTTAAAAGATATAAATGTTTCTTTTTTTATAAATTGGTGTTGGATTTTTATTGTGTCTTGTGCTCTAATTGTTTACTGCATTGACGTTTTTAAAGCTTTACATACCTGTCTCCTAAGTAAGACCTGCCTTCTCGCAGTCAAACTACCAAGGGTTGAGCATGGGAATAATTTTCTGAAACCTATTCTGAGCCCTAGATGGTTTGTGGACTTACTGCCAGTGGTAGATGCACATTTGCCGCTACTAATAACTCGCTTTTCAAAACAATGCCATCAACCTATTCTTCAGGGGAAAAAATACTGACCTGACGCACACCATCCCCCAATGATGTTTCAAACCCCTGTCACTATCAAACTTCACCCACATTCTGAACTCCTTCAAAGCCATTTGCTGTGAAGATGATGTCACACCCTGGTCCTTCCTCAACGGTCTCTCCTGTGAAGCGTTTTCAACCATACTCACCATCGTCAAAGCCTTTCTCACTCAAGGCATCGTTCCGGAAGTTCTTAAGATAAGCCAGATCCTCCTAATACTGAAAAAGAAAGCTAAACCCTGATGACATCGCCAGCTACCAGCCCATCGCTCACCTACCCTTCATCAGCAAGATCAGTGAAAATCAGACTACGCACAACTCCAAGATCACATCAACTCCAACCATGACTACCAATTAGGTCATGCTGTTACACAGAGAAAGCTATTACAATCATAGACAATTCCTTCCTGACAACGTTGTCGAGCGACTGCTGATACTGCAGGAACTCTCAGCCATCTTCAACAACATTGATCACTCTCTGCCGCACGCGGACACCTCAAATAGGATTTACTGGAAATCCCCTCCCTTTGTTCTCAAACCACCTTACCAATCCCACCAAATCGTTGACGCTGGTACCTCCAGGTCTCGGCAGACCCCCATCACCAGCAGAGTCCCCAGAACGCCCATCTTTTCCCTCGTAAGTGTAGCCATTCCATCTCTGTTTAATGATAACAGCATCAACATGCATCCATATGTCAAGGACACTCAACCCTAGGTGGAAGTCTTCACCCCAAAGACATACAACATCTCAAACACCGCCTGCACCACATCCAGACCTAGATGACCATCACAAACTGGAACCGCAACCCAACCAAGACAGAACTCCGCCCAAGAACAACCGTAAGATCTAAGCGTGTGTTTGTGGAATCCGACATAATAGCAATCCTCCCTGCTAAGGTCAGATCTGTACCGCGGTTGAACCCGCAGAGCATGGATAGATCCCAAGAGGAAAACAGGGAGAGGAAGAGAAACAGAGAACACAACAGAAGCTATCTTCTCTCCAGCCGTGCGAAACACGTTCATAGGTGAGTGAACAACAGACACGTGTTCTGTTAGAAAGGCGATCCCTAGGGGGGCAGATGCCGTCTGACTGACCACCCCGAGACCCACCTCTCCTTCTGGCGTTGGCCGAGCACCGTCGAGAGGCCTCCTGGGCGAGGCTCCCCTCCTAGAATCGTAACAGCCGAGCATTCACACCACTACAAAGGGACACCACACAAGAGGGTATATTCTTAGAGTCTTTATCAGCACAAAAAAAAAGTTGGTTCTATCAGCACTATGTACAGGCGGATCGCTGGATCCTTAATGTCTTGGTAACTGTGGGAAGGGGGTAGCGGGACAGTCTTAGTACCAGCCTGGCACGGGGTTCCCTACGCACAGCTATCAATCCTCGAGCTGGGGGGAATGGTCCGGCGAGGTCGGGCCGCGACAGCGTCAGCCGGGCTCCAAGGATGGTTCAGCGAGGTCGGGCCGCGACAGCGTCAGCAGGGCTCCGAGGATGGTTCAGCGAGGTCGGGCAGCGACAGCATCAGCAGGGCTCCGAGGATGGTTTAGCGAGGTTGGGCTGCGACAGCGTCAGCAGGGCTCCGAGGAGGGATCAGAGAGGTCGGGCCGCGACAGCGTAAGCAGGGCTCAGAGGATGGTTCAGCGAGGTCGGGCCGCGACAGCGTCAGCAGGGCTCAGAGGATGGTTCAGCGAGGTCGGGCCGCGACAGCGTCAGCAGGGCTCCGAGGTTGGGGTTCAAAGTAGCGAGTTCTTCTCAGGGTCAGCCGCGATTCAATCAGCAGGGCTCTTGACTCCAGGATACAACTGCCGACCCTTTCCAGAGCTGCCCCAGATATGGGCCTCGAGTCCTTTGATGTCCGGACCCTCGCGCCTGGGGGTCAGAGGGGCCGAGAGGAGAGTGTCCAGACACCCAGCAGGGGGGTGGAGCCAGCGCCCAGGGAGGCTGGAGGGCGATCGAAACCAGGCGTTCGGGGGACAGCTGGAGGGCCATCGAAACTCCCCTCCTCCTTGACCCGTCAAGTGGCCGCTTTACCACCTGGTCGGACCTTGGTGCCTCGATGTCGGTGTTTCGCTGGGGCTGTGGCCGAGGTCGGGCCGAGGCCACGTGGCCCGGACGTGGAGGGCCCATGATGGAGTCGGGGCCTGAGATGGCGGCCCGGGGTAGGGGCCGGACCAGCCGAGGGGGCGAGTGGGGTCGCCGTGTTCCTGAGGGGGGGAAGAGCCGGGGTTCGCCAGTGGTGGCTGCTCTCGTTGAAGGTTGGAGAGGGTAGTTTCGGGGGGAAGGACAGGGGTCGATGCCGACCAGGGCCCACAAGGCGGGAGGAGGGGGACCCCGCCACGAGGCCGGGTCCAACACACGTCCCCCCCAGCTGAAGGCAGGGAGAGTCACCCATCTTCTTGGGGGTTCTCCTCGCCGAGGCGGAAGAAGCGGGACAGGCCGTCGGCGTTGGCGTGGTCGCTGCCGGGGCGGTGTTCCACAGTGAAGTCCAACCCCTGTAGGGAGATGGACCATCGCAGCAACTTGGGGTTCTCTCCTCGCATCTGCATCAACCACCGTAAAGGCCGGTGGTCCGTTTGCACCCGGAAGTGGGTGCCGAAGAGATAGGGTCGGAGTTTCTTGAGAGCCCACACCACGGCGAAGGCCTCTCGTTCAATGGTGCTCCAGCGTTGCTCTCGGGCCAGCAGACGTTGGCTGATGAAGGCCACAGGTTGATCGACTCCTTCGGGGTTGACTTGGAAAAGGACCGCCCCGACACCGTGTTCCGGGCGGCGGAGGCGCGGGCCACTCTGGCTCTTCGGTTGGGGTGGATTCAGTCGGGGCGGTGGCACGGGCGGCCATGTATCGGGTGGTCGCACAGACCCACTCGGGCAGGCCTAGCATACCCAGATGCTCTCTTCTCTCGACGTGGGCCCAGGGGGAACTTTCTAGGTCGTTCCCGAGGAGGCAGTCCACGGGGGCATCGTCCCGGACGGTCACTTTCAGCATGCCCGACACCCCCTCCCCACTCGAAGGGGATTCGGGCCATCTGGCACAGGCTCTCGGAATTGTCCGCTGACCGTACCAGGCACAGTACATTGGGCAGGATCTGGTCCGGGGTTACCAAGTGGCAACGGACGGCCGTCAAGCTGGCTCCGGTGTTGCGGAGGGCTTCGACCCGGTGCCCAATAATGGTGACCCACTAGCGGTACTTCTGAGTGTTGCCTGGGACCGGGGCCCGGGGGATTATGTCTCTTTCGCCTAGACATACCAGGGACATGGCGGCGGCCTCCCACTCAGTCTGGTCTTCATCATAGTTCTCTTCCTTGCCCCTTTCTTCTCCCAGGGCGGCGGCAGCGATCTGGCGGTTTGGGGGCCCGGTGGTGCCGGGTCGTTGGTTCATCGGGCAGTGGGGGTCACTGGCATAGTGACCGGGCCGTTGGCATTTGTAGCAGGTAGCGTTCGAGCGTGGCCCCGGTGGGCCTGGGGGGGGGGGTGCCTCTTCTGGTGTGGGTTGGCGAAGTGTGGGTCGGTGGCGGCCCCCGGGGTGGACTCCGGGGCGGCACTGCAGGGGAGTCTCGGTTCCTGTTCTGGCCTCCTCCGCTACCTCGCTGGCGGGAGGGCCCCTGGGGGTTTCGGCCGTAATCTCCCATCGAGTTCCGGGGGACCCGGGTGCTCGCCCATCGATCGGCCTCGACGGCGAGTTTACGCGGCTCGGTCAGCTTGCTGTCGAGGAGATGCTCTCTGAGTTCGATAAAACAGTTGCTGGAGAGGTGCTCCCATACAATGAGGTTGAACAGCTGCTCGTAGGCGGTGACCTGGCTGCCTTTGATCCACCCCTCTAGGGCTCTGCTAAAGAAGTTCACGTGCTCCACCCATGTAGTACCGGGGAATTTCTTACAGTCTCGGAATCGCTGCCTGTACATCTCGGGGGTGAGTCCATAGCGGGTAAGTAGGGCGCCTTTCATATGTTCATAAGAGGTCATCTCGACGTCGGGAAGCTCTAGCAGGGTGTCTCTCCCCTCGCTGATGAACTTCCCCCACAAGCCGGCACCCCAGTCTTTTTGGGGTATTCGATGAGAGCCCATGGCTACTTCGTAGGCCTTAAACCATTGTTGGATGTTGTTGTTTTTATAGTATTCTTTGACGACATCTTTGGGGATGTGAACCTTCGTGTCCCCAGGAGGAGGTGGGCTTCCGTTCCCGGAGGTGCTGGCCTCACCATGTTTGGCTTTGATCTCAAGTTCTTTTAAGCCACGCTCGTGCTCGAACGTGAGCTTCTTCTCCTCTAAGTCCCTCTGTCTTCGTTTCTCCTCCAGGTCTCCTTGTAGCCGTAGTTGCTCAAGGGCTATCTTTTTCTCGGCCAGCTGTAGCTCTCCGTCCAGACGGAGTCGGGCGAGCTCTAATTCGTGGAGCCGGCTCCTTTCTCGCTCTCGGGCGTCTTCGTGGGAGAGGCCCGTGTCTACTTGGGTATTTCTTTCCTCTGCTGTGGTTGCGAGGGTTTCCGGGTGCATGTCTTGGACCGTGTCATCTTCGGTCTGGGGTGGCGTCGCTCCTGTTTTCACCCATGTTTGCAGGGCCTGCTGGAAATCGTCCTTGGTGCTTAGTCCAGTGGTAGCGATGCCCAGGTCCTTGCAGAATTGTTTCAATTCTTTGTGGGTATATTCTTCCAACTGTTCCTTCTTGAACTCTGCGGTCGGTCTGGTTTCTTTGGTACTCATGGTTGTGGTGTGTTTCTGTCAGTAGTGGGTCAGTTACTCTCTGTACGATTTGCGTAGGCTCGGATCCCACCGCCTGCCACCAATGTTAGAAAGGCGATCCCTAGGGGGGCAGATGCCGTCTGACTGACCACCCCGAGACCCACCTCTCCTTCTGGCGTTGGCCGAGCACCGTCGAGAGGCCTCCTGGGCGAGGCTCCCCTCCTAGAATCGTAACAGCCAAGCATTCACACCACTACAAAGGGACACCACACAAGAGGGTATATTCTTAGAGTCTTTATCAGCAAAAAAAAAGGTAGGCTCTATCAGCACTATGTACAGGCGGATCGCTGGATCCTTAATGTCTTGGTAACTGTGGGAAGGGGGTAGCGGGACAGTCTTAGTACCAGCCTGGCACCGGGGTTCCCTACGCACAGCTCTCAATCCTCGAGCTGGGGGGAATGGTCCGGCGAGGTCGGGCCGTGACAGCGTCAGCCGGGCTCCGAGGATGGTTCAGCGAGGTCGGGCCGCGACAGTGTCAGCAGGGCTCCGAGGATGGTTCAGCGAGGTCGGGCCACGACAGCGTCAGCAGGGCTCCGAGGATGGTTCAGCGAGGTCGGGCCGCGACAGCGTCAGCAGGGCTCCGAGGAGGGATCAACGAGGTCGGGCCGCGACAGCGTCAGCAGGGCTCCGAGGATGGTTCAGCGAGGTCGGGCCGCGACAGCGTCAGCAGGGCTCCGAGGTTGGGGTTCAAAGTAGCGAGTTCTTCTCAGGGTCAGCCGCGATTCAATCAGCAGGGCTCTCGACTCCAGGATACAACTGCCGACCCATTCCAGAGCTGCCCCAGATATGGGCCTCGAGTCCTTTGATGTCCGGACCCTCGCGCCTAGGGGTCAGAGGGGCCGGGAGGAGAGTGTCCAGACACCCGGCAGGGGGGTGGAGCCAGCGCCCAGGGAGGCCGGAGGGCGATCGAAACCAGGCGTTCGGGGGACTGCTGGAGGGCCATCGAAACTCCCCTCCTCCTTGATCCGTCAAGTGGCCGCTTTACCACCTGGTCGGACCTTGGTGCCTCGATGTCGGGGTTTCGCTGGGGCTGTGGCCGAGGTCGGGCCGAGGCCACGTGGCCCGGACGTGGAGGGCCCATGATGGAGTCGGGGCCTGAGATGGCGGCCCGGGGTAGGGGCCGGACCAGCCGAGGGGGCGAGTGGGGTCGCCGTGTTCCTGAGGGGGGGAAGAGCTGGGGTTCGCCAGTGGTGGCGGGTCTCATTGAAGGTTGGAGAGGGTAGTTTCAGGGGGAAGGACAGGGGTCGATGCCGTCCAGGGCCCACCAGGCGGGAGGAGGGGGACCCCTCCACGAGGCCGGGTCCAACATGTTCCACTTGTAATAAACGGAAACATCTACACGAGTATGAAACTAAGGGCCTGATTTAGATCTCGGCGGACGGGGTACTCTGTTGCAACGGTGACGGGTATCCTGTCCTCTGAAATATAAAACCCATGATATCCTTTGTAGTCAATCCATGCCACATACAAATTATATGTGAAGACATGTGGTGTGCTACAGACATTGTCTTCTCATGTTTGAAGTGATATTTCCCCAACACACTAATTGCACCTCTCCGGTAGCAATGTGCGGCCTGATTCAGCACCTATTAACATAGTGCACGTGTCAACCAAATACTTGTGGATTTATGCACAACCATAACAGTTGATGATAGTGAGGAATTGGAGAGTACTATATGGTGTGGTTGTGTGACCTCACCATGGAATACACTGACTAGCCCCTTAGTATCCTTAGGGTTCGTTTGTCAAACCTTCAGCTCAACCCAGGATAGCTGAAGCTGCGTGGCTCTGAGCAGGAAGGCTTATACAAAGGAGAAAGGGTAAAGCATTCGAAGAGCACCAAAACATTCGAAGAAGAAATCGATAAGACACCAAAGAAATCCAACACCAATTTATAAAAATCGATTGTATTTTTGAGAATTTCTAGACACCACAGTGAAAAAGATCCACTGGAGGGTTCCAGAGATTTAGAATTTAAAAGCATTTTACTCAACAACGAATAAGTATTCGCAAATTCAATGAATTTGACACTTAGAAACGTTTTCACAAAAACGTTCGATATAGGCTTAATGCAGTCACTTGGAGTCACGTTAGACGACCAAGTCTAGTAGGGAGCCAGTCAGGGGGCCAGCAATGTCCTCAGAAATAGTTGCCGCAGCGAGGGAAGCAGTTGTCAGTCCTTTGCAGGGCTTTCCTATGGAGGTGGTCCTGATGCAAGGGATACAGGATGCTGAAGGGTCTGAGGATGCATCAATGGAGTGGTCCTGATGCAAGGGATACAGGATGCTGAAGAGTCTGAGGATGCATCAATGGAGTGGTCCTGATGCAAGGGATACAGGATGCTGAAGAGTCTGAGGATGCATCAATGGAGTGGTCCTGATGCAAGGGATACAGGATGCCCAAGAGTCTGAGGATGCCTCAATGGAGTGGTCCTGATGCAAGGGATACAGGATGCTGAAGAGTCCGAGGATGCATCAATGTAGTGGTCCTGCTGCAAGGGATGCTAAAGAGTCTGAGGATGCATCAATGGAGTGGTCCTGATGCAAGGGATACAGGATGCTGAAGAGTCTGAGGATGCATCAATGGAGTGGTCCTGATGCAAGGGATACAGGATGCTGAAGAGTCCGAGGATGCATCAATGGAGTGGTCCTGATGCAAGGGATACAGGATGCTGAAGAGTCTGAGGATGCATCAATGGAGTGGTCCTGATGCAAGGGATACAGGATGCTGAAGAGTCTGAGGATGCATCAATGGAGTGGTCCTGATGCAAGGGATACAGGATGCTGAAGAGTCCGAGGATGCATCAATGGAGTGGTCCTGATGCAAGGGATACAGGATGCTGAAGAGTCTGAGGATGCATCAATGGAGTGGTCCTGATGCAAGGGATACAGGATGCTGAAGAGTCTGAGCATGCATCAATGGAGTGGTCCTGATGCAAGGGATACAGGATGCTGAAGAGTCCGAGGATGCATCAATGGAGTGGTCCTGATGCAAGGGATACAGGATGCTGAAGGAGCTCAAAGGATGCTGTGGATGCACGGAGGTCGATGTGGGTCTTGCTGCAGCTACTCCTCAGTCCACAAAGGCAGTCACAGGGTCGATGTTCCTCAAAGTGCTCTTAGTGCTGACAGAAACCCAATCGCCACTGGACGACCCGTTGCCCAATATCAAGGTCACAGGCCAATCTTTCCTGGGTCGATAACTGGTCCTCTGCGAGTCCCAACTGCACTTTAACAACACTCTCGGGTTTAGCGAACTCGGGTGCAAATTTGAGTATCAGGTCCTGGTCCCTGGTGCGGTACGGTGGCGAGTATAAGACTTTGAGCTCCCATCTTGCCCCAGCAGGCATCTCACCTGTTGTGTCCCTATGCTGTCATTAGGAGGCCAGCTCACTAACCCTCGGAGTCTCTCGGCTTTGGCTGGGCCGTGGAGATGGCTTCTCCTCAAACAGGACACGGCAGGCACAGTCCCTCTAATTTGCTAGTCACCAGGTGCATCAGGTGCAGTCCACGCCGGTGCAGCCTCTCTCTGCTGGTTCCACCGTGCAGCGGGTGCAGTCCACGCCAGTGCAGCCTCTCTCTGCTGGTTCCACGGTGCAGCGGGTGCAGTCCACGCCGGTGCAGCCTCTCTCTGCTGGTTCCACGGTGCAGCAGGTGTAGTCCACGCCGGTGCAGCCTCTCTCTGCTGGTTCCACGGTGCAGCAGGTGAAGTCCACGCCAGTGCAGCCTCTCTCTGCTGGTTCCATGGTGCAGCAGGGCAGTCCACGCCAGTGCAGCCTCTCTCTGCTGGTTCCACCGTGCAGCGGGTGCAGTCCACGCCAGTGCAGCCTCTCTCTGCTGGTTCCATGGTGCAGCAGGTGAAGTCCACGCCAGTGCAGCCTCTCTCTGCTGGTTCCACGGTGCAGCGGGTGCAGTCCACGCCAGTGCAGCCTCTCTCTGCTGGTTCCATGGTGCAGCAGGGCAGTCCACGCCAGTGCAGCCTCTCTCTGCTGGTTCCACCGTGCAGCGGGTGCAGTCCACGCCGGTGCAGCCTCTCTCTGCTGGTTCCACGGTGCAGCAGGTGAAGTCCACGCCAGTGCAGCCTCGCTCTGCTGGTTCCACCGTGCAGCGGGTGCAGTGTACGCCAGTGCAGCCTCTCTCTGCTGGTTCCACGGTGCAGCAGGTGCAGTCCACGCCAGTGCAGCCTCTCTCTGCTGGTTCCTCCGTGCAGCGGGTGCAGTCCACGCCAGTGCAGCCTCTCTCTGCTGGTTCCACGGTGCAGCAGGTGCAGTCCACGCCAGTGCAGCCTCTCTCTGCTGGTTCCACAGTGCAGCGGGTGCAGTCCACGCCAGTGCAGCCTCTCTCTGCTGGTTCCACCGTGCAGCGGGTGCAGTCCACGCCAGTGCAGCCTCTCTCTGCTGGTTCCACCGTGCAGCAGGTGCAGTCCACGCCGGTGCAGCCTCTCTCTGCTGGTTCCACAGGTGCAGCAGGTGCAGTCCACGCCAGTGCAGCCTCTCTCTGCTGGTTCCACGGTGCAGTCCACGCCAGTGCAGCCTCTCTCTGCTGGTTCCACAGTGCAGCAGGTGCAGTCCACGCCAGTGCAGCCTCTCTCTGTTGGTTCCACCGTGCAGCAGGTGCAGTCCACGCCGGTGCAGCCTCTCTCTGCTGGTTCCACGGTGCAGCAGGTGAAGTCCACGCCAGTGCAGCCTCTCTCTGCTGGTTCCATGGTGCAGCAGGGCAGTCCACGCCAGTGCAGCCTCTCTCTGCTGGTTCCACCGTGCAGCGGGTGCAGTCCACGCCAGTGCAGCCTCTCTCTGCTGGTTCCATGGTGCAGCAGGTGAAGTCCACGCCAGTGCAGCCTCTCTCTGCTGGTTCCACGGTGCAGCGGGTGCAGTTCACGCCAGTGCAGCCTCTCTCTGCTGGTTCCATGGTGCAGCAGGGCAGTCCACGCCAGTGCAGCCTCTCTCTGCTGGTTCCACCGTGCAGCATGTGCAGTCCACGCCAGTGCAGCCTCTCTCTGCTGGTTCCACGGTGCAGCGGGTGCAGTCCACGCCAGTGCAGCCTCTCTCTGCTGGTTCCACCGTGCAGCAGGTGCAGTCCACGCCAGAGCAGCCTCTCTCTGCTGGTTCCACCGTGCAGCAGGTGCAGTCCACGCCAGCGCAGCCTCTCTCTGCTGGTTCCTCCGTGCAGCAGGTGCAGTCCACGCCAGTGCAGCCTCTCTCTGCTGGTTCCACCGTGCAGCAGGTGCAGTCCATGCCAGTGCAGCCTCTCTCTGCTGGTTCCACGGTGCAGCGGGTGCAGTCCACGCCAGTGCAGCCTCTCTCTGCTGGTTCCACCGTGCAGCAGGTGCAGTCCACGCCAGAGCAGCCTCTCTCTGCTGGTTCCACCGTGCAGCAGGTGCAGTCCACGCCAGTGCAGCCTCTCTCTGCTGGTTCCTCCGTGCAGCGGGTGCAGTCCACGCCAGTGCAGCCTCTCTCTGCTGGTTCCACGGTGCAGCGGGTGCAGTCCACGCCAGTGCAGCCTCTCTCTGCTGGTTCCATGGTGCAGCAGGGCAGTCCACGCCAGTGCAGCCTCTCTCTGCTGGTTCCATGGTGCAGCGGGTGCAGTCCACGCCAGTGCAGCCTCTCTCTGCTGGTTCCACGGTGCAGCTGGTGCAGTCCACGCCAGTGCAGCCTCTCTCTGCTGGTTCCACGGTGCAGCGGGTGCAGTCCACGCCAGTGCAGCCTCTCTCTGCTGGTTCCACGGTGCAGCGGGTGCAGTCCACGCCAGTGCAGCCTCTCTCTGCTGGTTCCACGGTGCAGCGGGTGCAGTCCACGCCGGTGCAGCCTCTCTCTGCTGGTTCCACCGTGCAGCAGGTGCAGTCCATGCCAGTGCAGCCTCTCTCTGCTGGTTCCACCGTGCAGCGGGTGCAGTCCACGCCAGTGCAGCCTCTCTCTGCTGGTTCCACCGTGCAGCAGGTGAAGTCCACGCCAGTGCAGCCTCTCTCTGCTGGTTCCATGGTGCAGCAGGTGCAGTCCACGCCAGTGCAGCCTCTCTCTGCTGGTTCCACGGTGCAGTCCACGCCAGTGCAGCCTCTCTCTGCTGGTTCCACGGTGCAGCAGGTGCAGTCCACGCCAGTGCAGCCTCTCTCTGTTGGTTCCACCGTGTAGCAGGTGCAGTCCACGCCGGTGCAGCCTCTCTCTGCTGGTTCTACGGTGCAGCAGGTGAAGTCCACGCCAGTGCAGCCTCTCTCTGCTGGTTCCATGGTGCAGCAGGGCAGTCCACGCCAGTGCAGCCTCTCTCTGCTGGTTCCACCGTGCAGCGGGTGCAGTCCACGCCAGTGCAGCCTCTCTCTGCTGGTTCCATGGTGCAGCAGGTGAAGTCCACGCCAGTGCAGCCTCTCTCTGCTGGTTCCACGGTGCAGCGGGTGCAGTCCACGCCAGTGCAGCCTCTCTCTGCTGGTTCCACGGTGCAGCGGGTGCAGTCCACGCCAGTGCAGCCTCTCTCTGCTGGTTCCACGGTGCAGCGGGTGCAGTCCACGCCAGTGCAGCCTCTCTCTGCTGGTTCCACGGTGCAGCGGGTGCAGTCCACGCCGGTGCAGCCTCTCTCTGCTGGTTCCACCGTGCAGCAGGTGCAGTCCATGCCAGTGCAGCCTCTCTCTGCTGGTTCCACCGTGCAGCGGGTGCAGTCCACGCCAGTGCAGCCTCTCTCTGCTGGTTCCACCGTGCAGCAGGTGAAGTCCACGCCAGTGCAGCCTCTCTCTGCTGGTTCCATGGTGCAGCAGGTGCAGTCCACGCCAGTGCAGCCTCTCTCTGCTGGTTCCACAGGTGCAGCAGGTGCAGTCCACGCCAGTGCAGCCTCTCTCTGCTGGTTCCACGGTGCAGTCCACGCCAGTGCAGCCTCTCTCTGCTGGTTCCACGGTGCAGCAGGTGCAGTCCACGCCAGTGCAGCCTCTCTCTGTTGGTTCCACCGTGCAGCAGGTGCAGTCCACGCCGGTGCAGCCTCTCTCTGCTGGTTCCAGGGTGCAGCAGGTGAAGTCCACGCCAGTGCAGCCTCTCTCTGCTGGTTCCATGGTGCAGCAGGGCAGTCCACGCCAGTGCAGCCTCTCTCTGCTGGTTCCACCGTGCAGCGGGTGCAGTCCACGCCAGTGCAGCCTCTCTCTGCTGGTTCCATGGTGCAGCAGGTGAAGTCCACGCCAGTGCAGCCTCTCTCTGCTGGTTCCACGGTGCAGCGGGTGCAGTCCACGCCAGTGCAGCCTCTCTCTGCTGGTTCCATGGTGCAGCAGGGCAGTCCACGCCAGTGCAGCCTCTCTCTGCTGGTTCCACGGTGCAGCGGGTGCAGTCCACGCCAGTGCAGCCTCTCTCTGCTGGTTCCACGGTGCAGCGGGTGCAGTCCACGCCAGTGCAGCCTCTCTCTGCTGGTTCCACGGTGCAGCGGGTGCAGTCCACGCCAGTGCAGCCTCTCTCTGCTGGTTCCATGGTGCAGCAGGGCAGTCCACGCCAGTGCAGCCTCTCTCTGCTGGTTCCACGGTGCAGCGGGTGCAGTCCACGCCAGTGCAGCCTCTCTCTGCTGGTTCCACGGTGCAGCGGGTGCAGTCCACGCCAGTGCAGCCTCTCTCTGCTGGTTCCATGGTGCAGCAGGGCAGTCCATGCCAGTGCAGCCTCTCTCTGCTGGTTCCACGGTGCAGCAGGTGCAGTCCACGCCAGTGCAGCCTCTCTCTGCTGGTTCCACCGTGCAGCAGGTGAAGTCCACGCCAGTGCAGCCTCGCTCTGCTGGTTCCACCGTGCAGCGGGTGCAGTCTACGCCAGTGCAGCCTCTCTCTGCTGGTTCCACGGTGCAGCGGGTGCAGTCCACGCCAGTGCAGCCTCTCTCTGCTGGTTCCACGGTGCAGCAGGTGCAGTCCACGCCAGTGCAGCCTCTCTCTGCTGGTTCCACGGTGCAGCAGGTGCAGTCCACGCCAGTGCAGCCTCTCTCTGCTGGTTCCACGGTGCAGCAGGTGCAGTCCACGCCAGTGCAGCCTCTCTCTGCTGGTTCCTCCGTGCAGCGGGTGCAGTCCACGCCAGTGCAGCCTCTCTCTGCTGGTTCCACGGTGCAGCGGGTGCAGTCCACGCCAGTGCAGCCTCTCTCTGCTGGTTCCACGGTGCAGCAGGTGCAGTCCACGCCAGTGCAGCCTCTCTCTGCTGGTTCCACGGTGCAGCAGGTGCAGTCCACGCCAGTGCAGCCTCTCTCTGCTGGTTCCACGGTGCAGCAGGTGCAGTCCACGCCAGTGCAGCCTCTCTCTGCTGGTTCCTCCGTGCAGCGGGTGCAGTCCACGCCAGTGCAGCCTCTCTCTGCTGGTTCCACGGTGCAGCAGGTGCAGTCCACGCCAGTGCAGCCTCTCTCTGCTGGTTCCTCCGTGCAGCGGGTGCAGTCCACGCCGGTGCAGCCTCTCTCTGCTGGTTCCACGGTGCAGCAGGTGAAGTCCACGCCAGTGCAGCCTCGCTCTGCTGGTTCCACCGTGCAGCGGGTGCAGTCTACGCCAGTGCAGCCTCTCTCTGCTGGTTCCACGGTGCAGCGGGTGCAGTCCACGCCAGTGCAGCCTCTCTCTGCTGGTTCCACGGTGCAGCAGGTGCAGTCCACGCCAGTGCAGCCTCTCTCTGCTGGTTCCTCCGTGCAGCGGGTGCAGTCCACGCCAGTGCAGCCTCTCTCTGCTGGTTCCTCCGTGCAGCGGGTGCAGTCTACGCCAGTGCAGCCTCTCTCTGCTGGTTCCACGGTGCAGCAGGTGCAGTCCACGCCAGTGCAGCCTCTCTCTGCTGGTTCC
This sequence comes from Lissotriton vulgaris, assembly GCF_964263255.1. Classification (NCBI taxonomy): domain Eukaryota; kingdom Metazoa; phylum Chordata; class Amphibia; order Caudata; family Salamandridae; genus Lissotriton; species Lissotriton vulgaris. Next base: position 35,286,616 of record NC_141693.1, on the reverse strand, counting down.
TCTGTGCAGCGGGTGCAGTCCACGCCAGTGCAGCCTCTCTCTGCTGGTTCCGCGGTGCAGCAGGGCAGTCCTTCTTTGATCCTCTTTCGAGTTCGGGTGCTGGGGGTCCCCTACCTATGCTCAGAAAATGCCCACAAGGCCCCTTATAGTTGGCAGCCAATGGGCTGCCTGTTTCCCTCCCACCTGATGTGTGGCATCTGGTCATCCCAGGATGCACCATTCTGACCACCTTCGATATGGCAGGACCCCTGTGCCATTGTGTGGCGCTCCTGGCCCAGTGTAGTGGTGTGGCTACCAAGGGGGCCACACACCCCTGGAAAACGGGTTTGTACTGTCAAAACATAAAAAGTTAGATGTTCTGCTGGTGGAATATGTTGCACCCTGCCTTAGGACTCCGTAGGTCAGCCTTGGGGGGGACTTACACATACACCAGGGGAGTCTGGCTTTGTCATTACTTTAAATGGCAAAGACAGTCCAGCAGTTAAAAAAGCTCTTCAGCCTTCAAATGGCGGCTGGGATTCCTGTTTCACATGTGTCCTACCCATGGTGGCATAACCAGTGCTGCATTCCTGGGGGGTCCCTCTAACATACATGTCCTGGGGACCCTGGGGACCATTTACTAGGGACTTACATATAAGTGAACTCAGCCACTTGGGTAAAAGTCAATTTGACGTTTAAGTGTAAGGACGCAGGCGCTGAGGCCTGGTTAGAGGTCTCCGTGCACTCTTATGGCTGAAAATCCGGCAGCGTCACTCCAAAGACCTGGGAGTGACCATACAAAGAGAGGCCTCTCCTTACAGGGATGTGTGGTTATTAATGCCCATTGCTAGCTCTGTATCGTTGACATATTTGTGACAACCTGCACCTGCCTAGGCTTCCCTTTGGGCCACTTTTTGACTCGCTCTGTGGATTTAGATATATTAGAGGCAAATTAGCAGAGAAGCTCTTTGTATATTCGGGCACCAGCAACTCAGTGACACAGAGCAAACCCCCCACCACAGAGGGTCTGAAACAGAAATACCTGAACCTAGAAAGACTCAGGAACCAAGAACTCTCTCATGGGTGAGATGCAGCAGCTTCAGGAATGAATATTGAGCGTAGGACGGGCTCAGAAATCTTATATTTCCATCATTCGAGGCTTTCGATACCGGTCTTCGACCAGAATGGGGGGTGCCACCCCTACGTCATCATATGGCGTGACGAACACCCGAGGACAGCCGCAGAAAGGAAGCGAAAGAACCCTTACCAGAGACAGCATCCCTAGGAGAAGAGATCCGGGCGTGAACCTACCAGACCCGTGAGCCAGCAGTGAGACAAAACGAAAAGAAGCACTTGGGGGCATATTATCAAGGACCAGTGTTAAAATTATCGCTGTTTTATCGGCAGGAAACTGCAGATGAAACGGCGATAATGGGCTTGATAATACGTCCTTGTTAATTCCCATAGAAGCCCACGTTAACACCAGAACACGGGCTTCTATGGGAATTAACAAGGGCGGATTATCAAGCCCATTATCGCCGTTTTATCAGCAGTTTCCTGCCGATAAAACGGCGATCATTTTAACACCGGTCCTTGATAATATGCCCCTTGGTTCCCGCCAACTACATTTGAAGGATACAAAATAAAGAAGATAACTAGATGAGAACGGCTTCAAGTGGCAGCATATTGACCTTGAGGATAAGACAGCCAAGCTGCAAAGAGTAAGACCCTGGGAGCCCCTGGTCATCACCGCCCACAGCGCCATCCGGCGGTGAATACGGTGTTTGCAGCATCACCAGACAACCCTTGGGGGGCCACGTCTGCACCCACCAGACAACCCTCAGAGGAGGCCGCATCTGCACCCACCAGACAACCCTCGAGGGAGGCCACGTCTGCATCCACTAGACACCCCTCAGAGGAGGCCACGTCTGCACCCACCAGACACCCCTCAGAGGAGGCCACGTCTGCACCCACCAGACAACCCTCGAGGGAGGCCACGTCTGCACCCACCAGACAACCCTCGAGGGAGGCCACGTCTGCACCCACCAGACACCCCTCAGAGGAGGCCACGTCTGCACCCACCAGACACCCCTCAGAGGAGGCCACGTCTGCACCCACCAGACAACCCTCAGAGGAGGCCGCATCTGCACCCACCAGACAACCCTCAGGGTAGGCCACGTCTGCACCCACCAGACAACCCTCGAGGGAGGCCACGTCTGCACCCACCAGACAACCCTCGAGGGAGGCCACGTCTGCACCCACCAGACACCCCTCAGAGGAGGCCACGTCTGCACCCACCAGACAACCCTCGGGGGAGGCTACGTCTGCACCCACCAGACAACCCTCGGGGGGGCACGTCTGCACCCACCAGACAACCCTCAGAGGAGGCCACGTCTGCACCCACCAGACAACCCTCGGGGGAGGCTACGTCTGCACCCACCAGACAACCCTCAGGGGAGGCCACGTCTGCACCCACCAGACAACCCTTGGGGGGCCACGTCTGCACCCACCAGACAGCCCTCGGGGGAGGCCACGTCTGCACCCACCAGACAACCCTCGGGGGAGGCCACATCTGCACCCACCAGACAACCCTTGGGGGAGGCCACGTCTGCACCCACCAGACAACCCTCGGGGGAGGCCACATCTGCACCCACCAGCAAACCCTCGGGGGGCCACGTCTGCACCCACCAGACAACCCTTGAGGGAGGCCACGTCTGCACCCACCAGACACCACTCAGAGGAGGCCACGTCTGCACCCACCAGACAACCCTTGAGGGAGGCCACGTCTGCACCCACCAGACACCACTCAGAGGAGGCCACTTCTGCACCCACCAGACACCCTCATAGCGGTCCACGTCTGCACCCACCAGTCAACCCTCGAGGGAGGCCACATCTGCACCCTCCAGACAACCCTCGGGGGAGGCCACGTCTGCACCCACCAGACAACCCTCGGGGGAGGCCACGTCTTCACCCACCAGACACCCTCAGCCTCTTGTGTGCAGGAATTCAGAGATGCAGAACTGGCAACAGAACAGCAGAAATGACGTAGAAACCAGAAAGCAGCACAAAAGACATTCCAGAAACCAGAGAGGAGGAATGGTCGCCGGACCAGTATCCGAGGTGACCCCTCAACCAGCAGGAGATGCACAGATCCCCACACGTGGCCACCGGTCCAGCAGTGCACACTGTGCATCCCTCCGATGGGTCTCACTGAAGGCCAATGCTCCCTTCTCACACAGTACTGAGAAAAGGGGTCCCAGCAAGTGAAAGCATGATATATGCAAAGGAAGAAACAATAAAGAAACAGTTATTTCACAATGTAAGTATGTCTTAAATAGCACAACGTGTATATATGAATAATTTACACAATATTTACAAGTGCCCCTGGGGGAGGGGGGGAAAGGGGAGAGTGGTATCGTGAGGGAAAGTGTGGGTAAAGGATGGTGACATAAAACTTGGCCAAAAGGCCTCACTATATTCTGTAATTCTTGTCCAACAAAGACAAATGGACTTTTAGTTCAAAGAAATCAATTATGAGCATGGCATACTCCACATAATACAATAAATGTCAAGTTTATGGGGTGGAGCTGAAAAGAAACACAGAGCTGTCGACGTTTCGACCCCTTGGAGACGCAGGTACTAATCATTCCCTTGCAGTGGGGTCTTCATCAGGACGGGGGACGGGGCAGGAAACCTAATAGGTAAGTAACGAATGCATAATTAAGTAAATTGCGTAAATCATGATGAATTCATCAACCATTAAGCACACAAAAGAGATTGAGACAAGACATACCCAACGGTTGCTTGTCATATGCGGGGATGGAAGAGAGGACAGACGCTCTCGAAGAAGAGGGACTCGGGATCCTACAAATGCAGAAGAAATAATTAACTGTCTGGGAGATCGAAGTCCTACAAAATCAGAAGAGATAGTTGACTGTCTAGCAAGTTGGTCATAGTAGTACATAAAAAACGAATGGTTGCTGGAGTTAGGGCACTTACTAAATAGATGGAACCGGGTAGGCCTTCACAGGGTGGTCTTAATAGTAGCAGCGTTCAGGGTCCACCCGTGGGCTGGGGCACCTCGCAGTACAGACGCTGTGGCGTAGATCGTTTTAACAAAGTGGTACATCTGTGAAAAGGACCAGAGTTTTACTAAGACTGACAAGGACGTAGTTATTCTCGATGTGCCCGCAGTTGTCACTCTTAGTAAAACTCTGGTCCTTTTCACAGACGTGAAATGGGCAAAGTGAGCAAGGGACTCACGTCTGAGCATACAAAGTGGGCGTTTCCAACCTGTTAGCGACTGACAGCAGTCGCTAACATGTAAATGTAAATGTGGGTGTACTTGTAAAGCGCACTGTGACTCAAAGGAGTATCCTGAAGACCGCTGGGGAACCCGTCCTGGTTTTCCCTGTGAGATGATCCCTTTCTGGGTATCTCCAAGGTGAAACCAGGCATCCCCGGCGTCTGTGGGGGCCGTTGTAGAGATGAGGCAAGCTTAATGCCCAGAGTTGCCGAGTATGTTCCCTGGTTAGAGTCGGCACCGAGGCGAGAATTATCGAGTCCGTTTGACCCTGGTCCACGACCCTGCCGCGTCAGGAATTGACCCCTGGTCCCGGGCCGTTCTCTGCTTACGGGTCTGCCGCCTCTAACCAGTGAGCCACTCCACTCGCTATCGCCTATTACCAACACAGGCGTAGCGTTGGAAATATTTGCGCTAAGCGTGCATAGCTCCAAAAACTAACGCCTGCTCAGACCAGTTCTTAGCCATGTTATCCAATGGAAGGTGGATAACATGGCTAAGAGCATTTTGTTGCTAATGCGTGAATATCGCTGTATTCTCAGCGATATTCACGCATTTGGGCGCACTCGCCGGAAAATTTATCGCTCTGGAGATAATAGCACGTTATCTCAGCGATAAATTCCAGCGATGCTCAGTGATAAAAAAATCGTCGCTAAGCCTATTTAGCAATAAATATCGCTACTTGTTGGTAATATGCCCCCTAGCCACTATATCCGATTTAGCATGAGTCAACTACTTAGACTAGTGACCCTGTGCTGATAAAGGAAAGAGAGAAAAAAAGGGCAAACGAGGATGGCAAAATAATCATTCATAATAGAACATAGGGCCTAGAGCATAGGTTTGACTGCTGGGCTGCACCCTCAAGAGTATGATCAGAGGAGAAGGATTTCTCACTCCCTTTGAAAAATGTCCTGCATTCTAAAAGAAGAAAACTCAAGGTCACAAATCTCTACATTGAGTGAAAAGGCATCCTCGAAAATATCTCACTATCCAAGTAAGATATGTACATGGGCCTAAATTAGAGTATCTGCTTTTAATTTACCCAAGGCAATGTACAAATGATAAAAATTTAACCTGTTGGCACCTGTAACCAATACATCTCATGCAGGTCTGGCTTTTGTGCTGTTGGCACCCGGTGTGACTATCTTTGTTGATGCTCCACTCCCCCAATGTCCTCCCTCTCCACTGATTCACTCACTACGACCCTCCCACAGCAGGGTCGGATTGGCTACTGGGCGCTTTGGTGAGCTGACAGGGTGGTGTCCTTTTTTACTGCCATGGGGCAATTTTTAGGTCTCGCCTGAGCAAGCGCATGTGGTGCTCTGGCGAGACGTTTAGTAAACGGGCTTCAGAAAATGCTACCTTGTAGCCTAGAGTTTGCGTTTACGCGCGCAGGCGCGTGCTGGCGGTGCTTGTTTAACTTTGGGCGTGCGATCGCACCAATCGTGTGCTTGCTGCCGTGGCCACCCCCGACCCCTATCCGAGGGAGACAACTCAGTAAGACGTTGGCCGTGCTTGTTGTTTTTTTTGCTTAAGAAACCTTCTGTGCATGCACCTAAGGTTTTCTTGAACCCCTCACCAGCACCGGTCAGTGGCAGACAGGTGCACGGGGGAAGGGGATGGAGCAGGTAGTGCAGGTGGGGAGTGCGGGTGCCGGCCATTGCTTAACGCCTGCACTAATGGGGTTGAAGAGGTCATTGTGTGCTAAAATATTTGATACATTTGTAAGCATGCAAGTGAGTTTTGTCAGTAATATTCACCCACTGGTTTATTAAGACGCTGTTTACATTTTGCTTCCGCTCACACATCGTACAGCATGGGGCAGTAGATCAGGTCGGCGTACAACATGGAACAGTGAGTCGACTCGAGTCATGTCATCTTTTGTTTGTTTTACACTGTGAGTAATGTTAGTTTTCCTTAATTGCGTGCTCAACTGACTGAAAAGTAATGCACTTCAGTGCCAGGGTTTGTTCGCCTGGACCACACATTTATTTTTGCACTTTTCATGCTTTTGACAAATTATGTTTTGCATATTGCATAGGTTAAAATTGTTTTATAAAATTACAGGCAAGACATTTTGCCTTTACCAGTGCTTGTACTATGCACTGCCACTTCAAAACCGAAGTTAACTAAGCGGTAGGCGTGAGCTTGCCAGCAGTATGCAATTAAAATCAATTAGTCAGCCAGCAGCCTTTGTACTCAATAATTGCTGACAATTACCCTGTTGAACCATTTTTAATTGGCTTTAACTTCAGTATTTGGACCACATTTATTGTAGGTTGTTACAGATTCTTGGTAAAAATCTGTTACCTAGTGACCAATTGAGTATCCAGGGATTCCTTCGTTGCAAAGTGCAATTTTTCCGTGTTGAAGTCAGAACACTAACTTGCTTGTTTAATTTACTAGCACTTAATAAAAGGCATTGTGTAATTGTGTTTCTGCTCACTCCGGTTCAAACAATCAATTATTCACCAGATTGGATTTCTTACTCGAGACTGTTCAGCAGATATGAAAATGGAAGGCTAAAATATTATATCTAGTGAAAAAATCTGCAATCGTCTTGATAACTTATACTTTTACAGTTTAAATAGGAAAGTCATAATCCCTCCGTCAGGAGCAGAGCCTTCTTAAAACCTTTTCTGTGCTTTGTTAATCGGGATGAAGATGTTATAGTTGGGGATAGTGGTGAGAAAAGAGTCGGAAATTGAGGGTATCCTTCAGTCTCAGACATTAAGGGGCATATTAGTAAGGTCCTGCGATAATTATCGCTCAGTGCTTTTAGCGCAAGGATAATTATCGCAGGCTATCGCTTGATTCCATTGCGGAGATAGTGTGCTATCAGCAACGCTTATCTCCCAAGCGATAGGAATCTATGCGTTAGCTGGTAAACAGTGTGATTATCGCTGGAAATCCAGCGATATTTACAATGCAACCAGCAAAACCTTGCTGATAGGGCAGGGTGATCTTAGCCATGTAATCCACCTCCAATTGGATTACATGGCTAAGTCTGAAAATTAGCAGATGTAAAAAAGCAGCGGTAACCGTGGTTAGCGCTGCATTTTTTGTCTCTAGCAGGGTTAGCGTGAAGCTTGATAATAGGAGAAATGTCGCTTAGCGACATTTCTCCTATTATTTTGCTCTGGAACACCCATTTTGCATGTTAGCACCCTGATGTTGATAGGGTGATATTTTTATCTCCGCTTCTTTGCCTTTTAAAGCCAAAAAAGCCGAGATAAAGCCCTTGATAATATGCCCCTAAGTCCAAAGAATAATAAAGTCTGTGTCCGGTCTAAAATCATGGCGCCTACTTAGAATATCCAAGGACATCATTACTGTTTTCTTTTTTTTTTTTGCCACAGGCTATGCTAAAAACAATTTGAAAGCTCACACTTTATCGAAGGTGCACAACGATTTGAGTAGCCTCGTTCTCAATCACCCAGAAGAGCTAAAAGACGCTTAGCAAGTGCTATAGAAATGCTACAGTGTAAAGCAGTACAATACAGTGGGGGCCTCATTTAAGAGGCCTTGCGTCAGTTTTGCGCTTCCAATGCGTCACTTTTTGTGATGCATCAGCGGTGTAAAACATGCCTCCTGTTGCGCACTATTTACAAAGTGACGCATCTAAGCAGATGCGTCACTTTGTAAACCCCTGCGCTGCATTATACCTGCGTCAGGTATAATGTAGGCGGGGGGCGTTCCCCCGCAAAAAGCCTCATAGAAGTGACGCAGTGAAATCTATGAGGTTTCACTGCGTCTTATCTAGGACGCCGTTGCGTCAAAATCTTGCGCCTGCCTCACAGCAGGCGTAAGACTGACGCGGGCCCATTCACATGGGGCTTGCCCCATGTGAAAGGACGCATTGCTGGAGTTGCGTCACTTTTGTGACACACTCCAGCAATGCGTCACTTTTGCGCTTACAGATACGTCAGAAATACTGACGTATCTGTAACTCCTTGTGACATGATGCGTCATGCATTAAATATGACGCATCAGGTATGTCTCAAGGAGGGCGCACTGAGAAGTGACGCATCGCTGCTTTCACGCCGCGATGCGTCATTTCTCATAAATGAGGCCCTGGATGTGCTTGGATGGATGTGGTTGGGTGAAGGATCAAAAAAACGTTCCTGCATTTATATTCCCTCTGTGCGTTGCATTTGTTTCTCTTGCTGTGTGATCCAGGCTCACAAATGGACAAGGATTGAATAGAGCTGTCTTCAGCTCTCGGCTTTGACATTTTTTCAGTGTGCGGTGATTCCTGGGATAGCGAATATTAATGTTACAAATAAAGATCATAACTTAATATTTCAAATAATAGGTAACATTTTCTTTGCTCCTCAAAAAATATAAGGGGGCATATTACCAAGGGCCATTATCGCCGCATTAGCGGGACTTTTTCCCGCTAATGCGGCGAAAAAGTGGGCCCCTAAATGCTAGCGGGCATTTAGGGGCCCACTTTGCATGTCAGTGATAATTATCGCTAATGACATGCAAAGTGGGCGTGCCAAGATGTTAGCGACTGAAAACAGCCGCATTCCTTCTAAATTCAAGATTTTGCTCTGTGATATTGTGTTCTGCGCCAACCCACTGTCCAAGGCCACTACGCCAAAGCAGATATATTTCAGGGAGTATCTTCAGCAAAGAAATATTCTGTCCTGATGATGCTCTACATGACAACTGCCCTTTAGACCGAAACGTCGACACTCTCATCATCTCCAGTCACGTTGCTTTGGCACTAATATACGACCATTCTTTATTAATTAATTTTGGTTGTTCATTTAATCCACCAGGAGTTGATGTTCTTAGTTGTGAATTGCAGATTAACTATTATTCATCTCTGTTCATAACTATTTGCTTGATTTAATTTTTTGTATTTGTCACCCCCAATAATATGTTTTTTGAGTAAATATAAATTTCTCCGAATTTCCATCTCTGTGTGTTCAATTGTTCATCCTTCCATTGATTTATTTCGACTGTATTTTTAGTATGATATCCTGTGGATTTCGTTGAGTGCGTTACACTAGTACAACTCACAACTAAGTTCCATTGTTGCCTGAATCAAATCCCTTGTAGCACTTTTTGACTTTAACCTAGCATGAGCTGAGCCTGTCTGCAGCTTTCGGAACCATGTCCTTATAGCTGTTCTATGATATTGCCATGCCACATACTCTTAAGTGCATTATGAACCTCGCAGTTAAATGCTAACTTTGGTTTGGCTTTATCCAAACATGTCTTGTAAGGTGTCATACACTTTGGAATACTACCCCCTCGCCAATTCTGGTGACGGGGGTATCATTCCACCCTTCTAGAGGGAGAAGACATGTTAAGTCCAACAATCCCGGTTAAAGTTAACCAGAGCCCCAGCATCACAAAATGGATGCAGCTGCCACAGACACAAGTCTGACCTCCTGCTGCTGGGAGTCCTTCCAGTCACGGAGGTTTGGACAATAGGTTTCCTGCCTGGAGAGGTGCGAGCAGCACCCCAGACAGGAGGAGGTGTATTGGGACAGGGACGGCTGAATAGATTGAGACACTGCCTGAGGCACACTAGGTGCTTCATGCATACCCCAGTTCAAACCGGTTGCTGGGGCACTCCAGCCCCAGCTCTGGCGCGAAACTGGACAAAGGAAAGGGGGTGTAACCACCCCCCTTCCTGGTTCCACCCATAGGAGGGACCTAGTGAGCAAACCAGCCCCCTTTAGTTGTATAAAGGTAGGAGCTGACCCAGGAGACTTTAGATTAATCCTGAAATCGACTTGAGACAAAACTCTGGACCCTTCAACATTCACCTGAGCTGAAGACTGAAGAATCTCCCTTGTGGCCAAGGAGTGACCACCCTGGGAAACCAGGCACCATCCAGCAACTCGACGGCTTGCTTTGTCCCCGTTCCTGCCGGAACCCGAGCACAGAGCCTGACAAGACCTCAACTCCCGGACCTCTCAGACCCCACTGCACGACTCCAGCACAGATGAGCCCCGTGGAAGGCTTCGGAACCCGTGGAAGCAGGCAACTTGGAAAGTCTTTGACTTGCTAACAGCGCAGCTCCTGAGGCCTCCTCGAAGCTGTGCACTGGGGACTGTGACACCCCGACACCGAGCTTCACCTTCACCGAAGATCAGCCCTCCACACTCCACGAGATCTGCGTGGGGCCCTTCTGCTGGTGTTCTGCTTGATGCGTTGTTCGGTTGCTGGCCCGTTGGCTAGTAGCCTCTGTGACAACACTCCTTTCGAATCACCTTGCTGGTCTGGTTGCTCCAGACTGGCCCTTGCCTCCCTGCAAAGGTGAGGTACCTCAGATCCTCCTGGTCTGCACCAGAAGCCTTTTGTGTATCCTGCGTGGGTTGCCTTTGCTTAGGCTTGTTGGCTCCGATCTTGAAGTCGACCCCTCCATCTGCAAGAACCTTCGTGGGATAGCTCCTCTCCAGCACCTGGTCATCCTCGATGCCTCCTGGTCCGCTTGGCTGGAACAACAAGCTTCACGACAGCACCTGATTGCTTCTCGACAACGTCTGGTTCCTTCCTGGTTCCACCCGGTCACTGGCTAGTGACCTAGACTCTGTCCCCTCTGCTTTCAGGTCTTCTTCATCTCCGATCCACCCTTAGATCCACCCGGACATCTTCCTCCTGGTCGCCTGCAGCATCTTTCTTCACAGGCTCCATAGACTTCAACAGCGAAACCCGACACATCTTCACACCTATGCACCCGCTTCCTGTGGGTGAGGTAACGCGAGTACTTCGGTGCTCTCAAGGGTATTGACTATCCAAGTGTCTAGGCTTTTAGTTGTTTCCTTCTAGCTAGACCGGAAGTGTCCTAAATCTTCATTTACTTACCTTTTACGTTCCTATTGACTTTCTATTGACTCTCGTGTGAGAGTACTGACTCTGCACGCGCCGCCTGTGGGCCTCCTACTCCTAACCTAAGGGTCAGATAGTGTAGCCCCAGCGATCCCCTAGGCCCTAGGCCTTCTCCTTTCCCAAGTTGTGCTTCTTATACCACTTACTTAGTATATGGTTTTACGCGCCCCTAGGGCCTAACTGTAAATTGTGCTATTTAAAGTATTTCTAAGTGTAACTTGTAATGTGCTTTTGCCTCTGATCTCATAAACAGTTCAGAGGAGTGTGTTAGTGAATGAATACATATATATTTTATATATATCCTGTGTGGTGTCCTTTCATTTGATATTCAAGGGGTTACATATGGTAAAACAGCTGGCTTTACACGCCCTCAAGAGTCTTTTAGCCTAAGACTGTTCTGTCCACGCTACCTCTAGGATAGCTGGTCTATAAGGTTGACTTTACAACCATCACCATAAGGGTTGTTTGGACTGGTGCAAGGTGTTCACTAGAATGGTGAACATCATATACCAGGCCAACTTCTCACATTGGTGTGCAGCGGTTGGGATTAGAGCTTGCTGTTGTTTTACCACTTGTAATCTTGAGATATCATTTGAAAGATCACATAGGTACCTATAGGTACATATAAAAACAAGTCTTAGTATACTTAAGTTCTACTGAACTTAGCTGTTGTAGAGCCTGGGCCTAGCACACCCCGACTACAACTCCTAGACAGGTTCTGTAGGAAAACAAATAGTGTAGGTAGGTGCAACACTCCCACCTCACTAGAAACCATGTCTCAGACAGTGAACCCCAGTGGTTCTCTGCCTGAAGAAGTAGATCCCTTGAGGACTGCTTCGAGATATGAAGCCTTAGCCTTCCATGAATTGAGACAATTGTGTACTTCTAGAAGGCAAAAACAGGGTTCAAACCCTACCCTCAAGTTCCTGGTTGAGCTCTTAGAAGAGTATGATCCTCAACAGCCACCTAAGACAGGTGACACAGGCAGTGCAGATGAAGTCTTTCCCTCCTCAGATGATAATACTGATACTCCAGTTGCAGATGAGGAAGAAGGAGAAGGGGGAGAAGGAGGGGATTCTGATCTTGAGACAAACAGTCAGACCATAGTCAGAAGACTTAGTCAGGCTAACTTAAGCATACATGGGAGTCAGTATGGGCAGCCCTCATACAGACCCCCAAGTGGGCTTAACCAGAGGCAGAGAAGAGGGAGATCCCACTCCAGGGAATCTCTTGTCTCTCATGCTTCAAACAGCTCTCATGGCCTTCCTCAGAGAGGGATGACCTCCCCTCAGAGAAGGGAACATGAGGCAAAGACGAGAGAAGCTGCTCTTAGGATTGAAAGACAGGAACTTGAGGTTGATCTGGACAAAGAGAAGCTTGCTCGTGCTAGAGAGCATAGAGAGAGTGGGTTAGAACCCACTGGTGGCAGCAATATCCCTAAGGATAAAGATAGGTCCTATGATACTAGAAACCTAAGCAAGATGGTGCCCTCCTTCAAAGAAGGGGATGACATCCACAAGTGGATAACTGCTTTGGGGAGGGCCTGCAAAGTACAGCAGGTACCCCAAAGTCAGTGGGCAGCAATCTTATTTATGGCTCTCCTTTTCAGAAAAAGGTAGAGATAAGCTCCTCACAGTTAGCCATGAGGATGCTAAAAACTACTCAGCCCTGAAGAGTGCTCTGATTGATGGGTTTGGCTTAACCACTGAGCAATATAGGTTGTTGTTCAGAGATACCCAGAAGACACAGACTCAGGACTGGACTGACTTTGTAGATTGTGCTACTAAGGCTCTGGAGGGCTGGTTATCGGGCAGCAAAGTACATGATTATACAGGATTGTATAATTTGATTACGAGGGAGCAGATCCTTAGTAATTGTCAAAACCAGCTTCTACACCAGCACCTGGTGGACTCTGATCTGACCTCTCCACAATAATTGGGTAAGAGGGCAGACAAATGGGTCAGAACCAGGATTAGGCCTAAAAATCAGGGTGGTGACCAGAAGAAAAATTCTACCAATCCTCAAGAGAAAGATGGAGATAAATCTAAAGACAAGACTTCCCCAGGGCCCCAAAATTCCAATGGTGGGGGTGGGTCCCAAAATCCTTCCTCTACAGTTAAGAAACCTTATTGCCATGCCTGAAAAAAAGCATGTCCACTGGAAGACTGACAGCAGTTGTCCCAGGGCCAGCAATAAGGAAAATATTCCTCCAAGTAATACTCCAACACCTCCTGTTACTACTAGTAGTAATCCCCCAGGTGGTGGGAGTGCACCAAAGAATTTGTCTGGGTTTACTTGGGGAACTAAGGTGGACTCTGGCCTAACCAGGTCCCCTACCACAGCTACTCTTGTCTGTGAAAATGGCATGGGGTTTGCCAACTTCACTGCTTGTCCCAACACTTTGGGAAAGTACAGACAGGAGCCCCTCATCAATAGCCAGAAAGTTGAAGCCTATAGAGACACAGGGGCTAGCATCACTATGGTGACTGACAATCTAGTTCCCTCAGGACAACTTTTACCTGGGTTCACCTATCAGGTGATCAACATTGCTGGAGTGCAGAAATATCATCCCATGGCAGTAGTAAATCTCAGCTGGGGAGGTGTCACTGGCCCCAAGAGAGTGGCAGTGTCTACAAACTTGCCTGTAGATTGTCTACTGGGGAATGATCTAGAGATCTCAGCCAGGGCTGAAGTAGAGCAAGAAGCCCATTCCAGAATGGTAGGCCTTCCAGAAAAGGTTAGTGGGGCTGTGGTAGCCACAGCCCCAGCCCAGGGAAAATTCCTTCCTAAAGAGGTTGGAAGGGCTGTGATGGTCACAACCCACACCCAAACAGAGTTCCTTCCTGAAAAAGTTGGTAGGGCTGTGATGGTCACGGCCCAAACTCAAACAGATTTTAGTATTGTGAAGCCTGAAACTATGGATCACCCAACTCAGCCAGAGAGCATTGGGGAGGAAGAAAACTCTCCCTCCCACCAGACATTAGGTGAGAGTCAGCCTCCTCTGGGAACTGACCCCATCCCTTGTGAAGGAACTGCCCCAGAGGTAGTCAGGCCTAGCCTGGCAGAGCCCCTGATGTCAGTGGACCCTTCCACGGTGGGACCCAGTCTGGAACAGGTAACCTTCCCCTCTCTACCCTGCCTCAGTCAGCCCAGGGCTGTAAAGGTCAGGAAGGCCAGTGGACCCCAAAGGGCCCCCTGTCCACAGGAACACCCCCATCAGCAGATTAGGGGCACCAGAGCTAGAAACCCTAGCCAGGTGAAAATTCCAAGAACTCCTGAGGGATCTCCTTTACAACTAGTTAGGGACCTCCCCCAGATGGACTCTGTTGGGCACAGCCAAACCTGGGACATAAAAGCCCCAACCCTGATCTGTCCCTCCAGTGAGCCAACAGAAGGGACACAGCCTCCAGTTTTAGGTAGCCAGAGGTTGACCCTGAGAGCACAGTGCAACTCAGTCATGGAAAGAAAGGCATCCATGGTAGATAGTGATTGGAGGAAGCTAAGCCCAACATTAGTGGAGCCTCACTTCAATACTCCATTCCCACACCAGCCTTTTACTTTTCCAAAACACACGACAGGTAGAGATTCCTTATGGTGGAGACCCTCTGATACCCCTAGGGTGAGGGATTGATTAGTGGACCATGAGACAGGGGGTAACCATGCTAGTGCAGGTACTTCCTTATATGGCCACTTAGGCATTATAGGCTTACCTGGTCAAGGATAGCCTTATCTCCTTTTGTTTGGGGGGGGGGTTGTGTAGGAAGGTGGATACCTGACTATGGTTGCCCCAAACTTTTTGCCTAGTGTTTGGCTGGTTTTCGACTTAGTTGGCCTGGGATCCAGCTATTCGGGCCCCAGGCTATCTGCTCTCTCTGTAAAATGGACTCCATGTACTGTAGGTACATACCAAATTGGATATTGGGTCACCCTTGTGAGCCCCTGTATAGTGTACCATAGGTACCCAGGGCATAGGTGCACCCAAGGCCTACCAGGGGCTGCAGCATATATTATGCCACCCATGGCTGGCCACCTAAATTGACACAACTGGCTGATCACTTCAGCTGGGGCAAGGTCGTGTAATCAACCCTTGCTTAGGTATAGTATTCCTATACCTACCTTATATATGGACACATAGTAACCTATAAGTCACTCCTATGGCAGGCCTTAACAATCCTGGAGGCAGAGTGCTTGGTTATGTGTGAGATGGTGCTCTAGCATGAGCTGAGCCTGTCTGCAGCTTTCGGAACCATGTCCTTATAGCTGTTCTATGATATTGCCATACCATATACTCTTAAGTGCATTATGAACCTTGCGGTTAAATGCTAACTTTGGTTTGGCTTTATCCAAACATGTCGTGTAAGGTGTCATACGCTTTGGAATACTACCCCCTCACCAATTCTGGCGACGGGGGTAACATTCCACCCTTCTAGAGGGAGAAGACATGTTAAGTCCAACAATCCCGGTTAAAGTTAACCAGAGCCCCAGCATCACAAAATGGATGCTGCTGCCACAGACACAAGTCTGACCTCCTGCTGCTGGGAGTCCTTCCAGTCACGGAGGTTTGGACAACAGGTTTCCTGCTTGGGGAGGTGCGAGCACCACCCCAGACAGGAGGATGTGTATTGGGACAGGGAGGGCTGAAAAGATTGAGACACTGCCTGAGGCACACTAGGTGCTTCATGCATACCCCAGTTCAAACCGGTTGCTGGGGCACTCCAACCCCAGCTCTGGCGCAAAACTGGACAAAGGAACTTCCTGGTCCCACCCATAGGAGGGACCTAGTGAGCAAACCAGCCCCCTTTAGTTGTATAAAGGTAGGAGCTGACCCAGGAGACTTTAGATTAATCCTGGAATCGACTTGAGACGAAACTCTGGACCCTTCAACATTCACCTGAGCTGAAGACTGAAGAATCTCCCTTGTGGCCAAGGAGAGACCACCCTGGGAAACCAGGCACCATCCAGCAACTCAACGGCTTGCTTTGTCCCCTTTCCCGCCGGAACCCGAGCACAGAGCCTGACAAGACCTCGACTCCCGGACCTCTCTGACCTCACTGAACGACTTCAGCACAGCTGAGCCCAGTGGAAGGCTTCGGAACCCATGGATAACTGCAATGCCCTCGCACACAACATTCACGGTGTTACAACAGTGATTACGAGATTAATAACATTCTAAGTATAGAGCCCAATTAAGACAATTGCAATCCTGTTCAGTTTCTTTAGGAAATAGATGTAGGTTTATTGGTTCCACAACTTGCTGACACGTGTATCTTCGCATGGGAACAGATCACTGCGACTTCTCAGGGCTTAAGACACGACCTAATATCCTATAGGTCTGGAGTGATGTGTCTACGCAGTCTGATTACTTGGAAAATTGGTAATCCTACCCGTCTTAGCCGGGTACGGGTGTTGTAAGAAAGGAGAAGAAGAAATGCTTCAGTCCTCTAGGGAGGTTCCAGGTGTGGTGATACCTTCCATAATTGGGAGTGGTGACGAAGTAGGGTTGTAATAATCTTCTCGTGGTGATTATCCCACGTATTGTGTTCGCGAGCAATTGGGTTACGACTGTTATCATCGGCCGTGCTTAATGAGTGTGCACACCAAGCCTCTGACCGGGAGGGGATACATATACAGGTTCCGGTTCCTGTGGGTGCTACTCGAATCCGGAAGTATCGTAGACGTAGTATCACTCCTCCTTTGGTTCCCGGTTGCCGTTTTCCAAATACGGACGGAAACCATGGAAGCAGGCAACTTGGAAAGTCTTTGACTTGCTAACAGTGCAGCTCCTGAGGCCTCCTCGAAGCTGTGCACTGGGGACTGAGACACCCCGACACCTAGCTCCACCTTCACCGAAGACCAGCCCTCCACACTCCACGAAATCTGCGCGGGCCCTTCTGCTGGTGTTCTGCTCGACGCGTTGTTTGGTTACTGGCCCGTAGGGTAGTAGCCTCTGTGACAACACTCCTTTCGAATCACCTCACTGGTCTGGTTGCTCCAGACTGGCCCTTGCCTCCCTGCAAAGGTGAGGCACCTCAGACCCTCCTGGTCTGCACCAGAAGCCTTTTGTGAATCCTCCGTGGGTTGCCTTTGCTTAGGCTTGTTGGCTCCGATCTTGAAGTCGACCCCTCCATCTGCGAGAACCTTCGTGGGACAGCTCCTCTCCAACACCTGGTCGTCCTCGATGCCTCCTGGTCCTCGTGGCTAAAACAACAAGCTTCACGACAGCACCTGATTGCTCCTCGATGACGTCTGGTTCCTTCCTGGTTCCACCCGGTCACTGGCTAGTGACCTAGACTCTGCGTGAGAGCACTGACTCTGCACGCGCCGCCTGTGGGCCTCCTACTCCTAACCTAAGGGTCAGATAGTGTAGCCCCAGCGATCCCCTAAGCCCTAGGCCTTCTCCTTTCCCAAGTCGTGGTTCTTATACCACTTACTTAGTATATGGTTTTACGCCCCCCTAGGGCCTAACTGTAAATTGTGCTATTTAAAGTATTTCTGAGTATAACTTGTTATGTGCTTTTGCCTCTGGTCTCATAAAGAGTTCAGAGGAGTGTGTTAGTAAATAAATACATATATATTTTATATATATCCTGTGTGGTGTCCTTTCATATGATATTCAAGGGGTTACATATGGTAAAACAGCTGGCATCACACGCCCTCAAGAGTCTTTTAGCCTAAGACTATTCTGTCCACGCTACCTCTAGGATAGCTGTTCTATAAGGTTGACTTTACAACCATCACCATAAGGGTTGTTTGGACTGGTGCAAGGTGTTCACTAGAATAGTGAACATCATATACCAGGCGAACTTCTCACAAATAGGCTTGTTAGTCCCTCCTTAGTGCAGCCTTGTCTGCATTTGTAACCTTCCATAACGACTGGACCTGTTACTTATCTTGTTGCATGGTCTACTTTATAAGTTGGTGAGCACTATTTTGTTTAATGATAATAGGGATAATGGCGGCTGTTTTACTTGTATTTACAGTGCACCCACACAGCACTCGCTGGACAATGGCGGCCGCTTCCTGAATGGAGCAAAATGCACGCTGCCCCCACCACCCACATAGCACTCGCTGGACAATGGCGGCCGCTTCCTGAATGGAGCAAAATGCACGCTGCCCCCTCCACCCACACAACACTCGCGGGACAATGGCGGCCGCTTCTTGAATGGAGCAAAATGCACGCTGCCCCCACCACCCACACAGCACTCGCTGGACAATGGCGGACGCTTCTTGAATGGAGCGATATGCACGCTGCCCCCACCACCCACACAGCACTCGCGTGACAATGGCGGACGCTTCTTATTTTTAAAGCTGAGAGCGGCGCCCACTTAAAGGATACCACGCTCTGTTTCAGCGTTTTTTAAAACTTTAATGCTGAGTGTGGCACCCAATTCAGGGACACTGCACTCTCTGTAATGCAATAGGTCTTGCATTTTCCAAACTTTGACCTATTGGTATTGTAAATGACAATGCCTTTTACTATTGCAGGTTTTTTAAACCCAAATAAAAGCATTTGTCATTTACAATGCTATTAGCTCAAAATCTAGCAATTGTGAGACCTATTGCATTGCAAATGCTTGTTGTTGCTAGGGACCTGCCGGACACATTTTTTCTTGCAGCGCTTCTAAATAAAGCATATAGTGTGCCTGTAGCGTACTTTAAAACCATTTCTTTTTGTATTGTTTATGTAGAAGCGCTGTAAGTAGGAACGTGGCTGGTATGTAATCAGCAACAAAACCGGCCGCCACCTTCAGTGAAACTGGGTCCTACCCGACCACCCCGCCGAACGCCTGGTGCTGGGTCGGCCAGTCTGGTCCGGATCAACAGTTCCCTTAAAGTCTTCACAGATATTTCATTTGTTGTAAAGCACTACTCATACCATTGTAGGGTGTCGGAGAACCTTTCATCACACATACATTATAACAGCGACAATGAATCATACGAGTGTGTAAATCAATGTATAGGGAATGTTAGCTATCACAAAGAGGACTATAAGGTGAGGAGTCACATCCATACTGGTAGGCAGTATATTTAAGAGTGCTGGACTGGGAAAAGGACAAACTCAGGATTTAAAACCTAACACCAGGGTTAGGGACGGCTTCACTAAAACACATTTATTGCTACCCAAACAAACTCTTTTTAGCAACATTAGGATATCGAACAACATAACATTTCTAACCTATAGGTTGCAGTATGCCCTCAGCGATTTGATGACAGTACATAGCTCACTGTTCAAAAACTGCAAGGAATAAAAGGATGTCTCTGAAGGAAGCAGCAACCCATTGAGCTAACTACATAAAATGCAATTCTATGGTCCACATGCTTTGCAGCAGGCACATGGGGCCTCACTTATGAAGCTGTGCGTCACTTTTACGCCGCCGGTGCGTCACTTTTTGTGACGCACCCGTGGCGTAAAAAATGCGCCTTGTTGCGCCATATTTACAAAGTGATGCATCTAGGTAGATGCATCACTTTGTAAACCCCTGCGCCAGGTATAATGTATGCAACAGGGGCGTATTGACGCAAGGAAGGGTCGTGGAAGTGACGCAGTGAAATCTATGAGATTTCACTGCGTCACTTCTAGGACGCCGTTGCGTCAAAATCTTGCGCCTGCCTCACAGCAGGCGCAAGACTGACGCAAGCCCTTTCACATGGGGCTTGCCCCATGTGAAAGAACGCATTGCTGGAGTTGCGTCACTTTTGTGACACGCTCCAGCAATGCGTCACTTTTGCGCTTACAGATACGTCAGAAATACTGTCGCATCTGTAACTCCTTGCGACATGATGCGTCATACAGTAAATATGACGCATCAGGAATGTCGCTAGGAGTGCGCACTGAGAAGTGACGCATCGGTGCTTTCACGCAGCGATGCGTCATTTCTCATAAATGAGGCCCATGGAGTGGGATGGAGCCAGTGAGAGTTGCTAACCCTACTCTGTGGCATGGTGCAGTGATAGACAATCGGCCCTCGGCACTCCAGGGCTTAAAACTGAAGCACGCAGGTCTGAGGCGACCAATGAAGCCCTCCTCATTACAAGGGAGAGAGCACCGAGGGGCTTTGCCACGCCCACAGGAGCTGTGACATCTTCAGCCAGGCAAAGTTCAGCTCAGGCAGCCAGGCACCTGCGCATCTAGCGCGTTTAACTCCTGGCTATCTGACCTGAACAAGAAGAGCGTCTGTCAGGCTGACCTCAGCTGAGCCTGACAGACACTCTTCTTGTCCGGGAAAAAAAGGTGGGGGAGCATGGCCCCTCCGCCCGTGAAGGCGGCTGCCTCTGCACTGCTCAGTGATGAGTAAAAAGAGCCACTAGACAAAATGCGAGTCTCTCTCCAGCGGGTACATGAAACACCAGAGTTATCTTGACATTTTTATTGTTGTCTGAAAATTTCTTGACACACAAACTCTGAAACCGGTGCCTTTAAACCCATAAGGAATTTAAAAACACTGGGGCAGATTTACGACTTCTGGCGCATCTCTGCTAATCAGCAGAGATGCGCCAGAAGCGTTGCGACGCATCTGCCCACCTGTGTGCCACCACTGATGTGCGGCACAACGTGGCGCTCGGATGGACAGATGCATGACGCATCCCCGGTGGAAATGCGGCGCATTGCTGGAGTTGCATCGCAAGCGTGACGCAGCTCCAGCAAGGCTCGGGGGTGCCCTCGCTCTAACATGCTGTGTCAATCCTTACGCCTTTGACGCAGCATGGCCCTAAAAGTGGCTGAGTGAAATCTTGTAGATTTCTGCACTGGAACGCCATCCCCCCCCCCCCCCCCCCCCCCCCCCCCCCCTGCGCCGGAACGCCTTCTTGTGGCGCAGGGCTTTACAACGTGACGCATCTCCCAGATGCCTCACG
Source organism: Lissotriton vulgaris (assembly GCF_964263255.1). Lineage (NCBI taxonomy): Eukaryota > Metazoa > Chordata > Amphibia > Caudata > Salamandridae > Lissotriton > Lissotriton vulgaris. Next base: position 35,265,627 of record NC_141693.1, on the reverse strand, counting down.
TTGTAAGTACCCCGCACCATGGCGCTGGATTTGCGCCACCCCTGCATCACAAATGACGCAAATGACGCAACAGTAGCGTAAAAGAGGCGCAAGGGGCTTGTAAATCTGCCACTCTGTCCTTCCCCTTGAGTTTGGACCTGGTGTGGTCGCACCAGTCAGACTTTCATAAAGCCAGCCCTGTTCTGACTCAGTGGAGCGACTGTTTGCAGCCAAGAAAGAACTTTGCCTACTGGTTGACCATGGAAGCTTAGAATTCTCATAATTATACCAACTGTAAGCAACTGGGGATCTGTCAAACATAAGTTGGGGTTTCATTCTGCAACTCAGTGCATTCTGGGTAACACGCATTTACGTGACCCCGTTTGTAACTTGTTAGATGCAAAGCTTCTACCTTACCTGAAAAATCATACACCACTTTCTTGTCTTTGTGTGTGTAAAATATGTAAACTTCATATCTATTGAAATATGTGTATTTTTATTTTCGATCCTCATTGCGCTGGAATGTTGGAATTGCCTGGCACGTCTTCCTGTTAGGCTTGAATCACGCGTCTCGTATTGGTTATTGCAGTAGGATAATAATAAGCATTCATTGAATTACTTCAGCACCTTACATTTCTTTCAGAAACAAAAGTAGGACATTTCCTTCCTTAGACTGATTCTTGGAGTAAATGTCTTGCCTTTTTGGAAATCACAATGAATGTTATGAGCACTCGTGTGAATAATTAACAAACGATTTTCTGCAGGTCAAACACTGCGAAGATCCTGAGATGCGCAATATCACCCAAGTTTTTAAAAAAAGCAGCGTTTTCATAACAACCACCATAGGAACCCCGCCCTACCCCCTGCCCCCTGCAGCGCCCAGAGTCGCTGGACCCATTAACAAAATGTCAATCAATCCAACGCCATGGCAGGCCTGCATGCAGGTCGCAATCTATTCCCAAGACCGAAGTAAAGAGGCATATTATCAAGAACGGCGTGAAAATTATCGCCGCTTTTGCGGCAGGAAACTGCTGCTAATTCGGCGATAAGGGGCTTGATAATATGCCCTTGTGAATTCCATAGAAGCCCAGGTTGTGGTGTGAACATGGGCTTCTCAACGGCATATTATCGATCCCATTATCGCCGTTTTAGCGGCAGTTTCCAGCCACTAAAGCGGTGATAATTTTAACTCCCTTCTTGATAATATGCCCCGTAATGTTTTATGGCTCGAGACTCACAACGCAAGCAGGCCCACCCCGGGGACCTGAATGAAAGCAGCCCCCAAAGCAGAGAAATGTAGAAGGATTAGGAAGAGCATTAGCTCTTACAACCCCTGGCAAGGCGCTTAATAAACCACACTGCAAACTCAGGGTACCAGAGCAACAGCCTCTGCTGCCAAAGAGTATCCAAGGGGTGCTCGCGCTGCTGCACTTCTCTTCGACATGGGCGTTCCATTCAATGGAGTACGGCAGGGACAAGGCCTCAAGGGGCGGCCCAGAGGTGTAGATACATCAGATTAGGCCTGTGTGTGAGGGCATGAAGGTACTTCGATTTCATCCCTGGGAATCCCTTTTTTCTCAACACTACACTCCAAAGGCCCAATTGTTCGGTGGCAAAGAGTACAAAAGGCGTTGCGGAAAAAGAGTGGAGGTCGGGGAATGAGGAGGGGTAGGCTGTGATGCTGTCAGCTCCCCGTACACAAAAGGGACACACATGGGGCGTGGCTAAGCCGCGAAGCGTGATGACCGCAGCTTAGAGGAGCTCGCAACTTCCTACCTTCCCCCGTCTATCCGGTACAGTCATCGACTGATCCAAAGTGCAATCCGTGAATGTGAAGGTATCCAGTACACAAACCTGTGGTGGAAGACCCCGAACATCGCTCAGGGGCGGAGAGGCAGCCGTAGCTGCGGTGAGGCCTGGGCGCAGCGTCGAAGCAAGGGCCTTGCGCGGCAGTGAGAGTGGTGAGCGAGCTTCTTCCACCGCAGAGACTGCCTGACCAGTGGGCATCCGGTGTGAATCCCAGAGGCGGTCGACCCAGAGCATCGATCGGAGGCCTGGAGCGGATGCTGAACCGTCTGGTGCCTGGACAGGGTGCGGGCGCCGGGGCCTTGAGTCGAGACGTAGAAGACAAATAGGCCCGGATACCCCGGCGATCTGACCCATAACTAACGTCGCAGCACTGGGGCCTTGCCGACCGGGGACCAGCCGGAACTTCTTCTTCCCCCTTTATCGCGGTGAGTACAATGGAGGTGTGGGCTAGGTCGGAGGAGGCGGCGAGGCATCCTGGAGGCCTGCGGGGGAGACGGGAACTAAGATCGCCCATAGAAAGAGTGGCAGAGTGGAAACACCATCAATCGGCCCACGATCTCGCGGCGGCTGGGTTGATCGCGCCACCGGCCGGGAACCTTTTTAACTGTGATTACTGCCAAGGGAGAGCCTGCGGTCACAAAGAGGCGGGGGCCCCACACCCATAATGGTGACTTCAGCGGGACCCATTACCCCTCAACAGCAAAAACGGCGTGGTTGATACACTCAGACACTAGAAGCACCGCTGTTTATATGCGGCACCTTTCACTGTGAGCTGGGTCACTAGCTGCTCCCACAGGTGCATACCTACCGGCTTGCTCCTCTGATAAAGTGACCAGACCGGTGGCTGGTCTATACCCCTCCCCATAGGACACTGCTACCGTAACCTGTCACCCAGTGTGCGCCATTTACCCTCCACGGGGAGCTGCTCAGCTTTGCCTCTGTGCTTTTGGGCCCCTCGGGTTGGGGCATGGGTGAGTTCGGCCAGCAGTCCAGCGACCACACCAACTGAGTGCCAAAACCCCCGGAGTCTACCTGGCTTGCTCCGGATTACGGGGCTGACCATAGAAGATCACTGACGGGCCCGGGTGGGGTGGCAGGGTGGTCGCCACCGCCGGATGTAAATCAGCGCAGTTATCATATTTGTGATCCGTCACTGTTGTTGCACCGGAGCCAAGATATAGCAGCGCCATGCCGTCAACTAGAGGCAACAAACCTGTGCAGCAGAATAGACTGGACAGATAAACACTCCCCAAAGCATTGGTGCCTGACCCCTCCCCTCCGGGCAAGAGTGGGGGAGCACAGGGAGAAGTAGATCGGTAACCCATGCTCAAAGACGCCCTAGAAGCAATTGCCGGGATCAAGACCTCACCAGAGCATAAGATGGACGCCATTACTGTGGAGGTCATGTTGAGCTCACTACAGCGATCTTAGTGGAAGATGCCTCCCAACTTACGTCGGATGTTAAAAACCTACAAACGTTCTGGAAATTTGCAGAAACGAAGCTGGATGACTATGAAGGATGCTTGCGACGCAACAATGTGCGAATCTTAGGTGTCCCGGAAAAATCCGAGGGGCAGGCCACGGATCACTTCATCGCCGAGAGGGCCCATAAAGTCCCAGGGGGTCGGCCGAAACCTGGGCCCCCCCACTCATCCGATTCTGGCCAGGGTCCTCAACTTCCGAAACCGAGATGTGATACTCCAGCATGTCAGGGCGGGGCCACCCTTGAAAAACGAAAAATGCAGACATAACCTTCTTTCCGGACTTCACCCAACTGGTCCAGAGGCAGAGACTCTCTTTTCTGGGGATCAAAAAGACGCTGCGAGACAAAGGTTACAAGTACGCCATGCTATTCCCAGCCAGGCTTCGCGTGGAGGCGGACGTCAGGGCCTGGTATTTCGAACACCCACAGTCAGCGGCGGAATGGCTGGAGAGTCGCTGAGCGGTGATATCAATGATTCTGGGGTACAACAGATGGGGAGATACGGGTGGGATCCGGGAGGCCGGGGAGACGTTGAGTTGGGCCTATGTCCTAATTTGATCAAAGAAGGAGAGTTGGAGCTAACATGGGGAATCACCAGCAGATATACCTGTAAGTTATGAACCTTTACCAAGTATTCCATTGAGTGACATTTTGGCTCGCATGAAAGGGATTGCACGGTTGTTTTCTCTGTGGTGGGGGGATGCATGGGCACCACGTACCCCACCTTTCTACATTTAGTTCTCTTGTGGGGTGGCAGGCACTCTGCAAGTTAGCTCATGGGCAGTTTGAAGACCAGAGTGCAGGGACGCAGGGAGGGGGGTGGTTGGGAGGGAATGTTAACGTTGTTAAGTATTGAAATTTCTGCAGGTTTTTTTCGATCGACTACATCAGGTTGTAATGCAGTGCAGGAGTGACTTCACCACACAGGATCAGATGGGTACACAGTGGGATGTAAGGGTTAGAGTCTTCAGCTGGAACGTTAATGGGCTGGGCGATAAGATCAAACGTAGCATGGTACAGCAGTATCTAAAAGACAGGCCCCAGACGTTATCCTTTTACAGGAAACACACTTGATTGGGAACACATGCCAGGCAATGAATAGAGGTGGATATAAATTAGTAGCGCACGCAGGCTTCACAACGGGGTCACGAGGAGTGGGCATCTTAGTCAAAACTCGTTCCCCTTCACTGTACAATCCATATGGTCCGACAACCGTGGTAGATATGTAGGAGTTTCGGGGCTGTGGGAAGGTAAGACTGTCACATTTGTCTCAGTATATATCACCCCTGGCCTTCAGAGTGATGCTTTTAAGGATCTGGGCGCAGTACTTTTGTCATTCCCGGAAGACCTCCTCATGATAGGAGGTGATTTTAACGCAGTACTGTCTGGGGCACTGGACAGACACCCCCCATGAGACATTATACCCACACAGCGGTGGCTCCTCGACTTCCTGGAGGCCATGGGATTGGTCGACGGATGGAGGACACATAATCCTGATAGGGCCCAATATACCTTCTTGCCAGGTGCCCATCGTCGTCTGTCCCGTATCGATTACTTGCTGGTCCCAGGATGCCGGCGCTTGATATTAGGGAGATTTGTCACCTCAGTAGACGTATCTCTGACCAATCATTGGTCTGGATGCATGTGGTCCTGGGCCGAATGAGTGCAGAGAGGATCGCTCCCATTAACCTGTGGTACCTACGCGTCCCTGATATCTGAAAGAAAATAATTCAGGCCACGGACCTCTACGTCCACGAAAATGAGGGAACTGTATATTCAGCCCAAATGCTATGGGAAGCCTATATATCTGTCATCCGCGGGGAAGCCATATCCCTGATTGCGGGGGGAAAAAAGGAAAAACAAAAAGATTTGGTACGGGTGGAAAATGAGGTGCTTAAATTAGAAGACGAGTTGGAACTTGCAGTGACCCCTGAGAAGTTGCACCTCTTGCAATTAAAACGAGATGAGTTTAAAGGCATAGCTACAGATATAGCTAGAGCGAAGAGAAGGGAAACGCAGAGCAGAATCTATGAACAAGGAGATAAGGCAGGGAAATTGATCTCATGGCTAGATAGGAAGGAATGGGATGCGCCTTTGGTACCTGAACTAAACGAAGAGGGCTCTGACACAGTCACAGACCTGCAGCAAATAGCAGACCGGTTTGCGGACTATTATCAGACGGTATACTGTATGAAAGGGCGTTTTACGGAAGAAGACAACAGTGCCTTACTCTGAGATATCGTGCTCCTCACCCTCACAGACGTGAATCGTGAGTATCATGATTCTGCATTCTCGGATGATGAGGTGGCTCACGCGATGTGGGCAATACATTCTGGGAAAGTGTCAGACCCCAATGGCATACCGATCGAGTTATATAAGCTGCATCCGGACAAGATAGCCCCGTACCTCCGCTCAATGTTCATGGATAGCAGGGGAAAGGGGTCACTTCCTAAAGATCAAAGGAGAGCCAACATCGTGGTGATTCATAAAGAGGGTAAACCCAAGACTTGTCGTACATCTTCTAGACCAATAGCACTGCTCAATACAGAACCCAAGATCCTAGCAAAACTATTGGCAATACGTCTGGTAAAAGTAATTGATAGCCTTGTGCATCCTGACCAGTTAGGTTTCATGCCACACCCCAACACAGCCTTAAATTTACGCAGACTGCATGGAGTGCTCGGCAGAGCCCAGACTATCCTAGAGCCAGAAGTACTGGCATCACTAGACGCCACTATGGCGTTTGACATGGTGGAATGGCCATATCTCTTTGCTGTACTAGACAAATTGGGATTCGGACCCCAATTCGTGAGCTGGGTCCAGCTACAATATTCAAAACCCATGGCTCAAGTTGTTGTAAACAACCGCAAGTCAATGGTGTTTCCACTAAGCTGAGGCACGCGCCAGGTGTGTCCTCTATCGCCGCTCCTTTTTGCTTTAGCTCTTGAGGCCCTGGCGGCATGGATCCGCAGAGATCCAGTGATCAGCAGTATGTGCTGGTCCTCTGAATGGGAAGATAAGAACTCACTATATGCAGATGATATTCTGCTATACCTTGCCTCCCCGAGAGCCTCTTTGATATGCCTGCTGGACATCCTTGCAGTATTTGGCAGATACTGCGGGTTTACCATAAACTGGTCCAAATCCGTGATCTACGTCATGCAGGGAGAGCCGCCCATTCTCCCAGGGGGCTGTCCGATCCAGATAACTTCAGATGGTTTCCGCTACCTTGGTATCTTTATTACTTTAAGCCCCACGCTCCGCTTCACCAGCAACCTCCTGCCGCCGATACAGAGACTGAAAAAGGATATCAAAAACTGGAAATCTTTGCCCCTCTCTTTGCTGGGTAAAGCTGTCCTTTTCAAAATGATGGCCCTACCCCGTTTCCTTTACGCTCTCCAGAACTCAATGGATCCAGTTCCCCAATCCTATTTTAAAGAGGTGGAAAATCTTCAAAGAGATCTCTTATGGGACGATAAGCCCCAAATTGGTTTCGCCAAGCTCACCCTCAACTGGTATGATGGAGGCATCAGTCTCCCTGATATTAAAAAATCCTATTGGGCGGCCCATCTAGCAGCTATAAATCAGGGGATGTACGGTCGTCCGGATGACCCTGGCTACGCTATGGATAGATGGCTCCTCCCAGGTGGGGACTACAGAGCAGCACACTATTCCAGGCCACAGAAATACCTCCTCACGGGTCCGACCTCCCAATTAGTACATATATGACATGTGGTGAACAAACACCTAGGATGGGACTGCAGACGCACCCTGGCAACTCCCCTCTAGGTTTCCGAAAAATTGGGCAACCTATGGCAAACTAAGGGGTTCGATAAATGGGACCTTATTGGAATTTCCCAGATTAAAGACCTCTGAGTCAAAGACAAAATCCTTTCCTTTGCCTCCCTTCAACAGCAATATAGCCTAACTGACACTGAACATTATAGGTATCTACAAGTTCGACACGCCCTCCATGCGCACCTCTCTCATAAGTCCTCCCTCCCAGATGCCTCCCACTTGGAAGATAGAATACTCAATGCCCAGCTCCCCAAAAAAACAATTTCCCTGATCTACAAAAAATGTATTAACAATATGGAAGACCCACTTCAGTCCCTTAAGGAGAAATGGATGAGAGACAGCTTGGAACTGGATGAGGAAGACTGGTGAGAGGCGGTCTCCTCCCCACGGGAGGTGGCGATACAGGCCAGGTTGCGTTTAGTACAACTAAACATTTTACATAGGACCTACATCACTGGGCCGAGGTTGGTCCGTATGGGCAGGACAGATAGGGGGGAGTGCAGATGCGGATGTGGGGAGGTTGGCACTTTTATGCACATTATATGGGAATGTAAACACATACAAACGTACTGGCAGGCCTTGCATCACACTCTTCGTGAAGTACTCACAATCGACTTGCAGCTGGAGGCACGCAGGTGCCTCCTGAACATTAGGGAACCAACAGACCTTACCTCTTCCACTAAACAATGGGCCACACTGGCAGTAACGATCGCTAAAAGGAACATAGCACAAAATTGAGGGGCCCACCAACCACCCACGTTAAGGAAATGGAAGGAAGATTTAGACTGGTGAATGTTCCGAGAAAAGTCGGTCTATGTAGCCAGAGGATGCGCCAAGAAATTGAACAAGGCCCGGGGGCCCCTGGAACTCATACAGAAGAAATATCTGCACCCCACCGGCATCCCTGATTGAAGACGAGACTCTTGTAAGCCCCTAATGGCCATATATAATTTATTATGATTTGATTTTCTGTGACCCAAGTCAGAAGCTTGGAAGATGTATTGTCTCCTGCTTATGTATTGATGTGATGTGTCGTGAATACTTGTAGTATTGTCCGTTTGAATTAACACCAATGCTCCCGAGATTATTTAAAGGAAAGACTTCAGAGCTAGGAAAATAGCCTTGAGTTCCAACAGACTAATATGTCGGCACTGATGTTGGATGTTCCATTTGCCTTTGACCGTCAAACCCTGTCGGTGTGCTCTCCAACATTCGAGGGAGAAGTCTGTCGTATTACATATTGCAGAGAGTCGCTCAAGAAGGACCGGTCACTGGCTACATTTGGGACATACGTACACCATTGAAGCACCTCTTTCATCTGTGGTTATTCGAATGATATCTTTGAAGGACCCGGAGGTCTGTAACCTTTGACTGTCCAGTTCTTCCTGTAGAGGCCTCATGCACAAGCACCAGTTGAGATGAGGGGAATGCAGAAGAAAAGCATTCCCAATAGCGATTTGTACTTTCGTACTGAAATTAACTTTTTTACTAGTAGAGCTACCTCAGTGCGTTATCTTTTCCTGCCTCTCCCGTGAGGCCTGCATGGTGTCTATAGTTGCTCCCAAAAACATTCAGACTCTCAAGGGTATTAGTTGAGTCTTTTGAAAGTCGATGGACAGCCCTAGAGACTGGAAAAGAGATAGGCACTCCTGTGTATGTCTGCTTGCCACTGAAGGGAATTTGCTTTTATATGACAACCGTCCAGGTAAAGGAATATTTGAATTCCTGCTTGTAGCCGATGAGCCACCACTGGTGCTAATACCTTGGTAAACACTCGAGGCGCCAAACGAAGGCCAAAAGGCAGAACCCGGAATTAATCATCCATGCCGGCCACTCAGAAGCGCAAAAATCTCCTCTGTTTAGGGTGAATGGGAATGTGGAAATAGACGTCTGGAAGATCCTTTCCCCTTCCTGAAGGATCTTCCTTGCTTATGCCTTTGACTCCTCTGGCAACAGATAAGTAAACAGCAAAATGTCCGACCACATTTGGAGGTTATATCTACCTAATATTGCAAGTGAGTTCGCTGCCCTAACTGTGATCGCTGCCATAGTGAAGAATTTCTTTCCAATGGTGTCAAGAGGTCCCTTTCCTGTCAGGAGGAGCAGACAGAGGTGAAGCGGGATTTCTGGCACAACGTTGAGTTGCCTGGGAAATTACAGTATCTGGCTTTGGCTGACCAATGAGGCAGGCAAGAGAGTTGTCAGGTGCCTTGTATTTCTTTTCCAGCTTACGTAAAACTGTTGCAGTGGAAGCCAGTGTTTGCATTACCTTCAAGCCTTCCTCCCATATGAAATCCACTATTGGGAATGAAGTAACTCGTCTCCTAGCCTGTTCCTTAAAACTGTATAGGAAACAATCACACTGTTTGGTGACCATGAGGAGCTGAAATCTCTTTGCCACCCTTTCCATTAGAGTATGAGAACCTCCTATGTCTTCGGGTGGAGAGTCTTCCGGAGGTGGGGCTGACAGAGTTGGTGTTTGTATTTGGTAATCATCCCATTCATTGAGAAGGGACTCTTCTTCTAGTTCTGCTTTCTCGTCAGTAGTGGGATGCTCCTCCACCTGGGTGGGGTTGTAGGTGGTGAAGTTATGGGAGCTGACCATGTAGTCAAAGGTGACTTAGTAATCGGAGTTTGAGAGATTGAAGTAGCTGGTTCTGATGTTGGAAATCTAAGTAGCTGGTTCTGATGTTGGAAATCTGTGGTAGTAATCTTCCACCATGTATTGCAGATTTGACACTAGGGAAACAGGCATCCAAATAGTCTGCTGTCTATTTTGTTGGTTAGGGTCATGAGAATAAAAGTAATATTCGCCATCATCCTCTTGACTTTTAATTCTGAGGTTTGCAGGGATGTGTGAAACACCAAACATGGCCTCTTCATCAGAGTACCCATCTTCTTCGTTATCATAATCAAAAGTTCTTCTGGGGAACTAGGGGGAAACTTACTAGGAAAGGTATGGATAGGTCAAATTATTTCCTGTGAAGATCTTTGTTGAGGCAGGGGAAAGTGCAGATGTGAGAGCAGTGTCCCTAATTGTTTGTACACTCGTTGACGTAGACTCAAATAAATTTCCCAGCAAAGTAGACAAAATCATCAACAAAGGTATAGTCGAGTGATTACCCAACAACAGAATAGACAGTGCCAAAAGAACCGTCGACGAGGCTGCCGTTGATGGAGTCTTCACCAACATCTTTGACATTGTTGATGTTAGTCATTAAAGACCGGTAGTCGTAGGTTTCCGAGTCCATCAACAGAGCTCCTACAGACAAATTTGCCATTGATGAAAGATTTTTGTGTTTGATGGCCATCAACAACTGCAGCGGTGATGATAGAGCTGTCGACAAATCTTTCAACAACAGTACTTTTTTTTATTGCTGTTTTTGTAAACGATGTTGACGTAGAAGAACTCACTTTTACAGAAACTATGCTTGACGTAGACGAGGACATAACTTTAGACCATGGAGATGAAAAGTTAGATGTCGTAGTTGTAGTGACGATGGAGGCTCTAGCAGACAAGGGTATCGTTGACGTCTTTGTCGAGTGAACATCTTTGAAGTGATGACATCATCTCTGGTAAAGATTTTGAAGTTGTTTTTACCTTAAGGGAGGTCCTAGAAGACATAGAGGGTAGAGAATCACCCTTATGAGCAGCAGACTCCTTAATCGAGGGAGAAGGCTGATCATCAGCTCTCGACAAATAATGCTGCCTTTTAACCACCTTGGCAGCCTTTGGGGAGATGATTTCCACATCACTTGCCCTCTCTTTTGATGCAGTTGTTTTGAGGGAGGCATCGCAGTCATCAAACAGGGTGCTACCCATGGTTTTTAACTTCTAAAGCCACAGAAGTAGCCGTCACATTTTATCTCAACGTTTTTGAGAGAATGTTCTACAGAGTTTACAATCTCTCACATGGTGGTCAGGGTGAAGGCAGTAAATACACTGTTTGTTAGAATCAACCGAGTGCAGTCTCCGCTTCCCACAGACATCACGATGCCTAAACAGATCTTTTAGTTGTAGACATGCTGTTTAGAAGAGAAATTTCTGCAAGTAGGCCAGAAAACAATACTGAACAGAGCTCAGGGAGACTCCCTTTATGTAGGAAGGTGGCTACCTGACTATGGTTACCCCAGATTTTTTGCCTTGTGTTTAGCTGGTCTTCGACTTAGTTGGCCTGGTTCCCTGCTAATCAGGGCCCTGGGCTATCTCCTCTCTCTGTAAAATGGATTCCATGTACCCTAGGTGCATAACTAGATTGGATTGGGTCACCTTATCAGCCCCTGTACAGAGCACTATAGGTGCCCAGGGCATAGGTGCATCCAAGGCCTACCAGGGGCTGCAGCATATCTTTTGCCACCCCTGGCTGGCTATCTAAAATTGACACAACTGGCTGATCACTCAGCTGGGGCAAGGTGGTGTAATCACCCCTTGCTTAGATATAGTATGCCTATATCTAACCCTAACTGGACACATATATACCTATGTCAAGTCAAGTCAAGTCAAAGAATTTATATAGCGCACTACATACCCAGAGGGTCTCAAGGCGCTTAGGGAGGGGAAGAGGATTATTTGTCAAATATCCACGTTTTAAGTTGCTTTCTGAATGCTAGGTGGTTCTGGGTAAGGCGAAGGTAAGTGGGGAGTGAGTTCCATGTTTTAGCAGCCAGGTGTGAGAAGGATCTGCCTCCCATGGTTGTCTTGTTGATGCGAGGTACAGTGGCGAGGGCTTGGCTGGAAGAACGTAGTTGGCGGGAGGGGGTGTAGAAGGATAGTCGTGAGTTGAGGCATTCTGGTCCGATGTCGTAGAATGATTTGTGTGCGTGGGTTAGCAGTCGGAAAGTGATCCTCTTATTGACGGGTAGCCAGTGGAGGTCTCTCAGGTGACCAGAGATGTGTTCGTTACGCGGGATGTCTAATATGATCCTGGCTGAGGCGTTTTGGATTCGTTGGAGTTTCTTCTGGAGTTTAGCGGTAGTACCTGCGTAGAGGGTGTTTCCGTAGTCCAGTCGGCTCGTGACCAGAGCATGGGTGACTGTTTTTCTGGTCTCGGTGGGGATCCAACGAAATGTTTTTTTGAGCATGCAAAGAATGTTGAAGCAGGATGAGGAAACGGCGCTGACTTGTCTGTTCATTGAAGGTGAAGAATCCAGGATAACGCCTAGGTTCCGTGCGTGGTCTGTCGGGATGGGTGCTTTTCCAAGGGCTTCCGGCCACCAAGAGTCGTCCCATGCAGAGGGGGATGTACCTAAGATGAGGACTTCAGTTTTATCTGAATTCAGTTTCAGACGGCTGTGTTTCATCCATTCGGCAACTTCTTTCATTCCTTCGTGTAGGTTAGTTTTGGCGGTGTTGGGGTCATTGGTGAGAGAAAGGATCAGTTGAGTGTTATCCGCATAAGAGATGATTTTGAGGTTATGTTGGCGTGCGATGGCCGCGAGGGGGCTCATGTATACGTTGAAGAGGGTGGGACTGAGTGAGGATCCTTGTGGTACTCCACAGATGACTTCAGAGGCCTCGGAATTGAATGGTGGAAGGCAGACTTTCTGGGTTCTTCCGGTGAGGAACGAGGTGATCCATTCAAGTGCTTTTCCTTGTATTCCGATGTTTCTGAGGCGTTGTAAAAGGGTGCTATGGCAGACTGTGTTGAAGGCTGCGGAGAGGTCGAGGAGGATGAGGGCGACTGTGTCCCCATTGTCCAGTAGAGTTCGAATGTCGTCTGTTGCTGCGATGAGGGCGGTCTCAGTGCTGTGTTTTGCTCGGAAGCCAGATTGTGAGGAGTCGAGGGATTTGTTGGCTTCGAGGAAAGCGGCGAGCTGGTTGTTGACGGCTTTCTCGATGACTTTGGCCGGGAAAGGAAGGAGTGATATGGGGCGGTAATTTTTGAGTTCGGTGGGGTCCGCTGTGGGTTTTTTCAGAAGGGCGGTGAGTTCAGCGTGTTTCCAACTTTCCGGGAAGGTGGCGGAGTTGAAGGAGCAGTTGATGACGTCTCGGAGGTGCGGTGCTATGACGGAGTCTGCTTTGTTGAAGATGTGGTGAGGACATGGGTCTGTGGGGGATCCTGAGTGGATGGAGTTCATCAGGCGGATGGTGTCCTCAGTGGAGATTGGGTTCCATTCGTTAAGGGTGTTCAAGGGGGGAGAATATTCATCATATGGATGGGTGGGTTGGTCTCCGGGTTGGTTGTCGAAGCTGTTGTGGATGTCTGCAATTTTGTTGTGGAAGAATGAGGCTAGGGAGTCGCAGAGGGCTTGAGAGGGGGTGATGTCGTTGGAGTTGGCCGAGGGATTGGTAAATTCCTTGACGATGTTGAAAAGTTCCTTGCTGTTGTGGGCGTTGTTGTCTAGTCGATCCTTGAATGCTGTTTTCTTGGCCTTTCGGATTAGTTGGTGGTGTATGCGGGTGGCGTTTTTGAAGGCGTCCTTAGTGCTGGTGGTTGGGTCTTTTTTCCAGGCCTTTTCAAGGGAGCGGCAGAGTTTCTTGGACTTCTTCAGATCATCGTTGAACCATGAGGCCTTCTTGCTGCCAGGTTTGCTTTGACGTTTTTTCAGTGGTGCTAAGGTGTCGGCGGTGTTGGATAACCATAGGGTGAAGTTGGCGGCGGCTTGGTCTGGGTTAGAAGAGTGAGCAGGGGTGTTAAGAAGGAGCGATGATGAGATCTGGTCGATGGTGATTTTGTTCCAGTTTCTTTGCAGAGTTGGTTGGAGGTGGTTGATGGGTTTCGGCTTGTTGTAGGTGAAGTGAACGCAGCTGTGGTCAGTCCAGAGGAGATCCGTAGTATGGCTGAAGGAGACATGATTGCTGGAGGTGAAGATGGGGTCGAGTGTGTGACCTGCGATGTGGGTGGGGGAGGTGACCAGTTGCTTAAGTCCGAGGTTGGCGAGGTTGTCCAAGAGGGTGGTGGTGTTGCGGTCGTTGTTCTTTTCAAGGTGAAAGTTGAGGTCTCCCAGAAGGATGTACTCTTTGGAGAAGAGCGCGTGTGGAGTGATGAAGTCTGTGATGTCTTCACTGAATTTTGCGCGGGGTCCTGGTGGTCTGTAGAGGAGGGTGCCTCTGAGTGTGGTCTTGGGGTCGATGTGGATCTGGAAGTGAAGGTGTTCGGAGTTGGCGAGGTTGACGTCAGAGCTGGTTGAGATGCGGATTGATTTTTTATGGACGATAGCGATTCCTCCTCCTGTGTGGCCGGTACGGTCCTTGCGTGTGATCTTATAATCTTCAGGGATGGCAATGGTGATGTCTGGGGCGGAGGAAGCGTTCATCCATGTTTCTGTTACGAAGGCGACGTCTGGAGAGATGGTGTCTAGTAGATTCCATAGGTCAGTGGCGTGTCTGTGGACCGAACGGGTGTTGAGAAGGATGCATTGTAGGTGATTGGGGTCGGGAATCTGTGGTGTGGTCGTAGCGGGGATGTTGTCGGTGCCGATGAATTTGCAGGAGTGGCAGGAGAAAGGTCCATGGGTGTGTCCAGGAGCGGCTTGGACGCAGTTGGGGGAACGGCCGGGGTTAAGGGCTAGGAGGGTGGTGGCATCGTAGGTAATGCGGGAGGGCTGGGCAGCGCGAGAGGCAGGGGGTCTGGTGCTGGGCGCGGTCCAGGCGCGGACGGGCGTAGACGGGCTTACCTTTGGCGCACCTTCGGCGCAGATTGGGCGCAGACGCTGCGCGTGAACGCTGCGCGCGGGAACTCCTGTCATATATGGATGGTGGAGGGGGAGGGGCGAGGGCGGCTCAGCTGGGAGGCGGGGCGGGCTACGGAGGAGGACAACAATCAACAAAATGGAGGCGGAGGGGTCAGAACGCCGAGAGCGCTTGGGGGAGAACGCAAATTCTGCAATAAAGTTGGCAAATCAAAAACAATGCAAATAACGCTGGCAGTCAAACATGTAAATAAGCAAAGCGGCGGTCAGAGCACAGAGCTGGCAGTCAGTATAGACAATGCGCTGCAAGTACGATACCACAGTCACAGGGGAGCAACCACTCTGCTAGGAAGCGGAGAGCGAGTCACGGCGCTTCCAGGTAAGGGAGCGCTGTTTGTTGTCTGTGGGAGGGCGGCTCAGCTGGGAGGCGGGGCGGGCTACGGAGGAGGACAACGATCAACAAAATGGAGGCGGAGGGGTCAGAACGCCGAGAGCGCTTGGGGGAGAATGCAAATTCTGCAATAAAGTTGGCAAATCAAAAACAATGCAAATAACGCTGGCAGTCAAACATGTAAATAAGCAAAGCGGCGGTCAGAGCACAGAGCTGGCAGTCGGTATAGACAATGCGCTGCAAGTACGATACCACAGTCACAGGGGAGCAACCACTCTGCTAGGAAGCGGAGAGCGAGTCACGGCGCTTCCAGGTAAGGGAGCGCTGTTTGTTGTCTGTGGGAGGGCGGCTCAGCTGGGAGGCGGGGCGGGCTACGGAGGAGGACAACAATCAACAAAATGGAGGCGGAGGGGTCAGAACGCCGAGAGCGCTTGGGGGAGAACGCAAATTCTGCAATAAAGTTGGCAAATCAAAAACAATGCAAATAACGCTGGCAGTCAAACATGTAAATAAGCAAAGCGGCGGTCAGAGCACAGAGCTGGCAGTCGGTATAGACAATGCGCTGCAAGTACGATACCACAGTCACAGGGGAGCAAACACTCTGCTAGGAAGCGGAGAGCGAGTCACGGCGCTTCCAGGTAAGGGAGCGCTGTTTGTTGTCTGTGGGAGGGCGGCTCAGCTGGGAGGCGGGGCGGGCTACGGAGGAGGACAACAATCAACAAAATGGAGGCGGAGGGGTCAGAACGCCGAGAGCGCTTGGGGGAGAACGCAAATTCTGCAATAAAGTTGGCAAATCAAAAACAATGCAAATAACGCTGGCAGTCAAACATGTAAATAAGCAAAGCGGCGGTCAGAGCACAGAGCTGGCAGTCGGTATAGACAATGCGCTGCAAGTACGATACCACAGTCACAGGGGAGCAACCACTCTGCTAGGAAGCGGAGAGTCACTCCTATGGCAGGCCTTAACAATCCTGGAGGCAGAGGGCTTGGTTTTATGTGAGATGGTGCTCTAGCATGAGCTGAGCCTGTCTACAGCGGTCGGGACCAATTCCCTAAGCTGTTCCGGGATAATGCCATACCATATACTATTAAGTGCATTATAATCCTCGCGGTTATATGTTAACTTTGGTTTGGCTTTATCAAAACATGTCGTGTAAAGTGTCATACGAATTGGAATACTACCCTCTCGCAAGTCCTGGCGACGGGGGTAGCATTCCACCCCTCTAGAGGGAGACGACATGGTACTTTGCTAAAACGCGGTTGATTTTTAAAAGAGCCTCAGATCCACAAAATGGATGCTTCTGACACAGACACATGTCTGACCTCCTGCTGCTGACCGAAACTCAGCAGAGGAGGCCTGGACAAAGGCTTTCCTGTCGCAGGGAGGTGTCACACCACCCCAGACAGGAGATAGTGGATTGTAGCAGGGAGGTTTGAAAGAAACCAGACAGTGCCTGGGGAGCACAAGGCTTCCCCTTGCATAATCTGGTCAAACCGGTTCTGGGGCACACCAGTCCCAGCTCCAGTGCGACCTGGACAAAGGGAAAGGGGTGTAACCACCCCCTTCCTGGGTCCCTAGCAGGATGTCCAGGATGTCCAGCCCCCAAGATTGGTATAAGAATGGGAGCAGTGCCAAAGCACTCAGATCATCCTGAATCAACTTTAAACTAAGAAGACGACTGGACTTCGACATTCTGATGAATAGAAGACTGAAGAGCATCTCCCTTGTGGCCTAGGAGGGGCCACCCTGTGAACACAGGCACCATCCAGCAACTCGACATCTGCTTTGCCGTCGCCTCCCGCCGGAGCCCCAGTGCAGAGCCTGACAAGACCCATACTTCCACACTTCTCACAGCTCGATCCACAGTCACTGCAAAGAAGGGGTCCGTGGAGGCACAGAGAGACGTGGGACCGGACATCTTGGAAGACCCCCGAGACGCTCACTGCGCAGCACCCGAGGCACCCTCAAATCTGTGCTTTGGGGTTTGAGAAGCCCCACAACCGAGCAGCATTGGCACCAAAGATCAGCCCTCCAGCATCTCCACGATCTGCGTGGGGCCCTTTTGCTTTGTGCACTCGATGCATCATCCCGGCCACTTGCCACGTGGTCAGCGGCCATCTTGGAGACGAAACCTACAATTTACACTGTGGGTCTGGTTGCTCCAGACTTGCCCTCACTCCTGTAGAAAGGAGCACCCGCTCTGACCTTGCTGGTCCGAGCAATAAGCCTTTTTCACTTTCTGCGTGGCTTGCATTAGCCAAGGCCTGTTTGCTTCAATCAAGTTGCCGACACCGCCATCAGCTAGAGCCTTTGTGGGACAGCTCGTGATTGACTCCTGGACGTCCTTGACCTCTTCGTGTCCACGTGGCTGCAGAGAGAAGCAACACCTCATCACCTGTTTGCACCCGACTTTGCCTGGAGGATGGTTCCAATCTGGTTCCACGGTGGTCACTGGTCAGTGACTTTGAACATTGTCCCCTCTGCTTTCAGGTCTTCACCACTTCAGATCCACCCTTGGATCCACCGGACACTTCTCCTTCACATCGCCTGCAGCATCTTCAGCTTCAAGCACCAAGAACCTGCGTGTCAAAACCGGACGCCACTTCGACCCTATGCACCCGCTTCCTGTGGGTGAGGTAACATTGCAACGCCGGTGTTTCCACACTGGTACACACCTCTAGGGTCTGTGTCTAAAGTTTGGTTCTTCTAGGTTCAGCGGATGTGTCCTTAAACTCTATTTGTGTAACTTTTACGCACCATTGACGTTGCATTGGTGCAAGCCGCGCTTTAAGCGCTGCACCCGAATCCCGCGGGCTTTTCCCGACTTCAGCATTGCTAGTCCCGACTGCTCCCAGCAATTCCCTAGGCCCTAACCACTGTTCGATTGGTATCTCTTATACCACTTTTTTAATATATGGTTTGAGTGGCCACCCGCCCTCATCCATAACTGTGCAACTTTGTATGTTATACTGTGCTTTTGATTTAACGCTTGTGCCCCTTTGCTCATAAAGAGTACTGGGGATTAATTTAGAAATAAATACATGTATTTTTATAATATATTCTTGTGTGGTGTCCTTTTATTTGGTATTACAGGACTGTGATTGGTAAAACAGCTCGCTTAACACGACCTCTTGAGTTAAGCCTTTAAGGCTGCTTAGTCTATGCTACCCCTAGGATAGCTTGTCTAACAAGGTTGACTTACAACCAGACACCATAAGGGGTTGCTTGGACTGATACAAGGTGGTTCCAGAATTGGAAACATCATATATCAGGGCAACTTCTCACATTGGTGCGCAGCGGTGCGGATTTGAGCTTGCTGTTGTTTTACCATTGCAATCTTTTTATCAAATTGAAAGATCACATAAAGTACCCTAGGTACATATAAATCAAAAGCTTAGCATATTAAGTTCTACTGTACTTAGTAGTTGTACATTAAAGAGATTAGCACACCCTGACTACAACTCACTAGCAAGGTACAGTAGGAAACACTTAGTGTAGGTAAGTGCATCACTTGCACCTCACTAGCAGTCATGTCTGGCACAGGAGGAGCTTCAGGCTCTGCCCCTGTGACAGTTGACCCTACCAAGGCAACTTACAGCTATGACAAACTTAGCCACAAAGACTTGAGTGCCTTGTGCATTGCAAGAGGGCTAAAAAGGGGCAGACACCCCACCATTCCTACCCTGATAGCCATCCTGGAAAAGGATGACTTAGATAAGGCTAGCACAGCTCCCTTAGACTTAGGAGATGGAGTGACCCACCCTGAGAATGAGACCACTCCAGAAGAGGAAGAGGAGGAAGAGGAGGAGGGCTCAGAAGTGGATGAGCCTGAGGATCAGGATCAAGGGGACATCCAGGTTCATGTGGGGAGGCTTAGCCAAGCCAACTTGAACCTACTTGGAAATGGAGAGGGCCAGCACCTCCCCAGAGTACAAAGCAGAACTGTTCCAGGCAATAGAAGGGTGAGATCTCCCTCAGAGAATACTCAAATTTCTAGTGTCTCCAGAACCTCTCAAATGGGAATGACTTTCCCCCAGAGAAGAGAGCATAAGGCCAGGATGAGAGCTGTAGAACTCCAGATAGAGAGGGAAGAGTTAGCCCTGGCCCAAGCTAAACTTGCTTTAGCAAGAGAAAGAAAGTTGTGTGGCTTAGATGCCACTGGTGGCAGCAATATTCCTAAAGAAAAAGACAGGTCCTATGATACTAGAAACCTGACAAAGATTATGCCCCCCTACACAGAAGGGGATGACATCCACAAGTGGATAACTGCTCTTGAGAGAGCCTGCATGGTACAGCAGGTTCATGAGGAACAGTGGGCAGCAATCGTATGGTACTCCTTTTCAGAGAAAGGGAGAGATAAGCTCCTCACTGTCAGACATGAGGATGCTAAAATCTACAAAGTCCTGAAGAGTGCTCTAATAGATGGGTTTGGCTTAACCACTAAACAGTACAGGTTGAAGTTCAGAGACACCCAGAAGACACAGACACAGGACTGGACTGATTTTGTAGATTGTGCATCTAAGGCTCTGGAGGGTTGGCTGCATGGCAGCAAAGTACATGACTTCACAGGATTGTATAATTTGATTATGAGGGAGCAGATCCTAAGTAATTGTCAGAACCAGCTCTTACACCAGCACCTGGTGGACTCAGATTTGACCTCTCCCCAAGAATTGGGAAAGAGGGCAGATAAATGGGTCAGGACCAGGATTAGGTCTAAGAATCAGGACAGTAACCAGAAGAAGGAGTCTACCAAGCCTCAAGATACGGGTGGGGATAAAAGTAAGGAAAAGACTTCCCCAGGGCCCCAAAACTCCAAGGATGGGGGTGGGTCCCAAGACACTTCATCAACTGAGAAAAAGCCTTATTGTCATGCCTGTAAACAGGTTGGGCATTACAAAACAGACAGCTGTTGTCCCAGGAATGGCAATAAAGAGAATATACCTCCAAAGCCAGCTCCAACACCTCCTGTTACTGTCAGCAGTAACCCCCCAGGAAGTGGGAGCACACCCAGGAATCTGGGTGGGTTTACTTTTGGAGCACAGGTGGACCCTGGCCTATCCAGGTCCCCATCCCCAAATAATCTTGTTTATGAGACTGGCATGGGGTTTGCCAACTTCTCTGATTGCCCAAATACCTTGAGCAAATATAGACAAGAACCCATCATCAATGGTTTGAAGGTGGAAGCCTTTAGAGACACAGGGGCTAGCATCACCATGGTGGCTGACTGTATAGTCCCCTCTAAGCAACTTTTACCTGGTGCCACATACCAGGTAACAAACATTGATGGAATCCAAACAAATCATCCCATGGCAGTAGTAAGTCTCAGCTGGGGAGGTGTCACTGGCCCAAAGAGAGTGGCAGTGTCACCAAACTTGCCTGTAGACTGCCTACTGGGTAATGTTTAGAAATCTCAACCTGGGCTAAGGTTGAATAGGAAATCCTTTCTAGAATAATAAACTCAAATGGAAAGGTTAGTGGGGCTGTAATGGCTACAGCCCCAACCCAAGATGTCCTTCCTGAAAAGTTTGGTAGGGCTGAGCTACTCTCTGCCCCATCTTTAACAGAAGCTCTTCCCAAACAGAATAGCAAAGCTGTTATGATAACAGCAGAAACCCAAACTGAGTCTCCTCCTGAAAAGGTTGGTGGGGCTGTGATGGCCACAGCCCAAACTCAAACAGATATGTGTGTTCTGAAGCCTGAAATGATGGATCACTCCACCCAAACTGAGAGCATGGAGGAGGAAGAGAAATCTCCCCCTCACTAGACATTAGGACAGGATCAGCCTCCTCAGGAAACTGATCTTACACCTGATGAAGGAACTGCCCCAGAGGTTGTTAGGCCTGGCCTGACAGAGCCTCTGATGGCAGTGGACCCTTCTCAGGTGGGACCCAGTCTGGAGCAGGTAACCTGCCCCTCTCTACCTTGCCTTAGTCAGCCCAGGGCTGCAGAGGACAAGAAGGACAGTGAGGCCCAGAGGGCCCCCTGTCAAATAAAGCATCCCCATCAACAGATTAGGGGCACCAAAACTAGTAGTCCTAGTAAGGTGAACACTTTAAAAACTCATGAGGGAGCCCCCTTAAAAGTAGTTAGGGACCTCCCACAGATGGATTCTGTTGGGCACAGCCAAACCTGGGACCCAAAGGGCCCAAACCTGAACTGTCCCTCCAGCAAGCCAAACAGAGAGACCCAGCCTCCAGCTTTAGGTAGACAGAGGCTGACCCTGAGAGCACAGTGCAACTCAGTTGAAGAAAGAAAGGCACCCATGGTGGAGAGTGATTGAAGGAAGCTGAGCCCCAAAGTAGTGGAGCCTCACTTCAATACTCCATATCCAAACCAGCCTTTAACTTTGCTTAAACACACCCAAGGTAGTGATTCCCTATGGTGGAGACCCTCTAATACCCCAAGGGTGAGGGGCTGATTAGTGGACCATGAGACAGGGGGTACCCATGCTAGTGCAGGTACTTCCTTATATGGCCACTCAGGCAATAAAGGCTTACCTGGACAAGGATATCCTTATCTCCTTTCGTTTGGGGGGGGGGGGGTGTTGTGTAGGAAGGTGTCTACCTGACTATGGTTACCCCAGATTTTTTGCCTTGTGTTTAGCTGGTTTTCGACTTAGTTTGCCTGGTTTCCTGCTAATCAGGGCACCAGGCTATCTGCTCTCTCTGTAAAATGGATTCCATGTACCCTAGGTGCATAACTAGATTGGCTTGGGTCACCTTATCAGCCCCTGTACAGAGCACTATAGGTGCCCAGGGCATAGGTGTATCCAAGGCCTACCAGGGGCTGCAGCATATCTTTTGCCACCCCTGGCTGGCTATCTAAAATTGACACAACTGGCTGATCACTCAGCTGGGGCAAGGTGGTGTAATCACCCCTTGCTTAGATATAGTATGCCTATATCTAACCCTAACTGGACCCATATATACCTATCAGTCACTCCTATGGCAGGCCTTAACAATCCTGGAGGCAGAGTGCTTGGTTTTATGTGAGATGGTGCTCTAGCATGAGCTGAGCCTGTCTACAGCGGTCGGGACCAATTCCCTAAGCTGTTCCGGGATAATGCCATACCATATACTATTAAGTGCATTATAATCCTCGCGGTTATATGTTAACTTTGGTTTGGCTTTATCAAAACATGTCGTGTAAGGTGTCATACGAATTGGAATACTACCCCCTCGCCAGTCCTGGAGACGGGGGTAGCATTCCACCCCTTTAGAGGGAGAAGACATGGTACTTTGCTAAAACGCGGCTGATTTTTAAAAGAGCCTCAGATCCACAAAATGGATGCTTCTGCCACAGACACATGTCTGACCTCCTGCTGCTGACCGAAACTCAGCAGAGGAGGCCTGGACAAAGGCTTTCCTGTCGCAGGGAGGTGTCACACCACCCCAGACAGGAGATAGTGGATTGTAGCAGGGAGGTTTGAAAGAAACCAGACAGTGCCTGGGGAGCACAAGGCTTCCCCTTGCATAATCTGGTCAAACCGGTTCTGGGGCACCCCAGCCCCAGCTCCAGTGCAACCTGGACAAAGGGAAAGGGGTGTAACCACCCCCTTCCTGGGTCCCACCCATAGGAGGGGACCTAGCAGGATGTCCAGCCCCCAAGATTGGTATAAGAATGGGAGCAGTGCCAAAGCACTCAGATCATCCTGAATCAACTTTAAACTAAGAAGACGACTGGACTTCGACATTCTGATGAATAGAAGACTGAAGAGCATCTCCCTTGTGGCCTAGGAGGGGCCACCCTGTGAACACAGGCACCATCCAGCAACTCGACGTCTGCTTTGCCACCGCCTCCCGCCGGAGCCCGAGTGCAGAGCCTGACAAGACCCAGACTTCCAGACTTCTCACAGCCCGATCCACAGTCCCTGCAAAGAAGGGACCCGTGGAGGCACAGAGAGACGTGGGACCGGACATCTTGGAAGACCCCTGAGACGCTGACTGCGCAGCACCCTCGACTCTGTGCTTTGGGGTTTGAGAAGACCCACAACTGAGCAGCATTTGCACCAAAGATCAGCCCTCCAGCATCTCCACGATCTGCGTGGGGCCCTTTTGCTTTGTGCCACTCGACGCGCCATCCCGGCCACTTGCCACGTGGTCAGCGGCCATCTTGGTGACGAAACCTACAATTTACACTGCGCGTCTGGTTGCTCCAGACTTGCCCTCGCTCCTGTAGAAAGGAGCACCCGCTCTGACCTTGCTGGTCCGAGTAATAAGCCTTTTTCACTTTCTGCGTGGCTTGCATTAGCCAAGGCCTGTTTGCTTCAATCAAGTTGCCGACACCGCCATCAGCCAGAACCTTTATGCGACAGCTCATGATCGACTCCTGGACGTCCTTGACCTCTTCGTGTCCACGTGGCTGCAGAGAGAAGCAACACCTCATCACCTGTTTGCACCAGACTTTGCCTGGTTCCAATCTGGTTCCACGGTGGTCACTCGTCAGTGACTTTGAACATTGTCCCCTCTGCTTTCAGGTCTTCACCACTTCAGATCCACCATTGGATCCACCGGACACTTCTCCTTCACATCGCCTGCAGCATCTTCAGCTTCAAGCTCCAAGAACCTGTGTGTCAAAACCCAACGCCACTTCGACCCTATGCGCCCGCTTCCTGTGGGTGAGGTAACATTGCAACGCCGGTGTTCCCACACTGGTACACACCTCTAGGGTCTGTGTCTAAAGTTTGGTTCTTCTAGGTTCAGCGGAAGTGTCCTTAAACTCTATTTGTGTAACTTTTACGCACCATTGACATTGCATTGGTGCAAGCCGCGCTTTAAGCGCTGCGCCCGAATCCCGCGGGGTTTTCCCGACTTCAGCATTGCTAGTCCCGACTGCTCCCAGCAATTCCCTAGGCCCTAGGCCTAACCACTGTTCGATTGGTATCTCTTATACCACTTTTTTAATATATGGTTTGAGTGGCCACCCGCCCTCATCCATAACTGTTCAACTTTGTATGTTATACTGTGCTTTTGATTTAACGCTTGTGCCCCTTTGCTCATAAAGAGTACTGGGGATTAATTTAGAAATAAATATATATATTTTTATAATATATACTTGTGTGGTGTCCTTTCATTTGATATTACAGGACTGTGATTGGTAAAACAGCTCGCTTAACACGACCTCTTGAGTTAAGCTTTTAAGGCTGCTTAGTCTATGCTACCCCTAGGATAGCTTGTCTAACAAGGTTGACTTACAACCAGACACCATAAGGGGTTGCTTGGACTGATACAAGGTGGTTCCAGAATTGGAAACATCATATATCAGGGCAACTTCTCACACTTTACAAGATGTGCAGTAGAAAATCTGAAAGCCTGGAGCCTCTATGGTGAGGGTTCTAAGGGTGCTGTTGCCTGATTGGCTGGACTTTGGACTGTTCCTTATGACTAGGATGTCATGTGAATGTATTTTCTCCATTAACTTTAATGTAAAAGTCATTACTTACTGTTTTAATGTACCATGGGACTCCCACTTGAGTAAAAGATTCAATGCTGGAGAATCATGGGTGTCGTCGCCGTGGACATTTTTACCGTTGACGGAGCCGTCGATCTCAATTTGCCTGATTGTATTTAAATAAGGCAGTTTTGCTTCTATCTACTGAAGCTAAAGACTTTTCATAAGGTGTTGAGGGCTCTGAAGCAGACACCTTTTAGCCCTTAATGGTGACAAGATTTTTTGTGACTGACTCGTTTTTTTTTTTAGGATCTTTTTTGGGGGCTCAGAAGGAAGTTTCTTACCTCTAACTCCGGTTCTCTTGTAAGGGTATTTCCATGATAAGTCATAAGCACTTGAATAGTCCCACCCACATGCTGCAACCCCGGAGCACTTCTTTAGAGTGGATATTTTTTCGCCTTTCTTCAGCAAGGCCTGCAAAGACACTTAAGAGATAGAAAGACGATAATGCAGCCTAAAGAAATTAGGCCCGTATCTTCATCTTGCAGTGAAAAAAGACACACGGTATACTATATTTTGTGCCATTTTTCTGATGTTTGACCCAAAGAAAACTCCCCTTCACAAAACTCCTTTTTTCATGACAGAGATGAAAGGAGTGGAAGATAAGCCCCAAGGGCTGGAATTATATGCCTAAAAATTAGAAGCTGTGCCTTTAAAAATGTAGATACCGAGCAGCCGAGCAAGATGGCTTTCTAGTTGAAGAGCTCTGTGGATAACGCGGCCCTTCAATCAATCCGAGTGCTCATCCGTCACTTTACTGACCTCCAGAGGCTGGCATTGAGGTCCGCTACCTGGCGACACTAGCTAGTGAAAACCCGAAGAGCATCCGTTCCCGGGAAGTGTCTGAACCTACGAGGGCTTAGGAGCGGCCTACCCACGAGGCAAAAGCCGGGGACTAAAGTTTGTGGTAGTGCCGACCTGCGGCCCGAGCCGACCGGAGACCCTGCGGCGGTGAACCCTCGCCGTGCTACCCATGCAGCGAGACCCTGAGGTGGACCTTCCTTTGCAGAGGTGGCGGTGAGTGTGAGCCGCGCTTCTGCACCTGCAGTGGAGATCTTGGCCGCGGTGATACAACACCTTTGCTGCAGGTCGGGACCCGCGGGCGATCGCACTGGCCGTGCTGGGAGGGCCTATGACAACGATCGCCTTGTGAGAGGTGAGGTGACAACGTCTGCGTGCTAGCGCCTGAGGCCCATATGAACGCACCGGTGAGGGTGTAATTGTGCGTTGACACCGGGGATCGACCGCCACTGGCCTTGAACGCCGCATATGCACCAGCGGCTGCCGAATGTACTAGCGCCATCTCTGCTGTCGCTACCATCCACTGGGGCCCAGCCACGACGTCACCATCCGCCATCTGTGCCTACTGGGAGGCCCCGGTACCTGCGCTACAAAGCCCTGAGGCTAGTGTGGCGCCCTAGCTATTACTCTCTCTGGGCTGTCTCATAGAGGACATTGCTTGCTCCCCGGACGCGCTCCCCCAAAACTACAGCGCTCAGAGACTCGCTATAGCTTCCCAGCAGCGGCTGGGGCCCTGTCTTGTGGACCAGCGGCGAGTCAGTGATAAAGTTTACCATACTACAGCAGTGGCGACACCATAGATAAATAGTGGTGCAACGTGGGGCTAGAAATCGAGGGGCAGAGTTACACAAGACTGGGGACCATCTCCCTCTTAACCTGTAAGACCTACAAGGGAAAAGAAGGCCTGTAACTCAAGGCACGCTGTGCCTAGGCAATAGGAAGCGCTCACAGGCGAACTTTTCTCCCCCATCACACATCACGCGACCAGGAGGCAGACTCACGTTAAGCAGGATGTAATCCACTCCACATCACAAGCAACATGGCCGGCAGGGGTCCCAGGAACAACTCCACGCAAGCTAAACTAGACAAGTTTGCCTTTGAAAAAAGCTCCATACCACAGTCGGAAGGACGCTCATCTACAGGTAAACACCAGGATGGTGGTGAGGCGAAGAAAATAACACTGGAAGATATTATGAAAGCGCTCTCAAGCGTCCAAACTACAGTAGGCACCATCTCCACCGACGTCTCGCTCCTACGGGCAGATCTCCACAAAATGGCGGACAGGGTGAAGGAGGTGGAGATAGTTACAAAATCACTGGTAACGGATGCGTCGGACTTGCAAATAGCTGTCTCTCAGCTCCAAAAAGAAAACAGGCTGCTTGCAGAGAAGCTTGATGACCAGGAAGGGTGCGCAAGACGCAACAATGTGCGTATAATTGGTATTCCGGAATCAGAAGGCAAGCAAGCAATGGATTTGTACGTGGAGGAACTGATACAAACAAGGCTGCAACCTAAGGGACTCTCCAACTTCTTCTCAGTGGAGCGAGCACAAAGGGTGCCCGGCGGCAGACCAAAACCGGGGGCGCCCCCGAGACCGGTCCTTGCTAAATTATTCAACTACAGGGATAGGGACACAATTCTACAGGCCGTGAGGGTCTCTTCCCCCATTTGCTTGCAAAATTCTACAATCACCTTTTTCCTTGACTACACGGCAGCGGTCTTGAGACGCAGAAGAAGCTTCCTAGACGTCAAGAAACTCCTGAGGGCGCAGGAAATACCCTACTCCGTGCTATTTCCCGCAAAACTTCGTGTGGTGGCTGATGACCGAACGTGGTTCTTTGATACGCCGGACGCGGCACACGATTGGCTCGAGGGATGGCGGCCTGTAGAGAAATCTCATCGTGGGAACAGACAGCACCGCCGGCATGAAGAGGAGGATGACCCGGGAACGCAAGATGCAAGACACCTGGAAGTAGAACAAAAGCCAAGCCGTGAGGCGGAATGAGCTGCAGAACGGCGCTGACAACCCTTCCAAGGCTACCGGCAACCAGTGCAATCGTACAGACAGAACATGGCTGGACTGGCTCAGGTGGCGGACTGACACGGACTCTGGAGGGTGAGAAGGGCTGGGGCCTCCACTGGACCTCTTGCCCCTGACAAGCAAGTACCTTGGGTTTGGGAGGGGAAAAGCACTCTGCTGAGTTGGGGTGGCGGGCAGTTCTGGAACCGCTAAGCAGGGAGGCAGGGAGGGGGGGGGGGGGGATTTGGGGAGGGTAAAGTTCTTAGTTCCTTTGATTTGTTTGCAATGTTTAGAGGCACTACCGGTAGGAGAGGACGGCGATTGACATAAGCTTACAGGGAAAATTGTTAGCATCGCTGTCTGCTTCTTTAACTTTGTCTGGCTCGTATGGTTCTTTAGGGCTTGTATGACTGCACTGATAGCAGTGTGTCGTCTGCAGCGATGTGTTTGAATGCTGATGAGAGGTGATACGCTTTGTTTTTGTTATCCATGTCTACACACCCTACACAGGATGCTAACCGTACTATGAACCAACTGACCCCGGGGACCCCATTGACTATGTTGACCTGGAATGTACGGGGACTGGGGGATAAAGTGAAAAGAAGCTTGGTGCTGCAATAGTTAAAACGCTGCGCACCGGCAGTCGCCATTCTGCAAGAAACGCACCTGACGGGATCTACTTGCAGGGCCATGGACAGATGGGGCTACAAGATGGTGGCCCATGCAGAATTCTCCTCTGGGTCCAGGGGGTTGGGTGTCTTAATTAAAAAGAACTTCCCACTTATACTACATCAGACACGGATTGATGACCAGGGCCGCTTCGCAGGCGCTACTTGTCAATGGGAGAGGACATTGTTCAATTTTGTCTCAGTGTACATCCCCCCGTCCTTGCATGCCACGGCGCATTCATCGCTTACGACGTTCCTACTTGCATTACCGGTGGCGGTGATGGTGTTGGGGGGCGACTTCAATGATATTGTAGATGGTACGCTGGATAGATATCCCATAAAGCTGTCGACACCGCACAACCATCGTATGACGGGATTCATAGACGTCTTAGGGCTTGCAGACGCATGGAGATATAAGCACCCCACTACCAGGCAATACACATTCCACTCCGCAGTCCACGACTGTCTCACACGCATAGATTATTTTCTGGTAACAGCGGACGGACTCGACGGCATAGATAAGGTGGATATCCGTCCCAGGGGTATATCTGATCACTCGCCAATATTACTCACTTATACACGTCATTTGACACTCCGACGCCGGGTGTTCCCCATCCACCCTAGTTATTTACAAGTACCGGAGGTCTCGATGGGTATCTTAAGCACTACTACAAACTTCTTCCAAGAAAACGTAGGATCTGTAGATTCCCCTAGTACCCTTTGGGAAGCCTACAAAGTGGTGACAGGCGGTCAAGCTAAAGCGTTAATTACTGGCCATAAACGGAACAAGCGGGCTGACCTCGATCAAGCAGAAGCAGACTTGACGGAAGAAACGGCTCTACATGCAGCCAGCCCGACCCCTCTCACTGCACAGTGAGTGCGGCTTAAACAGGCGGAGTATGTGGCATACCAAAAGGAGGCGGTCCTAGATCGACTCCAGGCCACGGGACACAGGGTGTATGAGCTAGGAGATAAGGCCGGGAAAATGCTAGCTTGGCTGGACAAAAAGGAGAAAGCAGGGAGGGTTATTGCACAACTGCGTGCCTCTGATGGCTCCCTGCTGACTGCCCCTGGGGATATAGTAGACACGCTGGCCGACCATTTTGAGACGGTATATGCCTCCTGTACTGCGTTCACAGTTGAGGAAGCGCACGGCTATATAAAGGATCTCGCCATGCCACGGCTTACGCCGGAGGCAGCGTTGCTACTGGAGGCTGACCTCACGCTCGAGTAAGTAGAGATGGCAATTGGCTCCCTGGCGTCCGGCAAGGCTGTGGGCCCCAACGGCTTCCCAGTCGAACTGTATAAACGTACCGCTCAGGTAACAGCTCCCTTTCTACTGGGCATGTTCCACGATAATCTCCAGGTGGGCGAGCTACCCCGTGACCAACGGTTGGCCACAATTGTGGCAATCCGCAAACCACTCACGGAGTGTGGCTCCTACTGTCCGATTTCCCTAATCAACGCCGAACCAAAGATTCTAGCCAAACTACTGGTGATACGACTGACTCCACATCTTGCGTCCCTGATAGGTCCCGACCAGTCAGGATTCATGCCCCACCGCAGTACGGCTCTTAATTTAAGGCGACTCCACGCGGTGCTGGCTCGCCGGTCTTTTATTCATGAGCCTGCGGTTATCCTCTCCCTTGACGACACGGTGGAGTGGCCGTTCCTGTTTGCTGCACTACAACACTTGGGATTTGGACCTAGGTAGCGGCCAATGGGCATATATCCAGGGACTTGCCGCTGACACGAGTCACGCGGCAGGGATGCCCGTTGTCCCCCCTGTTGTTTGCGCTGATACTAGAACCGCTCACAGCATGGCTCAGATGGGAGCCCTCTATCAGAAGCCTTCAGTGGACTGAAGCCTGGGAAGACCGCATATCCCTGTATGCTGACGTCATACTTTTATATCTCACCTCCCCTAGAAAATCCATCCTGGAATTGCTGAATGTTTGCGACAAGTTTGGTAGGGTGTCCTGCTACAGAATAAACTGGTCCAAGTCAGTCCTTTACGTTCTGGTTGGCCCGCCCACGCGGCTACCTGCGGATTGCCCACTGCGCGTCACTAGTGATGCTTTTAAATATCTGGGTATTTATGCAACACCTGATCCCTCTGAGTTCTATAACAAAAATCTAAAGCCCCAATTGGACCACTTCAAACGTGATGTGGCGGTGTGGCGTAACCTCCCCTAACGCTGCTAGGAAGGGCAGCGCTCTACTAAATGATGGCACTGACGCGCTTCCTCTATGTCCTCAAAAACACTCCATTCATGATCCCGCAAGCCTATTTTAAGACTATAGCAGCGGAGGTCACCAACTTACTGTGGGGAAATAAACCAGCATGGATTGCGCAGGACAAGCTCGTACGTAGCTGGTACGATGGAGGAATAGTACTTCCGAACTTGCAGCTGAACTATTGGGCGGCACACCTTAATCTAATAAATAATTGGCGGCACGCCCCACAGGATGAGCCGGCATATCAAGCAGACAGGCAAAATCTGGAAGAAAGAGGCCTGATGGCTAATCTCTACCGGCGCCAAAAACCTCCGGGGTTGATTGGCCGTACTGAGCACACAATACACATTTGGTACCAGGCGCATATCCGACTGAAATGTGCGGGGTCAATCACGCAGATGACGCCGCTATGGGACTCCCAACAGTTGGGTATCCTCCGCAGGAGTAAAGACTTCCAAAACTGGGACAATATTGGCCTCTCAGTAGTGGGAGACCTTTGGAAAAAGGGAGCGGTGGTCGACTTCCAACACCTTCACACAAAATTTGGCATGGCACAGACGGAGAAATTCCGGTATTTGCAAATCCGTCATGCGCTACAGGCAGCCATACCACCGAGCACTGCACTACAGGAATCCAATCCACTGGAAGATAGGCTCCTGACGGTGCACATGACAGAAAAGGCGACCTCCCTAACGTACCGTAAACTGATCAATAATTTGCCGGACCCCACGTCCCGGGAGGTAGGTGATTTTGATGATTCGGAGTGGCAGGAAGCCCTATCCTCGCCCTGTGAGACGGCGATCCCGTCCAGGCTCCGGTTGGCCCAACTCAAAGTGCTACACCGCACATACTACACCAGGACGACTCTTCACGTAATGGGGGCAGCAGCACATAAATACTGTTTGCGCAGCTGTGGAGGTGAGGGTACATTTTACCACACTATTTGGGACTGACCCCGCTTTGCGGCTTATTGGGTCAAAATAATGCGCCCTGTATCTCAAGCACTAGAAATCTCGGTCCTACCGGAGCCGAGGCACTGCCTCTTGAATGTATGGGAAGCAAATGACCTTAACCATCAGGAACAGGATTGGGCTATGCTAGGCATGATGATGGCGAAACGGAATATTGCTATGTTGTGGGGATCGGGAACGTTACCTACGCTTCGCAAGTGGTGTAAAGATTTGGACGAGGCAATGGTGGCAGAAAGAGCGGTCTTTATACACCGTGGATGCCCGCAAAACTGGGAAAAAGTCTGGGGGCCTGGAACAAGTTCAGAAGAGACATTTGCGAACCACCAGAACTTGATGCCGATGCTTTTGCCTTGTGATGAACCCCTTGTGGTACAGGGGCGGGGAGGGCTGGGTTGTGGGTGCGGTTCTGAATTAGAGATGTCCGGATATGTTACATTCATTTGCTAATCCCTGATCTATATGTGTTTGCAGACAAGGATGAATATTGTTTTGTATGTGTTAACCCTGTTTTGTGCATAAATAAATAAAAATCTTTTTTTTTTTTTTAAATGTAGATACAAGGCGATGAGAAGTGAATGCATATGTCATGTTATGGATCCGTCTGTCTATTCCACCGGGGAGGGGGCGGGTTGCTTATGACTTATCATGGAAACACCCTTACATGATAACTTGAGTTACAGGTAAGAAACTGTTCCTTCTCTTGTAGGGGATTTCCATGTATAGTCATAAGCACTTGAATCGATTAGCAATCCTAGCTCTATAAGATACGGTGGAAGAGACAGAGAAGTTGATGTAAGTTCAAGAAAATAGGTTCCGGAGGGAAGCCTGCGATACTTGAGCATCTGCCTTGGCATCAGAATCCAGGCAGTAGTGTTTAGTGAAGGTATGAACTGACTTCCAGGTAGCAGCCTTGCAAATCTCAGCAATGAGTACATTAAGATGCAAGGCCACAGTAGCTGCCTTCCTTCTGGTAGAGTGAGCTTAAGTCTTACTGGAAAGGGATGTTAGCTTTTTGGTAACAGAGTAAAATACAGGAAACAATCCATGTCGAGATGGACTGCTTGGAAGTGGCTAGACCTGCCCGGAGAGAGCGACAGTTTAAAAATAACTGGTCAGATCTCCGTGGATCATGGGTACTCACAAACGTTCTCTCCGGGCCAAATTTACAGTGTGGTTTGTGGCCAAAGGCCGCACCGGTGGGGGGTGGGGTAAGTGGGGGAAGGGGGTAGGGCTAGAGCAAAAAAACTGTGACCATGAGGTTGAACACAGGCCCCTGCAGCGGATGCCTTCGTCTCTCTCAATCTGTCTCCCTCCCTCTCTCGCTCTCTCTCTCTCTCGCTCTCTCTCCCTCCCTCCCTCTCTCTCTCTGTCTCCCTCTCTCTGTCTCTCTCTGTCTCCCTCCATCTCTCTCCCTCTGTCTCCCTCCCACTCTCTCCCTCTGTTTCTCTCCCTCTGTCTCCGTCTGTCTCCCTCCCTCTGTCTCCCTCTGTTTGTCTCCCTCTGTCTGTCTACCTCCCTCTGTCTCCCTCTATGTCTCGCTCCCTCTGTCTCCCTCCCTCTGTCGCCCTCCTCCCTCTGTCTGTCTGTCTCCCTCTCTCCCTGTCTCCCTCTCTCCCTCTCTCTCTGTCTCCCTCCTCCCTGTCTCCCTCCCTCTGTTTCCGTCCCTGTCTCCCGCCCTCTGTTTTCCTCCCTGTTTCCCTCTCTCTGTTTCGCTTCCTCTGTTTCCCTCCCTCTGTCTCCCTCCCTGTCTCCCTCCTTCTGTCTCCCTCCCTCTGTATCCCTCCCTCTGTCTTCCTCCCTCTATCTCCCTCTGTCTGTCACCCTCTGTCACCTCACCTCAGCTTCCCGGGCACACACACAGCTGCACCTGAGTACTTCACAGGTCTTTAAAAGACCATTTACTTGTTAATTAGGCTTTGTTGTGGATTGCCCGGCCCACATAGAGCAGAGTGTCTCGGAGTCTGCGCTGCTGCGGCGGTGTTTGCTGACACTCTTTAATTATTTTTTTTTTAAAACACAGGTACAATGTCTGCAAGTCCACGGGCCACCAAGGAAGGCTTGCTGGGCCGCTGACTACCAGCGGGCCGTAATATGAGTGCCCGTGCCATAGATCCTTAGTTTTATCCAGACAGAATTTTAAAACCCTTCTAACATCCAGGGAATGAAGAGATCACTCTGCTGGAGTACATGGATTCTGGAAAAAAAGCAGGTAAGGAAATAGTCTGGTTTACATAAAAATCCAAAACCACCTTAGGGAGGAATTTCAGATGTGTCCTCATAACCACTTTAGCTGCATTAAAACTGTGTAGGGCTCTTGACAGCAAAGTGCCTGGATCTCACTAACCCTGTAGGCAGAGGTGATAGCCACAAGGAAATCTGTCTTCCAAGACAGATGCTGAAGAGTAGCCCTATGTATGGGTTCAAATGGCTCTTGCATAAGCCGAGGGAGGACCACTGTAGGAGAGTAGGGTCTGCTTCCTATGGTTACCTCCACTTGTTGCTGTGATTCTCTGGTTTTTCGACTTTAGTGTGGCTGTGGACCTGCTAATTAGGCCCACTGCCCAGAAGTTCTCTCTCTAAATTGATACCATGTACTTTAGGTACATGCCAGATTGGTTACTGGGTCCACCTTGTGAGCCCTTGTATAGTGTACCATAGGTACCCAGGGCATAGGTGCACCCTAGGCCTACCAGGGGCTGCAGCATCTATTGTGCCACCCCTGGTTTGCCTTCCAAACGGGCACCACAAGTCTGTTCCCACAGCCTGGGTAAGATTGTGTAATCACCCCTTACTAAGATATAGTATACCTATATATACATATAGACACATATACACCTATAAGTCACTCCTATGGCAGGCCTTAACAATCCTGGAGGCAGAGTGCTTGGTTTTATGTGAGAGGGTGCCCTAGCATGAGCTGAGCCCCTCCGTAGCTTTCGGGACCATCTCCTTATAGCTGTTCTATGATATAGCCATACCATATACTCTTAAGTGCATTATAATCCTTGCGGTTTATGCTAAATTTGGTTTGGCTTTATCAAAACATGTCGTGTAAGGTGTCAAATACTTTGGAAAACTACCCCCCTGCCAGTCCTTGCAGTGGGGGTAGCATTCCACCCTTCTAGAGGGAGAAGACATGTAGTTACTGGTTTACCCGGTTAAAGTTAAACAGAGCCTCCGCATCACAAAATGGATGCTGCT
Source organism: Lissotriton vulgaris (assembly GCF_964263255.1). Classification (NCBI taxonomy): domain Eukaryota; kingdom Metazoa; phylum Chordata; class Amphibia; order Caudata; family Salamandridae; genus Lissotriton; species Lissotriton vulgaris. The sequence continues at coordinate 35,231,185 of NC_141693.1, read as the reverse complement.
ACCACAGACAGGAGTCTGATCTCCTGTTGCTGGACGAAACTCCGGCAGGGGAGGCCTGGACAATAGGTTTCCTGTCCAAGGAGGTGCTGGCACCTCCACAGTCAGGCTTTTGTGTATTGGGGTAGAGAGGGCTGCATTCAGTGAATGCTTTCCAGACAAAGCCTAGGGCACACAAGGTGCTCCATGCATTTCCCAGTTCAAACCCGTTGCTGGGGCACTCTGCCCCAGCTCTGGCGCGAAACTGGACAAAGGGAAAGGGGTGAAACCACCCCCTTCCCAGGTCCACCCATAGGAGGGACCTTAAGGGTAGTCCAGCCCCTAAACTTAGTATAAGTAAAGGAACCCAGTCACTAGGACTTTATATTACCCTAGATGAAACTTTAAAACATAAATCCTGGACCTTCGACATTCCATTTCGACTGGAAGACAACAGACATCTCCCTTGTGGTCAAGGAGTCACCACCCTGTTCAAACAGGCACCAACAGCAACTTTGTCAGTCTGCATTTTCGAGGCTCCCACCGGATCCTGAAGAATCTGCGACACAGGACGTAGACTTCCAGACATCTCTGACCCCAACCTTCGCTCACAGCAAAGCGGAGACCCGTGGCGGACACGAGAGATGTGGGACCGGAACTCCTGCACATCCTGCATTTTGCAAGCTGCACTCACTTCCCGAGGTAACTCGAAGTCGTGCATTGGGGTGCTTGAAGCCCCAGTCCTGAGCACCATTTGCACCGAAGCTCAGAGGCCCCCACTCCACGAGTAATCCGTGGGCCCCGCTTTTGCATTTCAGCTTGACACGTCTTTGCAGTTCCTAGTCTGTTGGCTAGTGAGCCCCCCGAAGACTTTCTTTTGAATCTAACTTGTTTCCCTGGTTGCTCCAGGCTTGCTCCAACTTCCCTACAAAGGAGAAGTTCCTCAGACCTTGCTGGTCTGCACTGAAACCAATCTCGACATCCTGCGTGGGTTGCGTTTGCTAAGGCTTGTTGGGTCCAGTCCAGATACTGACACCGCAGTCACCTAGATCCTTTGTGGGACAGCTCGAATCCAGCTCCTGGTTGTCGTCGACGCCTCCTAGTCTTCGTGGCTGAAGAGACAAACTTCACAACTTGCCAGATTGGTTACTGGGTCCACCTTGTGAGCCCTTGTATAGTGTACCATAGGTACCCAGGGCATAGGTGCACCCTAGGCCTACCAGGGGCTGCAGCATCTATTGTGCCACCCCTGGTTTGCCTTCCAAACGGACACCACAAGTCTGTTCCCACAGCCTGGGTAAGATTGTGTAATCACCCCTTACTAAGATATAGTATACCTATATATACATATAGACACATATACACCTATAAGTCACTCCTATGGCAGGCCTTAACAATCCTGGAGGCAGAGTGCTTGGTTTTATGTGAGAGGGTGCCCTAGCATGAGCTGAGCCCCTCCGTAGCTTTCGGGACCATCTCCTTATAGCTGTTCTATGATATAGCCATACCATATACTCTTAAGTGCATTATAATCCTTGCGGTTTATGCTAAATTTGGTTTGGCTTTATCAAAACATGTCGTGTAAGGTGTCAAATACTTTGGAAAACTACCCCCCTGCCAGTCCTTGCAGTGGGGGTAGCATTCCACCCTTCTAGAGGGAGAAGACATGTAGTTACTGGTTTACCCGGTTAAAGTTAAACAGAGCCTCCGCATCACAAAATGGATGCTGCTACCACAGACAGGAGTCTGATCTCCTGTTGCTGGACGAAACTCCGGCAGGGGAGGCCTGGACAATAGGTTTCCTGTCCAAGGAGGTGCTGGCACCTCCACAGTCAGGCTTTTGTGTATTGGGGTAGGGAGGGCTGCATTCAGTGAATGCTTTCCAGACAAAGCCTAGGGCACACAAGGTGCTCCATGCATTTCCCAGTTCAAACCCGTTGCTGGGGCACTCTGCCCCAGCTCTGGCGCGAAACTGGACAAAGGGAAAGGGGTGAAACCACCCCCTTCCCAGGTCCACCCATAGGAGGGACCTTAAGGGTAGTCCAGCCCCTAAACTTAGTATAAGTAAAGGAACCCAGTCACTAGGACTTTATATTACCCTAGATGAAACTTTAAAACATAAATCCTGGACCTTCGACATTCCATTTCGACTGGAAGACAACAGACATCTCCCTTGTGGTCAAGGAGTCACCACCCTGTTCAAACAGGCACCAACAGCAACTTTGTCAGTCTGCATTTTCGAGGCTCCCACCGGATCCTGAAGAATCTGCGACACAGAACACAGACTTCTAGACCTCTCTGACCCCAACCTTCGCTCACAGCAAAGCGGAGACCCGTGGCGGACACGAGAGATGTGGGACCGGAACTCCTGCACATCCTGCATTTTGCAAGCTGCACTCACTTCCCGAGGTAACTCGAAGTCGTGCATTGGGGTGCTTGAAGCCCCAGTCCTGAGCACCATTTGCACCGAAGCTCAGAGGCCCCCACTCCACGAGTAATCCGTGGGCCCCGCTTTTGCATTTCAGCTTGACACGTCTTTGCAGTTCCTAGTCTGTTGGCTAGTGAGCCCCCCGAAGACTTTCTTTTGAATCTAACTTGTTTCCCTGGTTGCTCCAGGCTTGCTCCAACTTCCCTACAAAGGAGAAGTTCCTCAGACCTTGCTGGTCTGCACTGAAACCAATCTCGACATCCTGCGTGGGTTGCGTTTGCTAAGGCTTGTTGGGTCCAGTCCAGATACTGACACCGCAGTCACCTAGATCCTTTGTGGGACAGCTCGAATCCAGCTCCTGGTTGTCGTCGACGCCTCCTAGTCTTCGTGGCTGAAGAGACAAACTTCACAACTTCACCTGAAATCACCCGACATCTGGTGGCATCTTTCTATTGCCGTCCTGGTCATGGGCAAGTGACCCAGACTCTGTCCCTTCTGCTTTCTGGTTCTACAGATCTTCGATCCACCCGGACACTTTTCCTCTGGTCCCTGCAGCACTTCTCTCCTTTGAAAACAACAACGAAACCCGACACGAAAAGACACCTATGCACTCGGCTTCCCTGGGTGAGGTAACACAAGTACTCCGGTGCTCCCGTGGGTCTTGACTCTCGAAGTGTCCTAGTTTAAAAGAGTTCCATCGTAGTCTATCCGGAAGTGTCCTTAAATTGTATATTTGTAACTTCTTTGTTTCCCATAGAAAGTCAATAGTAACCCGCGGCTGTGTTTAGACACTGCACGCATCTCCCGTGGGCCTCCTACTTCCTAACCTTTGGTTGTTTAGAGTAGCCCCAGCGATTCCCCAGGCCTGCTTTATAATTCTCTTGTGTTTCTTATACCACTATTTTAGTATATGGTTTGTGAGGCCCCTAGGGCATAACGTATACTGCGCAACTTATCGTACATTAATTGAGTAACTTGTATTGTACTTGTACCTCTGACCTCATAAAGAGTGCAGAGGGGTTTTGTTTAGAATAAATACATATATATTTGATATATACCTTGTGTGGTGTCCTTTCATTTGGTACTCAAGGGATTATAATTGGTAAAACAACTTGCTTAATACGCTCTTTGAAGTCTTAGCCTGATGACTGCTGGTCCATGCTACCACTAGGATAGCTTTCTATAAGGTTGACTTTACAACCACCATCAATAAGGGTCGATTTAGACTAGTGCAAGGTGCCCACTAGATCTAGTGGACATCATAAGCCAGGCTAACTTCTCACAACCACATTCAGCTCCCAAGGAGGTAAAGGACCCTTAATAGGGGAAAACCTTTTTCAAACCCTCCAAGAAATCTTTGATTACAGGAATTCTGAAAAAGCAAGTTTGTGAAGGGCATTTCTTGTAGGCAGTGAGGGCTGCCAAGTGAACCTTAATGGAAGAAATTTGAAGGGCAGAGTGTGCTAGATGAAGCAAATATGGAAGGATGACGTCTTCCTGTCAAGAGGTAGGATCCTCATTCCTTGATGAGCACCAAATACAGAATCTCTTCCATTTATGAGCAGAACGTGTGGATTGTCTCTGAGCTTCCTTAAGAATGTCCATGCAGTTCTGAGGTAAGTTCAAGTGTCTATACCACACTAGCTCAGGAGCCATGCTGCCAAATTCAAAGAGGAGATCCAGTGTGCATGTCCGAAAGAACAGTGGCACAAGAAGGGTACAAAGTTCCCCAATGTGAGTAGGAATATGAATCTAGCGTAGAGAGAGAGAGAAAGGAAAAAGGGCGGGGAATTTCCCTTTTCGGAACTAAAACCCTCACACACCCAGCAAGCTAGGAGGGGCTCCTCCGGGAACGATTCGAGGGGTGGCTATCCCAGTAATCGTAACCAACGACGCCCTAACTTTAATCAAGGGTACAACAATGGTCAGATGTTCCATGGGCCCCCACAGATGATGCCCCCTTGGCAATATCCTTTCTTCCCACAAGGACCGCCACAGTTCTATCCAACTAACCCACCTTTTTTAGGCAGAGGTTGGGGCAGAGGAAGAGGGCGCAAGCGAGGAGGTCAAAAGGGCGTGCAGTGGCAAGATCAAACAAGGAGTAGTTTCTGTCCTGTAACTCCAGTTCTGTAGTAGGGGTATCTCTGTTATAATCATAATCTAGTGAATAGTCCCGCCCATGTGCGTGGACCCCGGAGCAATCAAAAATAATCTCTAAAGTGTCGAAAAAATGCAGAACTGCATAGACACTTGAGAGAGAATTTAAAGACATATAATGCAGCCCAAAAAAGGCTACACTGTCCAGTACTTCAGCTATAAATTCCACCAAAAATCCACAAAAACAGCAAAGCCTGTCCAGATTTCCATTGTCTTCAATACAAACCCCTCTGGAATATAGAGAGGAAGACATGGACAGACAAGCCCCATAGGCTGCCATTATGTGTCTCAGAATAGGGTACTGTGCCTTTAAGAGAACTTTCCAGAACTTCACAGTATCCCAGAATGCCTTGCAGGTCTCTCATACTTTCAGTTCTTTTTGAAGGCGTAACACGCCAGACCTGTAGAATTTCTCACATGAATATCTCTCTCCACCGGGGAGGAGGGCGGGCGCTTATGACTATAACAGAGATACCCCTACTACAGAACTGGAGTTACAGAAAAGAAACTACAATTCTCTAGTAGGGGATCTCTGTGTATAGTCATAATCTAGTGAATAGAATGGCAAGCCCATCCCCACACCAAAGCGGCGGTGGAGAATAAACACATAACGCCACTACTGTGCGAACAAATTCCGCAGCGAAGCCTGTCCAACCTGAGCATCTGCTCTGGCATCAGCGTCCAGACAGTAATGCCTAGCAAAGGTATGAACTGACTTCCAAGTGGCGGCCTTGCAAATTTCTGCAATCGGCACATTACGGAGCAATGCTGTCGTGGCAGCTTTGCCCCTGGTGGAATGAGCCTTAGGCTTACCCCCTAAGGTCTTATTAGCTTTCTGGTAACATAGCTGTATGCAGGACACAATCCACCTAGAAATGGACTGTTTAGAGGTCGCAAGACCCGTCTTGACTGATCCGTTATTGATAAACAATTGGTCTGACCTACGAATATCTTTAGTCTTATCCAGATAAAATTTCAACACCCTCCGCACATCCAGGGAATGTAAGGACCTTTCCGCTGGAGATGAAGGATTCTGAAAAAACGTAGGCAAAGTAATGGTTTGGTTGACATGAAAGTCAGAAATAACCTTGGGAAGAAATTTAGGGTGAGTACGCATAACAACCTTAGCAGCATGAAATACAGTATAAGGTTCATTACAACACAACGCCTGAATTTCACTCACCCTGCGGGCCGATGTAATGGCCACGAGGAACGCCGCCTTCCAGGACAGGTGCTGCAACGAAGCCTTATGAATGGGTTCAAAAGGCTCCTTCATCAAACTGGACAGCACTACATTCAATTCCCATGAAGGCGAAGGGAGCCTGACAGGAGGGAACACTTTCTTCAAGCCTTCCAAGAAGTCTTTGATCACAGGGATGTGAAAGAAGGAAGTCTGTGAAGGGCTTTTCCTGTAGGCAGTCAATGCAGCGAGATGAACCCTAATAGAGTGAACATTAAGGCCAGATCGCGCCAAATGTAGAAGGTAGGGAAGGATGACATCTTCCTTGCACGTCGTAGGATCACAGTTCCTGGACACACACCAGATACAAAACCTCTTCCACTTGTAAGCGTAGGACGTCCAAGTGGAGGGCCTCTTAGACTCCTTCAGTATGTCCATGCAATCATCTGGTAGATTCAAATGGCCATATTGCACTACCTCAGGAGCCATGCCGCCAAACTCAAGGATGAGAGGTTGGGGTGCACCATCTGCCCCCCGAACTTCGTGAGAAGGTCCGGCCTGCACGGCAACCGTATGTGTGGAAGGAGGGACCGGTGTAGGAGATCCGTGAACCACCACTGTCTGGGCCATTCCGGGGCAATCAGGATCATTCGTGCCCTGGACCTGGACAGCTTGATGAGCACCGCCGGAATCAGAGGGATGGGCGGAAAAGCGTAAACAAAGCTGTTAGACCAGTTGATCCAGAGTGCATTCCCCAGCGTCCCTTGCTGGTAGTACCTGGAGGCGAAGTCTCGGAATTTGCTGTTTTCGGCGGTGGCGAACAGATCTACGTCTGGAGTCCCCCACCTTGCGAAGACTTCTCCTAGTACGTCGTCATTTATGACCCACTCGTGGTTTTCCTGAATCAGTCTGCTCAGTGCGTCCGCCTGAGCATTCTGCACACCTGGCAGATGGGTAGCCGTTATCGTCAATCCTCTTGCCAGAAGCCAGTGCCAGATCGTCTGCGCCTCCCGAGACAGGGTGCGCGATCTCGACCCCCCCTGCTTGTTGAGGTAATACATTGTGGTCGTATTGTCCGTCTGTACAAGCAGAGAGTTGGTCCGGAAGGACAGATGAAAGGCCTTCAGCGCCAAGTGAACAGCTCTGAGTTCCAGGAAATTGATGTGATACGTGGACTCCGTCTGAGACCACGTGCCTTGGATCTGTAAGTCTCCCGAATGCGCTCCCCAGCCCTGGAGAGAAGCATCCGTCACGATCGTCTGAGTAGGAATGTCCTTGTGGAAGGGAACCCCTCTGAGGAGATTTTCCGCTGAACACCACCACTTCAGAGACTGAAGAGCATGTAGAGACAGTCGTATCTTGTCGTCCCAAGACCCTTTCCTCTGGTCCCATTGATCCTCCAAGCACTCCTGCAGAGGTCTCATGTGTAGTCGTGCATGAGGAGTGAGGAAGATACAAGAGGCCATCGACCCCAGTAGAGAAGACACCGTCCTCACTGTTGTAGATGGAGCGGTCATAAGAGCCTGAGCCTTCCGAAGGATCGATCTCCGTCGCTCCTCCGAAGGAGACATGCTTGCTGACAGCGTATTGATGGTGGCTCCCAAGTATTGAATACATTGGACCGGGATCGGGACAGACTTGGACATGTTGATGTGCAACCCCAGCTTGTTCAAGAGAACGCACGTCTTCCGGAAGTCTGCTTGAGCTTCTGAGAAGGAGGAGGCCTTGATCAACCAATCTTCCAGGTACGGGTAGACAAACACCCTGTCTTTCCTTAGGTGTGCCGCTACCACTGCCATGCACTTCGAGAATGTCCTGGGTGCAGATTTCAGTCCGAAAGGTAGCACCGTGTATTGGTAATGATTGGTGCCGACTTGAAATCGCAGAAACTTCCTGTGCTTGTGTGCGATGGGCACGTGGAAGTACGCATCTTGTAGGTCTATGGCACAAAGCCAGTCTCCCTGTTGCAACTGAGGATAAATTTGATGCAACGACAGCATGCGAAACTTTTCTCTGCAAATCCACTTGTTTGCCTGTCGCAAGTCCAGAATGGGCCTGAACTCGTTCTTGTCCTTCTTGCGAACCAGAAAGAACCGGGAGTACAGACCTCTTCCTCTTTGAGACAGAGGTACGTCTTCTATCGCCCTTTTCCTCAACAGGATATCGGCCTCCGCCTGGAGCTCGCGCAGTTGATACTGCGAGCTGACCGGAGGGATCGCTGGAGGAGGGTTGATGAACCGAAGACTGTATACATTGCAAACAATATTCAGCACCCACTTGTCCTGAGTAATTTTTCTCCACTCTGCCAGAAAAAATTGAACGCTTCCCCCCACCGGAGCGGGTAACGGATGACGGGGAAGTAACCGCTCAGGGTCGAGACCCGGCCGGGCCCTTGTTCACGGTAGAGGACTGCTGTCCACCTCTACCCCTCTGACGTTTTTGGAAAGGTCTCCGGAACTGCTGCTGTTGTTGCTGCTGCTGTTGTCCCGAAGACTGTCCTCTTCCTTTCCCCTGTGAGCTGAACCGCCGTTGGAACTGGCGGTAAGGTTTCTTGTCTTTCGGCTTCTCCAAGCCCACCGCCGTCAGGGTTTCTGCCTCGGCCTTCATCCGGGCCATCTCGTCATCTGCGTGCTTACCGAAGAGCGTGTTCTCGGAAAACGGCAGGTTGGCCACTCGCTGTTGCGCCTCAGGCTTGAGAGACGTAAGCCTGAGCCAAGCATGGCGGCGCTGGTTGATACCGTGGCAGTAGCCATGTGCCGCTAACAAGGAGATATCCGCCGCGGCACTGGTGGCCTGGTTCGAGACCAGCATCCTCTCCTTGACGATTTCCATGAAGTCCTCTCTCTTGTCACGCGGCACCAGGTCCGCGAACTGCTCCATGGAATCCCAAAGCGCACAATCATATCGTCCCAGTAATGCCGAGTGTAGGAAGGTACATCCTGACTATGGTTGCCCCCAACTTTTTGCCCTGTGTTTTAGCTGGTTTTTGACATAGTCGACCTGGGATCCTGCCAATCAGGACCCCAGGCCTACTGCTCTCTCTTTAAAATGGATTCCATGTACCCTAGGTAATTTTCCAATTGGGACTGGGCCACCTTATCAGACCCTGTAACTCAGGGCATAGGTGTACCCAGGGCCTACCAGGGGCTGAAGCATGTATTATGCCACCCCTGGCTGGCCTCCTAAATTTGACACAACTGGCTGCGTGACAGCTGGGGCAAAGTCGTGTAATCACCCTTTGCTGTAGATATAGTATACCTATATCTAACCCTAAAATGGACACACAGATTCCTATCAGTCACTCCTATGGCAGGCCTTAACAATCCTGAAGGCAGAGTGCGTGGAATCGTGTGAGATGGTGCTCAGGCATGAGCTGAGCCTGTCTGCAGCTTGCGGAACCAAGTCCTAATAGCTGTTCCATGATATCGCATACCATATACTCTTAAGTGCATTATAATCCTCGCGGTTAAATGCTATCTTTGGTATTGCTTTATCAAAACATGTCGAGTAAGGTGTCATACGAATTGGAATACTAACCCCTCGCCAATTCTGGCGACGGGGTTAGCATTCCACCCTTCTAGAGGGACACGACATGTATGTAACTGTGAACCCCGGTTAAAGTTAAACGAAGCCTCAGCTCCACAAAATGGATGCTGCCGCCACAGACACGAGTCTGACCCCCTGCAGCTGGGAGTCCTTCCATCGAGGGGAGCCTGGACAAAGGGTTTCCTGTCAGGGGCGGTGCTAGCACCGTCCCAGACATGGTTTTGTGTATCCTGGGTAGGCAGGGCTTTACAGGAAGGTGACTGCTGAGTGGCACCCCGGTGCTCACTACGCATAGGCCGGTCAGAACCAGTTCCAGGGGCACACCAGCCCCTGGCCTGGGGAAAGTCCGGCATGGCAGAGGGGTGTAACCACCCCCCTCCTAGTCCCACCCATAGGCAGGACCTAGTCACCGGGTCAGCCCCCTTTTTTAGTATAAAGATAGGAGCGGGCCCCCTGTTCAAATTAGATCATCTTTGGAATCAAGACACGACTTTCTGCGAAAGACATCAAGATTTCCTTCTTCAAGATTCTCCCTTGTGGCTAAGGAGTAGTCACCCTGCATCAAGCGGGCACCATCCTAAGAACACTGCGGTCTGCTGCAAGTCCTTCTTCACGAATCCGACGACCCAGCTCGATGAGACCCGGCTTCCCTGGCACCTCTGACCTCTACTCACCTCTACAGCAAAGCTGAGAACTGTGAGTGCGACGAGACCTCGAGGGACCGACGATCGCCAAGACTGCACGACTTCTTTGCAACAAGCCCACCGTGTGCTCCACTGGTGAGTGCTTTGGGGTCCGAGAAGCCCCAACCCTGAGCAGCTCCAGCACCGAAGATCAGCCCTCCAGCATCTCCACGATCTGCGCGGGGCCCTTCTGCTTTTGCGTGCTCACCGCGCTGTGTGGCTACTAGCCGGCTGGCTTGTGGCCTTCTTCACGACGCCCGACGACATCACTGCTGCTGGTCTGGTTGCTCCAGACTGGCCCTTGCTTCCTTCTTCAAGAGAGGCACCCCGGACCCTCCTGGTCCACTCCAGACGCCATTTTGAGTCCACCGCGTGGGCTTGAATTTGCCAAGGCTTTGTGCCCAATCCTGGGGCCAGCGACGCCGACAGCTTCATCCATCGTGGGACAGCTCGCTCCTCCATCCTGGTCGCCGGCAACGCCTCCTGGTCCATGAGATCTGCGAGCACAGCGTCACCCACTCACCTAGTCGAGGTGACTACCATCCGGTGCCCTCCTGGTGCCACCTGACTACTGGCTAGTAGTCTCGAACTTGGTCCCCTCTGCTTTCAGGTGTCATCTTCCTTCGATCCAGGCTTGGATCCATCGAACTTTCTTCACTGGTCGCCTGCCAGCAACTTCTTTCTTCCAGGCTCCTGGTCCGTCTACGAGGATTCCCGACGTCTTTTGAGACCTATGCAGCTGCAGCCCCTGGGCTAGGTAACTTCGGCATTTCGGTGCCCCAGCATAGCCTCACTATCCAAGGGTCAGAATCCACTTTCGTTTTCCTCCTACCAGGTCGGGTTCGCCCGAGAACACTAACTTTGTCATTACTAGCTACCATAGACTTTGTCCCGCATCACGCGTGAGAGTGCACACTCTGCACCCGAGTCCCCTGGGTCTCCTAGAAGTAATCTGAAGATTCTATAGTCAAGTCCTAGCGATTCCTAAGCCTATTAGTACTGTACTTACCTGCTAGTAATTTCGCATTCCACTTTCAGAGTATATGGTTTTCCGTGACCCTCGGGCATTTGTGTATACTGTGCTAACTTAAGTATTTTCGTAAGAGTTTTGTGTTGTGCTTAGTACCCTGTCCTCATAAAGAGTACAGGGCTGTTGTGATTTTAATAAATACACTGTTTATTTTCATAACACTTGTGTGGTGTCCTTTCACTTGGTGTTCAAGGGGTATATGTGTGGTATAACAGCTGGCTTAACACGCCCTCTCGAGTCTTTAGCCTTAGACTGCTCGTATCCACGCTACTAGGATAGCTGGTCTATAAGGTTGACTTACAACCAATCATCAATAAGGGTTGCTGGACCGATACATAGTGTTCACTAGAATAGTGAGCACTGCATATCAGGCCACCTTCTCACACCGAGTCGCTGGAAGCCTTCATCGTAGTGGAAGAAGTCCCACATGCCTTCCTTCCCGCCGAATCAATCCAGCGGCTCTCCTTGTCCGGAGGCACGGTGGAGGATGGGGAGGTAGAATGCTGTTTTCTGGCCGCCGTCACTATCACTGAGTCGGGGACTGGGTCCATCCTCAGGAAGGCAGGGTCCGAGTCCGGTGCCCTGTATGTCTTCAAAAGTCTGGTCTGGGCAGCCTTCACCACCGCAGGTGTAAGAAACAGTTCCTGTGCAGGTTCAACCAGACCCGGAACCAAGGGCAACAGAGGGCGAGACAGGTGCTTCTTGTGCAAAGTCTCGAATATCACGGACGTCGTAGGTGTAGGGGCCGTCACCGTGATACCCAACTTCGCAGCCCCCCTCAGGAGAACCTCCTGGAATGTACCGATGTCATCGATAGGAGACACCCTAGTCTCCGGGGAATCGGACAAAGTAGGGGAATAGGAGCGGGTGCTAGAAGACGTATCGGACCTGGATCTATGTCTCCTATGGTGCCGCCTGGAACGGGTGGAGGACCTGTGCCTGCTCCGCGATCGTTCCCTCCGTCTGGAGTGAGACTTCGATCTCTTGGGCCTCGGACGGTCCACCGGCTTCTCCGGGGTGGCCGACTTGGGCTTACGTGGTTCCTTAGATTTAGGAGTCTTCTTGGGAGGGGTCGGGAGCCTGGGCAACGAGACCGACCTCTGCGGAACCGGTGGAGGCTTTTCAGGCAGAGGAGGCAACGGAGGAGGGGTAGGAGTCCTCGGACGCGGGCCTCTAGGTAACGGAGGAGGAGGTGGAACAGACTTCTTTGGAGTATACACCTCCGAGTACACCGATCCCGGTGACCCACCATCCTTCCCGGGCTGAGGGGAGCCCCCCACAGCCCCAGGCCGCGCAGTACGAGAACTCGACGCCGCTGACCGGTGTTCAGGCGTCGACCGTCGGCCCCTCGACGTCGAGCGTCCCTTCGGCGTCGACTGTCTCCTCCTCTTCGGTGTCGAACGGCTGCCATGTCTCGACGTCGACCCGGACCATCTCGACGACGATCCTTTGCGTCTCGACGGCGATCTTTTGCGCCTCGACGGCGACCGCCTCAACGTCGCCTTGGAGTGTCTCGACGTCGACCTCGACGGCGACCTCCTTCGCCTCGACAGCGAACGCTTCCGTCTCGCCGGCGAATGCTTCTGCGTCGATGGTGGGCTCGACGACGAGGATCCCCTCGACGACGATGAAGCCTTGCGTCTTGACGGCGATCGACGGTATCGCCTCGGCGGCGAGCGTCGACGCCGGGCCTGTCGACGCCGAGAGCTCGACGTCGACGCCGAAGACAGCGACGATGACAATGTCTCTGTGTTCGACGGCGGCCTATGCAGGTCCCTCGACGTCGACGGGCGACGTTTCCTCAACCCAGAGCCCTGGGGAGACGGGGAGCCGGCCTTGGACTTCCCCCTCGACGTCTTGGTGGGTGCCACCGACCCAGACGGAGAATGGGGACGTGTGCCGGGCTTCCTGCCCCCGGGGAGCCCCCCAGGGGCCTCAGCATGGGCAGATGAAGCCCCTCCAGACCCACCTTGCGTCTTCTGTCTTCTTTCTTCTAGTCCCTGAAGCCTGATCTTCTGTCTGTCCTTCAGGGTCCTGCCAGTGAAACCTTGGCAGATCTCACACTCCTCAGGGATGTGGGAAGAGGGAAGGCAGAGGATACAGACCTCATGGGGGTCTGACTTGGCCTTCTTCCTGGAGCACTCCGGGCATTTGTCGAATAATGCAGGCATTATGGACGACCAAGGGGTGCAAGAAACCAAGAAGAAAGCTTCAAAGTACTTAAAAAGGATACAAAATCGAGTTTAGTGCAAAAACACCAACAAAAACCCTTGAAAAGGGAGAGCTCAATGCTCCAGGGTCCTGCTTGCAGGAGCCGGAAAAAAGAACTGAAAGTAGAGAGACCTACAAGGCATTCTGGGATACTGTGAAGTTCTGGAAAGTTCTCTTAAAGGCACAGTACCCTATTCTGAGACACATAATGGCAGCCTATGGGGCTTGTCTGTCCATGTCTTCCTCTCTATATTCCAGAGGGGTTTGTACTGAAGACAATGGAAATCTGGACAGGCTTTGCTGTTTTTGTGGATTTTTGGTGGAATTTCTAGCTGAAGTACTGGACAGTGTAGCCTTTTTTGGGCTGCATTATATGTCTTTAAATTCTCTCTTAAGTGTCTATGCAGTTCTGCATTTTTTCGACACTTTAGAGATTATTTTTGATTGCTCCGGGGTCCACGCACATGGGCGGGACTATTCACTAGATTATGACCATACACAGAGATCCCCTACTACAGAACCACACCATCCTCGGTGGAGACCAGGAGCACAACCAGGGGAAGGAAAGTCTAGTCGTCAACCTCTCCAACAGAACACTTACCTCAATTGAGACAAATATCCTAGAAAAAGGCTTAGGATTCGTCCCCACTCCGGCCCCAGACAGCTTTAATGAGATGTGTGAAATCAAACAACTTTTCAGGAAGGTACGACTGCGTTCCTTCTTTCAGGACAGACCTGAAACTGAGAGAACAGACACAGGGCTACGAAAACCGTCCACATTCACACCAACAGATAACATGGTCCCACCTGAGGTACTAGCGTTTGAGGGGGCGGTTCTCAGGAGCCTGGCAAACATAACTGCCACACACAGCTACAACAATCTGACTACAGCTGAGAGACAGGCAGTCCAATCCTTGGCTACCAATACCACCATTGTCATCAAACAGGCAGACAAAGGGGGCGCCACCGTCATCCAAAATAGTGGCGATTATTACACAGAGTGCAGACGCCAACTATCCAACACCAATCACTACAGGCCCCTGACGGTGGACCCCACCAAACGACTGAGAACGACCATTGCCAGCTTGGTCATGGAGGGCGAGAACTAACGAATGGATTAGTAAGAACGAAGCAGCCTTTCTAACAATCAATGACCCAGTTACACCATATTTCTACACCCTACCCAAGATTCATAAGGTTGTCACACCTGTCCACGGGAGACCCATTGTCTCAGGCATCGGCTCATTACTTGAGCCGCTCTCGAAGTTTTGTGACTCCTTTCTTCAACCATTAGTAAGGAAAATACCCTCCTACTTACAAGATACGAGGGATGTGCTCCGTCTAATTGAAAACATCTCACATTAGACGTTGAAGCATTATATGCAAACATCCCTCAGCAGTCAACCCTCGAGTCTGTTGGCCCTCCGCAAGTCCGTTGTATTCTGGAATACGCTCCCTCTCTCCCTTATGGGCCGTCTAGCAGTTGCCAAGATGGTGATGCTTCCTAGAGTCCTGTACGGGCTGCAGAATACCCTATGCCCGTTGCCCCCCCGGGTGTTCCGTACATTGAATTCGCTCCTTACATCCCTGCTCTTGGCGGGTGGTCGCAGCAGAGTTGCGTTGCGCACGGCGACGCAGTGTTGGGAGGCGGGAGGCCTCGAGGCCCCGAGATTTGATTTATACTACTATGCTGCACAACTTCTCCCGGCGGCCAGATGGTTTGCTTACACCGAGAACTGGGAGTTGGCATTGTTGGCGGGAGTGGCTTCGGACAGGGAGCTACAGGAAGCTCTAATGCAGGGTCGGGGCGCCAACAACACATTGCCCTATGTCGTTAGGCATACGGCTCATATTTGGCAGCAGTTCGTTGAGTGCGTTTTGCGGCGTGCGCCATTCCATAGGGAGCTCTCCCTTTGGATCCTGGCCCCAATACTCACGATGGAGGCGAATATGTCTTTCCGGGAGTGGCGCCTGGGCGGTTGCGAGACTCTTGCGGATCTTTATCCGGACGACTCGTTTGTGTCCTTTGAGAGAGCAGCGGACTCCTTTGGACTGCGTGAGGGCCAGTACCTCCATTATGGATGTCTCCGGGATGTAGCCAGGACGACGTGGCCCCAATTCCCAGAGGCGCCCGAGCTCACTAATACCCTGGACATCATCTTGTCCTGTGGCAGAGGTAGGAGACTAATTTCCCTTCTTTACTCAGCGATGCGCAGGGACTCGACTCCCCCATTGATGCCTGCTTGGAGGGCTTGGGAGGCGGACCTGGGGACTGAATTGGATCCAGCCCAGAGGAAGCGAATAGGGCTGATGACTCGTCAAGTGTCTTGTAATGCGCGTTTCAAATTGATACATTTTAATTTTCTCCATCGCACATATATGACGCCTGCCTCCCTCCACCGTATCTCCTCGGACAGAAGCCATAATTGCCCGAGGTGTGGTGCAGAACGGGCGGGATTCCTTCACCTGGCCTGGGAATGCCCCTTGGTACATGACTTTTGGGTGGAGGTGGTAGCACACATTACCCGGATTACACACCTTGCGCTCCACTTGGAACCGCTTCACTGTCTACTAGCGCTAGTGCCCAAACCCAGGAAGAGGGGTCTGTCCTACAAATTACTACAACTCCTGTTGGTTCTGGCGAGGAGGCGGGTGGCCATTACTTGGATGGGACGGAGGGCGTCTGAAATCTCTAGTTGGTTACGGGACGCCAGGGAATGGGCCTTGGCGGAGGAGACACATATGCAGAGCACACGCAGGGATGGGAAACTCCAGGATGACCTACTCGCTTGGAGGACCATGTGTATCGAGGGGATGGAGGAGGATGACTCTGACGCAACCAGCGCGGAGCTGTTTTCCTCCGCTTCCTCGGAGTCTGAAGATGAAGGGGAGGGATCCGGGGCGGAATGTCATGAGGTAGTGTAGCAGTCCCCTGAGCCATGCCGATATTCCTTGTTGCGTACACTTGTCTATCATTGTGACTACCATCGACCGTATTCTACTATGAGGACTGCTCTGTAGTGGGCCCTTCCCTACATCTCCTTATGTGATTGCATCAGTGCCACAAATGCCATTCATGGGGTTCTTTGTTACTGTTATGTTGTTGTTTGGGTTGTGTGAGAAGTTGGCCCGATATGCAACGTTCGCTATTCTAGCGACCGCTATGTATCGTTCCAACGACCCTTATGGTGTTTGGTTGTAAGTCAACCTATAGACCAGCTATCCTAGTAGCGTGGATACGAGCAGTCTAAGGCTAAAGACTCGAGAGGGCTTGTTAAGCCAGCTGTTTACCACACATGTACCCCTTGAACACCAAGTGAAAGGACACCACACAAGTGTTATGAAAATAAACAGGATATTTATTAAGATTCACAACAGCCCTGTGCTCTTTATTAGGACAGGGTACTAAGCACAAACCAAATCTCTTAGGAAAATACTTCAAGTGCACAATTAAAACAAGTGTCCGAGGACACGGAAAGTTTAAGGTCTCGGGCGGACCCGATAAGGCAAGTCGGAAGCGAGGGACTCGGGACCCTAGAGTAAAGAGGCTATGCAGGCACCGAAATGCCGAGTTACCTAGCCACGAGGGCTGCGGTTGCACAAGTCTTACAGGCGTCGGGGTCTTCGCTGACGAGCCAGGAGCCGGAAGAAAAGGAGTTGCTGGCCGGCGACCAGTGATGAATAGTTCGTAGAGATCCAAGCCTGGATCAGAGATTGATGATACCTGAAAGCAGAGGGGACCAAGTTCGTACTACTAGCCAGTAGTCAGAGGGTACCAGGAAGGCACCGGTTGGCCGTCACCTCGACCAGGTGAGTGGGCGACGCTAGGCTCTGCAGTCTCACGGACCAGGAGGCGTTGTCGGCGACCACGGTGGAGGTGCGAGCTGTCCCACGAAGGATGATGCTGTCGGCGTCGCTGGGCCCAAGATGGGGCGACAAGCCTTGGCAGATCTCAGGGCCACGTGGTGGGCCTAAGATGGCGTCTTGAGTGGACCAGGAGGGTCCGGGGTGCTTCTCGCAAAGATGGAAGCAAGGGCCAGTCTGGAGCAACCAGACCAGCAGTGTTGATTGTCGGATGTCGTCACAGAAGGGCACAAGCCAGCGGCTAGTGACCAGACAACGTGCTGAGCAGCGAGCAGAAGGGCCCCACGCAGATCGTGGAGATGCTGGGAGACTGCACTTCGGTGCTGCAGCGGCTCAGGGTCGGGGCTTCTCGGACCCCAGAGCACTCACCAGAGAATTGCTTCGATGGTCGTGCTGGTTAAGAGCGTGCAGGTTCTGATGATGGCCGGTCCCTCGAGGTCTCGTCGCACCCACAGATCACAGCTGAGCTGATAACGTGGGTAGAGGTCAGAGGTGCCAGGGAAGCCGGTTCTCGTCGAGCTGGGCCGTCGGATCCTTGAGGAAGGACTTGCAGCAAACCGCAGAGTTCTTAGGTGGTGCCTGCTGATGCAGGGTGACTACTCCTTAGTCACAAGGGAGAAATCTTGAGAAGAGTCTTGAGTGTCCTTTCGTAGAAAGTAGTTCTTGATTCAAAGATGATCTAATTTGGAAGGGTCCCCGCTCCGGCCTTTATTCTAAAGAAAGGGGTGGGTACATGACTAGGTCCTGCCCTAAGGGTGGGACCAGGAAGGGGGGTAGTTACACCCCTCTCCCCTGCCGGACTTTCCCCAGGCCAGGGCTGGCGCCCCTGGAACTGGTTCTGACCGGCAGATGCGTAGTGAGCACCGGGGTGCCACTCCGCAGTCACCTTCTCGCAAAAGCCCTACCTACCCAGAATACACAAACCCTGTCTGGGACGGTGCGAACACCGCCCTCGACAGGAAACCCTTTGTCCAAGCGCTCCTCGCTGGAAGGACTCCCAGCAGCAGGAGGTCAGACTCGTGTCTGTGGTGGCAGCATCCATTTTGTGGAGCTGAGGCTTTAGTTAACTTTAACCGGGGTTCACAGTTACGTACATGTCGTGTCCCTCTAGAAGGGCGGAATGCTAACCTCGTCGCCAGAATTGGTGAGGGGGCAGCATCCCGATTCGTATGACACTTTACTCGACATGTCTTGATAACGCGACACCGAAGTTACCGATGTGGTACGCGTTATCATGGAACAGCCATTGGGTCTTGATTCCGCAAGCTGCAACCGGGCTCGGCTCGGGCCAGAACCTAGTTCACACGAGCCCACGCACTCTGCCTTCAGGATTGTCAAGGCCTGCCATAGGAGTGACTGATAGGAACTCGGGTGTCCATGGTATGGTTAGATATAGGGCTACTATATCTAAAGCAAAGTGTGATTACACGACTTCGCCCCAGCTGTCATGCAGCCAGTTGTGTCAAATTTAGGAGGCCAGCCAGGGGTGGCATAATACATGCTGCAGCCCCTGGCGGCCCTGGGTACACCTATGCCCTGCATTACGGGGCCTGATAAGGTGGCCCAGTACCAATTGGTAAATGCACCTAGGGTACATATCGTAATTTAGAAAGAGAACAGCCAGGCTGTGGGTCTGATTGGCAGGCCCACAGCCAGAGAAAGTCGTAAACCAGTGAAACAAAAGCAAAAAATCTGGGTGATCATAGGATTGCAGACCCTACTCTCCTACATGACCCCCCCCCCAAACGTCGGAACAATAAGCTAACCTTGACCAGGTGAGTCTTCTTGTTCTAAGTGGAAATATCTGGAGAGCCCATCGGCATTGCCATGATCAGTACCAGGTCTATGTTCCACTGTAAAGTCCATCCCCTGTAGGGAAATGGACCACCTAAGCAGTTTGGGGTTTTCACCCTTCATCTGATTTAGCCATAAGAGGGGCTTATGGTCGGTCTGAATCTTGAAGTGAGTGCCAAACAAGTATGGCCTCAGCTTCTTCAGGGCCCAAACCACAGCAAAGGCCTCCCTCTCAATAGCTGACCAATTCTTCTCTCTAGGGGTCAGCCTTCTGCTTATAAAAGCAATGGGCTGGTCTTGACCATCAAAATTCAGTTGAGAAAGAACACCTCCCACACCCAACTCAGAAGCATCTGTTTGGACAATGAATGGTTTGGAGTAGTCCGGACTCTTGAGGATAGGCGCCGTGCACATGGCCTGCTTTAGGTCATCGAATGCTTTTTGACAGCTCGCTGTCCACTGAACCTTTTTTGGCATTTTCTTGCTTGTCAGTTCGTTTAATGGTGTCACGATGGAACCATAGTTCCTGACAAACTTCCGGTAGTATCCAGTCAGGCCCAAGAAAGCTCGAACCTGAGTCTGGGTGGTTGGAGGAGCCCAGTCCCTGATTGACTGTATCTTGCTCTCCAGTGGCTGAACCTGGCCTCCACCTACAAGGTGGCCCAGGTATACAACCTGTGTCTGCCCTATCTGGCACTTGGTGGCCTTGATAGTGAGGCCTGCTGCTTGCAGAGCCTCTAACGCTTTCCGCAGGTGGACCAGGTGATCCTCCCAGGTGGAGCTAAAGACAGCAATATCGTCAAGATACGCCGCACAGAAGTCGTCCAGCCCAGTAAGGACTTGATTCACCAACCTTTGGAAGGTGG
Source organism: Lissotriton vulgaris (assembly GCF_964263255.1). Classification (NCBI taxonomy): domain Eukaryota; kingdom Metazoa; phylum Chordata; class Amphibia; order Caudata; family Salamandridae; genus Lissotriton; species Lissotriton vulgaris. The sequence continues at coordinate 35,211,450 of NC_141693.1, read as the reverse complement.
CAGGTGCATTTTTCAGACCAAAGGGCATCACCACGAACTGATAATGCCCACCAGGGGTTGAAAATGCGGTTTTAGGCTTGGCGTCCTCAGCTAACCTGATTTGCCAATACCCAGCTGTCAGGTCAAACGTACTTAAGTAGTTGGCCGAAGCCAATCTATCGATAAGCTCGTCTGCCCTTGGTATTGGGTGGGCGTCAGTCTTAGTGACTGCATTGAGACCCCTGTAGTCTACGCAAAACCTCATCTCTCAGAACTACGGGACTAGCCCAAGGGCTATCCGAGGGTTCAATGACTCCCAACTCCAACATTTTCTGCACTTCACTCTTGATGCAGTCTCTAACGTGATCAGGCTGCCGGTAGATTTTACTCTTAACGGGCAAACTGTCACCAGTGTCGACCTCATGGGTGCACCAATTGGTCTGACTGGGTGTTAGAGAAAACATATGTCTGAACGACTGAAGAACCTGTTTACAGTCGCTCTGTTGATGTTCGGAGAGGCTGCCACAAAAGACAACACCATCTACCGATCCATCGTCAGGATTCTGAGTGAGCAGGTCGGGGAGAGGGTCACTCTCCTCTTCCTGTCCCTCATCTAGGGCCATGAGCAAACTCATGTCCTTCCTGTCGACATATGCCTTGAGCCTGTTGACATGAAGCACCCTGTGGGGGCTCCGGGGAGTTCCCAGGTCAACCAAGTAGGTGACCTCTCCCTTTTTCTCCAGGATGGTGTAGGGCCCGGACCATTTGTCCTTGAGTGCTGCTGGGGCCACCGGCTCCAACACCCACACCTTCTGTCCGGGCTGGTAAACAGTCAAGACAGCCTTTTGGTCATGCCAAGCTTTTTGGAGTTCTTGGCTGGCCTTAAGGTTTTCAGATGCCTTCTCCATGTATTCAGCCATCCGCGAGCGGAGGCCAAGCACATAGTCCACTATGTTGGCTGCAGGCTTTTTGAGAGGTCTCTCCCATCCTTCCTTCACCAAACACAGGGGTCCTCTTACAGGATGCCCGTACAAAAGTTCAAAAGGGCTGTAGCCAACCCCCTTCTGTGGGACTTCTCTCCAGTCTCTCCGGAGGCGTGGGTTCGAATCCCACCGCTGCCACCAATGTGAGAAGTTGGCCCGATATGCAACGTTTGCTATTCTAGCGACCGCTATGTATCGTTCCAACGACCCTTATGGTGTTTGGTTGTAAGTCAACCTATAGACCAGCTATCCTAGTAGCGTGGATACGAGCAGTCTAAGGCTAAAGACTCGAGAGGGCGTGTTAAGCCAGCTGTTTACCACACATGTACCCCTTGAACACCAAGTGAAAGGACACCACACAAGTGTTATGAAAATAAACAGGATATTTATTAAGATTCACAACAGCCCTGTGCTCTTTATGAGGACAGGGTACTAAGCACAAACCAAATCTCTTAGGAAAATACTTCAAGTGCACAATTAAAACAAGTGTCCGAGGACACGGAAAGTTTAAGGTCTCGGGCGGACCCGATAAGGCAAGTCGGAAGCGAGGGACTCGGGACCCTAGAGTAAAGAGGCTATGCAGGCACCGAAATGCCGAGTTACCTAGCCACGGGGGCTGCGGTTGCACAAGTCTTACAGGCGTCGGGGTCTTCGCTGACGAGCCAGGAGCCGGAAGAAAAGGAGTTGCTGGCCGGCGACCAGTGATGAATAGTTCGTAGAGATCCAAGCCTGGATCAGAGATTGATGATACCTGAAAGCAGAGGGGACCAAGTTCGTACTACTAGCCAGTAGTCAGAGGGTACCAGGAAGGCACCGGTTGGCCGTCACCTCGACCAGGTGAGTGGGCGACGCTAGGCTCTGCAGTCTCACGGACCAGGAGGCGTTGTCGGCGACCACGGTGGAGGTGCGAGCTGTCCCACGAAGGATGATGCTGTCGGCGTCGCTGGGCCCAGGATGGGGCGACAAGCCTTGGCAGATCTCAGGGCCACGTGGTGGGCCTAAGATGGCGTCTTGAGTGGACCAGGAGGGTCCGGGGTGCTTCTCGCAAAGATGGAAGCAAGGGCCAGTCTGGAGCAACCAGACCAGCAGTGTTGATTGTCGGATGTCGTCACAGAAGGGCACAAGCCAGCGGCTAGTGACCAGACAACGTGCTGAGCAGCGAGCAGAAGGGCCCCACGCAGATCGTGGAGATGCTGGGAGACTGCACTTCGGTGCTGGAGCGGCTCAGGGTCGGGGCTTCTCGGACCCCAGAGCACTCACCAGAGAATTGCTTCGATGGTCGTGCTGGTTAAGAGCGTGCAGGTTCTGATGATGGCCGGTCCCTCGAGGTCTCGTCGCACCCACAGATCACAGCTGAGCTGATGACGTGGGTAGAGGTCAGAGGTGCCAGGGAAGCCGGTTCTCGTCGAGCTGGGCCGTCGGATCCTTGAGGAAGGACTTGCAGCAAACCGCAGAGTTCTTAGGTGGTGCCTGCTGATGCAGGGTGACTACTCCTTAGTCACAAGGGAGAAATCTTGAGAAGAGTCTTGAGTGTCCTTTCGTAGAAAGTAGTTCTTGATTCAAAGATGATCTAATTTGGAAGGGTCCCCGCTCCGGCCTTTATTCTAAAGAAAGGGGTGGGTACATGACTAGGTCCTGCCCTAAGGGTGGGACCAGGAAGGGGGGTAGTTACACCCCTCTCCCCTGCCGGACTTTCCCCAGGCCAGGGCTGGCGCCCCTGGAACTGGTTCTGACCGGCAGATGCGTAGTGAGCACCGGGGTGCCACTCCGCAGTCACCTTCTCGCAAAAGCCCTACCTACCCAGAATACACAAACCCTGTCTGGGACGGTGCGAACACCGCCCTCGACAGGAAACCCTTTGTCCAAGCTCTCCTCGCTGGAAGGACTCCCAGCAGCAGGAGGTCAGACTCGTGTCTGTGGTGGCAGCATCCATTTTGTGGAGCTGAGGCTTTAGTTAACTTTAACCGGGGTTCACAGTTACGTACATGTCGTGTCCCTCTAGAAGGGCGGAATGCTAACCTCATCGCCAGAATTGGTGAGGGGGCAGCATCCCGATTCGTATGACACCTTACTCGACATGTCTTGATAACGCGACACCGAAGTTACCGATGTGGTTTGCGTTATCATGGAACAGCCATTGGGTCTTGATTCCGCAAGCTGCAACCGGGCTCGGCTCGGGCCAGAACCTAGTTCACACGAGCCCACGCACTCTGCCTTCAGGATTGTCAAGGCCTGCCATAGGAGTGACTGATAGGAACTCGGGTGTCCATGGTATGGTTAGATATAGGGCTACTATATCTAAAGCAAAGTGTGATTACACGACTTCGCCCCAGCTGTCATGCAGCCAGTTGTGTCAAATTTAGGAGGCCAGCCAGGGGTGGCATAATACATGCTGCAGCCCCTGGCGGCCCTGGGTACACCTATGCCCTGCGTTACGGGGTCTGATAAGGTGGCCCAGTACCAATTGGTAAATGCACCTAGGGTACATATCGTAATTTAGAAAGAGAACAGCCAGGCTGTGGGTCTGATTGGCAGGCCCACAGCCAGAGAAAGTCGTAAACCAGTGAAACAAAAGCAAAAAATCTGGGTGATCATAGGATTGCAGACCCTACTCTCCTACAGGTTGGTACTGCATTATAAATGAAAAATTGGCGGAGATATTGCTATTGACTAAGGGATACTGGGAGCACAAGAGCAAATTCCTTTAACTGTTTCACAGGCTGAACGAGATGCCGCCCTGCCTCCGGGATGTGGGCCGCACCTGGCTGTGTTCCTCCTTTTTGGACCTGGCCTACCTGGTCCGCATGTGTCAACTGATTTGTTAACTGTATAATTTGTGCCTCTTTATTATCCTCGCCACCAAAAATAAAATTAAAAAAAAAAACCCTCGAGTCTGTTGAAGCTACCCTCTTTCAAGAAAACTGGTCCTCACCAACCCCAATCTCTTTCATAATGGCCTGTGCAACAATAGCCTTAACTGAGAATTTCTTCAACAACCAACACAAAAGTAACACACAAAACAATAGATGAAACAACAAAATAAAACACAACAATGCAACTGTGTGGTGTGTTTGTGTTACGTTATGTTGTGGTTTTGTGTTTGGGTTTGTATTGCTATTGTGTTGTTGCAATGTACATCTCTTTTATTGCAGTGCCTTGGGTCGTTTGTGCTGGAATTAAGTACCGTGAGATTTGATCCTTTTAGGATGATTACTTAGGAGGAGCAAGGACAAAGGGTGTGCTTGTTTCTGTTATAGAAACCTGATGCTATGGTGTGTGCGATAGGCGTTGCGTTCATTGCATGCATAGTTGTATGTGGCAGGTAAGAGGGGTATGGGCTACCTATAACAGGTGTTCTCTGGGAATTTATGACATGATAATGTGCACACACAGCATAATGCAGGCCCTGGAATAATAATGGTAGTTTGTTGCCTACTGGGGCTCCCTAAGGCATGTTGGTACCCACTTCTGGAATAATGCGCCCCTAACATTAGAGTGGAAAGTGTTAGCAAATCTGGGTAATTTTTGCCACAGTGTGGGCCACAATGGCATATGTGTGCCCACCACAAGAATAATGCTGGTAACAGTAACCATTCTTGACAATCTTTGAATACACATGGCATAATGGAGTGACCACGGTATATTTGTTGTACCAGCACATTGGTGGTAATTCTTTAGTTATTGTGGGAATTAGAAATGTGATGTCTCGCCCAGTGTGATACTTGCAGTTCCGTAATACTGGTAATGATTAACATTTTAATAATTTCACTTTCTCCAAGAGATGCTTGTCTTTTAAGACTGGTGTCTGCATCCACTGATGCACTTAGTCAGTCACTCATTAATCTACCTATCCATGCACCCTCTTGTTTAACAATTCTTTGATGCACTCACCCACTGAGCTACCCAGCAACGGACTCCCCATTAATGCACCCATTCATCCATCCACGTGTTTACACATTAATCTAATCATCATCCATCAAACACAACCATGCCAATCAATGACGAATCCATTTCTCTTAGACAATGGCCAGGCTTATTGGCTTTGCCAGGGCTCTTTCTCCACTGGTTTCCCATTTTACAAGTGCAGATAATGCCAGGTAACCTGTTGACCTTGTCAGCTCAGTGATAAACGCTCCCACGTTACACTGCACCTCGGCGGCAGGCACTGTGAGTTCAGAGGCAGAGACACAGCTCCTGCGGCAGACACCCACAGCACACACAACCACCCTCAGAGCCAAGGCTGACGCGTGTTCATGCAGCCTTCAGCCTGCCACTGTTGAGCCTTGTCAGTGTAGTGTCCTAGCTGACACTGTTAAGGGTTAATATTGTAAAGCCTACACTAAACACCCACCCACCACTGATGTCACGAGGCACGTGACATCAGTCAATAAAAGGAGCCGAGCGCACGTGCTCGGGGCTCACTAACCCACTACCTAACTGGTGTCTGTGTTGCAGTCCTTCCACCATGTGGGCCTAGGGCCCCACGATTTTACAATGGCGACGAGGCGGAGCCGGTGCCCATGCCTGCACCAGCATTCACGTTAGGGGGAAAAGAAGGAGAATGCTGCTCGAGCCATGAGCAATTCCCCACCCCCCACCAGCAAGTGACCTGCAGCGAGAGGCCCGCGAGGCGTGTGCCGTGCCCCGGGCCGAATCATAAGAAAAGCGGACCGGACAGAGCCCACCTGCACCGGCCGCGACTGTGCCCAGGAGAGGAGTGCTGACCGGGCGGAGCCCACTCGCCAAGGCCGCAGCGAAAGAAGTGGCCCGTAGGCCTGAGGTGAGCCCGGGTGATGTGAATGGCCCGGAGGGGTCGCGGATGCCATAAGCGACCCCCCCTCATGTAAGCAGCACGAAGCGGAGCCCACCCGCGATACACCAAGCGTCAGCGGAGCCCACCCGCATGACCAGCGCGCCTGGCACAATAAACTTTAAACACAGCAGTGCCAGCGGAGCCCACCCGCGGCCTGCCTGCAGCGTCTGTTGTCCCCCGCCGCGCCGCGTGTGTGAAGAGAAGCGGCCGTGGCGAGGGTGAAAGACACTTAAGTAAAGCAAAGCAGCGCCAGCGGAGCCCACCCGCGGCCTGCCTGAAGCGTTCCCAGTCCCCCGCCGCACAGCGTGTATGCAGTGAGGCTGCGGCGGCGGGGTGAGGAGACTGCCCCCAGATACATTAAAGCGCTGTGAAGAGTACTGCGGAGCCCACCCGCGCAACAGGAGAGCCGGACGCTGTGAGTCCCCACCTCGCAGGAAGAGGAGCAGTGTGCTGCGGGAAACTGCGGCGGCACTCTCCCCCCCCCCCACCCCGGGCAGCGCGTGAGCAATAAAGCCGCTGCAAGGGGGGAGGAGAGAGTGAATGAGCAGCGAAGTCAGAGCGCGACCGGCGGCGTGTGAAGAGCTGCCGGGCGCTGGGGCACAACGCGGGGCATCACCGGCACCCCCGCTGGGCAGCCCACAGTAAGGAAGAGCCCGCAGACATTGCAGCCCCCACCTCCAAAGAGAACGAAACCTCACCGCAGGGAGAGACCACCTCCGGAGGTGCAAAGTGATTGCAGCATAAATGCCCAGGGCGTGGATTCGCAGGGAGAACAAAGCAGAGAGACTGCCCCCACCACACCATAAACATTTTTGTGCCCTACAGCCCCAGAAGCAAAGAAAGACATGGGACTTACCTGACTCAGCAGTGGCTCCAGCCCCCTCCTGCATACTCTATCAACAGCAGGTCCTGCAAGCCCGGGACTTCAAGAAGAAAACAAACAAGGTGGGAAGAAAGTCACCAAGAGGAGGAAGCTGCTGCTGAAGGGAATCCAGTCCACACTGCCATCTAGTGGTCACTAGGTGGTATTGCATCACAAAAAGCACCAATCAGCAAACAAGCACTAGACAAGCCACGGGAAAGCCTACAGAGGTGAAGTAAGCCTGCAATGACGCGGACAACGACTATCATCCCTGCTGAAGTGACGCCTGTGGCCACAGGTGCTCACCGCAATCGCAGAAGACAACCTCACGCTGGACGGAGAGGAAGAGTCAAGACGTCTACCGCAAGCAGCAAGATACAAAGGCAACCGATGGAAGAGCGCAAGTGTACCCCGGACGCGGACAGTACAGGACAGCGCCTAACAGACAGGAAGCCACACCCAAAGCACCAGAAGACGTGCGAGGCAAGTACCAAGTGGGAAGAAGAAAAGTGTGACACGCAAGTGAAAGAGCGACAACGCCAAAGAAACTAAAAGTGCAAGGAACAAAGCTACACTGAAGATGCACCACGACGGTACCAAGTGAAGCCAGAACTTGCCACTGCAATGCACACTGACGTGCAACGGAAGAGTAACACGAAGTTACCCCGCAGCCAAAAAGAGGCAAAGCAACCAAGCACGGTCAACGCCCCAAGCAGCTAAAGAGCCTCACCGGAAGCGAGCACGAGAAGTGCATCCACTGGAGAAGGTCCATGGAGCGGTGAAGTAACCCTCCGGAAACAGCAGAGCACACGAAGAGCGCAGGCGAAACTGCGCCAATGAAAAAGCACTGCAGCAGAAGCAAATAGCGATCCCAACGATCGCGGATAGCAAGAAGACTCACGAAGAGCAAGCTGTCAACCCCATCTGGTAGCAAAGCAGATCGCCTAAGACTAAAAGGATGATCCGACAAGCCAGAGGGGCGCCCAAACAAAAGCCGATCACCAAGATGATCGCCCGTGAAGATAAAAGAAGATAACCGACCTGCCAACAGGTCGCCGGAATACTGACCCGCCACAAAGGCTCAGCAAAGGTATTCTGTCAAGAAGTCAGGGAAGATGTTGTGCCGTAAGACGTCCGTCAACAGAGATCAGGAGAATGTCCGAAAGAAGACCCGGAGAGACGGACGCAACACTAACAAGAAAAGAAGTAAAAGGAGGCAAGAGAGAAGATCGTAATGACCGGTCCAGTCACTGAAGAGTGGAGAGAAGACCGTGTCCTAATGACAGGACAAGACCAGACGGAAACAGGCAGAGTGCACGCTGTTTGAAGAAGCCTGGTCAGCAAGACAAAGGAAGAAAGGTGACCGCACCGGGTTGCGAAAAGGAGAAGAGAGAAGAGTGGCACGATGCCATGAAGAAAAGAACTGAAGGAAGAAGTTATGTGGCACGACGCCAAGAACATCTGGAAAAGGTGAAGAGAGGTGTAACAAGTCCACACCCCTACAAGAAGAAGAAGAGGTGACACACACCACAACACCGTGTACAGTGACCCACACGTCCAGCAGAACACTGAGAGCACCAAGAACAGAACAGCTACCCATTCACGAGATCCCGACGACCCGTGGACGGTAGGAGAGCACAGGCCGGACCGTTGGCAACACCCACCTTTGGGATTGAGCGGAAGTCTGGAAGCGGAGGGAGCTCAGATGGCCTGAATAAGGAGTACTGACCGATCCCCACCAGCCCGTGGAGATCCAAGGGGCAAAGGCCTCAGGGACACCGGTGGCAGAGGGTCCCAACACGAGAGATGGATCCATCGCCGTCTCACCTGCACGTCCCGGGGAGAAGAGGAACTTGTGCAAAGGAAGGAGTCAACTACTACCCTTCAGGTGGAGCTACGGACTTTGTGAGGTAGTACCCTCATCGTCTCCTCCATTCACACGCAGACTGTGGAGTTGGAGCAACGCTGTGGAATAATACCCGGCCTAGTGGAAACCTGACTCAAAGGGCCTCCGGTATATTTTGTGGCAGGAGAATACCCGCGAGAGGGGCATCCTAGTGAGAAGAATGTCCTTCAAACTCTACCCTTGCAATGTGAAGCCAAATTGCTGACAGTGAAGAAACCGACGGACCAGCAGAAGACAACGTCATCCTAGTCTAACATCTGGTCATCCTGTTTGACGTCATCCTCAAAAGCCAGATCTCAGTGGACCGACCAACACATGTCCACGGCGAAAGCGAAGAAGAGCACATCCACTGATAACCAGGACGTCAAGCCAAGAAGAGATAAAGTTTCAGCAGCAATTTCCATCACCGTCATCAAGCAAGCAGCTGAAGAGACTCGATGTAAATTTGTAATTATTGTACATTTGTGCATTTCCTCCCACAGGTTCGGACTCTTGCTTTTCCTTAATTTTTATTAAAGTTTGGGAGGAATGTAGTGTCCTAGCTGACACTGTTAAGGGTTAATATTGTAAAGCCTACACTAAACACCCACCCACCACTGATGTCACGAGGCACGTGACATCAGTCAATAAAAGGAGCCGAGCGCACGTGCTCGGGGCTCACTAACCCACTACCTAACTGGTGTCTGTGTTGCAGTCCTTCCACCATGTGGGCCTAGGGCCCCACGATTTTACAGTCAGCTCAGTGATAAACGCTCCCACGTTACACTGCACCTCGGCGGCAGGCACTGTGAGTTCAGAGGCAGAGACACAGCTCCTGCGGCAGATACACTCAACCACCCTCAGAGCCAGGGCTGACGCGTGTTCATGCAGCCTTCAGCCGGCCACTGTTGAGCCTTGTCAGCTCAGTGATAAACGCTCCCACGTTACACTGCACCTCGGCGGCAGGCACTGTGAGTTCAGAGGCAGACACACAGCTCCTGCGGCAGACACTCACAGCACACTCAGAGCCAAGGCTGACGCGTGTTCATGCAGCCTTCAGCCGGCCGCTGTTGAGCCTACAGCACTTTGTAGTCTGGAACTTGTAGTTTTACTTTTACCATCCAAGCCCAGCGAGTCCGTGAAATGCGGTTCAGTAAACAGCCTGCTGGATCTGCAGCAACGACTCCCACCCCCTGATGCAGGACTCACAGCAAAGACTCAGACGCCCCACTACAGACCCAAACATTCTGGGGTCACCTGCAAACTCAGCAGGTGATCTGATGTCACTCCCAGCTCAGCCGCTGACACTCCCTTCTCCCAGGATTGCATTATCTGCGTGAGCAAAACATTGAAAGCAATCAAAATCCAAGGTTCCAGGAAGATGTGCAAGAGGAAGGATTGACAGAAACGCACAGGAAAGGTCAGTGCAGGGGAAACAGGGTGGGTAAGGAAGGAGAGAAGCACTCCCCTTCACAAACTGAGAGAAAAGAAACGTAACTTCATCTTGTCCACTCCGGCAGCAAACCAGCTGCTGGCCCTGAAGCAAGAGGCCACGTGCGCCATATGTCTGGGGCGGCTACTAGGTATCCCAACATTTGACGGGGCATGTGGCGACTGTACGTCACTGCCCAAGCAGGACCCCATCTCCAGACTCCTGTACTACACTAGGCATGCTGTAATGAAGAATTTGGGGGTCGTTATTGACAACCTACTCACCTTTAAACCACAAGTCAATGCGCTGAGTTCCTCTGTACATTGCACCCTGAGAATTATCAGAAAGGTTTTACCCTACCTTCCTGAGGGCTGTAGAAAGACGGTGGTGACAGCCCTTGTTCTCTCACGCATCGACTACTGCAATAGCCTTTTTCTTGAGGCACAACAGGGGGTGCTTAACAAGCTTCAAGTTTTACAAAATGCGGCCACCCGCCTGATTGGGGGATTGCCCAAGTTTTCCTCAGTCTCCAAGGAGTTGGATAAATTGCACTGGCTTCCGGTGCGGAAGCGAATTAGGTTCAAGGCCCTCTGTATTGTCTTTAAGGCACTACATGGTCTTGGCCCAGTGTTCCTTCAGGATCTCTTTCAGTGGTATAGACCAGGGAGACAATTGAGGTCGGCCAGTCTTGGGCTGGTTAAAACCACTCGGATCAAGAGGGCACGCTGGGGTGGAAGGAGTTTTGTCAGGGGAGCTGCGATGGCGTGGAATTCCCTCCCTCTCTCCCTCAAACTTAACAAAAATCTCATGGCATTCAGGAAAGATCTAAAGACATGGCTCTTCTCCCATTAAGTACCCACATTCTCCGCTTCTTTGGAATTATCACTTCAGCGCCAGGACGCCGACTGGTATCAGTGCGCTCTATAAGTGTAAAAAATAAATAAATAAATAAATAATGTCAATGGAGTGGGGGGGCTGAAAGAAAAAGTGCCCCTCGCAGATGCGCAGTCGAAGTCTGGACGCCTGCTGGTCTCGCCTGCGTGCGCAGCGCTCAGTCTCTGTCATGCGCACTTGAGGCTGTGAAGCAGCTGCCAGCAAAGGGCGGAAATGTAAACAGACCAATTGTCAAAGCTGTCAATTTGTCTGCTTACATTTCTTGCTGCCCGATTAGAGCAGTTTTGCCTAGTGGGGTGCTGCCCCGTCGCTCCTATGGACCAGCCACCGCTGTTCATTTGGTTAAATAAACACTTAGGACCTAATAGGATCTATGAAGACCAGAAAGTACTGATCCCTGAAATCAGTATAAGTAACACAGAAGTACTTTGGCCAAGTGTAGAAAAAAGGAGAGACAAGAGAATATAGCCATTTTGCTCAAGGACGGGTGCTGTCTAGAAGCTACTATGAGGGGAGATAAATACCTCAGGGCGAGAACCCTCACTCACCGTTAGGTGTCATGCTTCATCATATGGGTTCCCAAGGGGAGGAGCTGAGGTGCTTTCTCAGAAGATGAGCATAACAACATAACATAACAGGTGTATTTGTAAAGCACACAATTACCCTAAGGTGTCCTGGCGCTGAATAACAGATGTTTATTGTTACCCAAATTAATGGTACTCATTTTATCGACCTCAAATGGATGAAAGGCTAAGTGGACCCGCCAGAATTTGAACCTGTGACCATGAGGTTGAACACAGGCCCCTGCAGTGGCTGCTTTAGTCCACTGAGCCGCCAGACCCGGCTTGAAAAGTGGGTGAGCGAGGGGCAGAGTGCAAAAGAACTAGAAATGTGATTTAAAATGTCTGTCTGGGTCCACTGAAAGTTTACTGGGTGGTCACAGTGACATGAATAAAATGCAAGAGTAAATAGGGTTTCAACAGATATACCCTGGTCTTAAAAGGTCAACATGTTTCTGCCAACAGTCATTTGTCAGGACCTAAAATAACAGTCACTCTGCAAATACTGGTAAAAAGTGACATATAAAGGAAGAATTCAAGCCACCACTGGAACTGTGAGGCCCGTTCTCCAACGTCCCTCTTGCTTACAGAGGGGTTCATGAAACTGTGGGAGAAAATGGCATATTAAAGATACATAGCCTCACCAACCCATTAACATTGAGCACCCGCGCTTCATTCTTTCATAAACATAATGCTTACCTACTGTGCAATGCAGTCACATGCACTCTCCACACTCAGATATCATCTTGTGGTGCCCTGCTGTAGGTGCATACAATGTACATGTTATTAGAACTGTATGCTTGTCATGTGTCCAACCAACATGGCAACACATAGTCATTCCTATCATGCAGTATACTCGACATGTAAACATGATCGCTGGATCGTGTATGACGCTCAGCCTAACATATGGTCACTCAGTCACCGATAGCCCCTGGTCCCAGCGGTATATTTATGAGTGTGTACATAGGTGGCCCACAGCCGACCTTTAAAACCAATTATGCCCCGCTGGAAGCAACAAGCCACTCAGCCCCCAAGAGAATCACCACTTCAAAATTCCGGAACACGAGAGCTCGCCCGAGTGTGGTCGTCAAAGCATGGTCCCCATGGAACTGGGCAAAAGGGTAGCAAGCGTGTGGTGGCCCCGGTGGGAACATGCTGGACTACCACAGCACTAGTGAGCAAGAGTGTGCGAAGAGCCAGGCAGTGCCCCAAAAGGGGGGTGAGGGAGAGAGGTATATCAAAGGTGATGGAGTAGTTTCTTACCTGTAACTCTAGCTCCTTAGTAGGGGTATCTCTGTTGTAGTCATAATCTGTGAATAGTCCCGCCCATGTGCGGGGACCCCGCAGCAATCAAAATAGTCTCTTAAGTCGTCTTCACCTGCAGTCCTGCATAGACACTTAGGAGAAAATGAAAGACAAATAATGCAGCCTGATATTAACAAGGCTACATTGGCCAGCACTTCATCCTGAAGTGAAAAAGGATAGCCAAATAATATAGAAATGTACACATTTTACAGAGTTTCACACATAGAGAAACTCCCCTTCACAAAAATCCTTTATCATGATAGAGAGGAAGGGTTGGACAGACAAGCCCCATAAGCTGCCATTATGTGTCTGGTCTGGAAAAGGGATACCGTGTCCTTTTTGCAAAATAACCCCCCGTTATCTCTGGTGAAAGTTTCCGACGTCGTCAACCGTTTTTTACTGCAAGCGCCTTGAGACCTCACGGTGATAAGCTGTGCGCTATAAAAACTTTTGACATGACATTTAAGAAACCCTCCAGAGACCCTCGGTATCCCATGATGCACAGCCAAAGGCAAGTTACTTTCAGTTCTTTTTGAAGGACTCTTAAAGCCAGGCCTGTAGCATCCAGGAAAAACATTTCTTCCACCGGGGAGGAGGGAGGGTCGCTTATGACTATAACAGAGATACCCCTACTATAGAACTGAATTTACAGGTAAGAAGCTACTCCTTCTGTAGTAGGGGATCTCTGTGTATAGTCATAATCTGTGAATAGAATGGCAAGCCCATCCCAACAACCAAATCCAGCGGTGGAAGAAAACGAAAAGATAAATCCTCACTAAGCAAATAAATTCCTCAGCGAAGCCTGCCCAACTTGTGTATCTGTCCTGACATCAGAATCCATGCAGTAATGCTTAGCAAATGTGTGAACAGACTTCCACGTAGCCTCCTTACATATGTCTGCAATGGGAACGTTACATAGCAAAGCCCCCGTAGCCGCCTAGCCTCTAGTCGAATGAGCCTTAGGTTTACCCCCTAGAGTCTTGTTAGCCTTCTGGTAACATAGTTGTATACAGGGCACAAACCACCTAAATATGGACTGTTTGGAGGTGGCAAGGCCAGTCCTGACTGAGCCATAATTCACAAACAACTGATCAGACCTACGAATGTCTTTGGTCTTATCCAAGTAGAATTTCAACACCCGCCTCACATCAAGTGAATGAAGGGACCTCTCTGCCGGAGAGGAAGGATGTTGAAAAAATGAAGGTAACGTGATCATCTGGTTGACATGAAAATCAGATATCACTTTAAGGAGAAACGTAGGGTGAGTCCTCATGACAACCTTGGAAGCATGAAATACAGTATAGGGCTCCTGACAACACACAGCCTGAATCTCACTCACCCTGCGAGCCGATGTTATAGCCAAAAGGAAAGCCACCTTCCAGGACAAATGATGTAGCGAAGCCTTATGAATAAGGTCAAAAGGCTCCTTCATCAACCTTGACAGCACCACATTCAGCTCCCACGAAGGCGAAGGACGCCTAACAGGGAAAAATACCTTCTTCAAACCCTCCCAAAAATCTTTAATTACAGGTATCTAGAAAAAGGATGTTTGTGAAGGGCATTTCCAATACGCAGTTAATGATGTGAGGTGAACCTTAATAGAATGGAAATTAAGACCAGATTTCGCTAAATGCAGGAGGTATGGAAGGATGGCATCTTCCTTGCAGGAGGTAGGGTCAGCATTCTTGGACGTGCACCAAATGCAGAACTTATTCCACTTATAAGCATAGGAGGTCCTGGTGGATGGTCTCTTGGCCTCCTTGAGAATTTCCATGCAGTTATCAGGCAAGTTCAGTGTCCATACTGTACTATCTCAGGAGCCATGCCGCCAAACTCAACGATGAGAGGTTGGGGTGCACCATCTGCCCCCGAACTTAGTAAGAAGGTCCGGCCGACATGGAAGCCACAGATGGGGTTGGAGAGACCAGTGGAGCAGGTCTGTGAACCACCACTGTCGAGGCCACTCCGGAGCAATGAGGTTCATTCACGCTCTGGATTGAGACAGCTTGATGAGCACTACCGAAATCAGGGGATTGGGCGGAAAAGCGTACAGAAAGCTGTTCGACCAGCTGATCCATAGTGCATTCCCCAGAGTCCCCAGTTGGTAAAACCTGGAGGCGAAGTCTCAGCATTTGCTGTTTTCGGCGGTGGCGAACAGATCTATCTCTAGAGTTCCCCATCTTGCGAAGATGTTTCCTAGCACCTAGTCGTTTAGGACCCACTTGTGGTTTTCCTGAATGAGCCTGCTGAGTGCGTCCGCCTGAGCATTCTGCACACCTGGAAGATGGGTAGCCGTTATCGTCAGTCCTCTGGTTAACAGCCAGTGCCAGATCGCTTGCACTTTCTGAGACAGTCTGCGCGATCTCGAGCCCCCTTGCATGTTGAGGTAATACATTGTGGTCGTATTGTCCGTCTGTACAAGTAGGGAGTTGGTCCGGAAGGACAGATGAAAGGCTTTCAGTGCCAAATGAACAGCCCTGAGTTCCAGAAAATTGATCTGATACGTTGACTCTGCTTGAGACCACGTTCCTTGGGTCTGCAGATGGTCCGAATGCGCTCCCCAGCCCTGGAGAGAAGCATCTGTCACAATGGTCTGTATTAGAATGTCCTTGTGGAATGGAAACCCCCTGAGGAGATTCTCTGCTGAACACCACCACTTCAGGGATTGCTGAGCGTGCCGAGACAGTGTGATCCTGTCCTCCAAGCTCCCTCTTTTCTAGTCCCATTGATCCTCCAGACATTCCTGAAATGGTCTCATGTGGAGGCGTGCATGTGGTGTGAGGAAGATGGAAGAAGCCATCGACCCCAGGAGAAACGACACTGTCCTCACCGTAGTTGAAGGAACGGACATGAGAGTCTGAAGGATCGATAAGCGTCGCTCCTCCGAAGGACACACGCTTGCTCTGAGAGTGTCGATGGAGGCTCCCACGTACTGCAGACACTGAACAGGAGTCGGGACAGACTTGGACATGTTGATGTGCAGACCCAGTTGGTTCAACATAACAGCCGTCCTGTTGAAATGCAATTGCGCTTCCTGGAAGGTGGAGGCTTTGATCAACCAGTTGTCCAGGTACGGGTAGACAAACACCTTGTTCTTCCTCAGGTGCGCTGCCATCACCTCCATGCATTTCGAAAACGTCCTGGATGCAGACTTGAGACCAAACGGAAGTACGTTGTACTGATAGTGGTTGTTGCCGACTAGAAAACGCAGGAACTTCCGATGTTTCTGTGCAATGGGCACATGGAAGTATGCATCCTGCAGATCTATTGCGCAAAGCCAGTCTCCTCGATGCAGCTGAGGATAAATCTGGTGCAAGGACAGCATGCAAAATTTCTCCCTGCGAATCCATTTGTTTGCTTGTCGCAAATCTAGAATGAGCCTGAACTCGTTTCTGTCCTTTTTGCGCACAAGAAAGAACCTTAAGTGTAGACCCTTTCCCCTTTGAGACAGAGGGACGCCTTCTATCGCCCTTTTTCTTAATAGGGTATCGGCCTCCGCTTGAAGTTCGCGCAACAGGTACTGGGAGCGTACTGGTGGGATAGCTGGAGGAGGGCTTAGAAAACGTAGACTGTATCCATTGCAAACAATATTCAGCACCCACTTGTCCTAAGTAATTTTTCTCCACTCTGCCGAGTAATTCTGAATGCTTTCCCCCACCGGATTGGGTAACAGAAGAGGGGGAAGTAATCCCTCAGGGCTTAGATCCAGCCAGGCCCTTATTCCCCGATACGGATTGCTGGTTGCCTCTGCCCCTCCGATGCTTCTGGAAGGGCTGCCTCTGGTATTGTTGTTGCTGCTGCTGCTGGCCAGCTTGGCGACCCTGCCCTCATTGGAATCGCTGGGAGGAGTAGCGCCTTTGGTATGGACGGAAAGACTTCCACTATTCCTTCGGCTTCTCCAAGCCCACAGCTTTCAGCATTTCAACTTACACCTTCATGGGGCCATTTCTTTGTCCTCATGGGTCCCGAAGAGGGTGGACCCCGAAAAGGACAAGTTGGTAATCCGCTGTTGCGCCTCCGGTTTCAGGGAGGTAATTCGCAACCAGGAATGGCGTCTCAAGTTCACCCCGTGGCAGTAGCCATGAGCCGCCAGGAGAGAGGTGTCTGCAGCCGCGCTGATGACTTGATTGGAAACCATCATGCCTTCATTCAAGATTTCTTGAAAATCTTTCCTCCTGTCCCTCGGGAGTTCAATGAATTGTTGGAGTGACTCCCATAGCGACCGGTCATAGCGCCCCAAAAGCGCAAATGAACTTGCTGCTTTCATGGAAGTGGCCGCTGTACTGCAGACTTTCCTTCCCGCCGAATCCATTTAATGCCTCTCCTTGTCAGTAGGGACCGTAGACGAAGGAGTAGTTGAATGTTGCTTCTTGGCCGCTGTCACAATGACCGAATCCGGTGCAGGATCCGTTCTCAGAAATGCAGGGTCCGAATCAGGGGGCCTGTACTTTTCTGAAGTCAAGATGGAGCAGACTTCGACGAAGCCTACGTCAGTAACAGCTCCATGGCCGGTTCCTCCAAACCTGGCACCATAGGTAGTAATGGAGGAGAGAGGAGCCTACACTGTAGCATTTCGAATATGACAGAGGTGGACAGGGTAGGCACTGTCAGTGCTATCCCCAGTTTCGCTGCTCCCCTCAGTAGCACGTCCTGAAACGTAACAATGTCATCCACTGGCGAAACTCTCGTAGGAAGAGAGTCCGACAAAGTAGGTGAATACCTCCTGTCACTGGAAGAGTCTGTGTACCTGGACCGTGACCTTTCTCTATGACGACGATGTTGTGATCTGGTTGAAGATCTGCACCCACTGCGAGAGCGGTGTCTCCCCCAGGATCTTGGCCTCCTGGGCGCCGCCGGAACCACCAGCACAGGCGGTTGTGGATGAGACGGAATTACTCTCCTCTTCTTACGAGCAGGTCTCGGGATGGTGCTCTGGATGTCGACTGTCCTGAGTTAGAGCGCCGGCACGACCGGGTACTCTCTGATATGGAAATGCTAACCACAGAGGATGGACTTCCACAATTCTGGGCGTCTACTTTCTCTTCGACGTCGACTTATGCTGCGACGTCGACTTCCTCGACGTCGATCTTCTCCTTGACCTCCAACTTCTCCTTGACGTCGATCTTCTCCTCTTGACGTTGACCTTCTCTTTGACATCGATCTTCGTGTCGACGTTGTTGGCGAACAGCGGTTTTGCCTCGACGGCGAGTACCGATGTCTTCGGGACTCAGCACGATAACAATGGTGTGTCGACGTCGTCTGTGAAGTCCTCGACGTCAACCTCGTCCGAGGTCTCGACGTCCTCGCCCTCGACGCCGAGCGTCGACGTCGCTTTGACCCAGAACCCTGGGTCGACGGGGAGCATATAGTAGTCATACCTCTCGACGCAGATATCGTAGCCATCGACTTCGACCGGGACCTGTGCCGTTTCTGGGCCTTCTCTTGACTGGGGAGGTCCCCCAGAGGCCGATGCACAGGCAGAGTAAGAAGATAGAGTCCCTCCATGCCCAGAGGCCCCACCTGCATCCTGATGTCTTCTCTGCTCCAGGCCTTGAAGACCGATCTCCCTGTCAGGCAGGGTCCTCCTGGAGAAAGATTGACAAATATCACAGGAATCAGGAACATGTGTTGATGGAAGACAGAGTATTCCTACCACACTCAGGACACTTGTTGAATAAAGCTGGCATTTCGACAGGAAAGAGGTGGTCTAGCAGCTCAAAAAAGCAGCAAATGGAAGATAAAGGCCCCCGACATCGAATGAAACACTAATTAGATCAAAAAAGCTCCAAAAATTGAAGTAATACCAATAAAGGTAGAGCTCAATGCTCCAGGGTCCTGCTAGCAGGAGCCGGAAAAAAGAACTGAAACTAACTTGCCTTTGGCTGTGCATCAGGGGATACCGAAGGTCTCTGGAGGGTTCCTTAAAGTCACTGTATCCCTTTTCCGGACACTTAATGGCAGCCTATGGGGTTTGTCTGTCCAACCCTTCCTCTCTATCATGATAAAGGATTTTTGTGAAGGGGAGTTTCTCTGTGTGTGAAACTCTGTACAATGTGTACATTTCTATATTATTTGGCTATCCTTTTTCACTTCAGGATGAAGTGCTGGCCAATGTAGCCTTGTTAATGTCAGGCTGCATTATTTGTCTTTCATTTTCTCTTAAGTGTCTATGCAGGACTGCAGAAGAAGATGATTTAAGAGACTATTTTGAATGCTCCGGGGTCCCCCGCACATGGGCGGGACTATTCACAGATTATGACTATACACAGAGATCCCCTATTACAGAAGTAGCGTTCCCAGGCTCTCATGTGGAACATGCTATCGCTAGTGTGGCACAAGCAATCGAGGTCAAGTTGTAATAAGGCATAACTCCCGGGGTGTGGAGTGTGCTGGTGCAAGAAGGGGCATCAAGGCAGCTGCGCGGTCTGCATGCCTCCATTGGGGTGCTCAACCCAGGCATAAAGTACCTCTAGCGGGACCCCAACAGCGTATGATTACGCAATGATGGTCTCACACCAGTGCAATTATCACAGCTCAAAATGTCTCTGGCTCAGTCAGACGGGCCGGGGGGCACACTGACCCGAAAGCCGTGCAGGGATACTTCGCTGAGTACGCTTGTGACTGTCTGATGGTTGTTGAAGGGGTCAGAAAGGCAAACCCACACAGATACAGGCACGCAAAGCCAAATGTGCTGTCTCTTAGCAGGTGGGATCTCAAAACAAAGTAAAATAAAGTGAAGCAAAACTGGCCGTAAGGTCAGCGCAGTACTCACGTATGGATGTTGGTGCCCAAACTTGATGAGAGGAACGGCAAGTGGCGAGCCATTTCTCATCGCTCTTGAAATACATGTGCCGGAGGAACTGGGCCTCATGGGAAATGCAGTCCGCAGTGGCAGAATTGCATTTCCCATGATAAAAATGAATTACAGTACATGATGGCAGGAGTGGGCCAGGTACACAGCGATTAGAGCAAGGAGATTGCTAGAGTCGGCCGGGGACAGTATGATTTGAGCGAAGTGTTAGTCCAGGTTTTGGAAGAGACGGGAAAACAGCCATGAGGTGTCAACCTGTCACAAGTACCAGCACCGGGATGTCCCGTGAGGGGTGGCGTGCGTCACATGACAGTGCTGGCGCGATCCAAGGGGAAGAGGCAAAATGGCTCAACGGGGTATGACGGCCAGATAGCTGGACATGAAGGCCGAGCCTAATCGTACCATTGTAATCACGAAGAGTGATCTCAACGAAAGGGGTCAAAATGTGCTGCATCAGCCTGGGGACATCTGCGTGGAGGGGATAAAAAGAACATTTAATGCCTAGACCAGGGTTGGAAAACACAAGAAAACAGAAATAAGGAGCGACAGAGCCGCTAGAAATGGTCTCCATGGCGGTCCTGGGTAACAAATACATTCACCAGGAGTCACCCGACTCTTCTGTCAGCAATGAGTCAAACAGAAACGCACCCAATAACCACCTAGCCTCTCAGCTAGAGAAGGGGGTCCAAGGAATTTCATCATTAAGTCCCTTGCTGTCACTTTTGAGTCGAAAAACCCATTGTTGTTCCCTGTGGAAGAGGACCCTCTCTAGTGGGCCCATGTTGTAATTATGATTGGGTTTGTCCAGGACCACCCAGAAAATGTCATTGGTTGTGTGTCCTCTTTCAAGGAAGTGTCAAGTCAGTTTGGTGTTCATTTTGTGACACCTTATGGAGCTTCGGTGTTCCGTGATCCTAGTCTTTCCCTTGCACGTGGTCATGCCTACGTAAACAAGATTGCATGGGCATTTCAAGAGGTAGACCACCCCCTCTGTATTACAATTAGTGTGTTTGTTGAACCTCCACGGGGTGCTTAAACCAATGTCCAACTCTCGTGTGGGATGTGTGTATGGACAGACTGCACATGAGTCACATGGAAAATGTCCAGTGATAGACAGAAGGGACCACTGGAGTGGGGGGTCCCTTTCCTGTTGCACGTCAACGGTCTGGTGTGTACGTCCATCTCTTGTATGTTTCTGCTTCTTTTAAAAGCAACAAGAGGTTTCTACAATGTCCTGTTCCCTACATTCAGGATCTGCCAGTTCTTTCCAATTGCCTTCTTGTGTTGGTTAGATGGCTGTATGTTGTGACACACAAGTCTGTCAGATGCAAGTTTGGGATAGGTTTCCAGCAATGATTCTCTATTGTTGTTCTGAGCTTGGTGTTCTGAGCTCTTTTCTCTGCTCTTCTGACCAAATAGGGAGAATATGATCTTTCACTAAGGCTAATACTTAGGGTCTTTGCGTGTAATCTGTATTTCGCTACCTCGCTGCAGTTTCTTCTCAATCTAAGGAACTGGTCTACTGGTAGGTTGTTCCTTAAGGAACGCGGGTGATAGCTGTTGTAACAGAGTAAGTAGTGAGTTCCTTGACATCAGTTTTCAGTACTGTTGGGAGCACAGTCCCCCATCTTTGGGGTAAAGTAGTAAATCAAAGAAAGGGTAATTCAGTCTTGCTGTGCTCATATGTGAATCTGAGATTAGGGTCCCTGGTCTTTTGTATCAGTTCTCTGGTGGGTAGATGTATGAGGTTTCAAATTGCTGCATACAGGAGGTTCGCGATGATTGGTGCGAACGTACTACCCATTTAAGGAATCTAACTAACTAATGTTTCTTACAGATATATCGTTACCAAAGGTAAGTAACTTGTGCATCTGAAAAAAACACGTTAGATTCTTTACCTTAGAATAGATACCCCAGAAATATCAACGCCGGTGGTGGGTTTGCGAACCAAGATCACACCAAAAAGTCCTGGAGAACGGAACGGCCAAAGAAGCCATCTCTCCGGACTTCACTGTCCAGGCAGTAGTGCTTAGCAATCGTGTGCAGCGAGGCACAAGTAGCTGCATGACAAATGTCCTGCCAAGGGACTCCTCGTCCTAAGGCAGTAGAAGCCGCCCTGGCCCGAGTGGAATGGGCCCGCAACCCCACAGGAGGATTCTTTTTAGCCAAGGAATACCAAGCCTTGATGCACAAAACGACTCACCGAGAGATGGTCCGTTAGTGCACTGCCCGTCCCTTCTTAGCACCCATGTAGCCAGCAAAGAGTCGGTTATCCACCCGGAATCATCGTGTGCGGTCAAGGTAGAAAGAGAGCGTACATTTTGGGTCCAGACAGTGGAGTCTCTCTTCCTCTTTCGAGGGATGCGGAGGGGGAAAGAAGGTGGGCAAGGTGATGGACTGCCCGATGTGAAAGGCAGTAACCAGCTTAGGCAGGAAAGAAGGACGAGTCCTCAGAACAACCTTATCTGGATGGACAGAAAGGAAAGGAGGTTTAGAGGAAAGTGCCTGGAGCTCACTCACTCTTCTGGCAGAGGTGATAGCAACCAGGAATGCTGTTTTGAGCGTCAGAAGACGAAGAGGACAATAATGAAGTGGCTCAAACGGAGAGCACATTAGATAAGTGAGAACAAGTTTCAAGTCCCACTGAGGCATCACGAAAGAAACAGGAGTGAATATGTGTGTGATGCCTTTCAAGAATCTATTCACAACAGGGGACTTGAAAAGAGAAGGCTGATCAGGAAGCCTCAAGAAGGCTGAAATGGCCGAGAGATAGTCCTTGATAGTGCCCAGAGCAGAGCCCTGCTGGGCAAGAGAAAAAAGAAAGAGAAGAACCTCTGAAAGAGGGGCAGAGAGTGGATCCACAGCCTTTGCTGTGCACCATGCCACAAATGTGTTCCCCCGGCAGGCGTATACCAAGGCAAGTCAAACGGCCTCAACTGTCCCCGCTCAATCTCCATGCATGGAGGTGGAGACTGGACAGCTTTGAGTGGAGGACCGTCCCCTGCTGCTGCAACAGAAGGTCCTCCTGAGACCGCAGCTCCACTCGCGATGAAAAGTGTCTCTGAGCGAGTGCAGCCAAGGAAATTCCAACGCGCAAAACTGATGACATTGCTCGTTCTCTTTGTTGGCGAATAGATCTAAACAAGGCTCTCCCCACTGCTGAAAGAGACCTTGCGCCATCTCAGAGTTCAGATGCCATTCATGATCCATCAAGCACCGACGGCTGAGTTTGTCCGCACTGGCGTTCAATGGGCCTGCCAGGTGTTGAACCACCAGGGTGATGCCCTGGTGTTCCAGCCATGTTCAGAGGCACAGAGCCTCCTGACAAAGTGTCCACGACCCCACCCCGCCCTGTTTGTTGCAGTACCACATGGCGGTGGTGTGGTCCGTGAACACCTGCACTACACTTCCCCGGACAGAGGGAAGGAATGCCTTCAGTGCAAACCGGATCGCCCACAGCTCCGGAAAGTTGATATGGAGCCGGGACTCCGCCGGAGACCAGAGGCCTCTGATCTCCGCCTCTCCCATGTGGCCCCCCATCCCAGGAGGGACGCATCCGTCACCACTGTGTGCTCCGGTTGGGGAAGGGAGAGGGATCTGCCACTGACCCAATCGCGGTCCGTGAGCCACCAAAGCAACTGACTCGCAGTGCCCTCCGAGATCAGGACGTGGTTGGACAGGTTGCCCTGATGCTGTGCCCACTGGAACTTCAGGTCCCACTTCAGAGCCACCTGGCGTGATGTACCAGCAGGATGCAGGAGACCATCAGCTCCAGGAGCTGCAGCGTCAGCCTGACCGAAACTCGGGATAAAGGTTGAAAGATGAAAGATCGGAATCAGAGCCTGAATATCCCAAACTCGCTGTTTGGGAGTCCAGAACTGCTCCGATGAAGAGGAGCTTTTGGGAGGGACTCAGGTGTGACTCTGGCACGTTGATGGAGAACCCCAGCAGGTGCAGGAGATAGGCCGTAGTCTGCAGGTGGAAGATGACTGTCTGGGGCGAGCCCGCCTTCAACAACCAGTCGTCGAGATAGGGGAAGACTGAAACCCCTAATCTGCACAGATGAGCTGCGACCACCGCCATCACCTTCATGAACACCCGAGGGGTACTGGTAAGGCCAAAGGGGAGCACGGTGAACTGAAAGTGCTCGCGGCCTACCGTGAACAGCAGGTAGTGCTGATGGGCCGGCAGGACAGGCATATGGAAATAAACGTCCTGCAAGTCCAACGCTACCATCCAGTCTCCAGGGTCCAGGGCAGCTAGGACCTGAGCTAAAGTCAGCATCTTGAACTTCT
Organism: Lissotriton vulgaris; assembly: GCF_964263255.1. Taxonomy (NCBI): domain Eukaryota; kingdom Metazoa; phylum Chordata; class Amphibia; order Caudata; family Salamandridae; genus Lissotriton; species Lissotriton vulgaris. The sequence continues at coordinate 35,187,631 of NC_141693.1, read as the reverse complement.
CCTTCCAGAGGAAGCTGTTGAGGCACCTGAGATCTAAGGTTGGGCCGTAGGCCCCCTTTGCCCTTCTTGGGAACCGGAAAGTAGTGGGAGTAACAACGACAACCTACTTCTGGCCCAGGAATGCGCTAGATGGCCTCCTTGGCCAAGAGTCAAGTCAAGTCAAAGAATTTATATAGCGCACTACATACCCAGAGGGTCTCAAGGGGCCGTAACTTCCTCCTGCAGAAGTCGCAAGTGATCCCCTGACATGCAGTGGTACTGAGGTGGCATGGCTGGAGTGGTCGCCTTGAAGGGGAGGGAGTAGCCCCTTCAGACAATTTGCAGCACCCTCCTGTCCGAGGTGATGGTACGCCAGTGGAGTAGGTGATGGCGAACCCTACCTCTCACTCCCACTTGAATGGGCCTGAAAGCATGGACTAGGAGGGCTTTGAGGTGGATACTGCAGGGGTGGATGTGGACTGACCGGGCCGTTGTCCCCCTGCACCGCCACGGCGGTTCCCATGTCCGCGACCGCGCGCTCCCGCCTAGCTTTAGACGTCAAGGCTCGACAGTCGAAGCAGGCCTTGTCGTCGTGGTTGAGGACCAGGCAATGAAGACACCGGCGGTGGGGGTCAGTAACCGACATCAATCAGTCGCAGTCGGCGCAGGGTTTGAACCCGGGCATCCCTACCGGCACCGTCGGAGTCGTCAAAAAATGATTAAAAAAGTTTAGTCAAAAATTGACTAAGGGGTACCACATTTTCCGTATCTGCGCTAGCTGGCACGGAAAAAAGAAGAACTGACATCAACGTGCTTTTAAGTACTCCCGCGACGTCATCCGGGTGCAGACGACAGACGTGGAGACGCAGACGACGCCTACCAACGCGCAGGGGTACTGCTACGCAAAAGTTTCCGGATCCAGTCTGACGCCTGGGGATATTCTAAGGTAAGGAATCCAATACTAACCTGTTTCTTTCAGATAGTGTCTTCAGGTGGGGAAAGCTGTGAAGGGTATAAGTCATCCTGAGGGACATTTGGTACATCTGGAGTGGTGTAATCAACCCATGGGTCAGGTGATCCTGTAGGTGTGTCTGGATCAGGCATGTTACCCCCCATATCATCAGAACTATCATCTGTATGAGAGGGTGTAGGGTAATGCTGTGGTATGGGAGAGTGTGGTGATGGCATAGGTGGGGAAGGCGGTCTTAAAGGCGAGGTAGCCATGTCCTTCTTCTTTGCAAGCGCAGCTGGCTTGTCCAGTGGTCGCTTCTTTGAGGCCAAAATCAACTGTCCAGTTATTGGGTCCTTAGCCAGAGTCTTTTGGGCAGGGTCCAGAAAATATAAGTCCTCTGCCAGAGGCCGATCTTTTGGTGCTGTGGAATTTTTCTGCACCGAAGCGGCTTGCTTTGGTTTTGTGACAATGTCCTTTGTCGGGGAAGCAGGAGTCTTTTTCAGCTCCGAATGTTTTTTCGGCTCCGAATGTTTTTTCGGGCTGGGTGTTGTTTTCGGATCCGGTTGTTTCTTTGGATCCGATGCTTTTTTCGGTTCCGGCGGTTTTTTAGAATCCAAAGCTTTGCTTGGTTCCGACTTGGGTTTCGGTGCCGAAGGAGTTGTGGGTTTCGGCGCCGATGGTTTGGGAGTCGGCGTAGCCGGTGTCGATATCTTTTTCGGTGCCGGCAAGTTGGCGCCGGCACCATGGGAAGGCTGACTCGAGCCCGAGTCGCCTGAAGGCTTAATTGGCTTCTTTGCCGGGCCCGAAGGTGGGGCAGTAGAAGCGGAGTGTCGGTGTGCACCCGAGCCCGAGGGCGAGGGTGTAACCTGGGCCTTCTTTGGGTGTGTCGAGGAAGGGTCGGGTCGACGGTCTTACTTACGACCCGTTGCGCTGGAGTGACGTCCACGACATCCGAATCTTCTTCATGTTCAGAACAGATGTCGATGTCCTGTTGTTCTGGGACGTTGACGCCTTCCTCAAAGATGTCGTCCAGAATGGAGGATGAAGATCGAGCCATTGTTCTTCTCGCTCTTTGGTCCCGGGTAGTCTTTTTGGAGCGGAAAGAGGCACAAGCTGAACAGTCTCTTGCCTCGTGCTCCGGAGAAAGGCAGAGGTTACACACCTCATGAATGTCGGTGTGGGGAAACTTCGACCCACATTGAGGACACTTTTTGAATAGCGTCTGTGAGAAGTTGGCCCGATATGCAACGTTCGCTATTCTAGCGACCGCTATGTATCGTTCCAACGACCCTTATGGTGTTTGGTTGTAAGTCAACCTATAGACCAGCTATCCTAGTAGCGTGGATACGAGCAGTCTAAGGCTAAAAACTCGAGAGGGCGTGTTAAGCCAGCTGTTTACCACACATGTACCCCTTGAACACCAAGTGAAAGGACACCACACAAGTGTTATGAAAATAAACAGGATATTTATTAAGAATCACAACAGCCCTGTACTCTTTATGAGGACAGGGTACTAAGCACAAACCAAATCTCTTAGGAAAATACTTCAAGTGCACAATTAAAACAAGTGTCCGAGGACACGGAAAGTTTAAGGTCTCGGGCGGACCCGATAAGGCAAGTCGGAAGCGAGGGACTCGGGACCCTAGAGTAAAGAGGCTATGCAGGCACCGAAATGCCGAGTTACCTAGCCACGAGGGCTGCGGCTGCACAAGTCTTACAGGCGTCGGGGTCTTCGCTGACGAGCCAGGAGCCGGAAGAAAAGGAGTTGCTGGCCGGCGACCAGTGATGAATAGTTCGTAGAGATCCAAGCCTGGATCAGAGATTGATGACACCTGAAAGCAGAGGGGACCAAGTTCGTACTACTAGCCAGTAGTCAGAGGGTACCAGGAGGGCACCGGTTGGCCGTCACCTCGACTAGGTGAGTGGGCGACGCTAGGCTCTGCAGTCTCACGGACCAGGAGGCGTTGTCGGCGACCACGGTGGAGGTGCGAGCTGTCCCACGAAGGATGATGCTGTCGGCGTCGCTGGGCCCAGGATGGGGCAACAAGCCTTGGCAAATCTCAGGGCCACGTGGTGGGCCTAAGATGGCGTCTTGAGTGGACCAGGAGGGTCCGGGGTGCTTCTCGCAAAGATGGAAGCAAGGGCCAGTCTGGAGCAACCAGACCAGCAGAGTTGTTTGTCGGTCGTCGTCAAGGAAGGGCACAAGCCAGCGGCTAGTGACCAGACAACGGACTGAGCAGCGAGCAGAAGGGCCCCACGCAGATCGTGGAGATGCTGGGAGACTGCACTTCGGTGCTGGAGCGGCTCAGGGTCGGGGCTTCTCGGACCCCAGAGCACTCACCAGAGAGTTACCTCGATGGTCGTGCTGGTTTAAGAGCGTGCAGGTTCTGATGATGGCCGGTCCCTCGAAGTCTCGTCGCACCCACAGATCACAGCTGAGCTGATGACGTGGGTAGAGGTCAGAGGTGCCAGGGAAGCCGGTTCTCGTCGAGCTGGGCCGTTGGATTCCTTGAGGAAGGACTTACAGCAAACCGCAGAGTTCTTAGATGGTGCCCGCTGATGCAGGGTGACTACTCCTTAGTCACAAGGGAGAAATCTTGAGAAGAGTCTTGAGTGTCCTTTCGTAGAAAGTAGTTCTTGATTCAAAGATGATCTAATTTGGAAGGGTCCCCGCTCCGGCCTTTATTCTAAAGAAAGGGGTGGGTACATGACTAGGTCCTGCCCTAAGGGTGGGACCAGGAAGGGGGGTAGTTACACCCCTCTCCCCTGCCGGACTTTCCCCAGGCCAGGGCTGGCGCCCCTGGAACTGGTTCTGGCCGGCAGATGCGTAGTGAGCACCGGGGTGCCACTCCGCAGTCACCTTCTCGCAAAAGCCCTACCTACCCAGAATACACAAACCCTGTCTGGGACGGTGCAAACACCGCCCTCGACAGGAAATCCTTTGTCCAAGCTCTCCTCGCTGGAAGGACTCCCAGCAGCAGGAGGTCAGACTCGTGTCTGTGGTGGCAGCATCCATTTTGTGGAGCTGAGGCTTTAGTTAACTTTAACCGGGGTTCACAGTTACGTACATGTCGTGTCCCTCTAGAAGGGCGGAATGCTAACCTCGTCGCCAGAATTGGTGAGGGGGCCGCATCCCGATTCGTATGACACCTTACTCGACATGTCTTGATAACGCGACACCGAAGTTACCGATTTGGTACGCGTTATCATGGAACAGCCATTGGGTCTTGATTCCGCAAGCTGCAACCGGGCTCGGCTCGGGCCTGAACCTATCTCACACGAGCCCACGCACTCTGCCTTCAGGATTGTTAAGGCCTGCCATAGGAGTGACTGATAGGAACTCGAGTGTCCATTGTATGGTTAGATATAGGGCTACTATATCTAAAGCACAGTGTGATTACACGTCTTCGCCCCAGCTGTCATGCAGCCAGTTGTGTCAAATTTAGGAGGCCAGCCAGGGGTGGCATAATACATGCTGCAGCCCCTGGCGGCCCTGGGTACACCTATGCCCTGCGTTACGGGGTCTGATAAGGTGGCCCAGTGCCAATTGGAAATGCACCTAGGGTACATGGAATCCATTTTAAAGAGAGAGCAGTAGGCCTGGGGTCCTGATTGGCAGGGTCCCAGGTCGACTATGTCCAAAACCAGCTAAAACACAGGGCAAAAAGTTGGGGGCAACCATAGTCAGGAGGTACCTTCCTACACAACCCCCCCCCCCCCCAAACGAAAGGAGATAAGGCTATCCTTGTCCAGGTAAGCCTCTATTACCTAAGTGGCCATATAAGGAAGGACCAGCTCTGGCTTGGTTTCCCCCTGTGTCATGGTCCACTAGGCAACCCCTCACCCTAAGGGTATCTGAGGGTCTCCACCATAGGGAATCTCTGTCTCTGGTGTGTCTTGGAAAAGAAGAAGGCTGATGCTGGGATGGAGTGGTGAAGTGAGGCTCCTCTACCTTTGGGCTCAACCTCCTCCAATCACCATTCATCATGTGAGCCTTCCTTTCTTTAGCTGAGATGCACTGAGCTCTCAGGGTCAGCCTCTGGCTACCTAAAGCTGGAGGCTGAGTCCCTCTGTTTGGCTTACTGGAGGGACAGGTCAGGTCTGGGGTTTTTAGGCCCCATGTTTGGCTGTGCCCAACAGTGTCCAGCTGTGGGAGTTCCCTAACTACTTTTAAGGGGGATCCCTCAGGAGTCTGTTCTATTTCCACTTGGCTGGGTTTACCAGCTTCAGTGATCCTAATCTGCTGATTAAGGGGTTCTTTTGGACAGGGGGCCCTTTGGGGTCCACCACTGGCCTCCCTGATCTCTTCAGCCCTGGGCTGACTGAGACAGGGTAGAGAGGTGCAGGTTACCTGCTCCAGACTGGGTCCCACCTGGGAAGGGTCCACTGTAATCAGGGGCTCTGCCAGGCTAGGCCTGACTACCTCTGGGGCAGTTCCTTCAACAGGGGTAGAGTCAGTTCACTGAGGAGGCTGGCTCTCACCTAGTGTCTGGGAGGGGGAAGACTCTTCTTCCTCCTCAATGCTCTCTGTTTGAGTGGAGTGATCCATTGTTTCAGGCTTCACAACCTCACTATCTGTTTGAGTAGAGGCTGAGACCATTTCAACCTTGCCAACCTTTTCAGGAGGGCACTCAGTTTGTGTTTGGGCTGTGACTGTCACAGCCCTCCTATCCTGTTCTGGAAAGTCTGTCTGAGCCTGGGCAGTGGCTACCACTGCCCTTCCAACCTTTTCAGGGAGGACTGATGCTTGGACTGGGGCTGTAGCTATTACTGCCCCATTAACCTGTCTGGATAGGCCTATCATTCTGGAATGAGTTTCTTGTTCCACCTCAGCCCATGCTGAGAGTTCCAGGTCATTCCCCAGTAAGCAATCTACAGGTAGGTTATCTGTCACTGCCACTCTCATGGGCCCTGTGACATTACCCCAGCTGAGCTTAACTACTGCCATGGGATGCCTTCTCTTCATTCCATGAATGTCTGTCACCTGATAAGTAAAACCAGGGGTCAGTTGAGCAGAGGGGACCAGATGGTCACTCACCATGGTAAGGCTGGCCCCTGTGTCTCTGAATGCCTCAACTTTCTGACCATTCACTAAAACTTCTTGTCTATACTTTCCCAAAATGTGGGGTCCAGTAGTGAAGTTGGCAAACCCAATGCCAGTCTCACAGACAAGAGTGTGGTCAGGGAACCTGGCTAGGCCATAGTCCTCCTGATTGCCCAAAGTAATGCCCACCACATTCTTGGGGGCACTCCCACCACCTGGGGGATTACCACTAGTGGTAACAGGAGGTCTGGGAGTGTTATTTGGGGGTATATTTTCCTTATTGCTATTTTTAGGGCACTTGGCATCACTTTTGTAATGGCCCACCTGTTTACAGGTATGGCAATAAGGTGTCTTCTGTTCTGAAGGAGTGTTCCGGGACCCACCACCCTTGTTGGAGTTTTGGGGCCCTTGGGAAGTCTTCTCTGTGGATTTATCCCCACCCTTCTCTTGAGGCTTGGTTGACTCCTTTTTCTGGTCACCACCCTGGTTTTTAGGCCTAACCCTGGTTCTGACCCATTTGTCTGCCCTCTTACCCAATTCCTGTGGAGAGGTCAGATCAGAGTCTACCAGGTGCTGATGTAATAACTGGTTCTGACAATTATTTAAGATTTGCTCCCTCATAATTAGATTATACAATCCTTTAAAATCAGTAACCTTACTACCCAGTAGCCAGCCTTCAAAAGCCTTAGTGGCACAATCAACAAAGTCAGTCCAATCTTGAGACTGAGTTTTCTGGGTGTCTCTGAACAGCATCCTGTATTGTTCAGTGGTTAAACCAAACCCATCAACCAGTACATTCTTCAAGACTTGGTAATTGTTAGCATCCTCCACCCTTGTGGTGAGGAGCTTATCTCTACCTTTACCATCAAAGGAGAGCCACAAGATAGCTGCCCACTGACTTTGGGGAACACCCTGCACAGTGCAGGCTCTCTCCAAAGCAGTAATCCATTTGTGGATGTCATCCCCTTCTTTAAAGGGGGGCACTATCTTATTCAGGTGCTTTGTATCAAAACTCCTTTCCCTATTGCTAGGTTTATTGCTGCCACCAGTGGGGACCGCCCCACTTAACTGTTGCTCTCTAGCAAAGGCAAGCCTCTCTTTGGCCAGGGCAAGTTCTTCCCTTTCGATCCTCAGATTAGCTGCCCTTTCCTTAGCTTCGTACACTCTCCGCTGAGGGGACGTCATCCCTCTTTGCGAAGAGTTGTGAGAGCCATTGGTTTGAAGGGATCTGCCAGAGCCTCTTGACAGAGATCTGGCTCGTCCATTCCCAATGTTAAGCTGACCTGATAGTGGCCCCAGGGGTCCCCCAGTACCGCTATCATGTTTGCTTAAGTTGGACCTGCTTAGTCTGACGACTTCTACCTGTCCCTTATCTGCCTCATCCCCAGAGGGATCCTCATCCTCATCCTCCTCCACATCTTCGTTCTCAGTTGCGAGGTGGATGAGGTCAGGATCGTCTCTGGTTCCCTCGAGGGGAGGCATGTCTCCTTCTGGATTAGAAGGGCTAAGAAGCTTCTCAGCCTTTCTGGCATCATAAGTCTCTAGGAGACCAATCAGAAGGGAGGTGGTGGGGTTAGCCCCTTGCTTAATCTTCCTAGAGGTACATACTTGTCGTAACTCATGGAAGTTAAGCGCAGTATATCTTGAAGGAATGACCTGTGGAGGGTCAACTGACACAAGGGGAGACTCATGGTTTCCTCCTTTGTCCGACATACTGTTTCTAGTGTGGTGTAAGTGATGCACCTACCTACACTATGGGTTTACCTACTGGTCCCTTGCTAAGAGTTGCAGCCAAGGTGTGCTAAGCCTTGGGGAGCTGCAACAGCTGGTTCAGTAGAACTCAGAGTATTTTAAGCTTTAGTTATATGTACTAATAGTATTTATGTGATCTTTCAACAAGATATTCTTAGGATACGCGTGGTAAAACAACAGCAAGCTCAAATCCCAACCGCTGCCCACCAATGTGAGAAGTTGGCCCGATATGCAACGTTCGCTATTCTAGCGACCGCTATGTATCGTTCCAACGACCCTTATGGTGTTTGGTTGTAAGTCAACCTATAGACCAGCTATCCTAGTAGCGTGGATACGAGCAGTCTAAGGCTAAAAACTCGAGAGGGCGTGTTAAGCCAGCTGTTTACCACACATGTACCCCTTGAACACCAAGTGAAAGGACACCACACAAGTGTTATGAAAATAAACAGGATATTTATTAAGAATCACAACAGCCCTGTACTCTTTATGAGGACAGGGTACTAAGCACAAACCAAATCTCTTAGGAAAATACTTCAAGTGCACAATTAAAACAAGTGTCCGAGGACACGGAAAGTTTAAGGTCTCGGGCGGACCCGATAAGGCAAGTCGGAAGCGAGGGACTCGGGACCCTAGAGTAAAGAGGCTATGCAGGCACCGAAATGCCGAGTTACCTAGCCACGAGGGCTGCGGCTGCACAAGTCTTACAGGCGTCGGGGTCTTCGCTGACGAGCCAGGAGCCGGAAGAAAAGGAGTTGCTGGCCGGCGACCAGTGATGAATAGTTCGTAGAGATCCAAGCCTGGATCAGAGATTGATGACACCTGAAAGCAGAGGGGACCAAGTTCGTACTACTAGCCAGTAGTCAGAGGGTACCAGGAGGGCACCGGTTGGCCGTCACCTCGACTAGGTGAGTGGGCGACGCTAGGCTCTGCAGTCTCACGGACCAGGAGGCGTTGTCGGCGACCACGGTGGAGGTGCGAGCTGTCCCACGAAGGATGATGCTGTCGGCGTCGCTGGGCCCAGGATGGGGCAACAAGCCTTGGCAAATCTCAGGGCCACGTGGTGGGCCTAAGATGGCGTCTTGAGTGGACCAGGAGGGTCCGGGGTGCTTCTCGCAAAGATGGAAGCAAGGGCCAGTCTGGAGCAACCAGACCAGCAGAGTTGTTTGTCGGTCGTCGTCAAGGAAGGGCACAAGCCAGCGGCTAGTGACCAGACAACGGGCTGAGCAGCGAGCAGAAGGGCCCCACGCAGATCGTGGAGATGCTGGGAGACTGCACTTCGGTGCTGGAGCGGCTCAGGGTCGGGGCTTCTCGGACCCCAGAGCACTCACCAGAGAGTTACCTCGATGGTCGTGCTGGTTTAAGAGCGTGCAGGTTCTGATGATGGCCGGTCCCTCGAGGTCTCGTCGCACCCATAGATCACAGCTGAGCTGATGACGTGGGTAGAGGTCAGAGGTGCCAGGGAAGCCGGTTCTCGTCGAGCTGGGCCGTCGGATTCCTTGAGGAAGGACTTACAGCAAACCGCAGAGTTCTTAGATGGTGCCCGCTGATGCAGGGTGACTACTCCTTAGTCACAAGGGAGAAATCTTGAGAAGAGTCTTGAGTGTCCTTTCGTAGAAAGTAGTTCTTGATTCAAAGATGATCTAATTTGGAAGGGTCCCCGCTCCGGCCTTTATTCTAAAGAAAGGGGTGGGTACATGACTAGGTCCTGCCCTAAGGGTGGGACCAGGAAGGGGGGTAGTTACACCCCTCTCCCCTGCCGGACTTTCCCCAGGCCAGGGCTGGCGCCCCTGGAACTGGTTCTGGCCGGCAGATGCGTAGTGAGCACCGGGGTGCCACTCCGCAGTCACCTTCTCGCAAAAGCCCTACCTACCCAGAATACACAAACCCTGTCTGGGACGGTGCGAACACCGCCCTCGACAGGAAACCCTTTGTCCAAGCTCTCCTCGCTGGAAGGACTCCCAGCAGCAGGAGGTCAGACTCGTGTCTGTGGTGGCAGCATCCATTTTGTGGAGCTGAGGCTTTAGTTAACTTTAACCGGGGTTCACAGTTACGTACATGTCGTGTCCCTCTAGAAGGGCGGAATGCTAACCTCGTCGCCAGAATTGGTGAGGGGGCCGCATCCCGATTCGTATGACACCTTACTCGACATGTCTTGATAACGCGACACCGAAGTTACCGATGTGGTACGCGTTATCATGGAACAGCCATTGGGTCTTGATTCCGCAAGCTGCAACCGGGCTCAGCTCGGGCCTGAACCTAGCTCACACGAGCCCATGCACTCTGCCTTCAGGATTGTTAAGGCCTGCCATAGGAGTGACTGATAGGAACTCGAGTGTCCATTGTATGGTTAGATATAGGGCTACTATATCTAAAGCAAAGTGTGATTACACGTCTTCGCCCCAGCTGTCATGCAGCCAGTTGTGTCAAATTTAGGAGGCCAGCCAGGGGTGGCATAATACATGCTGCAGCCCCTGGCGGCCCTGGGTACACCTATGCCCTGCGTTACGGGGTCTGATAAGGTGGCCCAGTGCCAATTGGAAATGCACCTAGGGTACATGGAATCCATTTTAAAGAGAGAGCAGTAGGCCTGGGGTCCTGATTGGCAGGGTCCCAGGTCGACTATGTCCAAAACCAGCTAAAACACAGGGCAAAAAGTTGGGGGCAACCATAGTCAGGAGGTACCTTCCTACAGCGTCCTTTCCATGAGCTGGAGTTGAGGCCTAGTTAGGCCCGTAGGCCGTCGACGATGACCGGAATCAAAGTATTCGACGTTGAAGAATAGCGTTGAGTGGAGAAGCGTTCGAAACTTATTTTCTGAAAGTTGGTAAGGATTGCGCGCCGAAGGAATTCTGTTTCAACACCAAGCGCTGGAAACACACCCGAGCCCGGTGGCGGAAAAAAAAACAATCTGGGGATGGAGCCGATGACCTTGCACAGTATCTTCCAAAGGAGGAGTCACCTATCCCGTGACTTCCAAAGACTTTTCTACAAAACAAACTGCAAATATCCGGGCCCAACACTAGGTGGCAGTCTATGCATAGGGTGCAATCTGCAGCTCATATACCTCGAACAACAATGTTTTGAATAGAAGCATCTAGTACAGTGGTTCCCAAACTTTTTTGACCTGTGGCTCCCTTGACCTACCCGGCAGTTGGCCGTGGCTCCCCACCATTTTTTTACCGGTGGGCGGGTGGGAGGGATATAAGCCCGACTTCGGGAGTACTTCCAGTTGTCTTCCCTAAAGTAATTGGGACTCAATGAAGGTATTGTAAGGGTTGGAATGCTTGAATTATTGATCTCATCCACTGGCAATCACTTTGGCTGCATCCCAATCCATCATTTTTTCCCCCAACAGAGTGCCTGGTCCCAAACCTATTCTCTCTTGAAGGGTTACTACATTCTCCCTCTTCACGTTTTTTCTCCATTGTTCACTTTCTCTTTTTCTGGCTTTGTGATTTTTCACTTTCTTGCTTCGGGGCAAAGCCTGGTGAGGAAAAGTAATTGCCAGTCCCCAAAATGATTGCCAGTGGGCCTGACTTGCAACCACCATCTCTAATTAGGCACGGACCCTACTGGCTTTGTGTTCACTGCCCCTATATTCTCTCCACAGTCCCTTGTGCCCTTCACTCTACTGTACCCCCCTTGCTCTCAGCCATATTTCCCTTTCTATGCAGCGTTCCCACTTTTCTGTTATATCCAATGTAATAAGTTTGATCAAAAGTGTAGGAAGCTCTCAAAATGGAGCAGGGCCAAATAAGCATAACCAGACTTCCTTTTCTAAGAGGCATGGCCTACTTGGTTAATGGTGTGGCTTAAAACATGTAAACTAGAACTCCATGTTTCACAGAGCGTGCCACCTGACCAGTAATTGTATGCCTCTCTATGAGATTTCTATTATTGCATCCTGACATGTAACAGCACAACCAATGCACACACCCAAATCAAGGCAGACCTATTAGCTTTGCCAGTGCTTGTTAGCAGTAGCAGCTAAATGAGTAACAACAATAATATTATTGGGAATAATTAGAATCTAAAATGTTTCAATTCTGAAAATATGAGCCTGCGAATTAACATAGTAAGGTCTATGGAAAGGGCAGTGCCCTTTCGAGTGCTTCAGACAACCCAGTTCACCCCTTCACACCACTTTCTTAGGAAGTCTCCCACTCTGTTACCCAATTATGCCCATTTCCTCCTCACATCTTTTTGCAATCGTCCGTCTGCATATCTCGCACTTTCCCACAATTACAACTGAACATATGTAGCCATCGCTCTGAAGAGAGGCCAAGGACTGGAGGTGCATACAGTCTGTACACATTTAGAACCAAACGGTAGACGCTGTGAGAAAGTCGCACTGCCTTCTGTCTCAGCTCGAGAGCTCTCAATGGTGCACCTTGAACCGCCCACATAACCCGAGCTCACGCAGACATCTGGAGGCGTCTCAGTTTAAAATATGCACCATTATAAAAGAGTCATTTGGTGTATCAAAACACTACAGAAACACAACACCTTGAAAAAGCAAATACTCCCCGGGAATGCAAGATAAAGTAAAACATGTGACACGTGAACAGAGATTGCATCGCTAATACGGAATATCGAAATGCTTTTTACAGTCATTGTTGAGAAAACAATTAGGGTTTTTGCTAGTAAAATTACGGACATGAATATAGAGCCAGATAGCGGCCAGTTTTAAAGACAGATTTAAATTGCTACTGGGTTTGAGACTTAGCAAGGCCAACCCCCACCTAAAGTCCTGGTGACAGACCTGGTTTATTTCGTGTCTGCTATAAAGGTATTCTTACCCATCTCCACACCACTCATTAAGCTGCATTCTAGTACCTCAAAGTTTCACTAAAATAAAGCACTGCTCCCCCCCGCACAAGCACACAAAGGCAAACATTTTAACCACAGCAATTAAAAGATTGGAAAAACGCCTCGTGCGAAGCCTTGTTTCTCCAATAAGTTCGCTAACCTCATTTGTTGCAGTGACTGCCTAGTTAAAGGCTGTTTTGGGAAAGTTCGGATGCACTGAAGTCTCTTCTGCGAGCCAGCTCACTTTCTCGCGCTCCCATTGGTGCAGGCGCGCACACACATGTGACAGCTCGGTGATATGAGTATTAGATATTTTTCAAAACCTATGGCCTTTTTAATCAGACTCTGTGTGCTTTTTCACTGAATGCTGGCCCCAAAATAGTGCAGCCTGCGGCGGACCGAACCCCCCTCCCCCAGCTGCGCCACTGCACATAGGTCCATCAGCCTGTAGCTGCAATTTCCTACATCGGGCTCGCGGCGCCCCTGGCACCTCATTACGGCGCACCAGGGCGCCACGGCGCACAGTTTGGGAACCACGGATCTAGTAAATTGATTTGGTTATTTGTACAGTAGATTACAAATCGCATCCACTTTGCGGCGTAACATGCTCTGGTGTTAGGACGTCTAGCTTCCTTAATAATGTTCATGCAGTCTAGTGGGAGATTGAGGTAACCAAACTTTAAGTCTTCAGGAGCCAAATCTCAAGGTTGAGTTGATTGGGATCTGGATGTCTTATTTCTCCATGGTTCTGGGTAAAAAGCTTGTGTGAGAGGTGCAGTTTTTGATGAGGAACTACTGACAGTTCCAAGATGGTTATCAACTATGGTTGCGGGGCCCATGTTGGAGCAACCAGGATCATTGTGAGGGAATGCTGTATGAGCTTCCAAACCACCAATGGGTGAGGCGGAAAAGCATAAGCAAATTTGCCTGACCAGTTCATCCATAGCGCATTGCCTTTGGACAATGGGTGTGGATAGCTGGACGCGAAGCTTGGGCATTTTGTGTTTTGATGTGTGGCGAACAGATCTATTTATGGCTGGCCCCACATGTGAAAAAATTGAACTTGAGGATGAAGTTCCCATTGATGAATCTGCTCCGTTTGACGACTGAGCAGATCTGCAATCCGATTGTGTACTCTTAGTAGGTGCTCTGCAAGGAGATGTATATTTTGTGCAATGGCCCATTTCCATATGCTTTGAGCTATATGTGAAAGTGCCCGCTTCACCCCCGTTTTTGTACATAGTACATTGCTGTCATGTTGTCTGTACGGACCAGGACAGTTTGACTACGAGATGGAGTTGAAAGGATTTTAATGCTAGAAAGATTGCCAACAATTCCAGGTAATTTATGTGTAGTTGTTTTTGCTGAGGGGGCCACATGCCCTGAATGGTATGGTTTTGAAGATGAGCTCCCCCGCCGTGAGCGATGCTCTTAGCACTATCTGTGGAACTGGGTCCAGGAGCGGGCACCCTTTGAAAAGGTTTTGCGTGTTCCACCACTGCAGAGAGCGATGGGTGCAGCGGTCCACCAACATCAGATCTGCTAGCTGACCTTGAGCCGGGTTACACTGACGTGCCAAACACTCCTGTAGGGGACGCATCTAGAGTCTTGCAAAACTGTTTATCCTGAGAGGGTTGGGGTATGTAAAGCTTTTAAAGTGTTTATTGTAGCACCTAGATATTGTTGTGTGTTGTGTGGTTTTAGGTGGGATTTGGTGAGATTCACTGTGAAGCCCAAGTTGTGAAGTAGCTGGATTGTCGTGTGTGTTGTACACAGCTGCTGTGTGATTTGGCTTTAATGAGCCAGTCGTCCAAATAAGGGAACACGTGAATGCATTGTCTTATTAAGTGAGCTGCACTACTGCGATGCACTTGGTTAAGACTGGGTGCTCTAGTCACTCCGAACGGAAGGACTTTGAATTGCTAGTGTTGACCGTCCACCACGAACCGGAGATATTTTCTGTGAGCAGGGGGAATGGGAATATGAAAGTAGGCGTCCTTTAAATCAAAAGTGGAGAGAAAGTCGCCTTGTTGAAGCAGTGGGATCACCTGTTGGAGAGTGACCACGTGGAAGTAGTATTGGCCTGAGACAACCGTCCTTTATTGGAATTAGAAAGTAGAGGGAGTAAACTCTTGTTTGAGGAGTGAGGTGTTCCGGGGACATTGGACGTTGTCTGGGCGGGATATTTGGGGGGAGTAGAAACGAGTTCCAGGCAGTAACCATATTGCATAATTAGTCTTACCCACTTGTCTGTGGTGATGGAATTCCAGAGAGGTAGGAACTGTGATATGCGTCCCCCGACAGGAGTGGGATGGTAAGGGAGAAGGGAAGTCACTGCTTGGTGCTAGGGGAGTTGCAGGTATTCTTACTTCGGCCTCTTCCCTTATCATTGTTGCCTCTGTACCCTCCATGAAAGTATCCTCTGAAGAAATTGTTTCGATTGGGGCTCTTATAGGAAGCAGAGGGATGCTCCGAGCTAATGGTTGTGGTGACAGCCCTGTGAAAGGAGACAAAATGAACCCCTAGGGGATTGGAAGGCACCCATGGACTTGGCAGTCTCCTTATCCTTTTTTTTCATCTTTTCTAAAGATGCATCAACTGTGGGCCCAAAAAGATGCTCTTGGTCAAGGGCTGGACTGTACTTACTGTTTGAATCCAGAGATTCGGAACCAAGCATACCTGACACTGTTATTAATAGCACAAGAGGCAGTATGTTAGACCTGTCAGCCCTAGGGTGGTCTTTCCCAGAGATTTCTTGCCCTTGCCTCATTTTTCCCACCTTCTTTTTGTTGGCCCTTAGGTCTTCGGGCACCTTGTCATGGCTAATCTGTGTAAGGGTGCAGGTGCTCTCTACTTCAAACATGGCTGCCGCTGGCCCCTGCTACAGCAGTGTGGTCTTTTAGTGTAGCACCCTAGCTGCCAGGAGCAGGCTGGATCCCCATACAATGTTGCAATACCAGCCACCCAGCCCCTGTCCATAGGTAGAGTGGGGAAGCTCCTGGAACTTTCCAGAACAAAGGCGGAGTTAGGTTTTCCCGCCTTAGAGAGTGGTCACCTGACCTGGGCATACTTAAGCAAGGGAGGGAACGAGTTGGGGCATCACTGACCTGGGGAACCCACGAAGGAGTTTTATGCGGGAGGGCCTAGTTAAGAACCTATGCTACTGGGAGTGACAGGATTTAGGTGCTGCCTCTTAAGCTGGGTGAGGTGTCCTAAGCTAGCCCCCTGATCTGGCCCAGTGGTAGGGAACCCCAGGGTCCATCTGCAGTGACTGAGGAAAAACTCATCAAGCCTTCAACTCAACCTCCCCCCCCCCCCCCCTCTCAGCAACTTCAATTAACCAGCATCCAAGGGCGCAGAACCATCCAAGCGCCAAGAAGTCTGCTTTCCTTTGACCAGAATCTGCTGGGGGAATCAACCAGGTACTGGACTGTGCTGCCCTGCGCACCCCCTGCCTGCAGTGGGCCCATCTTGCCCCACTTGTCTCCTCCCCTGTCTTAACTGCTCTGCTGTCCCTGCTGAACTGGAGGAGAAACGCTATATTCTGCTCTCCCCTGACCAGCGCTTTGCATCATCCTGCCTGCCCCAAGCTAACTGTGCTCCTGTGGGTACAGCGCTGTGACCCTGAGGCGCTTTTCACCTCAGAACTCATCCTGCCTGCAATCGCCCTCAAGCGCTCTCCTGAGCCGACTGGTTTACCCCCGCGAGTGAGCGCTGCGGTGCCTGGACACTGTCACCCCGAGGCGCTATTGACCCCCACTCACCGCCGCAGCCCGGAGCTGCTGTGCCGTCCGAGGCACTCGACGAGGCCCGGTGACCATCGCGGAGTTCGCGCCGCCCCTGAAGTGCGGCTGCCCTGACGGCGCATGGCGATCCGCTCCAGCTCCAATTACCCCCCTCGGCGGCCCCCGCATGTGAGGAGAGGGGCGCCGTTCTCCACACGCTGGGCCAGGGTAGGCCCGAAGCCAAGCTGTTCCCTGTTACGTGACCGGGCACCGCGCTGCCATTGGTCCAGGCAGGCGGGCCACGCGGTTGGCTGGAGCTGTCCCAGCCCCGATCTAAGCGGCCCCCACCTCAGAGCCTTGCCGGTGGGCCCTGAAATGGCCCGGAAATATCGCGGAGGGGCCGTGGAGCCCGAGTGCCCCCTCCTTTCAGCCCCGCACGTTGGCCTCGCCCCGGCGCCGTTGCCCAGAAGCCACAACTGCACCGGGCCGAGGGAGGCCTTGGGAGGGACGAACACCCCTCCCCTCTGCCAGCGACTACGCAAGGGCCCCGGAGGGCCGAAATACAACAGGTAACCCCCGGTGAGGAGGGCGGTAGGCCGGTTGAGGCCTGAGGTCGCCCCTCCCCCGGGGTGAACTAAGACTGGGCCTGTTGCCCCCCCCCCCCCCCCCCCCCCACCTATTGTGCCTCGAGTGTTTGGGAGGCTTGGGGGTAGACTCTTGCCCTCCTGCATTGTTCTGCCTGCCAGGAGTTCTAGGCTTGGAGCCTGCCAACTGAACTGTGGGTTGATAGTTCACAATCAGATAATCCACTTCAGTGACTGGTGGTGTTTAGTGGCCGACAAGCTCATGTTTATTGAAATGTTTTTATGCCTGCCATGAGGGGATGACCTCTTCCCTGTTCTGAATTTCTTGCAGGGGTGGGCTTCTACAGGTCCTGAGGGGACCGAACTGTGATACTTATTGATTCATTCTAATGGTATTCTGATGATCTGATTCTGGGTCGCAAGACTATCAGTATTCACTAGAAGAAATGCTTGTGGCGGTGTTCTTTGAAGTTTTCTGTTGTACTGAAAGTACTTGAAATGTTTTATCACTTTCTAGGAAGTGCAATTTGGAAGGCGTTCATGAGAGGTTTAATGTGGTACTTTAATGCAATGCTATGGTTGCTACAGCAGGATCATCCAGGTTTATGAAAGTACCCTCTTTGCCTGCTGAAGAGTATGATGCGACAGGCTGTGTTAATTGATGTTTCACTGCTTAGATGAGCTGGTTATTACTTTAATGACAAGTCTTACTGAAACTGCCTAATGAAATGCTTAAATGAAATACTAATGATTTGCTAAATGCATTACTTGCTTTATCCAAAGTCTATATAAAAGATCTTGATTTCCAAACACAACTAATGGTGTGGCTCCATTATTGCGCCCACTTCATGTCACATTGGATGAGTGTGTTAAGTAGCTGCTTTACACGCAAGCCCCTGGCTGTCTTCCTGCTCGAGCCATGCTACCCCCCGTGGACCTGGTGGTCCCAGCTTTTTTTTTTTTTTAAAGTGGTCCCAGTTCTTACATTGGTGGCGAGCGGTGGGATCCAGGACCTGTAGCTACCTAACACCCTCCAGTGGGACAGAGTGCGCTGCAATTAATTGGACACCTGTGGTGCCTACAAGCAAACCAAATTGCCCACCACTGTCTAGTCTGCAAACCGGTGTTGACCCAGCATTGTTGCCTACGTCTTAGAATTTTTCTTTCAGGTTGTCTGGGTCCCCACCTGACAAAATGGAGTTCCAGCTGGCTGACCTTGATAGGTACACTGTAGTGCAGTTAAGGGAGTTTTGTCAGGGGATGGGGGTGCCTGTGGGGACGAGAGCTGTCAAAGAAGAGCTCCGTACCGCCTTGAGGGCATGGGTAAGGGCCCACCCAGGGGAGAGGGAGGATGAGGAACAGGTCACACACGGGGAGGCGGATACTCAGGAAGACCCAGGCCTACTCAACATTGACATGTCAGACAATGTGTTGCCAGGAAGACGTTCCGGGGCAGGGAGTAGTGTATCTAGGGGGAGTGCATCGTCGCAGGAGTATGAGGACAGGAAGGAGGAGAGGCGATTAAGGTGGGAGCTTGCCAAGTTAGAGCACCAGAGGGAGAGAGAAAGGGAGGATAAGCAGTTTGCTATGAAGGAAAGGAAGCTGGCGCACGAGCTTCAGCTCAAAGAAATGGAGCTGAGAGCATTACAGTTGGGTGCGCCAGGGAGTCCTAATGGTGGCAGCGTACCAGAGGCTCAGCAGGAGCCCAGGTTCTGGTTACCCAAGGAGGTGATAGCGAGCTACACCAAGGGGGATGACATTGCCAGGTGGTTGGAGGCGTATGAAGTGGCCTTGACTGCCCATGGGGTGCCCGAAGAACATTGGGGAGGTGGTTTGTACCGGTATATACCTCCTGACGTCAGGGACACCCTCCTGTATCTGGAAAAGGCAGACCAGTTTAGGTACACCCCCATGAAGGAGGCGCTTATCAAACATTTTGGCCTCAACCCTTAAAGGTATGGCCAGAGGTTTCGTGGCAGCCATAAGCTGTCCACACAGAATTGGGTGGATTTTTTTGAGTATGCCCGTAAGGCTCTGGATGGTTGGGTGCGTGGCAGCGAGGTGCGTGATTTTGAGAGTCTGTATAACCTTTTTTTGAGAGAGCACCAACATTTGGTGGACCGCAAGCTTACTGATCCCCGTGAGCTTGCGAAGGAGGCGGATACTTGGGTTAGCACCCGGGTGTCACACAAGGGCCCCGAGGGAGATGGCCCGAAAGGCGGACAGGGCGCCCCTCAGAAGAAAGAGGGTGGAGATAAAAGACCGGAGTTCTCACGAGGCCCACAAACTAGACAGTTTGGGAAAGGAGTAGGTACCCCACCTCAGAACCGTTCCCCAAAACCCACTTACCCTGACAAGAGGCAGCAGCCAAAAGTGGTCCGGTGCTATGAATGCGGAGAGTTCGGACACTACAAGGGAGATGCCCAGTGTCGCAAACGACCCCCAGTCCCCACTGGTGGCAAGAGTCCCGGGGTGGCTAGTGTAGCGCTTGGGTTAGAGTTGCCCCTAGACAGGGAAGGGGAGTGGACAGGCCTGACCCTGGTTTCACTTGGGGATAGAGAGATGGTCCCAGGGACGCCCTTACCATCGAATACTGCTAAGTACCAGCAGAGGGTGAAGGTCAATGGGGAGGAGGTGGACGCTCTGCGGGACACAGGAGCCAGCATGACCACCGTAGTGAGGCGGCTGGTGTCCCTTGAGCAGGTTGTTCCTGATGTGTACCATCCGGCCATGTTGGCTGACGGCAGTCTGAGCTACTATCCGGTGGCTCAAGTTCCCTTTGAGTGGGGAGGAGTGTCAGGCCCCTTGAGAGTTGCGATCAGCCCTGCCTTGCCTGTGGACTGTCTGCTCGGTAATGACCTCGAACATACCGCCTGGAAGGAAGTGGAGTTTAAGGCCCACACTGAGATGCTGGGATTACCAGGGTGGACTTGCGTAGCCGAGCGGTCCATGGCTGCCCGGCAAGAAGCTCAACCCGGGTTGGAGCCTGAAACCACGTCCCAACCCAATGCCGGTCCAGAGGAGAGTGTTGTGGAGGACACACCCCGTGTGATGGATGGGGAGCCCGCGGAGGTAACCCCGGAGTCCGTGGAGGTGGATGTCGTTCCCGTGGGGGACTTGCCGACCCTTGCCGAGTGGCATGTGGAAGGAGGGCCTACCCGGGAGGAATTCTGTCGGGCGCAGAAGGAGTGCCCCACGCTTGAAGGCATGCGGCGACAGGCCGAAGACCAAGCGGTCAACCAAGAGACTGGCAGTTACCACGTGTATTGGGAGAATGGCCTCCTGTACAATGAGCCAAGGGTTCCGGTGCATGGATCATCGAGGGCCTTAGTGGCCCCCCAGTGCTACCGGGCCTTTTTGATGGAACTGGCGCATGAGATACCCTTAGCTGGACACCTGGGCCAGGACAAGACCTTTGCAAGGCTCGTCCCACAATTTTATTGGCCTGGGATGAGGGTTGCCTCTGACACCTACGGCAAGACCTGCAAGACTTGCCAGGCCAGTGGCAAGACGGAGACCAAAGTAAAGGCCCCGTTGGAACCGCTCCCAGTGGTCGGGACCCCTTTCGAGCGGGTCGGAATAGACATCGTTGGGCCGTTGGACCCTCCGACCTCTGCGGGACATCGGTTCATCCTGGTGTTAGTGGACCACGCCACTCGGTACCCGGAGGCCATCCCTCTGAGGACCGTTACTGCACCTGTGGTGGCGCGGGCCCTGATGGGGATATTCACCCGAGTGGGATTCCCCAAGGTCGTGGTGTCGGACAGAGGCACAAATTTCATGTCGGCCTACATGCAGGCCATGTGGGAGGAGTGCGGAGTGACCTATCGGTTCTCCACTCCTTACCACCCCCAGACTAACAGGCTCCTAGAACGCTTCAACAAGAACTTGAAGGGGATGATCCGGAGTCTGCCAGAAGACCTGAGGCGGAAATGGGACATCCTCCTCCCTTGCTTGTTGTTTTCGTACCGCGAGGTACCCCAAAAGGGAGTCGGGTTCAGCCCCTTCGAATTGCTCTATGGCCATCCCGTTAGGGGACCCCTCAGTCTGGTCAAGGAGGGGTGGAAGAAGACTTCAAAGAAGCTTCCCCGTGATGTAGTCAGCTACATGCTGGCGTTCCGCAGCCAGATGGCCAAGCTGTGGAAAGAAGCCTCAGACAACTTAGAGGCTAGCCAAGCCTTCTTGAAGGAGTGGTATGACCGCAACGCTCGGACGGTGGAGTTGGACGCTGGACAGAAGGTGTGGGTCATGGAGCCTGGGGAGCTTAGTGCCCTCCAGGACCGGTGGACTGGTCCGTACGAGATTGTGGAGCGTCGCGGCCAGACCACCTATGTCGTTGACTTGAAGACCCCCCGTCAACCCCATCGGGTGCTCCACGTCAACCGCTGAAGCCTCACCATGAGCGATCGGAGCTTGCTCTCCTCATGGTGACGGATGGGAGCGAGGAGGAGGAAAGTGAGCCTCTTCCTGACCTTCTAGCGGCTCAGGAAAAGGATGGTTCAGTGGAGGGAGTTGTCCTCTCCCCATCCTTGACCTCAGAGCAACAGAGGGACTGCCGCCAGGTATTGGCGCAGCACGCCTCGTTGTTCTCCCTCACACCTGGAATCACACATCTGTGTACCCATGATGTGGACACAGGGGACAGTCCGCCAGTGAAAAACAAGTCTTACCGGCTGTCCGAGAAAGTGAGGAACAGCATCCAGGGTGAGGTGACCAAGATGCTGGAGCTGGGAGTGATCGAACCCTCCAGCAGCCCGTAGGCTAGTCCGGTTGTGCTGGTGCCGAAAGCGGCTCCACCGGGCACCACACCAGATCTTCGGTTCTGTGTGGACTATCGGGGGTTGAACTCTGTCACCAAGACGGATGCTCACCCGATACCACGGGCAGATGAGCTGATTGACCGGCTGGGAGCAGCCAAGTACCTCAGCACCATCGACTTGACATCAGGGTACTGGCAGATTGCCATGGCCGATGGAGCGAAGGAGAAGACAGCATTCTCCACCCCTGAGGGCCACTTCCAATTTCGAGTGATGCCCTTCGGGCTCAAGAATGCTCCGGCCACCTTCCAGCGGTTGGTGAACCAGGTGCTATCTGGCCTGGAGTCCTTCTCAGCGGCATACCTGGATGACATAGCTGTCTTCAGTAGCACCTGGGAGGACCATCTCCAGGAGGTGCTGCGGGCGTTGCAACGCGCTGGCCTCACCATCAAGGCTAGCAAGTGCCAGATTGGACAGGGCTCTGTCGTGTACCTGGGGCACTTGGTGGGCGGAGGTAAGGTGCAACCCCTCCAGGCCAAAATTGAGACCATCATAGCCTGGGAGCCCCCCCAAAACTCAGACTGAGGTCCGAGCTTTCCTCGGCCTCACTGGCTATTACCGCCGGTTCGTCAAGGGTTATGGCACCATTGTGGCCCCCTTGACCGAGTTGACGTCCAAGAAGCAGCCACGCAAGGTCATCTGGACGGCTGCTTGCCAGGAGGCATTTGAAACACTGAAGCGCGCGATGTGCACCGCTCCGGTGCTGGCCACTCCGGACTTCCAAAAAGAATTCATCGTGCAGACAGATGCCTCAGAGCATGGCGTAGGTGCCGTGCTATCGCAACTCAACGATGATGGCCAAGACCAACCTGTGGCCTTCATCTCAAGAAGACTTCTCCCTCGGGAACGGCGATGGAGTACCATCGAGCGAGAAGCCTTCGCTGTGGTCTGGGCTTTGAAGAAGTTGAGGCCATACCTTTTTGGCTCTCACTTCCTAGTTCAAACCGACCACCGTCCCCTTCGCTGACTCATGCAGATGAGAGGCGAAAACCCTAAGTTGCTAAGGTGGTTCATTTCCCTACAGGGGATGGACTTTAGGGTGGAACATCGGCCCGGAGCTGACCACGCCAATGCTGACGGTCTCTCCCGGTTTTTCCGCCTTAGTGACGAGAACTCTCTAGAGGTTGGGTAGCTCTTCCTACTTTCAGCTGGGGGGGACGCATGTTAGACCTGTCAGCCCTAGGGTGGTCTTTCCCAGAGATTTTTTTGCCCTTGCCTAATTTTTCCCACCTTCTTTTTGTTGGCCCTTAGGTCTTCTGGCACCTTGTCATGGCTAATCTGTGTAAGGCTGCAGGTGCTCTCTACTTCAAACATGGCTGCCCCTGGCCCCTGCTACAGCAGTGTGGTCTTTTAGTGTAGCACCGTAGCTGCCAGGAGCAGGCTGGATCCCCATACAATGTTGCAATACCAGCCACCCAGCCCCTGTCCATAGGTAGAGTGGGGAAGCTCCTGGAACTTTCCAGAACAAAGGCGGAGTTAGGTTTTCCCGCCTTAGAGAGTGGTCACCTGACCTGGGCATACTTAAGCAAGGGAGGGAACTTTTTCTAGTCAGTTGGGGCATCACTGACCTGGGGAACCCACGCAGGAGTTTTAGGCGGGAGGGCCTAGTTAGGAACCTATGCTACTGGGAGTGACAGGATTTAGGTGCTGCCTCTTAAACTGGGTGAGGTGTCCTAAGCTAGCCCCCTGATCTGGCCCAGTGGTAGGGAACCCCAGGGTCCAGCTGCAGTGACTGAGGAAAAACTCATCAAGCCTTCAACTCAACCCCCCCCCCCCCCTCTCAGCAATTTCAAGTAACCAGCATCCAAGGGCGCAGAACCATCCAAGCGCCAAGAAGCCTGCTTTCCTTTGACCAGAAACTGCTGGGGGAATCAACCATGTACTGGACTGTGCTGCCCTGCGCACCCCCTGCCTGCAGTGGGCCCATCTTACCCCACTTGTCTCCTCCCCTGTCTTACTGCTCTGCTGTCCCTGCTGAACTGGAGGAGAAACGCTATATTCTGCTCTCCCCTGACCAGCGCTTTGCATCATCCTGCCTGCCCCGAGCTAACTGTGCTCCTGTGGGTACAGCGCTGTGACCCTGAGGTGCTTTTCACCTCAGAACTCATCCTGCTTGCAATCGCCCCCAAGCGCTCTCCTGAGCCGACTGGTTTACCCCCGCGAGTGAGCGCTGCGGTGCCTGGACAGTCGCCCCGAGGCGCTATTGACCCCCACTCACCGCCGCAGCCCGGGGCTGCTGTGCCGTCCGAGGCACTCGACGAGGCCCGGTGACCATTGTGGCGTTTGCGCCGCCCACACGACGCCCCTGAAGTGCGGCTGCCCTGACGGCGCGTGGCGATCCGCTCCAATAACCCCCCTCGCTGCCCCCGTATGTGAGGAGAGGGCCGCCGTTCTCCACACGCTGGGCCGCGGTAGGCCAGAAGCCAAGCTGTTCCCTGTCACGTAACCGGGGAGCTCCTCCGCCCCGCCCCCGGGCGCCACGCTGCCATTGGTCCAGGCAGGCGTGCCCTCGAGGCGGGCCACGCGGTTGGCTGGAGCTGTCCCGGCCCCCGCCTCAGAGCCTTGCTGGTGGGCCCTGAAACGGCCTGGAAATATCGCGGAGGGGACCGTGGAAGCCGAGTGCCCCCTCCTTTGAGCCCCGCACGTTGGCCTCGCCCCGGCCCCGGTGTCCAGAAGCCACAACTGCACCGCGCCGGGCCGAGGGAGGCCTTGGGAGGGACGAACACCCCTCCGCCAGCGACTACGCAAGGGCCCCGGAGGGCTGAAATACAACAGATAACCCCCGGGGAGGAGGGCGGTAGGCCGGTTGAGGCCTGAGGTCACCCCTCCCCCGGGGTGAACTAAGACTGGGCCCGTTGGCCCCCCCCACCTATTGTGCCTCGAGTGTTTGGGAGGCTTGGGGGTAGACTCTTGCCCTCCTGCATTGTTCTGCCTGCCAGGAGTTCTAGGCTTGGAGCCTGCCAACTGAACTGTGGGTTGATAGTTCACAATCAGATAATCCACTTCAGTGACTGGTGGTGTTTAGTGGCCGACAAGCTCATGTTTATTGAAATGTTTTTATGCCTGCCATGAGGGGATGACCTCTTCCCTGTTCTGAATTTCTTGCAGGGGTGGGCTTCTACAGGTCCTGAGGGGACCGAACTGTGATACTTATTGATTCATTCTAATGGTATTCTGATGATCTGATTCTGGGTCGCAAGAAAGTACTTGAGGAAATGTTTTATCACTTTCTAGGAAGTGCAATTTGGAAGGCGTTCACAAGAGGTTTAATGTGGTACTTTAATGCAATGTTATGGTTGCTACAGCAGGATCATCCAGGTTTATGAAAGTACCCTCTTTGACTGCTGAAGAGTATGATGCGACAGGCTGTGTTAATTGATGTTTCACTGCTTAGATGAGCTGGGTATTACTTTAATGACAAGTCTTACTGAAACTGCCTAATGAAATGCTTAAATGAAATACTAATGATTTGCTAAATGCATTACTTTCTTGATCCAAAGTCTATATAAAAGATCTTGATTTTCAAACACAACTAATGGTGTGGTCTCCATTATAGCGCCCACTTCATGTCACATTGGATGAGTGTGTTAAGTAGCTGCTTTACACGCAAGCCCCAGGCTGCCTTCCTGCTCGAGCCATGCTACCCCCAGGAGAGCTGGTGGTCCCAGTTCTTACACAGTACTTGCTGCATCAAGCGCACATTTTATTGAGGTATGTTATTAATTTTCCCTCCTGTATAAGGTCACTGGCGTGGTCAATAAATTGGTCAGGAAGAGGTTACATTAGCTTTTCAAGCTCATCGAAGTGAACTCCGTCATATCTGGCCAACAAAGCTTGGGCATTGGCAATCCACCAATGATTTGCAGTCTGTGACGCAATAAGTTTTCCAGATGAGTCTATGAATTTGGATTCCTTATCAGGAGGAGGGGTGTGGCCTATGCTTTGTGAATTTGCTCCCTTGCATGTATTAGACACTACAGAGAACCCAGAGGGAACTGACCTTTAATGTATACTGGATCATTGGGAGCTGCCTTATATTTTTGTCTAGCCTGCTTTTAAGAATCCTGGTTCTGCCTGGGTCTTTAAAAAAACTTCTGGTGCATGTTGTTATGCCTTTTAACATTGGCAGGGTATGTGTGGAAGTAAATGTTTCCAGTAAAAAAATCTTCTAAAGGGTCAGAGTGTAGCTGCCCCCGTGGTACTGAGTGGCTCTGTTAATGAGTTGCGCAAACCCAATATTGTCATCTGGTGATGATGGCCTAGAGGTATGCAAATTGGGGTCATTGTGTGGGTTGGAATCATCCCAAGGGTCTGGATTGTGTGGGATGGTATGTGCGTTATCATCTTTATCTCGATCTTTCCACACCCTGATAACTACAATCATCTGTGGTTTAGGTGAATCAGATGTGGGGAGTGTGCTGGAGAGATTAACAGATTTGGATCAGCTGGAGAAGGGGAGAGAGAGGTGGAGTAGTGTTAGTGCCCATCTTCTTTCGTTTGAAGTGTCTAATTTCTTCTTTTTTTTTTTTGGAAGGCTTAGCGACAACTTTGCCTGTCTCTGGGTCAATGTATAAAGTCTTTTGTTTTGAATCCGTAAATTGTGCTGGAAGCTGTTGCGAAGGTACAATGTCCTTTGTCGGTGCCGGAGACTTCGGGTCAGAATGTTGTTTAACCTGTGTCTCTGAAGCTTTCAGTGGGGTCTTGGACTCCTTAGCTTTTGATATAAGAGTTTGTGGCTCCGAGAGTTTTTTCGTCTCTGAAGATTTTTTTGTTTCTTTCGACGCCGAGGGTTTCGGTGTCGAGGTTGGTTTGGATTTCGGTGCCGAAGGTGATTTTTCGGCACCAGAATGGGGGATGGCTCTATCCCGAGCCAAAAGGCTTTTGTTTCATTGCGGCGTCTGAAGTGTGTTGCCGGCACCGTTCCCTCTAGGCCACACGCGCACCTCCCCTGACGTCAGGGCACCACCTAGCGTGTAGTGCGCACACAGGATGTCGCTAGAGTCGCGCCGCCCGCGCCTTTTAAAATGCGAGCGGCGCGAACATGAGGCACTTTTCCAGTGGTGGTGGTGGCAGCGGAGCGGGCGTGAGGAGTGCAGGTAAGGAGGCGGGGGCTGGTGGGGATTATGGGGATTGTGGGGATTATGGCGCTTGTGGCTGTGTGGGAGCGTGGCAGACAGTGGCCTTTTGTTTAAATATTGCTGATAATCAGAGTCCCTTCACGGGCTCCGATTAACAGCAATACTTAAACAAAATGCCACAGTCTGCACCGCGCTTTACTAACAAAAGCCTAGACACTTTCCAAACACAGCACGTACTTTAGCACACGCTGTGTTCGGAAAGTGTCTGCTTCGGGGAAGGCGATCTCTCCATCATCTTGATCCGCAGGAAAATTGGGATTTGCTCCTAAGAGGTCCGGAATCTAGCGGCTTCTGCAAGACAATTCGTGACATCGAGCCAGACGGTCACAGATGGTTTTCTTTGACCTGGAAGATGAACAGGCCTTGCAGTTCTTGTCTTCGTGCTCTGGGGAGAGGCAGATCTTACAAACCTCATTTAGGTCCGTGTGTGGGAACTTAGCACCTCACTTGGGGCATTTTTTTGAAGGGAGTCCTTTCCATTGACTGCTGGTGTGGTCGGCGCGGATAGGCCCAACGGCCCGCGTCAAAGATCTAGGTCGAGGATTTTTTGTGTTGAAGATATGCATCAAAAAGAAAACGCGATCAAGACAATACCGTCTAGAGGAGAGGGATTGCGCGACGAAGGGGGTTCGAAAACGACACCAAACCGGAGCGCAGCAAATCACATCCGAACCCGATTGAGGAAAAAAAGAATCTGGAGATGGAGTCGATGCCCATGGGCACTATCGTCTTAAGGAGGAGTCACCTACCTCGTGACTACTAAGACTTCTTCCAAGCCAAAAACAAAGTGCAAACATCCAAGCCCAACACCAGGTGGCGATCTATGCACAAGTAAACAATCTAAAGCTCATATATCTCGATCAGCATTTTTTTTCCCTTTTTTGAGATCCCTTAGTCTTTTGGCAGGGTATGTCATCTCCAGGGTCTGAAGTTTGACGCTTTTTACTTTTCAAGCCATAACAGCCTTGCCTCCCTTTCTTGTAAGGTTTTAGCTGAAATAGTTCTACCATATCTGCAGTCTTCAGGTTTGTGGTGGGGGTGCAGACAGTATAGGAACTCTTTGTGAGGGTCAACCGAAGGAATATGCTACTTACCAGTATGCATCTGTTCTTGGCATAGAGGGCTGCAGAGTGGTACATTTATGGATAGATTGCCATCTGGTGTTGGGCTCAGATGATTGCACTTGTTTTTCTCTTGGAGAAGTCTTTTGTCGTCACGAGACTGGTGACTCCTCCTTTGGGTGCTAGTGCGCATGGGCATCGGCTCCATCCTTAGATTGTTTTGCCATAGTAGGGTTAGATGGAGTAGTATGATAGAATACAGATAGAAATGCCCATGTAAGTGTATCTAAATAAGATAGTGTTGGAACAGACATAGGTTTCCGGGGAGGCTGGGAGGGCATGTACCGCTCTGCAGCCCTCTATGCCAAGAACAGATGCATACTGGTAAGTAGCATATTCCGTTCGAGGCATATGGGTTGCAGATGGTACATTTATGAATAGACTATACAGCAGTTATCTCCCTAGCGGTGGTCACCAGTGTCTGTTGCAACAGTCTGAAATAAAGTTTTTAATACAGCTTGTCCCACTCTAGCCTGTTGTGTTGCCTGCACATCGACACAGTAGTGTTTTGGGAAGGTATGTGGTGTAACCCAGGTAGCTGCTTTGCATATGTCATCTAGAGGAATGTTTCCTAAGAATGCCATAGATGCTCCTAGTTTACGTGTAGAGTGAGCTCTAGGAGGAACAGTTAATGTCCTTTTTGCTTTTAAGTAACATATTTGTATACATTTTACAATCCACCTGGCAATGCCTGCTTTAGAGATAGGATTGCCCCTATGTGTAGGAGAAAACGCTACAAATAGTTGTTTTGTCTTTCTGAAAGTTTGTGTTCTTTCTATGTAGTACAATATCGCCCTTTTGACATTAATGTATGTAGGGCCCTTTTTGCTACCGTCTGTGGTTTTGGAAAGAAGACTGGTAGTTCCACTGGCTGATTGATGTGGAATGCTGAAATTACTTTGGGCAAGAATTTTGGGTTTGTTCTAAGAACCACTTTATTTTGGTGTAACTGCAGGAATGGTTCTTGTATTGTGAATGCTTGCAATTCACTTACTCTTCTGAGTGAAGTAATAGCTAT
This sequence comes from Lissotriton vulgaris, assembly GCF_964263255.1. NCBI lineage: Eukaryota > Metazoa > Chordata > Amphibia > Caudata > Salamandridae > Lissotriton > Lissotriton vulgaris. The sequence continues at coordinate 35,158,692 of NC_141693.1, read as the reverse complement.
AAGAAAAGCCACCTTCCATGTGAGGAATTGTATTTCACACCTATGCATAGGTTCGAAAGGTGGTCCCATTAGTCTGGTAAGTACTATGTTGAGATTCCAGACTGGGGAAGGCGGTAGTCTTGGTGGAATGACTCTTTTGAGGCCTTCCATGAAAGCTTTTATTGCTGGCACTTTAAACAGGGAAAGATGTTGCCTGTTTTGCAGGTACGCTACTATAGCTGCCAAGATGTACTCTAATAGAGGTGTAAGCAAGGTTACATTGCTGCAAGTGTAGTAAATAGCAAATAATCTCTTTAGTGGATGCGTCCAGGGGGTTGATGTTGTTACAGTATACAGCAAACCTTTTCCACTTTGCTGCATAGCATGCTCTGGTGGTAGAGCGTCTTGCTTGCTTAATGATTTCCATACAGTTTGGAGGTAAATCTAAGTATCCAAATTCTATGACCTCAGGAGCCAGATCGCTAGGTTCAATTGTTTGGGATCTGGGTGCATTATTTCTCCATGGTTCTGTGTAAGGTGCATGGGTAATATTCTTAACTTTTGATGTGGCACCTGTGAGAGTTGCAGTAGCGTGGTGAACCACGGCTGTCGTGCCCACGTGGGTGCTACTAGTATCATTGTCATTGAATGTTGTTGCAGTTTTTGAACCACTAATGGAATTAGTGGGAGAGGGGGGAAAGCGTAAGCAAATTTGTTGGACCAATTGATCCATAACGCATTGCCCTGGGACAGGTGGTGTGGGTACCTGGATGCGAAGGTTTGGCATTTTGCGTTCTGATGAGTGGCAAAGAGATCTATCTCTGGTTGTCCCCATCTTTGGAAGAATGGCTGCAGTATTTGGTTGTGCAGTTCCCATTCGTGTTTTTGTTCTGAATCTCTGCTTAGGATGTCTGCTATCTGATTTTGAACTCCTGGTAGGTGTTCGGTTAACAGATAGATCTTTTGAGGGATGGCCCATCTCCAAATGTCCTGCCCTAGTCTGCATAGTTGGAGAGAGTGTGCCACCCCCCCCCTATTTTTGAATATTATACATTGCAGTCATGTTGTCTGTTCTGATCAGGACTGCTTTGTTGAGGATCTGCATTTGAAAAGCTTTTAATGCTAGAAACACTGCTAGTAGTTCCAGATAATTGATGTGCAGTCTTTTTTGCTGTACACTCCATTTTCCCAGCACAGTACATTTCTCCATATGCGCTCCCCATCCGGTGAGCGATGCATCCGCTGTTAGTATCACTTGTGGAATCGGTTCTAGGAAAGACCGCCCCTTGGAAATGTTTGTTGTGTTCCACCACTTCAGAGAGCGATGTGTGCGGTCGTCTACCAACACCAGATCTGTAATCTGACCTTGAGCCTGATTCCACTGTGTTGCTAGACATTCTTGCAGTGGACGCATTTGTAGTCTGGCATATGGTATTAGCAGTATGCAGGAGGACATCATCCCTAACAGCTGCATGAATACTCGAGCTGTTAGTGGGTGTTGTGGTTGAAATCTTTGGATCAACGTGATCATTGTTTGGATCCCGATTGGATTGGGGTATACTTTGGCTCTTTCTGTGTCTATAGTAGCCCCTAGATATTGTTGAACTTTGTTTGGTTGTAGGTGGGATTTTGTGTAGTTCACCGTAAACCCTAGCTGGTGCAGCAATTGAATGGTCTTTTGTGTGTTTTGAAGACATTCTTCTTGTAACTTGGCTTTTATTAGCCAATCGTCCAAGTAAGAGAAGACATGTATTTGTTGTCTTCTTAGGTGTGCTGCAACTACTGCTAGGCATTTTGTGAACAGCCTTAGTGCTGTTGTGACCCCAAACGGAAGGACTTTGAACTGATAATGTTGTCCTTCTACTACAAACCGGAGGTATTTTCTGTGGGCTTTGTGAATTGGGATGTAAAAGTAAGCGTCTTTTAGATCCAGTGTAGAAAGAAAGTCCCCTTTCTTCAGTAAAGGAAGTACTTGTTGGAGCGTGACCATGTGGAAATGTTCCGAATTTATGTATGCATTGAGAGGTCTGAGGTCTAAAATTGGTTTTAGAGACCCGTCTTTTTTGGGAATTAGGAAGTATAGAGAGTATACTCCTGTCCCTTGCTGATGTTTTGGAACCTTCTCTATAGCATGCTTTTGTAGCAGTGATAGTAATTCCCGTTTTAACAATGTTAGATGATCTTGACTCATTGGACGCTGTCTGGGGGGATGTTTGGTGGGGTAGCTGTGAGTTCTACGCAATAACCATGTTGGATAATTTGTCTCACCCCACTTGTCTGATGTGATGTTTTCCCAGACAGGTAGGAACTGTGATAGACGTCCCCCGACCGGTGTTATATGGTTTGGGGGGAGCTGTATGAGTCACTGTTTTGGGGTTGGGGAGTTGCGGTTGTTGTTATTTCCGCGACCTCTACCCTTGTTGTTGTTACCTCTGTAACTGCCTCTTGAATTACCTCTGGGTGATGTTGGTGTAAAAGAGGTAGATTGCTGGCTTGTGCCTGTATTCTTTGACCCGCCTCTATAGATGGACCTACAAAAGGAACCCCTTTGAGTTGGCTGTTGTAATGCTCCCATTGATTTAGCCGTTTGTGTCTTTTTTCATCTTTTCTAAAGTCTCATCTGTACCTGAGCCGATAAAATGTGTTTTTCGATCAAAAGGCTGGTTCAATAAGGATGTTTGTACTTCTTGTTTGAACCCTGAGACCCTTAGCCATGCATGTCTTCTTAACAGGATACTGGTGTTGATGGATCTTGCTGCAGTGTCTGCCGCGTCTAAGGCGCACTTGATGGAAGTGTTGGTTTGCAAATGCTACTTACCAGTATGCATCTGTTCTTGGCATGTAGGGCTGCTGACATTCATATCTGTGCATAGATCGCCACCTAGTGTTGGGTCCGGATGATTGCACATTGTTGTCCTGGAAGAGTCTTCGAAGTATCACGAGATAAGTGGCTCCTCCCCTGGACTACAGTGCGCATGGGCATCGCCTCCATCCCCAGATTGTTTTTAGCCATTGGCAGAGATGGAGTGAAGAATGTGAGTGATGACCATGCTATGAGCATATGTATGTATATGAATGAATTCTGCAGCTGCTACAGGCGCCGGGGAGGAGGGTGGGCGATATGAATGTCAGCAGCCCTACATGCCAAGAACAGATGCATACTGGTAAGTAGCATTTGCAGTTCGAGGCATGTGGGCTGCTGAATTCATATCTGTGCATAGAATACATAGCAGTCCCTCCATTATCTGCGGCCGCCCGTGCCAGCTGCAGCAGTCTGAAAAAGCGTTTTTAGAACAGCCTGACCAACAGCTGCCTGCTGTTTGGAATGCACGTCTACACAGTAGTGTTTAGTGAAAGTATGTGTGGTAGACCATGTGGCTGCTCTACAGATATCTTCTAAGGGAATGTTACCTAGGAAAGCCATTGAGGCCCCCAACTTCCTGGTGGAGTGGGCCCTCAGTGGGATAGTGAGAGTGCGCTTAGCTTTAGCGTAACAGATCTGAATGCACTTTACTATCCACCTAGCAATCCCTGCTTTAGAGATAGCGTTTCCCTTGTGGTGAGTGGCAAAAGCAACAAAAAGCTGCTTGGTTTTGCGAAAATCTTTTGTCCTGTCTACATAATACATCAAGGCCCTCTTAACATCAAGGGTGTGGAGCATGCGCTCCGCCAGTGTCTCCGGGTTTTGGAAAAACACCGGCAATTCAATTGTCTGGTTTAAGTGGAATTGGGATACCACTTTGGGTAGGAATTTAGGGTTAGTGCGGAGCACCACCCTGTTAGCATGTACCTGGAAGTAAGGTTCTTGGATGGTGAGCGCCTGCAGCTCGCTAACCCTCCGTAGCGATGTAATTGCTACTAAGAACGCAACCTTCCAAGTCAGAAACTGAAGCTCACAAGAGTGCAGTGGCTCAAAGGGAGGACCCATCAGTCTCGTAAGAACCACATTGAGGTTCCATTCTGGAGCTGGTGGGGTCCTTGGTGGAATGACCCTTTTGAGTCCTTCCAGAAAGGCTTTGATAGCAGGGACCTTGAAGAGTGACAGGTGTTGCCTATTCTGGAGGTATGCTGCCATAGCAGACAGGTGAATGCGGATGGAAGAGTATGCCAGATTGCATTGATACAGGTGGAAAAGATAGCAAATGATGTTTTGAATGGAAGCATCTAGAGGGTCAATATCGTGGTTAGCACAGTAGATGACAAACCTCTTCCATTTAGCCGCATAACAAGCTCTGGTAGTGGGCTTCCTTGCCTCCCGAATGATGTTCATGCAATCGGGAGGAAGATTGAGGTAGCCAAACTCTAGGACTTCAGGAGCCAGATCGCCAGGTTGAGCTGTTGCGGATCTGGGTGCTGAATGTCGCCATGGCTCTGCGTCAGAAGGCTGGGAGTGAGATGAAGCCTTTGATGCGGTACCACGGACAGTTCTAGAAACGTGGTGTACCATGGTTGGCGAGCCCACGTTGGAGCAACCAGGATGAGAGTCATCGAGTGCTGCCTGAGCTTGCGTGCCACCAGCGGTATCAGAGGTGCTGGGGGAAAAGCGTACGCAAATTTGCCTGACCAGTTCATCCACATCGCATTGCCCTGTGATTGGGGGTGTGGGAATCTGGCGGCGAAGCTTTGGCATTTTGCGTTCTCCTTTGTGGCGAACAGGTCTATCTCTGGACGACCCCACCTTTGGAAGTACGGTTGGAGTACTGATGGATGTATCTCCCACTCGTGCATCTGATGGCTGTGCCTGCTGAGCAGATCCGCCATCTGATTGTCCTTGCCCGGGAGATGCTCTGCCATGAGGAAGATGTTCCTCTGAATGGCCCACTTCCACATGCTCTGAGCCAGATGAGACAGCTGTGGAGAGTGTGTGCCTCCCTGCTTCTGGATGTAGTACATGGCCGTCATGTTGTCCGTCCGGATCAACACGACTTTGTTGCACAGATGTACTTTGAACGCCTTCAAGGCCATGAAGATTGCCATCAGTTCCAACACATTGATGTGCATCTTCCTTTGCTGTAGTGTCCATAGTCCCTGCACAGTGTAATGGATTACATGCGCTCCCCATCCCTGGAGAGAGGCGTCCGTCGTCAGGATAATCTGTGGGACAGGCTCTTGGAATGGTCAGCCCTTGCAAAGGTTGTGTGGATTCCACCAATGCAGAGAGTTGTATGCCCGACCGCTCACCAACACTAGGTCTGTCAGTTGCCCATGAGCCTGAGTCCACTGACGTGCAAGGCACTCCTGAAGCGGACGCATATGTAGTCTCGCGTGCGGGACAATGGAGATGCAGGAGGCCATCATGCCTATCAACTGCATGAACACCTTCGCTGGAAGCGAGTGCTGGGGTCTGAATCCTTGGATCAGCGCCTGGATACTGGCGATTCTCACTGAATTTGGCTGCGCGGTGGCTGCCAGAGTGTTGATTGTCGCGCCCAGGTACTGTTGCACGTGGGCGGGCTGGATATGGGACTTTGGGTAGTTCAGAGAGAATCCCAGATCGTGCAGGAGATGAATGGTGCGTGACACGTGGTCGACGCACTGCTGTTCTGTCCTTGCTTGAATGAGCCAGTCGTCCAGGTAGGGAAAGACGTGGACGTGCTGGCGACGGAGATGCGCTGCCACAGTAGCTAGGCACTTGGTAAACACTCTCGGTGCCGTGGTGACCCCGAACGGCAGAACCTTGAACTGGTAATGCTGGTCTAAGATCGTGAATCTGAGGTACTTCCTGTGGGAAGGATGCAGGGGGATATGAAAATAGGCATCTTTCAAATCCAACGTAGCCAGGAAGTCCCCCTGTTGAAGCAGGGGAAGCACCTGCGGCAACGTGAGCATATGGAAGTGCTCCGAGAGGATGTACCAGTTCAGGGGTCTGAGGTCCAGGATCGGCCTGAGGGATCCGTCCTTCTTGGGAATCAGAAAATACAGGGAGTAAACCCCTGTTCCCCGCTCTTGCAATGGAACGAGCTCTATCGCCCCTTTTTGCAGCATGACTAGAACTTCTTGCTGCAACAAGGTCAAGTGCTCGCCTGACATAGGACGGCTCCTTGGGGGTATGTCCGGTGGAATGGACGTAAGTTCTAGACAGTACCCGTACTGGATAATAGACCTCACCCACCTGTCCGTGGTGATGGTCTTCCACGCCGGCAGGAACTGCTGGAGTCTCCCCCCGACCGGTGTTGCATGGTCGGGGGGGCAGTGACAAGACGTCACTGTTTGTTGGTGGTGGTGGACCTGGAACTATTGTTTCCACGTCCCCTGCCCTTGACATTATTGCCTCTGTAACCACCTCGACCCTTGTTGTTATACGAGGCTTGGGTGTTACTCTTGTAATATTGGGTTGATTGGGACGCCTGTCCCCTTGAGGTGCCTCTGGAGTTTGAGCGGCGAAAGGAACCACTCCGAAACTGCTGACTTTGTAGAGCCCCCATAGACTTGGCAGTTTCCGTATCTTTTTTCATTTTCTCCAGTGTGGCATCCACCTCAGGGCCAAACAGGTGGTCAGGATTCACTGTTTGATTGAGGATCGTAGTTTGGATGTCGGGTTTGAACCCCGAAATTCTAAGCCAGGCACAGCGTCGAAGCAGCACACTGGTATTGATAGCCCTGGAGGCTGTGTCTGCCACATCCAGTGCACATTTGATGGATGCATTCGTAATGAGTTTACCCTCCTGAATGAGCATCTCTCCCGCCTCCTTGTATTGGTCAGGCAAGTGTTGCAGTATGGCCTCTAATGTGTCATAATGAGCCCTATCATAACGTGCAAGTAATGCTTGGGTGTTAGATATTCTCCAGATATTAGCTGCCTGTGCAGCAATTCGTTTGCCTGAGGCCTCAAAGATCTTGGACTCTTTGTCTGGGGGAGGAGCGTCACCAGTAGTTTGAGAGTTCGCCCTCTTCCGAGCGTTGGAAACCACCAAGGAGTCCAATGGCAAGTGTCCCTTAATATATGTGGGATCCGTGGGCGCTGCCTTATATTTCTTGTCGATGCGAGGGTTGACCACACGCGCTCGGGTGGGCTCCTTGAAAACCTCCGTTGCATGTTTCAGCACCCCCTTAAGCATCGGTAGTGTTTTGACAGACTTTTCGGCTACCGAGAAGGTGTCGAACAAGAAGTCCACATCCACGGGGTCCGAGTGCAGCTCGACGTCGTGGTTAGCAGCAGCTCTCTCTATCAGAGCATTGAAGGCCGCCGAGTCCTCAGACGGGGACGTCTTGGCCGCGAAAAGTTGTGTCCTGAGCCGACTGCGGGTCCTCCGTGTCGCCTCCGGCGGACCACGGTACGTGCTCCTCCTCCGGATCCGAGTACGCCGGATAGTTGTACTCGTCACCTTCCTCGTCCGCATCGGCTGCTGCGGAATGCGTCGGCGAGTGTCCTAGGGTTTGCGGGGACACAGGTTCCACCAAAGCCGGAGAGTCCTCGGAGTCCCTTTTGTTTTTGAGAGGAATCTTAAAGGGTTCCAACGTCGGCTCCGTCGTGATCTTCCGTTTGAGGAGCGACAGTTTTCCGGTGTTGGCGTCGATTATTACAGCACGACGTTCCTCCTCCGCAAGCGGCTGGAGACGCAGCTTCGACACCGCCAAGGCAGCCTTCGGCGTTAACACCTCCCTCGAGGGTCCGCCCTGTTTCGGTGCGAAGGCCTTCGGCGCCGACTTGGGCGGCAGGGTGAAACGGATAGGCGTTTGCTCCCTCGCAGGCTTAGGCGCCTTAGGCGTCAGCTTAGGCGCACTGGCGTCCTGTGCGGGAACCACACTGGCCTTGCGAATCCGCTGCAAGGATTCCGCTACCTTCTTTGTCCAGGCCGGAGAGGGCTGGGCCGGTTCGAGCGACCCCTCATCTTCGAGAGCCTGATCGCCGGCAGGCACCGTCTTCGGGGCCGACGCCCCATGCCTATGCGCGTCGTCGCCCTGACGCTTCTTCGAAGCAGTCTTCGGGTCCGCGACCCCTTTCGGCGCAGACGCAGCCGCGTCGGAAGACTTCGCCTTCGGCGCCGACCCCGAGGGCTTCGGGTCGGCCATTTTGGCGTGGCTCTTCAAGTCGGCCATTTTGGTTGTCTTGGAAGTTGACACCTCCAGAACCTTCTTCACCTGCGTCACTTTCAGTTTCGGTTTCGCATCCGAGGATGTGTGACCAATTTGCTTCACTTTCGTTTTCTTCGACGTAAGTGATTGTTCATAAGTGTCCGTGACCGGGCCCGGAGGCGGGGACGTAGGACTCATAGTTAGATCTTGGGTAAGGCCCGAAGGCGATCCCTCGACCTGGGCCGTATGAAGGGGAACAACCCCTGAGTCAGTTTGGGGATGCTCTTCCTCTGAGCTATCTCCCATCGTGGTAAAAGTCTGATCGTCGTCCCCTACCTCGTCGGTGACTTCGTCAAAGTTCTCCTCACCCGCGTCGTAGGCCTCACCCTCGGATGCGGGATTAGAGTCCGAACCTTGCACGTCGTCTTCTCCCTCGACATATTCCTGGAAAATGTCGTCAGGCGGGGGCGCCGTGGCCGATAACCTAGCCTGGAGCCTATTGGCCCGACGAATCTTTAAAGTCTTCTTGCTCCTGAATTTCGAACACGCCATGCAGGTGTCCTCGCGATGATCCGGCGACAAGCAGGTATTGCACACCGGGTGCACGTCGAGGTGCGAGTATTTAGAGTGACACAACGGGCACTTCTTAAACGGAGTTCGCTCCATAGCAAGAGTGTAGTACAGGCCCGACCGCGCCGAAAGCACGTGGAAGGGCAGCAAGAGATCGGAGCTGAGAGTCAGATAGAAACCCGTACGCAACTATACCGACGCCCAGCCTAAAGACCTTTTGGTCTCGAGTAGAAGTTGAACAACTATCGGTTCCGACAGAGGGAACCGAAACACATCCGAACCCAATGGCGGAAAAAAACAATCTGGGGATGGCGGCGATGCCCATGCACACTGTAGTCCAGGGGAGGAGCCACCTATCTCGTGATACTTCGAAGACTCTTCCAGGACAACAATGTGCAATCATCCGGACCCAACACTAGGTGGCGATCTATGCACAGATATGAATTCAGCAGCCCACATGCCTCGAACATTATCTTCCCTTCTTGTATGAGCTGGTCTGCCCTCTTTTGATGTTCCTTAGGGAGATGTGTAATGAGTTTTTCTAACTCATCATAATGCGCTCTATCATAGCGTGCCAGTAGCGCTTGTGTATTAGCTATGCGCCAGCTGTTTGCTGCTTGGGATGCTACTCTTTTGCCCGATGCATCTATTAACTTGGACTCCTTATCAGGAGGAGGAGCTTCTCCTGTAGATAATGAGTTTGCTCTTTTACAAGCGTTTGTGACTACAAGCGAGTCCAGAGGTACCTGTCCCTCGATAAATATTGGGTCCTTTGGGGCTGCCTTATATTTTTTTTATCAATTCTTGGGTTTAATACCCTACCCTCACAGGGTCTTTGAATATGTCTGCTGTGTGATTGAGAAGACCCTTTAGCATAGGTAGTGTGCCTGATGTTCTTTGTGCAGCAGGTAGCGTTTCTAAAAGGAAATCCTCTATTTGAAGTTCTGCGTGTAAATCTACCTTATGGTATTTTGCTGCCCTAATTATCAGCTGTGCAAAACCTGTATTATCATCAGGTGGTGAAGGTTTTGAGGGGTATAATTCTGGGTCGTTATCATTATCTGACCCTGCATTATAATTCTCCCATGGGTCTGCTTCATCTGAGACAGTGTCGTCATCCCCATGAAGTTCTCCCTCCCCTGTATCACGGTCTACATCTGTTTGAGGTGTAGATGGTCTTGGTGGAGGAATAGCTGGCATAGTGTGAAGAAGAGGAGAAGAGGGTGTGTCTCTAGGTCGAGGAGAAAGGGGAGGAGTTGTATTTGTCCCCATTGTTCTCTTTTTAGGAGGAAGAGCTTTGTCATCTAGCTGTTCATTCTTCATCTTTTTAGGTAATTTTGTCACCACTTTGCCAGTTTGCGGATCGATAAACAAAGTCTTTTGTTTTGGATCTGTCTGCTGCTCCTGTGTCGGTACCGAAATTTTTGGTTCCGAAAGGTGCCTTTGCTTCTGACCGTCAATGTTATGTGTTTTCGGCACCGAGAATTTGCTAGATTCCGATTTTTTCGGTGTCGAGTAAGTCTTAGACGTCGAAGCATGTTTCGGTTTCGACATGGAATGTTTCGACTGCGAGCTTTCCTTTGTATGGAGCTTCGGTGTTGATGTCGACCGTTTCTCGGATCCGACATGGTGGGAGGCCGAGTGTTTCAGTTTGGTTGCCGGGCCCAAAGGCAAGGCGTCGGAAACTTTCTTCGGTAGTCTGACCGGGCTCGAAGGCGGGGTCGGTTTTTCGGTAAGGGGACGTCGTCACTCATGGTTTGTTGAGCATCGATTTCTTCAACATCAGACTCGTCCACTTCCGACCCCGACTCGTCCTCATCTTCCTCTTCCTCTTCGGGGTGCTGGGCCTCGAACAGCTCCGGGATTGCCTTCGAGAGGAGAATGCTGCGCAGGCTTCTCAGTCCCTGGATTTGTGTTCAGGTGATAGGCAAAGATTGCACACCTCGTGTAGGAACTTAGCACCACACGTTGGACATCTCTTAAATGGAGTCCTTTCCATTGACTCCGGGCTGGACTACGTCGAGAAAGGCCTCCCGGTCTCGTCGACGTAGAAGAAAATGTTTATTGTTGGTGTCGAAACGCGTCGGAATGGAAATGAAATCTCGTTCGATAACAATACCGTCGAATTGGAAAGGGAATATACGCCGAAATATCACTTTTTCTCGAAGTCGATCGAGAGCGCTTCGATCCTCATCCGAACCCGATGGCGGGAAAAAAACAATCTAAGGATGGAGCCGATGCCCATGCGCACTAGCACCCAAAGGAGGAGTCACCAGTCTCGTGACAACAAAAGACTTCTCCAAGAGAAAAACAAGTGCAATCATCCAAGCCCAACACCAGATGGCGATCTATTCATAAATGTATCATCTGCAGCCCATATGCCTCGAACACAGCCTTATTTTCCCAAAACTTTTGCATGTGCTAAATAATCCGTTTTTTTCAACTTCTCCAACATGATGGCAGACTGTCAGATGAGAGGGATACAGTTCAAATAAAACAGAGTTCACCTGAAGAGAATTATCCCACAAAGAATCTGAGGAAAAAACTGAGCAGAGCTCAGGGAGACTCCATTTCCACAACATGCAGTAAAAATAACTGAGATTTGAAGCCATTGCACAAGAGGGGAGGGTGCAAGCTCAGTTCTCATTGGTCAGACTTTGGCTATGCAAAAAAAAAAAAAAGGATGTGGATTGCTATTTAATCCTGCAGGGAGTACAATAATAGACCTAGATGAAAGACTGTTTAGACTGTTCCACTACTACCTAAAATTACTGTGGGACTCCCACCTCAACAACAGAAGATACAAGCATGTGTATCTATGAAAGATTCAATGCTGGGGAATATAAATATAATAATTGGAAAGGTTTGCAATGAAAATGCCTAATTAAAAAGATTTAAAACTAAAGCAAGAGACTCACAAGAACTCCAACCTAACTAGTGAGCTCTGAGCATAAAATTGCTCTTACTTCAATGGATTTACTTGGATTTGCACCAGTTTTATTAAGATACAAAATATACAAACAAAAATGGAAGATAAGTTGTAGCTTGAAATTGCGTCTCTGTCGAGACAGATAAAAAAATAACAAGTTTTCACAGAAAACAACTTTACAACTTGAGCACCCCATATGTAATCCACAGGGGTTCACACAATACTGCTGGCCAGTTAGGAGAATGAATCCATAAATCAGGTAGTATGTTGACACCATAATCAGCAGCTCCAGGCTCCAACTACCCTTTTATGCTTTCCATTACCTGAAAACACTGTTAATAGGCGCAGAGTACAACTCTTTATAAATACAATAGCACAGAGGGTATGAAATAGGTTCATAATACACCAATTCCCACATGAGCCATCAAGCAAATGCACTAAATTAGGTCAATATCCAGGCAGTTCTTGTGACTCATAAGCTACAGTCACAAGGCATAATACTTGTGTAAATGTGAATGTAATACTTAGTGTTTAGGAGAAAAGCAGCCAGCAAGGCCTCCTCTTGTTTCAGTCCAGTGGGAGATTGCCAAGCTCTTACCCGGAACCTGGATAACTCCGGTACCAGGAGTACACAGGATTTAAGTACCACTCAAATAAGATTGCCAGTTGGCAGTAGTTATTTAGTACCTATTTTGCTGTCTTCTATCCCAAACTCAAGATGGTGCCAATTTTCAAGCCATCCACTCTCCTCCAATTATACGGGGTCCACCAATTTCCTTTTTTGATGCTACGACTATAGGATAGTTTGACATAACACATGGCTCCTTCCTAAAGTAAAACTGGGAATGTATACATGCAGCAACTGCCTCACTCCACCTAGTGAGTGCTACTGTTAGAGTAGAAAACAGGATCTCAGGACTTCCCAACCAGTAGAAGACAGCATGTGCTGCTGAGAAGTGAAATGAGGTGGAAGAAGCAGCAGCTGAAGGAATGTGGGTCAATTTGGTTTTGGTTCATCAAAAGACCATCTTAAAGCATGAAGCTATCACAAACTGTAACAGCTGTCTTCTTCAAGCACATGTGCAGAACCTATACATTTGCACCACATTCAGTTCCAAAATAAACAAAATTGCTCATATGTCTTTTGCAGTCCTCAACAAAACATTTCTACCCAGTGGCCTCATCCCCAAGTACAACATAAGCAGTCAGTAGTTCCCTCCCTCAAACAACTGGCATTCCATTCACAAGGAGCTCCTACTTCCTCAAACACAGCCGTCTGTGCACATGTGAGGAGTTCCTCTGAGAAGATATTTGAAAACATGATTCCAAAGCAAAACAAGTATTCCACGTCACAAAACCAAAGTACATTCTTCTCGGTCTGAAGGATTTCTATTTGTTCACCCGGCTATAAAGAGCAGTGCCAGAGATCATTCGGCGACCCAGGCCAGGATATGCTCACAAGACAGTCGTGGATATCCAAGTAACCTCTATTGGAAGTCGGTGCTTATCCAGAAGCAGCTCTTGGTTTTAGTTTCTTTTTTAAAACAAAAATGGCCTCACAGAAGCCAGGCCAATGCTTTTCCACTTCCAGCCTCCATCGGAGTGCACAAGACACTGTCCCCTCCAACAGCTCTTTCTTCACGCCAGTTCAGACAGCTTTTACAGCTTCATTTTCCACCATGTCCCCATCCCTTGTGGGGCTAGATGAGCGCTGTAGTAGGATCCTTCTCCAGCACCCTAAGGGAGAGGAGGACCGTTCACTCCAGGATGGTAAAACGCACACTTGTGCTCATACCGGCAGTTACCTTTCACCATGAAATGGCGACACACAGAACGCCTGGACATATCTGTTGAAAGTAAGAAAACAAGGTCAGTAGTGAACAAGGAGCAGATTCCCCCAATAGCACCGCAAAATGTCCTTTCAGCATCTGCATAGAGCTTCCCATAATATCTTCTCCATTAATTATACTTCCCAACCTTATTGCTGGACTAAACGCACACTGCCGACGTATTCCAAATCGAAAGAGACCAAGGCTTCCCATGGGGGCAACAGATCAAGTATGCTATACTAAACTGAAGTGGATGTGTGAGAGTAGCCAGACACTGCCAAAACCTGTGAGTTACACAAAAAAGCTTATGTGCATACACCTCAACAACTAGTGAATGTCGAGACAAAAAAACTAAAGTATCAAACAGAGATCTGGGACTTTCTTGGCCTTAGAAATGTATCCTTAAACGCTTCCGTGCGGCGCGAATTCCCCGCCCATGCTGACTCCGCCTTGCGCGGGCGGAGTCATGACGGAACGGTTCCGTCATCAGCACAGCTCACCCGTAGCTGATGACGGAACCGTTCTGTCATCAGCATGGAAGGGGTTAAGGCATAAGGACAATCGCATGGAGGAAATCAGTCCAACCGTTGACATAGCCATGGTGTAGCGACTCAAAGAGGAAACAACCCAATCAAGAACCTCACCCAACATCTCCCAAGTAGCGCAGTAGCAATCTAAAATATCATGATGCTCACCTCCAAGACCCTTTCTGTGGCCTCGACCCCTTTCGTGGCCTCGACCCCTCTCGTGGCCTCGACCCCTCTCGTGGCCTCGACCCCTCTCGTGGCCTCCATCATAGCCCTGGTCGTGTCCATCGTAGCCTCGATCATGACCACCATCGTAACCACCATCAAAGCCTCGATCGTGCCCACCGTCGTAGCCCCTATCATGACCTCCCCGACCTCCATCATGGCCACCACGACCCCGCTCATGGCCTCGGTCATGTCCCCTGTCATGGCCTCTGTTATGACCTTGGTCGAGGCCACCTCTTCCTGCATTGTGTGGTCCACCATGTCCTCCTCTACCACTGTAATTTGGCTCTCCTCCCTGTCCTCTTCCTCGGTGGAAGTGTGGTCCACCCCTCATGCCTCCATGAGGACCACCTCTCATATTATCGTTTGACTGCTCCCAGAAGCCATCATGCTGCGGAGGAGGTGGTGGTGGCGGCATTGGAAGCGGAGGACCCATCATACGAGGGCCTGGAGGGCCACCAGGACCGACTGGACCGCCTGGACCAATGGGTCCAACAAGAACACCAGGCCCACCTGGGCCCACAAGAACTCCTGGGCCAATAGGACCTCCAGGACCAACCGGACCTCCAGGACCAACCGGACCTCCAGGACCAACCGGACCTCCAGGACCAACCGGACCTCCAGGCACAACCATTCCTCCTGGACCCATATATGGGGGTCCTGAAATAAAAAGACAAATTTAGGATGAGCTACGTTAGCACAGTATGCACAAGGTTTTCTTTTTAATGCATAGTTTTTTGTTTAAACAAGGCCATGAGCAGGGAGGAAGTAAACAAAACTTACCTTGGAAAGGAGGCACTGGCCCTCCTGGTGGAAAATGCGGCATATTTTTGGGCCCAGGGGGAAAGCCGTTCACAAGCAGAGGTGGTCCGAGCAAGCCTTGCCCACCTACAAAGACAACCAGTCCATATGTTAAGTAGAACACAACACTGAGTCAGCAAACATTCTGTACAGAAGACCCAACACCTTCCCTCATGACGAGTTGGCCAGGCCTTCTGCTAGAATGTAAATCCTCACAATAACACTCAGGTGATTAAGAAGGGATGAAGTTAAAGAAATGCCTGAATCAAATTAGCCTCATATGGGAAGCCACCCATCTTCTCCAGCCAACGCACAAAAACGTGGCCACCTTGTGAGTTAGCTTCATGTACTTAGCAGAAGCGCACAAATATTCAAGTAAAAACTGAAGCATGAGGAGCAGCTGCTCAGAAGAACTCATTTACATGAGGAGTAGTTTCTTACCTGTAACTCCAGTTCTGTAGTAGGGGTATCTCTGTGTATAGTCATAATCTAGTGACTAGTCCCGCCAATGTGCGTGGACCCCGGAGCAATCAAAAATAATTATTTTAAGCGGTCTTCTGTGCAGTCCTGCATTGACATTTAAGAGAAAATCAAAGACAAATAATGCAGCCTTTACCTACAAGGCTACACTGTCCAGTACTTCAACTAGAAATGCAAAGGATATTCCACCAATATCACATTGAACCCAAACTGCCAAGTTTCACCCAAAGAGAAACTTCCCCTTCAAAAACTCTTTGGAATGAGAGATGAAGGGATGGACAGACAAGCCCCCATAGGCTGCCATTATGTGCCTGTAAAAGGGATACTGTGCCTTTAAGGAACTCTCCAGAGACCCTTGGTATCCCAGAATGCACAGCCAAAGTCCTTTTACTTTCAGTTCTTTTTGAAGGTGTATAAAGCCAGGCCTGTAGCAAACAGTACCGTATCATTTTCGCTACAGGGGAGGAGGGCTGGCGCTTATGACTAACAGAGATACCCCTACTACAGAACTGGAGTTACAGGTAAGAAACTACTCCTTATGTAGTAGGGGATCTCTGTGTATAGTCATAATCTAATGAATAGAATGGCAAGCCCATCCCAACAACTAATCCGGCGGAGGAGAAAAAAAGACCACACCACTACTGTGCAAACAGATTTCTCAACGAAGCCTGCCCAACCTGAGCATCTGCCCTGGCATCAGAGTCCAGACAGTAGTGCTTAGCAAAGGTATGGACCGACTTCCACGTGGCAGCCCTGCAGATATCTGCAATGGGAACATTACGTAGCAAAGCCGTCATAGCCGCCTTGCCCCTGGTGGAATGAGCCTTAGGCTTACACCCCCCAAGGTCTTATTAGCCTTTTGGTAACATACTTGGATACAGGACACAATCCACCTAGAGATGGACTGTTTAGAGGTAGCAAGACCAGTCCTGACCGACCCATAGTTGAAAAACAATTGGTCTGACCTACGAATATCCTTGGTCTTATACAGATAGAATTTCAACACCCTTCTGACATCCAGGGAATGAAGAGATCTTTCTGCTGGAGTGGAAGGGTTCTGGAAAAACGTAGGCAAAGTTATAGTCTGATTGACATGGAATCAGAAATCACCTTAGGAAGGAACTTAGGGTGAGTATGCATCACAACCTTAGCAGCATGAAATACAGTATAAGGTTATTGACAACACAACGCCTGAATTTCACTCACCCTGCGGGCCGATGTAATGGCCACGAGGAATGCGGCCTTCCACGATAGGTGCTGCAGTGAAGCCTTATGAATAGGTTCAAAAGGTTCCTTCATCAATCTGGACAGCACCACATTCAACTCTCAGGAAGGCGAAGGACTCCAACAGGAGAGAACACTTTCTTCAGTCCTTCCAAAAAATCCTTAATCACAGGGATCTGGAAGAAGGAAGTCTGTGAAGGACATTTCCTGTACGCAGTTAACGCTGCAAGGTGAACCTTAATAGATTGAAAATTAAGGCCAGACTGAGCCAAATGCAAGAGATATGGGAGTGCAATTGCGCTTCCTGGAAGGTGAAGGCTTTAATCAGCCAGTCGTCCAGGTAGACAAACACCTTGTTCTTTGAAAAGGTCCTGGGCGCAAACTTCAGTCCTAATGGTAGTACGGTGTATTGATAGTGATTGGTGCCGACCAGAAATCGCAGGAACTTCCGATGCTTCCATGCAATGGGCACATGGAAGTATGCATCTTGCAGATCTATTGCAGTCTCCTCTTTGCAGCCGAGGATAAATCTGGTGCAGAGACCGCATGCAAAACGTCTCCCTGCGAATCCATTGGTTTGCTTGTCGCAAATCCAGAATGGGCCTGAACTCGTTCCGGTCTTTCTTGTGCACCAGAAAGAACCAGGAGTAAAGACCCTTTCCCCTTTGAGACAAAGGGACGTCTTCTATCGCCCTTTTTCTTAACAGGGTATCGGCCTCCGCTTGGAGCTCGAGCAGCTGGATCTGCGAGTAAACCTGTGGAATCGCTGGAGGCGGGCTGACAAAACGAAGACTGTATCTATTGCAAACAATATTCAGCACCCACTTGTCCGGAGTAATTTTTCTCCGCTCTGCCAAGTAATGTTGTATGCTTCCCCCCACCGGAGCGGGTAACTGACGCGGAGAAAGTAACACGTCGGCGCCTAGACCGGGCCGGGCCCTTGGGCGTCGAGGAGGACTGCTGGCCGCCTCTGCCTCTCTGGCGCTTCTGGAATGGCAGCCGCTGGTACTGCTGCTATTGTTGCTGCTGGACAGCTTGACGACCATGCCCTCTTCCCTGGGCACCGAAACGTCTCTGGAAGGGAGGGAAGGTCTTCCTCTGCTCTTTTGGCTTTCATAACCAGACGGCCGTCAGGGTTTCTGCCTCAGCCTTCATGCGGGCCATCTCCTCATCCGCATGCTTTCCAAAGAGTATTGCCCCAGAGAACGGCAAGTTGGCAACTCTCTGCTGCGCCTCTGGTTTCAGCGATTTCAGGCGCAACCAGGCATGGCGCCTCAGGTTAATCCTGTGGCAGTAGCCATGAGCCGCCAAGAAATAGGAATCTGCAGCAGACGAGGAGGAGGACGAGGAGGAGGTGGAGGACTAGGACGAGTAGGGGAACGAGGAGGCGTCTCCTTAGGCAATGGAGGAGGTGTAGGTGTCCTAGGCCTAGAAGGCGGATAATTCTGGGAATATACAGAGGCCGGAGACCTAACCACTCTCCTCTTCTTCTGCGCAAACCATGACGAGGAAGTTAGAGGCCGACCTCTTCTCAGACGAGCGCCGGCGCAGTCTCGACCGTGGGCTCGTGGATGCAGAAGATAGGCTGACCACTGAGGCATGGGACACAGTCCTGGCCCTTGATAGTCTCCTCGACGTTGATTTCTCCTTTCTAGACGTCGAACTTTTTTTCCAACGTCGAACGTCTCGGCGTCGATACATCCCTCGACATCGACCCCCTATCTCGACCCTCTTTGACGTCGAGTCGACCTAGACGGCGAACAGCGGTGTCGCCTCGAGCGCTGTTGCCTTCTGGACCCATCTTGACGTTGATGGCGTCTCGACGATTAAGTCCTCGACGTCTACCTCGTCCGAGGTCTCGACGTCGAGCGGCGACGTAGTTTCAACCCAGAGCCCTGGGACTACGGGGAGCAGATGGTGGTCATCCCTCTCGAC
Organism: Lissotriton vulgaris; assembly: GCF_964263255.1. Taxonomy (NCBI): domain Eukaryota; kingdom Metazoa; phylum Chordata; class Amphibia; order Caudata; family Salamandridae; genus Lissotriton; species Lissotriton vulgaris. The sequence continues at coordinate 35,140,177 of NC_141693.1, read as the reverse complement.
GTCGAGGCCATCGACGGAGATCTGTGCCTTTTCCTGGCCTTATCTTGACTGGGGAGCACCCCCAGAGGCCAAAGCACGGGCAGAGGATGAAGACAGAGTCCCTCCATGCCCAGACCCACCCGGTTCCTGATGTCTCCTTAGTTCTTTCAGGCCTTGGAGACAAATTTTCTCCCTGTCCCTCAGGGTCCTCTTGGAGAAGGATTGACAAACCTCACATTCTTCAGGGACATAGGAGGAAGGGAGAAAGAGGATACACACTCTGAGCGTCCAATTTAGCCTTCTTCCTGGTACACTCAGGGCACTTGTCGACTAAGGCAGGCATATTTGACAAAAGAGTGGGCAAAACTGGCCAAAAAACCCAGCAAAACGAATAAGCAGTCAGACGTCGAGTGAAACACTCAAAACACTTGAAAAGTGCCAACAAATTGAAAAACACCCAAAAAGGGAGAGCTCAATGCTCCAGGATCCTGCTAGCAGGAGTCGGAAAAAAGAACTGAAAGTAAAAAGACTTTGGCTGTGCATTCTGGGATACCGAGGGTCTCTGGAGAGTTCCTTAAAGGCACAGTATCCCTTTTACAGACACATAATGGCAGCCTATTGGGGCTTGTCTGTCCATCCCTTCATCTCTATCATTCCAAGGAGTTTTTGAAGGGGAAGTTTCTCTTTGGGTGAAACTTGGCAGTTTGGTTTTTAATGTGATATTGGTGGAATATCCTTTGCATTTCTAGTTGAAGTACTGGACAGTGTAGACTTGTAGGTAAAGGCTGCATTATTTGTCTTTGATTTTGTCTGAAGTGTCAATGCAGGACTGCACAGAAGACAGCCGAAGATAATTATTTTTGATTGCTCCGGGGTCCACGCACATGGGCGGAACTATTCACTAGATTATGACTATACACAGAGATCCCCTACTACAGAACTTTACTTCTTAAACCAGAGAAAGGATTCCTTCAGAAAAACTAGAGGATATTACGCAGACTAAACCACCTACAGATCTGGGAAACCCAGGTTACACTCATAACAGTAAGCTGAATCTGACGCCTTGTGTAAATAAAGAGCACACCAGCGTCAGGACACAGCATTCTCCAAGATCTATGCATGCAATATACCACGTATAACGATGGATAAAGGCAAAGTGCTCAAACTAAGACAGCATTGCAAGTCATTGTTAAGAATTAAAACCACCAAAGAGTGGCTACCTACCTCCAGGAGGAGCAGGAGGCTGAGGCTGACTCTGAAGATTACCCAGGAGTTGTTTTATCTTATCTGAGAAGTCGGGCTGCTTTAGTAGGTCCTCTGGCTTTTGGTTACCCTGAGCCCCCTGACAAAAAACAAATACATAGACAGAAGTTGATTAATGAATGACTATGCATGAAAAGTCTGTTGGCTCAATAGAAGATGCGAGCCATAATCAACATGTACACTGCATGGAAACCACGATCCGCAAAGCTCGCTTTGTAACTCTGCTCAATCACTTTATTAATGACATGGATGTATCTCCAAGCCAGAACACAGTGTGGAATGTTGGTGACACATCCATGATGTACTTAGCCCAATATCACAACAATCCTGTAGGTCACATATTCGCATGGCTTGCATTGTTCTACTCACCATAATGGAGGTGAGGATTTCTTGCACATTTATAGCATTGATGGCTGATGCACCAACAGGCACAGGCTGCCCCTTGGCTGCCACCATACTGCCCATGAGGTTGGCCAGGACTGGCGGCAACTTTGCTCCTCCAACGCCATCAGGAGATTGAGAAGCAGCCGTGTGGTCCATGGGATCCTGGAAAACAGTGGCATCCACAGAGGACTCCTGAAGAAGGAAAGAATGGTGCACACTCAGATCGGAGCACAGAGACCAGACATCAAACATCTTCACGCCTGATCTACCAACACAACCACAGCCTTTGTTGTTTTGAGATTAACCTCCTAAAAACAGAAATGTCAGAAAGCAGAAGTACAAACCTATATGTTACATTTCACCAAGTTTCACTCTCAACCTATATTTAAAGTGATTACAATCGTCACTAGGCATATATATGCAGCATCTGGTGCTGATTGTACTGCGGAGAAACTGTGTGTCACCAAATAGGAAAACCGAATAGGACCCAAGATAACAGGTGCCTCAGTTACACGGTTATGATCCAGGAGTAATTGGGGCAATCAAGGGAGTCCATTTTCAGATTCCTTGCACTGCAGCAAACAGCAGAGTGAGTGACTAAAAGACCAAGGGAACAGGTGTAGGTGGATTACTCGAGAGATGCAAAAGGAGGTAAAAGGCTTGGTGACAAATTGTGCTTCATCCAGGGCTTTGCCATAGTAGAACAGTGGCATGTTACAGATAGGTGATCTTTGCAAGAAGGGATGGCTCATGTCCACTTAGGGGACCCCATTCCACCTTCTCATCCCCCCCCCAGTTGCCCCCTCTTCTACAAATCTCTCAGCACAAACCCTTTCAAACAGCCTTTGTCAGAGACCGTGGTCATGCAACAACTCCATTCTGTCTAGGAAATCCTCCGACACCACCAACTGCCATCCACAACTCCAGCAATTGAGCCAATGCATCCTCAACACAAATGACCCGGAGGAGTCGTGGTTATTAACTGCACATGAAAATTACTCACTATCTGTAGGAATTTATTCCTATTTTCTGGGAAATACCATGTTGGCTTCGGTGCAGTAAACCCAAAAATCTTGATCACAATAAATACTGTCCCATTTTTCCATGTCAATACCAGCAGGTTGACCTGCCGAAACTTAACGATAAGTGGACTATATCGTGACCATTAATTAGCTCATTACTGGGTATGGTTAACGCCACACACCTCTGAATTCCAACCAGAGAGCCATTCACAACTAAGGCCTAAAGCCAGTGCTCAGTGGAGGTGACAGCCACCATGGCATCGCATCGCGCTGGTACAAGGGACCCTGCGAATTTCTAGGAATAGGAAGCTCTGTGAAAGGGAATATATGCTTACGTCATCGAGTGGAATGAGTTTAGGGGGGAAGGGTTCGTAGGACTCTGGATCCGGCTCATGCGGGCTGTCTGGAACTCTGCAAAGAAAAATTGAAAGATTAGCTCAAGTTAACAAGACTATACAGCGTAACCACCCACACAACAGGGTGAAAGTCTAAACTTGCATATATTTTGTATTTGTGTTTATATAGCGCATAAATCACCCGGAGGTCTCAAAGAGCTTCGCAGTTGCTCAGAAAAGGAAGCAGGTAGCCAGACAGCTAGAAGAGCCAGGTTTTTACTTGATCAACCTTAGTATGTGACTTATGCAAGGATTCTTTCAGCCTTCTGAGGGTGAATGACACCAAAGAACTAGCATCCTCCCCATCAGACAAGCAGAAGTCACATTCTGAGAGGGAGAACGCATTCCTTGTACTATAGCTTCCCACCACCCCACCCTAAAGACTATGAAGTGATGCACAAAGGGTGAAAGCCTCCCCAGAACAAGCAGCCTCCCCACCCCAAAGCCTGAAGTTGCATCCCAAGAGGGTGAAAGCCTCCCAGGAACTAGTAGCCTCCTCCCCCCACCGCCTATAAAGTCACATACCAAGAGGGTGAAAGCCTGCCCAGAACAAGCAGCCTCCACACCCGACAGCCAGTGACAGAGCTCAGTTCCCACGCACCTTTCTTTGGTCAAAAAGATCTCCTGGAGGATCAGCTTTTCGCGCTCAGCCTGTGTGAACTTCTCCTGGCTGGCACTGCCCCAGTGCACAAGAGTAGGAATCATGTCGATAGGCTTGGGGTAGTTCCAGAGGACAGTCTCCTCCATGGCATCGTGGCCGAGGCGCCGCGCAGTCTCAAAAGCTTCCCGGTCCATCATCTTCTCCCGCTTAGCAGCTTCACCGAAGTCCTTGATCTTATTCACGTTTACTGGAGGGTGGGGAGAAAAGAGCCGGGAGATTAGAGTACGAATGTCTAGAAACGTCAGAAGATGCGCAGACACTGGAAAAGACACGATGCGAGGCAGCAGTCACAGCAGGAGTGGCTCAAAAGCACATCCTGATGCTACTTTTCACTTCCTAAACAAAAAAAGCATTAACAAGTACTTTAATAATCCACTACCTATCTTCTTAACAAAAGGGCATTGACCAGGAGGGTATTATGGCCTCTCAAGGGATTTTTCCACAGGGCAGACTGAAAATGGGCATATTTCCTAATGTGTCGAACACAGAAACTGCATTCTCACTGCTGAAGTGATCCTGCATTTGGTAAATACCAATGTTACAAGGACAAGAAGACATCAACAAAAACAGTCAAAATCTTTTACAAACACTCAGCCTAATAGATGTGTCAAAATTCAACCAGATTGTGGACATCAGACCAGGTAAACCCTGAGCAAAGTAAAAACGGGTCTACTTTTCGTCAGGCAAACAGGAAATGCTGAAACTGCAACGGGCAGGTGACGGCTGAAGAATCACCTGCTGCTAATACAACAGCCTGGGACAGTGGCGGCGAATGACAGCACCGTCGTCTAGGAGGCCAGGCCACGCAGCGTTTAATTATTAGTCACACCATCTCAATTAGACATGGCGACTAGCCGATCTGCCAAGGTCTGAGATCTTAAACCCTAAACGCTGCAAAATACTTTAACCAGTAAGGATTAGCCTAAAACTATGAACAAACACTGAAGACCGTATTTTCAGACATCTACTTGCATGTTGAATATTTTTCTACAATTGTTTACTAACCTAGCATCAGGGTTTTAATATTTTTTATCCCATTACTTTAGCATTTCTACATTTTACAGGTCAAATTAATATTTAACCTCAACTCTTTATGTGGGACTTGTTTCAGGTCTATGATTGGAAAGGATAAATTGCTGACCTATAATCCTAGTTCTCTTCCAAGGGAATCCTCTAAGTCATAAGCACTGAATAGTCCAGTCAACTTGCGGGGACTCCTTTTGGGGTCCCCCAACGTGAGCGGGACTAATCCATGCCTATGACTATTGATGATGAATCTCTGGAAGAGTAGTAGACGTTAGCACTTGTTGATGTGTGCAACAACTTGGTGCATAGCTGGCTGGCAGTGGACAGGTTGTGTTCAAGAACTTCTAATCAGAGTCACTCTGTGGTAAAGATGTGGTGTGTCAGACCTACCCCGCTCAGTCTCGTCCATCTCAAAATAGAAGTATTCACGCAGTTTACTCTCTTCGCACCAGGTCACAGTCTTCTTCTTCCTTCCTTTCTTTGTCAACAGAGGAACCTCCATGGGGACATCCACAGGCTTGGCTTCTATGGGTATGACAGGCACTGGAACTACGATAAAAGTTGGAAAGACGTCAAACTGGCCCCAGAGGGAACAAACACCTAATCTGAAGCTTTCACTTTTCCCACAAACACCTAATCGGTCTTGTGGCTCACTTCGCATTCAAGTTAGCTTTCACCCAGTCAGATTAAGCAACATGCTTACAGTTCAACTCACCGATCTCCATTGGCTCCGGAATCTCCTCTGCTGGCACTGGAGTGGTCGGTCGCTCCACTTCCATAGCCTCCACTGTCTGCACAGGATCAGGGGAGGGCGGCTTGGTCTCACTCGCATCAGGTGTAACTTTGGTCTCAAAGGGACCAGGCTGCAGGAGACAAGAGATGGTGAGAGGACAATTCAGACCCCAAAATTAGTTCCTGAAAGTATGTGAGCAACCATCTAATTAATGATTGGACAGGCCTCTGTAAAAAAAAATATATACATATATATGTACATATACATACATATATATACACACACACAAAAAAGACAAGAAACAAGAATACTTTATTTTAAGATAATAATCTAGTACGGTCCAAAAATCCTGCTTCAACTACTGAGACTAGACAAACTAGTGAGACAAAAAAACCTTCCTAAAACCAACCAAGCATGCCAAGGAATATACAAATTACTTTTTTAATCCAAGAAGGAACAGGGATGACAGAAAAGCCTAGTAGTATACGAAGGGTGGAGGCTGAGGAGGTTAACAGGGAGTGAAAGGACACAAAACCAAAGCAGTAGGGAATAGAAACATCTAGGACAGGGAGCAAACATGAAACAGGCCAACTTAACGCCCCATCCCTCCCAGAGGGAGTTGTAGAGGTGTTACCTACCAGGCAAGCATCAGTTCTTGGCCTGTGGTGCTGTAGATTCACATGCTTTGCATACTCCAGCCATCCAGTGTTGGGTCTTGGTGTGTGCAAGTCGTTTTTCTTCGAAGAAGTCTTTTGAGTAACCAGGTAAGGCGACCCCTCTTGGTGATAATGCGCACAGGCGTAAACTCTATTGTTAGATTATTTTCCCGCAGGAGGGTGAGAATGGAGTACAAGTGTCAGTAAAGAGATGTTCATGCATATGATAGTATAGATAACAACTGCAACAACCATATGTGTCCGGGGACAAGGGTGGGCGCATGCGAATCAACAGCACTAGATGCAAAGAACAGATGCGCACAGGGTTCTATAGCTCCTCTGAATAAGAGGTTGCACTTCTTGTTTGATGTTCCAGAGAGAGTCTGTGGGAGTGATGATGCGCTCCAGGCAATAACCATGTTGAATAATGTCCAACACCCACCGGTCTGATGTCATGGACTGTCAGGCGGGAAAAAACTGCTGCAATCGACCTGACAGGTGTAGAATGATTGGGAAAGGATAATTAAGTCACTGTTTGTTACCAGATGGGGCATTATGGGATGGTGTACCTTTGCCCCGAAGTGGCTCTCTCTGTAGTTGCCTCTCTCGATGGAGATGTGCAAGTTTGTGATCTGTAGGGCAATGCAGATGCATCTGTAGATGCGGCTTTGGAACCTGCTCCATAAGAGCGACAAAATGAACCACGAGAAGAGGGTGTTTTAAATGCCCCATGGATTTGGCAAACTCTGTTTATTTTTTCTAAATACTCATCTACCTGTGGGCCGAAGAGGTGCTCTTTATCAATTAAATCCAGAGATACGCAGCCAGGCATGCCTGCATAGGAACACTAGTATTAATGCTTCTTGTGGCATTATCCGCAGAGTCCAGTGCACATCTAATGGGAGAATTGGTCATTAACTTCCCTTCCTGAACTAGTTCCAGTCCTTTCTTCTGTTCATCTGGGAGATATTGGAGGAGTTACTCCATTTCGCCCCAGTGAGCTCTATCGCATCTACCAATAACCCTTGTGTGTTTGCAATCCGCAAATATTTAGCGGAGTGTGCAGCAACACGTTTGTGTGACACATCAATAAGTTTAGATCCCTTAACAGGAGGCGGTGCGCGTCGGCCGTAGTTGGTGTATTTTAGACCATTTATGGGCATTTGAGACAACTTGGGAGTCGGAAGGAAGCTGGCCTCGAATAAAATTGGATCAGATGGTGCAGCCTTATATTTTGTATCTGCCCTAGGGGTGACAATGCAAGCCCGTGCAGGATCTCTGAATATATTGAAAGTTGGGAAGTTCTGTGTGGTGCAGAACGTCTCAAACAAAAACAACAACAAAATTCTCCATGGATTCTATGTGCAATGTAACCCCAAGGTATGCTGCGGTCCAAGCAATAAGCGCTTGATGTGATTGATCAGGAGGTGAGGGTTTGTCGGGCATAGATCTGTATTCCTCTTGGGGGTCTATGTTGTAATCCGTCCAGAGTCTGGAGGTTGCATTATGCCATAAGTGTCATGAACCCACCATCCCCGCCCGCCCCATCAAACTCCCACCTGGGTCTGTATGTGGAGATCCCAAAGGTGTAATATTTAAGGGATCCTGTGGTGAGTGAGGTGTAGAAGGTACAGGCGGTGGCATGGGAGATGGAGAAGTAGGGAGAATAGGGTGCAGGGGCCTGGTAGCATTGTCTTTTTTCTTCATAGGGAGTGGCAGACTCAATGGCACTTTGAAAAGAAGATTGCCGCTTTGAAGAAGGCACTGAGACAGCCTTTGCAATAATGCAGCCAGTATCAGGATGCATATTGATTAGTTTCTGTGTGGGATCGAGTCCTGAATGGTTTCCAAAATACACCCTGGGAACGTAGTGGGAGCCTATATTGTTTTCAGTGGCAAAGGTTTCGGAGTCTAGCCGATTTTGGCTTTCAGAACCGGAGTCGTTAGAGACGATGAGGTGGAGTCTCAGCACTGAGTCTCGGCACAGAACTGGAAGGCTTTGGACATTCTTTCGGTGCCAAGCCAGGGGAAGGGCAGCCGAAGCTGCAGTTCGGTGCCAACCATGGCCAGATGGCAGTGGTGGTCCAGAAGCCTTTTGTTTGGTAGAACTCTGGAGTCTACATTTTTTTTACCAAAAAGGTTCACTCTTCTTCGACCGCAAGGACTCTAGTTTTTCCTCTTCGATGACTTCCTGTCTGAAGAGATCACAAGTCTCCTTCATTTTGCATCTCTGCATTTCTCTTTACTGTGCTAGTCGATCCTGAATGGTCTTTTTCAGTTGAAATATCAGCAGGACTGACAGATAGCAGACCTGGTGAAGGTCGGTCCACGGGTACTTCGAGTGGCACTGGGGTCAGAACCAAAACAGAGTCTGTTGCATCAGCAGAGTATAATCGATTGAGTCGCGTGAGGTATTGCCAAAGATGGCAATTGAAACATGTCAATCCGAAAGAGTGGATTACGCACCTAAAGGATCCCGTAAAACGGTCTCGAACCATAGCGCAATAATACATGTCCGAACCAGACGGCGGAAAGAAAATCTAACAATGGAGTCAATACCCATGCGCATTATCACCAAGAGGAGGAATCACCTTACCTCATGAAGAAAGACTTCTTCTAATAAAAACATGCACACATCCAGAGCAAACACTAGATGGCAGGAGTATGCAAAGCATGTGTATCTACAGCCACACATGCCTCGAACATGTTCTTTACAGCACTATGTTTGAAAATGTACTGCCAACCAAAGGGACTGCTCTGAATACAGACTGCACTGAAGCAATACAGGGTGCCCTCAGCGGGGCATACCTTGTTGGAAGTTGGCGATGTGGGTTTCTTCTTCTTCCTGATCTTCACTCCAGGGATCGGGGCAGAGTTCAATGCATCCAAAAAGCCCAAACTCTCCATCGCTGAAAGAGAGCAGATTGCTGGTCAGAGACAGTTCAGTTGGAGGAGAGCTAGCAATGGGAGGCCAGTGGATGACCAACTTACGTTGTGCAGGAATGATCTTCACTTTGATCTCTTTGGCCGCATTGGGAGTGGTGTTCAGAGGTTTATACTTCTTCTCAGCAGGTGGGGGCTCAGATGGACTGGAAACAGAGCTGCAAACAGAGAAGATGAGGCTGGCCGTTTACAAAGGGCTTAAGGAGAAAGATGTGAAATGTGACCACGGCAATCAGAGAGGGCGTGAATAGCTGAAGTGGACAGAACCTTCCTTAAAATACTACTTATGACCTCCCAGTTTGGGGATGTGTGTGAGGGGACGGGGGGAGGGACTGAACGCCACCCACCAACTTAATCAAATAACCTCTGCCCAGCCATCACATAATAGGAGCAAGGATGAACATGCAATACAGTAGCAACCGCACTCAATGGGTTCAAGTTGTTAAACTTATGTGAGCAAAAACATTACTTTGCGCAATAAGACACATACCTGCTCAATGCACAGCCTGCAATTTACAACAGTACGTAGTACTTTGCTAAAGCCTTGCTTTACCCCAGTAGTACATGGGATAGGTCAAAATATACTCATAAGTGACACAGGACAGCCCTGCTGTTCTCCCCCTTTGAACCCTCCCAGGACAGAATCTTGCTTCCCCTCCCTCCTGCTGCCTCACAGCACAGCCGTGGCTTTACTAGCGCTGGTGAACTGTACCCACCTCTGCCTCTTCAGTGGCGCAATCTTGATGTTGTATTTCTCTGAAATAACAACAGCATTGATGTTCTTTTTCACAGGCCCTTGGACGGGTGCTGGAGGCTCCAGCTCAAGACCTAGGATGATATAAGAGACACGTCACATTTGCTCTCACCAACAGAGCTACCAATAAAGCACTAAGGATTCCTTCAGAGACTAGAGGCCTCAGCACGAACAGTTGCCCTACCACTTAAGCTCTGCAGAACCAGAGCAGGTGGGCGATCCTTCTTCTACATCGCAGCCAAGACCTCAAAGAACTACCCCCCCCCACACACACACGTCGCCCCCCCCCCCCTCAGCATCAGACAAACCCCCACACTACAAGCATTTAAGAAGAGCCTCAAGATCTGGCTTTTTGGATAAGAATTGGAACTGCCTTAATTCCCCCTACCCCCACCCCCAGCTCCTTGAGACCCTCACGGATGAGTAGTGCGCTTTACAAATCCCTGGTTGAGAGATGCACAGAGGCTGCCTTCAGAGCCCGCCTTCAGAGCCTGCCCACCAAGACAGGCCCTCAGAGCCCACCCTCCGCCCAGCAGCTGTTGCAACTTCACTCACCTGTGGACCTGAACTTGGCATGGCTGGGTGCCGTTGTCCTCTGGGTCTTCGGCTTCTCCTTCCTTTTGTCCTGCATGTCCTCCTCCATCTCAACTTTAACCTCCGGCTTTGCAGCCTGCGGCTTCTCATGGACAGGTGAGCGGTTTTTGCCATCTTCCCGTTTCTTCTTCTTGTCTTTTTCTGGAGAAGGAAGAGGCAGCAGTATTAGGACAAACTAACATCTTAACTCTGGCAAAGTAGGTTCTCCATCCAAGGTGCCCCCACCCTCCCTCCAAGAGTCAGGCCAGACTCAATCCTTACCTGCAGGCTGAGCGTTGCTCTGAGACCGAATAATGCCCATCCATTCATCAACCAAAATGGCTGCCAGTCTGCGCACCTCTGAAAATAAAACTTCAGTTAGAAGTGCTGCATGATTAAACTCCAGCCCTGCCATTAAGATAAGACAATCCACCCCCCCCCCCACCCCACCCCTCTCCCCTACCGTTGGGCAGGAATGCCAATTTCTACAAACACCACGTGTCATGGCTGGTCTTCATGACTAACTGAAAATCTCAACTGGTTCCAGGCCACCTACCTTTTTCAGCCCCATAAACCTACCAAGGGATGCCATTGATGGCATACAGGTCCCACTTAGAAGAGCCCATAGTGCTGGCAATCAGCAGGGCCTGACGCAAAGGTCAAGCTTGTGCAGATTGCTCTCCTGGATGCCGCCGGCAAATTATTTGCAAAAAGCATATTATGCCACTTACAACAATGGGTCCATGATCAAGATATCCTTCCACCGGAGCAAGCCGGTTTTAGAAAGAACCATGGCACCTTAGATAATATAGCGGTTGTTCAGACAATTGTGGAGAAATATGCTTTTTCCAGAGGGATGCCAGTTTATACAGCTTTTATTGATTTCTCCACGGCGTTTGACAAGGTGGACCGCCAGACCCTGTGGAGAAAACTTGTCTCCCTCGGCATTCCAAATCATCTCCTGGGTCTGATCATGGAATTGCATACTGACACCTGGTGGTTCTAATGGGAGGCTCGCGGGGGTTAACATGCAAAATTAGAACGCATAATGGGCTTAAGCAGGGCTGTCTATTAGCACCACTTTTATTTTCACTGTACATTGTTGATCTCCCTGGCGCTTTGAACTTGGCGAAAGGGGATGCCCCCAAAATTGGTCGAATGTCAGTTGGCTCTTTATTGTACGCAGACGATGTTGCAATTTTCGATTTAACACCTATTTGCTTGCAACGCCGTCTGGGCGTTTTAAATAGATATGCAGAGGTTCATTCTTTAAAAACTAACATTGCTAAAAGCAAGATCTTGGTTTTTCTTAAGATGGGGCTCAGAATCAAGAGATGTTTTAGATGGATGCTTGGTTCTGAAAAAATGGAATTGGTGGACTCGTACGTATATTTAGGGAAAGTTTTTTCAAAAACAGGTCGAGATTTGGAACATACTAAACACTGTGTTAGTAAAGCTGTCTCCCAGGCAAGTGCATTAAAACAGACTCTATAAAACTTGCAGGAGTCACCGCTTTAGCCATGTCTTATCTGTTTTTACGGTCAAAATCCCACCCTGGTTAATATATGCTGCTGAGGTGGTGGACATGAGTCATTGGCATATGTTTGACAAGGCGGAAGGACGAATTATGCGCCAAATCTGTAATTTAAATTCTTTGGCTGCCCCACATGTTCTGCGCCTTGAATTTGGATTAGTCTCGTCCTTTATTTTAGCCCTGGCAGCAGTTCTTAGGTGGGGTAACTCTCTTCTTGGGAGAAGAGGGTACTCTTAGGGCTGCTCTGAGAATAGAAATCTTTTGCAATCTAAAAGCACAATCCACGTTTTTTAGGTCCTTTTTATGTGCAATTGACCGTTTTGGTCTTAGTTTAACTCCCGCTTCTCCAATGCCTAAGTCTGGTTTGAAACAGTTCTTAAAGAAGTTTAGCTCCCCTATCAGTTTGGCGAGAGACGCTGCTTTAAGTAAATCCAGGCCCAGTAACATGGCGGTCAGTGGGAGCGCTCTGGGGAATAAACCACAGCCTTATTTAACTTGGAATAACCCTCACTAGATTAGAAGGATGACACTCAATCTGCTGCCTTTAAGAGACGTCACTGGCATCTGGGATAAAACACCTAGAGAGAAGAGAATCTGTGAACTGTGCCTGTTGCAAATCCAAGATCTCAATCATGTTTTATTTGTATGTTCAAAGCTGCTAAGTGCCCGGCGAGTGTTTTTAAAACCAGTATTTATTAAAATTAACATTCACTCTGCTCAGGATGCACGTTCTCTGGTTTTGTCACCTCCGAATGAAATGGTTTGTTTTAAGATATACCAATTTTTTAGAAAATTTTTGCCTATTTACTAGCATTTTGTCTAACAGTAGTACCCTGGTTTTGTTCTAATATCTACTGGTTGGCTATTTAATAGTTTCATGTATTCAGTGTATCATCTGCACATTACTTAGTATGTATAAAGTAAATTTTATTGGCCGGTCATGCGATTGTTTTATGCATCGAAACTTATTTGCACATTTTGCACTATGTTTGATATCACGTTATAGTAATGTATAAGGAAGGAATTTTGTACTGTATGCAATGTCTGTCTTTTTAAATTGTTAGTGTGTTTTTGTGGACCTCCGTCGAAGTTCCAAAACAAAATAAATAAATAATTGAATTGTGAAACATAGACCACCTGCTTTAGGAGAACCCAGCACACAATGCTCAGGCAGCCTGCCCTCCAGGTGGCCCATAGAACATTGTAGAGCACATAAATTGGCGTCCCCTGCTCTAGGGAAACCCAACGCACAGGGATTCAGCTCACCTTCATCCTCGCTGGTCTTGCTCAATTGCTTTACAAGCTTTGCGGTGTTGTTCTGAAAGCAGAAATAAAAAAATGAAACTCAATTACCAACGTTAGTTACATAAATCAGATTCTGCACAAGAGAGCTCCACCTTCGATCGAGGTGCAGAGATGACCTCACCTGCTGCACACCGTGGGAGACACAAGGTTAGGCTTTGGATAAGACTGCCCCTTTTACCAACAGCCAGATTGCTTCCTTTCTGCAACTCTAACTTTGCAGCCTAGAAACTAACGTACCCCACAAAGCCTGGCCAAACTCATGTGCCGAACACAGTGCACGACCACGAACCCCAACAGCAGCAGCTACTACACCACTAGCTATAAAGGAACAACAGGTGTCTTCAATATCGCACGGACACGTCCTATCGAGTCCGCACTCTGACCGTTCTCAATCCTGAACCATCAGAAAGCTGGAAATAGAGTAACTTTGAGTGGAGGGATGGGAGGACAACAGCCACAGGGGTTACAAGGAGTAAAGCAACAGTGCAGGAGGGTGGGCAGGGGGGATGAGAGGGGGGGGGGGTGTTTCATGCTCTAGGCTCAGATTTGTGCCATGCACAAAGATGTGCCCTGGAGTTCTGCCCTGCCACAACACATGGACTGCAGCACTGTCCCATTCTCAAGTCAATCCAAGCTTTAGGAATCCTGCCAAGTATAGATTATCTTATTAGCGCTGGAAGAGCCATGAGTAGAGGTCGACAGGAGCTTACCTGCTTCAGATGGTCCACAGTCAGCGGCAGGCTCTGCAGCGTGATGAGAATCTCCTGCAACAGCGGGGAGTTGCCGGTGGACTTGGAGTAGGTCAGCCATGTGTTGAGAAGCTTGTAACCTCCAACTTTAATGAACCTGGGGGAAAATGTAGATGCTTCAGTGAGGAACTGCTTCTGACCGTCCTTGGGGCATTTTGTGACGAAACCTTAAGAAACAGCAAGATTTATTTTAAAGGTTTTATATAGCGCTGGCTGGACCCGGGGGTATCGGAGCGCTTTAAGATAACACAGTTGATCAGACTGACATGCCTTTGGAGGCCCATTTGGTGTCTAAGGCACTTAAACAGGCATCCAAATCTGCAAGGATGATGCTGCACCAACTTGGGACTCACGATTTGAGAATTACGCACAATCAACAGATAATCAAAAGTATGCATCCCCGAAAGAACCTGTGACACAAAGACTATGACGAAGACTTACTTGGCGAGGACATCAGGAGAGCGGGTCTGCTGGACGATATTCAAGTAGATACAGCGGCTTACCATCTTTCGAGACTCCTTCATGAGGCTGTGAAAATAAAGGGAAGTCAGTGGGCAAGAGACGAGCATTCAACTGGCACAAGCAGTCTTGGAGAGGCGGCTTAGTAGACGAATTAGCAATTTCTTTGTGGCTAAGGCTTGATAATACCAGATAGTGTGTGACTGAACAAGTAGACATTCTAGTATGCTCAAAGACCATGATCAGCCCAATCTCGCCTATTAAGAACCATCATTAAAATGCAAGGCAGATAGCCTACTGTGCTGATCCTGCACCACCAACTTGGATTAGCATACAGCATGTATATGTACAATGACAAGGGGCATCGAAAGACACTAAACTCTGGATCTTTTCAACAGTCCTTTAAAAAAGAAAATAGAGCTTACCCAAAAATCTTGGTGATGCCATCTGCAGCCTTCACTTCGCCATCCTTCCCAAGGAAGCAGTCCAGGGCCTTCAAGAGCTCCCTGGGGTCGATCGGACCAGAGCCCATTGTTGACTCTGCAAGAGGGAGACAAATTGAGCACACATGGTTAGACTATTAGTTGTCAGAATGAAACTGTTATCCATGTCAAGTCAAGGCCAACACGGCACCACAAACACACACTCGTCACAACGCACGCGCCTTGTTTCACTGCGTCTGAAGAGTTAGCATTGAATTATCCTAGGAGCCTCGGGGACGCTGCTCAGTAAAATTACCAGGTGCAGTTTGATGCTGAAAAAGTACCAATATCAACATAAGCCTGTGGCACCACGTAATTCTTATTCCCTCTCTTGGTAAAAGTAACCCAGATGTGAGCGAGGAAGGTGGAACACACTGTGAGGAATAAAGAAAACGGGTAGGTGTTTGTAGGCAGGCACTGTAGGGTGTGACAGGACAGACTGAACTCCATTTTGCCGTATTACAAAGTTGAATGTCCAGTCGGTGTAACCCAAAGAACGTCTTGCCTGCACATGGAAATGGTACAGGTTCTACCCAAAGTTCCTGCGCACATCATTCACTTTCATCAGACGGTCGAAGCGCTTGTACCTCTAAAGCAAGAGCATGGACAAAGGTGAACAAGCCTGGGAAACGATCTACAAGGAGAGCAAACAGTACCCATCGAGGGTTAGTAAGATCTACTTGGAAAACGAATTCAGTCAGACAGGGCCAGGAAGGAAAACTAGAAGCAAAATCTTCCAGATCTTTTTGAATGGGAATGCAAGGGTGTGTATTCTGAAGCAGGAATAAGAAAGTGCTACAGGTGTGGGAACTGCACTCCTGGCCAGAAAGGATTGAAAGCAACTTCAAGCACCCTCACCAGGAACATCACTTTCAGCAAAGCCTAGGGGCGGCCCACGCCAAGATTCCCAGGAAATCGCTTCTCAACGAAGCCAATGACCGGCCCACACCAAGATTCCCAGGTAATTGCTTCTCAACAAAGCCTATGAGCGCCCACACCAAGATTCCCAGGTAATCGCTTCTCAACAAAGCCTATGAGCGCCCACACCAAGATTCCCAGGTAATCGCTTCTCAACAAAGCCAATGACCGGCCCACACCAAGATTCCCAGGAAATCGCTTCTCAACGAAGCCAATGACCGGCCCACACCAAGATTCCCAGGTAATTGCTTCTCAACAAAGCCTATGAGCGCCCACACCAAGATTCCCAGGTAATCGCTTCTCAACAAAGCCTATGAGCGCCCACACCAAGATTCCCAGGTAATCGCTTCTCAACAAAGCCAATGACCGGCCCACACCAAGATTCCCAGGTAATTGCTTCTCAACAAAGCCTATGAGCGCCCACACCAAGATTCCCAGGTAATCGCTTCTCAACAAAGCCTATGAGCGCCCACACCAAGATTCCCAGGTAATCGCTTCTCAACAAAGCCAATGACCGGCCCACACCAAGATTCCCAGGTAATTGCTTCTCAACAAAGCCTATGAGCAGCCCACACCAAGATTCCCAGGTAATCGCTTCTCAACAAAGCCAATGACCGGCCCACACCAAGATTCCCAGGTAATTGCTTCTCAACAAAGCCTATGAGCGCCCACACCAAGATTCCCAGGTAATCGCTTCTCAACAAAGCCTATGAGCAGCCCACACCAAGATTCCCAGGTAATTGCTTCTCAACAAAGCCTATGAGCAGCCCACACCAAGATTCCCAGGTAATCGCTTCTCAACAAAGCCTATGAGCAGCCCACACCAAGAT
The DNA here is from genome assembly GCF_964263255.1 of Lissotriton vulgaris. Taxonomy (NCBI): domain Eukaryota; kingdom Metazoa; phylum Chordata; class Amphibia; order Caudata; family Salamandridae; genus Lissotriton; species Lissotriton vulgaris. Next base: position 35,123,511 of record NC_141693.1, on the reverse strand, counting down.
TCCCAGGTAATTGCTTCTCAGCAAAGCCTATGAGCGCCCACGTCATGATTCCCAGGTAATTGCTTCTCAACAAAGCCTATGAGCAGCCCACACCAAGATTCCCAGGTAATCGCTTCTCAACAAAGCCTATGAGCAGCCCACACCAAGATTCCCAGGTAATTGCTTCTCAGCAAAGCCTATGAGCAGCCCACACCAAGATTCCCAGGTAATTGCTTCTCAGCAAAGCCTATGAGCGCCCACGCCATGATTCCCAGGTAATTGCTTCTCAACAAAGCCTATGAGCGCCCACGCCATGATTCCCAGGTAATCGCTTCTCAACAAAGCCTATGAGCGGGCCTCGCCAAATTCCCACATAAATACATCTTTATAGCTAGTAGACAACATTGTCAACCATGTGATAACTCTGGATGGGAGACGTGTAACTGCTTGATGAAGAGCTGAAGCGCCCTTGATTTTTACACACCATGCCGGGGTGGCTTGCGCTCTTACTCATAGTCGACGCCTTGCAAATCAAGCGTTGAGCCAATACAGTGCATGGTGAACCCAGCTAAGGGAAAGGTGAAATACAACTGAACGTTGCAGGGAAACCCAATCCAGGTTCTCCCAAACACACATGGTTGGGTTTAGAAAGGCTAAGTTACAAGTAAATGACCTGAAGAGCCAGTGGTTGAAATCTTATCCAGAGTAAGGTTGGAGGCAAATGCTAAGTATCGAAAATAATTATTCCACGCAATAGGAGTTCACTCCTGCCATAAGTCCTTTATTTTGTAGCTGTTGTGTCCTAGGTCCGTCAGTCATCATGGAAATGCAGCAACAGCCAGCCACAATGGTTGGCACCTGCAAGCAGGATGGTCTGCTAAGCCAACCAGGTCTCATCCCAAGAGCCTCTACGTCACATCCTTTACTTCGGACTCTGGGGTCCCTAAAACAGGCCCCTGGGGTGCACACCGAAGGGGCCGACTGCAGCGTTCATCAAGCTTGGGCCTTGGAGCCTAGTGTCTTTTCTAGCTTTGTTTGTATTAACGTCCTCTCAACACAATAATATCTAACTGTAAGGGATGGGGAGGGTCCTCTATGTGGAAAGGTCTGAAAGGAAACACCTTAAAGATGGGCACGTTTGCCCCACCACATATGAGCAGGGCGGCCACAGTCACTCTGGGGGTGAAGACACGTCCTCTGGCAGCTTCCACGACTCACCTAGCACCAAGGTCGAGGGAGGGGCCGCAGCCTGAGCAGGTCTTCATGGGGCAACGATCAGTGCTGCCCCCGACGCACAGTGAAACAAACTAGCGGACTGATGACTAATCAACACCTTCATTCAGCACCCCCCCACGCCCCCAAAACAAAAAAATCAAATTGGTGCAGCACTGCTGTGCATGTCCAGGAGGGAGGGGCCGATCGAATTGAAAATCTGGAAACAGCTCAGAAACCCGAGCAACAAAGAGCCAGAAAATAAAGTCCCTGGGACACAAGAAGTCAAAGCTGGGCATCAACAGAGCATCCAGGCTTTCAGTGGGTCCACAAGAACCGCAGGGCAGCGCCCTCCTGGCACTGGATTAGGTGACTGTGGCACCTACACTGGTCAGAAAAGTGGGCCAGAGGCCAACTGCAAGGACGAGCAGAAACAAGAGACCAGTTTTGTATGTCCAATCATGGAGGGGAAAAACAACCTCAGAAGACAAACCTACAAGATGGAGGCTGGCCAAGTCCTGGAAGGCAATGCATGAGTCAATCATAGTCCACACTACGCCTGGGACAAATCTCTCAAATACAACAGAAATATCAGTAACCCAGTCCCAACAATCTGTAAGCAAGACTGCCCACTTATCAACCAACACTTAACACTAACAGGTCACACGCAACGCGGCTAAAGCCAACCAACCACCACTGAACACAAACAGAAAATCATGTTTGACTACCCACCTACCAACCACCACTAATCACTGAACAAACCATGCAGACAGCACTTGCGTTAAGCCAACAATGGCCAAGTAGAACTGCCCGCCTACTAACCACCACTAATCCCTGAACACAATCAGTAAACGCCACTCGCCTAAAGCCAACGATTGCCCAGTGGGTCTGCCCACTTACCAACCACCTCTAATCCATAAACACACAACGGGCAAGCGCCACTCGCCTAAACGCAACAATGCACAAGTGGGACTGCCCACCCACCAATAAACTGAATACAAAACATGAATCTCCAGTGATTTAAAGCCAACAATGCCCAAGCAACACTGACCACCTAACAGCCAAAATTAATCACCAAGCACAAACACACCAAACTCCAATCACCTAAAGCAAACGATTCCCAATGGGACTGTCTACCTACCTACCAAGCACCACTCATAACGGAACACAAACACCCCAAACTCTAGCCGCCTAAACCCAACAATTTCCTTTACTATAAAAGCATGTTTGAGTGTAATGGCTTGCAACAGCAGACATGCCACCAACCAAACCAAGGCAGCTATCCACAAGATAGTTTATTGTGCTACCTCTGCGCCATGGCTCAACAATCCCAAGCCGTATGACCTGGGAAGTGTACACTCTTGGTACCAGCTGCTCAAACCAAGAGAAGTCCACTCCAATGACTGGAGACTGCAAGCATTCAACGCCTCATCCAACACACTGGAAACCCATTCAGAGAAAGAGAGCAAAAGTGAAATAAGATAAGTGAGCCACTGACCTACCCCCCCCCCCAGGTCTTAGTACCATACCAGACGTTAGTCAACGCCAAGCAAGGCTCGACCGCTGGTACCCAAATGAGAATAAGCATGATTATCTTACGCCTATAGTCTGCCTGCTGGATTGTACACTCCTAACAGTGAAAGGGCCACAACAGAGTAAGACCAGAAAAGATACCACTGAGAACAACCAGTAGCAGTACAAAAAAAATGGCTTTCCAAGGCAGAGATTTAACACGAATTTCGTGGCACAGGAGAGAGGATGTGGTCATCAATGCTTGAGGAAATATGCTTTTCTATAGCTAAAATATGGGCTCGATCAGAACTTAAGGTATGAAATCTTCTATACCAGCCAACAAAGGACACCACTGTACCCATCACTTGCTTTATAGATTAGGAAGATGCAAAAGGTAATATGGGAGGAAGCAAAGTACGACAAAAATCAATGCTGCCTGAATAGCTATAGGGCTGAAGGCACTCAAACTAGATCGCTTTTAGGGGACAATCGTGGGTTTGAAAATATTTGCCATATATTCCTGGAAGAGCAAGACCAGAGAATGGGGAGCATGGTCAAGCAAAATAATATGTTGGTCGCAAACAGCTACCGAGTGGCAAGTGGTGGCAGCACCGAGCAGGCAGGCCTTGTACAGCATGGACAGGCCCACCACCACAGCAAACAACTCGCTCTTTACTGCTCTCAAAACACTAAAACGAAAATTTCACTTTGTCTTGACAGGAAAAAAATACGCGCAAAACCAACCCAAGTTCCAAGAACTTCTAGCATCGCATGCATTCAAGTATATTTACATGTGGGGAGAAAATAAAAACTGGGCTGAAGCACAGTACCACACCCAACATTCGGCAGCAGATTTACGACTAAATGTGGAGGTGTTAGGCAACAAGAGTGAATTTACTGAGGTCTCAATGAGAAACTGTTCCTACCACAATGGCAGCAGCTGACAAAACAGAATTTACTGAGATGTCATGCTACCTCCAACAGACACCATAAGAGGTTATAAATAGAACTACTGGCATCTTTGTTCTGTAGGAATCACTACAGGAATCAGATAATGGGTACTGTTAGACTACCAGAACTTTCTTCTACCATTGGGCGGTCAAACCTGAAGTATGGACAACATATCTGCTGCTCTAGTTCTCAAACAAAGCATAAGAGAAGAGCATATAAAACAAGCAGGACATTTTGGATACGGGCACAGGCGTCAGTTCGACATCTGCCGAGCGGCCTAGCTGGTCTCCAAATACAGCTTTTTGTTGGCCCGATATGCAGAATGATTGAGGGCGAGCTGGCATGCAGAAGTGAAATCCTGGAATGGGAGCTTTAGTACAATGTGTCACAGTGGCACATTTGTCAGATGGACTGGAGTGGGGTTCAGAGATGAAGTTGTAGATCTGATTAGGAGTTTCCTTAAGAGGTGTCATTTGCTCGGAGATCAGCTTTTTAATAGTGTCAAAGTAAAAGATGCAACAAACAGCAAGAAAACTAAAATCCACAAACACTACCCAGAAGGCCTGAGCCTTAAAAGACTGTTGGAATGGAGCAATATTATTTACACAGACTTTAGAATAGATTTTATAATATATCATACAACAGATTTATTGAAGAATGTACACAACCACTCGGATTAACATTTTGCAAGGTGTGTCAATGTGCACTCCACGCATGAAGTAAAAGGCTGTAACTTGCTTTTATCGTGGTGAAGGAAAAAGTTTTGCTTAAGTGTTGCCACATAAATTTTTTTTTTAATGTAATCACACAAAAAACAATTGGCTAAGGCTCATTTGTAAAGGGGACAATACCCGAACACAAAAAGGCCATTCATTTAGCAAAGGAGACTAAGATATCTGGTCACAATTTAACAGCCCTTTTAAGAATGTCCATATTTCTCCGAGGACTGTCCAAATGATGCATGAATTGGTTTTAAGTAAAACGGAAATTGTATAGAGTTCAAAGTACAGTTACTTGAAGGCCTATGGTTAGAAAAATTGTTAAGACCTCAAAAAGAACCAGGAGGACCTTCTTATCAGGTCTTTCTGGGGCGCGTACAGGGAGTAGAGGTTCTCCAGTCGCAGATTGTTTGAAGATGGACAAGTGCCAACTGTCAGCACACATCCTTTTTTAAAGACTAAAGAGCATAATAATGATGGGGTTATGAAAAGCATAGAAATCAGACCAACAACCCTGCTCAGAGTGTGCAGGAAAACGCCCTAGAATGTGGGTCTTTGCTTACCACTGACCCAGCCGACAGCAATGGATATATACCTCGCCTACCCCTTCGAAATAGCATGAGATAGGACAGTGCCCCGACCTTACATAAAAAGCTGATTTTTCTTTGAATAAATTAAACATTAAAAAAGCAAGTTCAGTTTCAAATGAAATGTCTAAGACATTTTGCATTGCTCTATAACACCACTAAAATATTTTATGTGAAAACTGCAACTTATTTTTAAATGTTAGGCATGTTGTTACACTTAAAAATGAACTCACTACTGTATATAGCAGATAGCCCTGAACTTACTACTGTGTACCTGAACTCACTACTGTGAAACTGAGAACTAATACTCTTACAAAAATACTCCTTCCAAGAATCATTGTCTCCTCTGATGAAATGGAACAAACGTTGATCAATAAGCGCCCTAGAAATAAAAGTGCCACTAAGTTTTCGTGAAGGCCCATCCTGCTCTTTGCCACATCTTCATTAAGTGTTGCAGAATGTTTGATGTCATGGCAGGTGGGTCTTGAGATCTACTGGGACATCATTCACTGGACTGCCACATATACAAGGGCCTCCGTTACAAATGGTCAGATCGAAAGAAGGAACCAGAGCGAGCGACTACAAGAGACCATTTATTGACTGACCAGGCAACCCCCAACCAACAATGGACAAACACAAGTAAACACTACATGGAGAGTGAATGTACTGGGAGCTTGAAGAGTTTTAGAATGTGAATCAGGGAGTAGGCCTGAGCAATACAAGGGTTCCGCCAGGCAGTAAGAGTGCGACAAAACTGAAGGGAGCCCTAGCTCCAAACAGAGATGGCACTGCGGACATACGGATACAGGTATGCTTACGTTTTACATGGCCAGCGAGTACAGTGTGCACTCAAGCCATCCAGAGGTCTGTCCGCGCCTGAGGCGACCTCAGTACTATAAAGGATTAAAGCAGCAATTTAAAAGTCACGCCACATGCAAATGCTCCTCCCCACCCATCCCAGTTACGAGATGCATTTGTTGGTGCAAGAAATATAAGACAGTGTATATTTCAAATGACACAAGACAAAGAGGCAAATTTAATTATCTGAACAAGAAGACCCAAAGGGCTTAACACGCCCAAAAATATTCCAACAAGCTAAGAAATTATTCCAAACAATTCCAAGAACTCACCATTTCTTAATAACATCCTGCCATCCCAGCAACTTGTAAATAATTTACCCAAGCCGACTCTTCTAGGCCTTCCTGGTACAGTACTTGTAACCGATTACCCAAAGGCTTTGAAAGACAATGCCCAAGCCGACTCTTCTAGGCCTTCCTGGTACAGTACTTGTAACAGATTACCCATCAAAGGCTTTGAAAGACAGTACCCAAGCAGACTCTTCTAGGCCTTCCTGGTACAGTACTTGTAACAGATTACCCATCAAAGGCGTTGGAAGACAGTGCCCAAGTCGACTCTTCTAGGCCTTCCTGGTTAAGTACTACTTGTAACAGATTACCCATCAAAGGCGTTGGAAGACAGTGCCCAAGCAGACTCTTCTAGGCCTTCCTGGTACAGTACTTGTAACCCATTACCCATCAAAGGCTTTGGAAGACAGTGCCCAAGCAGACTCTTCTAGGCCTTCCTGGTACAGTACTTGTAACAGATTACCCATCAAAGGCTTTGGAAGACACTACCCAAGCAGACTCTTCTAGGCCTTCCTGGTACAGTACTTGTAACCCATTACCCATCAAAGGCTTTGGAAGACACTACCCAAGCAGACTCTTCTAGGCCTTCCTGGTACAGTACTTGTAACCGATTACCCATCAAAGGCTTTGGAAGACACTACCCAAGCAGACTTCTAGGCTTTACTGGTTAAGTGCTGCATGTAACCGATTACCTATCAAAGTCTTGAAGACCGTGCCCAAGCCGACTTATCTAGGCATTTGCGGTAAAGTACATGCAACATATTACTACCAAGGGCTTTGGAAGACAGTGCCCAAGCAGACTTCCTGGCCTTCCCGGTTCAGTACACGTAACTGATTACTACTTAAGACTTTGACAATCAAATTAAAAACAGACAACCAAACAGTTCAATCCTGAGCCTCAATTATAAACACACAAAGAAGTAAGCAAGCCCATCCGGCTGTGGGATTTTAAACTCCTCTTTTTCGGGGTCTTGTTCCAGGAAACTTTAAACCTGCTACAGGACGCCTACTGCCTAAAAAATCTTTAGTCTCCACAAATTCAAATTACTAATTTCCCTGCAGCCTTTCAAGTCAAAACTCTTAGAAGAGCTGGTTAAACTCAAAGGATCCAACAACCAGGCACCCTTTGCAAGCAAGGTTGAGAGCAGGGGAGCACAGAATGACAGGTGACCTCCAGATGGGACAATAGTGGAGGTGGGAGTACAATGTTCCTTAATCTCTACTACCTTTGACCATTTTATTCTATTTCAGACACATGTACATGTACATGTGGTGGCATTATAAAATGGCTGTCCTCCTTCCTGTCAGGGAGTGCAAATGCTGTCAAACTATGGTACTTTGACGATACACCTAAATCTTTATTATCGGTCCCACAAAAATCAATTATCTCCCCTTTGATATCCAATCTTCGGTCTCTGGCTCAACTGTTAGAAAACGCAGCTGCTTCTGTTGACTCCTAACACAAGTGTGTTTGATCCACCTGTTTGATGAAAGTCACTGAAATTAAAACTTTGTGCATCTGTAGAATGCAATGAATGATGTAGGGAACAGAAGAGGAGTCCTATACCGCAGAGTGGTATTGTGCTCCATATATTGTGTTGCTACAACAGAGGATAAATAACGTAATGGCAGTTGATATATATTCAAAGATGTCGCAAAAGGTATTAGAGGCAATTGTTCTATAGTGTATAAACTACGCGGCTTCTTGTGTAACCTAGGAACCATTCTAGATTTGTAACTGACCCTCGAATCACAAATGGCCTCAAGAGCCAAATCTTGCTTTTTGCATTTCAGGATTCTGATAAGAAGATTTCTGGCAACTTAATCTATCATGGTTTCCCCTTAATAAATAAAAAAAACACACTGCACTAGTAAACTGACCAAAAGGATATGGTTGGGCTCCAGTTCCGTCTCAAAGTGTTTTATCACATTTCCAACTACATCAAACAGCTACAATGGCTCCCAGGCTGATTATTTTTTATAATTAAATCGGCACGTCTGTGGCACAAACTATTTTATGGAAACAGCCCTAAATTCTTCTTTCTGTAGTTCACAAAACACACCTTTATGCACTCAAGATTGGTTAGCAACCATGAGTGTGCTTAAAGGGAAAAAAAAAATCCAAGCTCTCAAATCTTTACTACACTAAGTTTCAAATCAGGCAATTTTACATTTAGGAACCTCGTTAAGACCTAGCCGTTGTCTTAGAAGCTCATCTCCAATAGAATGCACATTTAGGAATCTTATTTTGATCGCCTTGAGACGGAGAGTGACAACAGGCTACATGAATAAATTAATATGGCCTCAATAAATCGGTTAATTAAAATCAGTACAAAAAAAACGAACAAAAACACACAGGCTATGTCAACAGGTCTCACTTAATGGTTTTGACAATGCCTTTTGGGGATGCAAAACTTTTTAGAAAAGCTTTACAGCATCAGCCAAAAATTGGAGGGAAAAAAGTGGGGGCTAGTTATACCATGCCACTGGCAGGTGCATTATTTTGTGGGCTGCCTCACCATGCATGGCGGATCTCGGAGACTCGGTCCCCAGCCAGTAGCGGTGAAGAATTCTTGACTCCAGGAGCAATCTAGTGGGCAGCTGTTAGCGAGGCACCCTCCCTCCAGTGCACTGCAGGAAGCAGCAATTAGCGATGCACCCTCCCTCCAGTGCTCTGCAGGAGGCAGCTGTAAGCGAGGCACCCTCCCTCCAGTGCACTGGAGGCAGATGTTCGCGAGGCACCCTCCCTCCAGTGCTCTGCAGGAGGCAGATGTTCGCGAGGCACCCTCACTCCAGTGCACTGCAGGAGGCAATGTTCGCGAGGCACCCTCCCTCCAGTGCACTGCAGGAGGCAATGTTCGCGAGGCACCCTCCCTCCAGTGCACTGCAGGAGGCAATGTTCGCGAGGCACCCTCCCTCCAGTGCACTGCAGGAAGCAGCTATTAGCGATGCACCCTCCCTACAGTGCACTGCAGGAAGCAGCTATTAGCGAGGCACCCTCCCTCCAGTGCACTGCAGGAAGCAGCAATTAGCGATGCACCCTCTCTCCTGTGCTCTGCAGGAGGCAGCTGTTCGCGAGGCACCCTCCCTCCAGTGCACTGCAGGAGGCAGCTGTTAGCGAGGCACCCTCCCTCCAGTGCACTGCAGGAGGCAGCTATTAGCGATGCACCCTCTCTCCTGTGCTCTGCAGGAGGCAGCTGTAAGCGAGGCACCCTCCCTCCAGTGCACTGGAGGCAGATGTTCGCGAGGCACCCTCCCTCCAGTGCACTGCAGGAGGCAGCTGTTAGCGAGGCACCCTCCCTCCAGTGCACTGCAGGAGGCAGCTATTAGCGAGGCACCCTCCCTCCAGTGCACTGCAGGAGGTAGATGTTCTGTTCGCGAGGCACCCTCCCTCCAGTGCACTGCAGGAGGCAGCTGTTCGCGAGGCACCCTCCCTCCAGTGCACTGCAGGAGGCAGCTGTTCGCGAGGCACCCTCCCTCCAGTGCACTGCAGGAGGCAGCTGTTCGCGAGGCACCCTCCCTCCAGTGCACTGCAGGAGGCAGCTGTTCGCGAGGCACCCTCCCTCCAGTGCACTGCAGGTGTTCTGCCTTGAACAAGCTATAACAAGAACGAGGGCGGCTGTACAATTGGATTTATGAAATTATGCACTTTTTTTTATTTCCAATTCAAAACGGATTGGTAAACTAAAAAAAAAAAAAAAAAAATTGGAGCTGCAGTTACAATTTTTTTTTTTTTTAAATCCAACACGAGAAGGATTGGTAGATAAAGAAATTGGGAGCACAATGTAACTTTTTTAAAGGATGACTGTTTGGCAGCAACCTGCAGCCTAGCATCCTAAAAAAATAACAATGTATAAAGACAAGAGTGGAAGTCAATGGAGTAACAAATAATGCTGGGTGGTGAAGGGGAAATAGCACGAATGAGAGCAACAAAGGGAGAAGCACACATGGGAGCGAACTGAAAAACATGCACCGAGTGCTTAACCAAAAAGAAACGGGGAGGTCCCCTCAACACCAGAAGAGGAAGGATGAAAAGTTAGCGAGACTATCCTCAAGGAAGGGAAAACACAAGAGGGGGCAAACAAACGGAGAGGACAGAGCCATCAGGCAAATTTGCCAAATTCATGGAACACACAGATTAAAACTTTTGCAACCACTAGACGGCTGGCACGGCATGATAACTTCTGAAACTGCCAATCGGGCACATGCACAACTCAGGAAAGTGTCAGGCACGTTTTTTGGCAAGTGGGACACGAACAGCAGGGCCATATACAATCTGCTCCAAGAAAGGCTCTGCTAAACAGCCCTAGATTGGTTGCATGGCAAACACTCTGGCAGAGGGAAGCACAAACAGAAGCGAGGTCTCCCGAAACACAAACTGATGTTAGAAGACTCCGAACTGTGCTGACCACGTGTGGTCTCGTCCCTGGCTGCTCAAAGGGAACTCAACACATTATTAGCAGCCCATACCAGACCTTAAAAAGAACACTTCAGCCAGCACCCTCCATGTCTAGTTGTAACAGCTATATTCACCAACTTAGAGGCTGCGGAAAATAAAAGGCTAAAAGGACTTCTGGTATGGTATTGTAACCTGTGACCACCTGGTATACATCAGCAGACAAACCCAGGAGATTGGTGAGAGGAGCCAGAGAGGATAGCTCCCAAAGATTGCGTAAGAAGGGAGATGAAATACAGAACCTGACAAATCCAGACGCCTACAGTAGAACAGATCAACAGTATGTGTGAGAGTACAGCAGTCAAAGGCAGATGCTCTCAAGATCAGAAGAGATGTATGATGGCAAAGAGACCCACAAATCATCAAGACAATATTTGAGGTGACTGGACAGAAGACGGGAGGGATAGGATTCCCCGAGAGGAAGGTCATGGCTCAAACGGATCAGGGCCTATCAAGGACTTCATGACAGCCCCACCTATACAAGTCTGTCTCTCTTGGGACATCAACGTCTCAAGTTAGGCGTTGATTTTCTCATTATCCTTGAATTGCTCAAGTTATTTACAGATAAAAGGAGGACCAATCAGGACAGAAGCTGTGAATTCATGAGCAGACACCCTGATCAGGACACAAGTGGAGATTGCCATGGGTAGAAACTGAACCCACTAAAGCTTAGTAAGGAGTTCAAATCAAGGCCGGCAGAGCCTGGACGTCAACCAAGCAGGACAACTCCAATCAGATAAAACACAGGAAATTCAAAAGGCAAAGCAAGTATCTGATAAAGACATAAGCCTAAGGATGTAAGACCAATTGGTAGGCTACGGGAAAAAATAGGCTCATCAGGACTCGATGGGAGGCAAGCTATGTAGAGACAAGAATCTAGACCCCCAAAGGCCATCCCCTAGGCACAGGCAAGCTGTTTAGGGATTCAGTAAAGACTAGGGCATGGAGGCAGAACAGTAACAATTTCCCAAGATGTAGGAAGTAAGAACTATTGACCAAACGATCGACAGAGGATTTCAGACATACACCCAACAGTGTTATACAAGAGGGAGATTCATGGTCATGTCATTGTGCTTAGAAGTGAAAACGAGGGGGATAACAATCACACCACTGAATTGGGTAGGAGGGAGGGCCTGGTCAAGCAACAGCAATTAAGTGCTTTGCGATGAAAGGCAAATACTAGTTTACCAACAAGCTCATGTGCAGAATGAACCAACATGTCAAGACACAACCAAGCCACCACAGCCAGACCTCAGTATCACCAAAGAATAAAAGCAATGCCTTGTGGTGTCACTGCAACCCTACTGAAATCACAAGGAGCCCCTGCGATGAAGCCACCTTCCACTAACATGACTGGAATGCCATTGTGCCAAGTAACTGGTCAACAGGATGTAAACTTTGATAAATCACCTCCTGATGATGTCGGTGAAAGTCTTACCCAAGGTTTAGGGGATGACTAACCCTGGTAAAGCACAATGATCACCTCAATGGTGGCAACAGACATTCAAGGCAAACACTTCATGGGGAAGGACACGCCCAAATGAAGATATGGCCTCAAGTCATCGTGCCTGGTTCAAAGCCACCCACAGACCAGAGGTGATGCATAGAGTAGCCAAGTATCCAAAGACTAAAGCCTTATGGCATTGATTAAACAGAATACTTGGAAGTCGGCCCATCAGTGAAGCGCTGAGGCTGAAGCATTCACCTAATGGTATCAATGCAAGAGAGGCAGAGAACTCCCTAATGGCTTAGGATACCAAATGGATAAGCCAGACTAACAACATCATTGAAAAGGCAACCAAGAACCATTGTCCTATGACCTATTGAAAAGCTAAGGGCCAATGATGACATCAGTCCAGTGACATAGCCCAACAATGAAGCATGTGTGCATGGACACCATGAGCAGATCCAAAGATCCAGTCACTTCATTGTTCCGCTACCACCTCTGGGCCCGACAAGCTCATGGAAGTCAAATGCATCATCACTGGCAAGAACCAGCATGTTCAATCACCTGTCCAATTGCTTTGTGGTGGTTAGCTGATCATGTCAGCCAGGACACCAGTATATACAAGTGGGAACACTGAGCCTGGGTAGACTCTGGGAGCTTGCGTGGGTGTAGACGAAATGAGCAAACTTTTATGACTGGAGCTTGTGTATCTAATGTTGAACGAACCAATGAGAAAACTGCCCCTGGTTCACGTTGCTTCCTTTGACAGGGGCCTCTTCTCTGTTCATTTATTAACATTAGAAAGCAGCAAACCTCCCCAATGGACTCATCTGTACAAACCAAATTGTGGACTGAAGAGTTTGGAAGTAAAACCGGAGACCAGCTGCCTACAAGAACAGAATTATCTAGCATTACATCAGGTTATGACCCGACACATTGTAACTACATTATCCGGGAGCAAGTCTGATATATATTTAAGCACCATCTAGAAGTCAGGCACAGGAAGGAAGCAAGTCTAAGGCTCACATACAAATCATGGGATAATCAAAACGTGAATAGATTTATTGATGCAAGTTTGAAACTTCGTGGGTCAATGTCCAGTGTAGAGATCAGGCACAATCCGCCCCACAGTTCTCTTTGGAAAAAAAAAAAAGGAAAAAACTTGTCCGGTGTTTTTTACGTTTACATGCAGTTTTAAGATTGGCACAAAAAAGGCAAATTGTGATTTACACCTGCTGCGTCATCTGCAACACCAGAAATGCAACTTGCACTTGGCCCAAACCAGTAAAAGTGCTAAATTATTTGGGCCGGCTAGTTCTAAAGGAGGCCTGGAATAAATGGTAGTCCTTCCAGAAACCAGTGTAAGGACATCTTACTTTCACAAAAAGAGTATACAGAGGGTGGTTGAGAGCCCCTGGAAGCTGTAGCAGGCGGGCCCTGAGAAACAGCAGCTGGGCAGTCTCGATATAGAAGCCAAGAATGTTCATTACTTTAGCAGTACCCAGCTTGCGTCACAAAACTGACAATGTAAGGTGTTTTTTATTTAAAACTACATGAAGGCTTACTAGATGGCTACTTGGAGCAAGCTGAAGGAGTCTTAGTTTAGTGACTCTGTCCAGTTTCAAGAGCAGGCTGCCTGCAGGTCATGTCCAGCGGAGGTCTGGTGGTGACATCCTGAGGAGGTAAGATGCTTCCAGCACACACTGCTTGAGACAAGACGATCTCCAAGGGACAGGCCTGCTGAGGGCAGGGCTGGCAAACGAGAGGGCGGGGCATGCACTGGTGGTGTTTAATTACCCTGTGCTGACGTCACTGCGCACTACGAAAGCAATCCTACTCCAACAGAGAAGATTAACTGAAGCATGAGGACCCGGATGAAAAGGCACCCACAGGCCCACTGGCTAAAGCTAAGGTATGCCGCCCAAACACACTTAGAAGTCTTCAGGCCTAAAGAAAAGACAGGAGACAAAAATCACTTCATAAATACAGAGAATACAGACAAATACAAGGAAAACTAGTTAACAAGCATGTGCTGCTCTTCAGTCATTTGTTCGTGCAGTGGTGGCAACTAAACATGGCACAGCAGTCCAGACCCATCAACACACCCCTCCCCCATATGGGTGAAGTCCTCAACTAGGCAAGTGGCAAACTTTCTTCCACTGGTTACACTGCAGTGTCTGTGAGCTGCTAGCGGGATGCCAAGACATGTATTTGTATACGTGAAGTCAAAGACACCCAGCAACGCCTGCGGGGCAGTGGGATATTCGGTCCTTGTGCCCGTCTGGGTTAAGAATTGTACAGGGGTGTGGAATTTAATCAAATATCTACTTGTCCATGGGACAAGTTGCTTCATAACCACTTGCTCTGTAGAAGAAAAAAAATCCACGTCATTTTAGTATCAGCCTGCCAGGGAGAGTTCAAGTGGGATATTCAGACCATGTGCCACTCTGGGTTAATAGTATCAGCCTGATACGGGGAGTGCCAGTGGGATATTGCCTATGTGCCACTCTGGGTTAATAGTATCAGCCTGCCAAGGAGAATGCCAGTGGAGTATCCTGTCCATGTGCAACTCTGGGTTAATAGTTACATGATTGTCAGGGAGAGTGCCAGTGGGATATTGTCCCTGTGCCACCCTGCCTGCCAGTGGAATATTTTAACCATGTCACTTAGTTCATAGTATCACACTGCCAAGGAGAGTGCCTGTAGAATATTTCTACCGGGTGCCACTGTGGGTTATTATCCTGCCAGTGGAACATTCTGTCCAAGTGCCACTCTGGGTTAATAGTATCTGCCTGCCAGAGAGAGTGCCAGTGGAATGATTGCTTGTGTGCCACTCTGGCTTATTGGTATCAGTCTGCCAAGGAGTGCCAGTGGAGTACTGTACCATATGCCACTCTGGGTTAATAGCATCAGTCTGATACAGGGAGGGCCAGTTGAATATTCCTACCATGTGCCACTGGGTTATTAAAATCCTGCCAGTGGAACTTTCTGTCCATGTGCCAATCTAATTTAATAGTATCAGCCTGCCAGGGAGAGTGCAAGTGGAATATTCTGTCCATGTGCCACTCTGGGATTATTACTATCTGCCTGCCAGGGAGTCAGTGTAGTATCCTGTCCATGTGCCTCTGTGCTAATAGTATCAGCCTGCCAGGGAGAGTGCAAGTGGAATATTCTGTCAATGTGCCACTCTGGGATTAATACTCTCAGCCTGCCAGGGAGAGTGCAAGTGGAGTATCCTGTCCATGTGCCTCGCCAGGGAGAGTGCAAGTGGAGTAACATGTGCCACTCTGGGTTAATAGCAACAGTCTGATACAGGGAGTGCCAGTGGAATATTCTGTCCAAGTGCCACACTGGGATTATTACTCTCAGTCTGCCAGGGAGAGTGTCAGTGGAATATTCTGTCCATGTGCCACTCTAGGATTAATACTATCTGCCTGCCAGGGAGTCAGTGGAGTATCCTGTCCATGTGCCACACTGGGATTATTACTCTCAGTCTGCCAGGGAGAGTGTCAGTGGAATATTCTGTCCATGTGCCACTCTGGGATTATTACTATCTGCCTGCCAGGGAGTCAGTGGGGTATCCTGTCCATGTGCCTCTGTGTTAATAGCATTAGACTGTCAGGGAGAGTGCAAGTGGAGTAACATGTGCCACTCTGGGTTAATAGCAACAGTCTGATACAGGGAGTGCCAGTGGAATATTCTGTCCAAGTGCCACACTGGGATTATTACTCTCAGTCTGCCAGGGAGAGTGTCAGTGGAATATCCTGTCCATGTGCCACACTGGGATTAATACTCTCAGTCTGCCAGGGAGAGTGCAAGTGGAATATTCTGTCCATGTGCCACTCTGGGATTAATACTATCTGCCTGCCAGGGAGTCAGTGGAGTACCCTGTCCATGTGCCTCGCCAGGGAGAGTGCAAGTGGAGTAACATGTGCCACTCTGGGTTAATAGCAACAGTCTGATACAGGGAGTGCCAGTGGAATATTCTGTCCAAGTGCCACACTGGGATCAATACTCTCAGTCTGCCAGGGACAGTGTCAGTAGAATATTCTGTGCCTATAGTATTTGCCAGCCAGGGAGAGCGCCAAAAGGCTATTCTGTGCCATATGTGCCACTCTGGGTGGATATCAGCATACAGCACAGGTATGTTCCCGGACTGGAAAGACCTAACTTTATGTGGTCAGTTCATGCAACGCAGGTAGCATGGACACTGACCCGCAGCACCATCCATGGTCCGAGTCACTGGCCCACATCCCCGGCCTGTAGGAAGAGGTGTCAGTTCCCTAACTGCTAGAAGTCCTGGAAGCCAGACCTCCCCTGTCCCCACTGCCAACCCTATCAACCTTTCATAGGGCTAGTGTTGCCTGCCTCGGGACACGTGTGCATGACACTTATGTTTCTGGGCTTCATTTCGGGCTAGTGGGGTGTACTGGGAACACCATGAAAGTTCATTCCACCCTATTGTAAAGCACTCTGATATCCCTCGGTATGTTGCTCGCGCTATAGAAAACGTTATAAATAAATGAGTGCTGTAGGACACCCGCCAAATGCAGTCTTTTGGTTTACTAGCAGTTAAGTAGCCAGAACTTCTAATACTAAATAACCTGAGTTATTGCTGCCTAAGTTTGAACTTTGACCTACCCAAGGTGGTCACTGTCCTCCGAGAAAGGACTGACCCCTCCTAACAGGGGTGTGCTACAAGTGCAGTAATTACAAATACTGATGTGAGCTGCATTTGAATTAATTTTTTCACTGTATCCCAAAATATATTGTGTATTGTATTTAAATAAGACATGATCGTAATTGTGCATATAGTGTTTTAAATCTTTTTATATTTGATGATATTTTAACCATTCTGTAAGATTTTAATTAATCAAACAAACAAAAAGAAACTTGAACTTGATGTAAGCTGCCTCACGAAAACATGTTTTGGTTTCTCATTACACAAAAAAAACTATCTGCAAGCGTAGCTACTACATCTGGGGGCAACTGCGCGAAAGTGTCACAAGACCATTCCACACAAGCAAGGACCCTTAAACACACACATTATCCCTGTAGTCAGCATCATCCATCCGCGCTGACAATATCGATGTCCTTTCACACCGATTTGCTCGGGAAACATCACTTACAACGAAACTATTACCACGCAGTGCCTTTACAACGCGGTCATTACAACGCAAACCATTACAATGCATTGCGCTGGTGGGATAGGGAATAGATTTAATTTACTATCCAATACCTTCCCTAGTGTCCACGGGGACTGGAGTTGGAATAGTAAATTAAATAATTCACTATCCAGCGCCTAAAAGCACTATGCGTTGTAATAGTATGCGATGTAAAAACCGCATTGTAAAGGCAGGCGTTGTAATAGCCTGCGTTGTAACGTCATACATCCGATTTGCTCGCTCACGGCCCAGTACCTAGATCAAGTTCATCGCCTGCATGACTGAAATCACCCGCTGGATCAAGCCAACACACAGACCAGACGGAAATAGTGATGCACGAGAAGAGCAGATCACCAACATCCACCTACCACAAGAACCTCTGGATCGTAAACAGCATACTTGTTATGACCACCCAAGTCAACACCATCACCGCCTCATGCTTCCATATCCTGAAGAGGACTAGGATGTATAAATGGCTCTCAGAAAACGATCTCGCACACCCTGGTCCAAAGCAGCCCAGGCTACAGGACACCCCTATGCCAGAATCAACAAACCTCACCAGAAGACAGCAGACCATTCAGAACTCAGCTGCCAGAATGACTCACAATCCCCCACGCCGCACTGACATCACATCTGAAGGAGCTCCACGGGCTCCTCATACACCAATGAGCACAACTCGCAGTCCTCATCCACATTTTTAATGCACTACATAACACTAATCAAGCACACCTCAATCGCATCCACCTATACGAACCTTCCAGACTCCCCATCTCGATCAGACTCTTACTTCCACACATACATAAAGTCAAGCATTCTTCTACACTGCTCCTAAGGCGTGTAACGGCCTGCCCCAACACTTTGAGACTCATTACTTCTTGAATTCCCACCAGACCCGGCTTGGCTCTCACCAGCCCAGCGCCAGAATACCCTCCTGGCTGATCTTCAGTGGGAATCGTACCTACCGTTCAAGGATAACAAACAGTTGTTACAGGAGCAGCCTGGTGTTTGGGCACCGGGGAGACTGACCGAGGTACCAGCACCAACAGGTACCCTCAGAGTGGGTACCACATGCACAAGTCTGTGAGCTGAAAACCCCCTCTACTGGATGGAGCTCTCACAAGCCAACCTACCGTGTGCAAACAGCGCAAGAGCTTATTCAGTTAGACATGTCTCATTTTCTTTTATTGTATTTTAGAAACTTGTTTGGACATGGACATACTGCTCCTACTACGTTATTTCAGGTTTAAATCTGTGTATTACATCACTGTGCTAGTGTGAAAGCGGAACTTACAGGGCCCGCCCACTCTGAGGTCTATCTAGCTAGTGCAAGTACTCTGGCGTTTGGCGTGGCACTACCCACCCGGGGTGGAGGGTTACAGGACCGCATTTATCTGGGTGTACCCCAGTAACAACACGGAATTGGTTTCAAAATAACCCCGGAAGGGTAAATTTTCAATAGACAAGTTTCACTGTTGACACTGGCATTAAGTCTGTGCAAGAGTGGAGATCATTCTTCATTTCTAGTGAAGAGAGAGAACATACCGTCCTTGTATCCACACAATGAAAGTACACACCAGCACCCAGAACAAGGGCTGCCTGGTCCCACTGTGTCTGTGCAAGAAAGGTACTATTTAATAGTGGGCTGGTTCACAGCCCACCCACTCTACAGGAGGTGGCGGACGGGCAGGGCCTGCCCACCCCACAGTAGGTGGTGGGTGGGCGGGGCCTGTCCACCCTACAGGTGGCAGACAGGGCCCTGCCCACCATACAGGTGGCGGGCGGAGCCCTGCCCCTTACAGGAGGTGGTGGGCGGGGCCCTGCCCCCTTACAGGAGGTGGTGGGCGGGGCCCTGCCCCCCTACAGGAGGTGGTGGGTAGGGGCCTGCCCCCCCTTACAGGAGGTGGTGGGCGGGGCCCTGCCCCCCTACAAGAGGTGGTGGGCGGGGCCCTGCCCCCCTACAAGAGGTGGTGGGCGGGGCCCTGCCCCCTTACAAGAGGTGGTGGGCGGGGCCCTGCCCCCCTACAGGAGGTGGTGGGCGGGGTCCTGCCCCCCTACAGGAGGTGGTGGGTAGGGGCCTGCCCCCCCTTACAGGAGGTGGTGGGTAGGGGCCTGCCCCCCCTTACAGGAGGTGGTGGGCGGGGCCTGCCCCCCCTTACAGGAGGTGGTGGGCGGGGCCCTGCCCCCCCTTACAGGAGGTGGTGGGCGGGGCCCTGCCCCCCCTTACAGGAGGTGGTGGGCGGGGCCCTGCCCCCCCTTACAGGAGGTGGTGGGCGGGGCCCTGCCCCCCTACAAGAGGTGGTGGGCGGGGTCCTGCCCCCCTACAGGAGGTGGTGGGTAGGGGCCTGCCCCCCCTACAGGTGGTGGTGGGCGGGGCCCTGCCCCCCTTACAGGAGGGGGTGGGTGGGTAGGGCCCTGCCCCCCTTCCGGGGGTGGTGCCATGCCCCCCTTCAGGGGGTGGGTGGAGCCCTGCCCCCCTTCAGGAGGTGGTGGGCAGGGCCCTGCCCACTCTACAGGTGGTGGTGGGCAGGACCCTGCCCACTTTACAGGAGGTACTGAAGAGCTGGCTGGGTGACCTGCCCTCTCTAGAAGAGTTAATGAAGAGATGGCTAGGTGGAATGTGATGTTTTTTCGCACGAGTTAACAACGCATGCCACAAAGACTGCATTGTTATTGTCGATTTGTATCAGTGGTTTTAGTCAATTATTATGCTACCCCGTGTACCCACCCTATTTTGCTTGTTATAAGTATTCTATGCTCAAAAGTCTGTTAATCTCGCCCATGTTTCTTGTTTCCTACCTCCTGTATTTGTAAAGCGCTCCGATATCTGCAAAGATCTTGTTCGCTCTATATAAAACTTTCAAAATAAATAAACGCAAGTCGTAACAATGACGTGCGTTAGGAGTGATGAATGATGGAATAGTATAATTTACTACTTTAGCTCCAGTCTGTGCGGACACTAGGAAAGGTGTTGGATTTTAAATCAAACACCTTCTGCACCCCAAAGCAAGCAGATGTTTGGACTTATAACTTGTAACGGTATGCGAAATAACGCAGTTGTTACGCATGCAGGGTAAACTATGTTTACCGGCTGGATGCACTGCCCTCTCTGGAAGGGTTACTGAGGAGGTGGATGCTGCGCTGCCCAAAGCAACTGAGGTTGGCAATACAAAGCCCACTCGAAGCGTTACTCAACAGCATGCAGGTGTACTGCCTACAGTAGTATATACATGGTAGCATGCCTGGGCACTGCCCTCTCTAGAAGAGTTACTGAAGAGCTGGCTGGGTGCACTGCAATCTCTAAAAGAGTTCATGAGGTGGTGGGTGGTGCACTGCCTGAAGCGGATTTACTAAGGAGGTGGGTGGTGCATTGCCTACTCTAGAAGAGAAACTGGGAGCTGGCTGGGTGCACTGCTTACTCTGGAAGGGTTGCTGAGGAGGTGGGTTGCTGAGGAGGTGAGTTACTGAGAGCTGGCTGGGTGCCCTGCCCACTCTAGAAGAGTTACTGAGGAGGTGGTTGGTGCACTGTCTACTCTAGAAAAGTTACTGAAAAGCTGCCTGGATGCACTGCCCTCTCTAGAGGGGTTACGGAGGAGGTGGGCGGTTCACTGCCTACTCTAGAAGAGCTACTGAGGAGCATTACAAACTATAGAAGAGTTACTGAGGAGCTGGCTGGGTACACTACCCTCTCTAGAAGAGTTAATGAGAAGGTGGGTGGTGCACTGCCTACTCTAGAGGATTTACTGAAGAGCTGACGGGGTGCACTGCCCCCTCTGGAAGAGTTAAGGAGGTGGGCGGTGCCCTGTCAGCTCTAGAGGAGGTGGGTGGTGCACTGCCCTCTAGAAGTTGCTGAAGAGCTGGCTGGGCGCACTGCCTACTCTGGAAGGGTTGCTGAGGAGGTGGGCAGTGCACTGCTTACTCTAGAAGTTACTAAGGAGCATACAGATGTACAGCCTACATTAGTATTTAGAGGACCATGCTGAGCATTAACCCACACTAGGTACTGAGGAGCACGCTGGTGCACGGCCTACACCAGTAGGTAGAGGAGCATGCTGATCCAACAGAATTCCAGCATACCTTGGTGGTGCCTGCGGAATGTGATACAATACACTGTGCGAACAGCAAGACAGCAGAATGTAAGGTTAAAAAAGTGGGATGGTGACATGGGTCACGGTGCTCACTGGCTCATTCACATGCACAACACTGACCTTACTGCAGCACAAAAACCAACATGATGTTCTGCGGCTGGCACATTCCACAGACCTCCCAGTAAGATGGAGTATTGGAGAATAGGGTGGGGGTCTTTACAGTACTATTGATACATCATTTCTCAATCTGAATTAAGTTATGTCAGGTTAAGGAGTCTACCTGGGTGTAACCATCAGACTCATTGAAATGTGTTTATTTTGTTGCAGTTTAAAAGAAGAGGAACTTTGAAGATGAGCGATATCCTGGCAGTTACAAACATGAAGTATACCTGAACACATTGTGTACCATTTATTGGAACAGTTCGATACAGACTGGTAACATCTGTCCTGAGTTTAATACTACCATGACCCTGCAATGCTACCACTGGACCTGCAGCTGGACGCTAAATACACTGCCTAGGCCTAAAAGGGCACCTCTAGGCCAAGGCGGAACAGAGTGGGGCGACTAGCATGCAGGCCCAACTTAAAAGGAAATAAGCGCTTAGCAATCAATTCAACGCAAGACATTGCTGCAGCAGCAGGACCTCGGCTGGAGGGCCTGGATGCACGGCTTGACATGGAAAGGCAATGCAAGAAGTCCAGAAAGGTGGTTTGCTTACCGGGCGGCCTTGGCTGTGCCATGGGCGGCGACTACAGGTGCCATCTTATGCCTATTACTTAGTACAGGAGCTAAGCAGGGCTCAGCAGTGGGCACAGTGCACCCACCGCAGGCCCCTCACCCAGGCTTTAGTGGCCAGAGCCCCTGAGCGCAGGTCCAGTAGTAGCATTCACATCTACAACACACAAAGCAAGTTAGTTCAGCGCAGAGGTGAGTGCAGGGGGGGTGGGGGTGCAGGACCTGGTGAGACGGAGGGGCTCAGCTTCAGCCGGTGTGCCGCCTGAGGCTCCGCTGTGCAGGGTTGGCCCCCCTGAGGCAGACAGGGGTGATCGCAGGAAGATGAGCCTGGCACAGTGATGAAGACAGCAGCACACCTGCAGAGGTCACAGGGAACTCGACACCAGCGGCCCCTGGCAAGGACAGTCCCAGGTAAGCTTGGTGACTTCCCACACAACCACAGGCACAATCCGAGCAACGCCATCAGGAGCCTGCCAGGGCTGGTCTCGTCCCCTCAGATACACACAGTTCCACTCACTCACCAGGAGGTCTGAGAGCAACATGGAGAAGACACACCAAGGACCACTCACTCAACAAGAAGTGGTCAGGGAGAAACATGGGAGAAGACACACTAAGGGCCACACACGTAAGAGAAGAAACGGGCCAGAGAACAACCTGGGAGAAGAGACACACAGGAAACACTCACTGAACAGAAGAAACTGGGTCAGAGAACAACATGGGAGAAGACACACAAAGGACCACTCACTCAACAAGAGGTGGTCAGGGAGCAACATGGGAATAGACAAATTAAGAGCCACTCACTCAACAGAAGAAATTGTCCAGAGAACATGGGAGAAGAGACACTAAGGAACACTCACCTAACAGTAGAAAGGAACCAGAGAACAACATGGGAGAAAAGACACAGAAACACTCTCCTAACAGAAGAAAGGGACCAGAGAACATGGGAGAAGATAGGCACACAGGAACACTCACTAAACAGAAGAAAGGGGGCAGAGAACAAACATGGGAGAAGAGACACTCACAGGAACACTCGCTTAACAGAAGAGGGGGGGGGCAGAGAACATGGGAGAAGAGAGACAGGAACACTCCCCTAACGGTAGGGGCCAGATAACATGGGATAAGACACACTGGGAGAGGTGTGGCGCCACGGCTAGGGCGACTGACTCCGGAATCTGGGGATCACGGTTCGATCCCTAGCACCGGTGGCAGATTAGCCCCAGCACCATGTGACTGGGCAATAGCTTACTTAATCTTCCTTACGGCCCCCAGCGCCTAGAGACCCTCACGGGTGATTGTGCGCTTTACAAATGTGGATTAATATTATTATTATTACTGGGCCACTCACTTAAGAGAAGAAAGGGGTCACATAACAATATTGGAGAAGACAGGCACACACACACACAGGGCCTCACTATACAAACGGGGATCAGAGAACATGGGAGAAAACACAAAGCCACTCACTCAACATAAGGGAGGGGGGGGGTCCGAGAACAAAGTACTAGAAAGACACAAAGCCACTCACTCAACAGAAGGGGCCAGAGAACAAGTACTCGAAAGACACAAAGCCACTCACTCAACAGAAGGGGCCAGAGAACAAGTACTAGAAAGACACAAAGCCACTCGCTCAACAGAAGGGGTCAGAGAACAAGTACTCAAAGCCACTCACTCAACAGAAGGGGCCAGAGAACAAGTACTCGAAAGACACAAAGCCACTCACTCAACAGAAGGGGACAGAGAACAAGTACTCAAAGCCACTCACTCAACAGAAGGGGCCAGAGAACAAGTACTCGAAAGACACAAAGCCACTCACTCAACAGAAGGGGCCAGAGAACAAGTACTAGAAAGACACAAAGCCACTCGCTCAACAGAAGGGGTCAGAGAACAAGTACTCAAAGCCACTCACTCAACAGAAGGGGCCAGAGAACAAGTACTCGAAAGACACAAAGCCACTCACTCAACAGAAGGGGCCAGAGAACAAGTACTCGAAAGACACAAAGCCACTCACTCAACAGAAGGGGCCAGAGAACAAGTACTCGAAAGACACAAAGCCACTCACTCAACAGAAGGGGCCAGAGAACAAGTACTCGAAAGACACAAAGCCACTCACTCAACAGAAGGGGACAGAGAACAAGTACTCAAAGCCACTCACTCAACAGAAGGGGCCAGAGAACAAGTACTCGAAAGACACAAAGCCACTCACTCAACAGAAGGGGACAGAGAACAAGTACTCAAAGCCACTCACTCAACAGAAGGGGCCAGAGAACAAGTACTCGAAAGACACAAAGCCACTCACTCAACAAAAGGGGAAGGCACGCGGCAGTGGACGGGAGACAGGAGGCATTGATACTGAAAACAAGGTTGATGAGAACAGACTGGCAGGGCAGACAGGCAATAAAAGCAGTTGTGTCCTCACAATGCAGACGTGGATTACTACACCCCTGCGAGGCAGGAGACGAGTGGGGCCAGGACTGGTGAGGACAGGCAGTGAACGAGAACAGAAAGATCAGACACAGGCAGGAAGAACAACGCCTTCGGGAAAGGTCCGCGCTATATAAAATAAAGTAAATAACTGCTCGTTAAGAGAAGGGCAATGAATCCAGTCTAGAGGCGCCTCGGGCAGCAAGAAGGGGTACAGGGGCTCGAAAGGGGGTGCCTAGACGAGGGGATCAGAGGCGGGTGCACAAACACCACGCTCGATGGCCTAGACAAATACCCCAGACTGCAGGAGGGCACAGACAGGAGCTCCGACTGGGGGAAGCAGACGAGGACAAATACTTCCGACATTAGAAAAAGAAGGGGACAAGAAGTGGGAGGGGTCAAGGGCAAGTACAAGAGTGGGGGTACAATGCTGAGGGCTGGAGGACGAGAACAAGGGGTGGGAGCACTCGAGAGTTAAAGGTAGGAGAGAAGTAAAGACACTGCACCCCACCCCCCCCCCGACCGAGATGGGTAGTAGCTCAGGTACAAGGAATAGATTAGCAATGGAGGGGGTACTAGGTGAGGGCTCAGGGCAGGAGATGCCAGAGTGGACACGAATACCGACTGCGGCAGCAGAGCTGGGGGGGCATTCAGCCCGACTAAGGTGGGGGCACCTAGCGCTCCGAGGTGACACGGGGCCCAGGAGACGCCACCAGGGGCGGGGCCTCCCGACGCGGGCGGCCATCTTAGGGCCACGGCCGCCATTTTACAGGGCGCCTGGAGATTGATCTTTCACGGCAAGAAATATCCATATATATATATACACTGAGCTCAGACACAAGTGAAACAAGGCCGCGCCGCCCCTCTCGCGCACCCCCGCACAGCGCTTCTCACACACACACACACACGGCCCCGCTCTCACCCCCGGGCCCTCCTTCCTTCCCTCCCGCCGCAATCTTTATGCGCAGATTGCTCATGGCGGCTGCCGCCGCGGGTCCCGCGCGCCACAAGATGGCGGCCGAGCGGCTTCCGGAGCCTCGCGCTGCGGCCGCCGCCATCTTGTGCCGCGCGAGCTCATTCCCCCCCCTCAGCAGGCGCCACCTCCTCCCTGGGCAGGCACCGGCACAAGAATCCACCGACTTCTCTCCGCTTAAAAAAAGGATCCAAAAATGTTTGTTTAGGAAGACAAAAAAAAAAAAAAACAGGTCGTGGGCGCTGCCCGATCCACTGTCGACACTTACTATCCAGATTCTGTCCTTCGGCGCCGTGGGGGGGTTTGTGCTTAAACACAAAGTGGGGTCACACACAAGAGGCCATGGCGCCTCGCGGCAGGGCCGTGTCTATGGGGCTAGCGTTTCAGTCACAACAACAAAGGGGTGACGTGCGGCCGCAGTGTCCTGTGGGCGGCGGGGCTTGTCGGGACCTGTCACTCGCTTACGGCGTCTTCCCCCAAAAGTACAATTCAACCTGCGAGAAATGAGACAAAAAGAGCGCGTCAGAGTGAGCGGAGGAGCCGCGTCCCCCGTGCGGCCGCCCGCCCCGCGTCCTCCTGCCTCCCACGCGCCGTGAAGCGTCCGTACTTACCTCAAACCGACCCCCAGAATGAGCGGGAGCGCGCGCGGGCCAGTTTTTATCTGACGGCTGACGTCACAAGAGGCGGCGGCGCGGGGCCGCGCGCACCGCGGGCTGGCAGCGCGGTGATTGGCTCAGCGGGAGCAGCGGACCGGACGTGCTTGGGCCCGTCACGCTACTCATCAGAAATTACGTTTTGAAAACGAAAAACCGCAGGGGCAGTGCACGTCTTTCAAGCATATTAACCAACCCCGAGGAGGCGAAAAAGGTTTTAAAAGAGCCCTGCCAATGTGACGCAGCTTTTCTCACAGGCGCGCATGCGCATTTCATAGTGTCCTCCATCTTCGCATAGCGCGAGCCCGGGGCGCGCGCGCGCATGCGCAGACGGTTTCACTCCTCCCGCAAAAGTACCGAAAAGACCTGCTGGGGCGAAAGAATAGAGGCGGGGTCCGGCTTCGCGTGGACGCGCGCGACGGGTCTGAGACGACGTCACATCGGCGGCGCGCGAACAGCACTGGACTGTGCGCGACCCCGCGCCCTGGCTTTTTTTCACGCCTCCTGTGCGCGTGCCCTCGGTACGGGAGGGGGGCTCAGACCCCTCCCCCTCCATTCCTTCCCGCGCTGCTCAGAGGGGCGGCCCATGCTGCTGTGAGGAGACAAGATGCGTGGGAGCCGAGCCCTCAATACAAGGCGGGGGTGAGGGTCTGGGAGCTGTGCCCTCGGTACAGAGAGGGGCTCAGACCCCTCCCCCTCCATGAGGAGACTGGGCGCGTGGGAGCCGAGCCCTCAGTACAGGGAGTGGTAGGGGCACAGACCTCCATTCCTTGGCCTGTATTGTGAGGAGACCGGGTGCGTGGGAGCTGTGCCCTCAGTACAGGGAGGGGGAGGGACTCAGACCCTCAACCCCACCCCCTCCAATGCTTGGCCTGTGCTTTGAGGAGACCGGCCCGTGGGAGCTGTGCATTCCCTCGTCCTTCATCCCTTTTCACTCGTTTCCCCCTTGACGATCCTAAAATGTTTCCTCCCTTTTCTGATTTGCCTTTTCTCCATACCTGTGTATCCCTCCCACCCTCCCTTGGTGCTGTGACTGCATCCCCCCTCCGACCCCACCTAATGGAACTCTGCTTTGATGTATATAGAGATAACTCTAATCCCTAGTATATGCAGTAGACCTTTGTACTCTCTACCGTTCCTACGTGACTCCTAGAGTATATCCATTCGTATCCCTTCCCTATGTATATAGAGATAACTCTAATCACTAGTTTATGCAGTAGACCCTTGTACTCTCTACCATTCCTATGTGACTCTTAGAGTATATCCATTCGTATCTCTTCCTTGAGTGACTTTACTATTTGTGCATTTGCAATTTATCTTTCTGTTTGTATCTCCTTCTTGTGTGACTTTACATCTTGTACATTTGCATTTTTTTTCTGTTTTGTATCTTTTATGTAACGCATGTAATCCTTAGTCCTTATGTTTTGCAACTGGTTCTTATGTAAAGCGCTCTGACACCTTGGGGTAAAGTTTGCGCTATATAAAATCTCATTAAATAAATAAATACAAAAAATGCCTGTGCTGTGAGGAAACAGTGCGTGGGAGATGTGCCTTCAGTATAGGCGGGGGCAGGCAGAGGGGCTCAGACCCCTCCCCCTCCATTTCTTCCCACGCTGCTCTGAGCCGGAGGGCGGCCCACGCAAGAACTAGTGTCCCTGGTGGGCCCCATCCTGCTGGCACGGATTGGGCCTACGTTCATTGTTTCTTCCGGTGTACATTTTATTTTCGTGTTTCTCGGCTCGTATAAACGTGGTATATTTACACACTGGTCCAGGCATGCCACCAATTATTGCTTCAGAGAGGGGTCTCCAGACCGGCTATAGAGAATTGTTTAATTTATTTTATTTCATGCGATTATATATAGCGCAAAGTTTACCCCAAGGTGTCAGAGCGCTTTACATAAGAACCAGTTGCAAAACATAAGGACTTTGGATTACATCTGCTACATAAAAGATGCAAACAGAAAAAATTGCAAATGTACAAGATGTAAAGTCACACAAGGAAGAGATACAAACAGAAAGAAAAATTGCAAATGTACAAGTGGTAAAGTCACTCAAGAAAGAGATACAAATGGATATACTCTAAGAGTCACATAGGAATGGTATAGTGTACAAAGGTCTACTGCATATACTAGTGATTAGAGTTATCTCTAAATACAAATATATACACATAGTAGATTTTCTCAGGTCTATTGCAATTATATTTTAATTAATTACCAATTAATAATAATTTAACAATTAATTGTAAATAAATACCAATAAATAAAATAACATTTAATTAAATATAATTAAATTACTTCCCACCCTATTCCACTATAAACCCACAACAAAAAAATTACTAAAAATAAAATATGTATCAATTAATCAATTAAAATTAATTAGCAATTCTATTTTAATTAATTACCAATTAATAATTTAACAATTCTAAATAAATACCAATAAATAAAATAACATTTAATTAATTATAATTAAATTATTTCCCGCCCTATTCCCCTATAAACCCACAACCCGCTACAGAATTATATTACACATTAAATATTAAATATTAATATTAATTTACCTTAAATTCAATATTTTTGTCTATATTCTGTCTAGTCGATATTATGTCCAGTCTATATTTTTGATTCAATATTATTGCTATTCTAGTCGATATTAATTTTTTCTAGTCAATATTTTTGTAGTCGATATTATGTCTATTCTATATTTTTTACTCAATATTATGTCTAGTCGAAATTAAAAACTCATATTTTGACTAGTTACCAGTGGTGTGGCTCACTGGTTAGAGGCGGCAGACCCGAGAGCAGAGGACGGCCCGGGACCAGGGTTCAATTCCCGACGCGGCAGGGTCGTGGACCAGGGTCAGCGGACTCGATAATTCTCATCTCGGTGCCTACTCTAACCAGGGATCACACTCGGCAACTCTGGGCATTAGCTTGCCTCATCTCCACAACGGCCCCCCACATACGCCGGGGATGCCTGGTTTCACCTTGGAGATACCCAGTAGGGACCATCTCACAGGGAAAGCCAGGACGGGTTCCCCAGCGGTCTACTGCGCAGAGATACTCCTTCGGGAGTCGATTCTAGCGCATTACAAACCGACAATTAATTTATTAATTAAAAAATGCTTCAGCTGCAGTGGCAGGCAGGAAGTCTCTCTCCTCTACTAAAACCGAAAGCAAACAAACAGACAGTCCTGTTCCTTTGCGTTTTATTTCATAGCAGAGGGCTTGCCTCCTACTGCAGCTGAAGTATTTCAGCTCTACGAATTAATGACAAAGCGAGAAATTACACTACACTTTTATTACACGTCACGTTTTTAATACATCAGCTACCGACGACGGAGAGCAAGCGGAGTTCACGGACCATCCGTGCATTTAGTGGACAAGTCAAGTCAAGTCAGAGAATTTGTATAGCGCACTACATACCCAGAGGGTTTCAAGGCGCTTAGGAAGGGGGGAGGATTACTTGTCAAATATCCAAGTTTTAAGTTGCTTTCTGAATGCTAGGTGGTTCTGGGTAAGGCGAAGGTAAGCTGGGAGTGAGTTCCATGTTCTAGCAGCCAGGTATGAAAAGGATCTGCCTCCCATGGTGGTCTTGTTGATGCGAGGTACAGTGGCGAGGGCTTGGCTGGAAGAACGTAGTTGGCGGGAGGGGGTGTAGAAGGACAGTCGTGAGTTGAGGCATTCTGGACCGATGTCGTAGAGTGATTTGTGTGCGTGGGTAAGCAGTCTGAAAGTGATCCTCTTATTGACGGGTAGCCAGTGGAGGTCTTTAAGGTGACCAGAGATGTGTTCGTTGCGTGGGATGTCTAATATGAGTCTGGCTGAGGCGTTTTGGATTCGTTGGAGTTTCTTCTGGAGTTTTGCGGTAGTACCTGCGTAGAGGGTGTTTCCATAGTCCAGTCGGCTCGTGACCAGAGCGTGGGTGACTGTTTTCCTTGTGTCGGAGGGGATCCAGCGAAATGTTTTTTTGAGCATGCGAAGAATGTTGAAGCAGGAAGAGGATACGGCGCTGACTTGTCTGTTCATTGAAAGTGAAGAGTCCAGGATGACGCCTAGGTTCCGTGCGTGGTCTGTCGGGATGGGTGCTTTTCCGAGGGCTTCCGGCCACCAGGAGTCGTCCCATGCAGATGGGGATGTACCTAAGATGAGGACTTCTGTTTTGTCTGAGTTCAGTTTCAGACGGCTTTGTTTCATCCATTCGGCAACTTCTTTCATTCCTTCATGTAGGTTAGTTTTGGCGGTGCTGGGGTCATTGGTGAGAGAAAGGATCAGTTGAGTGTCATCCGCGTAAGAGATGATGTTGAGGTTGTGTTGGCGTGCGATGGCCGCGAGGGGGCTCATGTATACGTTGAAGAGGGTGGGGCTGAGTGAGGATCCTTGTGGTACGCCGCAGATGACTTCAGAGGCCTCTGACGTGAATGGTGGAAGACGGACTCTCTGGGTTCTTCCGGTGAGGAACGAGGTGATCCATTCAAGTGCTTTTCCTTTGATTCCGATGTTATTGAGGCGTTGTAAAAGTGTTTTGTGGCAGACTACATTTGTTGGCAGATAGTACGAGTCACTGGGATCTGCAGTTTTGGCTCTTATGTTAGCCGGATATTTTGCACAACAGTATTTACCGCTGCCTACACCAAGAGTGATTGGAATTGATCTTGGGACAACATATTGTTCTGTTGGGGTGTTCCAGCATGGCACAGGTGAAGAGGAGGTCATACCCGGTGAAAGCGGCCATCACAGTATTCCAAGCTGAGTGTCATTCACAGAAGGAGACGTATATGCAGGATATGATGCCTTGGATCTCGCAGATGCTAATCCCCAGAACACCGTATATGATGCAAAACGATTCATAGGCAAAGCCTTCACTCAGGATGAATTGAATCATGAAAGTAGCAATTCTCCGTTCAAGGTTTTACATAAGAATGGAGCTGTTGAATTTTCTGTAACCACCAATGAAACCTTCACTGTAACTCCTGAGTATATTGGATCTCAACTCTTGCTAAAGTTAAAGACGATGGCTGAGAGATATCTCGACATTCCAGTACCAGCAGAGTATGATTACAGTGCTTAATTTGTCAAATAAAAAAGTGCTGGTGCTAAAGATTTCTCAGAAGAACGGGATCATTGCTGTCAAAGGTCGAGGCGGTGAATACTTAGGCTGCGTTGTCTTGATTTCACCTCATGCCTCTCGCATTCACCACCAGAACTCCCTTCCCCTTTACCTCACACTTTCACATTCGTTTTCCTCCTTTTTCTCCCTTTGTCACTATTTTTCAGTTTTTCTTTTCCTCATTCTTTTCTCTTTTTGTATTTTCTCTTTTACTTGGGATCAAATTATGTTAAGAAAAAATAAGTGCAAGTACCTAAAATAAGTGTTGGTGGGTCCTACCCGCAAACACTTGCTTGAAATAAAGATTGCAATACTTTAAATGGGGCAGAACTGGTAATTAGCTATAAAACCTTATATATTCAATTGCGAAGTGCCTGCCCTGTTCAAAAGCAAGCAATACTTTTAATGAACCGATTTTCAATATATCAGGCACTGTTCAGCAGAAGTACATTACTCTACGTGGGAACAGATACTCCAAAACATAACTATTTATAGTGGCACAGCACTGACAGCATCCATATAAGCAACGAAGAGTATGCCACTCCCCAGAAAAACAGCAACTCTTATTTTTTGTACTTTGGGGGGGGCGTACATAACCACCTGGTGTATGTTTCTATCTTCATCTGTTTTTAACCCACATCAGTGCTTATGCATGTATAAATTAGTAGCTGTTGTTGAAAGCTTTTATTCGATATACAAGATATCTTGAAAGCCAATTACATACAATAAAAAGACATTTCAAGACATGCAGCAAGTCAATACATTCATCATAAAAAAGTTAAGAAGCGGGTAAGCTCCCGAATAAATTAATTAAGAGTACAATTAAACAGAAATTGCCAGCCTCTTGCAGCGAATCAACCAGAATTGTTTTAAAATGTTGGAGACACCACAAACAATAACGGGGGAGGTATCTGACATTAAAATGCGAAGGGCAACCAGGTGACTGCGTGTTCCCATGTTGGAAAAAAGGGGCTTGAGCCAGTACTTCCTTGGATTTAGATAGTCCGGGCACTCAAACATAATGTGAGCCACCGTTTCAGGTCTAGTGGGGCAATGGGCACAAAACGGAGACAAAGAAGCACCAGATTTCCATTTCGATATTAAAGCTCCGATTGGGAGAGTGCCCACTCTAAATTTAAAATACAGTGCCCTGTCGGCTGGGAGGGTGATAAAATCAAAGTAGGACTCGTATCTTGTCATGTCCTTTAGGAGCAAAAAAGATCTCGTGGAATTACAATGGGAAGAGTTCATGATTAGCTGACCCGCAGCCCAATCCCAATATAGTTTCTTCAAGACTTCTTTTGGGGGTGACGTTTTTGCGCTCCAATGTTCACCAAGGCTAAGGTCATATAACAGTTTCTTTGTATCCCTCAGCCATTTGATTTTGGCCCAACCGCCCATATTCATTATCTCAGTTAAACCATTTGCATAGGATTTCAGTTCCTCCACCCTCCAGATCCGGGACCACAATAGGAGCGGACGTAAACGTGCTTGGTTTTTAATGCTCTTGCAGCCCGTATCTAATAGTACGGGAATTGTTGGTGTACTTGAGGGGAGACAAAGGAGGTCCTTCAGGAACCTATTCTC
Source organism: Lissotriton vulgaris (assembly GCF_964263255.1). Lineage (NCBI taxonomy): Eukaryota > Metazoa > Chordata > Amphibia > Caudata > Salamandridae > Lissotriton > Lissotriton vulgaris. The sequence continues at coordinate 35,090,778 of NC_141693.1, read as the reverse complement.
AGCTTTTTCCAATGAGTCCAGGTTTTCATGTCCCCATATCTCCGCCCCATATAGGGCAGACGAAACACCTTTAGCCTTGTATATTTCGAGGACTGGCGCTATTCTATGTCTGGGTGACTCCCGAAATTCTCTCAACAGGGCGCCACCCACTCTCTTGTGACTTAGAAGCATTTTGTCTATGTGCATGGACCAGCTCATGCTATCTGTTAAACGAAAACCCAGATAATCAAATTGGGGTACTCTCTCCAGCGGTATAGAGTTGAGAACAGGAGGGCTTCCGAGCTTCCTCGGGGGATGTAGAATTAGGTACTTCGTTTTGTCTACATTAATGACAAGACCTCGAGCGGCACAGAAGTCCTGGAAGCGGTTGAGTAGTTTCTGCAATCCTTGGGGGGTTTTTGAAATTAGTGGAGTGTCGTCCGCAAAAAGCAGAGTCGGCACTCGTACACCCCCCAAACATGGGGCGTCAGCCGGTTCCTTCTGAAGATAGTCAACCACCCCATTAACATACAACGAGAACAGGGTGGGGGCCAACACGCACCCTTGTCTCACACCCCTTAACACTGGGATCTTCTCCGTGGTCTCACCGTTGCTCCCCCACCGTACCTGAGCGAAGTTTCCTTCATGCAGCTTGATAAACAGAGATAACAAATAGGGAGGCATCCCCAGGCTGTGTAAAACCTCCCACAACCGCCCCTGTGGAACTAGGTCAAAGGCAGTCTTCAAGTCGATAAAGGCTAGTTAAAGACTGCCCTTGCCCAGTTCCACCACCTTCCAGTTAATAAGGGCCAGCCTAAAAGCCTGCTCCACGGTTCCTGTTCCTGTACGGAACCCAGCTTGATAGTCGGACAGTATTCTATTTTCGTCGCACCAATGCAGAATACGCCCCAGGAGCACCTTTCCCGCCACTTTCTGCGAAGAGTCAATGAGACTAATGGGCCTGTAGTTCCCAGGGCTATTCCTGCAACCTTTTTTAAAGATGGGACACTCACCTGATCGTTTGTTGGCGGAAATCCCTGGCTCTTCCAGCGAGACACAGCAGCGCACCAGTCCACCAGGCCCACTTCTCGCCCGTGGGTGACGGGGCATTGACCATCACAGAGGAGCACTGCTTGGCAGAGGCGGCAAGGCGGTAACAGGCCTGAGGCTTCAGCGGGGCTGCGAGCGTGCGGGGACTTCAATACCCAGAAGTCCCTGCAAGACCGACGGCTAGCTTCCGGTCCGCTCTCCCTGCTGGCCCGCCCCCGCCCCTCGAAGGCTCTTTAAAAGTGTTCCTCACTTTTAGCGTGTGGGACACTCACCTGATCGTTTGTTGGCGGAAATCCCTGGCTCTTCCAGCGAGACACAGCAGCGCACCAGCCCACCAGGCCCACTTCTCGCCCGTGGGTGACGGGGCATTGACCATCACAGAGGAGCACTGCTTGGCAGAGGCGGCAAGGCGGTAACGGGCTTGAGGCTTCAGCGGGGCTGCGAGCGTGCGGGGACTTCAATACCCAGAAGTCCCTGCAAGACCGACGGCTAGCTTCCGGTCCGCTCTCCCTGCTGGCCCGCCCCCCCGCCCCTCGAAGGCTCTTTAAAAGTGTTCCTCACTTTTAGCGTGTGGGACACTCACCTGATCGTTTGTTGGCGGAAATCCCTGGCTCTTCCAGCGAGACACAGCAGCGCACCAGCCCACCAGGCCCACTTCTCGCCCGTGGGTGACGGGGCATTGACCATCACAGAGGAGCACTGCTTGGCAGAGGCGGCAAGGCGGTAACGGGCGTGAGGCTTCAGCGGGGCTGCGAGCGTGCGGGGACTTCCATACCCAGAAGTCCCTGCAAGACCGACGGCTAGCTTCCGGTCCGCTCTCCCTGCTGGCCGGCCCCCCGCCCCTCGAAGGCTCTTTAAAAGTGTTCCTCACTTTTAGCGTGTGGGACACTCACCTGATCGTTTGTTGGCGGAAATCCCTGGCTCTTCCAGCGAGACACAGCAGCGCACCAGCCCACCAGGCCCACTTCTCGCCCGTGGGTGACGGGGCATTGACCATCACAGAGGAGCACTGCTTGGCAGAGGCGGCAAGGCGGTAACGGGCGTGAGGCTTCAGCGGGGCTGCGAGCGTGCGGGGACTTCAATACCCAGAAGTCCCTGCAAGACCGACGGCTAGCTTCCGGTCCGCTCTCCCTGCTGGCCCGCCCCCGCCCATTACGCCCCCTTTATCATAACATCTTACTCCCGCAGCGCGGGACGCAGCCCGGGCGAAGACTGGGCAAAGACAGGGCCGTTTGAGGCCGTTCGAGGACGACAGAGGACGGCCCTGGCCCAGAACCCCTGCATTATCTCCTCCTAATTATACGCAAGGTAGGCGGCCCTGTGATTCTCCAGTATAGAGTGGCCGTCCACAAGACTTAATATCTACCCTTTGTGAGGGCTATTTTGTTGTATTCTGCTTCATAGTGCAGATGTCCACCATGCGCAATAGAACCAGAAGTAGCACCAAAAAAGCTATGGCTGTGGCACAAGTGACTGGACCTATAGACCATTTTATTTCGCAGGTAAATGAAACCATCGATAAGAGCATCATCCTGTTGGAAAAAAGAGTTTCCTTGGACCTTATGAACGCTAAACGCTCGTCCTTGGGCTCTCTTGCAACTGCAAACTCTCCCTCCCAGCAAGCCTCAAACAATTGTTCCCTACCCCTACCCCTAACTGCTGCTGGCATGTTCACAGTTCCGAACGCTGTCGACTTATCAGTGACTCAATCTGACTCCGATCCGTCCTATGTTGACCTTGAAGCCACTCCAGATCTAGAAGCCTGTCAACCATCTGATAAGCCAGAACTGAGTACAGATAGGCAACCTGACACAGGAGCGGTTCCTGCATTGACTGATTCTGGGAGAAGGGCTACTATTACTACAAAGGTTGCGCCTAAGACTAAGGAAAAACCCAAAACCAAAGCTAGGAATCACAACCTGATTTCGCCCACCCCGAACTCTGTATCAGGCATACCCTGCTGGGTCGAAAATATGGTAATAGACCTAAAATCGGATCTTGAAGCCACAATAGCGGCGCAAATCAAGCCCTTAATCTCTAAGCTTGATAGATTAACGTCGCTAATAAACTCAAAATGTGCTAACAAGACAAGTGGGATTGGGTCTACGCAGCCGCAAGGGGCAAAAGAAGTACATTCTAAAAATATACCTTGCACCAAGTACGTAAAAGACCCATCTATCAAGGTTAATACTCTATCAGCTAGTAAGGCACCAGTTATACAACATTTGACCCAAACAGGGAACAATCCTGTTGCACCCCTACCTACCCCTAATGTGGTAGGCTCTGCTTCAGCTACGCAAACATCTACTGGTCCAACTAAAACAGATAACCCACAAGCCAAAGGCCCAAATGGGAATGCAACTAACTCAACAGCATCTTCTTCTCTAAACAAGCCTCAAGAATCTAAGACAAAGCAGGCACGCTTTAAGACAATTAGCCTGCCGCCGGAAGTCTCTCCCTTTGTGGTTGTCCTGACGGCTGTTCCGCCACTGAAGGAGGGAGTAAAAGAAACTTTTGTAGAGCTAAGAAATAAATGCGCCCAGTGGCTTCAGTTACACAAGCCCCTACCCAGCCATATGAGTGGCGAAATTCTCTCTGTACTTAGAGGTGATTGGGTGGGTAGGAACACGAAGACCATAGCAGGCGATGTAATTACAGTTAATTTCAGGGATATAGGGGCAGCAAGCTATATATGTAGCACACCTAACAGCGGACCTGCCACCCAAATCAATCCACTCCCCTTGTCCTACTTCCTACCCATGCCTCCAAGACAAAACTTCCATAGGCCTATTTTCTCAACTAGCAGAGGGTTCATGCATCCTCCACAACATACCACCTATCAGTGGCAGCAACCTCCACAATTTCCACAACCTCCACAATATACTACTCTTCAGTGGCAACAACCCTTTCAGCCTCTACAACCCCCCCAACAACTTACCCAACAGTGGCAGCAACTTCCTCAACCCACACAACATGCTAACCACCAGTGGCAACAACCGTGGCAAGGATTGCCCCCTCCCTTTGATCCCTTTGTTTCACAGTTTGCCCATCCAAACAGATTTTGTGTGTTAGACGAGGTTGACTGACTTAACCTCACGGAAGCTTCAGCCCTAAACCCTATTAATAGGGATAAGGAGGATGCTTCCTCAGCCAACTCTCATTCTATTTGTCCCAAATCTCCAACTCTGGCAGCTATAAAACCAATATCCCATGCCCCAACTAGGGACTGTGAAGATCTAACTAACCCCAAAATTACTACTAACATTGGAGGTAAACTAATAAATGGCGAAATAAAAATTCTTAGTTGGAACCTTGCGGGTATCACTAGGAAACTAGGTTTGCCTGAGTGGAACGACCTGATTGAAGATTATAAGATCTGTGTATTCCAGGAGACCTGGAGCACTGAGCCACTGTACCGGGTTGGGTTTGTCACCATTTTTGTACCAGCTGAAAAACCCAAGCAAAGGAAGGGGCGTCCCTCAGGGGGGCTCATCATTTGGGTAAGCATCTCACTCAACTGTCGAATAATTATCAAGCGGACAGATAATCCAGATATTCTTGGTATTTCTCTATCTGGCCATCGTGGTGGATTGACTTTAGATCTCTACGATGTCTATGCTAGAGGTTCCAAAAATGGGTGTGCTTCACCTGTAATATCCGAACTTGAGGCTCAACTTAGGGATCATAAAGAACCTGATCACATTCTAATAGCAGGAGATTTTAACTGCACATATGAGCCACTTCCCCTGGAAGGAATTCCTGATCTAGGAGAAGAGGACAGTAGTTGGGGTATTCCCACACTCTCTATCCCTCCTATCAAGCGCTGGACTCGTAGTGCAATACAGCTAAACGCATTGACTCTGGAGTTTGGACTAAGAGCAGCTAATGGCCGCACATCTTCTGACCGGATGGGTGCCCCAACATTCAACAGAGTTGGTCATTCCTCGAGGATTGACTATATTCTGTTGGACCGGGGGCTCTGGAGCTCGGTCATTGATATGGCTATTATACCGACCATAGAAAGTGACCATAATTCACTTTCTTTATCCATAATGAATCCTTGGTCCTCCGGAGTGCCGTCAGTACCATCCAATCGTCCACATGGGATTACTGTCTCCTCTTGTGGAAGACGCCTTAAGTGGAACAAAATCTCGAGCAATGTTGATAAACTCTCCACTATTGAAGAAGTGCTTAAAGTCTCACAAACAGAAATTAGTTCAATAGACCCACCTATGGCAGCAGATAGGGTAACATCTATATATGAAGCAGCCGTAAAAACAATAGGGGAAGTTTTTTGGGTAAAAGGGACCGCAGGGAAAACCATGCCCCAAAAGAAAACTAAAGGGAGACACGACTGGTACTCTGCATCATGTAGGAAAGCCAAGACACGCCTAATTGAGGCGGTCAAGGGCAAGTCCCAATCACTAATACAGATGGCTAGGCAAGAACATAAAAGAGCATTGGAGCTAGCAAAAAGGGAGTGGGAAGATGCCTACTGGTCAACTCTTAAAGAAGCTAGTTCAAAAAAAGACTCGAAATGGTTTTGGGATACCATAAGAGCCCGCAATAGACCAGATAGTGATCTGATAACCTGCAATATCCCAAGCCAGGCGTGGGCCAATCATTTTTCCAAACTTTACACCTGTCACGGTGATTTAGGTGAGGGCGGGGGTGGCTCTACCATTGTTCACTCCAAATTATGTTATCCGGCCTACTGACTTTGAATTAACGATCAAGGAAGTGGAATATGCAATAAGCACTATTATTCCACAAAAAGCGGCTGGCCCCGATGGCATTCCTGGTGACCTCTTAAAATCTGACAGCGCAAAATGGGGTAAATTGATTCACTCTCTCCTTGCTGCCATCTGTAAAGGTGCCCCTATTCCTTCATCGTGGAAAGGGGCTGAGGTGGTCCCTATTTACAAAAAAGGATCGAGGGATGATCCATCCAACTATAGGCCGATCAGCTTGCTAGACATTGGCCAAAAAGTAGTCGGCAAAGTCCTGTTAGTCAGAATTTTAAATTGGGTAGAAGAAAACAAAATTCTCTCTGACTATCAGGCAGGTTTCAGAGTGGGCACTGGGACAATTGAGCAAGCCTTCAGACTCATGATGGTGTACTGGAAGGTGGTGGTCATAGGCAAAGGCAGTCTTTATCTCGCGTTTATCGATTTAAAGACTGCCTTTGACCTTGTACCTAGGGAATCTTTGTGGAAAGTACTTACCGATATGGGGCTGCCCCATTATTTGCTGTCCCTATTAGTTAGGTTGCACCAAAATAGCTTTGCCCAAGTCAGGTGGGGCCCTGGAGGGGAGAAAACGGGTAGTATCCCGGTTGAGAGAGGTGTCCGCCAGGGATGCGTCCTAGCTCCCACCCTTTTCTCTCTTTACATCAATGGGGTGGTTGAGCATCTCCAGAAACATCCTTCCGATGAACCATCCCTGGCTGGCGAACGAATACCGACTCTCCTCTTCGCGGATGATACGCTTTTAATCTCTAAATCCCCAATGGGCCTACAGAGACTTTTGGACAATTTTCAATCCTTTTGCACCAAACGAGGTCTGGTAATAAATACAAGTAAAACTAAGTACCTTGTGCTGAATCCTCCTAAACAACAAGTTTGCTCTCCCACTCTGAATGCCGAGCTCTTGGAAAGGGTAGAGGTCTTTGACTATCTTGGGATACGCCTATCGCAAAAAATGGATTGGACCCCACACTTGGATAAAATGTTGATGAGCCACAAGAGGATTACAGGAGCCCTTTTAAAAGAGCAACGATCCTGCACAACAAGACCTATAGCTACAGTCCTCGAGATTTATTCAGCTAAAGGTGTTAGCTCTGCCCTCTACGGGGCCGAACTTTGGGGCTCATCCATTACTGATGCTCTGCCGAGATTCGAAAACACATTTTGTAGAGCAATTATGTCCCTCCCGCAGGGCACCCCTACACTCCCTCTAATGCTGGACCTAGGCTGCTGCCAGATTGATGATGTTGCAAAATTTCGCCCATTATTGTTATGGGCACGCATCTGGCGGGTGGAAGAACTAAGTGGATATGCCAGAGGTCTAGCAGAAATCATGTCATCGCCAAGTTGGCACAAAATCAAATGGCTGAGAGACATGAAGATCTTGCTAACAAAGCTGGGCCAAACTGAATCATGGTCTAACAGAACTTCACCCCCGAAGCTAGTCCTTAAAAAGCTTTACTGAGACTGGATCCGCTTGCAAAGGAATACTAGTACCACCTTGGGCAGGCTCACGGAGGATTTCCTGAGGTTCAAAGATCGTCCCAGACGGGAATTGTACCTTGATGTTATTGGAAAACCTTTTGATAGGGCCTTGTATTTCAGATTCAGAGCAGGAACCCTTCCTCTTAACTCTTTCACCGCAAGATGGAAATCTCATATGGAAATGTCTGAGTTATGCCCAGTATGCCTCGCCAAACCGGAGTCATTGGCACACTTTATGTTCGAGTGTAGCGAGTATGCAACTCCAAGGAGGGTCTGGCTCAAAAACTTATGTCGCCAGTTGGGTACTAGGAGCCATGAGGCGGCAATTAGGATACTTATATCCGATAGCCGTGTGTCCTATGCTTGTGCCTTAGCCAAATTCTTATCTTGGGCTTGGTCCATTCGAGCCAAAAGGCTAAAATCAACTGCTTAATTCTATTTTAAAAATGTCTTAACTTAATGAACTGCCATTTTTGTCCTGATTTACTAAACTGTAAAAACTCAATCAATTAATTGACTAGTTTTACTTGTGCAAAACAATTATTACTGAAACTACAGTCCTTTATATTGTTAAGCACACAGGCCAAAAAATTCTTTTTTAAACCTATATTTGCTCTTAATTGTATCATGTGATTTACTGTGTTGCTTTTATGATAATTGTTTTATCGAAATAAAGCTTTTTGACTTTGACTACCACTGCCCCTTTCCAGGAATCAGGGACCGGCCCACCCTTCATAATATCGTTAAGAACTGCCGATATTATTTTCCCCCACTCCATTGGGTAAGCCTTCAACAGGTCTCCAGGCAGGCCATCCGGTCCTGCCGCCTTCCGGGGTGCCACCCACTGAATGACATTCTCAACCACCTGAGGGGTAAACAGGTCTAGAATAGCTGGCTCAGGGGAGGGTGCTAGGGGAACAATTTCAAAGGAAGCCCCTTCTCCAAGGGAATACAGGGCCCCAAAATGATTGGCCCAACTTTGGGAGGGGATATTACAAGTCCTTAGGGTGTCATCGGGCTTGCTACGCTTCCCCACAAGTAGCCAGAAGCCTCTTGAGTCTTTGTTTCTACTAGCTACTAGCAGGTCCTCCCAAAATTGTTCCTCCCATTCCCTCTTTGCAAGAGAGATTGACCTAGAGTACAATCTCCTTGCCTCTTTCACTCTGGTTGGGGAATTGGATTTTACCGCCTCTACCAGCCTTGTTTTTAACACTCTGCATGTGTGGGTATACCATCCCTTTACTTGGGTTTGCTTTGTTTTTCCCTCCCAGCTACTTGATGGAACAGTAAATAAATTTGTTAGGGCCTCTGTCAAGATACGAAACTCCCCACAGGCTGCTCCCACTCCCCCCAGGGATGAATCTAAACTTTGTTTTGCTTTAGATAAGACAAGCATTACCTGTTCAACCCTCTCCTTGGAGAGTGAAAGTTTTCCCCACTTTAGGCGCCTCCCGCAGGGGGCAACTTGCGTTTCGCCGAGACCTACCAAACGAGAGGTGGATGCACCCTCCCTTCCTACTGCCCACCAACACCCCAATGTGAGAGAGAGTAGATTATGGTCGCTCTCTTAGGTGGGGACCACGACCATATCTTTTAACTCACTCCATAAACCCACATCGAGCATGATATAATCAATCTGCGATGTGTGGTTTGGTCTATTATATGTATGTGCCCCCCCCCCCTTGTCTGATTTGGTCCTGCCGTTCACCGCCCGTAGCTCGAACTCAATAGAAAGGGAATATACTTGGAGGGCCACTTGCGACCACCTTCTGATTGGTTGTATCTCTAAGCCCGGAATCCCTCTAACACTATCCAGCTCTTCCTGGTCCAGGGAAACATCCGAGCCCAAGGGCTCGAATGTACAGTTAATGTCACCTGCGACCATAGTGCAAGACTTGTGGGGAGTTGCTTTTAGAAGACCCTCCAGTATTTTAATAGTTGCTGACTGGCTACCCCCTATAGTGCTACGTGCATAAATATTGAAAATATTCAGCACGGCTCGATTCCGGGAGTCTTTCAAGATGATGTTTTGAATGTCAGGGCAACCCGTTTGACACTCCACTATCCTACAGTTTAAAGACGCTGACACCCATATTAAAAGACCACCCGAAGGGCGTCCTTTCCTAGAAGGCGAGCATATAGCCGGGACAGAGCTGGTTGAGTAACCTGCTCTGTGCACAGGATCCACGCGCCAGGTCTCCTGGAAGATGCATATGGCATATTCCTCTATCAAAGCATTCCAGTCAGGCAATTGTAGCTTCCTAGTAATTACAGCCACATTCCAGCTGGAGACCCTGAGATCGGGGTCCACTATAGCCGCAGCACAGCTGCTCGCAGGAACAGGACAGGGGGACAAGCCCGCCAGGGGACCATCAGCTCCCAGATAAAGGCTGCAGGTTTGGGGCCTACTAGCTCCCACTATGTCATTTGATGTGAGCGGCAGTTCCTCCAAGGGAGAGGAATTGGGCGTCTGTTTCGGGTCGATAATTACACTGTTCAGTTCCTCCCCTAACAGCTCATCAGCTCCCTCAGGTCAACACCCCCCAAGATTCCAATGGGGAACAGACCAGCCGACCTGGGGGTAGGACAGAGGTTCCGCTGGCCAACATACACCCATGCTTTGACAAGGAGGATTAACACTCACACCCAGTTTTTGTGGTTTAAACACGGGTCTGGGGTAAAAATAAGACAAATCCACTGCTTGTATACCCTCGCTAGCTCCCTCTTGGCCCGAGGCACAGATTAGTCCTGCCACCCTAGGGTCCTGAAAGTTGACAATAATGCAGTCCCCCTCCAGATGCTTCTTACCTTTGCCCACCCAATCCACTCTACGAACGGCTAAAATCAGCCCGTCCACACTGGGGGGCAAGGTTTTTTTTTACATTAGCCAATGAATACACTTGTTTTTTAACATCTGGTGTGTTTCTGTTTGGTTTTCCTTCAGTGGGGGAACTTTTACCAAACCAGCCACATAAGGATAACAATCAGGGGGAAGGTTTGCCGACTGCCTCCTTTGTGGCGGCCTCTGGGTACCGACTACAGGTGGCACAAGAGTTGCCTTGTTCTTGTCGGGGATAGGTGCAGGGCTAGGGCTGATGCCATTTACTTTCTCTGCCCCCTCCACGGCTTGGTTGCCCTTAGACGTACCCACTTTATCAACTGTCTTGGGCTGAGATAGCTTTTGGGGTTGTGTTTTAGAAGGGACAGGGGATTTTTGTTTGGATTTTGGGTGGCATCCTACTGTGGACACAGAAGGAACTGTGGCATAGGGTGCAGCTGTTTTCCCCCCACTGAAAGTGCAATAAGTGGAGCCAACGTCTGGACCTGTGCTACAGGGAGTGATTTCCCTACCTCCCCCGCCATATTATTCTCGCTCACTCTAGTCTGCAATTTAATCAGATTTTTGAGCGAGCAAAAGTTATCAAGTGTTGTTTGCTCTAGCTTATCCAATCTTGCGCCCAATCCCTCAACTGTACTTAACAGGGGGGCTAAAAGGCTAGTGAGCTTTTTAATAATAATGTTGGAGTAGTCAGGGACTGCCATACTCGATGTATTACTATTAGGGTTTGAGAAGCAGCACCCCTCTTCAGGTGTTGGGCTTGGGAGGTTCCCCTCTGTTGATACATCCTCTGTGGCGGGGGTTGGAAGGGAATGTGATCTTGGCCCCTGCCCTCTGCGTTCTTGCTTCTTGAAGCGTTTAGAAAGGGTGACGTACTTCCCCTTCCGACAGCAACCACCCCTCTTCCCCTTTTCGTGTGCGGGCAGGACCAAGGGTCTGGCGGGCTCAACTACTTCCTCCACAATATCCTGGTTAATTGGAGAGGGTATCAAGCTGGTGGTCGGAGGCTGCGTTCCGTTTGGCGGCGAGACCCCTGACTCCTCGAAAACCTCCTCAGCCTCGTAGACCTCCGGCCCCGGCAGTAACACTGCCAGTTTCTCAAGCCTATCAACGCTGTCCCCTATTGCTGAGATCCGAGACTTCTGAGGATTACCCACTGTTGTATTGTATTGTATTGTAAAGGGAACTTGTAAAGCGCACTGACACCGTGGGTTTCCTGGCGCTGGTTGGATGCAGAAGGACCAGAGGGACTTAGCTGGATTGAGGGAAAAGCCATGTTTTTAGGGATTTACGGAAAAGAATGAGAGAGTTAGAGGTTTTGAGAGAGAGGGGAAAGGAGTTCCAAAGTTTAGGGGCTAGGAATGCAAATCTCCGGCCTCCAGATCTGCAGAGTTTGATAGGGGGGATGGACAGGAAGTGGAGGTGGGAAGATCTCAGGTTCCGTGAAGGGCAGTAGGGCCTGATGAGGGATTTCAGAAAGACGGGACAGGAGCCAGATAAAGATTTAAAGGTGAGGGAGCCGATCTTAAAGGCTGCCCTCAAGATGACAGGGAGCCAATGCAGTTTAGAGAGAAGGGGTTTGGCGGATTGCCATTTCGGAATCCCAAGGGCCAGTCTTGCCGCTTGATTTTGAACAGATTGTAGTCTGGAGAGAGATGTTTTAGGCAGACCGTGGTAAATAGAGTTCGAAAAATCTAAGCGGGAGAGGACGAGGGCCATGATAACTTGCAGAAGGGCTTCAGGAGTGAGGAGATAGGCCACCTTCCTGATCCTGCGCAGCTGGAACATGCAGGAGGAGACCACCATCCCCACTTGGGGCCCGAGAGAAAGGCCGGAGTCAATAGTGACCCCGAGACTCTTTACAGGAGGCCACGGGGGTGTGGGGGAGGCCAAGTTCTGCCGGCCAAAAGTGCGGACCCCAGTGGGTAGAGCTCCTGCCAGGAAGAAGGAGCTCCGTCTTTCCGGGGTTCAATTTGAGCTGGTTTTGACACATCCACTGGAGGATGTGGGACATAGCTGCCTGGAAATTAGGAATAGCAGAGGGGGAATTGAGAGGAAAGATGAGTTGCAGGTCGTCCGCGTAATTAAAAGCGGTGACGTCCCACTGCCTCAGAGAAAAAAGGAGGGGTCGAAGATAGAGGTTGAAGAGAAGAGGGGATAAGGAGGAGCCCTGGGGGACCCCGCAGGGCGAGTGCTCCCTAGGGGCTCTGAAAGTGCCCAGGCTGAGGGTTTGAGACCTCCCGGTCAGGAAGGATGTGACCCATGCCAGCGCCAGGCCCTGGATGCCAGCCTGCTCGACACGGTGGAGGAGGATGTTGTGGTCCACCGTGTCGAAAGCGGATGACAGATCTAATAATACCAAGGCCTGGGGGTACCCTTGTCAGCGCCGTCTCTCAAGGCATCCAGCACGGCCAAGATCACAGTCTCCGTGGAGTGGCCGGGTCTGAAGCCGGCCTGGTTGGCCTCGAGAAAGTTGGAGCTCTCGATGAACTGTGAGAGACAGGCGGTGGCGTGGGCTTCCAGGATTTTGGAGAAGAAGGGCAAGAGGGAGATGGGGCGGTAGTTCGCCGGAACGGCGGGATCAGCACCAGGCTTCTTCAGTAGAGGCACCAAAACGGCCTCCTTGAAGGAGCTGGGCACCGCACCAGACGAGAGAGAGGAGTTCAGCAGGGGAAGGATGCAGTCGGGTAGAGAATGGCAGGTGTCTCGTAGTATGGTGGGGGGACAACAGTCGTCTGGAGATCCAGACTTAGTACGGGTAGCCAATGTGGCCAAGGAAGTGGGGTCTAAGGGAGGAAACTGAGTGAAAGAGAGGGCATTGTGGGGGGGAGAGACGGAACCAGCGCCAGGGGGAGTAGCCGGGATGGTGTCTTTAATCAAAGCAATTTTCTGAATGAAAAAAGTACTTAGCGCGTTACAAGATTCCTGTGTGGGGGCCTGAGTCGGAAGTGTCCTGGGATCGGAAGTGAATTCGTTAAGAACTTTAAAAATCTCTTTGGACTTGCAGGGGGCGGATAAGATTTTTTCTGAGGCGTAAGCTTTTTTGGCTGCGGAGATGGCTGTTTTGTACTTATTGCGCGCGGCCACATATACGCCTCTGCTAGACGAGCAATAGTCTCTCCTCCACCTGCGCTCTGATCGGCGGAGTTCCAATTGCAGGGTCTTGAGATGGGGGGTGAACCATTTGTGGGAATTGCAATGTCGGGATCGGGGGAACTTAGTTAAAGGGGCAAAAATATCGCTGGCTGTCGTGAGCCAGTCAGAAATATGCCTGTGAAGCTCGTTGGTGCTTAAATCATTGGGAAGCAGGGGACGGGTTAGATAGAGATGAGATAGAAATTTAGAGGAATCGGCGGCTCTCCACTTGCGGGCGGTGCCGCCGTCCTGCAGTGGGATCCTAATCTGGCCAACAGCCGAGAAAGTGGTGTCAATCAAAGAGTGATCGGACCACACACAGGGTGTTATAAGCGGACAGGAGGACTTGACCCCGTGGACCCAAATGTGGTCAAGGATGTGACCGCCACTGTGAGTGGTGGACCTGACTAATTGAGTAAAGTTCAGTCTCGAGAGGGCCTCGAACAGTTCGAAGGCATGGGGGCCAGCGTCCTCGTGCTGGAACCAGTAGTTGAAGTCACCAACAATAACAGTGCGGGGGGAGGAGGTGGCAAGATTAGTCAACTGTTCAATAAAAGATGAGGGGAAGGAAGGCATGGGGTGGAGGGGGCGGTATAGTACCATTAGGGTAACTGCACCTACCTCGGTCCCAAGACGGAGGACCAGGTTATCCACTTCAGGGAGGGTCATGGAGGCGATAATCTTAAGATTCTTGCGTATTACCGCTGCCACCCCTCCTCCGGAGCGGCCCCCAGGACGGTTGGTGTTCAACAGAAAGTAATTGTAGTGTAGTTCCTAGTTTCCCACTAGGCCCTGCGCATTGGAATAACATAAACAGTAGTATCGACGTGGAACTGCGGATATTCCAGGCCTCCACTGACTATGCTAAACTTAATTGGGTGTGTTACCAACTAGCTCAGAGGTCACTAGAAACTTTCTTCTCTGCATGGGAAGTGATCAGCTTCCCTGGCACAGACAAGAAGGGATTCAGCTTTCCAACAACCGTGCAACATGACAACTTTGCTCCTCAGATCAAGAGTCAATCTCTAGGGTCGTGTGAAACAATAGACAGGTATTTCACTCAGTCAGATTAGTGCAGTTTACTTTCACAAGATGTAGAGAATAGAGAGACGGGCGTTTGTCAATAAAGGGTTAACATTTATTGAACAGTCTTTCTTCTCGTACAAGAGAAATGTATTGCCACAATTGCAAGACTTGTTATTATAAAAAGTACGTACAGTAAGATAAGGATTGCGAAATAGAACTGTAAAAGCATTGATATGGTTTCTTAGCCATACAATGGTTTAAAAGTAATAAAACATATATACAGTTATATATACATTAGGCTAAAATACTCAACTGGTGCTTCTAACTACACCTACCCCAGTGTGCCTGACCTAAGCCTAACACGTGGAAGGGGAGTAAGTAAGTAGCTTTAAGTTAAGTTGGTTTTGCCAAGGTTTGCTTCAAGAATTCTCATCTAAGGGTTTAGTCAACACCATACCTCTGAATAGAATGATGGAAGTCTGGTATTTCCTTCAGGGGGCACTCAATATCCCAGTCACCCGCGAGGGCAGACCGGAAACGCTGGAGCTGGATTTCTCTGCAGGAGAAAGGCAGCGGCTCTCTTCTCAGCGCGTCGGGAGGAGGAGGCGGGGGACAGCGTCCGCGGCAGCTATAATCTGCTGGGCTCTTCGCAGAGGGACGGCTGTTCAGCTCCTAAGCTTACCACACCATTGTTCGCGCTTTAGCAGCGATAATGGTATCAGTAGCTTCACCACCACGGGGACAGCAGCAGCATCAGCGTACTGCATACAGCATACAACAGCAATGGTACACCAGCAATTGCTTAAGGCAACGTTGGTAGTATTTATACCTGACAGGCGCCTGGTTTGACGCAAGTTTGCTGGACATAAGACGTCAATTAAAGATGTCACTAGGAAGTGATAGCTATCAGTTGCTCATTAGAGTTCCATTACTAATCAAAACACAGCAAGCGGGGATTTCCAGGTTTGCTGAGTTTTTATCTTGTTGAAGAACTCGGAGTGTTAATCTAGGAATATCAGATAGTGACTTCTGCTCTGTCATTGCACTAATTGGTTGCAAACTCTAATGAGCAACTGATAACTATCACTTCCTAGTGACATCTTTAATTGACGTCTTATGTCCAGCAAACTTGCGTCAAACCCGGCACCTGTCAGGTATAAATATTACCAACGTTGCCTTAAGCAATTGCTGTTGTGAGCAGGAAGCCTGCTATCCTGTGGTGGTGAAGCTGCTGATACCATTATCGCCGCTAAAGCGCGACCTATGGTGCAGTACGCTTAAGGAGCTGAACAGCCGTCCCTCTGCGAAGACATCCAGCAGATTCCAGCTGCCCGCGGACGCTGTCCCCCCTCCTTCCTCGACGCGCTGAAGAGCAGCCGCTGCCTTTCTCGTGCAGAGAAATCCAGCTACAGCGTTTCCGGTTTACCCTCGCAGGTGACTGGGATATCGAGAGAGACCCCTGAAGGAGATACCAATCCTCCATCATTCTATTCAGAGGTATGGTGTTGACTAAACCCTTAGACGAGAATTCTTGAAACAAACCTTGGCAAAACCAACTTAACTTAAAGCTACTTACTTACTCCCCTTTCACGTGTTAGGCTTAGGTCAGGCACACTGGGGTAGGCTTAGTTAGAAGCACCAGTTGAGTATGTTAGCCTAATGTATATATGACTGTATATATGTTTTATTACTTTTAAACCATTGTATGGCTAAGAAACCATATCAATGCTTTTACAGTTCTATTTCGCAATACTTATCTTACTGTACGTACTTTTTATAATAACAATTATTGCAATTGTGGCAATACATTTCTCTTGTACGAGAAGAAAGACTGTTCAATAAATGTTAACCCTTTATTGATACACGCCCGTCTCTCTATTCTCTACATCTCGTGAAAGTAAACTGCACTAGACTGACTGAGTGAAATACATGTCTATTGTTTCACACGACCCTAGAGATTGACTCTTGATCTGAGGAGCAAAGTTGTCATGTTGCACGGTTGTTGGAAAACTGAATCCCTTCTTGTCTGTGCCAAGGAAGCTGATCCTTTCCTATGCAGAGAAGAAAGTTTCCAGTGACCTCTGAGCTAGTTGGTAACACAACCCAATTAAGTTTAGCATAGTCAGTGGAGGCCTGGAATATCCGCAGTTCCACATCGATACTACTGTTTATGTTATTCCAATGCGCAGGGCCTAGTGGGAAACTAGGAACTACACTACATGGCGCCCTAACGTTTGGTAAGGCGATAAACTAACGCAAGACTTTTAGAGTAACTCAGTCGTGCATATTTCACACCCCTTTCTCCCGTAAATACTCCAATAGACGTCTGGAGTGGGTGAAAGGTTAAAATCCGCCCGACCTTAGTAGGAAGAGATTCCTATGTAAAGCTCTGGTTTATTCAACGTTGAAGGATACAGTGTTCCAAAATATTGTGCACCTAATCTTTGTCTCCTTGGAGACCTACTCTGCAAAACCTGCATTTATACAATATCAGTAGAAGAAAACGGAACCTCTGGGGCCGCAGCATATGCGACTCAGCAAGGTCCCGAATACACAGACCCGGATGCTATTATCATCCCGGTCCACTTAAGAAGATCTATAACTTTAAAACTTATAGAAAACGGACTGACACCTCAAGGTGGTACAGTAATTTTCGTGATAGAGGCTCACGAGTATCGACAGACAGAGGTATTCTATTCATGGATAAAATTTCCAGCGGTAAACGCTATAACAAAAGAGTTTCACTATTACAAAATAGAGAAACCTCCGGAAGAGTACGCTCCTTTCGAGGAGATTGAAATTCCACTTAAATTTCAAGAGCACCTGCTCTGGTTTAATGGCGCCCTAAAACACAATGATCACATTACTAGGCTCGGTCCACTAGGTAGACCAGGAGCAACGTGGCCGGTTCTAGCCAGCTACACACCACATCCTGACATTGCAGAAATGTCAAAAGAAGATCTCTTAGTTAACATAGGAGAATTAACTAAAGCTTATAGAGAGTTAGTAGGATTATTTATTAAAAATAATTTAAACACTCCTAAAAAGAGCTGGGATGGAAATAAACAATCCATTCCCAAGGAAAAAGTTTTCCAGTCCAGAGGAAGGTCTCCTCGACGGAGGGAAAGAACTCCGACTCGAGAACGCCAGTCTCCCCAGCGGGAGCCCTCTGAGAAAAGATATAACCTAAGAAATAGGGATAATATAAAAAAACCTGATAGATATCAAAGTATTGATACACGTCCCTCTCGATCTCTTCCACAGAATTCGGAAAGAAGAGGACGGTCAGACCCAGGAGAGCACACCAAGTCCAAAGACAAGGAACCTGCTCAAAATAAGAAATCTCAATTTCCTAAAAAGAAGGTAGCCAGTATTAGAGTAATCAACCATGCCGAGAATACTGAGGACACAGTTGAAAAACGGGGAGTGGGCATTGACAATGTTGGACAGTGCAGCAGAAATCAGTATAGCGCGCAAGATCTTGATGAGTCATCTGGAGACAGTGGACACGAATGAATACATTCAGGTTGAAACTGCCGACGCCAGACTTAGCGAGCCCCATAAAATATACGAAATAACATTGCGTATAGAGGGTGATAAGACTAGGAAAATTAAGGGTCTATTTTGGGATAAGCTCTCAAAAGGCTATGATATTCTGTTAGCTGAAAAAGATTGGCCCCCAGAGTTTGTCAGGGAGTGCCCTCGTGGCGAAGAAGTGATTATGCCTGCCTTCTCGAATCACATACCGATTCACAAAAAATATACATATGCAAGGAAATGGGCAGTAGCCCAGGCACCTGCATTGTATAAAAATCATGTAGGATGGGATGAGGATTCACCTCCTCACAAAATCCAATTAAAAAGTGAACCAACTGCCCAACGGCAGTATCCCATAAAGCAAGAAGCTAAAAAACAAGTCAGGGAGATCTTAGATCAACTTGAGTACCAGGGGGTGATTGAAACATGCACCTCTCAAATGAACAATCCTTTGTTTCCTGTCTCCAAGCCAGACAATTCATATCGTCTAGTTTTGGACTACAGACACCTTAATACATGTTGCAAAACTTTTGCAGTACAAAACTCGCATAGTGCAGCCCTAATGAATAATATAGTTAGGAAAAAATATAAAACGACATTAGACATTTCTAATGGCTTCTTTTGTCAAAACATTGCACCAGAAAGCAGATATTTGACCGCTTTCTCTGCATTTGGGTCACAGAAAAAATTCTGTCGACTCCCACAGGGGTTCAAGAACAGCCCAGGACTATTCTCAGCTAGGGTAACAGAGTTACTACAAATCTATGATGATGAAGCATTATCTTACGTAGATGATATTTATCTCACAGACGACGACTTGGATACTCACTTGAAAAGAGTGAACACCATTATACTTGGGTTCGCAGCGGAGGGTTACAAATTCAACTTTAAAAAGTCCCGAATTGCCCATCTGACAGTACTATTTTTAGGATACGAATTATCAAGTGAAGGGAAAAGCCTAGCGGACAACTTCTTAGAGAAGTGCGCTGTACTCCAAGCTCCAAAAACGCTGAAGAATTTACAATCCATACTAGGTTTTCTGAATTTCGGAAGAACTTACATCCTAAATTACGCAGAGAGGGTTAAACCTCTCTACGAACTAATTAAACCTGATTTTAAACAAATCAATTGGACTCAAAAACACACAGAAATTTTGAGATCACTGCAAACAGACATGTTAGCAAAAACAAAATTAGATACACGTGACAACACGATCGATCTTGTAATCCGAGTCATCCCAGGAAGATGCGGATTCACGTACCTGACCTCTAATGAGGGAGAAAGGGTACCTATTTCAATTAAATCTCACTTGTACACACAAGCAGAAAAAGCATTCAGTCACACAGAAAGAACTGTGAAAGCAGTGCAAATCGCATTAGCAAATGAACGAGAACTAGCACACGGCAAACGGATTAATATCCTTACAGCGGAATCCGCCTTCGAGGCGCTATTCAGCCCAGTAAACCTGCCTACAGTGTCACTGGATCCGAAATGGATACAGTGTATAGATTCTCTAGGAGCGGAAGACGTGAAATACTATTTCGCCCCGCAATTTGAAGAACTGAATGATTTAGAATATGAAGAAGAATATCCTCTGCCAATCGAAATTCTGCCTCTCCCACAATACGCCTGTATAATCTATACAGATAGCTTTGTACAGCATTTCAACGTAGAGAGAAAATCCTACGATGCAGCATGTGCGATCATTAAAGGTCGTTGGCTGTGCGGTAAATTCAGACCGAAAGTAACAAAAACTGAATCTGTAAGAAACTGTTCGGTTCAAAGAACTGAAATCAGATCTTTAAAGATCGTGCTCGAAAATGCAGAACGTGAATTCCCGACACTTATAGTGTGCGATTCTCATTTTTGCGTCAACTCTTACAACAATAAACTGCAGAGTTGGATCGAAAACGACTACAAAGATGACACAGGTGCCACAATAAAGCATAAATTGCTCTGGAACGAGGTAGCTCTTTTACACAAAGAACTACAAAAGACTCACGTGATACACGCACAGAGTCTTCAACGTGATGGCGTTCACGTTGCAGGGAATTCATTGGCTAATACAGCCAAAGCGGAAGCAACTAAACCGGCTTCCGTAGCCACAAAAAAGCGTACAGATAAATACATAGACGGGGAAACCATGCTGGCAGTAAGAACGACCGTAAAAGGCGACTGTGCAGCACTACCCGTAAACTATCCACTCAATTATGCATACATAATCGATGCAAACTCCGTTCCTTTTGCTCGAATCCCTGGAGTGGGGGACAGAGTAATTCCAAACAGGAGCAGGAGGGGCTTCCTCTTACTGGAAGCACACATGGGGTTGGGTCTGAGACACCAAACAATCAAAGCCTCTCTGAAAGAATTACAATCAGAGTACTGGTGGCCAGGAATGAGCATAGATATTCAATGTTTTGCTCAAAATTGTGAAAACTGCAACAGAGATCGCAGTAATGAACAGGCCAGTGTAGTTTCAGGATCCCTTCTAGACAGCATAAGGCGGTCTATCTGCGCAATCAAAGAAGAGAAGCGCGTCCCAGTGTACACAGTTAAGACGAAAAGCACTTAAAAAATGAGGCCACCAGCGCTCGGCTGACGCTAGAACGGTTATAAAAGATTTGCGAGTCTTTATCGGCACATACGCAATTACCACGTTCCATTCTGACCAGGGTCCTGCTTTCAGCTCTCGAGCCTATAAGGAGGCCATGGCTAGCATGGGAATTGGGTTGCGGTATTCTTGTCCGTCGCACCCCGAAGGGAATAGTGTGGAAGAAAGAAAAAACCGTGACATAAAGCAATCTATAACAGCGAAGGTATTAGGTTCAGGCGCTGGGTGGGTCAAACATTTAATAAGTGTCCAGACTAGTCTTAACAACATGCCAAGAAATTCTCTAAAAGGTTTCAGCCCATACGAACTATTGTTCGGAATTAGAATGCGAGTTCAGGACCTCGATAGTCAGATGTCAGTGGTACAAGAAGAAACAACAGACTTTGACATCAAAGATCGTTTGGCTGTTTTACAGGAACTGAATGAAACAAGAAAATCATTAAGCAAGATAAAGTTAAAGCAACAGCCAAGTACCACTGACGAGGCACCACCCGCAACAGCCCCAGCAAGGCCTGTCTGGATTCCAAAGATTGGGGATCTAGTCAGAGAAAAGATCGCGGTGAAGAAGGAATTTGGGCCTTCTTACAGAAAAGCAGTACCTGTCTTAGCAGTCACCGGAACAAGATCAGTTGTGCTACCGCCCCTTGCTGGTAAAAAGGAGAACAGAGTCGTGTCTATCGATCTGGTAAAACCACAAGCATGTGGCCTATAATCAACAGTAGGCCCAGTGGACTCCCAAGAAACAACAGAATACCCAAACTTGCAACAATCCAAGAGGTTCAAACTGAAAGACTAATCACATTCGATCAGCCTGCAGTGCACAATGAAGGACTATGCAATAATGCCATGGAACTCGTGCCTCTTGAAACACAGATTGAAACAGTTCGTCAAGAAACAACACCAGTCTACAATGATGTGGCATCAGAAATTGCTACCGAGAGACAGATTGAAAGAACAATCCCATCAATTGACAGAACTGCCTCTGGTTATTTCATCAACTTCGACAACTTCTCTGAAGATCAAAATGAGCCCGAAGTGATGCCAGAAACAAAAAAGTATTCTAAAGAAAAAGCAACGGAACTCTTTCATCAACTGAAGGAAATCTACCTTATTTCCCCTTGGCTAGAGTTCTGGTTCGGTCTAGGTGTATTTTTCCTCCTGCTTTGGCTCATCATGGTATTGTGTTTGGGAAAATTCATTGAAGGAAAATATATTACAATGGACACAGCAAGTCAGAACATCAACCTAGTCCTGAAACCACACAGATCATCCCACGTGAAGAAAAGAGAACTGTCAACAGTAAATGTCACAGCAATTCCAATACCTGGTGGGGTAGTATGGGAGAAAATAGACTATGAGATCTATGGTCCGGTCGAAATCCTGAAGTATCCTCATCAACTAAAGGTTTCCTTAAGTGACTTTGTGACACCTACTACATTCTCTGATGATTGGGACTTTAACAGAATTAATGACATGATGTCTGATTTAGTAATGTCAGCTAGATTCACAGATCATGATTATTTACAAGGTTCATCTAGTTATGAGCAGTTATTCTGTTACACCCACTATGGGGATCATTACTTGCATAAATCTGCACAGCCTAGAAATGTTTTTATGTATAATCAATGGGAACATTGTTCTACACCACCTAAAAGCAGTTCTAAAGCATTCTCTGAGAAATTCAAATACTTTTCAGGGTTTAACACCAGTGATGCAGAAACGTTTTATTATAAACTGTTAGATAAAACAGGAATGAAAACAATGCTGACAAATTCTAAATTGATATATTCAGAAGCATTTTATGACAAAATTATGACATTTGGTTTTGATTATTGGAAAAATAATATTGAAACAAAAACAATTTGGGGTACAAAAGATTGGCAGGTGCAAGGCATTGAAGCACTATTTAGAACCTGCATGATACCAGAACAAATGTTATTTTTAAATGACACAATACACCAAACATCTTGTCTTGGCCTAGCTAAGATCAAAGACCTTAAAACACCGTCTATACCAAAGCCAATACCTGAAAATACAACCACAGATATTGAGTTAGACGTGTCACAAATTTTACATTTCAACAGAACACATCCTGATTGGAAAAAATGGTTAATCTGGCCTACAGACACAAATAGCTGTCAAGATAGGTTCCTGAATAAAACACAGGGGTTAAAAATGACCAGATTAGACCCAAGATACTCCCAGAGACAACATCCAGGGATTATTACAACATACAGTGTAGGGAAGCTCTGCCTTGAATGGCTAACCACATCCACACTGGCTGAAATTAAGCAACACTTGTCTTCACTAAAAGATGGTGCTGATTTGCGCGATTTCATTCTTGGACCACGCAAACAGCGTCAAAAGCGTTTCATAGCGACCAGTATCTATGCTGCTTACAACGAGGCTTGGAAAGTAAAGCAAATTGAAACTGCTGAAAAAATACGAGAAATTGATCGTATTAATTTAGAGAAATCACTTTCTGTAGTAGACAATGGGTTAACGACTCTGTCTTCCAGAATATATTCGTTGGACAATATTGTATCCTCTGCCTTTGATGTGATAGACAGAGATTTGCTAATGTTACAACATGGCCAATCTCAATTACGCTCTATTATAGAATTAGGCTGGACGCTGCAAAATCTTCGTTCAGGCTATGTGCCTTGGCGTTTAATCAACACAACGTCATTATTTTCCAGTTTTAACCTTACTGATAAACAGATCAGTTTGGCACAGAAAGGAGCAGACTATACAATCCTGAGCATCGAAAAACTCGAGAGATTACCATTGACAATGTCAGAGAGTCCTGTCATTGAATGGATAATACACGGAATTATCACAATTCCGATAACAACTTTCCGATTTAAAAAGTGCCTTGAGTACATACCTGCTGGCCAGTATGAACAATTGGGTAAAGGATATGTAAAATCTGAATGGAAATTACCATACACTCATTCTTGCTATAGTGACAGCGACAAAAATGTATTTCTTAGTGGTGACAACTGTAAACATTCACTAAGCGGTATACTTTTGTGTCAGGGTATTAATTTACATGGAGCATGTGATGGAAATTCAAACAACCTTTCATGCCACCAGCTAGTCACACCTGCAACTCAGATAGAGCCCTTCTTTATGCAACTTTCGAACGGGAGTTACATTCTTAGAACGGATCACAGATGTTGTGGCCTCGCGCCAGGGAAAAGTTATCTAGTAGAAGTAACGTCTGTGGTCAAATGTTGTATGCAAGCATTGTTCCCGAGTGGGCCTCCAGACATAGTGACTCCCATCTGGCCTCGTCTGAATCTCTATTCTATACGAATTGATACATTAAGCAAAATGAAATCTGTACTTTTACAGACAACAGTGCCTAAAACATCATCTAAAGAGACGTGTGATCTTCTAGTTGCAAGGACAGCTACTGAAGTTCATGACCTTTTATCAACAAATTGCCCCGTGCATTTCGTAGAAATGTTCAGCCAACTCCTTAACATGTCTAGTGCAACAAGCATCCCAGGCATATTTAAGACAGTCTTTACGGGACTGCTAACACCCTTCCAGGCAATTTTGGGAATCTTTCCTAATTTTGTGCACTCCATTTTTGGCGGCATACCATTATTTTTGGGACTCATCGCAGGGATTCTATTTTTGACCCTCCTGCTTCGTTATGGCAAGCCTCGGCTCAGACATAGCTCCCATGGGAATGGAAGAGACAATCCTAGCAATGCGCTACAGGGACAGGATAACTAACGTCCTTGGATTGGCCAGGCTGAGAGATCGAAACATGACCTGGTTCCTTTCATTCAGACCGATATGGCAAAATTGCATTTTACCTGTGCTACGGTGTATGCTTTGCGGCGATAAATGCGTGTTGGACATCTGTCTTTCACTTCCATCAGCAGTACCAATGGACGTCGATACTTTGCTCAGTCCAATAACGGCTCACGCATTGTGTTGTCCCCAGCGGCTACCAATCCTGATGACGGCATTCGTGGAGACTCCTGTGCTACAACCAAGTGGTAACAGTGGAGCGAGTGAAAAAAGCAACATCATCCAGGTACAACGAGCTGTGAGCATTGCTGGTCCTGCCTTCGATGACAGCAATCATTCTCACACCTGCCAAGTTACAGCGCTATCTAATTTGGTTGAACTATCACCTGATTTTGTAGACCAATTCTTTGAGAGCCTGTCTGATACGATGTTCTCACCCATAGAGAAACAATAACTTTTTGAGAAGCTTTCCGACACACAGTGTTCCCAAGAACTCTGAATTCGGCCTTCAGTTTTGATCAACAAAGACTGCATTAAGCTTTGGAACTCTATGTTTCCCCGTTCAAGCATTAAAAATTATTTTTTGAATTGGACAGTTTTAATATTGACCTTTTTTTTGGCACGAACAATTCTTTGCTTAACGTAAAAACTATTCTTAGAGAACAGAAGCTTCACACTTCTATTTCTAAACACATCTAGAGATATAACAACATTACACCAGCCTCTAGCACACATGTTATTACAATGCATTTTTATGTGATGACTTATCTCGCCTTTCTTCTGTCAGAGATACTTCATGTGTAATTCCTTTTGCATAATCGTTCATTGATTTCATATGCAATAATTTTTTGAATGATTACTATGCTTTAAAAAACGTACAGTACCTAAATTCCATGTATTACAAGTACGCCTATTTCGAATGCATTTATGTATTTTGGGGTGGGCAATGTTACACATGCATCTTATTGCTTAGTTTTAGTAATTTTGATGGACATTAACCCGTGGAGTGGGTGTTGCGTGTTTATCTAGGTTCCTGATCGATACTGTGACCTTATGCCCCTATTCGGCTATAAATCCATTTATTCCCTATATTGGCATAACCGTTCAAGTGCGATTTTCTGAAAAGTCATCTCTGGCCTCACACGAACAGAGCCACATTCCAGCATAGTTCCCTCTGCCACTTCCTTTGCGACCAATTAGTGCAATGACAGAGCAGTAGTCACTATCTGATATGCCTAGATAACACTCCGAGTTCTTCAACAAGATAAAAACTTAGCAAACCTGGAAATCCCCGCTTGCTATGTTTTGATTAGTAATAGAACTCTAATGAGCAACTGATAACTATCACTTCCTAGTGACATCTTTAATTGACGTCTTATGTCCAGCAAACTTGCGTCAAACCCGGCACCTGTCAGGTATAAATATTACCAACGTTGCCTTAAGCAATTGCTGTTGTGAGCAGGAAGCCTGCTATCCTGTGGTGGTGAAGCTGCTGATACCATTATCGCCGCTAAAGCGCGACCTATGGTGCAGTACGCTTAAGGAGCTGAACAGCCGTCCCTCTGCGAAGACATCCAGCAGATTCCAGCTGCCCGCGGATGCTGTCCCCCCTCCTTCCTCGACGCGCTGAAGAGCAGCCGCTGCCTTTCTCGTGCAGAGAAATCCAGCTACAGCGTTTCCGGTTTACCCTCGCAGGTGACTGGGATATCGAGAGAGACCCCTGAAGGAGATACCAATCCTCCATCATTCTATTCAGAGGTATGGTGTTGACTAAACCCTTAGACGAGAATTCTTGAAACAAACCTTGGCAAAACCAACTTAACTTAAAGCTACTTACTTACTCCCCTTTCACGTGTTAGGCTTAGGTCAGGCACACTGGGGTAGGCTTAGTTAGAAGCACCAGTTGAGTATGTTAGCCTAATGTATATATGACTGTATATATGTTTTATTACTTTTAAACCATTGTATGGCTAAGAAACCATATCAATGCTTTTACAGTTCTATTTCGCAATACTTATCTTACTGTACGTACTTTTTATAATAACAATTATTGCAATTGTGGCAATACATTTCTCTTGTACGAGAAGAAAGACTGTTCAATAAATGTTAACCCTTTATTGATACACGCCCGTCTCTCTATTCTCTACATCTCGTGAAAGTAAACTGCACTAGACTGACTGAGTGAAATACATGTCTATTGTTTCACACGACCCTAGAGATTGACTCTTGATCTGAGGAGCAAAGTTGTCATGTTGCACGGTTGTTGGAAAACTGAATCCCGTCTTGTCTGTGCCAAGGAAGCTGATCACTTCCTATGCAGAGAAGAAAGTTTCCAGTGACCTCTGAGCTAGTTGGTAACACAACCCAATTAAGTTTAGCATAGTCAGTGGAGGCCTGGAATATCCGCAGTTCCACGTCGATACTACTGTTTATGTTATTCCAATGCGCAGGGCCTAGTGGGAAACTAGGAACTACACTACAGGGAATAAATGGATTTATAGCCGAATAGGGGCATAAGGTCACAGTATCGATCAGGAACCTAGATAAACACGCAACACCCACTCCACGTTTTCATGTCCATCAAATTACTAAAACTAGAGCAATAAGATGCATGTGTAACATTGCCCACCCCAAAATGCATAAATGCATTTGAAATAGGCGTATATTGTAATACGTGAAATTTAGGTACTGTACGTTTTTGAAGCATAGAATCATTCAAAAATTATTGCATATGAAATCAATGAACGATTATGCAAAAAAAAATTACACATGAAGTATCTCTGAAACAGAAGAAGGGTGAGATAAATCATCTCATATAAATGCATTGCAATAACATGTGCTAGAGGCTGATGTAAGTTATTATGTCTCTAGATGTGTTTAGAAATAGAAGTTTGAAGCTTCTGTTCTCTAAGAATAGCTTTTACCTTAAGCAAAGAATTGTTCGTGCCAAAAAAGGTCAATATTAAAAAATGTCCAATTCAAAAGAATTAATGCTTGAACGGGGAAAAATAGAGTTCCAACGCTTTTAGCAGTTTTTGTTGATCAAAACTGAAGGCCGAATTCAGAGTTCATGGGAACGCTGTGTGTCGGAAAGCTTCTCCAAAGTTATTGTTTCTCTACGGGTGAGAACATCGTATCAGACAGGCTCTCAAAGAATTGGTCTACAAAATCAGGTGACAGTTCAACCAAATTCGATAGTGCTGTAACTTGGCAGGTGTGAGAATGATTGCTGTCATCATAGTCGGGAGCAGCAATGCTCACAGAAGGTCGTACCTGGGTGATGTTGCTTTTGTCACTCGCTCCACTGTTACCACCTAGTCGTAGTACAGGAGTCTCAACGAATGCCGTCATCAGGATTGGTAGCCGCTGGGGACAACACAATGCGTGAGCCGTTATTGGACTGAGCAAAGTATCGACGTCCATTGGTACTGCTGATGGAAGTGAAAGACAGATGTCCAACACGCATTCATCTCCGCATAGCATACATCGAAGTACCGGTAATATACAGTTCTGCCATATAGGTCTGAATGAAAGGAACCAGGTCATGTTTAGATCTCTCAGCCTGGCCAATCCGAGGACGTTAGTTATCCTGTCCCGGTAGCGCATTGCTAGGATTGTCTCTTCCATTCCCATGGGAGCTATGTCTGAGTTTCGGCTTGCCATAACGAAGCAGGAGGGTCAAAAATAAAATCCCTGCTACAAGTCCCAAAAATAATGGTATGCCGCCAAAAACAGAGTGTACAAAATTAGGAACGATTCCCAAAATTGCCTGAAAAGGTGTTAGCAGTCCCGTAAAGACTGTCTTAAATATGCCTGGGATGCTTGTGGCACTAGACATGTTAAGGAGTTGGCTAAGCATTTCTACGAAATGCACGGGGCAATTTGTTGATAAAAGTTCATGAACTTCAGTAGCTGTCCTTGCAACTAGAAGATCAAACGTCTCTTTTGATGACGTTATAGGCACTGTTGTCTGTAAAAGTACAGATTTCATTTTGCTTAAAGTATCAATTTGTATAGAATAGAGATTCAGACGAGGCCAGATGGGAGTCACTGTGTCTGCAGGCCCACTCGGGAACAATGCTTGCATACAGCATTTGACCATGGATGTTACTCTTACTAGATAACTTTTCCCTGGCACCTGGCCTCAACATCTGTGATCCGTTCTAAGAATGTAACTCCCGTTTGCGAGTTGCATAAAGAAGGGCTCTATCTGAGTTGCAGGTGTGACTAGCTGGTGGCATGAAAGGTTGTTAGAATTTCCATCACATGCTCCGTGTAAATTAATACCCTGACACAAAAGTATACCGCTTAGTGAATGTTTACAATTTTCACCACTAAGAAATACATTTTTGTCGCTGTCACTATAGCAAGAATGTGTGTATGGTAATTTCCATTCAGATTTTACATATCCTTTACCCAATTGTTCATACTGGCCAGCAGGTATGTACTCAAGGCACTTTTTAAATCGGAAAGTTGTTATCGGAATTGTGATAATTCCGTGTATTATCCATTCAATGACAGGACTCTCTGACATTGTCAATGGTAATCTCTCAAGTTTTTCGATGCTCAGGATTGTATAGACTGCTCCTTTCTGTGCCAAACTGATCTGTTTATCAGTAAGGTTAAAAATGGAAAATAATGACGTTGTGTTGATTAAACGCCAAGGCACATAGCCTGAACGAAGATTTTGCAGGGTCCAGCCTAATTCTATAATAGAACGTAATTGCGACTGGCCATGTTGTAACATTAGCAAGTCTCTGTCTATCACATCAAAGGCAGAGGATACAATATTGTCCAACGAATATATTCTGGAAGACAGAGTCATTAACCCATTGTCTACTACAGAAAGTGATTTCTCCAAATTAATACGATCAATTTCTCGTATTTTTTCAGCTGTTTCAATTTGTTTGACTTTCCAAGCCTCGTTGTACGCAGCATAGATACTGGTCGCTATGAAACGCTTTTGACGCTGTTTGCGTGGTCCAAGAATAAAATCGCGCAAATCAGCACCATCTTTTAGTAAAGACAAGTGTTGCTTAATCAGACCCCCCAGGATATAGCGGCATTGATTAGCAAATTTAGCGGCACAAAAATGGAAATTTAGCGGCACAAATATGGAAATTTAGCGGCAATTTTGCGGCATTTTATGTAGCCATTTTTCCTCCAACAAACACAGATAGCTTAGTTTTTTTAGTTATTTAACAACATGAAGCTATGTATATTTGGTTTCTTTACAATGTAGACACTTTGGGGCAGATTTACAAGCCCCTTGCGCTGCTTTTACGCCGCCGTTGCGTCACTTTTGTGACGCAGCAGCGGCACAAAAGATGCACCATTGTGCGGGGTATTTACTACGTGACGCATCTCCCAGATGCGTCACGTTGCAAAGCCCTGCGCCAGAAGAGGCGTACCATTGCAGGTCAGTTTGTGTCTTGCAATAGCCTTAGAGCTTGGTGACACTGTACCTGCTGCACTAATGATGGCTATACCTATCGCCCCTTTTATTAGTAAGCACGTTAAATAGTACAGTGTATTTTGAACACGACCTGATATCCCACCGGATGCCCGTTCGACAGACCTAACCACTAGAGAAAGAGCAGTCAAAACCGCCAAGTGGTCACTTGTTAAACAGTAGCGAACTGCATGTTGGTACTTGTAGTTTCGTTGCAAAATGTCAGCCTGCAAATCGTCTCCGATTTAAAAGCGGGGACTGGTTGAAGTTGACACCCATGACATGGGTGAGTGGTTCTGTCTGTTTATCTTGAGGGACAGACATCTCTGCACGGCGCTCCGTCTCCAAGCCAGCGAATAGGGTGACCAACTGGCATTGGTGCAAATTCAGAACGGTGAGTGTAAAAATTCAGGACAAAGGGTCAAAATTCAGGACACAAATTCAGGAAAGGAGCTCAAAATTCAGGACAAAACTTCAGGACAATAGGTACGTTTTACAGACACAATCAGAGGTCGCGCAATAGTATATAAGTAAGCCCAGCCATTTCCAAACATATTCAACCGTTTGCAAACCTATCCATCATGTATCCTTCCATCTATCATTTCACTCATCCATCCCTTCATCCATCCCCTCATCCATCCTTTCACTCATCTCCATTATCCATCCACCCTTTCACCCTATCCATCTGTACACTTATCCATCCACTCTTCATCCCATCCATCCATTCACTCATCCATTCAGCCATTTACCCTTTTACCAATCCAGCCATCCTTTCACTTAGTAATCCTTCCACCCATCCACTATTTTAGTCATCCATCCATCCTCCCTTTCTCTCTCCATCGACCCTTTCACTTAGCCATCCTTCCTTCCATCCATCCTTTCACCCACCCATCCATCCATCTGCCCTTCCCCTCATCATCCATCCTTCCCCTCATCATCCATCCTTCCCCTCATCACCCATCCATCCTTTTCCCTCATCATCCACCCTTTTCCCTCATCATCCATCCATCTACCCACCCACTCTTCATCCATCCATCCTTCCCCTCATCATCCATCCATCCTTCCCTTCATCATCCATCCATCCTTTCACCCGCCCCCTCATCATCCATCCATTCCCTCAACATCCATCCATCCACCCTTCCCCTCATCATCCATCCTTTCACCCACCCCCTCATCAACCATCCATCCATCCCCTCATCATCCATCCATCCTTTCACCCACCCATCCATCCATCCATCCATCCTTCCCCTCTATCCATCCCCTCATCCATCCATCCTTCCTCTCATCCATCCTTCCTCTCATCCATCCTTCCCCTCATCCATCCATCCTTCCCCTCATCCATCCTTCCTTTCATCCATCATCCATCCTCCCCCTCACCCATCCATCCACCCATCCACCATCATCCATCCATCCACCCATCCCACCCATCCACCAACCAATCCATCCACCCAATCCACCACCATCCATCCATCCATCCACCCACCCACCCACCCACCCATCCATCCACCGACCCATCCATCCACCCACCCATGTCACCACCAACCCATGCATCCACCCATCCAGGCACCCACCCATCCATCCATCCATCCATCCAGGCACCCACCCATCCATCCATCCACCCACCCACCCATCCATCCATCCACCCACCAGATATATTGATATGAGGGGATGTAGCACACCTTGACCCAAACCGCAGCTTCAAAAAATGAGCAGGAATGTGCGTGATAAATAAACTTCCCATCAAATTTTTTTGTAAAAAATAAGTATATTAAAAAAAATGAGTATATAATCTTGGTATGAGTGGAGGATTGCAGGCGCGAACCGTGTCTGTCAGCACCAAAGTCAATCTATGTTTCCGTTAGACCACATGTTGTTACAGTGACTGACGTTGATGTTTTGCTTATTGAAATAAACATATTTCCAAATATGCACCGCTTTGCTTGTTTCTGTTTATGCTTCCCGTTTTTAATGTGCTCGCTTTACGCTGCTTTGCTTTTTGTAAGTAAGTTTGTCATTGTGCGCATATTGCTTAAATACACATTCTTCTTTAAAATAACCATTGTTCTTTATATGTTCTTGATAGCCTCCTATGCCCTTTATGCAGCTTTGTTCACACCTTGACCCAAACCGCAGCTTCAAAAAATGAGCAGGAATGTGCGTGATAAATACACTTCCCAGGCGTGAACCGTAATAAACATACTTCCAAATATATGTTTATATGTTCTTGCAATGATGCTTAAATAAACATTGTTCTTTAAAATATTAATATCCTCATCTGCTGCGCCGCTTCCCATTTATACTTGTATGCATAATATATGCGTAATGTGCTCGCTTTATGCATTGTGCGCTGGTTCCCGTTTATTGCTTCCCGTTTATACTTATATTCATATCCTCATATGCAGCGCCGCTTCCCGTTTATACATGTATGCATAATATATGCATAATGTGCTCGCTTTATGCATTGTGCGCTGGTTCCCGTTTATTGCTTCCCGTTTATACTTCTATTCATATCCTCATATGCAGCGCCGCTTCCCGTTTATACTTGTATGCATAATATATGCATAATGTGCTCGCTTTATGCATTGTTCAATTCGATGTCAATGATGCTTAAATATCAATT
This sequence comes from Lissotriton vulgaris, assembly GCF_964263255.1. NCBI lineage: Eukaryota > Metazoa > Chordata > Amphibia > Caudata > Salamandridae > Lissotriton > Lissotriton vulgaris. The sequence continues at coordinate 35,058,531 of NC_141693.1, read as the reverse complement.
CGATGTCAATGATGCTTAAATACACATTGTTTTTTAAAATAACCACCGTCAGTGTTCTTTACATGTAAACACTGTCATGTTATTTCAATGATGCTTTGTTTGAAGAACCGAGGTTTGCTAACAATTTAGTGACAGTAATTACGCTCCGTGAAGAGAACTATGTGCTGCCTCGGTGTAATCAGGGGTGTAATCTGGCCGAGTCTCGGATGTTTGGGGCCCTGGGTAGAAATGGAATGTGTGAGCCCCCCTCTAAATAGCAAATACATGACGCATTCAGGGCTGTTTGCATGTGAATAGATGTCGCAGCTCCTGAACCTGCAGGCCCTCCCTCTCAGTCACCTTGGAAGCACCTCTTAACAGGTCATCAAGGGCTGGAGGTGTGAGGTTTGCCATCCCGCTGTGACGCTTCAATGCTGCTGAGTATCTGCCACATAAAGCAGACCCCCCGGGATATAGCGAAAAATGCTGCGATTTCTACAAAAATGCCGATTTCGCGGGCATTTTTGTAAAAATCGCGGCATTTTTTAAAAAGTGCCGATTTCGCGGCAAATCGCGAAATCGCGATATCCTGGAGGGTCTGCTTAATTTCAGCCAGTGTGGATGATGTTAGCCATTCAAGGCAGAGTTTCCCTACACTGTATGTTGTTATTATCCCTGGATGTTGTCTCTGGGAATATCTCGGGTCTAGTCTGGTCATTTTTAACCCCTGTGTTTTATTCAGGAATCTATCTTGACAGCTGTTTGTGTCTGTAGGCCAGATTAACCACTTTTTCCAATCAGGATGTGATCTGTTAAAATGTAAAATTTGTGACACGTCTAACTCAATATCTGTAGTTATATTTTCAGGTATTGGCTTTGGAATAGACGGTGTTTTAAGGTCTTTGATCTTAGCTAGGCCAAGACAGGATGTTTGGTGTATTGTGTCATTTAAAAACAACATTTGTTCTGGTATCATGCAGGTTCTGAATAGTGCTTCAATGCCCTGTACCTGCCAATCTTTTGTACCCCAAATTGTTTTAGTTTCAATGTTATTTTTCCAATAATCAAAACCAAATGTCATCATTTTGTCATAAAATGCTTCTGAATATATCAATTTAGAATTTGTCAGCATTGTTTTCAATCCTGTTTTATCTAACAGTTTGTAATAAAATGTTTCTGCATCACTGGTGTTAAACCCTGAGAAGTATTTGAATTTCTCAAAAAATGCTTTAGAACTGCTTTTAGGTGGTGTAGCACAATGTTCCCATTGATTATACATAAAAACATTTCTAGGCTGTGCAGATTTATGCAAATAGTGATCCCCATAGTGTGTGTAACAGAATAACTGCTCATAACTAGATGAACCTTGTAAATAATCATGATCTGTGAATCTAGCTGACATTACTAAATCAGACATCATGTCATTAATACTGTTAAAGTCCCAATCATCAGAGAATGTACTGTGTTTTACAAAGTCACTTAAGGAAACCTTCAGATGATGAGGATACTTCAGGATTTCGACCGGACCATATATTTCATAGTCTGTTTTCTCCCATACTACCCCACCAGGTATTGGAATTGCTGTGACATTTACTGATGACAGTTCTCTTTTCTTCACGTGGGATGATCTGTGTGGTTTCAGGACTAGGTTGATGTTCTGACTTGCTGTGTCCATTGTAATATATTTTCCCTCAATGAATTTTCCCAAACAAAGTACCATGATGAGCCAAAGCAGGAGGAAAAATACACCTAGACCGAACCAGAACTCTAACCAAGGTGAAATAAGGTAGATTTATTTAGTTGATGAAAGAGTTCCGTTGCTTTTTTTTTAAAAGTCTTTTTTGTTTCTGGCATCACTTCGGGGTCGTTTTGATCTTCAGAGAAGTTGTCGAAGTTGATGAAATAACCAGAGGCAGTTCTATCAATTGATGGGATTGTTCTTTCAATCTGTCTTTCGGTAGCATTTTCTGATGCCACATCATTGTAGACTGGTGTTTCTTGACGAACTGTTTCAATCTGTGTTACAAGAGGCACGAGTTCCATGGCATTATTGCATAGTCCTTCATTGTGCACTGTAGGCTGATCGAATGTGATTAGTCTTTCAGTTTGAACCTCTTGGATTGTTGCAAGTTTGGGTATTCTGTTGTTTCTTGGGAGTCCACTGGGCCTACTGTTGATTATAGGCCACATGCTTGTGGTTTTACCAGATCGATAGACACAACTCTGTTCTCCTTTTTACCAGCAAGGGGCGGTAGCACAACTGATCTTGTTCCGGTGACTGCCAAGACAGGTACTGCTTTTCTGTAAGAAGGCCCAAATTCCTACTTAAACCGCGATCTTTTCTCTGACTAGATCCCCAATCTTTGGAATCCAGACAGGCCTTGCTGGGGCTGTTGCTTGTGGTGCCTCGTCAGTGGTATCTGGCTGTTGCTTTAACTTTATGTCGCTTAAGGATTTTCTTGTTTCATTCAGTTCCTGTAAAACAGCCAAACGATCCTTTACATCAAAGTGCCTTGTTTCTTCTTGTACCACTGACATCTGACTATCGAGGTCCTGAATACGCATTCTAATTCCGAACAATAGTTCGTATGGGCTGAAACCTTTTAGAGAATTTCTTGGCATGTTATTAAGACTAGTCTGGACACTTATTAAATGTTTGACCCACCCAGCGCCTGAACCTAATACCTTCGCTGTTATAGATTGCTTTATGTCACGGTTTTTTCTTTCTACCACACTATTCCCTTCGGGGTGCGACGGACAAGAATACCGCAACCCAATTCCCATGCTGGCCATGGCCTCCTTATAAGCTCGAGAGCTGAAAGCAGGACTCTGGTCAGAATGGAACATGGTAATTGCGTATGTGCCGATAAAGACTCGCAAATCTTTTATAACCGTTCTAGCGTCAGCCGAGCGCTGGGGCCACATTATTTAAGTGTGTTTAGCCTTAACTATTAATAGGACGCAGGATGGGGTGTAGGCAGCGTTACGCTCTTTCTGATTGGTAGCCGGTAGCATGGTTCACTACTGCGATCCCTGTTGCAGTTTTCACAGTTGTTTGCATATATTTGGTGTTCTACACTCATTCCCGGCCACCAGTACACTGATTGTAATTCAGTCAGTGATTCCTTGATCTCTCTGTGCCTAGGACCCAAACCCATGTGTGCGTCTGCTATTAAAAATATTCTCCTGTTCATGTTTGGAATTACCCTATCCCCCACTCCAGGGATTCGAGCAAAAGGAACGGAGTTTGCATCGATTACGTATGCATAATTGAGTGGATAGTTCACGGGCAGTGCTGCACAGTCGCCTTTTACAGTCGTTTTTACTGCCAGCATGGTTTCCCCGTCTATGTATTTTTCTGTACGCTTTTTTGTGGCTACGGAAGCCGGTTTAGTTGCTTCCGCTGTGGCTGTATTAGCCAATGAATTCCCTGCAACGTGAACGCCATCACGTTGAAGACTCTGTGCGTGAATCACGTGAGTCTTTTGTAGTTCTTTGTGTAAAAGAGCTACCTGTTTCCAGAGCAATTTATGCTTTATTGTGGCACCTGTGTCATCTTTGTAGTCGTTTTCAATCCAACTCTGCAGTTTATTGTTGTAAGAGTTGACGCAAAAATGAGAATCGCACACGATAAGTGTCGGGAATTCACGTTCTGCATTTTCGAGCGCCATCTTTAAAGATCTGATTTCAGTTCTCTGAACCGAACAGTTTCTTACAGATTCAGTTTTTGTTACTTTCGGTCTGAATTTACCGCACAGCCAACGACCTTTAATAATCGCACATGCTGCATCGTAGGATTTTCTCTCTACGTTGAAATGCTGTACAAAGCTATCTGTATAGATTATACAGGCGTATTGTGGGAGAGGCAGAATTTCGATTGGCAGAGGATATTCTTCATATTCTAAATCATTCAGTTCTTCGAACTGCGGGGCGAAATAGTATTTCACGTCTTCCGCTCCTAGAGAATCTATACACTGTATCCATTTCGGATCCAGTGACACTGTAGGCAAGTTTACTGGGCTGAATAGCGCCTCAAAGGCGGATTCCGCTGTGAGGATATTAATCCGTTTGCCGTGTGCTAGTTCTCGTTCATTTGCTAATGCGATTTGCACTGCTTTCACAGTTCTTTCTGTGTGACTGAATGCTTTTTCTGCTTGTGTGTACAAGTGAGATTTAATTGAAATTGGTACCTTTTCTCCCTCATTAGAGGTTAGGTATGTGAATCCGCATCTTCCTGGGATGACTCGGATTACAAGATCACGTGTGTTGTCACGTGTATCTAATTTTGTTTTTGCTAACATGTCTGTTTGCAGTGATCTCAAAATTTCTGTGTGTTTTGAGTCCAATTGATTTGTTTAAAATCAGTTTTAATTAGTTCGTAGAGAGGTTTAACCCTCTCTGCGTAATTTAGTATGTAAGTTCTTCCGAACTTCAGAAAACCTAGTATGGATTGTAAATTCTTCAGCGTTTTTGGAGCTTGGAGTACAGCGCACTTCTCTAAGAAGTTGTCCGCTAGGCTTTTCCCTTCACTTGATAATTCGTACCCTAAGAATAGTACTGTCAGATGGGCAATTCGGGACTTTTTAAAGTTGAATTTGTAACCCTCTGCTGCGAACCCAAGTATAATGGTGTTCACTCTTTTCAAGTGAGTATCCAAGTCGTCGTCTGTGAGATAGATATCATCTACGTAATATAATGCTTCATCATCATATATTTGTAGTAACTCTGTTACTCTAGCTGAGAATAGTCCTGGGCTGTTCTTGAACCCCTGTGGGAGTCGACAGAATTTTTTCTGTGACCCAAATGCAGAGAGAGCGGTCAAATATCTGCTTTCTGGTGCAATGTTTTGACAAAAGAAACCATTAGATATGTCTAATGTCGTTTTATATTTTTTCCTAACTATGTTATTCATTAGGGCTGCACTATGCGAGTTTTGTACTGCAAAAGTTTTGCAACATGTATTAAGGTGTCTGTAGTCCAAAACTAGACGATATGAATTGTCTGGCTTGGAGACAGGAAACAAAGGATTGTTCATTTGAGAGGTGCATGTTTCAATCACCCCCTGGTATTCAAGTTGATCTAAGATCTCCCTGACCTGTTTTTTAGCTTCTTGCTTTATGGGATACTGCCGTTGGGCAGTTGGTTCACTTTTTAATTGGATTTTGTGAGGAGTTGAGTCCTCATCCCATCCTACATGATTTTTATATAATGCAGGTGCCTGGGCCACTGCCCATTTCCTTGCATATGTATATTTTTTGTGAATCGGAATGTGATTCGAGAAGGCAGGCATAATCACTTCTTCGCCACGAGGGCACTCCCTGACAAACTCTGGGGGCCAATCTTTTTCAGCTAACAGAATATCATAGCCTTTTGAGAGCTTATCCCAAAATAGACCTCTTATTTTCCTAGTCTTATCACCCTCTATACGCAATGTTATTTCGTATATTTTATGGGGCTCGCTAAGTCTGGTGTCTGCAGTTTCAACCTGAATGTATTCATTCGTGTCCACTGTCTCCAGATGACTCATCAAGATCTTGCGCGCTATACTGATTTCTGCTGCACTGTCCAACATTGTCAATGCCCACTCCCTGTTTTTCAACTGTGTCCTCAGTATTCTCGGCATGGTTGATTACTCTAATACTGGCTACCTTCTTTTTCTGAAATTGAGATTTCTTATTTTGAGCAGGTTCCTTGTCTTTGGACTTGGTGTGCTCTCCTGGGTCTGACCGTCCTCTTCTTTCCGAATTCTGTGGAAAAGATCGAGAGGGACGTGTATCAATACTTTGATATCTATCAGGTTTTTTCAGATTATCCCTATTTCTAAGGTTATATTTTTTCTCAGAGGGCTCCCGCTGGGGAGACTGGCGTTCTCGAGTCGGAGTTCTTTCCCTCCGTCGAGGAGACCTTCCTCTGGACTGGAAAACTTTTTCCTTGGGAGTGGATTGTTTATTTCCATCCCAGCTTTTTTTAGGAGTATTTAAATTATTTGTAATAAATAATTTTTCAGGATTTTCGAGCAGTTGGGGCTTAACTGGTTTTCCACCCAAGCTGTCTCTACCTAATTCTTCATAGCATTTTTCTATGATTTTTGCAAGCTCAACAGGATCTTCTATAACTGTTTCCTTCAACTTCTGGCGGATCGCCACAGATGCTGCTTCTCCCTTTATATTGGCTAATAATATAGCCGAGACCTGCTTGAAGTCTTTCAGTAATTTCATACCTAGATTTAAAGCGGGCTCTGGACCGTATTCATTTTGAATCTGTTTTAGCACTTCTGGTATTACCGCCATAGACGGAACACCGTGTGTTTTTGTGTAAATGGAAGCAAAGACTGTACCCCAAGTGTCGCAGTCCTCCACGTGTGGTGCGATTCCCATAGGAAGGCAGATGGTCAAGATTCTGTGTTTCTCCATAGGGGTAGTATAAGGAAATACTGCCTCTATTTGAGTGATTTTCTGTGCTAACCAGAAAGGAATTTGTTCCCGTTTTACGGGTGTTTTACCAAGACATGACTGTATGTTCTGTGGTGTAATTTTATTAGTGTTCCCCTGATGAGGGGTCAGCTGTGGTACATTAACAGCTGGCTGGACTGTTGCAGTCCGCATTACATATTGGACTAATTGCCTATGTATTTTTATTAATGTTTTTAGCTGTACTAATAGCTCTTCTTTAGACATTTTTACAATGTCCGGATGTGGTGTGTAGCTGGCTAGAACCGGCCACGTTGCTCCTGGTCTACCTAGTGGACCGAGCCTGGTAATGTGATCATTGTGTTTTAGGGCGCCATTAAACCAGAGCAGGTGCTCTTGAAATTTAAGTGGAATTTCAATCTCCTCGAAAGGAGCGTACTCTTCCGGAGGTTCCTCTATTTTGTAATAGTGAAACTCTTTTGTTGTAGCGTTTGCCGCTGGAAAGTTTATCCATGAATAGAATACCTCTGTCTGCCGATACTCGTGAGCCTCTATCACGAAAATTACTGTACCACCTTGTGGTGTCAGTCCGTTTTCTATAAGTTTTAAAGTTATAGATTTTCTTAAGTGGACCGGGATGATAATAGCCCCCGGGTCTGTGTATTCGGGACCTTGCTGAGTCGCATCTGCTGCGGCCCCAGTGGTTCCGTTTTCTCCTGGCATTGTATAAATGCAAGGTTTTGCAGAGTTGGTCTCCAAGGAGACAAAGATTAGGTGCACAATATTTTGGAACACTGTATCCTTCAACATTGAATAAACCAGAGCTTTACATAGGAATCTCTTCCTACTGAGGTCGGGCGGATTTTAACCTTTCACCCACTCCAGACGTCTATTGGAGTATTTACGGGAGAAAGGGGTCTGTGTGAAATATGCACGACTGAGTTACTCTAACGTCTTGCGTTAGTTTATCGCCTTACCAAACGTTGGGCGCCATGTAGTGTAGTTCCTAGTTTCCCACTAGGCCCTGCGCATTGGAATAACAAACAGTAGTATCGACGTGGAACTGCGGATATTCCAGGCCTCCACTGACTATGCTAAACTTAATTGGGTGTGTTACCAACTAGCTCAGAGGTCACTAGAAACTTTCTTCTCTGCATGGGAAGTGATCAGCTTCCCTGGCACAGACAAGAAGCGATTCAGCTTTCCAACAACCGTGCAAGATGACAACTTTGCTCCTCAGATCAAGAGTCAATCTCTAGGGTCGTGTGAAACAATAGACAGGTATTTCACTCAGTCAGATTAGTGCAGTTTACTTTCACGAGATGTAGAGAATAGAGAGATGGGCGTTTGTCAATAAAGGGTTAACATTTATTGAACAGTCTTTCTTCTCGTACAAGAGAAATGTATTGCCACAATTGCAAGACTTGTTATTATAAAAAGTACGTACAGTAAGATAAGGATTGCGAAATAGAACTGTAAAAGCATTGATATGGTTTCTTAGCCATACAATGGTTTAAAAGTAATAAAACATATATACAGTTATATATACATTAGGCTAAAATACTCAACTGGTGCTTCTAACTACACCTACCCCAGTGTGCCTGACCTAAGCCTAACACGTGGAAGGGGAGTAAGTAAGTAGCTTTAAGTTAAGTTGGTTTTGCCAAGGTTTGCTTCAAGAATTCTCATCTAAGGGTTTAGTCAACACCATACCTCTGAATAGAATGATGGAAGTCTGGTATTTCCTTCAGGGGGCACTCAATATCCCAGTCACCCGCGAGGGCAGACTGGAAACGCTGGAGCTGGATTTCCCTGCAGGAGAAAGGCAGCGGCTCTCTTTTCAGCGCGTCGGGAGGAGGAGGCGGGGGACAGCGTCCGCGGCAGCTGGTATCTGCTGGGCTCTTCGCAGAGGGACGGCTGTTCAGCTCCTAAGCTTACCACACCATCGTTCGCGCTTTAGCAGCGATAATGGTATCAGTAGCTTCACCACCACGGGGACAGCAGCAGCATCAGCGTACTGCATACAGCATACAACAGCAATGGTACACCAGCAATTGCTTAAGGCAACGTTGGTAGTATTTATACCTGACAGGTGCCTGGTTTGACGCAAGTTTGCTGGACATAAGACGTCAATTAAAGATGTCACTAGGAAGTGATAGCTATCAGTTGCTCATTAGAGTTCCATTACTAATCAAAACACAGCAAGCGGGGATTTCCAGGTTTGCTGAGTTTTTATCTTGTTGAAGAACTCGGAGTGTTAATCTAGGAATATCAGATAGTGACTTCTGCTCTGTCATTGCACTAATTGGTTGCAAAGGAAGTGGCAGAGAACTATTCTGGAATGTGGCTCTGTTCGTGTGAGGCCAGAGATGACTTTCTGAATATCGCACTTGAACGGTTATGCCAATATAGGGAATAAATGGATTTATAGCCGAATAGGGGCATAAGGTCACAGTATCGATCAGGAACCTAGATAAACACGCAACATAATCTGGGGGTAACGCAGCGAGGATGTCAGGAAGGGATTTGTCGGTGAGCCAGGTCTCAGATAGTAAGAGAACGTCTGGCCTCTCCGTCATGAGAAGGTGAAGAATATCGGCTTGATGCCTGACCAAGGAGCGAGTGTTTAGGTATAATACCCGGATCTGCGACTCAACAAGAGCAGGTGCAATGAGAGGTAACGCCGGCCCCAGATGGGGGGGGAGTTTCCTGCGATCCCCAGTGAAGAGATCCTGGCCCAGGTATCGGGAGATATGGGGCAAGCAGAGGCTTGTAGGCTCATAAGAGCAGAGGGGGAGTAAGAGATAGCAGTTGGGGGACGTGGAACGTTATTAGGAGACGGGGACATTGCCAGGGCCACGGCCCCTAGGGAAGAGCGCCTAGTGGGGAGATATACATCAGAAAGGCGTTTTTCAGTCATCACTATTTCTTTTTCAATTACCGCCGCTACTCTGGTAATAAAACGGTCCATGGTGCCGATCATGGTAGGCGTGGTAGGGCCAGCACCACCTCCCTCACTCCTCAAAGACTTCCCTGACCTGGTAGACATCGCAGGGTTGTTTCTCTCAAGTATGGTCTCAATAGTCACACTATCAGCACGCTAGTGGAAAAGGGAGGTGGCCCAGCCCAGCCTTGACAGCCCCGGACTGCCACAGACTGCCCGCCCTTTGCTCGGGCTTCGCTCGGCGTCCCGCTCGCGTCCCGCTGAGCGTCCTGCGCGTTGTTAATAAGGGGCGTTGCAGGCGGGGTGGGCGTGTCTGTCAGGGGGCGCGGCCGTGCACACCTGTGCAGAGCAGGGACTCCTGGTCTTGCGAGTCCCTGCTGGCGCGCTCCCTCTGGCGCCTCGAAGTACCTCCTCCTCCTCCTCCGGGGGTCCGCCTGGAACTCAGCTGGCAGCCGCCCCTCACCGTGGGCTGCACAGTGGCACCCGCAGAGCGGGTGCTGCAAGTTGTGATCTCGGCAGGAGCAGCACGGTGGATCCCGATCCGGGTGAGGGCAGGCTCCTCCAACTCGCAGGTCAGGTCAGTGGCGGCGTTTGTAGGGACCCGCAGGCAGCACCTCCCTCGGCAACAATTAAGCAGTTCAAAGTGTCCCACACTCTGAAACAGGAGGCCGGCTTTTGAGAATGGCCAGGCGGGTGGGCGTGTCTGTCAGGGGGCGCGGCTGTGCACACCTGTGCAGAGCAGGGACTCCTGGTCTTGCGAGTCCCTGCTGGCGCGCTCCCTCTGGCGCCTCGAAGTACCTCCTCCTCCTCCTCCAGGGGTCCGCCTGGAACTCAGCTGGCAGCCGCCCCTCACCGTGGGATGCGCAGCGGCACCCGCGGAGCGGGTGCTGCAAGTTGTGATCTCGGCAGCAGCAGCACGGTGGATCCCGATCCGGGCGAGGGCAGGCTCCTCCAACTCGCAGGTCAGGTCAGTGGCGGCGTTTGTAGGGACCCGCAGGCAACAATTAAGCAGTTCAAAGTGTCCCACAAATTAGTAGTGCAAATCAGGTGTCAAGTGTGAGGATCTCTGATGATGGCGAGCATGAGAGAGAAAGGGAAAGAGCAACTAAGTAAGATAGAACAGAAAAGAGAGGAACAGAATACGAGGCAGAGTGTGATAGAGATCAAATGAAGGAGAGAATTAGAGGGAGAGATTGCTCTGTTTTCCTATGCAGCGTGAAATGATAAAACGTGCTGTAGCAACAGCTATGTAAAAGCAATATAACAACAATGCACTCTCTAATTTCATGCCCTGAAGGTACTAAATCAATCATTTACATTTGCATTGTTAGTATGCTGAGCTATATAGAGAAGTTATTTAATAATAATAATGTTATTAACCACCCAGAGGCAATTTAGGTTGTGCCACACGACATACCGTGGCCCTTAGTAACATTGATACTATAGAACACGAAAGGTCTGGACTAGATATCCAGAGTTGTGTGTCTTAGCTGTCACGTACTTGGAGGTGTTAGGAATTACAAATACTCGGTTATGCAGGCATGAATCTTGGCTCACGCTCTAACAGCCCCAACACTCACCGGGACTCGAGAGATGAGAACAACACTCTGCGCCAAGTCAGAGAGGTAATTATATCATGAATTTATTTATTTATTTAAAAGGTTTTATATAGCGCTACTGGACCCAAGAGTATCAGAGCGCTTTACAAGGTAGGTTAACACATCAAAAAAGAAAGAAAAAAGAAACAAAATCAACACAGTGCATATTTACTCACATAGGATAAGGCATTTAAATAGAACGAGAGAAGTAGGATAAAGTAACTAAGGGATAAATATCAGAAAAGAGGACGGTTGAAAAAGTTAGAGAAAGAAGGGAAGATAGAGAAGGAAAGAGAATCTAACAGAGTGAATTAAATGACGTTAAGTACCCCAATATTTGTTAAGAAGAAACACCTTGAGTGTTTTTTTGAAGAGGAGGTAGGAGGGGTTGCAGCGAAGATCTTTGGGGAGAGAGTTCCAAATCGTAGGGGCATTGCCTGAGAATGCACGAGATTGAGTCTTTTTGCATCTGAGTAGAGGAGGGATTAAGACAAGGGCGTTGGTGCTCCGTAAAGATCTGGAACAACCTGCTTTTTGTAGTTTGTCAGAGAGGTAAGAGCGGGTGTTTTGGTGAAGGGCTTTGTGAGTGATACAAGCAATCTTGTATGTGGATCTGCCTTCTATTGGGAGCAAATTGAGGTTATTGAGGACAGGAGAGATGTGATCAAAACGCTTACAATCAGAGATAAGCCTGGCCGCCAGGTTGAGAACGGATTTAATTGGAGCAAGGTGGACTTTAGGGGTGCCAGCAATGGATTTTACCACAATTTTGAGGTCATCAGCTGGAATGAAAGGTTTAATTTTTTTAAGGTGGTGAAGGGTGAAGAGAGCACCTTTTGCAGCATTTTTAATGTGGGGGTGAGATTAAGGTTTTGGTTGATGCTAATGCCTATGGATTTGACAGAGTTAGAGGTGGAGAGAGAGCAATTAAGTGCTTTGATATTAGTAATCCATTGTTGGATAGGTAGAGAGTTGTTTTTGGGAGTGAAAAGAATGATTTCAGTTTTTTTAGGATTAAGTTTGAGGTGATTAAGATGGAACCAGGCTTGGCCTTTATTCAGGGTATCATTGAGGTGTAGGATGTCATTGTGGGACTTGATCTTGTAATATAGTTGAGTATAGAGGTGGTAACTGATTTTAGCTTGCTTGAGAATGAGGGTGAGTGGTTCCATGAATAGATTGAATAGGGTTGGAGATAGGATAGAACCTTGTGGGACACCAAGTGATACAGGTTGAGGTTTAGAGAGGCAGTGACTGAGTTTAATTTGTTGGGATCTGTTTTGAAGATAAGAGGTGAACCATTTGAGTACAATGCCCTCAAACCCGAAGCGGTCTTTGAGAGTCAAGTCAAGTCAAGTCAAAAAACACTTTATTCGATTATTTTAAAATCATAAAAGTATGCTACAGATCCACTTTCAATCGCACAGACACAAGTTATTAAAAGCAAGTTAAAAAGTTACAATTAAAAATGAGAATTTCATGTAAATACATCTTCATAATCATATTAACAATGCTAACAATCTTTTAGGGCCTTAACAGTGTACAAAATTTACAGGATTAGCAAACAAAAATATCTTTACAGTTCTATGTTCAAAGTGCTAGCAGCCTGGGAAAAATGTGCAAAACGTGCAAATCATGAATTCATATTTAACACAGATCAAATGTTACAAAATCATTTGCCTAATATTTTATTCAAAGAATCATAGTTTTAATGAATTGCGGCCATTAATTATTTATCCTTAATCTTTTTTGCTTGGATCGGATTGACATTGTCAGGAAATTGGCTACCCCATACATTACTAAAATGGTTTCCATGAGCTGCAGGTACAGTAAGGCTGGTTTAACCTGCATAAATTCTTGACCTCTCAGAATTGGTATGATGTATTTTTCCCTCCCCTTCTTATAAAGGGGGCAAAAAAACACAAAATGTAATAAATCCTGATCTGAGAAGTAATCACATTTGCAGGGAGCACTTCGTATTCTCCTAGCAGAAAGTGAGCTTGATTAAAGCGAAATTTTGTAAGGAGCCACCGATGAAAAGGTTTATTTACTATCGTCAGATAAGGTTGAATAGATAACGAAGTAATCATATAGTTGGCCCTAACAGTTGGCTTTGAAATTTCACTAGCCTCTCTCTCTGCTTCCTTTTTCATTATGAAGTTTCTCTTCACCCAGTCCTCTCTCATCAGGCTCTCGGGGTTTCTATACAGTTCCGGTCGACCTAGATTTACTGCTGTGGTTTTAATATATTGTAGCCAACCGATCTCAGCCACATTGTCCCTCCCCATAAAATCCCTAATGATCACATGATTTAAAATTAAAACTGGATTAAGCCATGTCCTAATCCATGACAGTAGAGGGGCCAAAGACAATGAGTCTTCAATATACCCCATCCCCAGTTCCATATGAACTGCAAAAGCTGGGGTAGATTTCGGAAGGCCCATAAGGGATCGCAAAAATAAGTTCTCCTCTCTTTGTATGTGGGCCAAGTTTTTGTAGCCCCATATTGCAGCCCCATACCTCGCAATGGCCAGAGTTTTAGCTCTATAGATGGTTAGTATGGCCTCAGCTGGTTTGCCTCCCAACCTTTTTGCGAAACCTAGGATGGCGGCAGCCGATCTTTTTACTGCCGCAGCTTTACTTGAAATTTGTGGTGCCCATGTCCCCTTCTCATCGAACACCACTCCCAGGTAGGTAAAAACTTTAACTTTGGAGAGCACTGAGCCGTTTCAGGTAAGGGTTTTAATGCTGTTCTTATGTTTACCTACTGCCATAACATGGGATTTCTCTATGTTAACTAATAAATCCAAGTTTTGCATAAAAGCCCCAAAAGAATTTAAAAGGCGTATTAGACCATTAGGGGTTCTTGACAACAGTGCTGTGTCGTCGGCATATAATAAAACCGGCATCAAAGAATCACCCATACGTGGTACGTCAATAGAGGCCGTTTCCAGGGTCTTTCCCAATGAATTAATATAAAGCGAAAAGAGCATTGGGGCCAGAATGCACCCTTGGCGCACCACCCTTCCTGATTTAAAAAAGGCAGTACAATTTCCCTCTTGGGACATGCGAATGGTCGCCCTCAGATCACTATGGAGTTGCGCCAAAAAATTCACAAGTGCTTGGTCTAGGCCCAGTTCCAGAAGTATTGTCCACAGCTTTGACCTATTAACTAGGTCAAAAGCTGTGGACAAGTCCATAAAAGCCAAATATATCATCCCCTTCGATGCTACTGTGTATTTGCTCAGGGTAAGATGTAAATTTAGGCATTGATCCTCTGTGCCTCTTCCGGCTCGAAAGCCATACTGAGCTTCACACAGGATGTCATTGTTTGTTGCCCAAGTTGAGATTCTTTCTAAAATGATCTTACCCAATATTTTAAACGAAGAATCTAACAAAGATATGGGTCTGTAGAATCTAGGGTCTCCCCTTTGGCCCTTCTTAAAAATGGGGATTATAATGGACTGTGACCATGATGTTGGGGCTTTTGTCTTTTCCAAGCTAATCACATTAAAGACATTGGTGAGGATCACTGCCCACATGCCCAGGTTTGATTTAAACATATCGGCCGGTACGCCGTCTGGGCCAGGGGCCTTCTTACCCGCCGTGTCCTCAATTGCCTTCTGCACCTCTTTAATAGTGAAACTAGATAAAACCTCTTGCGTTTCAATCAGAGGTTGGTCTAGGGGGCCTGCATTGAGATTACTACCATAGATATTTTGAAAAAGATCCAACCAGTCCCGTTCAGGGATAGTTACTTCTAGTGGCGCATTTTCTCTCCCGTTAAATAGGGGGGTGTTAACGATTTTCCAAAATTTAGCACTATCCCTCAGAGTGGCCTTCTCGTATAGGTCATCCCATGCCTGTCTTTTTATTTCATTTTTCCGTCTTAGGATATTTGCCTTATACTTTTGCCTTAAACTGGCCACTTCCTGTTTATCCCGAGGTATCTTTTTTAGTGCTTGATATAGTTCACAATGGGATTTGGAGCATTCTTTGTCAAACCACCCCATAGCCTTTTTCTCCTTGTTTTTCAGCTTCCTTTTTAAATCATCCGATACTTGACTGCAAATCATTTCAAAAGACTGAACTATATTCCCCTCATACTTAGTTGGGTCCCTACAGATGTTAATTTCTTTGCCCACCTTTAAGTTTAGAGAATAGAAAAAGTCCTCTGGTATGATATTGCTCCATTTAACCCGTCTCCCCTGGTCCTTAACAATCAATTCTGTGTAGACTTCTGTATTCAATTCAGTGTTTATTCCTTTTGTAAATAAAGACAAATTGTTGTTATCAATTTCTAACATTACAGGGTTGTGGTCACTGAATATTGTCTGTACAGCATTATAAAACATTACATTTTGTAACATGCCCGGCGAGATAAATATATAATCAATAATTGTATTGCTGTCCCTAGCACTGTAAGTTGGCACCCGCTCTTTACTATCGAAGAACTCTGGTTCATATAGGTCATTCTCTAAAAGAAGTTCTTCTAGGGCAGACCCCTTTTCGGAGTGCTCAAAATGTGGTAATTGCAGCATATCAGTGTTTATGGTATCTATAAAGTGGCAATTCTGCAAACATAAATGTGTATTAAAATCTCCCATCAGAAAAAAATATACAAAAGTGGTTTGACCCTCCCTATATTTACATAAAAACTCCATCAAGGAGTTAATGTTGGCATTTGTTGTTATACTTTGTATGGTATTATAAAAATTTATGTAAACACATTTATGGTTATTAGGCATAGTAACCTCCAAAGCTAGATAGTTTTGAGATGATGTGTTTCGAACCTTTACAATGCCCCTTACATTTACAGATATTAAAAACAACAGGCCCCCTTTGTTTCGGCCTGAACTCGATGTCTGGGCAGCTAAAAAATAGGAAATATATCCATCTAACCAAAAATCACAGTCCCACGTTTCCTGTAGGGCCACCACTTCACATTCTTTTAACAGATCCAAGCATCTAATATCGCCCCTTTTCGAGCGTAAACCTGCAATATTCCAGCTCATCATTTTCACTCTACTACCCTTTTCAGTGATTAGCGGGAGAGTGTGTTGTAATGAAATGAGAGCATTATCATGGGGGGTCATCAGTTTCACTGTATTACCCTTTTCAATTACAGGAGGGGAGGGGGGCTGTGGCTGTTTTAGGGTACTACCTGGTGAGGTCAGTCAATCATTTTCCTCTAAGTTGGAGAGGGCAGCAAACCTATTTGTTAACACTAGACCATTCCTTACTTCACCTCCCTGTTTATCGCAGGTTTTTGGTACCATGCCTGTTTTCTGTGTGGCCCAGGAGCTTGGACTGGGGGTATATCTAGGGAGGGCACTGCGAATGACCCTACCTGGTTGGAACTTATGTGTTATGGGTGGAGGATAAAAGAAACCTAGCGGTACCGCTCTGATCCCATCTTCCGTCACTTCAGTGGCATCCCAGAATAACCGTTGGGCCTCATGGGGTCTGTTAAAATTGACAATCATGCAGTCACCTGCAAATTTCTTGGCTGTATACCCCACCCATTCAACCCTTCTGCCCGTTTGGATACTCTCCGAAATATTATTAGGGCCGGTACAATTTGCATCACACCACATCTTAATGTTATTTAACTGTGCACTATCTGACTCAAATTCTCCTGTTTCCAGTACTGGTACATTCACCAGAACAGCAACAAAAGGAGTTGCTTCCGGAGGAAGATGCACCGGTGGTCTTGTGCGTTGTCTTCTGGGCCCTGATGAGTTAAAATTATTTGTTACTGGTACCCTAGATTTGGCTTGGGGAGGACAGTTTTTACTCATCGACTGCACCCTGGATATACTAGAGTCCTTTTGAGAGTTAGCACTACCCTCAGAAACTCGAGGCGGTGCAGTTGACGTTGGGGGATCTTGTCCTTCATTTCCCAGTTCCATAAGGGTTTGGGATTGTAGGTTTTGAATTAAAGGTGTCCGTGGTGCGGTGTTTGTAGCAGATACACATGGTCCACTATGGTTAGAACTCAAAAATGTATTAATCCTTTCACATTTCCCAAGTATATCAGCCACACATTCCTTTAAGGTATCTATTATATCATTAGAAATCTGTACAAGTACCGCTTCTAATTTGTCCACAAGTACTTTCTCTACTATATCCTTGATTGAGGATTCAAAGTCAATTAACGGGTGACGGGCCTTTTTACGTATATGTAATCCTTGTTTATTAGATCTTTGAATTACCCGTTTAATGCATTTCGTAGAGTGGGGTGCTTGTACTTGAGTGCAGTTAATTTTGGATTGTTGGTTGTCTTGATTAATATTATTGTGACCCTCTTGTGCCATGTTGTTTGTTAGTCCTTGTGGCCCAATACCAGTCTGTGTATCAATAACTATTGATGGCTCCAATGGGATTGGAGGTCTATTTACTGTGGGGGATGGTTGGCTATCCAAGATTATCTGCTCCAAGCCCAATTCACGTTCTTTTTCAGCAATTTCCTTGTTCAATTTACCCACAGCAGTAGTTAAATAAGTCATTATACTAGCTGATGCAATAGCTTTACATGCTACTTTGGCTTTAACTGGTCCCCCATTGGTAGATGTTTGTAGTTTACGCTTACCCATTTTGTAGGACAGTTCAAATGGAGGGGGCCCGTCCCGTCCCTCGTCGTCCCTAGACGGCCAGACGGCCCGCCCTTTTCCCGGGCTTCTCGCGGGGGCGAGAGGCGTTCCCTGCTAATCAAGCGCCTCCTGGCGCGTGTCCGGCGTCACGACCGCCGCGTCCACCCCCGGGGCAGCTGGGTGATGTGGTTCCCCAGCTGCTGCTTCACCGGGTGGATGGCAGTGTAGGCGCTAGCCGTTTCCCTCACGGCGCTGTGTGTTGTCAGGCAGGGGTGAGTTTCGCCGTTCACCTCTCGGCAGGCTTGGAAATTATTCTGTGTCCCCCGGGCTCCTCGGCGCTCCCTGCTAATCAAGCGCCTCCTGGCGCGTGTCCGGCGTCACGACCGCCGCGTCCACCCCCGGGGCAGCTGGGTGATGTGGTTCCCCAGCTGCTGCTTCACCGGGTGGATGGCAGTGTAGGCGCTAGCCGTTTCCCTCACGGCGCTGTGTGTTGTCAGGCAGGGGTGAGTTTCGCCGTTCACCTCTCGGCAGGCTTGGAAATGATTCTGTGTCCCCCGGGCTCCTCGGCGCTCCCTGCTAATCAAGCGCCTCCTGGCGCGTGTCCGGCGTCACGACCGCCACGTCCACCCCCGGGGCAGCTGGGTGATGTGGTTCCCCAGCTGTTGCTTCACCGGGTGGATGGCTGTGTAGGCGCTAGCCGTTTCCCTCACGGCGCTGTGTGTTGTCAGGCAGGGGTGAGTTTCGCCGTTCACCTCACGGCAGGCTTGGAAATGATTCTGTGTCCCCCGGGCTCCTCGGCGCTCCCTGCTAATCAAGCGCCTCCTGGCGCGTGTCCGGCGTCACTATCGCCACGTCCACTTTCGGGGCAGCTGGGTGATGTGGTTCCCCAGCTGCTGCTTCACTGGGTGGATGGCAGAGTAGGCGCTAGCCGTTTCCCTCACTGCGCTGTGTGTTGTCAGGCAGGGGTGAGTTTCGCCGTTCACCTCACGGCAGGCTTGGTAATGATTCTGTGTCCCCAGTGTTGAGAGTATTAAGAAGGGTGGGATGGTGGACATTATCAAAAGCAGCAGAGAGGTCAAGGAGGATTAGTAGGGAGGATTCGCCTTTGTCCAAAGAGCGGTGAATGTCATCAGTAATATTGAGCATAGCTGTTTCAGTGCTACATTCTTTTCTAAAACCTGACTGGAAAACGTCAAGGAGATATTTAGAGGCGATATGGTTGTCTAATTGAGACAGGACACATTTTTCAAGGGCTTTGGAGAGGAAGGGAAGGTTAGAGATAGGACGCAGATTGTTTAAGTCATTAGGGTCAGCGGCAGTGTTTTTGAGGGTGGGGGAGATTTGGCCTAGTTGAAGGGAGGCAGGAACACAACATGTGGCAAAAGAGGAATTGATGATATTAGTCCATATAGGGGCAATGATGTGTTTGAGTTCCTGAACCAGATTGGCGGGCAGAGGATCTTTAGTATGAGAGGAAGGTTTGAGTTTAGAGATGATGTTGATGACAGTTGCTTCAGAAACTGGACACAATTCACTCCAAGAAGCATTGTTTTTAGGATGGGGTTCCTTAAATGTGGAATCGGACTGGGGGAGAGCAAGGAGGGGCTGAGAAGGGTCATGAGAGGTGGGAGAAGAGGACAAAAGTGCAGTAGGGATGTTCGGGAGGAGGGGTTGGCAGAGGGGAGATTGGAATGAGAGAGGGGGGAAGAGAAGGATAGCTCAATCTTGTTGACTTTACTAGAAAAGAAGCTGGCAATTTCTTCACATCTTTCCACAGTGGCTAATATTTTGGGTGGTCCAGAGGAAGTTTGTTTTTTTAACAATGTTAAAGAGTTCTCTGGGACGATTCCTAGCCTGGTCAAGTTGCGAACGTAGGAAGGAGGCTTTTTCCTTGAAGATATGCTTCTTGTATTTGGCTCTGGCGTTTCTAAGGAGTATCAAATTATCAGAGGAAGGATGATTCCTCCAAGCACGTTCAGACTGCCTGAGGGCCTGTCTTTCATTGTTAAGGTCGGAACTGAACCATGATTTGGGTGGGATGTTTTTTTGTTGTTTGAGTTTGATTGGGGCAATTTGGTTGAGGGCTACAAGGATCGAATTATTGTAATGGTCTGTTAGGTCGTTAGTGCTGATAGAGAGAGGTGGGAGAAGTAAGTGAGATATAATAGAGGATTCCAATTCGCCAGGAGGAATAAGATGAAGATTACGAGTATGTTTCAGAGGTAAACTGCCTATTAGGGTGGGGCGAGTAATGGAGCTGTTCATGGTGAAGAGGATAAGGTGGTGATCAGACCAGTCCACGGGTAAGATCTTTGAGAGGGAGGCCAGATCCTTGCTAGTCATAATGGTGTCAAGGGTGGCACCTTTGGAGTGACTAGGAGATTGGCAGAGTTGAGTCAGGTCAGTAATGTCCATAGTGTCATTAAAGAGGATGACTGCAGGGTCTTCGTTTTTATTCCAATGGATGTTATAATCGCCAAGGAAGTGATTCCTGGAGTGCGAGAGCGAAGATTGAATAATAAGATAGGACAGCTCCTCAGTAAAGGAGATATAATTACCAGGGGGGTGGTAGATGGTGTGAAGGCGAATGGTAAGGGAACCGGGAGTAGTAAGATCAGCGCAAAGGTATTCAAAGGTGGAAGGGTCCTGGTGAATGGCCATTGTGAGATTAAGTTTAACTTTAAATATTAGGGCAAGGCCTCCACCAATTTGATCGAGTCTATCTTTCTTGAGGATGGAGTATCCAGGAGGAATGAGCAAGTCAAGAATAGTTGTGGAGTGGGGGTTGAGCCATGTTTCAGTTAGGAATGCAATGTCAATGTTTTCACTGAGAATAGTTTCCGCAATCTCTGTTGCATGGCAAGAGGCAGATCAGCAGTTATTCAACATGCAACAGAGGGGTGACGGGTCGAGGTAATGAGTAGAGGGACATGGGGGATAGACGTTAGTTGTGGATGTATGTCAGTACAACGTGGTTGTTTTCAACGCGGTACTTTACATCGCAGATTTTACAACGCAAGTCGTTACAACGACTTGCGTTGGAGGGTGCGGATTTCGGAATCTTATAATTTTATATTCCAACACCAGTCCCCATAACAGTAGGGAAGGTGTTGGAATATAAAATTACAAGATTCCTTATCCCACAGCGCCATCCAGCGCAAGTCGTAGTAACGACTTACGTTGTAAAAGACGCGTCGTAGCTGCACTGCGGGGTAACATCCGCGTTGTAAAGGATGTTCCCTGTTAGTTGTTGAGGAGGTCTGGGTGACGCCGGGTAAAGGGGTGTCTGCTCATTCCCAAGAGAACAGGGATGGTAGTTTGAGGGTGGAGAGGGCTAGAGGAGGAGGAGGGTGGGGGAGAGACAGGGGAGTTCATAGTCAAGTTAATTCCCTGGGTAAGTGGGAGAGAAGCAAGTTGAGGAGGGGAGATCGTATTTGCAGTGCAAGGGGGATGGACATTGGGAACATAATCAGGTTTAGGTGGGGACAGGTAGTTCAGAGGGAGGGGAGAGATAGATAGAGTATTGGAGTTGGAAACAATATTAGGCAAGCTATTTGGGGGGAGATTAGAGGTGATTTGATATAGGATGCTATTCTGTTTTGTGAGGGGATTGATGTGAGTAAGTGATCTGGAGAGTGAACCCTAGCAAGGAGTGAAACATCGGTTCTGAAGGAGGAGAGTTCTAAAACAAGGGACGAAAGGAAAAGTTCAACATTAAGGAGTGATTATGTAAGAAGTGAGGGTGTTCAGTTGTTTTAATGAAGTGAGAAGAGTTAAGGGGATCCAGGGGGGGGGGAGATTGGAGAGAGGAAGGGAGGGAAACCTGTGGGGGGGGGGAGAAGGAGATTAAGAGGTGGGTGAGGGTTCTTATTGGGGAGGGAGATAGAGGAGGTAGGGGTGGTAGCGGCATTGGGTTTGGGAGGATTGTTTGGGACATGAGGAGAGTCATTAGTGGAGGTGGATGGGAGAGGGGCAGATAACCTGGGAGATTGGGAGTTAAGGGTATCATAACGGGTAATAATACTAAGATCAGGGGAGGTTAGTAGAGATTGAGATTATGTATCCGGGTTAGGGGGAAAGGAGTGGGAGTCCGTGAGAAGAGATGAGGAGGAAAGGGAGTGTAGGGAGTCAATGCTGGTAGTAGTGTTGTGGGCTCCGGAGGTCAGTTGCGGTTGGGTATGGACGTCCACGATGGGTGAAAAAGTGGGAGAATCAGTGAAGGGGGAAAGGGGGGCAGGGGGTGTAGGGTGTCAATGTTGGTAACAGTATTGAGAGTTAGAGTAGTCGAAGGAGGTTGGGGACATTAGAGGAGGAAGATGTATCAGAGAGGAGAGGTAGGGGGGCAGGAGAAAAGAGGTGAGGTGACGAAACTAGGAGTTGAGGGGGAGGGAGTTGAGGGTTAAGGGACTGTGCGAGGAAATGAGATAGAGCACCGAAGTGGTGTTCAAAGATGTTGAGGTGTTTTTCAGACACTTGGATGAGAATGTTTCCAGATTTGAAAATGGTAATGTCCAATTCACCAGGAAAAGAAGAAGCGGGAGTGGTGGAGAGTTTGAGACCGTAGGGAATATTGCGGGAGTTAGTGATTGGGAGGTGTCGAAGAAATAGGCTTTTCCATTTTGATGTGCGTTTGATGAAGAAGATGTAGTTGGTGATTATAGGAGCAGTTAAGGCTATTATGGTAGTCGGCAAATAATGTTTCTGGGTGGAGACTGAGAAGTTTGTGTTTGAAGTTTTTTCTACCATGCTTAGAGAGATGGGAGGGGTAGAGGATAGACCAGGAATTGGGGCCAAGTTTCGAGATAGGCCATACTGAGATAGTGGGGGAAAGTGTGAGGGGAGGCATGATTAGGAGAATAGAGAGAGAGAGAAGAAGCACACAAAAATTTAAACAACGAATATCATCTAGACAAAAATATAAAGTGCAGGACTCAGGAAAGGGGGAGAAGAGTTACGTTTAGCCAAAAGCAAATTACAACAGTGAGGGGGGGTGTACCATACAAAGGAACATCGTGTAGAGGAACAACATAGTCATACAAAATACACAAATGTAATAGAACACATCAAAATGTACATTCAAAAATTAAATAAATTAAGAATGAGCAAAAGATGAATCAACTAGAGAGAGTAAACGTCAACGAACTAAGGTGTGAGCTGCATAAATAACGCATTAAAAGACTTTAGTCAATGTAAGCGTGCTAAAATAGGCAGAACAGATGGGGGTAGAGTTGAGGAATGGCATATAAAGCGCACCAAAAATACGATATATAGTGTAAGCATAGGTCTATAGGTAGTGATGATAGGGGTAGAGTTGAGAAGTAGATATAACATGTGTTCTACAATGTAGGCAAAGGTCTCTAAACAATAAAGATGGGGGTGGAGTAGAGAATTGGCATAAAAGAGAGGATCAAAGGTCAAGTGGCGTAGTCAGGAAAAATACATGCGCAGAATAAATCAACAGTGAAAATAAATAAGAAAAATAGAATCAGAGATATGGATTACAAATACATAGATAAAGACATTTTCAGGAGCAGAAACAACAGAATGGATCACGCAGTGAACATAGATAAGAAACATAGAAAAAGAAACATTGAATAAGGATAAGGATTACAAATAAATAGAAGGAGATCGTTTCAGGAGCAGAAACAACAGGTTTGGAACTACCAGTGAGATAGAATCGGGTGCTTCATTCTAAGATGGCCGCCAATTGAGAGAAAGTGGAGCAAGTCCTTTTATTATTTTCCTGCTAGGCAAGGGGGGGCGGCATCACCAAAGAAAATGAGGGTAGGGGGGCAAAATAGAGGCCAAGAAGTTCATTCGTGGTTAGCAACCACAAAATGGGCGCCCCGAGTTAGAGACTATGCAGGGCCAACAGCAAGCCATGAGTATGAGATAAAAATCGTCTCAGAGAGGGGCATTTCAAGAGACAACACTGGCCGTTGCAAAGAAAAGAGTCCCTGGCTCAGCACATCTTCACAGGAGATTAGTGCTAAACAAGTGCGCAGAATTTCGCCACAACAAACAGACGCCTCATTGAATCACAAATAAATAAACCACAGGGATGGAAAAATCCCCTGGAAGGTCTAAACCAATGAGCGCTAGGCAGGGCAGCCGCCGTTCGATCCTGGGGCACTTGGCGAGAACAAGCCCAATCTTTGTGCAACCCGCAGGACCCAGGTTCAAAAAACGAGGGGGTCAGTGAGCTGCAGCACCGCAATGGGAGAGGACAGTCAGCATAGGATCAAAGCGGCAATGCTGGGGCTGATCTCGGGCTGGGTGTCAGCCGCCATGTTCATGCTGCGAACGGAGCCTGCAGGAAACCAGACTCATCACGGTAGAGAGACGTGGCCGGAGCAGATTGAAGTCCGAGGGAACCAGACTCCTCACAACGTGATCAGAGAGAACGTAGCCCCCGAGCGGTAGAGGCAGGTCACGTTAAGGCCCGGGTGGCACCGAAGGAGCCGTACTCAGGCTCAGTGCAACTCCAGACTCCTCACTACGGGATCAGCGAGAAAGTAGCCCCGAGCGGAAGAGGCAGGCAGCGCCAATGTCCGGTTAGCACCGTAGGAGCCGATCTTAGGCTCAGTGCAACTCACCGGACTTGAGCAGCGCAAATGGGAGCTTGAGGTAAAAGTTCCACCACGGGAAAAAGGCAGCCCCAGAACCAATCAAGACTGCACCGCTGGATCCTCCAGCCTCAAATCGTGAGAGCGGCAGTCCGGTGCGAAGAGTCAGCTCCGCAGCGCCACAGACGACCACGCACCTGGAGGCAGTGGCTGCAACAAGGGTCACACCATCAGGCACTGCGCAGATCGTCACCGGGGATCGGACCAAAACACGCAGAGCGTCCCAGGAAGACACGGTGAGTCCATGTCGGAAATCCAAATTTGTTGGGAAGAACAGATGGGTGCTGCAATCCGGTCCCGGAACCGAGAACCCAAGGCTCCCGAGCAGCAAAGAGGGGGAAAGGAGAGTGGCAGGAAACGAGAGACTGCACTGCTTCACTCTCTGGCACGGGTCCAATTATAATCTCGGCCCTGGTCCGGAGTTGACATTCAGTTGATACCTGTAACCATTAATACTGTAACAATTGTAATCTTATCTCTCTGGTACTCTACCAATGTATTTCCACCCTAATACCTGTCTGTCTGCAGTGATTTGCTGCTCTCTTGTATTTTCAGGAAGATGTGGTTACTCTACTCCTTCCTGTGTGATGCTTTTCTGGATACTCCTACAATACAAGACACTGTTATAACTGTTTCTAATACTGAATACTGTATTTACTGCTCATTACAATTCCCATTACCTGCATGCCAGTCTTTTCTCTATATTGGAATATCTCTTGTTATCTTTGTTGGTAGGAAAATATATACTTCTTCTCTTCTTCTTTCTATGGCATGAATTACTGCTTCTGCTCTTTTGTTGGTAAGTATAATTATTCACATATATATATATTCCATAATCATATTTACTAGAATATTTGTCTCAGTATCTGATTCTTGTCTTGGTTAAGTGCTGACTCTTCTCCTTGTAACCATTACACTCTTTATCCAAATAAAACTTTGTATATCCTGAACAAGAGTCTAAAGTTGTCTTTTCAGTCTTTAAATGATAAAGTGTTAGTCTCTAGCGCTAAATGAATTCTTTAGCACATAAGCGTCAAAGTCTCTGAAAGCTGCCTTCGAAATGCGGGGACTTAAACAATATACAAGGCTTACTTCTGGTTCTGCCGATTTCCCCGCTACCTCTACTCAAGTGAACTGCTCGCCAAAATCTTCTTCCACTGCCTGGAACGCTGAATGGAAAATGCGCAAAGAAACCAAGTCTCACAAATCTTCAAAGGAAATAAGACTGGTGCCTTCGAAATTTAAGCCCCAGTCACAAACTCTAAACGCCTCCTGAAATGCTCCAAATGAGATTTCCTTGCTACAAAAAGTCACGTCCCAAAATAATACTTCAAGATTCCACAGATGCAGCAGCGGAAAAACTCTGCCTGCCTTCGTGAAGAAATCAGTTTGAGTGCTCAGCACAATTAACATGCGCGAGCGAAGACAGCTGAGGGGCGAATCTTGCCGAAAAGGCTAGACCGCTCACCATTGCAAAAACGGCGGCGGCCATCTTGGAATTCCCACGAGGCGAGCTCAGTGAATAACTTAAACCACAGAGCAACCTGCCTCACCGGAATGGATCTCCTTATTCTGGTATACAGGCAACAGGGATTCTTAGAGCAAACAGTCTGCTTCCTGACTCCAGACCTGTGATTCCTGACAGAACCTCCCACCAAGGCCCCCCCTCAACTCTTCGAGGCTTATGTTGAAAGGTAAGATGGAATTCCTTCACTAGTCTAGGGGCATGTACATTAGACTCAGGTTCCCAAGATCGTTCCTCTGGACCGTAACCCTTCCAATCCACTAAATAGTGTAAGACACCCTTCTTGATCTTAGAGTCTAAGATTCGCTTCACTTCAAATTCTTCTTCTGAATAAACTCTGATGGAAGGTGGAGGACCTAGAGATCTCAAACCAGGTAGATTCTTCCCGAGCAGAGAGACATGAAACACCGGATGAATCTTTAACTTAGTAGGAAGTTGAATCTTGACGCAAACCGGGTTTACCATTCTCTCTACCCTGAAAGGACCCACAAAACGTGGCTGAAATTTGCGATTCCCTTCAAGTCGCATATTTCGAGCTGAGATTCAAACCATGTCTCCCGACTCATAGATTCGATTTGGGCGCCTCTTCGTGTCTGCCTGCTTCTTGTAAGAGTCCTTAGCCTTAACTAGATTGTGGGTAGCTACCTGATATGCCCTTTGAAGATCGTTTGCCACAGATTCAACTGCTGGAGAGACGCTTTCCTGCTTCCCTACCAACGTGTTTGGATGTCTACCTGAATTCAAATAGAAAGGGGAAAACCCAGTAGTGGAATGTTCTGCATTATTGTAAGCAAACTCAGTTGCCCAGATTAGATTTGGCCAATCTCCTTCATGATCCATCAAGAACAAGCGAAGATATTGCTCCAATTCTTGATTGACTCTTTCCCTCTGTCCATCAGTCTCAGGATGGAAACTAGTGGACAATCGAGAGTCTACATCCAATCGTTTTAAAAAGAACCTCCAGAAATGGGACACAAATTGGGACCGCCTGTCCGAAATAACCACCTTGGGAATTCCATGTGCCTTTACTACATGCTGAGTAAACAAAGCAGATAAATGTGTAGCATTTGTAATGGATTTCAAGGGTACAAAATAACTCATTTTTGAAAAATGGTCTACAACGACCCAAATCGTGGTAAACCCTTGACTAGAGGGAATATCTACAATGAAGTCCATGGAAATAGTATGCCACGGATAAGGAGCAGGGGGCAAAGGAAGTAATAACCCCTGAGGAGCTCTCCTCACAGGTTTCCCCTTGATACACTTTTCACACGACGCCACATATTGTCCCACCTGAGCTTCCATTCCCGGCCACCAAAGTTCTTGTTGAATCAATTCCAATATCTTTTTGACTCCTTTATGGCCGGCCAACAAACCATTGTGAAAATGTTGCATTACCAATTGCTGAACAAAAAGATTTCCTTTAAAATAAGGTTTTCCGGCCTTTATAATTCTTTCGCTTCCACCTTTGACCCATTCATCCAGTTCCTCCGGAGAGAAAGACTTAATTAACTTATTTTCAAATTCTGGGTATAGTATGGTTCCAATGATCTTGTCAGCAGGAACGATCAATCCTTTCTCTTCCACCTTCAATTCTTCTCCAGTGCTAAGACGGGATAAAGCATCAGCTTTTCCATTGGTTGCCCCTGGCATATAAGTCAAAACAAAATCGGAATCAGCAAAAAACAAAGACCACCTTAGCTGTCTGGGAGTAAGTGGACAAGCAGACTTCAAAAATTGAAGGTTACGATGATCTGTAAATAAAGTCACCAAATGTTTAGCCCCCAACAGGTAATCCCTCCATTCTTGAAAAGCATCCTTGACAGCTAGCAATTCTTTATCCGCAATGGAATAATTGATCTCCGCCGCCGTTAGCTTTCGAGACCGAAAAGCCACTGGATGCAGTTGACCAGTGCTCACATTTCTCTGCGAAAAGATTCCCCCAATTGCCAAATTTGAAGAATCAGCTTCCACAAAAAATAGTTCTTCTGGATTGGGATGTTGAAGCACAGGGGCGGAGATAAAAATCTGCTATAAATTCTTAAAGGCATCCTCCGCGGTTTCATTCCACTCAAACGTAACTTTCTTCTTCAGTACACTAGTAAGCGGACTCACCTTTTCTGAAAAATTGGAAATTAAACGTTAATAAAAATTCGCAAAACCAATAAAGCTTTGCACCTCCTTCACACTTTCGGGAGACGGCCAATCCTGAATGGCCTTCACCTAGGCTTCATTCATAGAAACTCCCTCCGGAGTAAATGTAAATGTAAATGTATAGGCATTTATATAGCGCACTACTTACCCGGAGGGTCCCAAGGCGCTTCGACCGCTGCGAAACCCTTCCTGGCTTCCCTGAGAGATGGTCCCTTAATGGGTATCTCCAGGGTGAGACCATGGGTAAGAAGAACAATGGTTATGTGTGGCCTGATAAGGTCCTGGTTGAAACACTTATTTCTAGATGGCCTAAAAAGGTCCAGACAAGCGAGATTATTTCTAGTAGATAAGTTTAAACTTGGGAGACAGTTTTGTAAGGTTACAGGCAAAGAACTTTATTAATGCTTACACAGTTAGGTTTCTTCAATGTTTCAGGTGCTCACACATGTGACAAAAGTGCTTATAGTGACTGAGTGAAATATAAAAGCTATATACAAGGTGTCACAAGCAAGGGTATTCCCCGAAAAAATATGTACAGTAGGGAAGGGGAGTTTTCCTTGCAAGGGTCTACGGCGTTTCGATCTAACATGACTTTAGATCATCATCAGGACGTGAGCTTTCTTTGCAGGTTGTATTATCTGGCTCAACGGTCAAGTTGTTAATACTTGGAGGTACTTTGAGGTATATGGTCCAATTAGGTTTTTTATTTTGCCAAGAGGTATTAGTGATTCATACTTCTGGGCACGTTCTAGCTCAAGAAGGGTTTTTTTTCAGAGGTATATGGTCCAATTAGGTTTTATTTTGTCAAGAAATATTAGTTATTCATACTTCTAGACGTGTTCTAGCTCAATAAAAGGGGGGGGGGGGTTTTGGTCCTCAGAGTCAGTAATAGTCCATTTATGCGTATTGTAGAGGTAGAAATATTCAATGGCAGCGGGTTTATTTATCCGGTAAACATTTGGTGTCCTACGTTCCGGCGGGAATTGATCGCCGCGGTCCGTGGCGCGACTACCTCTGCTTCAGTGCTGCGGCTTCTGCGAGCGCTCGCATTTCTACCTCTACAATACGCATAAATGGACTATTACTGACTCTGAGGACCAAAACCCCCCCCCCTTTTATTGAGCTAGAACACGTCTAGAAGTATGAATAACTAATATTTCTTGACAAAATAAAACCTAATTGGACCATATACCTCTGAAAAAACCCCCTTCTTGAGCTAGAACGTGCCCAGAAGTATGAATCACTAATACCTCTTGGCAAAATAAAAAACCTAATTGGACCATATACCTCAAAGTACCTCCAAGTATTAACAACTTGACCGTTGAGCCAGATAATACAACCTGCAAAGAAAGCTCACGTCCTGATGATGATCTAAAGTCATGTTAGATCGAAACGCCGTCGACCCTTGCAAGGAAAACTCCCCTTCCCTACTGTACATATTTTTTCGGGGAATACCCTTGCTTGTGACACCTTGTATATAGCTTTTATATTTCACTCAGTCACTATAAGCACTTTTGTCACATGTGTGAGCACCTGAAACATTGAAGAAACCTAACTGTGTAAGCATTAATAAAGTTCTTTGCCTGTAACCTTACAAAACTGTCTCCCAAGTTTAAACTTATCTACTAGAAATAATCTCGCTTGTCTGGACCTTTTTAGACCATCTAGAAATAAGTATTTCAACCAGGACCTTATCAGGCCACACATAACCATTGTTCTTCTTACCCATACTCTGACCCCAGGTTATTACTAAAGGGGTACCCTTGTTTCCTATAACTATCCAGGGTGAGACCAGGCATCCCCGGCGGTCTGGTGGGGCCGTTAGTGAAGATGAGGCAAGCTAATGCCCAGAGTTGCCGAGTGTGATCGCTGATCAAAGTGGGCACCGAGGCGAGAGAATTATCGAGTCCGCTGTCAGTACAAATCCCAAAAACTCCACCATAGCCGAATGAAAAACGCATTTCTCCAATTTCGCAAACAACTGGTTTTCCAACAGCTTGCTGAGAATTGCCCGCACATGCTGAACATGTTCCTTCATGTTAGAGGAAAAAATTAGAATGTCGTCGATGTAAACTACTGCAAACCTATCCAGAAATTCTTTTAAAACATTGTTTACAAAATGTTGGATTGCAGCAGGGGTGTTACATAGCCCAAAAGGCATGACTTGATATTCAAATAACCCCAGCCTGGTTCAGAATGCAGTCTTCCACTCTTCTCCTTCAGCCATGCGGACCAGATGGTAAGCACCTCTCTAAATCCAGCTTTGTATACACTCTCGCTCCCTTCACCTGGTCTACCAATTCAGAAATTAAAGGTAAAGGGTAACGATTCTTCTTGGTCACCAAATTTAACGCTCGATAATCTATGCATTTTCTCAATTTGCCATCTTTCTTTGGAATAAAGAAAATTGGAGAGGACACTGGCGACTGAGAAGGACGTATGAAACCATTGGCTAAATATTGTTCGATATACTCCTTTAGATGTTGATTCTCCACTTCAGAGAGAGCATAAATTCTACTGCAAGGAAGCAAAGCCCCTGGTTCCAATTCGATTCGACAATCGTATTCTCGATAAGGAGGCAATTTCTAAGCTTCTCTTTCATCAAACACTGAGGTCAAACCCAAATATTCCTCCGGAATCTCATGTACTTCCACTGTACACAATGAACTGATATTATTCGCCATATGCATTGAAGGGGATACACACAACTCTTTCTCACACAATCCTAGACAGTGTTCTTTACAAAAATCAGAATCCATAGTTATTGATCTCTTTGCCCAATCGATCTTTGGATTATGCTCGGTGAGCCAGGGCAATCCCCGGATCAATTGAAATTGCGGAGCATCAATGAGACTGACTTTCAAAACACTTACATGCTGACCTGGTCCGGTCAAAGAAATTTCTTCGGTGTCAAATACAATTGGACCAGAGGAAAGATTGGTTCCATCAACAGCACGAACTGCCTCCGGCTTTTCCTTCTTGAGGAAACCAATTCTCAATGATTTGGCAAAACCTATATTGCAAAAATTTCCTGTTGCCCCAAAAACTACCATCACTGAAATCTGATCTACTGCGGAGTTCCCAAATCTTATCAATCCAGAAATAATTAAATGTGGGGCAGAGGATTGTAACGTATTGGCTAGGTGTTGAATTTCTGAAGTTGACTTGTAATTCGCATCCACCAGGGCAACTCCCTTTACTGGTGGAGCCTGTCTTTTACCCATGAATTATTCTTGGGTTTCTTTGTACATTCCTTTACAAAATGACCTGAAGCTTCACAATACATGCAAAGTTTACCTAGTCGCCTTTTCTCTCTCTCTCCTTTAGACAATGGACCTCGAATTGACCCAATTTGCACCGGTTCTTCTTCCACAACTGTTTCCTTAGACCTGGTATTCTCAGACCTCATTCTTTCAAATCTTGGGGGAAGACTTTGCACATCTTTTCTTTGTTCCCCTCTTCTTTCAGACTGACGCTGATCAATTTGTAAAACTAAGTCTATTAGCTCAGAGATTTCCGTAGGCCCTCGAGGAATTTGTGCTAACCCATCCTTCAATTCATCGCTCAATCCTCAATAAAAAATGGCTGCTCTTTTGGCTTCTGGCCAGTTCGTTTCTACAATGAGCTTATTGAATTTGGCTAGATAAGCCACCAGTTCGCGATTACCCTGCTTCAAGTCTAACAGCTCATTATCTGTGGCTTGAGAAATGGATCGTCTGTCGAAAATTCGTAAAAATTCTCTTTTAAACTCATCAAAATTATAAAGAATATTATCATGGTTATTCACCAAAGGCATAGACCAGGAAGCAGCGTCTCCACTCAGGTAGTACAATACGAAGGCCACCTTAGACTGATCCTCCTTAAAAAATATGTGGCTACATAGGAAGTGCAGAGAACACTGCTTCAAAAAAATCGGCGCCTTATTTGGATCCCCACTAAACCTCTCGGGAGCTGCTAGCGGAATAGTAGGGGAAATGGTATGAATGACTTGTGTGGTCAACTCAGCCACCGATGGGGCGGGAGAAAAGGATGGGGACTTAGTTTCTTTGATATTTGGGTTGGAACCTTCAGACAGCTCATCAATTCTTTGTCGTAGAATTTGGGCGTCTTGATTAGACTTCCTAACCTCCACCCTAAGGGACTTATTCTCTTCCATGGTATCACTCAACTGACTTTGAATACTATCTAACACAGAAGCTAACGCCTTTACATCAATTCCCTCAGCCATTCAGCTCAGGCGGAAAATTCAGTGCCGGGCACTTCAAATTGTCAAGTACCTGAATGCTGAACTTGCACTAGCTGCAGGAGCAGATGACTATTCCACTATCCCGTACCTCGCTACCGAGAACCCAAGGCTCCCGAGCAACAAAGAGGGGGGAAGGGGAGTGGGAGGAAAAGAGAAACTGCACTGCTTCACTCTCTGGCGTGGGTCCAATTATAATCTCGGCCCTGGTCCGGAGTTGATATTCAGTTGATACCTGTAACCATTAATACTGTAACAATTGTAATCTTATCTCTCTGGTACTTTACCAATGTAATTCCACCCTAATACCTGTCTGTCTGCAGTGATTTGCTGCTCTCTTGTATTCTCAGGAAGATGTGGTTACTCTACTCTTTCCTGTGTGAAGCTATTCTGGATACTCCTACAATACAAGGCACTGTTATAATTGTTTCTAATACTGAATACTATATTTACTGCTCATTACAATTTCCGTTACCTGTATGCCAGTCTTTTCTCTATATTGGAATATCTCTTGTTATCTTTGTGGGTAGGAAAATATATACTTCTTCTTTCAATGGCATGAATTACTGCTTCTGCTCTTTTGTTGGTAAGTATAATTATTTGCATATGTATCTATATATTCCATAATCATATTTACTAGAATATTTGTCTCAGTATCTGCTTCTTGTCTTGGTTAAGTGCTGACTCTTCTCCTTGTAACCATTACACTCTTTATCCAAATAAAACTTTGTATATCCTGAACAAGATTCTAAAGTTGTCTTTTCAGTCTTTAAATGATAAATTCTTAGTCTCTAGCGCTAAATGAATTCTTTAGCACAAAAGCGTCAAAATCTCTGAAAGCTGCCTTCAAAATGCTGGGACTTAAACAATTTACAAGGCTTACTTCTGGTTCTGCTGATGTCCCTGTTACCTCTACTCAAGTGAACTGCTCGCCAAAATCTTCTTCCACTGCCTGGAACACTGAATGGGAAATGCCCAAAGAAACCAACAGCCACATGCATCAAGCTGTTTTGCGAATGCAAAAACCTGTTTTGGGATGCATCATTTTTTTAAAAAAATTCGCAATTTAAGAATTCGCACTTTTTTGCGATTTCTCAAATTGCGATAGCATTTATGAAATCGCAAATTTTGCGATTTCTGAAATGCTATGCATGATTTATTTTAATTTGCGAATTCGCAATTTGGAAGGGAAAAATTACCATGAAGTAAACCTTCATGGTAATTTGCAAAAAGTTTCAAAAGTGCAAAAAAATGCATTTTTGAAACTTATATTTTACATACACACCTGCCCTTGGGACATGTGTGTGAGTAAAATGTACTTACATGACATTTCAGGGGTGCAGGGAGGGGTCCTTTGGACCCCCCCCTGCACCCTTGAAATTGCATTCTCATTTTGCGAATCCTTAATTGCGAATTCACAAAATGAGAATGCCTTCCCATTGATTCCTATGGGCCTCAAGGCCCATAGGAATCAATGTAAAGCGATTCCTTAATTGCGATTTGCAATTAAGGAATCGCAAATAAAGAAAATTAAGGAATCGCAAAAACTTTTGCACTTTCTTGATGCATAGGATTTTGCAATTCCTAAATTGCGATTCCTTAATTTTCGCAATTTAGGAATCGCAAATTCCTACAATGATGCATGTAACTGTCAGTCTCACAAATCTTCAAAGGAACTAAGACTGGTACCTTCGAATTTTAAGCCCCAGTCACGAACTATAAACGCTTCCTGAAATGCTCCAAATGAGATTTCCTTGCTACAAAAATCTCACGTCCCTAAATAATACTTCAAGATTCCACAGATGCAGCAGCGTAAAAACTCTGCCTGCCTTCGTGAAGAAATCAGTTGAAGTGCGTAGCACAATTAACGTGCGCGAGCGAAGACAGCTGAGGGGCGAATCTTGCTGAAAAGGCTAGACCGCTCACCATTGCAAAAACGGCGGCGGCCATCTTGGAATTCCCGCAAGGCGAGCTCAGTGAATAACTTAAACCACAGAGCAACCTGCCTCACCGGAATGGATCTCCTTATTCTGGTATACAGGCAACAGGGATTCTTAGAGCAAACAGTCTGCTTCCTGACTCCAGACCTGTGATTCCTGACACCCTGATACGCAAGCGCCAGTGCTAAGCACCGGAAAGCACTGGCACAAATTAAGCACTGATTAATGGATGGTGTACAGTATAACCAATGAGACGTTGAAACAAATAAAATATGCACAAAGAAACACTGGAACAAATATAATAAACATTAATATGTACTTATTGTCAGTGTGACTAAAAAGTGGGATTTTTGAACTAGTAATAGGTACCTATAGTCAGTGTAGCTAAAAAGGAAGGATCACCTGTGGCATCAACTCGAGCATGGGTAGGGGAGAAAAGGAAGGAGTCATTGAGTTAAGAATGTTATTAAAGTCGCACAATACAGAGCACACGAGGAGCTAAATCCAGTATGGATGTGTTCTGAAAAAACTTTATGGGTTTCATATACTCAGGGTGGGCTCAACTTGAGCTATATAGATAAAGTAAAATCATGAGTTGCTTGCAGGTTTGGGGGTTGTACGTCTTCAGAAAACTACATGGCTGCTTCAAGTCCTGTCTGTGATAGGGGACCAATATTTTAAAGCAGGAGTTTCGAAGTTTATACTGACCTTGCTATACTTTAACTACTCTGTAGGCATGTTTGCACGTTACACTTCATCTGAAATTAGTCTGTTCCTTGTTTTCGGTTTTAGCAGAGGAGATGTCCTGCCTCCCACTGCAGCTGAAGCATTTCAGCTTTACGAATTTAACCCCATCCTGGGAGGGTTAGGTCTTCCCAGAAAGGAGACAGCGCTTTTTCTTTTTAAATTACACAAGCAGACGCGCAACGCCCACCGGGCTAAAAGGGATTCAAGTTGCAAAAAGAAGAATGCCAGCCATGTGTTTAAACAGCCTGCAAATGGCTTGTCTTGAGGCTAAATAGGGTTATAAATAAGAATGTACATAATAGCAATAGTTTAACTTATATCTCAAACCCTACGCTGCCGTCAATAACATGCTAAGTTACTTCAAGTGTCTGGGAATGCACCTTACAATCAGACATTTCGCTCCTCATTCTCGCCCTTCACTTTCACGCTCACCCTGCACTCACAGCGATCACTGCACTCACAAAGCACTTGCGCCATTCACCCTGTAACTCACCCTGCAGTCATACAAGCCCACTACTCAACCTGGCACTTCACTCAACTGTTCCCCTCACTGCCTAATCTGCAGTCTCACTCAAATAAGCCCATCACTAACCATTCATTCATTCCTCCCACTCTGCTCTTACATCCGCACCCAAATTCATATGATCACCTCACGCACCCTACAGTCACTCTTCTTACCCTACTCTCAAACTGTTGTATGGCTCACATGCACTCACATGGTCCCTTCTGCCACCCACACAACGCAGAGGTTTAAAAAAGGTTGAACATTATTTGCCGGATATGGCTCGAATATGTGTGTGGCGGTCGATTATGTAGAGTACCAGATTCCAGAAATTTCTGACAGGTGGTGGGGGGCCCAACATCTAAAAAAATTCAGCTGGGGGGGAGGCTCAACTTCCAAATGTTTGAAGATCTCTGCTATATGCAGACTCTACGACGCAGGAATCCAGGACAAGGCCCTCGAGTGGATCCGCTCCTTCCTCTCCGGCAGAATGCAGCGGATCAGAGTCCCCCCATTCCTCTCAGACCCTACACCTACCACCTACAGAGTCCCCCAGGGCTCCTCCCTTAACCCGAAGCTCTTCAACGTCTACATGGCTCCACTCGCCCCCATCGTCAGAGCCTACGGACTCAACATTGGGTCATACGCAGACGACACCCAACTCATCCTCTCCCTATCCAACAAACTCAACACCGCTAGACACAACTTTAGAGAAGGCATGGAAACCGTCGCCAAATGGATGAAAAATAGCTGACTGCAACTAAACACCAACAAAACAGAAGTACTCATCATGGGCCCAAACCCCGATGCCTGGAGCGGCACCAGGTGGCTCACCGCCCTCTGAAACCCGCCAACCCCCACGGACAACACGCGCAACCTGGGAATCATCCTGGACTCCGAGCTCAAAATGGACCGCCAGATCAACTCTGTCTCATCTTCCTGCTTCCACACCCTCAACCTCCTTCGTAAGACCTTCAAATGAATCCCCCTTGAACACCGAAAGACCATCACTCACGCCCTGGTCACCAGCAGACTCGACTTCGGCAACGTACTCTTCGCCGGAATAAACAAAAACCTCACCGCAAGCTACAGAACTTCCAGAAATCCGCCGCAAGACTAGTCCTCAACCTGCCAAAACACTGCCACATCTTGCATCTGTACACACTTCACTGGCGTCCCATCGAGCGGAGAATCACCTTCAAGATACTCACCCACGCACACAAGGCCCCCCCACGGCACTGGACCAGCATACCTGAACAGCCGGCTCAAATCCCACGCACCCCAAAGGACCCTACGATCAGCCGAGCTCTCCAACACCGTGGTCCCCTGCACCAGAAAGACCAGATTGGGAGGCCGCTCCTCCTTCCTCATGGCAAAGCATGGAACGCCCTTTCACTCCACCTCAGACAGACAACATCGCTCCCCATCTTCGCAAGACACCTCAAAACCTGGCACTTCGACAGACCCCCACCTTTATGGAATGGACCCTGCACCCCCCTACCCCTATCACCTTGAGACCCCTACGGGTGAGTAGTCGTGCTTAACAAACTCCTGATTGATTGATTGACTGTTGAGAGGTAAACTGCTTTTGGCAAAAGAACAACATGTAACCAACACCGCCGACCAGTGTAATGAAGCGCAGGCGGTCCACAGACAGTCACTTCTGCACACTCACAAGCATTTTGCATTGCTACGCAGTGCGACAGGTGCCAGCCCGGACCATATAGGCACTTTCACACTCATACACACCTGGCACACTCATGCAGTGCTATTGATACCAATTAGGTCAATAGATAATATGCTGCAGACCCCGTGGCTCCAAGTCTCCCTCCAGACTCCAATGAACTCCCACAGTCATAGACACCACAGATGGAAGTTCACCAGCCCCTCCCTCCAGACACAAGGCCACTCATGGCTGATGTCACACCTCGTCTGGGTCCCTGGAAAGCAGGTGGAAATAGACTGTAAGCATAAAAAAGGGAGCCTTGGCGCGACTCATGAAGTTCACCAAAAAGTTGTGAAGTAAAACGGGCCACAAGTAACAATTCATTACAAACAGAGGTCAACCAGCACCTTCTGGCACCAGACCAGTTCTGCGAAGCATAGGGAAGTCACGCAGTCTCTTGACCTGCTCCCGAACCTTCTCAGAAGGGTCCCTCCAGCCTACTCAATTCCTATCACTTATACCTGGTGCCACAAAGTCTTCGGAAGGGCCAGATGGGGAAAGGGCAGTTGGTTCACCATGATGGAGCCAGTGAGGGAACAAGCAATGAATGTGGAACAACACACAGGAGCCACTAGGGCTGAGGAGGCACCCCATCTGGTACATGTTGATCCAAGTGGAGCCCTGGCAATCCAGGCACCAGGCCAGAGAAGATGAGTCGCACCAGACACTTCTGGCTTCACGAAGTGGAGTTGCAATTCCCTACCTTCCTGGAAATGAGGCACATTGTCCAGCACACCTTGATGTCTGTTACACCAGACGACTCCAGACACACACACAGGTGCAGGTTCAGACCTTGAGAGCCCACTACAGGGTGCCACGCATCAGCATGTCATCAGCCCAGGCCTGCCACAATTCAGGACGGCCGCAGTCTATTCCATGGGCTGTTATCTTCCACGTGCACAACAGAATCCCCTGGCAATGTGCGCCACCCAGTCCAGGTTCTCCGGTCCTGTATCCCTACAAGTGGCTATCTCTGCTCGGTGGGGTGGAACTGGGTAGTTATACCCCATTGGGCCTTTGAAATTAAGGGAAGATTCAAAACGTATTGCTGTGAACCACAGATGTGTCACCTGAATTCTCCATCCTGTCTGCCATGAGGTCACGGAATGCAGAGCTCTATCTTTATGGGGGCCGTGATCTGGCTTCAGAGGCCAGGTGTCACAATCTCTGCCACCCATATATTAAGCCAGGCCCGCAAATGACAGAGGTCGGCTAGCTCAATTGCCTGCCCAATGGTTTATGGCTGTCGCTGGGAATGCCTAGAAGTGCTTTCTCGGCCTCCGGTGTTGCCACCATGGCACACAAAGAGTTTGCTGTATAGAAATGTCCATGTTCTATACGTGTCATTTCAACGCAAGATATGCCAAGCCTTCCGTTACCATTGGACCGGGTTCGGCCTAGTGAATCCATTGATAGGCAACATCACAAGGCTACGCCACTACAATCCATGACTGCAGTTTGAAATACAGGCGACCCCGTACCCATGCTAACTTAAGGAAACGGCAACCTCCTTGCTATGGGAACCCACGTGGGTCTTCCATACTACCTCGGCAGCAAACAGCCGTGGGTGCCTGCCCAGCCCTTCACCTTCTATCGGAGTGGAGGTGAAAGGCCCCCCTTCGGCTGGACCAGGTTTGTTAAAGGCCTGTTTCAACTCACAGTCCATTACAATGTGCACACAGGCGTGCAATAGCAAGTCGGACACTTGGGTAAACCACACCAGTGGTGCAAGTGTGCACCCAGGCTGCCAAGGCAGGCCTGACCTACATTTACAAACGTCATTTCAGCACCACTTCCTAACATGTGTTGGAAGGGTGCACACACTTTCACATTGAAGTGCAGTGGGAAAGAGCCCAGAGGCGCGAGGCTCTCTACCAGAATCAGCACACACACCGGCTTGATGTGGGAGGCTGGCGGTCTGGGTCTCCAGGACACCTGTGGTGTCTGTGCGTCATCCAGCCAACAATGGTAGTTCGGATTCACGCCAAGCACTTCCTTGGTGCCAACGCACACACCAGCCCTTCTTGGCAGGCTAGTGGCGAGGGCCTAGAAACATCACTGGCGCAAGGACTCCGGGCGATCGGCACAGTCCCGACACAACCTCGGTGCTAGTGCACCCACCGCTTGTTGTGACAGGCGGGTCCCCCCCCCCCCCTTAGCTAAGCGCCGTTTCCACACTGCACCACCAGTGGGGAAGGGCTCCGGCCCTACGGCCACAAAAGGGCCTAAGCAATCTCGGGCCTCAGTTCCCTACTCGCCAATGCCATACCCACGCTGGGTATATGGTGTACCTTTTCATAGCGCACTCCCGGGTCTGACAATTGACCCAAACACCGAGCACCCCTCTCCTGTGGATGGAGGGGGCTAATTCCTTCCCACTGCAGTACTCTGGGACTATCCGCAGAGTTCCAAGGTCGCAAGCAGAGAGTAGGCAAAGACTAAAAAAGCAAAACGTTTCAGCAATGCATTGGTTGCTCAAACTCAGCCTGACTTGGTGGTTTATAATCTGACAGGAAGTAAGTAAACTGTGATAAAGGTAGCATAACTTATGGAATCTAATGGCTCGGAGAGTTCTAGGAGAATCCGAGCGCACAGCGGGTGTACTGCTCACCTGAAAAGGATTTTGTACAGCCTGGAATTTCCAATAAACAAGCCTGAACAGTAAAAGTTGGTACTCCTTCAAGCACTGTGAAGTTATTTGAGGTTACAAGTCTTTTTGGGTCTAGTGTATAGACTGCTGTTGGCTGCCTGTTGTAGAAGACTTATTACCTCCAGCACCAATACTTGCAGTGGGCTTTGGGTCAACCCATGGTCTATCATCCATTGTCTTTCTGGTCAGTCTCAATTGTTTGCTTTATAATGAATGGCTTGCTTTTCGCTTTTTGTGTGTGTCCCTCCCCTGGAGCAAAGTCTTAACCATAGGATTGGAACACAGCAGACTAGGGCTTTTAATGTTTAAATGACGCGTGTCCTCAGATTGACATGTTTAAGCCGTCTGCTCCGGGTATGGAGCACTGTGTATAATGTTATTTCTTTCTATGACTTACATTCTATAATTGCTTACTAACTTAGAAAGTTTTCTCTCACTATACTCTTAAACCCTGCATAAAATATTGACCTTCACTTACTCCTACTTGATTCCTCTCCTTTCTTTCTTCAGAGTGACGCTCTTCGTATCTTCCACCATCCGCATGCCTTCGATTGCTGAGCACAGCCTCCTTTCAGTCTCATGCCTGTCTGTCTTAATCACTTATTGTAAGTCTGCAATTGGCTGATACCTCAGAC
The DNA here is from genome assembly GCF_964263255.1 of Lissotriton vulgaris. Classification (NCBI taxonomy): domain Eukaryota; kingdom Metazoa; phylum Chordata; class Amphibia; order Caudata; family Salamandridae; genus Lissotriton; species Lissotriton vulgaris. The sequence continues at coordinate 35,018,259 of NC_141693.1, read as the reverse complement.
GAAGGGGGCCACTTGAAAACACACTGCATAGGAGGACTTATGGGTAAGTCTGGTGGGTCTCCTTGGGGCAGAGGAGGTTGCTAGGGCCTGGGGACTACAGGAGCATAGCTCGTCGGTCGTTACTGGGGTTGGTGGGGCCAGGTGCAGAGAAGATGGGTCAGCCTGGCGTTGTGGTCAGGAGCAGGCAACTTGGAGAGGTGATCTCGGGACAGCTGTTCCACATTGGAAGTGGGTCTCAGGTGTCTTAACATCCCTCGACGGATGATTTCCTCTGATGTCAATGGAGTTCGGAGTCGACTCTTTCTTCTTGGTGCTTGAAGGTGGGGGGTCCGGTAACCCGGGTATTGGTAAGGTGTGGCTCCAGTAGGTCCTAATGCCTCCTAACTTGGCAGTTCTTTCCTCGCTTTGGTGCTGGGTCAAGATCATCTGTGTGCAGGGGAGTGATACCTTCACTCCATGAGAGGTCCTTGGTGCTTTTTCGAGGACTGAAGGAGCGCCACGGTTCTTGGAGACCTTGCAGGTTCAGGATGACACAGCAGCAGCAATTGTTGCGTCCTTGAAATAGCAGGCAAGGCGTGGCTCCTATTTCTTCCTGCAGCTGGGCGTCTGTTCTCAAGCAGCGGGCCTTCTTTGCCTGGTCTTATCTTGTTCGTCAAATCTGATGTTCAGGTCTCGGGGTGCCACCTAAAAACTGAATTTAGGGGCATTACAGGGGGAAACAGGTAGTAGCCAATGGGCGGCCTATCCTTATGGTGTCTACAAACTCTAGTGACTTCTTCCGGTGGGAAGGGTCACTTCCCGAGCCCTGATAGCTTCCCGAGCCCTGATAGCTTCCCGGGCCCTGATAGCTTCCCGGGCCCTGATAGTTTGTTTTTCCACCATACCAAGATAGTGAAATTTCAGGAGAAGGGTTCACCTTGCCCGTCCACCCTTGGGGTATTGAAGGCTAAGTGGGGACATTCCTCCTGATCTAACTAATCTTCCCGCCTTTTCTCCCACCAAAATTGGAGCAGGAAAGGGGGCTTGGCCTACCTGACTATCTGGAGGTTCCTGGGTTGGATTTCAAAGGCGACATAACCTTTGAAGCTTCCTGCCCGGGAAGGCCATCCTGTCCTGGAGGAGGTATGAAGCAGCCCACCCAGAGAAGGTATTATTTCCTTCCTCTGAAAGTGCTGGCTCTTAACCCATGAGGTCAAAAACATTTCTGATGGTGTCAGGCTAGTGAAAACCGGTGAGAGACCACACCAGTGCTTGGTCAGGTTTCAAGGGACCCTCTAAAGGGTCTCCTGTGTGAGATTATTAATAAATCCAACATTGGCATCAGTGAGGATTAATTAAGACAAGATGTTTGGCACCAAATATCTTAGAAATCAGTGAAGTCATCATGGAGCTATGAAACCCTTGTTGACAAGCATCTAGCCAATGTACTCTTTATGGCTTCCCTGAGCAACATCACAGAATGGACTGGACATTGTAGGGCCATATCTGCTTATGCATAGGATATAGTGCCCCATGCCTTAGGGCAGAAGGCTTGCAGTAAGGGTGTGTGAAGGGAGACCAAACGGGGCATGTCTCTGGCCGGTACATTGGCCGGTACATTGGGATAGAAGTCACTTCGGGAGCTAGGACCCCGATGTTTCTTCCACCGGTGCGGATCACAGGGAGGATAAACACACCCCTCCGTATTCAGGAGAGGGGTTCGTATGACGTCACAGGAAAAGGAGGGAGCTACCCCGGAAGGAATTGCACGGAGGAGGAGAAAAGGGACCAAGAAGCCAGAGAAAGCCAAGAAGAAGCCAGAGAAAGGAAGACTCCAGAAGAGACAGAGAAACGAGAGAACACGGACCGAGAAGAAGTCAAAGACCCCTGAGGAAACAAAGAAGAAGACGGTGAAGAAGACGAGCCGTGGTGTGAGGATTGGTGGATCCCACAGGAGGAGGCTGGAGATCGGCCGCAACTCTGGAGAGTTGCGGCAGAGCCGGTGAGTCTCTCAGGTCGGGAAGGGGAGGGAGAGGGGTGAGTGGGGAGAGGGGGGGTAGCGGGTTAAAAAAACGGGCACAAGCGTTTGTTTTCTTTTTACACTGCACTAGCCTCACTTCCAGCGGACCTCCAGTTGTGAGCTACCGAGTACGTTCAGAGTATAAAGCCTTCCATATTCCCATCACTTGTTTCCTTTAGGCACAGTAAAAATTCCTTGCCCACAAGTATCCTTTTCCTCCCCTAGTATAGTAAGTCAACCACCACGGTGCAAGGTGACGGGAACGCCCTAGTTTATGGGCATGTGATAGTAGAGAAGAATGACGGCTCCTTTTTTCTTTCACTCTTCGTTGCCTTTGACCACACCACCGAACTCCACTGGACCGACCACTGCTGCATCCATTTCACCTTCAAGAAACCAACCACGCACCACCGCACCCAACATTTGCCTCGCCACTGCTGGAGCAACGTCACGAAGACCAGTTGATCACCTCCCTCGCCAAGAACACACCCACCGACCCCACCAACCCAGACGTCGCAGCCCGCAACCTCAGACAGTGGATCAACGACTGCGCTAACACCCTCGCCCCGCTGAAGAAACCCTCCAACAGCCACGGCAACAAGAGAGCAACCTGGTTCACCAATGAGCTCCAGACCTCCAAACGCGCATGCCGGAAACTGGAGAAGACATGGCTCCATGAACGCACACCGGACAACCACGCAGCCCACAAGGACGCCACCCGCGGACACCACCACCTCATCAGATTAGCCAAGAGATCCTCCGTCAAAGACCGCTTGGATAACAACGCACACGACAGCAAAGAGCTCTTCAGCATCATAAAGGTACTCTCCAACCCAAGCGCCAACGCCAACGACATCCCACCCTCACAAGAACTGTGCGACTCACTAGCCATCTTCTTCCACCGCAAGATCGCTGACATCCACGACAGCTTCAACACCACGACCGCCCCAACTACGCCAAAATCCACCCCCCCTGTGAACAGCACCAGAATCAACCGCCTGACCTCCTGGTCCAATGTCAACGAGATACGCAATGTCATGAACTCCTTCCACTCGGGATCTCCATCTGACCCGTGCCCTCACCACGTATTCAACAAAGCAGACGCAGCCATCGCACGCCAACCACAAAAGGTCATCAACATCTCCTTTGAAACAGCGACATTCCCGGAAAGCTGGAAGCACGCCGAAATCAACGCCCTCCTCAGGAAGCCCAAAGCGGACCCCAAGGACCTCAAGAACTTCCGGCCCATCTCCCTGCTCCCCTTCCCGGCAAAGGTCATTGAGAAAATTGTCAACATGCAACTGGCCCGCCACCTGGAAGACAACAACATCTTGGACCCGTCCCAGTCCGGATTCAGACGAAACCACAGCACGAGACAGCCCTCATCGAAGCCACAGACGACAAAAGGCGCCAACTAGACAAAGGCGAAACATCAGCCCTCATCCTCCTGGACCAGTCAGCCGCCTTCGACACAGTCTGCCATCACACTCTAAAGACACGCCTCCTAGAAGCCGGAATCCAGGAGAAGGCTCTCGACTGGACCAAGTCTTTCCTCGCCGGCAGAACCCAGAGCGTTCGCCTCCCACCCTCCCGATCCGAAGCCACCGACATCATCTGCGGCGTCCCCCAGGGCTCATCCCTGAGCCCGACCCTGTTCAACGTCTACATGGCCCCCCTCGCACAAGTGGCCCGCCATCACAACTGTAGGAGAGTAGGGTCTGCTTCCTATGGTTACCCCCACTTTTTGCTGTGTTTCTCTGGTTTTTCGACTTTAGTGTGGCTGTGTGCCTGCCAATCAGACCCACAGCCCAGCTGTTCTCTCTCTAAATTGATACCATGTACTTTAGGTACATACCAGATTGGTTACTGGGTCACCCTTGTGAGCCCCTGTATAGTGTACCATAGGTACCCAGGGCATAGGTGCACCTTGGGCCTACCAGGGGCTGCAGCATGTATTGTGCCACCCCTGGTTTGCCTTCCAAACTGACAGCACAGGTCTGTTCACACAGCCTGGGTAGGGTGGTGTAGTCACCCCTTACTTAGATATAGTATCCCTATATCTATATATATATACATATAGACACATATACACCTATAAGTCACTCATATGACAGATCTTAACAATCCTGGAGGCAGAGTGCTTGGTTTTATGTGAGAGAGTGCCCTAGCATGAGCTGAGCCCCTCTGCAGTTTTCAGAACCATCTCCTTATAGCTGTTCTAAGATATAGCCATGCCATATACTCTTAAGTGCATTATAATCCTCGCGATTAATGCTAAGTTTGGATTGGCTTTCTCAAAACATGTCGTGTAAGGTGTCAAACACTTTGAAATACTACCCCCCCCCCCCCCCGCCAGTCCTGGCGGCGGGGGTAGCATTCCACCTTTCTAGAGGGAGAAGACATGTATTTACTGGTTTACCCGGTTAAAGTCAAACAGAGCCTCACATCACAAAATGGATGCTGCTGCCTCAGACACAAGTCTGACCTCCTGCTGCTGGACGAAACTCCGGCAGGGGAGGCCTGGACAATGGGTTTCCTGTCCAGTGAGGTGCTGGCACCTCCCCAGACAGGCTTTTAGTGTATTGGGGTAGGGAGGGCTGCATTCAGTGAATGCTTTCCAGACACTGCCTGGGGCACACAAGGTGCTCCATGCATAGCCCAGTTCAAACCGGTTGCTGGGGCACACAGCCCCAGCTCTGGCGCGAAACTGGACAAAGGGAAAGGGGTGTAACCACCCCCTTCCCAGGTCCACCCATTGGAGGGACCTAGCCAGGTAGTCCAGCCCCCATCCTTAGTATAGGTATAGGAGCGGTGACCCTAGGACTTTAGATTACCCTGGACGAATCTTTGAAAGACATATCCTGGATCTTCGACGAACCATTCTGACTGGAAGACGGAAGATATCCCCCTTGTGGTCAAGGAGTGATCACACTGTTCAAACAGGCACCAACAGCAACTTTGCTGGTCTGCATTTTCAAGGCTCCCGCCAGAACCCGAAGAATCTGCGACACAGAACACAGACTTCCAGACATCTCTGACCCGACCCACATCCACAGCAAAGCTGAGACACATGGCGGACACGAGAGACGTGGGACCGGAACTCCTGGACATCCTGCATTTTGCAAGCTGCACTCCTTCAACGAGGTATCTCGAAGTTGTGCTTTGGGGTGCTTGAAGCCCCAGCCCGAGCACCAATTGCACCTCAGCCCAGGCCCGAACACTCCGCGAGTGTTCCGTGGGCCCCGCTTTTGCATTTCAGCTCGACACGTCTTCCCGGTTCCTTTCCCGTTGGCTAGTGAGCCCCCTTTACAACAAACTTGCTTTCCTGGTTGCAACAGGCTTGCTTCAGCTTCCCTGCAAAGGAGAAGCACCACAGACCTTGCTTGTCTGCAGCAGAGCCAATCTCGACATCCTGCGTGGGTTGCGGTTGCCAAGGCTTGTTGGGTCCAATCCGGATACCGACACCGCAGTCAACTAGATCCATCGTGGGACAGCTCGAATCCAGCACCTCGTCATGGTCGATGCCTCCTGGACCTCGTGGCTGAAGAGACAAGTTTGTCTACTTCACCTGAAATCACCCAACATCGCCTGGTTCCTTCCTCGTTCCTTCCTGGTCACTGGCCCTTCTGCTTTCAGGTTCTTCAGATCTTCGATCCACCCTTGGAACCACCCGGACACTTTTCCTCTGGTCGCCTGCAGCACTTCTTTGCAGCTCTCTATAGAAAACGACGACGAAACCCGACACGAAAAGACACCTGTGCACCCGGCTTCCCTAGGTGAGGTAACACAAGTACTTCGGTACTCCCGTGGGTCTTGACTCTCGAAGTGTCCTAGTTTAAAAGGGCTCTCTGCTCTCTCTATAAAATGGATTCCATGTACCTTAGGTACATCTCTAATTGGATACTGAGTCACCTTATCAGTCCCTGTACAGTGTACCTTAGGTACCCAGGGCATAGGTGCACCCAGGGCCTACCAGGGGCTGCAGCATGTATTATGCCACCCCTGGCTGGCCATCCAAATCTGACACAACTGGCTGCATGACAGCTGGGGCAAGGTGGTATAATCACCCTTTGCTTTAGATATAGTATTCCTATATCTAACCCTAAAATGGACACATATATTCCTATCAGTCACTCCTATGACAGGCCTTATCAATCCTGAAGGCAGAGTGCTTGGAATTATGTGAGATGGTGCTCTCGCATGAGCTGAGCCCATTTGCAGCTTGCGGAACCAAGTCTTAATAGCTGTTCCATGATAACGCTATACCATATACTCTTATGTGCATTATGTACCTCGCGGTCAAATGCTAACTTTGGCATAGCATTATCAAAACATGTCGAGTAAGGTGTCAAACGAATTGGAATACTAACCCCTCGCCAATTCTGGCGACGGGGTTAGCATTCCACCCTTCTAGAGGGACACGACATGTATGTAACTGTGAACCCCGGTTAAAGTTAACTCGAGCCTCAGCATCACAAAATGGATGCTGCCACCACAGACACAAGTCGGACCTCCTGTTGCTGGGAGTCCTTCCAGCGAGGGAGGCTTAGACAAAGGTTTCCTGCCTTGGGAGGTGCTAGCACCACCCCAGACAGGATTTTGTGTATTAGGTAGGACAGGGCTCAAAGGAATGAGACATGCCTGGGGCACACAAGGTGCCCTGTGCATACACCGGTCAGAACCAGTTCCTGGGGCACTCCAGCCCCAGAGCTGGCGCAAGACCGGACAAAGGAAAGGGGGTGTAACCACCCCCCTTCCTGGTCCCACCCAGAGGAGGGACCTAGTCGTAGTGCAGCCCCTTTTAGCCGGATAAAGGTAGGAGCTGGTCCCATTCCAAATCAGATTATCCTGAACAACTTCCCAAGAAGTAACTCTGGACTACGCGTTCTGCTCCACAGAAGACTGAAGATATCTCCCTTGTGGGCAAGGAGTGTCCACCCTGCACCAGCAGGCACCACCAGCGTACAGCGGCTTCCCTTTGTCGTCTTCCTGCAAGGATCCAGACTTCAGAGCCCGATGAGACCCGGATTCCCAGACCTCTCCGACTTCTACCCACATCTGCAGCACAGCTAAGACCCGTGGGTGCGACGAGACACGTGGGACCGGCCATCTTGGAAGAAGCAGCACTTCGCTCCAGCACGACTTCAGAGGCATCCTCGTCCAAGTGCTTTGGGGACTGAGATGCCCCGACCCCGAGCAGCTCCTGCATCGAAGATCAGCCCTTCAGCATCCACGAGATCTGCGTGGGGCCCTTCTGCCTGTTTGCTGCTCGACGCGTTGTCTGGTCACTTGCCGGCTGGCTTGTGACCTCCTAGACGACGAACTCCGACAACTTTGCTGCTGGTCTGGTTGCTCCAGACTAGACTGGCCCTTGCTCCCTTCCAAAAGAGGAGCACCCCGGACCCTCCTGGTCCACTCCAGACGCCGTTTCCACTCACCCCGTGGGTTGCCTTTGCCAAGGCCTGTTGAACCCGAATCCGGAGACGGCACCGCCGACAGCGAGAGCCTGCGTGGGACAGCTCGTGCCTCCATCCTGGTCGTCGAAGACACCACCTGGTCCACGTGGCTGCAGAGACAAGCGTTCACCTTTACCTGATCGCGACGACGACATCTGGTTCCACTCCTGGTTCCACTCCAGTCACTGGCTAGTGACTTTGAACATTGTCCGCTCTGCTTTCAGGTTCTTCTCTCCACTGATCCACCCTCGGATCACACCGGACATCCTCCACCTGACCGCCTGCAGCATCTTTTCCTCCAGGCTCCATAGACTTCAACGCCGGAACCCGACACAACTTGGCACCTATGCACCCGCAGCCTGTGGGTGAGGTAACACGAGCATATCGGTGCTCAAGGGTAGCTTGACTCTCCTAGTGTCCAGTTCCACAGTCGTTTTAGTCCTATCTAGTCAGGGACGTCCGTACTCACCTTTTCTTTAAACTGTACTGTCCATAGACGATTGTACGCATCTCATGTGTGAGTTCACACTCTGCACACGCGTTCCGTGGGCCTCCTATTACTTACCTTCAGTTAGTCTAGCGTGGTCCCAGCGATCCTACAGCCTCTGGACAGCTCCATTCCTATGATTGACTTTCACATTCCATTTATTTAGTATATGGTTTGTTGCGCCCCTCAGGCGTTCTTGTAAATATTGTGCAAACTCGTATTTCCTTTCAAGTATTGTCATGTGCTTAGCCCTCTGACCTCATAAAGAGTTCAGAGGTGTATGTTAGTTAATAAATATCTGTTTATTTTCATAACAACCTGTGTGGTGTCCTTTCACTTGGTATTCAAGGGGTTATATGTGGTAAAACAGCTGGCTTCACATGGCATTCAGAGTTTAGCCTAAAGACTGCTTTTGTCCACGCTACTAGGATAGCTGGTCTATAAGGTTGACTTGCAACCAATCACCATAAGGGTTGTTTGGACTGATACAAGGTGATCACTAGAACTAGTGAGCATCATATATCAGGCCAACTTCTCACATTGGTGTGCAGCGGTTGGGATTTGAGCTTGCTGTTGTTTTTACCAAATATAATCTTGAGATATCATTTGAAAGATCACATAAGGTACCATAGGTACATATAACAAGCTTAGAAATACTCTGACTTCTACTGAACCAGCTGTTGTAGTAGAAAGGGAGTAGCACACCCTGACTACAACTCTTAGCAAGGGATCGGTAGGTAAACCCATAGTGTAGGTAAGTGCACCACTTACACCTCACTAGAAGCATGTCTACCCATGGAGAGTCTGCAGAGACTCCCCTTGTGGTTATTGACCCTCCACAGGTCACTTCCAGATATGCAGCCCTTAGCTTCCAGGAGATGAGACAACTGTGTACCTCCAGGAAACTAAAACAGGGTTCTAACCCCACAATCCCATTTCTGATTGGTCTCTTAGAGACTTATGATGCTAGGAGGGCTGGTAACACAGGCCCCTCTAATCCAGATGGGAGCATGCCCCCCTTAGAGGGAACCCTTGGTGATCCTGACCTTAACCTCCTTGGAGCAGAAAGTGAAAAGGAGGAAGAGGAAGAATTATCAGGGGACGAGGCAGACAAAGGTCCAGTAGTAGTCAGTAGGCTCACCAGGACCAACTTAAGCATACATGAGAATGGAACTGGGGGAGCCCCAGGCCCGTCCTCAGGCAGGCTTAACATTGGGAATAGACGAGTTAGGTCTCACTCCAGAGGCTCTAACAAATCCATTCATACCCATGTCTCTCAGGCATCTTCTCAGAGAGGAATGACATCCCCTCAGAGAAGAGAGCATGAAGCTAAGATGAGGGAAGTCAATCTGAGGATTGAGAGGGAAGAACTTGCCCTTGCCAAGGAAAGACTTGCCTTTGCCAGAGAGCAGAAATTGAGTGGGGCAGACCCCACTGGTGGCAGCATTATCCCTAGAGATAAAGACAGGAGTTTTGATACTAGACACCTGAGCAAAATAGTGCCCCCCTTTAAACAAGGGGATGACATCCACAAATGGATGACTGCTTTGGAGAGGGCCTGCACTGTCCAGTGCATCCCCCAAAGTCAGTGGGCAGCTATACTGTGGCTCTCCTTTGTAGGTAAAGGTAGAGATAAGCTCCTCACTACTAGAGCTGAGGATGCTAACAATTACCAAGTCCTGAAGAATACACTGATTGATGGGGTTGGCTTAACAACTGAACAGTACAGGTTGATGTTCAGAGACACCCAGAAAACTCAGTCTCAGGATTGGACTGACTTTGTTGATTGTGCCACTAAGGCTCTAGAAGGCTGGCTATTGGGTAGTAAAGTTACTGACTTCACAGGATTGTATAATCTTATTATGAGAGAGCAAGTCTTAAATAATTGTCAGAACCAGTTATTACACCAGCACCTGGTAGACTCTGATCTGACCTCCCCACAAGAATTGGGTAAGAGGGCAGACAAATGGGTCAGAACCAGGATTAGGCCTAAGAACCAAGGTGGTGACCAAAAGAAAGAATCAACCAAGCCTCAAGAGAAGGGTGGGAATACATATTCTGATCAAACCATATCAGGGCCCCAAAAATCCTCTGAAAAGGGTGGGTCCCAGAATCCTTCCAATACCCAAAAGAAACCTTATTGCCATACCTGCAAACAGGTAGGCCATTGGAAAACTGATGGCAGTTGCCCAAGTGCCAACAACAAAAAGGAGAACATACCCCCAAGTAACACTTCCCAGCCTCCTGTTACTACTAGTAGTAATCCCCCAGGTGGTGGGAGTGCCCCCAAGAATTTGGGTGCATTTACTTTGGGAGTTCCTGGGGACTCTGGCCTAACCAGGTCCCCAAACTTAGATCCTCTTGTCTGTGAGACTGGCATGGGGTTTGCCAACTTCACAGCTTGTCCCAACACTTTGGACAAGTACAGACAGGAGCCCCTCATCAATGGTTCAAAAGTTGAGGCCTACTGAGACACAGGGGCTAGCATCACCATGGTGACTGAGAGCCTAGTCCCCTCAAGGCAACTTATACCTTGAGCCACATGCCTGGTGACCAACATTGATGGAGTGCAGAGAGATCATCCCATAGCAGTGGTCAATCTCAGCTGGGGAGGTGTCACTGGCCCCAAGAGAGTGGCAGTGTCATCAAACTTGCCTGTAGATTGCCTACTGGGGAATGATTTAGAGATCTCAGCCTGGGCTGAGGTAGAGCAAGAAACCCATTTTAAAATGGTAAACCTCCATGGTAAGGTTAGTGGGGCAGTGATAGCCACAGCCCCAGTCCAAGATGTCCTCCCTGAACAGGTCAGGAGGGCTGTGCCAGTCACAGCCCAATCTCAGACAGATTCCTTCCCTGAACAGGTTGGCAAGGCTGTGATGGTCACAGCCCATACCCAAACTCAGTCCCTTCCTGAAAAGGTTGGTGGAGTTGTGATGGCCACAGCTCAAACTCAGACAGATAATAGTGTTGGGAAGCCTGAAACTATGGATCACTCCACTCAGACAGAGAGCATTGAGGAGGAAGAGAAATCTCCCTCCCACAGACTTTAGGAAAGGATCAGCCTCCTCAGGGAACTGATCTGACCCCTTGTGAAGGAACTGCCCCAGAGGTAGTCAAGCCTAGCCTGGCAGAGCCCCTGATGTCAGTGGACCCTTCCAAGGTGGGACCCAGTCTGGAGCAGGTAACCTGCCCTTCTCTACCCTGCCTCAGTCAGCCCAGGGGGGGGGGGTTATGTAGGAAGGTGGATATCTGACTATGGTTGCCCCCAACTTTTTGCCTGGTGTTTTGCTGGTTTTTCGACTTAGTTGACCTGGGACCCTGCTATTCAGGACCCCAGGCCCACTGCTCTCTCTATAAAATGGATTCCATGTACTCTAGGTACATCACTAATTGGATACTGAGTCAGCTTATCAGTCCCTGTACAGTGTACCTTAGGTACCCAGGGCATAGGTGCACCCAGGGCCTACCAGGGGCTGCAGCATGTATTATGCCACCCCTGGCTGGCCATCCAAATCTGACACAACTGGCTGCATGACAGCTGGGGCAAGGTGGTGTAATCACCCTTTGCTTTAGATATAGTATTCCTATATCTAACCCTAAAATGGACACATATATTCCTATCAGTCACTCCTATGGCAGGCCTTATCAATCCTGAAGGCAGAGTGCTTGGAATTATGTGAGATGGTGCTCTGGCATGAGCTGAGCCCGTTTGCAGCTTGCGGAACCAAGTCCTAATAGCTGTTCCATGATAACGCTATACCATATACTCTTAAGTGCATTATGTACCTCGCGGTCAAATGCTAACTTTGGCATAGCATTATCAAAACATGTCGAGTAAGGTGTCATACGAATTGGAATACTACCCCTCGCCAATTCTGGCGACGGGGTTAGCATTCCACCCTTCTTGAGGGACACGACATGTATGTAACTGTGAACCCCGGTTAAAGTTAACTCGAGCCTCAGCATCACAAAATGGATGCTGCCACCACAGACACAAGTCTGACCTCCTGCTACTGGGAGTCCTTCCAGCGAGGGAGGCTTAGACAAAGGGTTTCCTGCCTTGGGAGGTGCTAGCACCACCCCAGACAGGATTTTGTGTATTAGGTAGGACAGGGCTGAAAGGAATGAGACATGCCTGGGGCACACAAGGTGTCCCTGTGCATACACCGGTCAGAACCAGTTCCTGGGGCACTCCAGCCCCAGAGCTGGCGCAAGACCGGACAAAGGAAAGGGGGTGTAACCACCCCCCTTCCTGGTCCCACCCAGAGGAGGGACCTAGTCGTAGTGCAGCCACCTTTAGCCGGATAAAGGTAGGAGCTGGTCCCATTCCAAATCAGATTATCCTGAACAACTTCCCAAGAAGAAACTCTGGACTTCGACGTTCTGCTCCACAGAAGACTGAAGATATCTCCCTTGTGGGCAAGGAGTGTCCACCCTGCACCAGCAGGCAGCACCAGCGTACAGCGGCTTCCCTTTGTCGTCTTCCTGCAAGGATCCAGACTTCAGAGCCAGACGAGACCCGGATTCCCAGACCTCTCCGACCTCTACCCACGTCTGCAGCACAGCTGAGACCCGTGGGTGCGACGAGACACGTGGGACCGGCCATCTTGGAAGAAGCAGCACTTCGCTCCAGCACTACTTCAGAGGCATCCTCGTCCAAGTGCTTTGGGGACTGAGAAGCCCCGACCCCGAGCAGCTCCTGCATCGAAGATCAGCCCTCCAGCATCCACGAGATCTGCGTGGGGCCCTTCTGCCTGTTTGCTGCTCGACGCGTTGTCTGGTCACTTGCCGGCTGGCTTGTGACCTCCTAGACGACGAACTCCGACAACCTTGCTGCTGGTCTGGTTGCTCCAGACTGGCCCTTGCTCCCTTCCAAAAGAGGAGCGCCCCGGACCCTCCTGGTCCACTCCAGATGCCGTTTCCACTCACCGCGTGGGTTGCCTTTGCCAAGGCGTGTTGAACCCGAATCCGGAGACGACACCGCCGACAGCGAGAGCCTGCGTGGGACAGCTCGTGCCTCCATCCTGGTCGTCGAAGACACCACCTGGTCCACGTGGCTGCAGAGACAAGCGTCCACCTTCACCTGATCGCAACGACGACATCTGGTTCCACTCCTGGTTCCACTCCAGTCACTGGCTAGTGACTTTGAACATTGTCCGCTCTGCTTTCAGGTTCTTCTCTCCACTGATCCACCCTCGGATCACACCGGACATCCTCCACCTGACCGCCTGCAGCATCTTTTCCTCCAGGCTCCATAGACTTCAACGCCGGAACCCGACACGACTTGGCACCTATGCACCCGCAGCCTGTGGGTGAGGTAACACGAGCATTTCGGTGCTCAAGGGTAGCTTGACTCTCCTAGTGTCCAGTTCCACAGTCGTTTTAGTCCTATCTAGTCAGGGACGTCCGTACTCACCTTTTCTTTAAACTGTACTGTCCATAGACGATTTTACGCATCTCGCGTGTGAGTTCACACTCTGCACACGCTTTCCGTGGGCCTCCTATTACTTACCTCCAGTTAGTCTAGCGTGGTCCCAGCGATCCTACAGCCTCTGGACAGCTCCATTCCTATGATTGACTTTCGCATTCCATTTATTTAGTATATGGTTTGTTGCGCCCCTCAGGCGTTCGTGTAAATATTGTGCAAACTCGTATTTCCTTTCAAGTATTGTCATGTGCTTAGCCCTCTGACCTCATAAAGAGTTCAGAGGTGTATGTTAGTTAATAAATATCTGTTTATTTTCATAACAACCTGTGTGGTGTCCTTTCACTTGGTATTCAAGGGGTTATATGTGATAAAACAGCTGGCTTCACATGCCATTCAGAGTTTAGCCTAAAGACTGCTTTTGTCCACGCTACTAGGATAGCTGGTCTATAAGGTTGACTTACAACCAATCACCATAAGGGTTGTTTGGACTGATACAAGGTGATCACTAGAACTAGTGAGCATCATATATCAGGCCAACTTCTCACAACATCCAAAACGCCTCTGCCCGACTGATCGTCAACGTCCCCCGCCGCAACCACATCACCCCCCACCTGAAAGACCTACACTGGCTCCCTGTTGACAAGAGGATCACCTTCATGCTCCTCACCCACCCACACAAAGCACTCCACAACGCCGGACCAGCCTACCTGAACAGCAGACTCAGCTTCCACACCCCCACCTGCCAGCTCCGCTCCGCCAGCCTCCCCCTCGCCGCTGTCCCCCGCATCCAACGGACGACCTCCGGTGGCAGATCCTTCTCCTACCTTGCCGCCAAGACCTGGAACACCCTCCCTACCCACATACGGCAGACCCAAGACCTGCTCACCTTCAGAAGGTTCCTCAAGACCTGGCTCTTCGAGCAGTAGCAGTACCCCCCTCCCCTCAGTGCCATGGGACCCTCACGGGTAAGTAGCGCGCTTTACAAGTACTCCGATTTATTGATTGACTCTCATGAGCCTCCGTGGGAGAAACCCTGACCGAAGAGAAGACAAGATCGTCAAGGAGACCAAAGAAGACAACGCTTTCCCTAGGAAAGAGTCAATACTGGTGGACGCCGAATAACTACTGAACCCCTCTATCTCCATATCTAAGACTGTCAATAAAAGTCACCAACTGGCACACTATATACAGCCTCCTCATCTATTTATCCGGCCTGCCCTCCCACAAGTGGTGTCAGAAGTGGGATTCGCCGGAGACATGGAGGCTGTACTCGCTAAGATGGCCGAAAACAAAGAAAGCCTGGGGAAGGCAATGGAAAAGTTACTATCAGTAGTAGAAGAAGACCGAGGAAAGTTACAACAGGTCATCTCTGAACATGGGGAAAGACCCATGACACCGCCATGGGGAAAATTGCTGGCGCCATTGGACAACAGAAGGCCCCGAGCATATTACCATCAGTCATCCTACAAAAATACGTTACAGGAGAAGATCCAGATTTGTTTTTCAATCATTTTGAGAGGATGGCTTTAGCAGCCGCATGGCCAATAGATAAATGGGGACAATACTTAGGACCCCTGCTGTCGGGAGAGCTCCAAACTTCTTATCAAGCAGCCAATATCCAAGGAGTCACCCCATATGCAGAGATAAAACAATGCATTCTGGAGCGGTTAGGCGTGAATGCAGAAACATACCGGATGAGGTTCAGACAGATCAAGGAGGGACCCCAAGAAATTCACCATGCTCTGTACTTCAGGGTTAAAGATATGGCAGACCGATGGTTGAAACCCACCACTGCCACCAAAGAAGAGATCATGGCCAAGGTGTATTTAGAACAATACTTGTCCTCACTTCACCCGCCCATTCAGAAATGGGTAAGACAACATGCTCACCTCACCCTCGAGGCCACCGTAGAGATTGCAAGCGCCTATAGTAGAGGCCCAAGAATCCCAAAAAGGGCGGGAAGAAACCCCTTGGAAAGCTGGTGTCAGCGGAATGCAGAGACCACCACGTCCACCCTTGGTAAGAAAACCAGATCCTGTTATCATTGTCCCTGGACCTCCGGTGTTTCGAGTGCCCAACAACCCTGTAATTAGAGCTCCTACTCCTGGACCACAATGTTTTAACTGTGCGATCATGGGACATATAGCAAGATTTTGTTCCCAGAAGGAAGAACCAATGGAAGTAGGGATTGCAAGAAACAATTGTTGCCTGTCATAGGACAACCAAGCCCCCCTTATCGATGTGGTATCACAGTGAATGGACAACCAATGACGGCTTTAGCTGATACCGGATGCAGACAGAGTGTGGTACGACCACAGGATTTAGGTACCGAACTAGGAGAAACAGACGGAATCGTGAATATACGGTGTGTTCATGGAGACACCAAGCAGTATCCCACTACGCATGTACAGATACAACACGCCACTGATCCAGGATCCCGGTTAAAAGTCGGTCTTATTCCCAAATTGCCAGAACAGGTCATTTTATGAAATGATTATCCCGATCTATCGCAGTTGCTCAACAATAATGGACAGGATGAGAAAAACTGGTGGACTGTAGCACCCTTCTCCCAGGATGACAACCCTGAATGGCCCCACTCCAAAATTAGGAAAACCAAAAATCAGAGAAGAATGGAGAAAAGAAAGCCTATATCCACCCTGCCAGTTCAACCAGAAGACAACCTCTGGGAAAATAACAGGAACTTTCATGCCGCACAAAGAGAAGACCCAGTCTTACAGGAAGCATGGAACCAGGCATTACCCAATGAAGACCCCTTACACGTATGTCCCTACTTCTTTATTAAAAATGGTCTATTATACCGAAAATCAGAGGTCACCAAAACCCCACAGTTATTAGTTCCTGACCCTTTCCGAGAGAAGGTACTATATATGGCTCATAGCCATTCATTAGGAGGCCACTTTAGTAACGAGAAAACCGAACCATTGATAACAGAAAAGTTTTATTGGCCAGGAATATACAGTTAGGTGAAACGGTATTGTAGGGAGTGTCCTATTTGCCAGAAAAATAGCCGGTACAGACCCCCTAAAGCACCACTACATCCTCTACCTATCATAGACTAACCCTTTAATAGAGTAGGGATGGACATTATCGGGCCACTTTTGCCTTCACGTAATGGGTGTCGTTACGTCCTAGTCCTGGTAGACTACGCTACACGGTTTCCGGAAGCTATTGCCTTAAGACATCCGGATGCGTCTAGCATAGGCAAAGCAATGATTGCCGTCTTCTCTCGGGTAGGATTCCATAAAGAAATTTTGACCGATCAAGGGACCCCATTCGTATCCAAATTAATGAAACAAGTATGCACTCAGCTGAGTATCAAGCAGATACGAACGGCGGCTTATCACCCCCAAACTGACGGTCTAGTTGAACGTTATAATGCGACTCTTAAACTCTCTTTGAAAAAACTCCTAGTCCTTGAATCTAAAAGATGGGAAGATATGCTACCTTTAGCCTTGTATGCCATTCGGTGTAAAACCCAAAAAAGCACGGGGTATTCCCCATTTGAGCTTTTATATGGCCATCAACCACGTTCCCTGTTGGATATGGTACAAGAGAAATGGGAGACAGAGCCAAATACCACTACACCCCTAGTAGAATATGTGAGCAACCTTAGAACACACCTGGAACAGATACGTACCATAGTCAGGAACAATATGGAGAGAGCGCAGGAAGCGCAGAAAACACAATATGAGTGTAGCAGGGGGACGGGGCAGGAAGAGGGCACGGACTTATGCAATGACTGGTGGACAACTGACCTGCGTTCCATCCCCTCTCTTCCACCGTATCAGGGTACTTGGGAAACCGAGTCCGAAGAATGGTGGAACCAACAACCGAGAGGAAAAGAGGAGGGCTCCTTTAACTGGGCCAACAGCGACGACGAGAAAATGTCCCCCTATGACGCGCTACACTGTGAATTGGTCATAATCCCGGAAGAAGAAGGACCAGTATGTTACGATATCGCGGAGAGTGGAGAGAAGAGAGGAGAGCGAGCTGTGGACGAGGAGGACGAAGCGAGAAGGAGAAGACCGAAACTGGAGGAGACCAGGACGGAGGAAGCTGTGCCTGGAGGCCAACTACACCGCGAAGCGCCCAGCCACGCTCACGGAGAAGTGTGGCTCAGCCAGGTACGTCAGCGCATATCAGGCTGGTTGGGAAGGCAAGGCGACGCTGTGTAAATAGTGTAAATTCCCCTTTTTCCTTCATTCCTTTCCCTACTCCTCTCTTCCTTGCCCTCACGACATCCCCCTCACCAGCATACCACTGAGCAGACTGTAAATAACACCAGCACCGGTGTCCTCATGTCCCGGGAACTCGTTGGGATATTGCAGAAACCAAACAACTCGCTAATAGAGTCTTTCTTTCCTCCGCATGTGGCGTTGGGATCCCGAAGAGCCACCAGAGGGGGAAGGTCCTTCTCCTACCCGGCCGCCAAGACTTGGAACTCCCTCCCGACCCACCTCCGCCTGACCCAGGACCACCTTGCCTTCAGGAAGCAGCTCAAGACCTGGCTGTTCGAGCAGTAGCGGACCCCCCCTCCCCTAGCGCCTTGAGACCCTCCGGGTGAGTAGTGCGCTATATAAATGCTTTGATTGATTGATTGATTGATCCCGAGGAGGTGACGTGGTCCGTGAAGAGCCTGGACAAAGACGTACAAGCCCCAGAAGTTCCCGCGGCCTACAGGCTTCCATAGACCCGGCTGCTTTAGCCCGAGAAAGGCAGACTCTAAGAAAGAAAAAGACATTTATAAAAATAAAACCATACTTACCTCGCACAAGTCTCCGTGCCCCTTCATCAACCCCGCCACAATGACAAAAAAAACAAGCCCAAAACCTTTGAAGTGGGAGATGCAGTTTTATTAATGATGGTGTACTCCGACCATAAACCTCTAGGACAATGGCAGGGACCCTACATTGTGCTTGAACAGGTAACTCCTGTTACCTATAAACTAGAGCTTGACAAAGACAGAGGGACTTCACAAGTATATCATGTCAACCTCCTAAAACAAGCATTTGCAATGCAATAGGTCTCGCATTAGGAAAGTTTGAGCTATTGGTATTGTGCATGACAAATTTTGTATTTCTGTGTTGGTTTTGAAAATAGCTAAATTATTAGCTTTGTCATTTACAATGCCAATAGTTTTAACTTTAGCAAATGTGACACCTATAGCATTTGTAATGCAATATGTGTTGTATTTACGTGACTTACATGTATTGATATTACAAATAACAATGCTTTTATTTTTTTAAATATTTAATACTTAAATAAAAGTTATTTTAATTTATAATGAAAATAGCTTAAACTTTTGTAAATAACTTTTGTGAAGATTTTGTTCAGTGTATTTTAAAATCTAAGAACGTATTACAAAATGCACAAGTGGTGAAATACCAGGGGCATTTGTGAGTATGCACTTGAATATGTGCACCAGCAAATATTCTGATTTCACAATTTGTTCTCATTTGTGAAAAGACTATGATCTTAAATGGCAGGGTGGGGGGACTCCTATTGCACTCTCACAGCACCCTCTTTTACTTGCATCGATTTCAGTGCACATTAAGATGCACTCATCAAATATCATTTCAAAAATGGAACACAGAGCAGGGCTCTCACTGCCAGCATGGGCGCAGCAGCACGGTATGTCGCGGCTCTCACTGCCAGCATGGGCGCAGCAGCACGGTATGTCGTGGCTCTCACTGCCAGCATGGGTGCAGCAGCACGGTATGTCGCGGCTCTCACTGCCAGCATGGGCGCAGCAGCACGGTATGTCGTGGCTCTCACTGCCAGCATGGGCGCAGCAGCACGGTATGTCGTGGCTCTCACTGCCAGCATGGGCGCAGCAGCACGGTATGTCGCGGCTCTCACTGCCAGCATGGGCGCAGCAGCACGGTATGTCGCGGCTCTCACTGCCAGCATGGGCGCAGCAGCACGGTATGTCGCGGCTCTCCCTGCCAGCATGGGCGCAGCAGCACGGTATGTCGCGGCTCTCACTGCCAGCATGGGCGCAGCAGCACGGTATGTCGCGGCTCCCCCTGCCAACATGGGCGCAGCAGCACGGTATGTCACGGCTCTCACTGCCAGCATGGGCGCAGCAGCACGGTATGTCGCGGCTCTCACTGCCAGCATGGGTGCAGCAGCACGGTATGTCGCGGCTCTCACTGCCAGCATGGGCGCAGCAGCACGGTATGTCGCGGCTCTCACTGCCAGCATGGGCGCAGCAGCACGGTATGTCGCGGCTCTCACTGCCAGCATGGGTGCAGCAGCACGGTATGTCGCGGCTCTCACTGCCAGCATGGGCGCAGCAGCACGGTATGTCGCGGCTCTCACTGCCAGCATGGGTGCAGCAGCACGGTATGTCGCGGCTCTCACTGCCAGCATGGGCGCAGCAGCACGGTATGTCACGGCTCTCACTGCCAGCATGGGCGCAGCAGCACGGTATGTCGCGGCTCTCACTGCCAGCATGGGCGCAGCAGCACGGTATGTCGCGGCTCTCACTGCCAGCATGGGTGCAGCAGCACGGTATGTCGCGGCTCTCACTGCCAGCATGGACGCAGCAGCACGGTATGTCGCGGCTCTCACTGCCAGCATGGGCGCAGCAGCACGGTATGTCGCGGCTCTCACTGCCAGCATGGGTGCAGCAGCACGGTATGTCGCGGCTCTCACTGCCAGCATGGGCGCAGCAGCACGGTATGTCGCGGCTCTCACTGCCAGCATGGGCGCAGCAGCACGGTATGTCGCGGCTCTCACTGCCAGCATGGGCGCAGCAGCACGGTATGTCGCGGCTCTCACTGCCAGCATGGGCGCAGCAGCACGGTATGTCGCGGCTCTCACTGCCAGCACGGTATGTCGCGGCTCTCACTGCCAGCATGGGCGCAGCAGCACGGTATGTCGCGGCTCTCACTGCCAGCATGGGTGCAGCAGCACGGTATGTCGCGGCTCTCACTGCCAGCATGGGCGCAGCAGCACGGTATGTCGCGGCTCTCACTGCCAGCATGGGCGCAGCAGCACGGTATGTCGCGGCTCTCACTGCCAGCATGGGCGCAGCAGCACGGTATGTCGCGGCTCTCACTGCCAGCATGGGTGCAGCAGCACGGTATGTCGCGGCTCTCACTGCCAGCATGGGCGCAGCAGCACGGTATGTCGTGGCTCTCACTGCCAGCATGGGTGCAGCAGCACGGTATGTCGCGGCTCTCACTGCCAGCATGGGCGCAGCAGCACGGTATGTCGCGGCTCTCACTGCCAGCATGGGCGCAGCAGCACGGTATGTCGCGGCTCTCACTGCCAGCATGGGCGCAGCAGCACGGTATGTCGTGACTCTCACTGCCAGCATGGGTGCAGCAGCACGGTATGTCGCGGCTCTCACTGCCAGCATGGGCGCAGCAGCACGGTATGTCGCGGCTCTCACTCCCAGCATGGGTGCAGCAGCACGGTATGTCGCGGCTCTCACTCCCAGCATGGGCGCAGCAGCACGGTATGTCGTGGCTCTCACTGCCAGCATGGGCGCAGCAGCACGGTATGTCGTGGCTCTCACTGCCAGCATGGGTGCAGCAGCACGGTATGTCGCGGCTCTCACTGCCAGCATGGGCGCAGCAGCACGGTATGTCGCGGCTCTCACTGCCAGCATGGGTGCAGCAGCACGGTATGTCGCGGCTCTCACTGCCAGCATGGGCGCAGCAGCACGGTATGTCGCGGCTCTCACTGCCAGCATGGGTGCAGCAGCACGGTATGTCGTGGCTCTCACTGCCAGCATGGGCGCAGCAGCACGGTATGTCGTGGCTCTCACTGCCAGCATGGGCGCAGCAGCACGGTATGTCGTGGCTCTCACTGCCAGCATGGGTGCAGCAGCACGGTATGTCGCGGCTCTCACTGCCAGCATCGGCGCAGCAGCACGGTATGTCACGGCTCTCACTGCCAGCATGGGTGCAGCAGCACGGTATGTCGCGGCTCTCACTGCCAGCATGAGCGCAGCAGCACGGTATGTCGCGGCTCTCACTGCCAGCACGGTATGTCGCGGCTCTCACTGCCAGCATGGGTGCAGCAGCACGGTATGTCGCGGCTCTCACTGCCAGCACGGTATGTCGCGGCTCTCACTGCCAGCATGGGTGCAGCAGCACGGTATGTCGCGGCTCTCACTGCCAGCATGGGCGCAGCAGCACGGTATGTCGCGGCTCTCACTGCCAGCATGGGCGCAGCAGCACGGTATGTCGCGGCTCTCACTGCCAGCATGGGCGCAGCAGCACGGTATGTCGCGGCTCTCACTGCCAGCATGGGCGCAGCAGCACGGTATGTCGCGGCTCTCACTGCCAGCATGGGCGCAGCAGCACGGTATGTCGTGGCTCTCACTGCCAGCATGGGCGCAGCAGCACGGTATGTCGCGGCTCTCACTGCCAGCATGGGCGCAGCAGCACGGTATGTCGCGGCTCTCACTGCCAGCATGGGCGCAGCAGCACGGTATGTCGTGGCTCTCACTGCCAGCATGGGCGCAGCAGCACGGTATGTCGCGGCTCTCACTGCCAGCATGGGTGCAGCAGCACGGTATGTCGCGGCTCTCACTGCCAGCATGGGCGCAGCAGCACGGTATGTCGCGGCTCTCACTGCCAGCATGGGTGCAGCAGCACGGTATGTCGCGGCTCTCACTGCCAGCATGGACGCAGCAGCACGGTATGTCGCGGCTCTCACGGTATGTCGCGGCTCTCACTGTCAGCATGGGCGCAGCAGCACGGTATGTCGCGGCTCTCACTGCCAGCATGGGCGCAGCAGCACGGTATGTCGCGGCTCTCACTGCCAGCATGGGCGCAGCAGCACGGTATGTCGCGGCTCACTGGATTTTTGTTAAGAAATAATATAGACCATCGTTCTATTTCTACTACATCAACTTAAAATAATATATTTGCACCCCTCCAAGGCTTGTAGGTTATTTAAAAACGTTTCTGTGATGGTGACCACCACACCAGTATGTTTGGATGTCGGGCTAATTAATTTGCATAATCTGTGTATCTGAATAGTCATTAGAGCAACGGCAGTCAGCATGTATGGTTTACTACCACCTTTCACAGTGTGCATTTCCACATTGAGAATCTGGGGTTTAGACATTACTCCAAATGCAGCAATAACTCATATGCTGCAATAAGGTGTAGCACTTTCCAAAAACCTAGAGTTCAGTATCAATAAACTGTGCGTCACTTACAAAGTGGTAGCGGTGTAACTCAAAATGCTGTGCCCATAGATATCGCTGTTTGCCTGCGCCAGAGACCACTCTGCGAATTCTAAAAATCAATGGTTTCCTTTCTCTTCATTTGTATGTGCTTTGAACCTAAAACATGCTTGCCTGCCATGTTCTACACAACACCTGTTTAATATGTCTAGCCGTCTGTCAGACTGAAGAGCAAATGGAGGACTATTACAGCACCGAAGACATCAAACGGATCATGCAAACGGAGCCCACAATACTCGCCAGATCAGGCAAAGAGTTTATTGGGACCTGGGTAAAACGGCGAGTGTTTGCGACCCTTGCAGCTATTTAACAGGCACTCTCTTCTATCAACAAAACACATGTTCAGGTATTCCATATCAATATATATAACAACCTTAACTGAAATCTCTTGCATCAATCTTCTGCGGGGTTGCCACCTCCCTCCATGCCATAGAGACATCATATTTACAACTTTGGGCTTTTGACGCCCTAATGCTTTCTGGGAGATGTACTGTGGGCCCATTGAACCAATTTAACTAAGACACCGAATGACAAAAGTTTGTGAGCGGTCAGTAACGGACTTGAAACTATGTGTCCTATTGAAATTGAGCAGGGTTGAAACCCTAAATTTTACATCATCAATCAGCCTATATCATAATGCATTTTAACAGTTGATTTCAAGCCATCAAGAGGACAGCTGAGCGTGTGTTTAGAAATCGTTGTTTTCGAGTGCCTTGGTTCGAGTACAACAACTGAAGTGTACGGACTACAGTTCCCAGAATTCATTAGATTTCATACTAAACCCCAGGAAACGGAGTACTGTGACATTGAGCGAACTGGTAGACGTAGTTTTAAGCTAGTGATACACTGCAAATCGATATGCCCCACCGACTTATATGTCTGCATTTACATGTGGATTTAAAAGCTGGCAGATGAAGGTGCACGCTTTTTTCAACCTCGTGGAAAAGGAACGACTACCGTAGAGGATGAACAGACCGTCTTGCTTAAGTAACCGAACCTGGCTGGCTGCCCTAACATGATGAAAAGGAATGCGCAAATGCTTTCTTACTATACAGTACCTTATTTGCCCGTTAAATACATTTGCCGACGAATCTGTCTCGAAGACTGAAATTGTTTCACAAATCAAAACTACTCGCCGAATGCAGCAACAATGATTAGCTGCTACTGAAACAAGGGATGTAACCTAGCCTAGCAACCGGAAGTTCGGGAGCATGAGCCCGTATATCGTATATGTATTGACCCTGAACTACCGGACTCCCTAAAAACGGAATTAATCAAAGGCTTGTCACCATTACAGGAGATTTTCTCTCTGACACCAGGGAAAACCATGTTATTGGAACATTCCATTAAAACCCTTCCAGGCAAGAAAGTACGTCTCTGTCCATATAGGATACCTGAGGCCTGTAGGAACATCATCCGTGAGGAGGTACAACAGATGCTGAGAATGGGTATAATAGAACCTTCTCCTAATGAGTGGAATTCCCCAATAGTTCTGGTGCCTAAACAGGATGGCTCAGTGCGCTTTTGCATTGATTTCCTGGAGGTGAATAAAATCTCGGAATTTGACACCTACCCTCTTCCGAGGGTGGACGAAATGATAGAACGAATAGGGAGAGCTAAATATATCAGTACCCTAGATTTATGTAAGGATTACTGGCAGATACCCCTGAGAGCTGAAGACAGAGAAAACAGCATTCTCTACCCCATACGTTTTGTTTCAATTTAGAGTGTTACCCTTTGGGTTACATGGGGCACCGGCTACATTTCAGAGGGCCATGAATATAATCTTGCGGCCCCATGAAAATTATGCTGGGGCTTATATTAATGACATTGTCATTTATAGTGAAACGTGGGAGCAACATCTGGTACACTTATATCAAGCCATCTAAGCCTTAGGAGGGCATGGTCTCAAAATCATCCCTGCAAAAAGTAATTTGGCTGCCCAAACAGTGAGGTATTTGGGTTACCTGTTCGCGGAAGGTGTCATACGTGCCCAAAGCAAGAAACTGACTGCGATATCCCAAATACCCTTTCCGCGAACTGCAAGGGACCTCTGTGCCTTTTTAGGGTTGTTGGGATATTATCGTAGATTTATACCCCAATTTTCCCAGATTGCAGCTCCTCTCACAGATCTCCTACACAAAACAGTAAAAACAGAAGCTCAACTGAAAGACCCCGCCCCGGAGGTAGTTAGAGCATTTGAGTTGTTAAAAACATCCCTGACTTCAGATACAGTACTGGCTAGCCCTGATTATACATTGCCCTTTGTTTTACAAACGGATGCCTCTGGTCAAGGGTTAGGGGCAGTGCTCTCACAAAGGAATAGACAGGGAGAGGAAAAACCCATATTATATATCAGCGGACAATTGTTTCCCCGAGAACGAAATTATGCTGTTATTGAAAAGGAAGCTCTGGCCATTAAATGGGCGATTGACTCTCTGAAGTATTATCTGGAGGGGCGCAAATTCATTTTATATACGGATCATGCTCCCTTGGAATGGTTGGCTCGCAACAAAGGGAACAATGAACGGGTCTTGTGATGGTTCCTATCCTCACAGCCCTGCAGATTTCAGACCAAACATCGGAAAGGGACTGAGCAGGTTAATGTGGATTTCCTCTCCCGTTACCCTCAAGGGGGGCCCCCTACTAGAAAGACAGCAAGGGAAAGGGGATGTGAAGGGAGACCGAACGGGGCACATCTCTGGCTGGTACATCGGGATAGAAGTCACTTACCTTCGGGAGCTAGGACTCCAATGTTTTTTCCACCCGTGCCGATCACAAGGAGGATAAACACACCCCTCCATATTCTGCCCACACAGGAGACAGGTCCGTATGACGTCACAGAAAAAGGAGGAAACTACCCCGGAAGGAATTGCACGGAGTAGGAGAAAAGGGGCCAATCAGATACCGACAGGCGTGAAGAAGCCGGAGAAAGGAGGAAGACGCCAGAAGAGACGGAGAAACGAGAGAACACGGACCAAGAAGAAGTCGAAGACCCCAGAGGAAACAAAGAAGAAGACGGTGAAGAAGACGAGCCGTGGTGTGAGGATTGGTGGATCCCGCAGGAGGAGGCTGGAGAGCGGCCACAACTCTGGAGAGTTGCAGCAGAGCCGGTGAGTCTCTCAGGTCGGGAAGGGGAGGGGCGGGTAGCGGGTTAAAAAACGGCCACGAGCATTTGTTTTCTTTTTACACTGCACTACCATCACTTCCAGCGTGACCTCCGGTTGTGAGCTACCGAGTACGTTCCGAGTATAAAGCCTTCCATATTCCCATCACTTGTTTCCTTTAGACACAGTAAAAATCCCTTCCCCACAAGTATCCTTTTCCTCCCCTAGTATAGTAAGTCAACCACCACGGTGCAAGGTGACGGGAACGCCCTAGTGTATGGACATGTGTTAGTAGAGGAGACTGACGGCTCCTTCTTTCTTTCACTCTCATGAGCCTCCGTGGGAGAAACCCTAACCGAAGAGAAGACAAGATCGTTAAGGAGACCACAGAAGACGACTCTTCCCCTAGGAAAGAGTCAAGACCTGAGGACGCCGAAGAACTACTGAACCCCTCTATCTCCATATCTAAGACTGTCAATAAAAGTCGTTTCAAAATTGAGAGAGACCCCCTTACAACCAGGGGAATAGGGTACTTAAACAGTAAAGAAAATTTACTTCCCTTGGTGAACCGTTCTTAAATAGGACAACCTAGAGTAGGTGTCTTGGCCAACCTAGTTTTGGGCCCACTGCGATCCTTCCCTAACTAATACAATTAAACAACAGTAATGTAGTTCATTATTTATTATTGTAAAAATATATTGGTGCAAATACAATTAAATCGTTAAAAACAGCTCATAAAGAGCCAAATGTTAAAATTTCACAAAACACGTTCATAAAATACAATATACAGTACACATGAATTTCAAAAGCAATATAATTAATTGCCATTGTAAGCTGCCTAGCACCAGCTTACACAGGCTGCAATGGCAGGCCTGTAGTCACAGTTTGAGTGGTCTCTCAATACATGCTGTAGCACATGGGAGAACCCTGGTGTACCTATTCCCTGGGTACTGTATTACAATATACGAGGGACATACCAGGGTACACCAGTAGCCGATCTGGAGGGTACCTAAGTGCTCCCCAAGTTCAATTTAAGGGAGAAGCACAGAGACTGGCGTCTTGATTAGCAGGATCCCAGTCAGACTAGTCAGTAAAACATAATAACACAAGCAAAAAGTGGGGGTGACCATGAAAGCAGATCCTACTTTCCTACACTTATGCACTGCATGGGTGGCATTGCACACAGGGCTGTGTGAAATGAAAGGCGGGTCTTCCATAGCGCAAGTGTCACTCCTACCGGAGTCTCCTGGCGCTTGTGTGCCACGTAACTCTTCAGATTCCTCTGCACCAAGGCATGCAGCCTGCAACTACAGTGTGCATAGTCTTAGTGAGGGGCCCTGGAGTGGCACAACCAGTGCTGCAGCCTCAGAGGACCCTCTTCAGTACCCATGCCCTAGGTACCAGGGGTACCAATTACTAGGGACTGGGATTTGGGAGAGAGATCTGCCATTGGGAACCTGGTTAGCAGAGACCCAGTGCACTTACAGTTCGAAATTATATCAGGCAAAAAGTGGTAGCTATCCATGTCAGAAGATGCACATTCCTACAAACCCTATCCCGTAACCTAAAATTACCTAATCTCTGCAGCCTGTCTATCTTACCACTCGTTCGCATGAAACCACGGAGCCCCCACCAATGATTGCATTGATGTCTGGGATTCCTATATCACAAGAAACTGGAGTAAATGCAAACAATGTTTCTTGAGAGCACATGACTAATCGCAATAACCACTAGATTAACCACGAACCTCCGGTTCCGGAGTAGTGTGCTACTCACCTTGAAGTGCTTCAGTGCCTTGTCATGGGTAGTAGGAGCTATATAAATTCAATTACAATTACATTCCTTTCCGACAAATGACTTGTATCGCCCTGTGGCTAGCACAGTTGTTTCAGCCTTCTGTGGGAAGGCTTCAGTGTTCTTGCTCTATCCCCTCTGTGCTGCGTCCCCTGTACATTCCCTCCCCCAGCTCCTTAGCTAATATGAAGCACATCAGAGAATCAGTCTCCAGCCATGTAGATTAAGCTGATAATGTGAAACCCTTAAAGATGCGAGTTCCTAATTTGCTAAGGAGTGTAACATCTGCCCTGAGTCAGAAACAAGCCTGGCTACTCCATGTGTCAGCTGGAGTGTTATTAAAATGGGGCGGAGGAATGAGTTCAAAGGTGGCTGTGCAAGAGCACACCCTTTAGCCAAATGTAGAAGCCAGGATTAAAACCCTTGTTGCCTGATTCCACAGTTTCCTTCCAAACCACTCCTGGGAGGGCAGTGACTCTGATGGTAAAGGTCAAGGGGCTACCTTCATAGGAAAATGTCACTGAATCAAAATCAAATATATTTATTGTTCCAGTTAACTAAAACTATTACAATTTGTTCCCTATATAATCAAAGTCAGCAATAAAATCTTTTGTGAAATTGCTTAAAACTGTAATAAGCCTTTTGTTGTCACTTATTAATATTCAAGTGTGTACAAGGGTGTATAATGAGTCAATTGATAATAATTAAGTATGCACAAAAATATATAGTAAACAATGAATAGTTCAAAGCAATATTTAGTCCTTGTTCTGCTGAGACGTTAAAAGGAATCTTTCCAGCCGTGATTTTTGCTTGGCGCGTGGCCTCTCTCTTAGTCCAACTCTCCCGGTACACATTACTGGGCAGTAACTGGAGATTCAGTTTTTAATGCTTTCTCATGTGAGGTGAGTAAGGTTATCAGTTGACAGTTCATTAAGGTATCAGTTGGGTCCAACCCAGTTATGATAGCTGATCTGCTCGTCCTTATTCTTCTGGAGTTCATTGTGTTTTTTAATAAAGTGACATGTGCTTTTGAAAGTTTGCGACATATACAGATTAGATGGATGAAGTCCTCTTAGCTGCTACAACACAGTCTGCACTCTTTCGGCCCTTTGTGGACCCACGTTGACTGATCTGCGATGGCCGGTAATTTACCTAATCGCAGGGCCATCAGTTGAAGCTCATGATGGACCCAGAATGTAATATTCAGGTACGGGCTTGGGGTAAACATCTTGTAATTAGTGATTACCATCCATGCGTGCTTTCTCTTGCTGAATATATCTTTATCTACTAGCAGAGTGGAGTTTTGCAGATGTATTTATGGCTTGTTTGAAGGATGAGTATGACAGGTTGGTTTTCCAAAGCTCTCCTGTGCAGGTTGCTAATAAAGCTTTTTGTAGATATTGATGGTAGGGAGATTTCTTTCCCTTCTCTTAATTCCTCCCACAAAGCGTTATTCAATTCTGATTCTGCTGTATTTTGCTTCAGTCTGTACCACTGCTTAATGGTTGCGTATATCCTCCCCAATATTTCGTTGTTTATGCCAAATTCTAATCTCACTTGAGCTGGGGACGCGGACTGGTGGATTTGAAAGACCCTTTTATATATTGAGACTTGCAGTTTGATTAGCTGGTCTGCGTCTTTCCCATGTAGTGCAGTACTCCCATATGGTAACGTTGGTAGAATTTTGGCTGATATTACAGCTAGTAGGAGATTATATGCTGGGCCCTTTAGTTTTTTTGATAGGGTGTTTGTTCTCTGTGTCACATATGCTTTTTGCTCTCAATGGTTCAGCCTATTGTCAATGTAGAAACCCAGGTATTAATAATTAGAGACTTACTCTAGCTTTTCGCCTTCAAGTTGAAAATTCTGTTTAGCTGTCGGGTATCCACTAACTAGCATTGTCTTGCTTTTCGTTGTGTTTATCTCTAGCTTATTAATGGCTATATATTCCAGCATACCTGCGAGTGACCTACGAAGACCGATCTTATTTATTCTCATCAGGACTACATCGTCCACATATGATAGGTGGGATAACAACAGTGTGCCCAATTGGGGTGGGTGGGAGTTGATCGTGTTGAGCTTATGAGCAGGTCCATCATAAAAAGATTAAAGAGGTGCCTGTGCCAGCACACACCCTTGTTTGAGGCCTTTTGTGGTCGTGACTATCCTTGATAATCTTAAACCGTCTTCCAGTTTAACTCTCATCCATGCATTGGAATACAGGAGCAATATTCCTCTAAATATATTTTTGGGGATTTTCCAGATTTGCAGCTTTTCCCATAGGATTTGACGACCCACACTGTCGAAAGCCGCCTTTAAATCGACAAAACAGAGGTGCAATTGTTGTTACTTCCGTTTGTATTTGTCGGCGATCAGCGAGAGTGATAAGATGTTTGCGATTGTCCCGATTCCCTTTCTGAAACCTGTCTAATTGACAGATATCAGTTTTAGCTTGTCTGTCCAGGTGATCAGATCTACCAGGATCAGCGATGCTTATTGCTTTGCATCTACATCCAGTAGTGCAATTAATCTGTAATTGGACGGGGACGATCTATCACCCCCTTTGTAGATTGGTGAAATGACTGATCCTTGCCAGCTCTGCAGGATTTGCTTTATGTTCTCCAGTTCTTCAAATACGTTTTTCAGTCTCCCTCCCCAGAAATCTGGTGCAAGTTTGAAGATTAGCAGGGGGATTCCATTTGGACCTGGGGCCCCGGTTCCTCATCCCTTCGAGATTATTCTTTTTATTTCCTCTAGTTCATAGGCTCAATTTTCAGGTATAGCCCTTGAGCCACTGGCGTTCGTAACGACTCCAGTCCTTTGTACTTCTTCTGCTTTCGGCGCTGAGGTAGGGTATCGGGGTGTAGTACTGTTTTGTTAAAAACATGCCCCAGCCTTGTTCTTGTCCACTTGAGGAAAGAGAGCTGACGGACCGTTTCAGATTGTTTATTGTTTTCCAGGATGTGCTTGAGTTGGTTTTTTTCGCATCATATAATAGTGTGGCCCAGAAGTTGTCCTCACATCTTTTTTTTGTATTCTTTCCTTAGGTTACATAAGGCTTTCCATCCTGTTGTATTTAACTCAATTCTATTTTGTTCTTTTTGAGTTTTTCTTGTTCTCGTTTCAGTCTGGGAGCATCTATCGGTCTTGGCGTGTTGTTTTTAAGTCTCAGGGCCTATTTTGATTTGCTAATCATGAACGTTATTAATTTATCCGTGAAGCATACCCACTCTTGTATCTTCTTTAGATCACTTCTTTCACATTCCATTTGAATTCCTGTACTTTAGCTTGAAGTTCATCGATATTCTTCGTTGCCCATTTCAGCTGCTTCAAGTCAATCGAGAGTATGCGTTCTACTGCTGTTGTGCTAATCTGATGCTTTGGTGGATTTAAACTGAAGTAGATATGTTGGTGCGAGTGGCCGCTTTTGGTTGTGTATTCAATGGTAAACCAGGTAAGAAAGGACATTAATGGTAGTGTTATTGCTGTGTACTCAAACCTTGATTGTGATTTTCCTCCGGAGTAGGTATACATTGGCAGTTAGTCTTCAGAAGTTCTGCCATTTATTATTCTCTAGCCCAGGTATTCAAGTGTTTTCACCAGTTGCTGCCCCACTAGTTCAGAACGAGCTGACTTGAACTGATATTGGGGTTGTATATTCCAGGACTTATTGTGTGATGCGAGTTTCTCATCCTCTTCTGGTGTAAAAATTAAGTTTGAGTTGAAATCTCCTGTTATAATGATATCCATGATTGTTAATAAGGCAATATGGGCTTTTTTTGTTTTGCCAATGGATGAGTGTAGGTGTTGATTAACAATACCACTCAAAGTTTCTCTATCACTGAAAATAAAAATGTTATCAGTTGTACATTTGACCCATAGGGAGCTATATGTTCTGCTTGAATATTGGTTGCTGTTGATACATAAACTGTTAGCCCGCTTTTCGGGCGTCCGTGCATCTTGTGTTTGTCTGCTGGAGTGCTGAAGTGTATAAATCCCGCAACAGGCAGCTCCTCCATTGCCCATGTCTCCTGAAGTGCAATTATGTCGCATGTCACCCAGTCTTGTAGAGGCCTGCCGCCTTCTAACCATTTCTTTGCTCCGGCTATATTCCACGAGGTAAGGTGGAGGGTCCCTTTGCGGTGGTTCGTCACCTGTTTGCCTAATGGTCAGTTACCTTTCTCTTTGTTGAGGGTTCCTGGTAGCCGACTCCAAGGATCTCCGTCGGGCTCTGTAAATGCCTTTTTTCCTACGACGATCTCATTACGTCTTGTTAACGGAGGCCTATTTCCTTTTGCTTGCCGTAGAACTGAGAAAGCCTGTTTCTTTGTTACCAGGCTCTGCCCGTCGTTTTTCTCCTGGGTGTTTTTTCCCCTAATGGGTCTGGATATTGTGGTTTTATGGGTTGCGACAGCCTTATTCCCCATGTGTCAAATTGATGGTTTTGACTCATAATCAGTCGGGCGATCTCCGCTGTTTGCCACGTTGTGAGTGTTTGTTCATTGGTGTTTCCATTTCCCTGCTGGCAAAATTCCACTGTCAGTAAGGGGGATGAATTTAGATGTTCTAGCCCAGGAATAGTTGCTAGCAGTTTTAAAATGCTACCCCTGTTTAGGATATCGTGCTGCCCCTGGGACTTGTACTCTGGTGACAATAATATTTGTTGTAGTAGTTGTCCATACTGTCGAGATTTGGTGCTGTTGTTGACTTCTTGATCTTTTTCCTCCTCAGTAGATCTTTGCATTACAAGTTTTCCTTCGTCAGTCTTAGTATTCTTTTTGACTTCTTATGCTGAAGTAGCTAGTGATGACATGTTACTCGGGTTGTTCTCCATATCTCTTGGCCGACTGCCTTGATCACTTTCCAGGGGGGTTACATTCTCCTGGTTGTGTATGTTAAATCTGAGATTTTCGTATAGCTCGGCGGCACTTATTGTAGGTCTTGCGGATGAAATCTTAGAACACTGGATTGAAGTGAGCTTATGGTCCTTTTCTTGGGAGGATAGTTCTGCTTCTTCTTTGGTCCCTGGTTCATAGTTTGCCTTTTTGCCTTGGCTTTCACGCGTCCAACCGAGTTGGGTTCCATCTTCAGTCCTTATATCCTTGCTCTGTTGTGGATTAAATCCTTCTTTTTTATTGGTTATTCCTTTTGTCCAGTCCTTTTGCTTCTGACGTGTGACACTGTTTGTGAACAGTTGTGGTATGAAGTTCACGGCTTACCCTTCCCTTTTCCCTTGTTGCTTGCTCTCGTGGATCTCGGTCTCCTCGGAGTGGTCACTTCTTTGTTGCTTTCCCAAGAGTATTATTTGTTCAAGGAGAGCTGGAAGGAGACTCAGTTTCTCGATGATTGGGCCACAGGTGCAGGAGGTTTGCTCTAACATATATTTCAATTGCGCAGATGTTATTAGTTTATTAAGTTGATCCAGTTTGGTGTTTATCCCCGCTATATGTAGCGCTGTAATATTCACTAGGTCAGTTTGGATATCCAGCTTGTCTGATTGCAAATTCAGTACCTTTACAACAGACTGAAGTGTGTCTAATAACGAACTAAAGAGCTTTGAGGGATTACTTATATCGCTGGATAGTTTTACATGTGTAGATCCCTGCGTACTACTTGAGTATGGGTCTGCGTTTGACAAATGATTGCTGGCTGATATTTGGCTAGTATTCTGCTGTGTCTGGAGAGATAAAGTCACAATTTCTTTTTTTTCCAGTCCAGGTATTCCCCCTCCATTTTGCATGGGGGCTGTGCGGTCCTCTCTATCTAGTCCCTTTATTGAGGTAAACCCTTGTGACGACTCCTTGTTCGATGTTGGGCTTAGGAGTAAGAGCCAAGAGTTTCCTAGCTCTAGGTCTTCCAGAGCGCTTACTTTGTCTGAATTTGTCCGGTGAATTTGAACCTCCGTTCTGTGGCCCTGCGTAATCTCGTGTGACTTTACAGGTACTATAGGGGTTGTGGAGTTTGCGATAGAGCCCACGCAAAATTCATGCTTATACTTGGGTCTAATAGGCTGGTTTTTGCAGTATGCATCCTTCTTTCTTCACTCAGCTCTTCTGTGGCTTTTGAATAACTCCTGATGGTGCTGTTTTTTGTTTTGACCTCAAAGAGTAACTCGAGGTGGTGATCATCAGGCGTGGGTGTTGCCTCTCTTGCCCCACATATCGTGTTAGTGTCTTCCTTCTGACTGCCCTTTTCCTTGGTTTCCTGACCCACGTTTTTACTAGAAATGTGGTTGCCTGGGTACTTTTGGTCCGATGTGTAAGCTGTGGATATTGAGGCACATGGCTTCGCTTCTGTTCCAATATTGAATGCCACCCTTTGTGGGGTGAGTGGTGATGGAAGACCCTGTAGGTTCCTAGGTGTTGAGGAAATAACATCCCCGTTTTTTTTTTCAAAATAGTTTTTATTGTTTTTACAACATACAAACATATAACATATAGTCATCACCGCTTGTATTCGCAGGGTGGCCTCCCAGGTTGGCTGTATAGCTGACAGCACATGGTCACCATGTATATGCTAGGCTGCTGCCCCCCCATCCACTGTCTCTGAAGGTTGAGAAGGGTGTGTAGAAAAGGGGAAAGAAAGGATAGGAGATGAGGTGGAGAGGAGTAGGGGTCGCAGACAGAAGTTGGCTTCATTCTCGTTGTGGCCTTGAGCCAGTGAGAGCCCGCGAGCCTAACACTGCTTTTTGCTCGTAGTATTCACGGTGGCTCAAAGCCTGAACTTTTTTCCATTGCGCTTCTGATTTCCCGATTCCTGAACAATGTCAAGATTGGTGAAATTAGGGGGCTTTTCAGTTCACCTTCTGTTTCTTTTACTGGCTGTTTTGTGTTTTGTCCTTTTCCCCCTTGAATAGTGCCACTGGTTTTCTGGAACTTCTGGGGTTTTTAGGCTGCTTTGGAGTCCGCCTCACTTTGCCTGATCTCATCCTGCCGTCGCTCTTAGTCTCGTGCTGTTATTGTAATTGTTGCTGTTGTATAGTTGTTTAATACAGTTATAATTGAGTTGTAAGTTATATTGTGTTGTATTTATGCTTGCGTTTCTTCCTCTTTTCCCTTTTTATGCTGTGGGTTTATGATGCGCAGGAGGGAGACCATGGAAGACTATGGGCGGCTATGGAAGCTATGGAAGGCTGTGGGAGGCTATGGGAGGCTATGGGAGGCTATGGAAGACTATGGGAGGCTATGGGAGACTATGGAAGGCTGTGGGAGGCTATGGGAGGCTATGGGAGGCTATGGAAGACTATGGAAGACTATGGGAGGCTATGGGAGACTATGGAAGGCTGTGGGAGGCTATGGGAGACTATGGGAGACTATGGGAGACTATGGGAGGCTATGGAAGGCTATGGAAGGCTATGGGAGGCTATGTGAGGCTATGGGAGGCTGTGGGAGGCTATGGGAGGCTATGGAAGGCTATGGGAGGCTATGGGAGACTATGGGAGGCTATGGGAGGCTATGGGAGGCTATGGGAGACTATGGGAGACTATGAGAGGCTATGGAAGGCTGTGGGAGGCTGTGAGGGGCTGTGGGAGGCTGTGGGGGGCTGTGGGAGGCTGTGGGAGGCTATGGGAGGCTATGGGAGGCTATGGAAGACTATGGGAGGCTATGGGAGGCTATGGGAGGCTATGGGAGGCTATGGGAGGCTATGGGAGACTATGGGAGGCTATGGGAAGCTGTGGGAAGCTATGGGAGGCTATGGGAGGCTATGGGAGACTATGGGAGGCTATGGGAGGCTATGGGAGACTATGGGAGACTATGGTAGGCTATGGAAGGCTGTGGGAGGCTGTGAGGGGCTGTGGGGGGCTGTGGGAGGCTATGGAAGGCTGTGGGAGACTATGGGAGGCTATGGGAGGCTATGGAAGACTATGGGAGGCTATGGGAGGCTATGGGAGACTATGGGAGACTATGGGAGGCTATGGGAGGCTATGGGAGACTATGGGAGGCTATGGGAGACTATGGGAGACTATGGGAAGCTGTGGGAGGCTATGGGAGGCTATGGGAGACTATGGGAGGCTATGGGAGGCTATGGAAGGCTCTATGAGTCCTTGAGCGGGTGCTCTTGGGTTACCCCTTAAATGTGCGTGTTCTTGAGTGTTCTTGAATATTCTTGGATGAGAGGTCCTTGACCGGAGCCCTCTCTGCTGTAAGCCCTGCTGCGTTTAGTGCAGACGTTAACCACGGTCACTGAAGCCGGTGCAGGTGCTGATATACTGGTAAAACGGGTGGCCCTCCACTCTGATCCTGCTTCCCAGTTACTTTCACCTGCTTTCACCCGCCCTAACCCGGCTTACCGTCCTGCGATGAGCTAGTTGGTCTCTCTTCGTGGGGGAAGTTGGAAATTCCCCACAGGCTGACCTGCCGGTCTGCTGCTCTGCGCCCCCTCTCCAGAGACCTCTGATCACCTGCCACCTGTCACCAGAAAAATGTGGCGCCTCCTGTGCCTGGCCTTGATGCCTTGATGCCTGGTCCTGGGCTAGCTCCTGTGTCTGGCCTTGAAGCCTTGATGCCTGGTCCTGGGCTTGCTCCTGTGCCTGGCATTGATGCCTTGATGCCTGGTCCTGGGCTAGCTCCTGTGCCTGGCCTTGATGCCTTGATGCCTGGTCCTGGGCTAGCTCCTGTGCCTGGCCTTGATGCCTTGACGCCTGGTCCTGAACTTGCTCCTGTGCCTGGCCTTGATGCCTGGTCCTGGGCTAGCTCCTGTGCCTGGCCTTGATGCCTGGTCCTGGGCTAGCTCCTGTGCCTGGCCTTGATGCCTTAATGCCTGGTCCTGGGCTAGCTCCGGTGCCTGGCCTTGATGCCTGGTCCTGGGCTAGATCCTGTGCCTGGCCTTGATGCCTGGTCCTGGGCTTGCTCCTGTGCCTGGCCTTGATGCCTGGTCCTGGGCTAGCTCCTGTGCCTGGCATTGATGCCTGGTCCTGGGCTTGCTCCTGTGCCTGGCCTTGATGCCTGGTCCTGGGCTGGCTCCTGTACCTAGCCTTGATGCCTGGTCCTGGGTTAGCTCCTGTGCCTGGCCTTGATACCTTGATGCCTGGTCCTGGGCTTGCTCCTGTGCCTGGCCTTGATGCCTGGTCCTGGGCTAGCTCCTGTGCCTGGCCTTGATGCCTGGTCCTGGGCTTGCTACCTTCTGTTGCTTTGTAGCTCCTGTGCAGCCTGCGGCGCCGTGAACCGCACACTGCACGCGTCCCACCAGGCTCCGTGCTCCTCACTCCTCTCCCCACAAGCCGTGCCCGTTGCAGCAACACCGGGCCGCTTCCGCGGGGGAAAGGGGGAGGCCAGGGCTCCATCAAACGGCTGCTGTCATGAACAGATCAGCAGCTCGGCCCGTCCGTCACGGCGTGTGGTTACTGGTGTAGCTGCAGGCCGCTCTTCAAGTTGTCCTGGGCCCTAAGCTTAGACGCTGGGCTCCAATGCTGCCCCGCTGCTCATTAGTTTTGCAATGTGGAAAATGGCACTGTATTGGGGGCTCTGCCCAGATTTGAAATTCAGTTTTATTTCCAGCATGTTCACGTAAAGTCGTAAAGACAGTATTAGATGTTAAATCCAGTGGTGGTGTCTCACCACCTCAGTGAACTGTCCACCTATGCAGGAATCCTGTCATGGTGTTTTTATAGCACTTGCTGCCTGTATTGTGTCTGTATCAAAGCCCTATTCCCCAATTTTCCACATAGTGGGAAATAGGCAGAGGTAGATTATTAGGCCTTTCTTTGTGACTTGTGGCAATAGGTGCTCACTGTGCAGCGTCCGTTGTGGATGCTGTTGTTTACCACTGGTGTTTCCAGTCTTACGACTATTTCGTTTAATTTCTATGACAGAGTTGTTCACTTTGTAAACGTGCCTTCCACAAAAGCACTTAAGGCATATTCTAGGAGTGCTAAAGGTGGAAGAGGGTGCCTGATTCCGGATCACAGGGTTTACGGTTCGATCCCCGGCTCCGGTGGAAGGTTAGCCCAGCACCATGTGACTCTGGGCAATAGCTTGCTTATTCTTCCCGACAGCTCCCAGCGCCGGGACACCACCGTCAGAGGTAGCTGTGCGCTTTACAAATGCTGGCATTTGAAACCTGTTGGAACTGGCACTTTCTTGTTGGCTGAAGGGGTGCCAAAGTCAGGCAGAACCTGCCACGCCCATCAGGGGTGGGTGATTACACTCACTGTACAACCTGAGCTCACCCTTGGGTAGCTTGGCACCGAACAGTCAGGCCTATCCCAGATGCAATGTTTAAAGCAACTGCACAGCATTCTTACACAGTAAATACATTGAGCATCACAAAAGAGACTTCACATGTGGTATATGCAAATAAAGATTGTATTCAACACACACGGGGATGAATCTCACTTGGAAATATTACTAGCAGGACTAGGCCAAATAGTATTAAAATGACATCAGTAATATGCACATTTGGGAAAAGTCCAAATTCCCCCCAGCATCCTTATGCAGTGTGATACGTTGTCAGAACTGAGCCTACTCTGGCAAATAACATAATTAAAATCCACACATTTCTAGGGGGCACCGTAGGTCACAACGATACCAGGAATGTGGATACACAGGAATCTATAACACTTCTCAGCAGCACCGTGGCCTAAGGCCGCATGGGTAAAATCGATGTAAAAACGGAGTATTCGTTAGGTAATGAAACAAACCAGTAAAACAACACCACTTCACGGTGCAATCATTTGAAGGCTGTTCTCATGCAACACACTCTCCCACACTCACACAGAACTGTAATGTTGTACAAAGGATATCGGCTAGTCCGTATGAAGCACACTCGCACAAACACGCATTTGGCACTGCAACGCGGTGCAAATGATATCCGCAGGTCAGCTGATAATATTAATGCGGACCCCGTGGCACAATCCCACTCACACCTCTCAGTTAACCCCCAATACTATGTCCACAGGTTAGAGTCAAAAACACCAACCCCTTATACGGGCCAGAGTCACAGTTAGTCAGGGGCCCAGAGAAGAAGGCAGGAATAACTATCGGCGTAACCAAGCAACAGTCGACAGATGGGGGGTGGCCAAAACGCATGAAGATCACCCAATTTATGTGGAGGAGAAATGGGCTTTAGGCTGTCCCAGTTCAATCAAGAGGTCCCTCAATGCACCAGCCCCGTTCTGCGAAGCACAGGGGGGTCACAGTCTCTCAACCTGATTCCGATTGATCTCTGAAGTGTTCCTCCGCCCAGTCACTTACTCTCACCACCCAGGCCCGATCCGGGCGATGCTACCTGGCAACACATAGTCATCAGGCCAGGTGAGGAGAGGGCAGTTGATTCGCTGTACTGAGGGTAAGGTGGAACACTCAGTGAATGAGGGGTGCAGCTGTCCCCACACTCCACTGGGAGTGAGACCCAACATGTGGTGTGCATTGATCCGAGTCGCACTAGACAATCTAGTCACAATGAACCTTGAGTCAGGTTCCCCTTACCTCCCTGGAATGAGGCACAACATCAGGTGCGCAATGATACGAGTCGCACGAGACAATCCGGTACCACACACAAACAGTCACAAGTTCAGTAGTACTGCACAAGGTAGAATGAGGTATTACTATGGGTTCTAACTCCCTCTGTGGGTCGCAACCTGTGAATCAGACAATGCACGCAATGCACATGCAAGCGGTATGCCACACAAGGGATATGCGGCACGGACGACGAAGCGGGCCACACTGAGTCCCGGTGAATCCAGTCACCATCAACGAGACGCGTGTGCGTGCTGAGGCCACACGAAGCAGGGGCCACACTCATTAGATGCGGGGATGGTTCGGAGGCTCCACACAAGACAATACGGCCCCAGGCACAATACTTTGTTCCACGCTGACACCGCATTGGAGTCAGGATCCAGCAGATGAAGTGGGCACTTAAAAAGGCATCGCTCTCCAGGTGAAACATGTAGATGGTGTAGGTCCCTCCTGGGAGGTCTTTTATGTCCCGGAGATCTCCACAAGAGAACAGGGGGCAAGCCAACAAGCCCTTGGAGAGCACACTTCAGGGTGCCACATAGCAGCAGGTTTTCAGTCCAGGCTAGCCACTATTCTGGTAGGGTGCACTGCAATAGCAGTCTCCTCCTTTGTACACAACAGATTCCTCTGGCAGTGTGCACCATGCAGCCCAGGATGTCTGGTCTCACATCACCAGTGTGTCTCTACTGTGCTGAAGTACGGCCCCAGTAGCTAAACTGTAGTTGCCTTTGAAGTTGGGCCTGGTTCAAAGGCTTTGAACAGCAGATGTCTCCCCTACATTTCAGTCCTGTCTGCCATGAGTTCTTTGAATGCAGATCTTAATCTTTGTGAGGCCATGATCTGGCTCCACGGGCCAAGTGTTAAAAACTCTTTCCCTAATGGCAGAGGTCTGTTATTCCAGTTGCATGCCCAATGTTTATAGCTGTCTCTGGGGAATGCACAGATGTGCTCCCCCAGCCTCGAGTGTGGACTGGAATCAAACTAAAAGGCACACAAAGATTTAGAGAAGAAAAATGCCCAGTTTGTAGAAGAAAAACTGACCAGGGTTCAACAGTCCTAGACAGAGAAAGCACTACCTTTGACACTCATAAATGAGTGTGCCACCCCAATTTTTTTAAACAAAATTAGTACATATCAACAATGATTTTGTAAAAGTAATCCATATAAACAAAACGCATTTAATTCAATGTTTGCAACAGTCAGCATAAAAGAGAAACTTCATCCAAGATTCTTCTTGACGCTTCCTTTTATTCTCCCCCCAGCGCCTTGAGACCCTCACGGGTAAGTAGCGCGCTCTACAAGTACTCTGATTGATTGATTGATTGATTGATTGATTGAAGCGGAATGTAAGATCATGTGAAACGTAGATACTCAAAGTACAACTTCTTGGCAAGCATAAAAAAATCAGTTCCAATGCATTTTGGGTGTCTTCAACACCCTTCGTCAGGGGCTATCTACAACAAAAACATTTACATTATAACATGTACCATATCATATACACCAAGTTCATGATTCGACATTCTCATGATTATCCGGGAAAGAAAATCCGAAATCTAAAAGGTGAAACAATAGTAGTTGGAAGCATCCATATTATGTCTTTAAAAAGTAGAAGATCATAACTAACTCAAGAAGTGCTGTGAATCAAGAAATTCATAAGCTCAAAGTGCTGATCCACCCATGTGTTCAATGCTCATTTACTTAAGCTAAACCAAACATGGCTGTTACCTCAGTTCATCCAAATAACGCGCTATCCTCAAATGCGGTGCAGGCATCTGCCGCTCATTAAAAAAGAGTCCTGTAGTAATTCTGTGATACAATGAAAGATGCTATTTAATAATGTGCAACTGATAGCTCCAAGTAACTGTCTGACCATCTATCTTATAGTCTCACCTGCCTCTTTAGTATTGCTTGCAGCAGTGGATTGTCGAGTAGACCACTATTGTGATTTTGAGTATACCAAGATTTCAACCTGCTGCTAAAGATTTTGTTTTTTCCCCGCTGACAAGGGAGGGGCATTAGTGGTAATGGACCGCAACTATTATGAAACCAGCACCTTCGGTGTGGTAATGCTTTCTCCTTTTAACTTTTTAGGTCTCGGACTAGCGACCCACGCAGTGGGCGGAATCCGAGATTTTATGTTTTGCAGTATGGGGGCTTGAACCCGCCCCTCTTCTCCATTGACTGGCCTCGTAATTGCTGGCCAGCCATTGGAGGAGAGGGGCATCACTCAGTTCAGGCCCCGTCTTGAGCAGATTCGGGGGCGTTTTTCTCTCTTTTGTTTTAGCCCCGCCCCTTTTCTAGTGGTGGGCGTTACACCCTCCCTCTCGTCGAGGTCCCAGTCTATTCCTCCTGTAATGTACCATTTGCTACCTCTTGTTCCTTCTCCTTTTCATGTATGTAGGCAATTAAATACAAAAGGAAGGTGGCGGCCGCCTTTACATCATTACCGGCTATGCAGCTTTTACGTCGGTTATACCTTTAAACACGGCCGCCGCCGCCTTGCTTTTCTATTTGTTTACTTCTCTAACATTCACAGCATGCTTTAGCTTTTAAAATATAAAGTTAAAACACAGAGAGGAAGAGGGGTTGGAGACAAACACAGTCATCAAAAGCAAATGTACTGTGCAAAGAGCATAAGTCCGCACTGAATTCTGCAAGCCCCGTCTTCGTGTTGTTTCACACACCAGCGTTGTGTTTGATAGAACAAAAAGCTCTTCACGTCGAAAGAACCAGCGCCCAAGTAAAGGGGATGGGCCTTCCAGGCACTCGACGAGACTGCAGAAGGAATATAATTCTCTCCCCCCTTCCCTCGACCCTCAGAAGAAGGTCAACGAGCACTCCGGTGTTCAACCAGGCCCTTAATACATAACAGTAGGAGGGAGACGAGAGGGTCCCAGAGGGCCTCTGATGGCTCTATAGTATCCATAGGGGAGGCTGAGAGTAAACGGCGATGTTCAACTGGCGCATGTCATGTGGTGAACGCGGTCATCCGGTGTTCTGTCCTCAGCCAACACTGCATGGGATGCTGGGACTTGTAGTACTAAAGCTGGAATAGCAAAATTGAGACTATATGTCCCAGCAGGCCAATCTTGGCAAGCAAAACGATGAGGATTAAAAAATCTAAACTACCTGATGGGGCCACATGTGATACGGGTCAACTTTAAGAGATGGGCAGGCAAAACCATAAAAAGACGTTTGTGGTACTACTGTAGAGGGGGAGAGAGGCCCTGAGAGAGAAAGAGAGTATGCACGCGCTGATGTTACGACATATCCATTTGTGCTTATTTAATTATTACTCATTTGTAGTGAATGACGCAAGTCTGTGAATGTTTGACATTTTCGAAGGAGGTCTGTCTGTGATTGTCGGACACATTTGAGAGCTGCTGCGCAGTGACTGTTAAACGAGTCTGAGAAATGCCGGACAGTGAATTTCAAATCAATGTTTCAACCGATTCCCCACAAGTCTTCTTAACAGGCATTTGGCACAACCTGCCGCCCCATGATACACACAGCACCAGACAGTATTGGCAAAGCAACACTCCTGAACAGTAAGGCACACTGCTCACACGTACCCAGGGCCACTAAAATTATGCAGCAGCGGAGCACTAAATTATGCGACAGAGCTGACAAAATTATGCGGCAAAGGAAGAAAACAAATTGTGCGGCTAAATGGTGCAAATTTTATTTTATTTTTTTTAATTTTTAAAACCTTTATTTGAAAGAGTGCACACAGCTATTCAGCCTGACATCCCGGAGGCAAGGCAGCATTTGCAAACAGGAGAGCAATAGTGCAAGAATCAATGTCACAGCACAATGAAGGTTGATTTTATCATTTTGTTGCATAAAGGAACAGAAAAGAGAAGAAGAAAAAGGCGCCAGAAAGGCGCAGAAAGAGTGGCAATGGGGTAGAAAAAACCAGTGAAGCGTTGGCAGCGGGGTAGGGGGGAGTAGTGGGAACACAAGCACGGAAACAGGAGAATAGATCAGAACAAGGGGGCGGGAGAAGAGAGAACAGGATAAAAATGTATATGTGTCACAGTTGGTGTCACAGGCTATGGCGACAAATGTTCCTCTAATGAGACAGGTTCTGGGGGCACACAAATATCTCCCCCATAGGTATTCCAGGCACCCCACACCTTCAACCACTTCTTGGGCTTACCCCTGGCAACATAGACCGTCTTTTCCCTGAACATACACCAATCCATGTTGGCTTTCAATTGCACCACCATGGGAGCTATCGAAGCCCCCCACTTCTGAGCGATATCGCGTTTAGCCACCATGTTGCCAAGGGTCACCCACTGCGTCTGAGCCACATTGTGGTCCGTTGGCCCCCAAATGTTGAGGAGACACCTCCTAGCCTCCGCATTCGCTACCACCCCAGTTACTTCATCCATAATCCGGTGCACTCGTCTCCAGTAGGAGGCTATGGCGGGGCATTCCCAGAGAATGTGCATAAAGGTGGCAAGGGCACCACAGCCGCGGCGACAAAGCCCATCGACCGAGAAGCCCATATGCACAAGCCGGGGGCCAGTCACGTACACCCTATGCAGCATTTTGAGCTGCACCAGCCTGAGACGGGAGGAGATGGCAACCTCCTTAGGGGAAGAAACTGCACTCTGCCAATCCTCATCGTCGATTTCCAATCCGTCACGCACCCACTGATCCTGCACACCCAGGAGGAGGTCAGTGCGAACATTAATACGTTTTTTATAAGACAGTGAGATGGCACTGTCAGGCATATGGCCGTCCAGCACCCTGTCTTTCAACGGGGAGCTTTCTGGAATCCACCCCTCCTCTGGTTTAGCAGAAAGCAATGCATGTTGCAACTGGGCATACCGGAAAGACTCTGAGGTACCCAGCTGGTATTCAGCCTGCAGTTGGGAGAAGGTCTTGATCTCACCTTTCGATAGCATATCCTCCACCCTGGAAATACCTATAAGGTCCCACTTATCAAACCCTTTGGTGTGCCATAACTTGCCCAAAATGTCTGAGTCGTACAATGGGGTGAATCTAGTCAGCCTGCCTTGCCAGCCCTGAGCCTTGGTGATTGCCCTCCAAATATGGACTGCCGTTCTCGTCGGACCCGACATCCGCCTGTCCAGAGACCTCGAATAAAGCGCTCTGTAATAGTTGCCGCCACTCAAGAGCCACTTATCCATTGCGTATCCGGGGTTATTTTCCGGACCATAGAAACCGTGGTTGATGGCCGCCAATTGGGAGGCCCAGTAGTAACGACGCACGTCTGGTAGCGCTACACCCCCGTCGTACCACGGAAGCGTAAGCTTCGTGATAGCGATGCGGGGTCGGCCATCCCAGAGCAGGGCACGTTGAAGGCCTTCGATTTCCCGGAAGTATCGGGCGGGAACCGGATCTTGGGTGTTCTGCAGGGCGTACAGGAACCTGGGCAAAGACATCATCTTAAATAATACCGCGCGCCCGAGTAAGGAAAGCGGAAGTTTGCGCCAACCCTCCACGTCTCGCCGAAGGCGGAGAAGAGGGGGAAGCAGGTTGTGTTCGTAGCGCGCCTTCGCATTACCAGAGATATAGATCCCTAAGTATTTAAAGCCCTGGCTGGCCACCTGGATGCCGCAGCCTCTAGGGAGGCGCGGTGTGTCCCCTTTCAGTACATAGAGGGAAGACTTGGCCCAGTTAATGACGAGGCCAGAATACTGGCCAAAAAGTCGAAGTACATCACATGCCACAATAAGTGACTTGCAGGGGGAAGTGAGGTAAAGCAGAATGTCATCCGCATAAAGACTCTGTCCTCGAAGCCAGGGGCCCAGCTGATACCATGTAGATCCGGGTGTGTCCGTAACAAGGCCGCGAGTGGCTCAAGAGCGAGCGCAAACAAAAGAGGCGATAAAGGGCAACCCT
The DNA here is from genome assembly GCF_964263255.1 of Lissotriton vulgaris. Classification (NCBI taxonomy): domain Eukaryota; kingdom Metazoa; phylum Chordata; class Amphibia; order Caudata; family Salamandridae; genus Lissotriton; species Lissotriton vulgaris. The sequence continues at coordinate 34,973,429 of NC_141693.1, read as the reverse complement.
GCCTGGTGCCCCTGTGAAGGGCAAAAGTCGCCGAGATGCGGCCATTGACAGCAACGTTAGCCAGTGGGTCAGCGTACAAAAGCTTCACCCATCCCACAAACACCGGGCCAAAACCGAGCTTCGCCAACACCGCCCAAAGGTAACTCCATTCGAGAGAGTCGAAAGCCATCGTGGCGTCCAAGGACGCAAGGACTGCCGGCTCCTCAAGAGTGTGGGCCCTGGCCAGGGCACCGTGGAGTCTACGCAAGTTAAGGGCAGTGTTGCGCTGTGGAATAAAGCCCGACTGGTCCGGATGCACTAAGTCGCCGATAACACCAACCAGGCGATTAGCAAGTATCTTGGCGAGAATCTTAGGCTCAGCATTCAAGAGAGAGATGGGGCGGTACGACCGACACAAATCTCTCGGCTTCCCTTCCTTATGGATGACCACAATAGTGGCCAACCTCTGGTCAAGGGGAAGTAGGCCATTTTCCCGCAACTCAACTGGGATACCGAGCGCAGTGAGCGGATCGCAAGTGCGACCTCATCCACAGAAACGTCCATGTCCAGGTCGCCGCGCTCCTCGTCCGACAGGCACGGAAGATCGACAGCCGAAAGAAACACTGTCGAATCAGCCTCAGACCGGTCCGAGACAGAGGCGTAGACGCCTCGAAAGTGGTCAGCGAAGGACTCGGCAATGGCACTAGGGTCAGTGACGACAACTCCGTCCTCCCCCAGTATCTCAGGTACAACACGGCTAGCCATCTCCCTCCTGTCCAGCCCGGCCAGCAACTTCTCGGCCTTGTCGCCGACGTCGTATACCCGACCCTGCTGTTCTTTAGCTAAGGCGAGGGCAGCGTTTGTAGCAAGGTCACGGTACTCCGACTGTTTGAGGGAGAGGTCATGTAGGCGAGCGGGATCGGGCTCAGCCTCCAATTGGGAGTCAAGCTCCATGATCTCCTCCTCAATGCGTAGTAAATCAGCATAAGAGCTATAAGAGCAAAGGCCTCGCTCCTTAAACTGTCTTAAACGCCTCCCATAAAGTTGCGGCGGACGCAACAGATCCCTCGTTTTCAGTAAAATAGAGATCGATGGCCTTGGCTAGGAGATTGCGAGTCTTGGGATTACGGAAATACCACGGGTTAACAACCGCCGGTCGTTCCGACATGACAATGCCAAAGTCAAAAGAGACCCACAGCGGGGAATGATCAGAAACACCCCGTGCCAGAAAACGAGCCTCAGAGACAGCAGGCGCGTGAGCAGCCAACGTAAGAACGTAGTCGATCCTAGAAAGACTACCATGGGCGCCAGAATGGAAGGAGTAATGACATTGCGTGGGATGCAAAAGCTGCCAACTATCTACCAGCCCCAACGTCTTGAGGAAAGATGGCAGCCACAATTGGGAGCCACGGAGGTCTCTAGGCAGATGGCGGTCCAAGGAGCCGGAGCAAACCGAGTTGAAATCACCCCCCACTATCAGCAGTCCAGCAGGCAAATTCAAAATGGCGCCACCGAGGTCCTGGAAAGTGCTAGACTGTAGGCCCGGGGGAACGTAAACTGAAAGTAATGTCAGGGCACGCCCTTCCCATCGACCAGCCACAGCGGCGTACCGCCCCCTCTCATCGATCACAGTGGTGTCAACCTCAAGCGGAAGGAACGCACGAACAAGGACACCCGCCCCCCGAGATCCCGAGGAGAACCCCGAATGAGCCACCATTTTGTACCCTTTACGATTAAGCGCTTTACACGTATTTCCAACCAGATGCGTTTCCTGCAGGAGAACGACATCTGGCATATGACGTTTAATCAGTTGAATCACAACTCCTCTCTTAATACGGTCACCTAACCCGTTAACATTCCAACTGAGAACTCGTAGTTTCTTACCCCCATCATCGTGACCCTGGCCCCACCCAACCCCAGCAAGCCTCAACAACAAGTGAAACAGATCAATATATACAATCCATTGCCTAAGAGATAGAAAGAGAAAAGAAAGAATAAACAAACAAACTTCCCCACCACCACCCCCCACCCTGCACCCCTGCAGCAGACTAAAAAGCCCTCCCAACCAGCAGTGTGCCTGTCGCCCCATAAACTAATCTACAAAAAGACCCTAGAGGAGTAAGGAATCTCCGCAATCCCCTCCCGCCACCCTCCATGGAAAAACAGAAGAAATATCAAAATCGAAAAAGCATTGGTATCAGCAGTCACAGACATCAGGGACACCAACCGCCATAGTCAGCACAGCAGAACATAGTCCTAGAGATCAGAGCCACCAGTTGCGCCACCGGAGTGTTCGTCGTGGTCTTCCCGGCGTTGCGGCAAAGTGTCCAACCAGTCGCTCGCATTCTCCGGCATATCGAAAAACAGAGCTCGGCCCTCGTACTCAATCCGTAGTTTAGCAGGGAAGAGCATAGAGTACTTAAAACCCATGTCTCTCAGGCGCCGTTTCACCCCTGCAAAGCTCTGACGTTGCTTCTGAACAGCCATGGTGAAGTCCGGGTAAAAGTGCACCTCAGAGTTCTGAAATTTGAGCAGCTCATGTCTCCTGGAGGCTTGAAGGATCACATCCCGGTCTCTAAAATTGAAGAGCCGGGCAATGATGGGCCTAGGTGCAACACCCGACTTCGGGGGGCCGCCAGGTATCCGATGGGCACGTTCCACAGAAAAGAAGTTACTCAGGCCAGATGGTGCGAGATGTGTCTGTATCAAATCCTCCACAAAAAGGTCCACTGCCGCCTCCTCAGCACCTTCCGGTATACCAATAATGCGAACATTCTGTCGCCTTGCACGCCCTTCAAAATCCTCCAGCCTTCTAGAGAATTGGTCGTTGACCGATCTTAGGGTCCGGACCTCTGCTTGCAGGCCCGAAACATCGGTAGTCAAACTGGAGGTCTTGATATCAAGGGATTTCACCCGATCGTTGGTCTTTCCCAAATCGGCCCTGATCAGGTTGAGATCCACTGCCAGAGTGTCCACCTTATGAGTCAGGACCTCGTGTTGCTTCTGCATTTCAGCCCGAATGCCCGCGATGGCCCCCATAACATCACTCAAAGTAGGCTCCGAACCATCAGGCGAGCCCGCACGTTGCGAGTCCTTAGAGGAGGCCACCACAGTGGGCGAGGTCCGCTGCTGGGCATACCGGTCTATTTTATTCAATTGCGTCTGAGTCGTCCTTCGAACGCCTCTGTTCGATGTCTTGTTGGGGTCCCCTCTGCCGGCCATGATGGACCCAAGGAGAACAAAGGGCTACGCTGCCCGGACAAGGAAGCAGATGTGCAGAACAGAGGCGAAGCCAGCAAATAAACCAGGCCGATAGCAGGCGACTTCGCAGCTACATGCACTTCGCCAGCAGGGACCGAAGACGTCCACTCCGCATTCCAATCATGCGGAGTGTCGGTACGAGCAGCAGCCACCCATGAGACAATGGCGCATCCCTGGCACAAAGTTCAGCTCGACGTAGCTTCGCCTAGGAGCAACGGATTCGAAAGCGGAAAGCAGTTCCTGCGTCCGCGACCTCGCACCAATCGGAATCCACTAACGTGGAACAGGATTCTCAGCAGGATATTTGCGGAGGGTCGGAGGGTCCGCGGAGCTCCGAGCTTACGCGGCCATCTTGGTCGCCCGCGAAGCTCCTCCCCCAATGGTGCAAATTTTTGATGGTATTACTCCATCATTTTGTAATTTTACACATGGTAATACTGTCTGTGCAAAGATTTAATCTAATTAATACCAGTTTAACAACCAAATACTAAAATAAGGAACTGAAAGATGAAAAATTAGTCTTCGCGAAGGGCCTTCTACTGCAAGCAAATGCAATTGTCAATTGAAGTGGGGTACATGTTGGGTTTGATCATAGTCATTGGGGGGGGGGGTATTTTAGTGTATGTCACATTTTAGGACATGACATGTTTAAGTGGGTCATATTTTACTGTGCCTCGGTACCTGTGGTATATTGTGGGGGCATGCCCCTGGAATACATGGAGTTTCCTCCATAGTGCAATATGTGTTGATGCTTCACTGGCACTGTGTGTTGCGCTCTGTGTGTGTGTTGCGCTCTGTGTGGGACTCTGTGTGTGTGTGTGGGTCTGTGTGTTTGTGTTTATGTTTGGCATTTGCGAGAGATTAAGCTATTGGCATTGTAAATGACAATGCCATTTATTTATCTGTTTCCAAAACCAACACATGAATAAAAAGTTTGTCATTTACAATGCCAACATCTCTAACTTTTGCAAAGGCAAGACCGTTGCATTGTAAATGCTTGTTTCACTACTTCTTAAGTTGGTTATGGTCTTCTACTTTTCAAAGACACCACCAGGATGATTCCAACTACTACTGTTTCAGCTTTTAGATTTCGGACTTACTTTGCCCTCTGCGGTGTCCCAGAGTGGAGGGCAGTAGCCCCAGGTGGCTTGCATCCTCTCTCCACTCGACTTCCCACCAGTTCAGGGGTTCTACCCTGCAACTGGTCTTTCCACCCAGGGTCTGTACCCTTGGGTTAAACCGGGGTCAGGGGAGAGTCCTTCCTCCCCCTTCGGCACCTCCTTCTGGGGATTCCACCCTCCGTCTAGGTGTAGTCAATGTTGTCAGATAATTTCACCATGGCCGGACCATAGTTAAGCTGAAGGATTTGTGGTTGGTCCCAGTGTATGTGGATGCCTAGATACTCAATGGAGTCGTCACACCACTTGAGTGGGAACTCCGAGGAGCGAGTGCATTGGGCCTCTGTTAGAGGGAAGAACTCTGATTTACCCCAGTTAATTTGTAAACCTGACACAGTGCTAAAGTGGGTAAATTCACGAAAGAGCAGCTCTAAATTGTCGTCCGGGTTCCTTGCGTAATGAATTACATCATCAGCATAAAGAGTGAGCAACAAAGGGCCAGTATTAAATTGAATGCCCCTGTGGGGGTGTTTATCTAGGAGATGACCGACAAGCGGGTCCATTGCAATTATAAAGAGGAGTGGAGAGAGGGGGCAGCCCTGTCAAAGACACTCTGGGTAGTTTGAAGGGAGGGGAGTGTGTGCCATTTAACCGAATTCTAGCCGTGGGGCGAGTGTATAATAGTGAAATCACTGAAATGAACCTGGGTGGGAGGCCGAGCACCAGGGTGGCTCTAAGAAAGGGCCACTCCAGTGAATAAAAAGTATTTTCGGCGTCCAATAGGATCGCTGCGGCCGGGAGGAAGGGATTGACTCGGTGGAGCGTGGCAAACAGCGTACGCAGATTCAATGCAGTAGATCAGCGGGGAATAAATCCGGCCCGTGCGAGTGATATCATCTTATCTATGATCAGGGAGAGTCTATCAGCAAGCATTTTTGCCGGAATTTTATCATCAAAATTAAACAGTGAGAGGGGCCTGTAGGATTCAATGTGTAGCGGGTCTGTACCGGCTTTAGGGAGGAGAATGACAGCCGCGTCACGAAGCATGGGGGTTGATTCGCCCGGCTCAACGGCCTCCTGGAACAGATCAATGAGGTGCGGGGCTAATGTCTTTTTGAAGACCTTATAAAAACAACCGGGAACCCAACTAGGCCCGGTGCCTTTGAGCCACCCATATCCCCGATTGGTTGGGTCAGTTCGTCAATCGAGAAGGGTTCAGCCAGGAAGTCTCTGTGTACTTGCTCTAGCCAGACCAAGGCTAACTCGTCCAGATAGGCGTTATTGGCTAACTCGTCCGACAGGCACGGAAGATCGACAGCCGAAAGAAACACTGTCGAATCAGCCTCAGACCGGTCCGAGACAGAGGCGTAGACGCCTCGAAAGTGGTCAGCGAAGGACTCGGCAATGGCACTAGGGTCAGTGACGACAACTCCGTCCTCCCCCAGTATCTCAGGTACAACACGGCTAGCCATCTCCCTCCTGTCCAGCCCGGCCAGCAACTTCTCGGCCTTGTCGCCGACGTCGTATACCCGACCCTGCTGTTCTTTAGCTAAGGCGAGGGCAGCGTTTGTAGCAAGGTCACGGTACTCCGACTGTTTGAGGGAGAGGTCATGTAGGCGAGCGGGATCGGGCTCAGCCTCCAATTGGGAGTCAAGCTCCATGATCTCCTCCTCAATGCGTAGTAAATCAGCATAAGAGCTATAAGAGCAAAGGCCTCGCTCCTTAAACTGTCTTAAACGCCTCCCATAAAGTTGCGGCGGACGCAACAGATCCCTCGTTTTCAGTAAAATAGAGATCGATGGCCTTGGCTAGGAGATTGCGAGTCTTGGGATTACGGAAATACCACGGGTTAACAACCGCCGGTCGTTCCGACATGACAATGCCAAAGTCAAAAGAGACCCACAGCGGGGAATGATCAGAAACACCCCGTGCCAGAAAACGAGCCTCAGAGACAGCAGGCGCGTGAGCAGCCAACGTAAGAACGTAGTCGATCCTAGAAAGACTACCATGGGCGCCAGAATGGAAGGAGTAATGACATTGCGTGGGATGCAAAAGCTGCCAACTATCTACCAGCCCCAACGTCTCGAGGAAAGATGGCAGCCACAATTGGGAGCCACGGAGGTCTCTAGGCAGATGGCGGTCCAAGGAGCCGGAGCAAACCGAGTTGAAATCACCCCCCACTATCAGCAGTCCAGCAGGCAAATTCAAAATGGCGCCACCGAGGTCCTGGAAAGTGCTAGACTGTAGGCCCGGGGGAACGTAAACTGAAAGTAATGTCAGGGCACGCCCTTCCCATCGACCAGCCACAGCGGCGTACCGCCCCCTCTCATCGATCACAGTGGTGTCAACCTCAAGCGGAAGGAACGCACGAACAAGGACACCCGCCCCCCGAGATCCCGAGGAGAACCCCGAATGAGCCACCATTTTGTACCCTTTACGATTAAGCGCTTTACACGTATTTCCAACCAGATGCGTTTCCTGCAGGAGAACGACATCTGGCATATGACGTTTAATCAGTTGAATCACAACTCCTCTCTTAATACGGTCACCTAACCCGTTAACATTCCAACTGAGAACTCGTAGTTTCTTATCCCCATCATCGTGACCCTGGCCCCACCCAACCCCAGCAAGCCTCAACAACAAGTGAAACAGATCAATATATACAATCCATTGCCTAAGAGATAGAAAGAGAAAAGAAAGAATAAACAAACAAACTTCCCCACCACCACCCCCCACCCTGCACCCCTGCAGCAGACTAAAAAGCCCTCCCAACCAGCAGTGTGCCTGTCGCCCCATAAACTAATCTACAAAAAGACCCTAGAGGAGTAAGGAATCTCCGCAATCCCCTCCCGCCACCCTCCATGGAAAAACAGAAGAAATATCAAAATCGAAAAAGCATTGGTATCAGCAGTCACAGACATCAGGGACACCAACCGCCATAGTCAGCACAGCAGAACATAGTCCTAGAGATCAGAGCCACCAGTTGCGCCACCGGAGTGTTCGTCGTGGTCTTCCCGGCGTTGCGGCAAAGTGTCCAACCAGTCGCTCGCATTCTCCGGCATATCGAAAAACAGAGCTCGGCCCTCGTACTCAATCCGTAGTTTAGCAGGGAAGAGCATAGAGTACTTAAAACCCATGTCTCTCAGGCGCCGTTTCACCCCTGCAAAGCTCTGACGTTGCTTCTGAACAGCCATGGTGAAGTCCGGGTAAAAGTGCACCTCAGAGTTCTGAAATTTGAGCAGCTCATGTCTCCTGGAGGCTTGAAGGATCACATCCCGGTCTCTAAAATTGAAGAGCCGGGCAATGATGGGCCTAGGTGCAACACCCGACTTCGGGGGGCCGCCAGGTATCCGATGGGCACGTTCCACAGAAAAGAAGTTACTCAGGCCAGATGGTGCGAGATGTGTCTGTATCAAATCCTCCACAAAAAGGTCCACTGCCGCCTCCTCAGCACCTTCCGGTATACCAATAATGCGAACATTCTGTCGCCTTGCACGCCCTTCAAAATCCTCCAGCCTTCTAGAGAATTGGTCGTTGACCGATCTTAGGGTCCGGACCTCTGCTTGCAGGCCCGAAACATCGGTAGTCAAACTGGAGGTCTTGATATCAAGGGATTTCACCCGATCGTTGGTCTTTCCCAAATCGGCCCTGATCAGGTTGAGATCCACTGCCAGAGTGTCCACCTTATGAGTCAGGACCTCGTGTTGCTTCTGCATTTCAGCCCGAATGCCCGCGATGGCCCCCATAACATCACTCAAAGTAGGCTCCGAACCATCAGGCGAGCCCGCACGTTGCGAGTCCTTAGAGGAGGCCACCACAGTGGGCGAGGTCCGCTGCTGGGCATACCGGTCTATTTTATTCAATTGCGTCTGAGTCGTCCTTCGAACGCCTCTGTTCGATGTCTTGTTGGGGTCCCCTCTGCCGGCCATGATGGACCCAAGGAGAACAAAGGGCTACGCTGCCCGGACAAGGAAGCAGATGTGCAGAACAGAGGCGAAGCCAGCAAATAAACCAGGCCGATAGCAGGCGACTTCGCAGCTACATGCACTTCGCCAGCAGGGACCGAAGACGTCCACTCCGCATTCCAATCATGCGGAGTGTCGGTACGAGCAGCAGCCACCCATGAGACAATGGCGCATCCCTGGCACAAAGTTCAGCTCGACGTAGCTTCGCCTAGGAGCAACGGATTCGAAAGCGGAAAGCAGTTCCTGCGTCCGCGACCTCGCACCAATCGGAATCCACTAACGTGGAACAGGATTCTCAGCAGGATATTTGCGGAGGGTCGGAGGGTCCGCGGAGCTCCGAGCTTACGCGGCCATCTTGGTCGCCCGCGAAGCTCCTCCCCCAATGGTGCAAATTTTTGATGGTATTACTCCATCATTTTGTAATTTTACACATGGTAATACTGTCTGTGCAAAGATTTAATCTAATTAATACCAGTTTAACAACCAAATACTAAAATAAGGAACTGAAAGATGAAAAATTAGTCTTCGCGAAGGGCCTTCTACTGCAAGCAAATGCAATTGTCAATTGAAGTGGGGTACATGTTGGGTTTGATCATAGTCATTGGGGGGGGGGGGTATTTTAGTGTATGTCACATTTTAGGACATGACATGTTTAAGTGGGTCATATTTTACTGTGCCTCGGTACCTGTGGTATATTGTGGGGGCATGCCCCTGGAATACATGGAGTTTCCTCCATAGTGCAATATGTGTTGATGCTTCACTGGCACTGTGTGTTGCGCTCTGTGTGTGTGTTGCGCTCTGTGTGGGACTCTGTGTGTGTGTGTGGGTCTGTGTGTTTGTGTTTATGTTTGGCATTTGCGAGAGATTAAGCTATTGGCATTGTAAATGACAATGCCATTTATTTATCTGTTTCCAAAACCAACACATGAATAAAAAGTTTGTCATTTACAATGCCAACATCTCTAACTTTTGCAAAGGCAAGACCGTTGCATTGTAAATGCTTGTTTCACTACTTCTTAAGTTGGTTATGGTCTTCTACTTTTCAAAGACACCACCAGGATGATTCCAACTACTACTGTTTCAGCTTTTAGATTTCGGACTTACTTTGCCCTCTGCGGTGTCCCAGAGTGGAGGGCAGTAGCCCCAGGTGGCTTGCATCCTCTCTCCACTCGACTTCCCACCAGTTCAGGGGTTCTACCCTGCAACTGGCCTTTCCACCCAGGGTCTGTACCCTTGGGTTAAACCGGGGTCAGGGGAGAGTCCTTCCTCCCCCTTCGGCACCTCCTTCTGGGGATTCCACCCTCCGTCTAGGTGTAGTCAATGTTGTCAGATAATTTCACCATGGCCGGACCATAGTTAAGCTGAAGGATTTGTGGTTGGTCCCAGTGTATGTGGATGCCTAGATACTCAATGGAGTCGTCACACCACTTGAGTGGGAACTCCGAGGAGCGAGTGCATTGGGCCTCTGTTAGAGGGAAGAACTCTGATTTACCCCAGTTAATTTGTAAACCTGACACAGTGCTAAAGTGGGTAAATTCACGAAAGAGCAGCTCTAAATTGTCGTCCGGGTTCCTTGCGTAATGAATTACATCATCAGCATAAAGAGTGAGCAACAAAGGGCCAGTATTAAATTGAATGCCCCTGTGGGGGTGTTTATCTAGGAGATGACCGACAAGCGGGTCCATTGCAATTATAAAGAGGAGTGGAGAGAGGGGGCAGCCCTGTCAAAGACACTCTGGGTAGTTTGAAGGGAGGGGAGTGTGTGCCATTTAACCGAATTCTAGCCGTGGGGCGAGTGTATAATAGTGAAATCACTGAAATGAACCTGGGTGGGAGGCCGAGCACCAGGGTGGCTCTAAGAAAGGGCCACTCCAGTGAATAAAAAGTATTTTCGGCGTCCAATAGGATCGCTGCGGCCGGGAGGAAGGGATTGACTCGGTGGAGCGTGGCAAACAGCGTACGCAGATTCAATGCAGTAGATCAGCGGGGAATAAATCCGGCCCGTGCGAGTGATATCATCTTATCTATGATCAGGGAGAGTCTATCAGCAAGCATTTTTGCCGGAATTTTATCATCAAAATTAAACAGTGAGAGGGGCCTGTAGGATTCAATGTGTAGCGGGTCTGTACCGGCTTTAGGGAGGAGAATGACAGCCGCGTCACGAAGCATGGGGGTTGATTCGCCCGGCTCAACGGCCTCCTGGAACAGATCAATGAGGTGCGGGGCTAATGTCTTTTTGAAGACCTTATAAAAACAACCGGGAACCCAACTAGGCCCGGTGCCTTTGAGCCACCCATATCCCCGATTGGTTGGGTCAGTTCGTCAATCGAGAAGGGTTCAGCCAGGAAGTCTCTGTGTACTTGCTCTAGCCAGACCAAGGCTAACTCGTCCAGATAGGCGTTATTGGCTGCCGGGTCAAAATTAACCCTGGTCCTGTCGAGGCCCTGATAATAAGGAAAAACCCTGTTGACAATGCCCGCACAGTCATTGATCTGCTGGCCTTGCGGGCCAAACAGGTTAGTGATATACGACGGTCAACGATGGGGATGTATCAGTCTGGCTAGTGTGCGTCTTGGACAGGGGTCTCCAAACCGGTCCTGGAGGGCCGGATCCATGCCAGATTTTTTAAATGACTACATGTATCTCAATGGGGATATCCAAAGAATCTGGCATGGATCCGGCCCTCCAGGACCGGTTTGGAGACCCCTGGTCTAGGACGTTCACCCTCCCTGTACCTTCTGGCTATGGCAGACTTCCCCAAAAAGTGAGCTTCCCTTTCTGCCGCCTCCTGAAACTACGTCAGTAATGTTGCTCTAAGTCGAAGTCCTGTACCGGAATGGGGGGGGCTCATTTTTTAATATATTTTTACTGTTTTACATTTTTTCTTTCTTTCTTATGATGGCAACAATAACAAATTGCATATCGTGTTTTATACGTAACGTCATTAGTCTTCTTTACAACAGTTTGTTCTGACAGTATATACATTGCAAGCATTTAATTAATGGACATTTAGGCATAGCAGTGCCGAATAGCTCGAGCTAGGTCAATTTCAACTTTAGAGTCCAAACCTGTTAGGATGTCTGTCATTGTTGTCTGCAGAAAGTGGCATTGACAGTTCAGAACTGTGTGAATGACCATCCTAAACAGTGCATACAAAAGTAACTGGGTAAAGGCATGGAACTTGGAGCCGGATTGGAGTGTCTCCACCTATCTGTGTGCGTGTGTGGATATGTTGCCTGTTGCACCAGTGCCCGTTTCTTTAACCATAGGTCCTCTATAAAGTTGTGTGTCTGGGCGACAGTAGATCAAGGTCGGTTTTGGAGTTAGTGTCTTTAAGCGTCTCCGAGATTCGATTCACCCGTGCGATGTTGCCCGTCCGGGTCAGGTGTCAGTGGGAGTTGTGTTGAAATGTCTGTGTATTGTTGTAGTGTAATGAGAATTGCTTCCCATTGCTTAGCTATTGGCATCTTCCTGGCGAATTGCTATGCCTTCTGCCCTAGCCCATGCGAGTGTTGAATACTTCCAAGCCTGAAAGTGAGGATGGTCGAACGCCTTCCATCTTTTCGTGATTAACCTTTTTGCAGCTATTATACCCAGATCCAAGAATCTGGATGTGACCTTTGTGTTGCGCGTCCTGCGGAATTTGTGCAGTAAGTACATGGGCCAGTCAAAGGGTATCTCTCGTTCGGTGCAACAATGCATCGCTTCCACTACCTCTCTCCAGTATGTACTAAGGCTGGTGCAACTCCACAGCATATGTAGCAGGTCTTCGTCTAGAGTGAAACCTCTCGGGCAGGCATAATCAGTGCGGTGAAAATATCTGTTGATTTTGGCTGGCGTATAGTACGCCCTGTGTATAACGTAGAATTGGATTTATCTGACCCTCCTGTTCCTGGGATCAGGACCGGGCTAGCCAGCACTCGTCCCCATTCTTTGTCTGAGAATTGCCTGCCTAAGTCTTGCTCCCATTTTTTGTCTCAGGGAATCTAACTTGATCGCGGTGTGTTGGCGCAACGAGGCTGCGAACTACAGCGTCAGATGTCCCTTGTCCCATTATGTGCAAATATTGTATGGTAAGGCGTGTGGGTGGTTCGGTGGTAAGGTCTTCCATCGCACCGTGAGTGTGGCTATCAAAGACCGGTGTAGGAGGAACTGTCCCGTCGGGAGCCCATCCTCCTCTACCATTTTCTCATAGGGGATTAGGACACCGTCTCGGTAAAGGTCTCCCAGGGTCTGCACCCGCCTCTTGCCATTGTTGTAGCTCTGTCCTTTAGGAGCGCCTTCTAGTGGGAGAGCGGGCGTATGGTGTTATGTGTAGAGTAATGTAGAGGCTCCTTCTATACCATTTATATGCTGTGTTTAGCCACATAGATTCTGGAGGTGGCGCTCGTGCGCTGGGGTGGAATAGCTGGAGGGTCTGTGATGGTGTAAGTGGTGGGAGCATGGTCGCAGTATCTTCACACTGGCCCCCGCTATCCATCCGGCCACCCACTGGAGCTGCGCCGCTAGGTAGTAATTTTCTAGACATGGCGTGGATAGAACACCCTGGTCATTCGGTAGATACAGGTTTTTAAATGCCACTATGTGTCGGCTGGGGCCCCATATGAAATCTCTGATTATCTTCTCAAATGTAGTAACAAGCATTTGCAATGCAACAGGTCTCGCATCAGTTAGAGTTATTGGGGTCGTAATTACAATTTAATGAAAGCTTTCACGGACACGAAAAAAGTTGCAGCATGTGGTTTACAAACCACAACACGTTGCTTTTAGCAGCTAATGGAAGGCGCACAATAGATTATTTATAGACCAGTTTACAAAATTTGCCTCTGAGACAGGTAAAAAAGGTGCTGGAGGGCATGTGTCTGGTCCGTGGAAAGTATGTAGTTAGGCAAGTTTTAACCAGTTGCTGTGTTTGATATTAGGGAATGCACTGATGGTGCCTAAAGAGGGGATACTAGTTGCTGCATGCAGCATAAATTGCATAGTGCTTTGGAAATGCATTTAATGTGAGTGCATGTTGCACTTTATTTTTTAAGGGCCAAATTAAAATGTTGCCTCTGTCTGTTTCTCTGTGTGCACTAAGAGAATTTATTTCTATATATGGTACAGCGCTAACATTCCTGTAGGTTATGAGAGCGTCGCATATAGGTATGTTACAAAAACACCAGCCAGAACTATTGCGTGAGTTAACCTGAAAAGGTACTTTAAAAAGACAGAACGGCCTTGATGTGCTGAAGGGAGCGAAATGAACATAGAAGCAAGGAAATTGAAGAAAGCCAATCCTGGACAGCTTTCCTAACCAACATCCTCCCGCCAGTCGGTGACACTACCGGCAGCGACTTGAAACCGGTACAGCTTCACTAGCGCTTCCAAAAAATGCACCACAGTACTACATTAGTTTCCTCTCTTGAGCAGGACGTGTACCAAAACAGACATTAAAGAACTGTAAGAGGCAGTGAGAGCACAGCCAAAGACCTGGGTTTCCTAGGGTCCTGCAACATAGAGGAGACGCACTGGACATCTGGGGTTTTGTCAGAAACCTGCCACTTCACACCACCATATGCGCCAGATATGAATAGTGCATAGCTCCGTGGGGCTCCCATCTGCGAGCCGTGGCACCTGTCTGTGCATCACTATCTGAACGACGTCACTGCAGAGTTTTACACTGATTAAAAGGTGTCCCCTTCGAAAACCTAATATGAAAAGTACACTAAAAATAAATAACCTACAAAATTGCCTCCGACACCAGAAGCGTTGCTGCTTTAATGAAGAGCACGAGAGGCTGGCAGTACGAACAGAACGCTGTGCATATACCCGGCTGAAGCGCCCAGTGTACACCTTCAAGCGCTAGCATGCCACAGTTATTAGCAGATATTCTCCAAGCCATGCAACCGGGGCATCCTTTTGATGCGATCGCCCTCAGCATATAGAGGAATATAGGGGCTAGATGAGAAACCCTGCCCCCTCGCTGCTCTTTCCTACAGCTTCCAGTGCTAACAGTAATATCGCAAAAACAATGCTTAGCAACCCTCTCCTTGAGCCCTGTTCTTAAGAATTCCTCGAAAGCACACAGGAGTTTAGCCTCCCGGAGTTCGCTGTTCAAACTCTCAGTGAAAATGGGCAATAACAAACATATCACTGCGGCAGCGGGAGTCCGTGAAAGCCAAGGCAGGAGGCCTGTCCCATAGGTGCAGTGAAAGCTCAGCCTCAGGACCAGCAGCACCTGAGACTCCCTTGAGCAGCCGGGGACTTTTGCCTGCGTGTGCAGCTTTCTGCGCTCTGTCCATAGCACACTCTGACCAGCACCGGCACACAATGGAGGTGGGAGGGGCCCGACGGGGGGGAGGGAGGGAGCGAGCGAGGGACATACAGGTTCTGCATCTGAAAGAGGGGATTGTGTGTCAGTGTTTCTTCAGCAGCAGCAGAAAGAATCTGTGTCTTAAGGTGCCACAATCAATTAATAGCGGCACCACCAGCCCTGGCTGCGCTCCATGAGCAAGGGGAAGAGAAGAGCGGCAAGCAAAGGTCGCGACACCTGGGATGAGAGAATACCACACCAAAAAAAAGTGAAAGCATGCTATGTGCGCATTGTGCTGAAACACCGCGAGCAAAAGAGACGCCCACGAGACTCAGGATGAGAGAATACCACAAGAAAAGTGAAAGCGTGCCATGCGCGCTTTGTGCTGAAATGCAGCCAGCAAAAGAGACGCTGGGTGCATGCACATCTCCTGTCTGGCCATTCACAGCAAGCAGGAGACAGGGAGGGAACAAACATGCCTCCCTTCCAATCAAAAGCGCGCATTTTTGACTCGTGCCAATGAAAAGCGTGGGTGGAGCTTCCACCCTGCTTCCACAGCAAAATCGGTGACAATAGATCTTGCAAGCGAGAAGCGCATGCGCTGCGTCACTAAGCAAGACCTTAAAAAGGAGACCGGTATGTGGACGGGTAGATTGGTAAAATAAAACAAAAATCTCGGTAGAGCCACCATTTTCACCAAAGCTACTCTGCCCGTCACTGCAAGGGGGAGCGTGCTCCTGAATTGCATCTGAGATTTGATGGCCATTAGCATCCTACCTAGATTACCATCTAGAAGATCTGTAGGCTGGCGATACACTCTGATTCCAAGGTAGCGGAACGTGCATGCAACCCACGTTACATTCACTCCATTGAGTATGAGGCCTGGAGCAGTGAACCTTCAATTAAACGCGTAAACGTTTGATTTGCCAATATTGACCTTTATCCCAAGAATGGACGCAAACTCTCGTAAATTTGGGCCAAGTTGTCTGGCACATTGTCAATGTCCTGAAGATATATTAATAAGTCGTCCGCGTAGAGCGACACTTTGTGTGTGCCATCACCGAACGGTATGCCTTCCTGTGTTAGTGTCCGTATCGATTCCGCCAGTGGCTCCATTGCAAGTGCGAAGAGAAGGGGGACAAAGGGCAGCCTGACTCATCCCCCGTCGCACTGGAATCGCCTCTGAAACGTATGGCCCTGAATTGACTCTTACGACTGGATTTGTGTAGAGCAAGCGGGTTAATTGCAAGAAGGCGGGGCTCAGCCTGTACTTCTCAAGAGTGGTAAACATGAAGTTCCATTCAAGGGAATAAAAAGCTTTCTCGAGGTCAAGCACAAGATAGCCTGCCCGCGGCCTAGTGCTCGTAGAGTATGCAGCTATTCGGAAGAAGCAGCGCAGGTGAAGCGAGCTCGCACAAAGCCATTTTGGTCCGCGTGTACCAAGGCAGGAACCACCTGTGCCAACCTGTCAGCCAATACTTTTGCTAGCAACTTATTGTCGGTATTTAGGAGTGTGAGGGGCCTATAGGAGCCCATGTCAGTTGGGTCTCTCTCGGGTTTGGGCAGCGAGATCAGATGTGCCTCGCATATTGAGAGGGGAGCTGTCCAGCGTCTATGGCTGCTGTGTAGAGGGAGTGCAGTATTGGGCCTATTGTCACCCGGTTCGCCTTGTAATATTCTGCTGGGAGCCAATCTGGTCCTGGGGTCTTACCCGTGGCCAGGGATGAAATCGCTTCCCCAATCTACTCCAGGGAGATCGGTTCACTTAGCATCTCACTGTGTGTCATCTCCGTCTCGGGTAATTGTATGCATTCTAAAATGTCTGTCAGGGCATGTGGCTCACAGTTACATTGGGATTGATACAGTTGACTGTAATGTTGTGTCAGAGGTTCATGGATGCCTCGCTGGTTGTGTATTAATGTTCCTGTGGCGGTTTCCAATGCTCCAATGGGTTTGCGTGTGTGTTCTTGGCGGATTAGCCAGGCCAGGAGTCGACCTGCCGTATCAGCAGTTGCATGGGTGCGGGCTGTGTGTGTTGCTTAATTGTGGCAACAAAGGCGCTCTAATAGTTCAGCGTGTTGTTTGCGCAGTGTTTCCAGGCGCTGTGTGTCTCTGCCATTATCTTCTCCCTCCACCTCATATCGCAGTAGCAGTTTTTCTAATTTGCTTAGGTCAGAAGACAGTTGCCTCCGTATGTTCCAGGTCACACTCATGCAGTGGCCTCTTGTAGTGACCTTAAAGGCCTCCACTCCACCAGAACATCCCTCGCTGTGTTTTCATTAGTCTCGAAATATGCGAGTAGGGCTGTGCCCAATGAGGAGCGGTATGCCGGATCTTCTAAATCTGCAGTTTGGAGCCTCCACGTCGGGGCAGGGGGCAGCCCAGGTTCCCAATTAAGTTGTAATATTTGTGGGTTGTGTTCCGAGTGTGTCTGACCTAAATATTCGATTTAGTGTACCAGGGGGAGGATTGCTGGGGATCCCACCATTCTATCAAGGCGTAAATGCAGCCTATGTTCCCCTGAGTTGCATGAATAAACTCGGACATTAGGGCTGATGGCGCGCCATATGTATGCGAGCACCCATTGCGTCAGCCAGTCTGTGAGGGCCTGCGCATTGGACTCTGTTGTGGTCCTGGACAGGGGCGGGAATGATCTATCCAGGTCTACACTGAGTACAGAATTGAAATCTCCCAGAGGAGCCAGGGAATACCACTCCACCCGGCTAGTATATGTGGGAGATTTTTCAAGAAGGCCGATTGGCCTACATTTGTGGCGTAGATGGAGCAGAGGAGAATCGGTTGACCATTAAGTCTTCCACTTACTAGTACATATCTTTTCACAATGTAAGAGAACCCCAGCTCTCACTCAGATAAGAACGCCTTGCGCATGCGCGGAGTAATTTTTGCCATGTACTTGGCTTCTCCATCTACTGCGCAGGCACTGCAGCTCCACCTGAGACATATGTGTTTCTTGGAGCAGCGCAATACCAGTGGATCTGTGCTGCAGGTACGAATAGATAGAATACCTACGCGCCGGTGAATGTATGCCGCGCATGTTCCATGTGATTACGTTGACCTGCACCATGAATCTTTCTTGTGTTTATCAATCTGGCAACAGGAGGGCATGGCATTATAATCTCTGATTTGTGTGGGTGTGCTCCATCTTGGTATTATCAACAACAATGTATAGGTATAAGCTGAACTATGCATAACTGTCTGGGGCAAATTCCAACGGGATGTTCGTCCAGACTAAACTGCCTTTTGTGTGTCTGTAACAGTGAGGCTAAGTCTTACGGGTGGATGTATGTGATGTGTGGTTGGTGTGAGTTGCGTCAACCCTCAGTGTTGCATTATGACTATGCGTCCTCTCAGCTAATCCATCATGTCAGGGAAGTGTGCATTCTGTTTGCGACCCACGTTGTGTCAATGGGCAATCCCTGTTTGCGGAGGTGTGTCGGGGAACGCCATCGCTCATACAGGATAAGTACTTGGACAGTGGGAGGTGTATAGTATTTAAAAAAAAAATTGTTTGCCAGGAACGTAGGTACTTGCCTGTGCTCGTTTCCAGTCCTGTGCGGTTATTTGTCCAGAGTTGTATGATGTTATCCGCCATCTGCGGTGTGACTTCTGGCAGCGGATACCATCTGGATCCCCTATTCTTGAGGGTGTGGTGGAGCCAGCGTCCGAGGACCTGGATGGGCTCTGCTGGTGTTCAGAGTTTTGTGACCTGGTCCCCAGTGCAGTAGCCACAAAGATCGCCGTCTATCTCTCCATCCTTTTCTGTTCCATGTTGGGGGCAGTGGTGGATACAGTAGCGGATCTGCCATGTCTTCCACTATTCCACCGTCTTCTGTTGGGTTTCCAAAATTCTGCCTCCGCGGAGGGTCTGGGCCCAGTCCATGTTCCAGACTCTTCCAACCAGTCCTAAACATCTGTGGTTGAGTCGAAGAAACGTGCCACTCCTTTTGCAACTACCTGCAGCCTTGCAGGGAATATCAGAGAGTAGTTTAGTCCGAGCTCTCGCAGTTGTCTGTTCACTCTGTGTATGCACTCCTGCAGGGGTGTGAAATTCCTATAGCCCGAAAACCGGGACATATTGTTTGGGGTCAACAGCAACACGTTTTCATTTGTATATTGTCCTTGGAACAAGTAGGGCCAACCCCCTATAGCACAAACCCTTTTGGCTACCAGTTTAATGTACATTTTGGATCAGGGAAAGGCATTTCCTGCAGTTAAGGTAATATTTGTGTCCATGTGTTGATGCTGTTCAAACTAGTATTCATGGTTCATTAATGCAAAGCCCTTATTATTTGGGTGAGCGCTCTGAGTAAATGTTGTAAGTTCAGACTGCACTACTGACACTGGTTTCAGTATAAAAATGTGTACATGTTGTCAACGTTTAGCAATATGAGACTATGTATAATGCTCCCACAATGCTCTCTGATTAGATGCAAATATTTGCTGAAGTTTAAAAGCAAGATTGATGAATCTTTGCTTTCAAAATAAAATGTTCACAAAAAAAGCAAAAGCATTTCACTAAACTACTGTAAAATTGTAGGTACCATTTCTTTGCAGCATCATTTAGTAAAATGTGTTGATGTATGCTGGTATTTCCCAAAAATATTCATAAGGGAAAATCAGTGTAACCAGTTTTGATAAGATTATGGGAAACATTAAAATAAACAAGCCTTGGTAAAGCGAGTAGGTCTGAAATTGTTGGTCAGCCTTTTGGTTTTGGCATGGTTTTTTAAAAAACCTTATTGATGTGGAAGCTGCTGGGCCCTCACCATTATAACAAACATTGGGAAAAGCCAAAATTGTTTTGGTCTCAAAAAGCACACATTGCCACAGTAGTTCCTGGCACTGAACAAACCAACTATGTGTCTATATGCTCCTTGTGAAAGAACAGAATGCTGTCACTCAATGTTGCTAGCCGATAGAGAGAAAGAGAGAGAGAGACAGAATTTTAATAAACACAAAAGGTCATAGTTAACGCCAGACCTAATTAGGGGCCCAATTATTAAAGTCTCAAAAGTGCACCTATGTCCTTGCATAAAGTACAAATATACGGCTTTCGTGAATTCACAAGACTGTTACAGAAGAGGGCCAATAAATAGTACTCCTAGAAAATATTAGTAAACCTCATTTTAGCATGAACAAATCTCATGAGAAAATCTGAGTGTTTGCAAGTTTACTTTCCTTCCAGCCACTTTTTTCCCAACCCTGGAAGAACATTTATATCTGCCATTGTCAGGAGTAAATTTCCAACCTTTCTCAGTATGGAAAAAGATTAGAGAAGAGTTGGTGAAAATCCTTATAAAACATGCAAGTTAGTAGGTTTGCACAGACTCAAAAGGGCATTTCAACCCTGGAACTGTTGCTTACCACTACCATCAGCCCCAGTATATAGATCTGTGGAAACATGGCAACATAAGGGAATGGCTAATACTCAAACCCTACTATGGAAGGCACCCTTGCATAATCGGAGAGGCTATTTTAGAGCTCTTATATAATGAGATTGCTGCCATAATTTGTTGCTGCATTACATGGCACAAAAGGGTCAAGTACATTTTGTTACAGGACAAGTGGATTTATGAAGCAACCTGTCGCAGGGACAAGTAGATATTTTAATAAATTCCACACCCCTGCTCCTGAGACGTTGAACTTGCACGGTGTAGTCAGGGAAGACATAATCTGGTTATTGCCTATGTTCATGTCTGGTATCTTGCGGATTTCACATAATATCAAGTCTCTGTTCCTATAGTTAAGGACTTTGAAAAGGGAAAGGCCGCGGTCGGGCTCCTTTGTGGGGGCTTTTGTGCAGGGGCCTGGTGCACTCTTTCAATGACAAATTGAGGAGACCGAGTGTATGCTGGTAGTAGGTCTCTTATCCAGCGTTCGGTAAATTCTTCTGGTTTGCGTCCCTCTTCACCTTCCGGCATTCCCACTACTCGGATATTGTTCCTGCACGAGCATCCTTCTGCTTCTTCCACTCTGTCTTCCAGTTCATGCACTCGGTCTATTAGATCCTGCAGGGCAGCAGTGCGACTTTGTGTGACAGGTTTTAGTTCTGTGAGAGTTTGTTCTTGTTGTCATGCTCTATCCCCTAATTTGTGATGGTCGGCTTGTAACAGAGTAAAGTCTGAGGTCACCTTGTCAATCTTGGACTCTAGTGACGAGCGAGTCAGGTCAAGAGTGGAACCTATCTTTTCGACCACTGCAAGTACTGAGTCGAGTTTGGCAGCGAGTGCCATGTGCGGTGCCCCTAAAGCCATGCCTCCGTCTCCAGTCGTTGTTTCCGTGGTGCCAGTGTGCGTGTTGAGCTGTTGGGTGCTGGTGCATAGTCGGCCCATTACTAGTTGTTGTGCGGTTGGCATCCAATTTGATTCCATTTGAGCAGTACCAGTCGCCTGTGTCATAGCTTCTCTAGCGGGCCGGGACTCTTTTTTGGGGCTGGTAGATGTCTTGACAAATTTTGCCCTGTATGATGCATGCGTCTCTTGGTTGTTCTGTTGACGCGTGGCTGAATGCCGTAGGCCTCTATACGATGACTCTGTCTGTGTCTCAGTTACTGGGTCTGTGAGGGTCTGCTTCAGTTCTTGTGGTTGCCCTCTTCGTCTTTCTGGGCACAGGGGCCGCCTCCGCCACCCGTCTTGTGCCGGGTCCAATCTGTTGTACCAGTGTGGGAGAAGGGCAGGTCTATGCTACTCCTATCTTTTCACGGTAGCCAGCTTACTAATGCACTGTCTCCACAGGAGGCGCGCTTGTTTCAGGGTATGTGGGGGAAAACCCCTTAGTTTCTTCCTGCCCCCCGTTGACCCATGGGCCCAGCTCAGTCGTTACGCCAGCTGCAAGGTAATCCCGTTGTTTTTGTCCAACCCCTTTAAACAGGCGTGTTAGGGGCAGCGCAGAAAAATATCGAACGCTTCACAAATTTGCGTGTCATCCTTGCGCAGGGGCCATGCTAATCTTCTCTGTATCGTTCCAATTTTAGTAAATGTGCTGCCGAAGCGAGCACCTGGAACGGGGGGGACTCATGTCTAACGTCCAGGGCGGCTAATCTGCTCTCAATCCCAGCCAGGGTGCGGCGGAGATCCTTCAATATACCAGCACTTTTGGAGATGCATAATCATAATATAAGCCTTAAAGTCTCCCACAAGGTGGTCTTGGACTCCACCGTGTTCACATTGAGTTCAAAGTATTCCTCCACGGCGGCGTGTAGCTCTTCCTCACAGACAGGGTCTTGGAGGACCATCTCAGTAAACTGCCATTTCCCTAGTCTGTCCCCGGCCCCCGGGATCTGCAACCGAAGCACCACTGGAGTGTGGTCCGAGACAGTGTGCTGGAGCTGTGCAATTGAGCTCGACTAGGTAGCACTAGGGGAAAGTAACCAATAATCCAAACAGGGCCAAGTGTTGTGGGGGGCAGAATAGTGTGATAGTCAGATAACCGATGAGTGTCAATCAGTGTAGAAAGAGTCCTTCTAGCCCTAGGTTTGGTGTCTGGTGAGGTGGAAGTAATGTCCAGTCGGGGGTCAAGGAGAATATTAAGGTCACCCCGCCAAGCAAATGTGCTTAGCTCCCATTGCGTCAATGAGAGAGTGGAGCTCCATGAAAAAATCTGGGCTGTCTATAGTGGGCGCATAGACATTCACCAGGAGAATCGTATGTCATAGGAGCCAGCCTTTCACCAAAATGAACCTGCTTGCCGGTTCGGAGTGTACCGCCACTATTCTGAATGGTAGACGTTTATGCACAAGGATGAAGACCCCCCCCCCGGAGTAGTTGCTATAACCGGCAAAATACCTGTTGGAACCCCAGTTGCAGGCAAAGTTCGAAGAGGAATGAGGGGGGAGGTGAGTTTCCTAGAGAAAGGCAATATCTGCCTGATGGCGCTGTAAATAAAGTAAGACGTGTTTGCGCTTCCGGGTATCGCTAGGCCCCCGGACATTCCAGGGCACCAGGGCGATAGATTCTGTGCGGTGAGCATTACGTGACATTAATAAAATATTTTACAAAGCTGCGCATTGGATCAGAGGATATAACAATACATTCAACAATTAGCCTGTGCAAGGAAAGAAAAATTGTTAATCTGCAACATCCCCACCCCCCACCCATCCCCATACCCGTTACGTAGGGGAAATCCCAAATCCCAAATAGAAACGTATTAACGTTACTACAATAAAACCTTATAAACCACAAATAGGTGGCAAAGCACTGGGGGGAAGGCAACGTTATGACAATCCCCCGGATCAGAAAAGATTCTTGTGAAATCAAATTGAAGAAACCATAAACCGGCGGACCCACAGAAAACATTGAGGGAAGCGAGTCAGGAGAAAAGGATCAGTACTCATCAGCTCGTCAAACTGCGGGGGAGATATCAACTTGTAGAGAACAGGTAAGCACTAGCGCCAGAGTCTGGTAAGCTAGGCGAACAATCAGGAGTGGGCGAGCGAAGCAACTGGGAAGTGTTCGACCTGTGTTGGAGAAACTCCTGGACCTTAGCTGGTGAATTGTAGACCCTAGACCTACCATCGACGTCCACCTTAAGACAGGCAGGATAGAGCATTCCATACCGCAGACCAGCCTTTCGGAGGGCAAGTTTGACTGGTTCAAACTTCCGGCGGGCTTCCTGTACCACTGCGGTGAAGTCTGGATGCAGAGAGATTGAAGAACCTTGCCAGTCCAGAGATCCACGCTCCCGGGCCAGGTGGAGGGCTGTGTCCCTGTCCTTGAAATTCAGGAGCCGCGCCATAATTGGGTGAGGTGAACAACCAGGATTGGGGCGGGGACTGAGTGTTCGGTGTGCCCTTTAAATGACAAAAGTGGGAGTGAAAGAGTCACTGCGAAATAGGTCACAGAGGAGGCCATCAACAAACCCATCAAGCAGCCCAGTGTTAATAGACTCTGGAATACCCGTGATACGTATGTTGTTGCACCTCACCCTGGCTTCCAGGTCCTCATTCTTCATTGAAATGGTCTTGAGCACCTTCTCCATCCTTTCCAGGCGCTTGTCGCCTGAGCAGACCTATCCTCCAGGTCCGAGATCCTGCCCTCAGCTGTATTGAGGAGTGCGTCATGTTTATCCAGTCAAGCCCCCATTGTGTCCAGGCTCCTGTCCAGGGCGTTGAATCTTGTGTCGAGTGCTTTAAATCCGGCCCGCGGTTCCACAATCAGGGCCTCTTTACCTGCATCAGATATTTGGGGAGGGCACACTGAGTCACCCCCCTCCGCCATAGTGCCTCCTGTGGGTTCAGTGCCGCCCGACGACTTTTCAAATGGCAGCTTGCGCTGTTTGGGGTCGACCTTCCCCAAGGCCTTGAAGGGGGGGGGGAAGAACACAACAAGGCAGAATCAAAGATGGTGGTGACTGGTTGCTTGGTGCAGGGTGAAGGGGGAGGGCTGGAGGTTCGGGCGACCATGTGGTAGGGATGCCCCTGGTGCCGAAGCGCTGGGGGCAAAAGGTAGGGTGAAGTACAAGCCAATCCAATTAGTATGCCCTGTTGTTGCTCCAGTACCACACTCTTAACTGGCCATTACAGAGAGGCCCATTGTTATGCAGCATCAGTGAGCGCCAGGGTAGAGGAGCCCGTGGCCTAATGCGCGCCGCCCATGTATCGTTCTTCCAGGGCAGGCGGGGGAGCCAGGCAGTGAGGCGGGAGTGAAAAGCAAGGGCAGAGGGGCCACCGCAATTATCCGGCCGGGCAGCTGGTCCCCAGGCTCACCTGTGGACCCTGTCTCCACGGAGCCTCCGGGTGTACCGTGTGTGCCTACCTGCGTGCTGTGTCTGTAGTGCTCCGGGCTCCTGACTGTCCTCTTTTGCAGTGGCACGGTGGGATCCCCACTGCGGATGTCGAGAAGCCACAGGTGACACCCAGACGCGGAAGCAGCAACTTCCGTTCGTGCTCATGGGTGTGTGATCCGGCTTCGGCGGGCAGATGCACAATTTTAGTCCCCGGCTCCACCGAGCATGCTAGGCCTGATGTGCATCACTGTGCAGCAGCGGCTCAGAAGTGTGGGAAGATGAAAGGCGGGGCTCTGAGGAGACCGGAATCATTCGGGAGCCGACTGCAACCCTTGTTAGCGTTCGGCTGTGTCCATGGCTGCCGGTATGACCAAATTGTCCGGGGAATCGAGCGGACCTACAGAACTACAGGGCCGTCTTGGTCTGTGGTCTGGCCACGCCCTCCTGAGGTCTGTACACTTAGGTTAGGCAGGAATGGGGAAAGTCCTTCTTTGCCCTCAAACCCCTCCTTCTAGGGTTCTGCACCCTCCATCTAGGTGTGGCACCCCCAGACGCTAAAACTGGTTGGACGCTGGTATCAGTTAGCTCCCCAAGTTCTCCTGACACTATAGGGTCCCCTTCAGTGTATGGTCTTCTGGTACAGACTAGACTGCCCATAAGGAACAGGGTCAAGACTGATTTGCATTTGGGGGCTGTAGGAGAGTAGGGTCTGCAATCCTATGATCACCCAGATTTTTTGCTTTTGTTTCACTGGTTTACGACTTTCTCTGGCTGTGGGCCTGCTAATCAGACCCACAGCCTGGCTGTTCTCTTTCTAAATTACGACATGTACCCTAGGTGCATTTACCAATTGGTACTGGGCCACCTTATCAGACCCTGTAACTCAGGGCATAGGTGTACCCAGGGCCGCCAGGAGCTGCAGCATGTATTATGCCACCCCTGGCTGGCCGCCTAAATTTGACACAACTGGCTGCATGACAGCTGGGGCGAAGTCGTGTAATCACACTTTGCTTTAGATATAGTAGCCCTATATCTAACCATACAATGGGCACTCGAGTTCCTATCAGTCACTCCTATGGCAGGCCTTGACAATCCTGAAGGCAGAGTGCATGGGCTCGTGTGAACTAGGCTCTGGCCCGAGCCGAGCCCGGTTGCAGCTTGCGGAACCAAGACCCAATGGCTGTTCCATGATAACGCGTACCCCATCGGTAACTTCGGTGTCGCGTTATCAAGGCATGTCGAGTAAGGTGTCATACGAATCGGGATGCTGCCCTCTCACCAACCCTGGCGACGAGGTTAGCATTCCGCCCTTCTAGAGGGACACGACATGTACGTAACTGTGAACCCCGGTTAAAGTTAACTAAAGCCTCAGCTCCACAAAATGGATGCTGCCACCACAGACACGGGTCTGACCTCCCGCTGCTGGGAGTCCTTCCAGCGGGGAGAGCTTGGACAAAGGGTTTCCTGTCGAGGGCGGTGTTCGCACCGTCCCAGACAGGGTTTGTGTATTCTGGGTAGGTAGGGCTTTTGCGAGAAGGTGACTGCGGAGTGGCACCCCGGTGCTCACTACGCATCTGCCGGTCAGAACCAGTTCCAGGGGCGCCAGCCCTGGCCTGGGGAAAGTCCGGCAGGGGAGAGGGGTGTAACTACCCCCCTTCCTGGTCCCACCCTTAGGGCAGGACCTAGTCATGTACCCACCCCTTTCTTTAGGATAAAGGCCGGAGCGGGGACCCTTCCAAATTAGATCATCTTTGAATCAAGAACTACTTTCTACGAAAGGACACTCAAGACTCTTCTCAAGATTTCTCCCTTGTGACTAAGGAGTAGTCACCCTGCATCAGCGGGCACCATCTAAGAACTCTGCGGTTTGCTGCAAGTCCTTCCTCAAGGATCCGACGGCCCAGCTCGACGAGAACCGGCTTCCCTGGCACCTCTGACCTCTACCCACGTCATCAGCTCAGCTGTGATCTGTGGGTGCGACGAGACCTCGAGGGACCGGCCATCATCAGAACCTGCACGCTCTTAAACCAGCACGACCATCGAAGCGATTCCCCGGTGAGTGCTCTGGGGTCCGAGAAGCCCCGACCCTGAGCCGCTCCAGCACCGAAGTGCAGTCTCCCAGCATCTCCACGATCTGCGTGGGGCCCTTCTGCTCGCTGCTCAGCACGTTGTCTGGTCACTAGCCGCTGGCTTGTGCCCTTCTGTGACGACATCCGACAATCAACACTGCTGGTCTGGTTGCTCCAGACTGGCCCTTGCTTCCATCTCTGCGAGAAGCACCCCGGACCCTCCTGGTCCACTCAAGACGCCATCTTAGGCCCACCACGTGGCCCTGAGATCTGCCAAGGCTTGTTGCCCCATCCTGGGCCCAGCGACGCCGACAGCATCATCCTTCGTGGGACAGCTCGCACCTCCGCCGTGGTCGCCGACAACGCCTCCTGGACCGTGAGACTGCAGAGCCTAGCGTCGCCCACTCACCTGGTCGAGGTGACGGCCAACCGGTGCCATCCTGGTACCCTCTGACTACTGGCTAGTAGTACGAACTTGGTCCCCTCTGCTTTCAGGTATCAACAATCTCTGATCCAGGCTTCGATCTCTACGAACTATTCATCACTGGTCGCCGGCCAGCAACTCCTTTTCTTCCGGCTCCTGGCTCGTCAGCGAAGACCCCGACGCCTGTAAGACTTGTGCAGCCGCAGCCCTCGTGGCTAGGTAACCCGGCATTTCGGTGCCTGCATAGCCTCTTTACTCTAGGGTCCCGAGTCCCTCGCTTCCGACTTGCCTTATCGGGTCCGCCCGAGACCTTAAACTTACCGTGTCCTCGGACACTTGTTTTAATCGTGCACTTGAAGTATTTTCCTAAGAGATTTGGTTTGTGCTTAGTACCCTGTCCTCATAAAGAGTCCAGGGCTGTTGTGAATCTTAATAAATATCCTGTTTATTTTCATAACACTTGTGTGGTGTCCTTTCACTGGGTGTTCAAGGGGTACATGTGTGGTAAACAGCTGGCTTAACGCGCCCTCTCGAGTCTTTAGCCTTAGACTGCTCGTATCCACGCTACTAGGATAGCTGGTCTATAGGTTGACTTACAACCAAACACCATAAGGGTCGTTGGAACGATACAGAGCGGTCGCTAGAATAGCGAACGTTGCATATCGGGCCAACTTCTCACAGGGGCGTGGCCAGCAACTGACCGAGTAAGTCGCAAACCGCCGCAGCTCCGGCGAGCCGACTTGATACGTCGTTAATTGCCCCATCCAGGTGGCACCTGCAAACCCCAAACGGTGTAAAACAAGGGCGGATGCACGGAGGAAGCGACTAGTGCCGAGTTCGAGGAGCGGAAAGGAGTGGAAATCGTGGAAAGAGGAAAGCGCTCCGGCGAAGGACGGGGCTCCAAGATTGCGGCGCCCTGATCTTTAAGAGCGGAGCAGCGGAGGAAAGACTGCAGCCAGGCGGCAGGAATACGAGCCTGGGAGCGCAGAGCGTGTGTGGCAGTACGTCGGAAAAGCGCCGACAGGGGGACGGACCGTAAGCGCTGCACTGCGGTGTGCACAGAGACTTGGGTCAGCACTGGCGGGACCGGCGGTGTGGAGGAGGCCGGCGGTGCACGGCCCCCTCCACAGGAAGGTACGCGCCCGGTTACCCCCCCCCCCCGGGAAGTGGAGAGCAGCGCAGGGAGATCCAGACCACCGGGAGCCGTCCCTCCTCCCCTCCCCACCTCCCTTTCTCACCGACACACGCTCCTCTCCCGTACGGCGGCAGCACCCCATCGACAACGGACGAGAACCGGTGAAGCAGTGGGCAAAGTACAGGAAGCTGCGACCGGAGGGCCCTTGCAGGACAGCAGGCCCGCAGGCCAACAGCCAGACGCAGGTACCGGCCCCCCCACCCCTGCCCCCCTCCCCCCAGAGTACCTGGTAACGCCGCCGCAGCTAGGGCGGTCACGCACAGGAAGAGGTGACCTGGGACACGGAGAATAACCGCAGAGGAGGCACATGTAGGAAGGTGTGGGGAAGCGGAACTGGGGACTCCTCAGGCATAAGGAAGGCCATCCCTGCTACAGCACACGGACGCAGGGCCTGACCCCGAAAGCACACACTTTGGGGCTGCACCTTAAGTGAGTAGACAATATACGCTGCCAGAAGCAAAGGCGCGAGGGACGCCCCGGGAGTAGCGGACTCTGAGTCCTCAAAGTATACCCCAGACAGTGTTGTGCCCCCTCCATGGACACGGCAAGCTGAGACCCGGCTAGGTGGAGGAGGGGAACTCCACAAATCTTTCTTCCCACCCTCCCCAACCCCTAACCAACCAGACCGCCCTTTGGGGGGACTGCCAAAAACCCAACGCAATATGGGGAAACGGGAAGTGGTGCCCAGGACTCCGAGGCAAGGAACCATAGATAAATTTGTGACGGTGTCCCACCACTTGTGGGACACCCCCGCGCCGCACGGCCACCAGCTGCTGCGTGTGCCCCTTAGCCTTGTCCCTGCCGCGCTGCCTGCCTCGCCGCCGGCTGACTCTGTTGGCGTTTGTTTTGTTTTTGTTTTGTCCGCCATTTGTGCTTGTTAAACTGTATTTCTTGCCCGTGTTAGCGTTTTTTGTTTTCCATTAGTGCCTGTTTATTTTTCAGCTTGTGTCCTTCCTGTTTGCCCGCCTACCTCGCCGCCCTCCGTCTTCCCTCCCCGCTTCCCGCCACCACCGCAGACCCCGCCCCTTTTTCCTTCTGTTCCCTCCCCGCTCCCGCCTCCCAGCTGCTCCGCCCACCCGCGCACTTGGCCTTTATAGGGTGACCGTGCGACACAGGTAAGTGTGACCCACTTGTGGGACACCCCCGCGCCGCACGGCCACCAGCTGCTGCGTGTGCCCCTTAGCCTTGTCCCTGCCGCGCTGCCTGCCTCGCCGCCGGCTGACTCTGTTGGCGTTTGTTTTGTTTTTGTTTTGTCCGCCATTTGTGCTTGTTAAACTGTATTTCTTGCCCGTGTTAGCGTTTTTTGTTTTCCATTAGTGCCTGTTTATTTTTCAGCTTGTGTCCTTCCTGTTTGCCCGCCTACCTCGCCGCCCTCCGTCTTCCCTCCCCGCTCCCCGCTTCCCGCCACCACCGCAGACCCCGCCCCTTTTCCCTTCTGTTCCCTCCCCGCTCCCGCCTCCCAGCTGCTCCGCCCACCCGCGCACTTGGCCTTTATAGGGCGACCGTGCGACACAGGTTAGTGTGACCCACTTGTGGGACACCCCCGCGCCGCACGGCCACCAGCTGCTGCGTGTGCCCCTTAGCCTTGTCCCTGCCGCGCTGCCTGCCTCGCCGCCGGCTGACTCTGTTGGCGTTTGTTTTGTTTTTGTTTTGCCGCCATTTGTGCTTGTTAAACTGTATTTCTTGCCCGTGTTAGCGTTTTTTGTTTTCCATTAGTGCCTGTTTATTTTTCAGCTTGTGTCCTTCCTGTTTGCCCGCCTAACTCGCCGCCCTCCGTCTTCCCTCCCCGCTCCCCGCTTCCCGCCACCACCGCAGACCCCGCCCCTTTTTCCTTCTGTTCCCTCCCCGCTCCCGCCTCCCAGCTGCTCCGCCCAACCGCGCACTTGGCCTTTATATGGCGACCGTGCGAACGCGCAGCGGTCAAGCGCAGCGGGCGCGCCGATTGTGCGCCGAAGGCGCGACAAAGGTAAGCCCGTCTGCGCCCGTCCGCGACCGGATCGCGACCAGCGCCAGGACCCCTGGCCCCCGAAGACCCCGACCGACCCGCCTGACTTACTCCGCCGCCACCCTCATCGCTCTCAACTCCGGCCGACTCCCAGAATGCCATCAAGCCACACCACGACGCACCCACGGACCTTTCAGCTGCCACGCCTGCAAATTCACCTGCATCCGGACCTGCCTCACACCAGCACCCGCCAAGTCGAACACCAGCAGCACCCACCTCAAGTGCATCCTGCTCAACACCCGCTCCGTCCACAGACACGCCATCGAACTCTGGAACCTCCTAGACGCCACAGCCCCTGACGTTGCCTTCCTCACGGAGACCTGGATGAACGCCTCTTCAGCTCCCGACATCACCATCGCTATCCCAGAGGGCTACAAGATCGTCCGGAGGGACCGCAACGCCAACCAGATGGGAGGAGGCATCGCCATCATCCACAAGAACCCCATCCGTCTCACGACCAGCACCGACAACACCCTGACCACCGCCGAACACCTGCATTTCCAGATCCACACCAACCCGAACACCACCCTCAGAGGCACCCTGATCTACCGACCCCCTGGACCACGCACACAATTCAGCGAGGACATTGCCGACTTCGTCAGCCCGCATGCCCTCCCCTCCGCTGACTACATCCTCCTGGGGGACCTCAACTTCCACCTGGAGAACAACAACGACCACAACACCACCACCCTGCTGGACAACCTCGCCAACCTGGGACTCAAGCAACTGGTGTCCACCCCCACCCACCTCGCCGGACACACACTCGACGCAGTCTTCTCTTCCAGCACAGACATCGACTTCAGCCACGCCACAGAGCTTCAATGGACGGACCACAGCTGCGTCCACTTCACCTTCAAGAGAACGACGACCCACCACCACCAGCAACAGGCCGCCCGCAGAAGCTGGAACAAGATCACAGCAGACCAGCTCGCCACCTCCCTGAGCCAGCACCCTCCTGCCAGCTCAGCGAACCCCAGCCAGGCCGCCGACAACCTCACGAAGTGGATCAGCATCTGCGCGGACGAGCTCGCCCCGCTGAGGACCCCGCCCAGCAGACCCGGAAGCAAGAAAGCCCCGTGGTTCACCGACGAACTCAAGAGCTCCAAGAAGAACTGCCGAGCCCTCGAGAAAGTCTGGAGAAGGGAACCTACACCCGACAACAGGACCTCCTTCAAGCTTGCCACCGGAAGCACCACCAGCTGATCCGCGCCGCCAAGAAAACAGCATTCAAGGAACGGTTGGACAACAACGCACACAACTGCAAGGAACTCTTCAACATCGTGAAAGAGCTTTCCAACCCCAGCGCAGGAAACAACGACATCACCCCATCGCAAGACCTCTGCAACTCCCTCGCTTCATACTTCCACAACAAGATCGCGGACATACACAACAGCTTCAACAACCAACCAACGCACACCATGACCGAACAATCACCCCCCACCACCACCCTCCACGCCTGGACCCCGATCAGCACCGAAGACACCATCCGCACGATGAACTCCATCCACTCCGGATCACCGACCGACCCCTGCCCTCACCACGTCTTCAACAAGGCCGACGCTGTCATCGCACCCCACCTGCGAGACATCATCAACACATCATTCGACACCGCCACCTTCCCTGAGAGCTGGAAACACGCCGAACTCAGCGCCCTACTCAAGAAACCAACAGCGGACCCCACCGAACTCAAGAACTACCGCCCCATCTCGCTCCTCCCGTTTCCAGCCAAAGTCATCGAGAAGACCGTCAACAAGCAGATGGCCGCCTTCCTCGAGACGAACGGATCCCTCGACCCCTCACAGTCCGGCTTCCGAGCCAATCACAGCACCGAGACCGCCCTCATCGCCGCCACCGATGACATCCGAGCCCTGATGGACAATGGAGAAACAGCAGCCCTCATCCTCCTAGACCTCTCCGCGGCATTCGACACGGTCTGCCACCGCACCCTAGTACAGCGCCTCAGCAACATCGGAATCCAGGACAAGGCGCTGGAATGGATCATCTCCTTCCTCGACGGAAGAACACAGAGAGTCCGCCTACCACCGTACAAGTCAGAGGCCTCCGAAGTCACCTGCGGCGTCCCTCAAGGATCATCTCTGAGCCCCACCCTCTTCAACGTCTACATGAGCCCCCTCGCGGCCATCGTACGCAAACACAACCTCAGCATAATCTCCTACGCCGACGACACCCAGCTGATCCTCTCCCTGACCAACGACCCCGCCTCCGCCAGAGCCAACCTGCACGAAGGGATGAAAGAGGTAGCCGAGTGGATGACGACCAGCCGCCTGAAACTGAACTCTGACAAGACGGAGCTCCTCATCCTGGGCTCTTCCCCCTCCGCCTGGGACGACTCCTGGTGGCCTCCCGCCCTGGGCACCGCACCCAAACCGACAGACCATGCACGCAACCTGGGCTTCATCCTGGACTCCTCCCTCTCCATGACCAGGCAAGTCAACAACGTCTCCTCGGCGTGCTTCAACATCCTACGCATGCTACGGAAGATCTTCCGGTGGATCCCCACCGAGACCAGGAAGACCGTCACCCAGGCCCTCGTCACCAGCCGACTGGACTACGGCAACGCCCTCTACGCCGGTACCACCGCCAAGCTCCAGAAGAGACTCCAGCGGATCCAGAACGCCTCAGCCAGACTCATCCTCGACATCCCACGAACCAGCCACATCACCGGACATCTGAGAGACCTTCACTGGCTCCCCATCAACAAAAGAATCACCTTCCGCCTCCTCACCCACGCACACAAAGCCCTACACGACCAAGGCCCGAGCTACCTCAACAGCCGGATCAACTTCTACGCTCCCAAACGCCACCTCCGATCAGCCAACCACGCCCTCGCCGCCGTCCCCCGCATCCGAAGAGCGACTACAGGAGGAAGGTCCTTCTCCTACCTGGCTGCCAAGACCTGGAACTCCCTCCCTCCCGACCTGCGCCTGACCCAAGACCACCTCTCCTTCAGGAAGAAGCTGAAGACCTGGCTGTTCGAGCAGTAGCGGCACCCCCCCCCCCCCCCAGCGCCTTGAGACCCTACGGGTATGTAGCGCGCTCTATAAGTGTCACTGATTGATTGATTGATTGATGCCACAGATGCCTGGGCAGTGGGGCATCGGAGCAAGCTCGAACACAGCCCTTCTCATGGGGGCCATACAGGCATCCAGAGAAGACATCCAAGCCTCACGTGCGGCCTTGGAGGTTAAGATAGGGGAAGTGGGGACAGAAGTCGCGCTATTGAGACAGGACTTCCGCAACCTCTCAGAGGGAGTGGCGACAGCAGAAACAAGATTGGGTGAAGCGGAAGACAGTATACACTCCCTCCAGAGAGATGTGAAAGAACTCAAGGACGCACACACGCAGTTGCAATGGAAGGTGGATGATGTGGAAAACCGGGCAAGACCCAACAACCTGCGGTTTGTTGGCTTTAGGGAGGGAATTAAGGAGTCTAACATGGCGGGGTTCCTGCGCGCATGGATACTTAAAACGATGCCCCAAGCGGAGTTCTCCAATTGCTTCATCATAGAAAGGGCGCATAGGGCCCTACTTGCGAAACCGCCAGAGGGAGCACGACCCCGACCGGTTATCTGGAGGTTCCTAAATTTCACAGACAGAGACACAATCCTAAGAGAAGCCAGAAAGCTGGGGGAGATCCGGGTTGAAAACACGCAGATAATGATCTTTCCCGACTACAGCCAAGATGTTCAGAAAATGAGACACTCTTTTGACGCAGTGAAGGCGAAGTTACGTGAACTGAAGATCCAATATATGCTGCTCTTTCCAGCCAAACTCAAAGTCATTTATAAGGAGAAAACGCACTTTTTCACTCACCCAGAAGATGCGTGGCAATGGCTGGAAGAGAGACCGCCCCTCCGGAGGCGAGCAGAGGGCGAGCGAAACACAGGGGAGAGGGGCTGCAGGAGATCAGTGGGAGATGGTGAAAACGCAAAGGAACCGTGGAATGAAGGGGAACAGGAGAGGGCAGATGACGCCATACCCCAAGAAGAGCCAGACCCTTCGGAGACAACAAGGCGATGGCGTCCCCCTTCGTGATGGTCTAGCAGGATCTAGATTCCGTACCCTTGCGAACCTGGAACGTTCCAAAGGAGAAGAGGAACCAGGGGGCATCTCGTCTGCGAGAGAGGATGGAGAGGAACAGTCGCTGCACCCCTCGGTAGAGGCCATTAATGAACTGGAGAGAAACACTACTGTCGAAGAAACACGCACGCAGGACGATGGCAAAGACGCAAATGCCTGATCGAGAGCCACACTGGATGGACGAGATATGGGCTCAAGGACTGGAAGCACGCAAGTTGCTACACGCACCCTAATTTTATTTTTAGTGGTCATTTGCATGGTTTTTCTTCCTCTCTCTAGACCACCGTGCAGAACTGTGGACATTGGGAGAGCATTACTCTTACAGTTGTGTTCAAGCAGACAAGTTGGGGTAGGTCTGTAGAAGGGAGGGGAACAGAGGGGGGCGACAGGCCTTTTCCTGCAGTAAGCCCTTCCTCGGATTGGGGTAGAGGATGGGGCTGAAGGGGGAGGAAGGTAGGGTGGGGGGAGTGGGGGGGATGGGGTTGTTCGGGGGGTCCACAAGCGAGGAAATGTACTAGTTGGGGAGGGGTGGCAGGGGGAGGGAGAAGAGTTGGGGAGGTGAGGGAGGGGGGTCACATCACACCGGTCACACATTCCGATGCCCGAGATTCCATATCCACACCGAGTATCAGCATTAATACTCAGAGACCAGGACAGGATGTTGGGTGACCATATGGGAGAGGTTCCAGAGCAGGAGGGATTAAGTGTTCTCACATGGAATGTAAACGGGCTGGGTAGTAAAATCAAGAGGGGGTTAGTGAATGCATACATTAAAAGGCAGAACCCTGACATAATCCTTCTACAGGAAACACATCTTAAAGGGACACATTGCACCTTCCTTGCAAGAGGGCAGTACAGAGTCCTCGCGCATGCCGGGTTCACTACGGGGTCCAGAGGGGTGGCGATACTTATGAAGAAGACCCCACCATTCCGCATAGCCCAGACATGGACGGACCCCCAGGGGACTTATGTAGGAGTGAAAGGGATGTGGAAGCGCAGGGAATACACAATAGTTTCGGTCTATGCGCCCCCAAAGCTACAGGCTGCAACACTCCGAGGGGTGCCAGACATACTAATGGACACGGCGGATACCACTCAAGTCCTCGGGGGGGATTTTAATGACGTAATGGAACCCTCAATGGACAGGACGAGTACTGGAAACCGAGCTCAGTCCCAGACCTTACTCTCCAAAACAATTACTAACATGGGGCTCACAGATGTCTGGAGATGGCTCCATCCTGAACAAAAGGCCTACTCCTATTTTTCGGGCTCCCACAGAGATTACATTTTCCTACCCAGACAGACTCTGACGAGAGGGAACATAGCGGAATACAAAGCGAGAGGGATATCTGACCATTCCCCACTTCTGGCGAGAGTAGGGGGGGTAGGGGCGAGAAGAAAGGCACCTGGAGGTTGACGGCATGGGACCTACAAGGGAATAAGAGCTGACATCAAGACCTACATAGCAGAAAATGAAGGCACAGTTAAATCCAGGGCGATCTTCTGGGAGGCGTTTAAGGCGGTCATAAGAGATAGGGCCCAGAACAGGCTGGCTGCAGAGAGGCAGAAACTAGAGACCGAAGTCGGGGCCCTGGAGGCGCAAATACTGGAACTAGAGGGGGAGTACCAGGTTGCAGGGGAGACAGGGATACTTAGGAGGCTGACAGACGTGCAGCACCAATATCGAGGATTAGTTACGGGAGAAGCGAAGACCCAGGCATTGGCCACACTGCACTGCTTATATGACGTTGGGGACAAATCAGGAAAGTTAATGGCGTGGCTTAGTAGGAAGGAACGCGAAGCCAGATGGGTGGAGCAAGTCAGAGACCACAGGGGGGCCTTGGTGAGATCGGATACTGATTGCGGAGGCGTTCGCTACCCATTATGAGAGGTTCTATAGGGCCAGAGATCTGGGGACACAGGAAGACGCGTTGAGATACATGGAAATAACCGGTCTTGACCGCGGAAGATCAAGGAGGGCTGGAGGCAGACATTACCCTAGATGAAATAAAAGTAGCCCTGACTAAATTGAGAGTGGGGAAATCGCCAGGCCCGAATGGGTTCCCGGCTGAATTTTTTAAACGACATCGGATCTGTTGGCACGCCACCTGCTGGGGCTGTTTGAGGAAGCAGTCCAGGAAGGGAGGCTCCCGCCAGACTTGTGCATGGCAATGATAGTCCCAATCCATAAAGAGGGTAAACCAGCGGACGACTGCACATCATACCGCCCCACCTCCCTCTTGAATATATAGGTGAAGTTGTTGGCGACTATCCTAGCTCTCCGTCTCAGGGCGGTGATATCTGAACTAGTCCACTTAGACCAGACGGGCTTTCTTCCTGATAGGGCCACCCGACTAAACCTCAGACGCACTCATAACTGGCTGCAAGAGGAGAGCGACAGGGAAGAGCCCCATTGGTTCCTGTCATTGGACGCCGAAAAAGCATTTGATGCAGTACATTGGACTTTTCATGAGGGTGTACTGACTAAGTTCGGCTTTGGCCCTAAATTTCAGACATGGATACGCCTGTTATACACGGAGCCCAGAGCCAGGGTTAGGATAAACAGTACCATATCTCGTGACTTCCCGGTCCAGAGAGGGACACGACAGGGTGTCCACTGTCCCTCCTCCTTTTTGCCCTCACAATAGAGGTGCTGGCGGGTAGAATTCGCCAAAATGAAGACATCAGGGGCTTTAGGAAGGGAGAGGCAGACCCAGCCGAGGAGAAAATATCGCTTTACGCAGATGACGTCCTCCCTTACATCACAAAGCCGGAAACCACGATCCCGGAGCTTTTTATAGAACTGAAACGCTATGGAGAGCATGTGGGATACCAGAAAAACTGGCACAAGTCAGTCCTCTACGACCCCAGCGGGCACGGTAGCTAGACGGAACTGCCAGGCAGGTTGTTGACGACAACTGAAGGGTTTCAATACCTCGGAGTCCATGTGACGCTGGATAAAAAACAGTCCTACGACAAGAATGTAGAAAGCATAATACAGAACTTTATGGAGGACGCGCATAGATGGCGACAGCTCCCTCTTACCATACTAGGGCGAGCAGCCATGTTTAAAATGATAACGCTACCAAAATTCTTATATGCACTCCAAAACGAGTACTACCCCCTGCCGCGAAAGGGGTTCGAGAGAATAAATGCGGAACTTAGGGCCTTCCTTTGGCTGGGCAAACAACAGAGGGTTGCGCTGAGGACTCTCCAACGTCACCAGTATAGCGGAGGGATATCTCTCCCAAATTTGGAAGCCTACTATTGGGCAGAACATTTAGCCCCTATTAATTACTGGCTACATGCATCAGCGGATCACCCCTCATGTGCCCTCGAAAGATACCGAATGGACGCCCGGCTTTGTATTTATTACCTCTATGGGGGGAAGGGAAGGACGAAACTTCTTCCGGCCACGGGGCTTACCCTGGCGATGTGTAACAAAGCGTCGGCACGCACAGGATGGAAGAAAAAACCTACCCGCCAGACCCCGATCTGGCAATGTACGTAATTGACAGAACTGAATAAATTAAAGGGCTTCCAGAGATGGGATGATATTGGGAAGTCAAATATAGGTGACATAATAGCTAAGGGGGAGCTGAAATCCTTCACTGCGTTGAAAAAGGAATACACAACACACAGATTTTGAAATATACACAACTACGACACGCGTGGCATGCAGAAAAAATCCAATTGGACACACTCCCAGAATACGCTCCCTTGGAGGGCAGACTACTACAGGAACAAAGCCAAGAAAAGGTAGATTCCCTCACGTATAAAACATTAATGAATAACATGGCAGACGACATGGGCGACCTTAGGAGGAAGTGGGAGACCGAAGTGGGAGAAATGGATACGGTAGACTGGGACATAGTACTAATGCATCCTAGAGAAGTAGCTATAAAGTCCAGGCTACGACTTATACAATATAATGTGCTACTCAAAACATACAACGATAGGGTGAGACTACACAAGATGGGTAGGATTGGTGATACGAGATGTCTGAGATGTGGCAGTGCTAAAGGAGACTTCTACCACATCATTTGGTCATGCCCTACAATACAGAGATATTGGCAAGAAGTGTTGAAGGAGTTGGGTGAGGTTCTTGAGGCCCCATTGCAACCGGATCCTAGAATGGTCCTTTTAGGAATGACAAATGATGTGGACCTTGCCCGCCCCCTGCTGATCTTTCTGGTCCTAGCACTGGTAATAGCAAAAAGGGATGTAGCTAAGTACTGGGGAACGGACACACCGCCACAACTGGGGGAATGGAGACGAGGGCTGGATGTCTATATGGCTGAGGAAAGGGTCACATACAAGGCGAGAGGTTGCCCCAAGAAATTTAGCAGAGTATGGGGGAAATGGAGAAAATTCCATGGGCTGGATGGGGGGCTGTAGGATGGGACTTACTGGTGGACAGAAATACAAGGAAACACAGATCTCACTAGAGGAGAACCGGGAAATGAGACAAGCAAACTGCCATGGATCTAACTGGACACTCTATGGGGGGTTTGAACTAGATGGAATTTCTGCTGAGAAACTCGGGGGATGGGGGGTTGAGGGGAAGGGAATGGAGACCGAAGATGATACAAGTGTAATGTTGTACCATGATAAAATGCAATTAAAATATTTATTTTAAAAAAAAAGACTGATTTGCATTTGGCCGGGTCCAAACTGGGGTGGTGTGGTGAGCAAAAGAATGATAGATTAAACCCAGATCCAGATAAGTGCAGAAAGAAGCAACAGAGGTACAGAAAGAGGCAAGAGAGATGCAGAAACAGACAGGAGAGGTGCAGAAAGATGGGAGAGGGGTGCAGAAAGAAGCAAGTAAGGTGCAGAAAGAGGCAAGAGAATTGCTGAAAGAAGCAACAGAGGTATATAAGGAAGCAAGAGAAGTGCAGAAAGTGGAAAGTGAGGTGCAGAAAGAAGCAAGAGCAGTGCAGAAAGAACCAACAGAGTTGCAAAAAGAGGCGAGAGGAGTGCAGAAAGAGGTTGG
Organism: Lissotriton vulgaris; assembly: GCF_964263255.1. NCBI lineage: Eukaryota > Metazoa > Chordata > Amphibia > Caudata > Salamandridae > Lissotriton > Lissotriton vulgaris. Next base: position 34,934,274 of record NC_141693.1, on the reverse strand, counting down.
AGAGGTGCACAAAGAGGCAAGTGAGGTACAGAAAGAGCAGGTGGGGTGCAGAAAGAAGGATGAGAAGTGCAGAGGTGTAGAAAGAAGCAAGAGAAGTGCAGAAAGAGGCAAGTGAGGTATAGAAAGAGGCAAGAGCTGTGCAGAAAGAACCAACAGATGTGCAAAGAGAGGCAAGAGGGGTGCAGAAAAACGTAGGAGGGGTGCATAAAGAATTGAATTAAATTGAAAGACTTTTATAGAGCGCCTGGCTACCCTGAAGCGTCCCAGTGCTAAGACCAATACGGGAGAGTATGGAAAGCTAAGGGAACTGAAAAGTCTTGAGTTGTTTCCGGAAGACCTGGTGATTGGAAATAGTGCGTAGGTGAATTGGACGGAGTTCCAAAGTTTGGTGGCATTATAAGAAAAAAGCAGTCCCCCGCTTCTGGCCTTCTTCATTCTGGGGACGTCAGCCAATCGCAATTCGTCTGATAAAAGTTTCCTCTGTGCTTTAAAGGGGCGGATCAGAGTAGAATTATTGGGGCGACCTGTCCCTTGCATTGTTTTGTGAGTGATGCACAGGGCCTTGAATTTGATGCGGTCCTGCACTGGGAGCCAGTGTAGGGAACGTATTGCCGATTTTGCTGATTGTCTGCTAGATAATCCCGTCAGCAGTCTTGCTGCACTGTTCTGGGCTACCTGGAGTTTAGAAATCACTGAGACGGGGAACCTAGATATAATGCGTTCCCGTAGTCCAGCCTAGAGAGTATGAGGGATTGTATCATGTTAGGTACCCAGCCACCACTAGCTTTTGGAGGGAAGCCTGGCACCCAGGGTGCTCTACTCCTCCCCCTGAGCCAGTTTAGACCAGTTTGCCACAGAATTCTAGAAGGCTCTGGCACTGTCTGGGAGGAGGGTATAAGTAAGGGGGATGTGCCACCATGTGGAGAGAGTGAGAGACAGAGCTGGGACAGGAATGTGAGGGGACCTGCTGCCAGGGGATAATGCCATTTGGGCTTGTGTGCTGGACCCTGCACACACCTAGAACCCCCCCTACTGTCCCCAGGGCTTGTGAAGCCCCACTTCAGGACTTCAGGCTGCCGTGTAGGAGGAGGGCCACGCTGCAGTGGGGATAGTGAAAGCCTACCACCCTGTTGTGCCTCCACTAACTGCTGACTTGGCCCAGTAGTGCCTACAGCTCTGTCCCCTGGGCCCCTGAGGAAGGAGGGCCCCCCTAGGTCCCTGAAGCTGCCGGGACCTTGCCCCACGCAGGCGCTTCGCAAAGAAGCGCCTAGAAAGGAAGGAGCATCGTGGACTGCACCCCCCAGGAGGTGAGAGGAGTTACCCTGGGACCCCTGGGCTTGCTGTTGGGACTGTCCGCCCCCCCTTGTGCTGGGTGCCACTGGACACTGCTGTGCTGTTAAGGAACTGAACTGCTGTATAGCCCTGAATGAGAGCTGCCTGCTAAGCGCTATACTGCTTGTGTCCCCAGAGTGCTGTGGCCCTAGGAGAAGCGCTGGATCCCTGAACACTGTTGCCTGTTGAAGCGCTGTGCCCTGTGACTGTGGTGGCCCCCGAGGCGCTATAACTGGCCCGAGCCGGTCTGCCTGCGTTTTGGCGTGCTTATGCCGTGTTTGGAATAATCAATAAGAGGGTGCCTATCCCTCATTTCTGCCATCATCACCGTCGCGGCCCGGGCGCCGTGAAGCCTGTGGCGCTGTTTGTTGATTGCGCCTGGGACCAAAAATCACCACCGCGGCCCGGCGCTACAGTGAGGAGTCCCCAGCTGTTGCCATCGCTGTTGCTGCGGCCCCCGGTACCAGGAGAGGGCTGCCGGAGTGAGGAGTGTGCCGCGCCAGGCCTCGAAGCCGAGAGTGCCCGTGTCACGTGGCTGGGGAGCAGGTGATGTCAGGTTAAAGTTGACGCGCCCACTTTGCCTGCCTTGTGACTGGCCACGCCTCTTTGCGCCAGTCCCCTGATTGGTTCCCGGGCCGCCTTTTTCAGCAAAGGCCTGGGAACAGGAAGCAACGCTGCCGGAGGGCTCTGAGGGGGAACGAGATCCCTCCCCATTGAGGAAACCCCTTCAAGGGCTCCCGTTAGAGCCGAAGAACAAGGTAACTCCCCGAGGAGGCGGGCGGGAGGCCAGGAGGAAGAGCGGGCCCCCGAGGAACAAAGAGGGAGCCCCGCGGCCGCCCCTCCCTGGGAGGACTATGGTTGGGCCCCGTTGGCCCTAATTGTACACCGGAGCCCACTGGACTGGGCAGGAGCCCAAATTACACTGTTGGTGACTGCCCCGCACTAGAGATAACCCTTGGTTAGGGGAGTAGTACAGCCCACCTGCCCTGTTGCCCCTTTGACAGCTGGGCTGGCGTTTAAGGAACCTGGCACTTCAAAACTGTGCCCTGTCTCAGTTGACCCATGTAAATTGCGGTCCCAGGAAGTTACCCGGGGTTCACCTGTTAGGCCCCATGTTGACATGCCCTGCTAAACAAGGTTTTTATGCTTAATGGAATGCACCTGTTTCTGCTGCACTAGTGGGTTTCCTCCTGCCTAATGAAATGTTTTTGCCCATAGCCCCTTTATGATGACAGGTTTTAGATTTACCTCCAAGGTTCGATGTCATGCTGATGCAAGTTATGCTATGCCTTCATACCTAATGTGTCTTTTATGTCTAATGCTTTAGTTTATGCTTACAGCTTACTTCTAAGTGATTCCAAGGATTAATACCGAGTTTGCCCTGCAATATTGACCTTGGGTTTCATGCCTAGTATTTCTTTCCCTCACGTATTCTGCTAATGTTTCATCCCAATTATAACATTCTTATTTCAGCCATGGACTCACGGACTTAACCTTTTATTCTTTTCCCATTTCCCATGTAAATAATCCCCCTGATATCCATCGCCCTGGCGCCAGTTGGCGCCCTACTGTGCTTTACTGTGTTTGCCTTTACAGGTTGGAGACAATACATGAGTTATTCTTTTACTTCCAACTTAGTGTTGTGTCTCTTTTGTAGTGTGCCTGGTGTGTCGTCCGTGGGTACTGCGTGGATGCTTCACACATGTTGGGTGACTTTCCAACCATGAAAGAGGAGATCAAGAGCTTGGGAGTCTGGCTGGAGCAAGATCTTTCCCTTAGAACTCACGCTAAAAGAACTGCGGGAGTCTGTTTTGCCCTGCTGCGGGCTGCGCGGAAAATTCTTCCGCTTCTTCCTTTTCCATCAAGGAAGTTGTGGATTCAGGGTTTGATAACATCTCGCCTTGATTACAGCAACAGTCTGTTTCTGGGCGCCCCTGAATCGACTTTTAACAAGCTTCAGCAGGTGCAAAACGCGGCAGCTAGACTCCTTATGGGTATTCCCCGAACAGAATCCGCCAGACCCGCTCTCAAGGCACTGCACTGGTTACCGGTGCGGGAGAGAGTACAGTTCAAGGCACTGTCCATCGCCCATAAAACATTCCAGGGCGGCGGGCCTCCTCTTTTGGGGAGCTTGGTAGTACCTTATAAAGCGAATAGAGCACTGAGGTCTGACCAGAGGTGTCTGCTCCAGGTCCCGAGAGTAAAAAGATCACGCACGGGAGGGAGGCGATTCTCTGTGCATACAGCAATGCTCTGGAACTCCCTCCCATTAAAACTCCGCGCTGAGACCTGTACCCTGCGTTTTCGCAGAGGCTTGAAAACACATCTGTTTCCCATGTGAGTCGCTATCTTTATTCCATGGTCCCACGGTTGATGCACTGTTCATAGCGCCGGGATGCCCCAGGGTAGCTGTGCGCTATATAAGTTTTAATAATAATAATAATGTTCTCTGAAGTTTGGCCTGCCCGCTCTGCTCCATGCTACCCCCTGTAGAATTGGTAACCCCATTTCTAACACAGGGATTCCAGGATTAAGTGAACCTTGGTGGTGAAAAAGTTTGACAGTTTGTTACACTGTTGGCCCGAGGGGTCCGGTGCAATGCGAGGAAAGAGCATTTTCAATTGTTTTTTAATAATGGTAAAAGTTTCTCTAGACGAGTTGGAGGCTGACAGGATCTTGCCCTCATAATAGGAGGCCTGGGCCTTTTTTGCTTCTGCTTTGTAAATGCGGATCGCTGTTCTATATTCTACCTTTTTTGAGGGGCGGTAATGTTTCCTCCACTGCCTTTCTTTAATCTTGCATTGTTGTTTTAGTGCCCGCAAATCGGGGGAGAACAAGGGTGAGTTATGAGATCCGCCGGCCTTTTTGTATCTTGGTCTTGGGTAGGACCGAATCAAGTGATTCCTCTATCCAGTTAGAAAAGCCTTCACTGGCTGTATTTGGGCATGGGTTGGGTCTGGGTTTGGTCCTTTCTACTTATTAAATCCATTTTTCTAAGGGGAGCTTGGCCCAGGGGCGGCCTTGGATCCAAATAGTGTGAGTGGTGGATTTGGTGGTCAGGGGTGACCATGAAAAGGCAATCAAGAAATGGTCTGTCCATGGGAGAGGTGTAGGATCGGAACCTTTTAGGTCCTCTAAACTAGAGAACACTGGGTCCAGAAGTTGGGCTTTCACATGGGTGGTCTGCAAAATGTTTTGTGTCTTTTGGAGTGCTGCAAGGTCTCTTATCAGCTCAGCTGCCTGGGCTACTTGTAAGTCCTCGAAGTTGAGGTTAAAGTCTCCGAGGAGCGTAAAATTGGACGTGACTTTGCCAGATTGACCACTGACTCTAGTAGTGATTCATTAAAGGATCATATTGCTCTGGGGTGGCAATAGATAAGGATGCCTGTGAGTGAGAGAAGAGGTGTGAATTCTAGGTTAAAGTGGGCATTCTCGCAATCTGCAACTGGGTTCCCAAGCAGATGGCAGATGGCACATGTATTGATCCTTGTGGATTATAGCAATCCCACCCCCTCTACTTGTGGTGCGATCTACCCTTTCCATCACGAAGCCTTGAGGCAGTGCGTGTACACTATCAGGTTCTGAGCAGGTATTTAGCCAAGTTCCCGTGAGAAATAGTACATCAGGGTCTATGTCTATAAGGAGCATCCATATTTCCGTGGTGTGTTTAGGGATGGATCTACAGTTTAATAGAAGCAATATGAATTGCTCTGATAGGGTGGTGAGCCCTGGGCTGTTGGGAATACATTTATGCCGGCAGTGTGAGCATTGATCTGCAAAGTTTTCCGGGGAGATGGAGTGGATGCAGGAAGTTCCAAGGGATCTATTGAGCTGTTTTAACTGGGTGTTGGAGTACTGATAAGGGGCAAAAGATGCAGGGGTTCTGGCCCCTGGGCCCAGTCGGGTACAGTGGGGCTTGGCATAGGCGCGCCCGCTGCGCTGTCGCGTCATCGCGTGCCTTTGTAGTGGAGGGAAATGACGCCGGGCCCAGCAACTAGACTGCTGACCCAGCGCTCCGACTACGGAAGTGTTTGTGCCCCCTATGCGCCCCAGAGCATTTAACACAGCTCTGCCCCCACAATAAAACACAACTACAATGAATTTTAAAAAGGCATTAAAAGATTCTATGTTTTTTAAAAGTAAGCGACCAGGAGACTCACTCTGTGCAAATGAGTGGTCCGCCTCCGGTCTGAGTTAGCCCCAGATCGAATGCGTCTTCACACGCCTTTGTAGCGGAGGAGAGTGATACCGGGCCCAGCAACTAAGCTTCTGATCCGGCGCTCCGACTACAGAAGTGTTTGTGCCCCCTATGCGCCCCAGAGCATTGAACACAGCTCTGCCCCACAATAAAAACAAACGTACAATTAATTTAAAAAGGCATTAAAAGATTCTATGTTTTTTAAACGAAAGCGACCAGGAGACTCACTCTGTGCAATTGAGTGGTCTGCCTCCGGTCCGAGCTATACAAAGAGGCAAGAGAGTTACAGAAAGAGGCTAGAAGGGTGCAGAAAGGAGGAAGTGAAGTGCAGAAAGAAGCAACAGAGGTGCTGAAATAGGCGCGAAGGGTGCAGAAATAGTAAGAGAACTGCAGAAAGAAGCAAGAGAGGTGCAGAAACAGGGAACAGGGGTGCAGAAACAGGCAGGAGAGGTGCAGAGAGGGAAAAGAGGGGTGCAGAAAGAAGCAAGTGAGGGGCAGAAATAAGCAACAGAGGTACAGAAAGAAGCAACAGAAGTGGAGAAAGAGGCAAGAGAGGTGCAGAAACAGGCAAGAGAAGTGCAGAAAGAGGCAATAGAATTGCTGAAAGAAGCAACAGAGTTGCAGAAAGAAGCAAGAGCAGTGCAGAAAGAACCAAAAGAGGTGCAGAGAGAGGCAAGAGGGGTACAGAAAGAGATATAGAAAACGTTATAAATGAATAAATAGTATGGTGATGGAGAGAGGAACAAGTCCAAAGCATCTGCCTCCTGAAATAAAAATCTCTATTTATAATGCTTGAGGTTTGGGTTGCAATTACTTGAAAGAATAAAACATGCCATTTCAAACTATCCAAGCGCAAATAAAAGAAGTCTTTTGAGGTAAAAAAGGCAGCAGCCGCAAACCGAATGCACACCCTCTCCTATCAAAAGCTCAGTACAATGAGGTTTCATTTCTGGTGCCTTTCAGCAGTTTTAAAATCTTCTTAGAGTTTCTGGTTGCTCAAATGGGTGTCCTTACTGATATACGAATGTTTCCCTGATCTTCATTGCTTGATTTTGCTCTTGACAAAGTGTCACTCATAAGTACACTGAATTCAATGAAAATGTCACACATAAGCAATCTGAAACCTTCGCAGCTATGACTTGTCAGTTATGTTATTTTAATTTATTTTATAATGCGCACAGCTACCCAACAAGGGTTTCCCAGTGCAAGCCAACAGAAGCTTAACAATGGTCTGACATTAACAAGGTTGATTAAAAAACCAAGTTTTTAATTGTTTACGGAAGTTGGGGAGCAGCTTCTCCCTCCGCATTGCAGCAGGTAAGGAATTCCACATGGTGGGCCCCAGCAGAGAGAAAGATCGACCACCCATTCTTGACAGCTTAATCCTAGGAATCACAAAAAGCTCATCCGAATAAGAGTGAAGTAGTCGATAAGGATGGTACGGGCAAACCAGATCTTGTAAGTATTTAGGAGCAGAACCAATCTTAATTCTGAACATGTAACACAGGGCCTTAAATTTTATACGATGTTCTACTTTAAGCCAATGCAGTTCTCTCAGAGCATTACCCATGTTAGACATTCTAGGAAGTCCACATAGCAATCGGGCTACTGAATTTTGCACCACCTGAAGCTTACGCAATACATCTCTGTTAGACCCCAAAAAAGGACGTTGCCGTAATCAAGGCGAGATGTCACAAGTGCCTGGACTACCGTCCTTTTGGTGTCCACAGGGAGCATCCAGATTATTTTTCTTAGCCATTTTAAGATGGTAAAACAGATGGCTGCAATTTGTACTGCCTGTTGTTTCATCGACAATTTATTGTCAATAATAACGCCAAGATTGCGGACCTGTGAGGAAGGCGTGGGTAAAGGTCCCATTTCGTCTGGCAAATGTTGATGGCCCCAATGTTCCGAATTTTTTCCAAAGATAAGCACTTCCGTCTTATCCCCGTTTAACTTAAGCAAATTGAGCTGCATCCATGCTGCAATATTGCGCAAGCCCAATTGCAGAGTAGACGGGCCCTGTTTTCTATCAGCCGACAAAGAAAAGATGATTTGAGTATCAACGGCGTATGAAAACAGTGTGAGCCCTGCCGCTTCAGCAATCACTGCTAGGAGCTGCACATAAATGTTAAAAAAGAGTGGGCTCAAAATAGAGCCCTGGTATATGGTGACAATCACATAGAGATGCTACTGGGATGTAAAGGACTTTGAAGTGGCCCTAGAGGAGAACACCTGGAAGGTTCGCTCCAATAGAAAAGAGGACAGCCAGCCAAGCGCCGAACCAGCGATGCCCAATGCCTGCAAAGATTTTATTAATACGATGTGTGTAACCGTATCAAAGGCGGCACTTAGATCTAATAATATAAGGGCCACTGTATTACCATCATCCAAGCGCTGACGTAGCACCTCAGTGACGCCCAGCAAAACCTGATTGTGATTGTCCCAGGGGGGGCTGCTCGGCTGGGAACTGCCCTGAAGAGACTGAAGGGCTAGGGGTGAACACAAAGATTGGATCCTTAATTGGTGATTTCAAAGAGGGTTTTATTGGGATATAGGTCTTCCTCTGCATTGCAAACAGGGCATTATCCGTGTCCTTAGGAGGGGGAAGGGGTGGCGGTATCAGGAGGAAAAGGGAGGCTGCAGTCTTGGATCAATGTGAGTAGTAACCTTTTCCCTTTGTCATAGGTCTGTTTGTACCTCACTTGTTGGTGGTCCAAAGAGGAGTGGGCCAGATCCCTGAGTTTCCCTAGCTTGTTTCTCAACTGGGTCGTGTACTCCAGCATACTTTTCTTGTCCTGTTCTTCCTCTGTCTCCCACATTTCTTTGGTCATTTCTAGCAGTAACCTGGGAAGGCGGCCATACAATAGTTCGAAGGACGAACAGCCCAGGCTGCTCTGCTTTTGTGAACGGATTACAAAAAGGGCCAGGGGTAACAATCTGTCCCAGGAGGGTCCTTCGGCACTCAACATCTTCTTCAGGGTCATCTTTAGGGTTTGATTGTACCGTTCGACCAGCCCGTCCGTCTGAGGGTGGTATACTGAAGTCTTCAGATATTTGATGTCTAGGATGCGGCATACCTCCTTCATTAGCTTGGATGTGAAGGGGGTTCCTTGGTCGGTGAGGACTTCTTTAGGAAAACCTACCCTAGAGAACAATTCGACAAACTTCTCAGCAATGGCTGAAGTCGTGGTGGTGCGTAAGGGGAAAGCTTCCACAAACCTAGTGGCGTAGTCGACGACCACCAATGCGTACAGGTGTCCTCGGGGTGTCTCAGGTAGGGGTCCTATTAGATCCATGCCGACCCTTTCAAAGGGGGTTCCTATTATCGGCATCCGCTGTAGAGGGGCGGCACTAGGTCTTTGGGTGTTTCTCTTTTGGCATATGTCGCATTTGGCACAATAGTCCTGAACATCCTTGTATATCCCCGGCCAAAAGAAATGACGGAGAATGACATCCGTGGTTTTCTCTTTGCCCGCATGACCAGCTGTTAGATGTGCATGGGCAAAGAAAAGGACCTGTTCTCTGAAGGACTTTGGAACCAACAATTGGAGATCCCCGTCACACTGCGCTTGACGATACAGCAATTCCTTTCTGATCAAGAACCTGGGATATGCCGAGGCTCTGGCTCCTTCACTAGAGTGGGCACTTTCCCACGCGTTATATAAGGTTCTGTCTTCTCCCTGGGCGAAGCGGAAACTCTTATCTATCACCCAGGGTTCGGGGGACAGGTAGGTGGACGGGGTGTCTTCTTTCGCAGAAGGGGAGGGGGATAGGGTTTCCCTAAAAAGTGAAAGGAATTCAGGGTTATCAGTCCCCAGAATCATATCCTCGGGTAAGGAATCCACCACCCCCACCCTAACCTGGCAAGGTTCTCTATGGGGCAAATACAAGGTTAGATCTGCTACAGGATATGGCTTTACATCACCGTGTACACAGCGGATGTACACGGTGGCAGGAAGGGAAATTTGGTCTGGTTTAACAAAGCGTTCCTGGATCACCGACTGTCGGCACCCAGAATCTAGGAGGGCCTTTACCATGAGTCCGTTAAGCTTCATACTCACATAGAATGAGCTACCCAGTTCCGCCGAGTACAGCACTGTCCTTGGGAGGTAGCCCACCTCCATGGGCTCTTCGGGTTTTTTTTTCCGGGGACACATCCTGGCTATGTGGCCCCACTCCCCGCATTCGAAACATTGGGGGCCCCTGGTTATGGGGGACGTCATCCCAGTTGGTCGGGACCGGATAACTTCAGCCCCACTCTTGGGTTTCTTCTCCAGCTTCCCAGGGATTGTCTGTTTATGTGATTTGTCGGTTTTTTCGGTATCCCATACTATCGTCCTGGGCTGGGCTCGGGCATAATGAGAGGCCATCTCAATGGCTTGATTAACGTCGAGACTGGCATGCTGACGTAACCAACGCTGGGTGGCGTAAGGCAGGGCCTCTATAAACTGCTCCAAGTACACCTTGTTCAGTATTTCCTCCTTGCTGCACACATCCGGTCTTAACCATTTATCGGCGGCCATTCTTAGTCTGAAGAAGAGGGTCTTAGGGTTCTCTCCCGGGACTCCCCGCTCCTTCCTAAATTTCACTCGATAGGCCTCCTGATCTTGGCCCAAATGATCAAGGATAACTTCCTTAATTGTGTTATAGGCGGTGTTCCCTAAGGGGTTCGCAGCTTGATAGGCCGATTGGGCCTCGCCAGTGAGGAGAGGAGCTAAGAAAAAAGGCCATTTTTCTTCGGGCCATCCCATAGCCCGGGCCGCCCTCTCAAAATTGAGGAGGAAGGCGTCGGGATCCTCTCCTGATATATACTTTTGTAGGGCCACACCTGCGTGATGAGGGGCGATTTGTCGTACCTCTCCTGTGATGACCTGGGTGGGAGGCGGCACATTCCTAAGGCCTTCGAGTTGGGCGGTAATGGTGGTTTTAAACAGGTCCCTGTCTGCTTGGGCGGAATGTATCTGTTGCTGTACTGCCTACTCCAGTTTCTCCTGGCCTTTAATGATGTGGTCAATGAGGGCTTCCATCTCGGGGCGGCAGATGGTTGATGTGGCTGATCCCACTTCTGACACCAGTTGTCCCAGGGGGGGCTGCTCGGCTGGGAACTGCCCTGAAGAGACTGAAGGGCTAGAGGTGAACACAAAGATTGGATCCTTAATTCGTGATTTCAAAGAGGGTTTTATTGGGATATAGGTCTTCCTCTGCATTGCAAACAGGGCATTATCCGTGTCCTTAGGAGGGGGAAGGGGGAAGGGGTAGCGGTATCAGGAGGAAAAGGGGGGCTGCAGTCTTGGATCAATGTGAGTAGTCACTCCCTTGAAAGACCATGGGGTCCGTATAGAGGTTATCAGTACAGGTAACGGGGTGGGCTGGGTATTTCCGTTGCCGTACTCCGATGTTCCAGCTGACTCTGAGAGGAGGACCTTTGGCTACTCTGGTCTCCGTTCTGGTCGGCCCGCCGTGGCTGTAGCTGATGTCTTCAGCTTCGGGCGGAGGGTCCAAAATACCAAGAAAGCAAAAAGAAGAAGGATATCGGTTACTGGGATGACCAGTATAATTATCGTAGGGGCCGGGGAGTGCAGGAAACCAAGTGCTGGTGAGGGTTTTTCCCAATGTAGCGCAGAGCTCTCAGTGCTCTGCGCTACGTGAAGGGAGGGGCACAGGGGATAATATGTACACGGTATACAGCGGCTTTACTCGGTAGGGAGACTTCTCCGACCCACCCACCCCGCAACTCTGCCCCGTACCTTGTTAAGCCACGCTCCTCCCTCGGGAACGTGGCGGGGCGATGCACAGAGACGTTGGCCTCCTGACTTGATGTTATCAGCTGGGCTCGTCTGCTCCTCGTCTTCTTCCTCCGGATACTTCCTCGCGTTGCTTCTCCTCCTCACCGCACCGTCTTCGTCCTCCAGGGAAACGCCGTCCGTCGTTGCAGTAACACTTCCGCCTTTTGACGTCCCACCGCTGTAGAGGGGCGGGGCTGCACCTTCCTCGTCGTTCCAATTAAAGGAGCCAGGTCCTGTCTCTGATGCTGTCCCGCAGCCGTCCTGTTCCTCCCTCCACGAGTTATCTGCCAGCTGTGGGGACAACGGGCATGGTGAGAGGGGAGCGGCGGACCACCACTCCGGGGCGTTACTCTGCATGGGTTCTCCTAGTCCAGTGCCCTGTCACAGTGATGTATGCAAAAATTGAGAAGATTCCACAAACATAGCTAATTGGCCATTCACATGCTTCTCCAAAACTTTTGAAAAAGTTGGGAGCAGGGAAATAGGCCTAAAGTTAGACGGCATGGCCGGATCTGCATTTAGCTTTTTTAACAATGGCAGAACCATAGCATGTTTCCAGGCCATTGACATTACTGCCTCCCTAAGAGAAGCATTTATTAGCTCCATGACCACTCTTAAAGCAGGTTCTTCCATCTGTAGAAGTACTGTGGAAGGGATCAAGTTGCATGGCGAGCCCGATTTAATGCTCGCAAAAAAAAATTTTAATGGCACCAGTGTCCAATAAAGACCACTGCTCCAATTTTAACCGAGAGTCTTCTACCATAGTATGAACCCGCTCACTATCAAGCGGGTTTGACACACAAATTCCACCTAATGTCTGATGGATTTGTTCAACTTTATTTATAAAGAAGTTAGCAAGAGAGTCACACTGTAGTTCATCAAGAACATGTGGACTAGGTTGGATCTCTGAATCTGCTAACTTCTTAACCACAGAAAATAAAGTACAAGGACAGTTTTTTGCCCCCAGAATAGTAGAGGAGACATAGTCAGCTCGTGCCTTCTTACATAGAGCATGATCTTTTTTCAATGTGGCTTTATAGATGTTTTTGGACTCGGGGTGTAATTCCTTCTCCAGCTTCTTTCCAAAGCTTTGCACTTGGTCTTTTCAGCTCTTAGCTGCTCTGTAAACCAAGGAGAAGGAGGCAGGTGGTTATTAAGTTTTTTCGCCGTGGCTGGCAGGCAAACATTAGAGGCGGAGGTAATCCAACTATAAATACTATTCAATGAAGCCAATGATATGGAGCTATAAGATGGAGCATTGCTTGACAGCAGCTGATTGAACTTTATAAAATTCAATTTTTCCCAATTTCAGGTTCGACCTAATGTGTCAGAGGGCAATGGGGACAGGTTAAGTAAACTACTATATTGAAACTTAACCGCAAAATGGTCAGACCAACACAAAGGAAGTGCCGGCAGACAATTAATAGCAGGTAGGTTAGAGAAAATAGGGTCCAAAAAATGACCAGCTATATGAATAGGGTCAGCATTACAAAGAGGGAGATTCAGTGCAGCTAAATCAGCAATAAGCGCCTTACTTGCTGGACAGTCCGAGTTTTCCAGATGAAGATTTAGGTCTCCTAAGACTGTAAAATTGGCTAATTTAAGTAGCCAAGGAGCCAACAGGTCTGGCAACAGAGGCACCCACGAACCAGCTGGTCCTGGGGGACGATAGATCAAGGCCCCAGATAGAGTGAGTTGAGGAGAGAGAGTAAGTTTAAAAAGAGCAGCTTCACACTCCTGCAGTCGGAGATTTTCCCATTTACATGAGTGGCTCTTTTTATAAATAATCGCAATCCCTCCCCCCTTTCTGAGAATTCTGTCTCTCCTTATTATAGTATAATTGTCGGGGAGTGCGCATGCCACATCCGGACCAGAACTATCGTTTAACCAAGTTTCCGTTAAAAAAATAGCATCGGGACCTTCACTATTTAACAAATTTAAAATGTCCTCCTTGTGTTATGTAATGCTCCAGAAATTGTATGTTTTATTTTGCCTGGAGTCCCTTTTGTTTGTACTAGGGTTATTGAGACCATAGCTACAGCCACTACACGAAGAGTTAGCCTCTACCGGACATAGTAAATTACAATTTACGCCCCTCCTACCTTGCAAGCTAAGTAGTTGACCTGACGAATATTGTATTTGGTATTGCAGTGAGGTGCTTCACTCCCCATGCAGCTTTGCCAAAGTAGCCCTTGACCCTTGCTGGTCAGAGTTCGAGGCCCTCCTCCACCTTCAGGCACCCGTCTGCGCCTCATCCCTGGTGGTCCAGTGGGGAGCTTCTCTGCTCTGCCGCTGCTCTGCCCTATGTCTCTCCGCCTTCTGACCTCTTTTTTCTTCTCTGTTTCACTTTTTTTTACTGTTTCTGCTCTTTTTCTGCTTCTACTCTCTGAGCTTCTATTTGCGCTTTTTATCCCCGTGCCCTTGTCGCTGCTCGACCCTGAGGCCCTGCCCCGTCCAGCACCGATTCCTGCTTTTCCACCGCCTCCCAGCAGTTCAGCCATCTCCCTCACACTACTTATGGTGGCCATTTTGCAGCTGCACCGCTGGTGTGCCGAAGGCATGCCCGTCTGCACCCATCTGCGTCAGGACCATGCCCAGCGCCGCAGACCCTGGTTCTCAGACCATCAATCTCCCAGCTGTCAACCCTCACCCTGCTTCTGGTGGCCATTGTGCAGCGACACCACTTGCGTGCCAAAGGCATGCCCATCTGCAACCGCCGCATCTGGACTGTGCCCAGCACCACGGACCCTGGTTTTCGGACAATCCACCGCAACAACGCCAGCACCCTCCACACTTTCAACACCGGACTGCACACTGCCTGCCACCGGGCATTGCCGACGGACACCCTTGGCACTTTTCCCTGCCAAAACTGCAGCCGCACTTTTACCTGCCACTGCACTCTAGCCCCATCCATGGCACGACCGTCTGAAACCAGACCAGGCCGCCTGAACTGCATCCTGCTCAACAGACACTCCCTTCACAAACATGTTGAGGAGATCGGGGACTTACTCGACTCAGTCCACCTTGAAATCGCCTTCCTCATGGAATTCTAGATGAACCCCACCTTCATCCTAGACATCACCACCGCCATTCTGGACGGCTACAAGGTATCCACCAGGTTCGTGTCAACAAACCGGGGGGGGGAGGCATTGCCATCATATACAAAAGCAGCCACGCGGAAGAACTCTCAGCCAAAATAGAGCACCTCCACTTCCAGGTCCAGACCAACCTGAACACCACCCTCCCTGGGACACCGCCCACCCTTCAGCGATTACATCATCGACTTCATCACTTCCCACGCTCTCACCTCCGCAAACTACATCCTTCTCAGCACTCTCAACTGTCACCTGGACAACTTCAGTGACTAAAACACCTCGACCCTGGTGGAGAACCTCGCCACTGGCGGACTCAAACAACTGGTCACCTCCCCATCCCACTCAGCAGGACACACGCTCGACCCCATCTTCTCCACCAGCGACTACATCACCTTCAGCCACACCACCGAGCTCCAGTGGACTGACCACCAGTGCGTTCACATCACCTTCACCAAACCCACTGTACACCACCACACCCATCGCTACCCTCATAGAAGCTGGAACACAGTCACTCGAGAACAGCTCACCTAGCCCTCAGCGAAACCCCTCCACCGACATCCACAGACGCCAACACCGCAGCATGCAACCTCCACCGATGGATCTCTGACTGCGCCTACACTTTGGTTCCGCTTTAGAAAGCCCCAAGCAAGGGACACTCCAAGAAAGCCAACTGGTGCTCCCCCACTTTTCATGAGTCCGGACACACTGGTACAGGGCTCGAGAAGAGATGGAGGAGCAGCAAGACGCCAGAACATCACTCAGCCTTCAAGACCGCTGTCACCACACACTACTACCTCATCAGAATCACAAAGAAAGTGGCCCTAGAAGAAAGGATTAACGCTAACGCATTTAACAGCAAGAAACTTTT
The DNA here is from genome assembly GCF_964263255.1 of Lissotriton vulgaris. Classification (NCBI taxonomy): domain Eukaryota; kingdom Metazoa; phylum Chordata; class Amphibia; order Caudata; family Salamandridae; genus Lissotriton; species Lissotriton vulgaris. The sequence goes on along the minus strand of NC_141693.1, from coordinate 34,918,992 downwards.
CGCTGTGGTCAAAGAATTTGCCAGATCAAGCACAGAGACAGCAAATACCCCTCACCCCAAGACCACTGCAACAACCTCTGCACCTACTTCCACCGCAAGATCAAGGAGATATATGACAGCTCCGACAGCCTCGATGCCCAAGACCCTCCCACCCCCTGCAACCACTGCACCCTATGACGACGGACCCCAACAGACCTTACTCAGCTAGACCCCCCTCACAGAGGATGACAAACTCAAGGTCATGAAGATCATCCACACCGGAGCATCATCGGACCCCTACCTGAATCACATCTTCAACAAAGCTGGCTCCACAACCATCGCCCCCAAACTCTGCCGCTCCATCAACTGCTCCATCAGCTCCGCCACCTTCCCGGAAGACTGGAAACACGCAGAGATCAACCCCTGATGACCCGATCGACCTCAAGAATTTCAGACCCATCTTGCTTCTCCCCTTTCGGCCAAGGTCATTAAGAAGGCCATCAACACCCAACTCTCTGAGTCCATGGAAGCAAACCGCATCCTGGACCTCTCCCAATCCGGCTTCCGAAAGCAACCATAGCACCGAGACCATCCTCCTCGCCGCCACAGACGATATCCACGCCCCTTCTCGACCGAGGCGAAACAGCAGCCTTCATCCTCCTAGATTTCTCGGCAGCTTTCGATATTGTCTCTCATTGCACGCTATGCACAAGACTCCACGTCACCTTGTCATCCGCAACAAAGCCCTGTAATGGATCCCATCCTTCCTCACCGGCTGAACACAGAGAGTCATACTACCTCTGTTCCTCTCAAAAGCCCCAGAGATCAGCTGCGGAGTGCCTCAGGGTTTCTCCCTAAGCCCCACACTTTTCAACATCTACATGGCTCTGCTCACAGCCATCTCAGGAACCATGGACTCAGCATCCTCTCCTACGCCGACGACACCCAGCTGATTTTCTCTGTCACCAACAAACCAACAGTCACCAAGAACAACTTTCATGAGGGGATGAAGACTGTCGCCGCCTGGATGAAGAACAGCTGCCTCAAGCTCAATTCAGAGAAGAATGAAGTCCTCATCATGGGCTCCAACCCCTCCGCCTGGGATGACTACAGCACTTGGAACCGCCCCACCCACAGACCACGCACGGAACATCAGCATCATCCGGGACTCTTTGCTCACAATGAGCCGCCAGATCAGTTCCGCCTCATCATCCTGCATCCACACGCCAAACCTGGTCTAAAAGATCTTCAATTGTATCCCCACCAAGTCCGGAAAGACGGTCAACCATGCACTCATCAGCAGCCGAACCGACTACAGCAATGCACTCTATGCCTGCATCACCCAGAAACTCCTCAAGAAACTGCAGAACATCCAGAACACCTCCGGCAGACTCATCCTCAACATCCCCTGCCGCAACTACATCACCAGCCACCTTAGAGTCCTCCACTGGCTCCTAGTCAACAAAAGATTCACATGCAAGCTCCTCACACATGCTTTCAAAGCCCTATATAACGCAGGGCTGGTGAACCTCAACCACAGCCTGCATTCCTTGTACCTACCAGAGACCTCCACTCTGCCCAACTGACCCTGGCTACCGTCTCACGTATCTGCAAAACCACAGCCGGATGAAGATCCTTTTCCTACCTTGCAGAGAAGACCTCGAACACCCTGCCTCTCCACCTCTGGTAATCACCATCACTGCCTTAATTTAGGAAAGACCTCAAGACCTGGCTGTTCGACTAAACCGCTGCACCTTGACGGACCTGCAGTCCCAACCCCCCCTCCTCTCAGCGCCTTGAGACCCGTATGGGTGAATAGTCGTGCTTTACAAGCCTTTGATTGATTGATTGAACCTGATGCATGGTACTCCGGAGGGCTGCCTTGCCCTTGAGTATCATACCAGTGACGGCACAGGAGGTGCCTCCAGCATATCATAACATGTTCAAGCTTTTGGCGAGGGAGATCAATTGATTTGCTCAGAATCACAGGATGTTTAGCATCCCTGCGGAGACTCGAAACCGGTTCCCCAGCTTTGAGATCGACCACTCTAGCTATTAGGCCACATCCTCCCTAAGCAAGGGGTGCTTTTTTACATTAATTAGGCGAGTGTGTGGTGTTGTGTTTAGGTTTTCAAATCAAGTTAATTTGGCTTTGATATCGGTTTCTATAATATACTGAGATTCCTATACCTCCCTTTGTACACTAGCGCCACCGTGTGGCCTGGGGGCCTTCGAAAAACAATCTCAGCTTTGATCCCTCCTTCCCAGGAAATTGAGTAACTGGAATACACCGTTTTATCGCACAACAGCACACGGTTCGTTTGCATGACAATCTGCGCTACTGCACTAACACAGGAAAATTACCGGAAATGCGTTATTCAAACGCGAGATGCGTGGCACCTGGCCGAGCTGAAACATCGGGAGTCTCCACGCTGAAGCCGGTCTGGTGGCATAGACATAGAAGACGCCCGCGTTGGGGGTCTTAGACATAGAAGACGGCATCGCCGCAGCACGGCGGCCATTGTCAGCACCGAGGGCCGCGCGCCTTCAATGCGGCCTCTGATAGCGACGGTTTGTTTGTTTGTTTTTGAACGTGATACTGAAGCTCTAGTTACTGCAATGTCTTTTCTAATCTATGCGTGTCCACATTTCCCTGTTTAAAACATTTGTGTGTTAACATTTTACACGCACTGCCTTTGAAGTGACACCCCCAAATTATCGTCCTGAATATATGCAGTAATGCTCGGGCGTCAATTCTCCCCCGGCAGCGCCGCTCAGCCCCCCCTCGGTCCCCGCCCCCTCAGGGCCTGTCATGAGCGGCTCCGCTCCAAGATGGCGGCAGGACCCAGGCGGGCCACATCCGCTGACGTACTTCCGGTGGGCGGAGCAAGAAGGCAGGAGCTTTCAACCTCGGTTTCCTAAAGATGGCGGTGTCCCTGAGCCGGAGCCTGGCGTGGAGGGCGGTGCTGGGGGTCAGGGGGACCCTGGCACGGGTGAGAGCAGTGCTGGGGGTCAGGGGGGCCTGGCACGGGTGAGAGCTAGGAGGGGTCAGTGGGGTCTGGCACGGGTGAGAGCAGGCAGGGGGTCCAGGAGGGCAGCGCTGGGGGTCAGGGGGACCCTGGCACGGGTGAGAGCAGTGCTGGGGGTCAGGGGGGCCTGGCACGGGTGAGAGCTAGGAGGGGGCAGTGGGGCCTGGCACGGGTGAGAGCAGGGAGGGGGCACAGGGGGGCCCTGGCACGGGTGAGAGCAGGGAGGGGGGCACAGGGGGGCCCTGGCACGGGTGAGAGCAGTGCTGGGGGTCAGGGGGCCTGGCACGGGTGAGAGCAGGCAGGGGGCCCAGGAGGGCAGCGCTGGGGTCAGGGGTCCCTGGCACGGGTGAGAGCAGTGCTGGGGGTCCTGGCACGGGTGAGAGCTAGGAGGGGCAAGTGGGGGCTGGCACGGGTGAGAGCAGGGAGGGGGCACAGGCAGGGCAGTGCTGGGGGGCACAGGGAGGGCAGTACTGGGAGTCAGGGGGCCTGGCATGGGTGAGAGCAGGGAGGGGGGAACAGGGGCGCCCTGGCACGGTTGAGAGCAGGCAGGGGGCCCCGGAGGGCAGCGCTGGGGTCAGGGGTCCCTGGCACGGGTGAGAGCAGGGAGGGGCTGTTAAGAACCTCCACACACTGAATAGGTGGTTAAGTTAGTTTTTTATTTAAGCGCCAACACCGGATCCTACAACAAGCGGAGCCTTCAAGGTTTCAGTCAGTTGGGTGATCAGCTGTCAACTGTCACTCCTGACAGTTCACAGCTGGTGACCTCACTACGGTACGGTGTCCACGCAGGGACACAGCAAAGCAAACAGGTGTACGGTGTCCCGTAAGGGAACACTACATTAAGTCACAACACATCTCCCTTCTTATGGAAAGGAAAAAACAGAACATCCAAAAAGGTTAACAAAGATTCTATTCGCAGACGTAATCTTTTAGTCTAGTAGGTGGTCCTAACAACCTCCCTGCCCGACTCCTGCTGATGGGCTGTGGTGTGTCGTCTGTAGGTGTTGGTGGTAACATTCGCCTGACCCTCACTGCGCTGGTGGCATTAGGTGATGTACAAACTGGCATTGAAGCGTGCCGCAGTAGGGTGACCAACTGGCATTGGTGCAAATTCAGGACGGTGAGTGTATAAATTCAGGACAAAGGGTCAAAATTCAGGACACAAATTCAGGACAGGAGGTCAAAATTCAGGACAAAACTTTAGGACAATAGGTACGTTTTACAGACACATCAGAGGTCGCGCAATAGTATATAAGTAAGCCCAGCCATTTCCAAACATATTCAACCATTTGCAAACCTATCCATCATGTATCCTTCCATCTATCATTTCACTCATCCATCCTTTCATCCATCCCCTCATCCATCCTTTCACTCATCCTCCATTATCCATCCATCCATCCACCCTTTCACCCTATCCATCTGTACACTTATCCATCCACTCTTCATCCCATCCATCCATTCACTCATCCATTCAGCCATTTATCCTTTCACCAATCCAGCCATCCTTTCACTTACTAATCCTTCCACCCATCCACTCTTTTAGTCATCCATCCTCCCTTTCTCTCTCCATCGACCCTTTCACTTAGCCTTCCATCCATCCATCCATCCACCCACCCATCCATCCATCTACTCATCCACTCATGAATCCATCCATTGCCCCTATCACTCATCCATCTATCATTTCACTCCTTCACACATCTATTCATCCTTTTGTCCATCTACCCTCCCTTTTACTCACTCATCCATCCTTACACCCACCCTTTCACTCATATGTCCATTCATTCACCCTTGCACTTATCAATCCATCCATCATTTCACTCATCCACCTACCCCCATCATCCACCCACCCACCCACTCATCCATCCTTTCACCCACCCACCATCCAATCCACTGATCCATCCTTTCACCCACCCACCATCCACCCACCCACTCATCCATCCATCCTTTCACCAACCCACTCATCATCCATCCATCCATCCTTTCACCCACCCACTCATCATCCATCCATCCATCCTTTCACCCACCCACATATCCATCATCCATCCATCCTTTTACCCACTCTCCATCCATCCTTTCACCCACCCATCATCCATCCATCCATCCATCATCCATCCATCCATCCATCGGTCCTTCCCCTCATCATCCATCCATCCATCCATCCTTCCCCTCATCATCCATCCATCCTTCCCCTCATCATCCATTCATCCTTTCCCTCATCATCTATCCATCCTTTCCCTCATCATCCATCCATCCTTTCCCCATCCATCCTTCCCCTCATCATCCATCCATCCATCCTTCCCCTCATCATCCATCCTTTCCCGTCATCCATCCATCCTTCCCCGTCATCCATCCATCCTTTCATCCATCCTTCCCCTCACCCATCCATCCCATCCATTTATCCTGCCCCTCATCCATCCATCCCCTCCATCCATCCATCCTTCTCCTCATCCATCATCCTTCCCCTCACCCATCCATCCATCCCATCCATTTATCCTGCCCCTCATCCATCCTTCCCCTCCATCCATCATCCTTCTACTCATCCATCCTTCCTTTCATCCATCCTTCCCCCTCACCCATCCATCCATCCCATCCATTTATCCTGCCCCTCATCCATCCTTCCCCTCATCCATTTATCCTTCCCCCCATCCATCCATCCTTCCCCTCCATCCATCATCCATCTTTCCCCCTCATCAATTATCCAGCTACCCTTCCATCCAGCTATTTACATTTTCTCTCCATCCTTCCCCTCACTCATCAATCCATCTATCCTCTCTCATTATCCATTTATTCAATCTTTCATTCATCCATTCACCCTTTCACTAATTCATCCAGCCATTCACACAACCCTTCACTTACTTACTCGCCCACCTTTCCATATTAATTTTGAGCTGAGCCCTTTTGAGAAGAGGCCAATCAAGAACTTCACCCTCGCTGCAGGGGCCGTTCCAGGACTGGGACAGAAGCCACCCAGGGCGGAGACAGGATCCACCACAGGGGGGGACAAGAGCCACCACAGGCGGGGGTGGACTGGAGCCACAACATGGGGGACAGGAGCCATCACAGGCGGGGGTGGACTGGAGCCAGCACATGGGGGGACAGGAGCAGGAGTCATCACAAGAGAGGGAACGTGATCCACCAGGGTGGGCACAGGGGTGGGCATGCAGTATTCTAGTATCATCTTGGGCTTCTCGCCCCCTCCTGCACAAGACAACGAGAAGACAGGCTCTCTGTCCAAAATGCCACCCCCCACTGTGATGTACAGTACTTACAGGAGATACTCTAAGAGAACTGATTGAACTGATTGTCCTCCATACTTTGTTAATCAGTGTGAGTGGGATTGTGCCATTTCTTTATTGTATTACATTATGCATGTTTGAAGAACCGAGGTTTGCTTACAATTTAGTGACAGTAATTAAGCTCGGTGAAGAGAAGCAGGTGCTGCCTCGGTGTAATCAGGGGTGTAATCTGGCCGAGTCTAGGATGTTTGGGGCCCTGGGTAGAAATGGAATGTGTGAGCCCCCCTCTAAATAGCAGATACAAGACGCATTCAGGGCTGTTTGCATGTGAATGGATGCCCCCTGCTCCTGAACCTGCAGCCCCTCCCTCTGTCACCTTCGAGCACCTCTTAACAGCTCATCAAGGGGTGGAGGTGTGAGGGTAGCCATCCCGCTGTGCCTCTACGGTGCTGCTGGGGGTCTGAGCTTTCATACAGCATCAGAGTCAAGAAGGGAGGTGGGGGCAAGCTGTGCCTGGTTAAAATTACGGACAAATGGCGTCCGTTAAAGAATCCTTCATGGACAACTTCATGGACAACGGACAGACAGCCAAAATTACGGACTGTCCGTGAAATTTACGGACGGTTGGTCACCCTATGCCGCAGAACGTTGCTCCCAATCACATTAGGTCGTGCTGGAAACTCATAGTCAGACTCATCGTCGGATAAAAATGGTTGACCCACATTTCTTTTCTGTACGTTGAGTGAGTTCTTAGCAATGCCTGTTGGTAAACGGTAAGTATCTTGCATGGTGTCTTCTGGGCTTGGTATGGGCTGACCTTAGGCAGACAATGCAGAGAAGTGCCATACCTTACCGTCACTCAAGAGTGCAGAGTTACAATACACTTCACGCACAGTCAGGGAAGATGTGAATCTTTCTTGTCCCTTTCCAATGTGACCACTTTTCTTTACTTTGACTACATCTCCAGCCTTGAGTTCAACCAGTTTACAACCGTGCTTGTTGTCATAGATAATCTTGCTCTTGAGCTGTGCGTGTGTGTCTTTGCATGACCTGTTGAGCAGACCAGTGCACTCTTCTTGCCGCTTGGGCCCAACCCACATTGTCCTTTGAAAGTAGAGTTCTGCCTCGCATTAACTCAAATGGGCTGTGACCTGTGGTTTCGCATCGAGAAATTCTGTATGCCCACACTGTCTTGAGCATTTCCGTTTTCCAGTTGAGTTTGTTGCTTTTAGCTATTTGCAATATTCCCTTCAAAACTCGGTTGAATCTCTCCACTGCTCCGTTACCCGCAGGGTGATATACTGAGGTAGTCTTGTGTACAATACCGTGCTTGCTCACATAGGCCTTAAATATTTCAGAAGTGAATTGTGCGCCATTGTCGCTTAGAATCTGCTTTGGAAGTCCTTCACGGGCGAAAGTTTTGTCCATGAACTTTACAACATTTGTTAACGATTCTAATCTCTGGCCATTTTGAGTAGTGATCGATTATTACTATTACATACCATTGATCTAGCTCTTCTGGTATTGGTCCCATAATGTCGATCCTTTCCCATGGCATAGATGGACATGGTATTGGGTGCAAAGGTGGTCTAAATGTCACTTGTGATTTGTCTGAGTCCATGCACATTTTGCATTCTCTTACTGTTCTTTCTACTGCAAGACTGATACCAGGCCACCAATACATGTTTTTGACTCTGTTCTTCGTTTTAGTGATACCTAAATGCCCTTCATGGCATAACTCCAGTATCTTCTTCCTTATGTTTGTAGGTGGAACAATTCATTTTTTATTTCCCAGAAGTTTTTCAATGGTTCTGTTAGTTTGTTCTTGTTTGACCAACCTTCAGTTATGTTCTGTATTACCGTACAAATTACTTTGTCCTTACTTTGCTCCAACAGCCATTCCTCTCTTGTGATTCCACTGGACTTCTCGAATACATTTGCTATGCATGCTTCTTCCACTTCTTTACTGTCAATTTCGCTTTTGTTTCCTACGGGCATTCTGCTTAGAAAATCAGCTACAACATTTTTCACTCCGGCAACGTAGTGGACTTTGTATATGTAATCAAATAAGCGTACAGATAGTCTGGCCAATCTTGGTGAAGCCGTGTTTAAACCCTTCGTGGTGAGAACTTTGGTTAATGGTTTGTGGTCTGTACACAAGTTAGCCATTTTTCCCCAGACATATTGTCTGAAGTGTTCAAGGGCCCACACGCAGGCCAGTGCTTCACGCTCAATGACTGAAAAATGTTCTTCTGCTTGAGTGAGTGCGCGCGATGCAAAGGCTATGGTGTACTCTACACCTTTGGTGTCTCTCTGTGTGAGTACTGCTCCTAGACCCTTGTTGCTAGCGTCTGTGGTGACATAGTTTTGTAAGGAGGGGTCAAATCCCTGAAGTGGCAAAACCGTACACATGTCGTCTTTTAGATTCTGAAATGCTTCCTCACATTCTTGAGACCATTCAAATCTGTTCATTTATTTCAATTGTTGCCGAAGAGTATAGGTTTTAAGTGAGAAATGTTTGATAAATTTGGAATAAAATTCTACGGGTCCCAAAAAGGATCTTAGTTCCTCTTTGTTAGATGGTATTGTTGAGTCCTTTATTGCCTGTATTAGTTCTTTTTTTGGACTGATCCCTTCTCCTGTTATAATATGCCCAAGATAATTGACAGAATTACTTGCAAACTTGCATTTAGAATATTCTGCTGTCAACCCTTTCTTGTTCAGAATTTCCAGGACCTGTTCAACCCTGCCATCATGCTCTTCCTTCGATTTTTCCCATAATTAAGATGTCACGCTCGAAGAGTAATATTCCTGGAACTCCTTCAAAGATGTTATTCATGAGTCTCTGAAACATTGCGGCCGCTGATGCTAAACCGAATGGTACTCGAGTGAATCTGAAACATCCAAAAGGAGTAACAAATGTCGTCAGTGTCTTACTTTCGCGATGGAGGGGTACCTGGTGATAGGCGGATTTTAAATCAATTGTGGAAAACCACTTTACGCCTTTGGTGGTAGTCAACATCTCATTTATTTTGGGCAATGGATATTGCTCCACTATGTTTTAAATCAAATGGCGCAAGTCAACACAGAGCCTTAACTTGCCATTTGGTAGTTTCGCGATAACCAGGGGAGCGACCCATTCAGATGCTTCCACCTTTTCAATTATTCCATCTTTCATCAGCTTGTCAAGCTGGGCCTTTACTTCATCCTTAATGGCAAACGGAATATTCCTTGCCTTGTGCACATTGGAGTGGTAATTTCCTTAAGTTTGATTTTATGCTGGTACCCCTTCAAAGCTCCCACATTTCCACTGAAAACCTTGGGATACTTCTGGAGTAAAGATGTTTCATAGTCCTCGTTATCTGCCAAACTTAATACTGCCTCACCCTTGCTTGGATCGAGGATAATCCCTAAGTTACCTTGATCCATCCAACCTAAGACTGATGGGCCGACCTTCGATACATATAGTTTACTGACTGCCTTTCTGCCTTTATATATGAAGTCTAGTGTCCTGTAACCGCACACTTCAATTTGCTCACCTGTAAATGATCTGATGATTATATCAGGTTTTAAGTTCTTCTCTAACGTGTGGTTGGACTTTTTCTTTCCAGACGTTCTCATTAACAATTGTATAAGGCGAGCCAGAGTCTGCCACAGTGTTTATCTCCACGCCTCCAATCGTCATGCAACATCTGGGTTTCTTTGTCTTGGTTTTCATTCCTGTACCACTACTATCATGTGTTTCACTGACGAGTTCATCGTCTATGTTTAGTATGAACATGTTCATGTCCTCATCATCAGATGCATTTTGTACGTCATCTCCTGCGCATTCAACCATTCTCACACGTTGCGGCTTCCTTCTATTGCACGCTTTTGTGAGGTGACCTTTAAGTCCACAATGAGTGCATTTTACTTCGCGTGCAGGACACTTTGGATCATTGGCCATGTGTGTTGTGCTCAAACACCTGTAACAATGTCCCCAGTTTTTTGTTTCACTTCCTTTATATGTTGGTTTGTAGATTTTGTTCCATTTCTGCTTATTATTAGTCCTTTTGTCAGTAAATGCTTATAGTATCACTTTTCTTTTCCTTGTTTTCTGAAAGTACAGCCTTGGCACATCTTCCCGTGAGTTCAGCCTTGCGTGCAATGTCTATAATATTCTGCAGTGGGTATTCCTCCTTGGCCCATAAGTTGTCTTGTATGTTGGAATTTGAACCCTGCATCACAATCTGATCTCTAATAAACTCATCGTGAAGTGCACCAAAACGACAATTAATGGCAAGATTCTTAAGTGCAGAAACGTAATCGTCGATTGATTCTTCCTCACCCTGCTTTCTGTGGAAGAATTTGTAACGATCTACACCAACACATACTGTTGGTTTATAATATGTGTTGAGATCGTCAATGGCATTAGTAAACACGTCCCCTTCATTTTCAGCCCTGATCTTTTTATTTATTGCGTTGTACACTTTAAGCCCTCCAGCACCTAAACAATGCATGAGCATTTTGTACTTTTTTTCGGCCTTATTCTCTTCATCTTCTTCTAATGTTGCAATATAGTTTAGGAAATAATCCCTCCATTCTTCCCACATAAGTGCTGATTCTCCTCCTGCTCGTAGGAAGGTCTCTGGTGGTGACAAGTTCCATATGCAACCCGATGCCATCTTATATTGAAATTATTTTGGAAGGTACAACTGTTATAAATAATGTAGAATGTTATCAGGCCATAAACTGATCAAATTTGTTAGCTATAGCTTGAATGTGTGACAACTGAAACAGTTTAACAGGTAGACGTGCGCCGTTTTTTTTAAAATGTACTTTTTTTTTAAATCTGTGTTTGAACTCACACTTGCTGCACAACCTCCTTGCCTTGTTACTAATTTTATGTACTCGCTTAGAACATGTTTAAATCAAGATGTTTTTGGTTTGTGGGAAAGTTACTGCTTACTGTATATTCCGCCTGCTGTCCCCAGATCACACCGGTAATCTAGTTGTCTTCTGGACGCTAGTAGATTTTGCGATGTTTTTTTTTTTTTTTAAGTCGCGCTGCGTCTCATATGCGATGTTTTGTTAACACTAGGTGGCGCTCACGTCGTGCAGTTGTACCGGAATAGCCGATCCTGAATCAGCAGTTGCTTCCTGGTAGATCAAAATGGCCGCTGCGTCATTCAGCTGTGGGCGTGATGACGTGGTGCGGTCGATTTCACTCAGCTGCGAGGCGGTTGACAGTTGGAATGACAGTTATGCCCTGAAATGTTTCTTGGTGACAAAAGCTCGAGCGACGTTTTGCTCCTCAGCTTTAAACAGTACCTTTGCCTTGTTCCTCTTCTCCTGATCTATGCGAAGGAAGTTCTTTGCGCAATTCGTGATTGGTCCGTCTGCCGTTCAGCTGTCCCTTGTGAAGTGCATTTTTCTCCGGTTATGTGTTCATTTGCCGGAATAGCGGAATTCCTACAGCACTCTCCTTCCAGTCAGTTTCTCCAAATCGTTTCCTCCGCTCACCAAGGTCTACTTGCACGTCATGCCTCTTTTTCTTCTTAATTTGGACGACCTTTTAGTTGATAAGTCTTTCTGTCCGACCTTAGGCGAAGGTTTTCTGTTTTTTTTTTTTGTTTTTTTCTGGTTTCATTCACTTGTAGTGCTGATTCTTCATAGGAAATGCTTGCGGACAGTTGCCTCTTGAATTTGTTCCTTGAATCCCGTGGGTTCAGTATTGGCGCCTCGTCGCCACTTTGTTAAGAACCTCCACACACTGAATAGGTGGTTAAGTTAGTTCTTTATTTAACCCCTTCCACACTCATGACGAGCTGGGCTCGTCATGGTGTAGCCTCCTCAAACACTGATGACGAGCCCAGCTCGTCATAAAACAATGAAAAAGAACAATTTGCAGCACAGAGGGGGAAAACGCATAGCAGCCATGGAGTTAAGAGCCAACACCGGCTCCTACAACAAGTGGAGCCTTCAAGGTTTCCGTCAGTTGGGTGATCAGCTGTCAACTGTCACTTCTGACAGTTCACAGCTGGTGACCTCACTACGGTACGGTGTCCACGCAGGGACACAGCAAAGCAAACGGGTGTACGGTGTCCCGTAAGGGAACACTACATTAAGTCACAACAGGGGGCGGCCTCCAGTGAGGGATGGTGCAGCTACCAACCCCTAGCTCCAGCAGCAGCTTCAGGGGGTGACCCCAAATCTTCATGGAACAAAGCGCTGGTGCTACTAACACAGACCCCATTAGTGATACCATTGCTGTAAAATGCACCCTGCCCTTGTTTATGTTTACGAGGGTGACCCTCCCCTCTGATCAACATCAGTTGGCCGCTTTTTAGGTTTTGACTGGCGATGCGCACATAGTGCGCATGCGCCAAAAAACCTTATGATTTGTGTGTGGGGTCGGGTATACGCCCCCTCCTCCCATTGGCTAGCTCCATAAATGGAGGCTAGCCATTGGGAGAGGGCTCTGTCCGCCAATCTCGGACCAGATTCGGGGGCGTTCCCGAGAATTTTTGGCTTTTGGCTACGTCAGCCGAAAGCCTCTTCTCGTCAACGCCCCCGAATCTGGTCTGGGATTGAGGGTACCCGCCTTCCTGCTCCTGTCTTCCGTGCGGCCGCCTCCTACCCCAGGTCCGCCTCACCTCGCAGCGCCGATGGCGGCTTTAGGCAGAAGGGGATGTCCGCTGCACGCCTTCTCGTTTGTCTTTGTTTTTCATGTGAGCTGATCTGGTGTAGCACTGTGACGTCGGCACCCGTAGAAAGGTCTCGCGCAGCCGGAAAGGCGCTGCATTCCAGGAAGAGGCAATACACTGCAACAGAGTCAAGATGGTGAGATACAGGCGGGATCTGTAGAGCTAGGGAGCTGACTGCAGCCCGGCGGGAGTGGACCCAGAGCGCACAGGAAGGCCAGCGAGCTTAAAGGCTGTACAAACACGGCACCCCAGAGAGAAATATCTTTATAGCGTGTACAATTAATATAATAAGGCAGCAGACGGAGGCCTGGTGATAGTAGGGAGCGCTCCGAGGTTATTGTAGGGTGTGGCTCTTCAAGACAGAGGGCAGTACACCGGAGCTCGGCCGACTGACATAGGAAAACAGATGCCGGGTCTGGGGTAATGATGGCATGTAGAGCAGGAAGTGTCTAATGCAGGGAATATTTGAAAAGGGCTTTCGTAGCAGAGTCGCGTAAACTGCACGGGGAGATGGAGGCCTGCGTTCAGAGTCGCAGGGCTTGTTGATCATCGTTTGGGGGTTAAATCGCGTCAGAAGCCGCAGTCGGCTCAGTAAGACAGGCTTTTCAAGTTTTAGTCTTGGGAGAGGGCTTGCAATTGAGTAACAAATAATGCGTTCCTGTCTAAAACATGAAGTGCTATTAAGTCTGGCCTGAACCCGCGGTCGCTACGAGCTGTGGACAGTTTAAGATTTGGGTTCACTGCTCCATTTGCTGCAGAACACCCACTCCCTCTTAATTACGTGCACCCGTAAACTGGTGCCAGCTTAACCCTGTACTAGACTGAACTGATATGTTGTGCTTTGGGCGTGAAAAAATCTCCTTAATAGTATATTGACGCCAGGGCCTATTTAGGTCGTGGGTCTCGCTGGTAGCCATCGAGATCAAGAGTTACGTAAACTCACCATTGTGTTTTGCTCCAAACAGAGTGACTTCGGCGAAGACCAGATTATTCGTAAGTATAAAGAATTTCCTTTTTTTCATGTCGTGTGTGACGTTTAGAAAGGTGCGTCGTCTTTCCTCTTGATTCTGTCAAGCCTTCCACCCTGCTTCCTGTATCCTCACCCCCATCTTTCTTTCTTCTGCTCTCTGTAGATTGAGTTCACCCCAGACCAGCTCACTTGTAAGTGTTTAAGCTTAGAATGGGGCCCACGTCATCTGATCTGGCATCTTTGTTTCTTTGTGGACCGTGTGATTTAGTTGTGTAGTTGCAGTGCTCCCCATTACACTAACATGATTGAGTTTTCATTCGTCATCCCCTGTCCAGTGCCTGTTTCCGGTGTGCATTTTAACACTTCATAAGTTGATTCTTTCTGTAGTGCATTATGACAACGTAAGATCGCCTTAAGGTGATGATTGAGAGCCCCAGTGGTGGGGACCCCCACACATGTCCTGGATGGTTCCGCGGACCGGTCTATCGCTATTGGCCACAGGAGTAAGAATATGGCTGAATTGTTATTAGGCTAGTACATACCCTATAATATAAAGCAACAACGTGATAGGTGGAATGCTTTAACTAACAGCAACTGGTGTCTTGCTTGTGGCACATTTCAGTCCGCTGTTTTTTTTTTCTTGCCCAGTAAGATATTAGACATAGGCTAGATCTGTGACTTGGTCCTGCTTATATGGAAACTATCTCGACTGAGCTGTTGGGCTAGGTACACTTCTAGAAGAGAACATAAGCACCCCCAGGCAGTATCCATCCATTGTTCCTCATCTGTGAGATGCAGATTGATTCCAGTGCCACACTGACTGCGGGATCCATGTTTGGGCTTATCTGCCATACCTTGTGTGTCTTACCTCGAAAAAGGTTAATGCGTGACGTCCTTGAATTTATCCCAGTCACTGGTAATTACTTTTAGCAAAGGTTAAGTGTTCACCTTTCAACTACTGGTTGCTGCATTTAGATGTTAAACGGGTGTTCGCGTAATTATGCAAAATTACAGCAAAGTTACACTCCAGTGCAGGCATAACCCATCATTTAGTGCCATTTTCTTAGCGCAAAAGGCACCCTTGCATTCAAAATGGGCACAGGGATGCATTTTGCACTAAGAAAATAGCGCTAAATCCAACAGACCACGAAAACCAGCAGTTGCTCTTGCTTCCTAAATTTGTTATTGCTGTAGGATTTTTAAGCCAAATTACTCATGATTATGCAAATGGATTTAATTTTATGTCGGAGTAACACAGAATTACCACAATTACTTCACCTTAGTTAAAATTTTGCCCAAGCCTAGTTAAAATTACAAAATGGTGGGGGGGGGGGGAGATACAGAATATGTTGCATTATTGGGTCAACCCTTCCGAATAAATTGGTTCACCATCACAGTGGGCCTGGTCATTGGTACCCTAAAGCATCAATCTTTTGGTCTATTGACAGGTCTGGCTGTAGATACAGGGGTTTTAAATCTATTTTTGGGACTCCTTGTCTAATATAGCTGTGAATAAATCCCAGTGGCAATTTTACACCAACGAAAAAACCTAGTGTAAACAATATTTTTACAAAAAGCATGATAATGCCTTATTGAGAGCAGTGTAAATTCCTTGGTTGGGGGGGGGGGGGGCGCGCAACAGAAAATCTAATTGGTACAAAGCTGGAACCGCAGCCCCATAGCTTGCTCATTGCCCCCGCCCCCATGGAGCAGAGGCCACTTTAGTTGAGGGATAAAATGCCATGACACTGCCCCGATCTGTGGCGATGCTTTGCATCTCCCCACAAACCATTGGGATACTCTGGGTGCAAAGGCCTCCGATACTCTCCCGACTGGTTCTGTGTCAGTCACAGGGTGTTCGCTACAACTCACCCCTTAAGGTACACTTTGGTGCCCTGTGTGGGGATGCTGTATGGCTTTCTTGGGTTTCCCTGTTATGTCCCCGACTGCTCTTTATACTGATCTGAGCTGCATGTTATGGCTTTGAAGCAGTAGTCTAGATGTAGATTCTGACTGGCATTACGTTCTGTTTCTGGGATGCATATGGATTTAGGCGCCTGTTCCTGCCTTGCTCTGGCCATTCACTATCCGTACATGTTGGAGCTAAAGTCGCACATCGGAAAGGTGTGAACCCCAATTCTCTTTTCACATGAAGAAAATAGTTGTTTCCTTAGCCAGATGTGCACATTGTATTAGCCTCTCGCGGCCGATTAGTATCCGAGCCCCTGTGAAGCAACCCTAGTAGGGGATATTAAGTATCGTAGCAAGAACAGAACTTGCTGGTCTTCTTGTGGTGACGGTGTATACCACAGTACACGATGGCACGTCTGTCCAGTGCATACATTGACAGTGCCTCGGGCACACAGATGGCACTTCTGTGTTTTTTGATTACAGTGGCGTAACGCAAAATGAGGATCAACCCCCGGAGAGCTTGATGAGTGACTCCTTGAGTCTCCACTATCACAAATACTAATTTGCTTTGTGGCTGCCCGGGGCTCCTTACACTGGCTCCTTACGCCCCTGCCTCGGTACACTGATAGTGCTATGTTGTGTGGAGTGAGCACTTAATTTGCCGTTTATAACAAACTTTGGATGAGTGTCTTGTAGAGTTGCTTGCCCCAGCCCCGTATTGGTCTCCAGCTTTCTCGACTTCAATGCTGAGATTGATATGAGTAGTGCAGTGACAGTTTCCATGGGCTTATCGGTGCAAATAATCGCGTTATGGGAGTGTTCATTGATAGTCGGTCGCCGCTGAGCCTTGATTTGTGGGTGCTTTAACTTCAAGCAGCTCCAACCCTTCATGCTAGGAGTGAACCCGTTTGGTCTGTGTTGGGCTGGCCTTTGAGGGTGTAGCGATCACCTCGCTCGTGGGCCCAGCGTCGGGAGGGGCGGCCAGCCTGAAGAGTCCTGCGGCCAGCGGCAGTCTTCCCCACCCAAGATGGCGGGCCCGGTCCTCTCGGTTTGCTTTCGCTTCCTTATTTGGTGCGACAGGACGCGGCCTGGCTGGGGTGGGAGCATTCCTGTCTGAGAGGCCCTGCATAGCTGGAGGCTGCCCGCCCCGCCCTTCCTGTCTTGTCAGCGGGAGGAGGCGCTCACCGTGCTGCCGGGGGAGTCCTCTGGCTTGCAGGAGGTCCCTGTTCCTACATATATATGTTAGTTACATTTAAAAAAATCTGACCCCTTTGGTCTTGCTTTACGGTTCCCAGGTGGGAGGGCCTATTGTATTTTATGGGCACATTTTGAGACACTTCATCCTTATTTCTTTTCGTTACTCCTCACTTCTTTCTTCCATCTTTCTCCTACGTATCCCAGTTTTCTCCCTTGCCGCTTTTTAGGTTTTGACTGGCGATGCGCACGTAGTGCGCATGCGCCAAAAAACCTTATGATTTGTGTGTGGGGTCGGGTATCCGTCCCAGTCTCCCATTGGCTAGCTCCATAAATGGAGGCTAGACATTGGGAGAAGGCTCTGTCCGTCAATCTCGGACCAGATTCGGGGGCGTTCCCGAGAATTTTTGGCTTTTGGCGACGTCACGCTACGTCAGCCAAAAGCCGAGAACGCCCCCGAATCTGGTCCGCCATTGACGGCACTCGGCGCCCCCTCTGGAGTCCTGGGAGTGGCCGACTCCTCTCAGGGCGCCCGGTGCACTTTCACAACCGGAGCCTCACTGCCTCTCCCTGGTGTTCGGAAGCTCCGACTCCCAGGCTGCAGCTCAGGCCACCTCTTCCTGCGTCCCGCCGCCTCCATGTGGCCGCCTCCTGCCCCAGGTCCGCCTCACCTCGCAGCGCCCGATGGCAGCTTTAGGCAGAAGGGGATGTCCGCTGCACGCCTTCTCGTTTGTCTTTGTTGCCGTCATTTTTCATGTGAGCTGATCTGGTGTAGCTAATGTTATTTTCTTATCCCTCCTGCAAGCATGAAGAACACTGGGAACCACCTTAAAGTCTATCTGATTATAATTCATAAAAGTGTCCACTTTACAAATCTGTTCTTTCCTCGAGGACATTCTTCAGAAGAAAACCCTCCCGTTTTTAATTGTAGAGCCCGCAGCTCTCCTTCGTCTCTCCTCGCCCCCCCTTCCCTGTGCCCTGCCCTGCTATTGTAAATGACAATGCCATTTATTTATATTAAAAAAAAACATAAATAAAAATAATGTCAAGAGCAATGCAAATAGCTCTAACTTTCACAAAGGCAAAACCATTGCATTGTAAATGCTTGTTTGGAGGGTGACGCAGGCTTGAAGGCCATGGAGTCCTTTCGTTTGTCAGCAGCCTGCCAAGATTCTCAGGTCTTTGCTCCACGCGCTGCTACAACCTATCCAGTGAATTCTGGGACTTGTAATCTTGTTTAATCAGTTATAAAACAGGACTACAACTTCCAGAATTAAAAGTAAAACACCTGGACCGGAGCAGCTCGTCACAATTGGACCTGGTACTCTCTGCAGCTGTGTCAGCGGGTGAATGGAAGGAGCGGTGACACCCGGGTGAATTGACAGGTGTGGAGAAGTGCATAGTTACCATAGCGCTTGCTTCCACTGACAAGGCGCTGAAGCGCTATGAGGATGGATACCGCTAACCCCATGGATGCTCCTTTGTCTTGGTGAATCTCAGATGTTTTACATAATGTTGAATTTTTCATAGTAGTTCCTTTCTCCAGATGTATTCTTGTTTTTCATGCTCCAGTCTTGTTTAGCGCACTATGGGTGACCTCTTTGGTTTCCGGATGAGAAACATTTCAAATCTTTTAAATTGACCCTAGCAGAAGTGGGAGTCTTAACATCCTTCAATGTGAATCAGATACCGTGGTGATGGTGGTTGATGCTACTGCGATAGTGGTGGGAGCAGTGCTTTCATAAGTCCATGATGGCAAGAACAACAATGGCAAGGAGAAAATAATGGTGTTTATCTTTTGTTCCCCTTCAAATACTGAGATTAACTTTTCTGTAATTGGAAGGCAGGTACTTGCAGCTGCATAGAGCATTTTGGTACATACATTGGGGGGTGGGGGGGGGCACAATTCTATAAAGAATGAATCAAACACCCTTGCTCAAACTTTGGAAGGTGAGGGTAGGTTGGGATAGTAATGCATCCGTAAGGCTTGCCAGGTAGGGAGTGGGGAAACATGTGTAGTAGGTTATTTTTCAATTACAAGACACTAATCTAAAAGGACAGGAGTGTGAAACTGATGAAGTGGTGGCCAATGTGAATTATGTTATTTAGGGTTTAGGAAGACATTGTATCGAATGAAGAATGGTTAATGGCTGTGTCTAACACAGTTTTTAAGGAGAAAATGATCCTAATGAGAAAAAGTCAGACATAAAATTATGTTCCAGTGTTTTCTAACACATCAGACGAAATGTGGGGCAACACTTTACCCCACTCCCAGCCGCACTGCGCTACATTTTTCGCGCTAGTTCATAGAAGTGTTCCACAGGTAGTCCGTTTTATCTGATTTTCAAATTACAAACTTTCTCCTTCAACCATTTAATCCAATTCACACACAGGCTTGCTTATGCCATTTCCCACGCTTCTTATGTAACTGTAGTGCCCAACCGGGCCTCATGCGGAAACACGAATAATAACAAGAACTGATGTGTTAGAACTAGTAGTGTCAATAGGGCAAGGCACTCACTCCAGCAATGCACGCACCCTTTCAAGAATAAATGGAAATACCTCGGATGACAAGAGTGCATCTTTTCCTTTTTCACTAACCAGTGTTTTCTAAGCCATTTAAGGTCTTGCCTAGGCAGTCCATGCACTCTCATATCGAATTGGGACACCGATCGAGGAGGATACTTAGCAAGGTATTTTGAAACCGGCATGATGATGCCCTGGGAATTCCCGAACCATCCAGCATAATAAACTGGATTGAAAATATAGATTTTTGCGGTAAAGTACGATTCCAACAATACTAAATCTTAAGCCCTGATGAAGTTCCTACTGTTTTGGAACAAACATGTTGGCTGAGCAGGATGTGTTAATAAGGATATTTGTTCATTGGAGAAAAAAATGAGTATAAATAAAGGTTTTGAAACAAGAAGACTGACTGGACTTCATTACCTGGCACATCTCCATTACCTTTATCGATTAAGGATCTGGAACCCAGAGGCACCACGCAATGGCAGGTGCTGGAGTGATAGTGAGCAGGACTTTGGTACTAATGAATCTACCCTATGGTGCATATCTATAAGTCCGCCTTTGGGTTCTCTTCAATTGACTGTCTCTTCGAGACATGCTATATTTAGTCTGTGGGCTTACAGCCCGCCAATCAATTTGAATTGGTAAGTTTAACTGTCCTTTGCAAAGGGTTGCTTGTATGAGGTTATTTTAGCTTGTTTGTCCCTCCTTTTTGTGTGTTGTTTCCCCCAATGGAGCATGTATAACTTGTCTCCTTTCACTTGTGTGCATTTACATTTGTTTGGGCAACTATTTAGGTCAAGCCTCAACGCTCGCCATTCCGAAATGCTGTCTTGCTATTGGTCCATTGCTCTTAATCGCCCTCCAATTGTTGCTTGTTTCAGCCAATGCGCTTTCACTAAGTGATTGTTTTTATTGCTCATCGCACTCTTCCTAAAACATCACATGATGCCCCAATCTCCCGTCTGTTTTTCCCCAGCGTTGATCACCTCCATGGGCTATCTGTTTTTTGTTGGCCATCGCACGCTTCCGCCGCGCGCGATGGCCCCTCCTCCCGTCTGATTTTTTCCTAGAAACTATCACCTCCATGGACACCGGTTCCTTTTATCTGGCCAGTCTTATTAATTCGGGAAAGGACTATGTTGTGCCAGCAGGCTGCACAGATGACCTGTAGTTTTATCACATTGTTGCCCAGCCTTTACGCTGGTTGAGAAATATCACC
This sequence comes from Lissotriton vulgaris, assembly GCF_964263255.1. NCBI lineage: Eukaryota > Metazoa > Chordata > Amphibia > Caudata > Salamandridae > Lissotriton > Lissotriton vulgaris. Next base: position 34,898,239 of record NC_141693.1, on the reverse strand, counting down.
AGTCTCGCCATGATCTCACAGGGGTTGCACCTTTCTAACACGGAGCTATACATCTTTTCAATGCTCTTCCTGATTATAGTGGACCTTCCTCAAGCCTCATCACTAGTTTCATGGTGCTGGCACCATTCAAACATGGCACTCAAATATCTTTTTTTTTTTTAATAACCTGTCTTCCACTTTCATACACACCAGGTTATCATTTATACTGGTTATGACTACCTTAATACACGCCACCTGAGACGCCACTGTTGGCACACATTTTGGTGAGTGATTACTGCTTCCCTAGTACTAGATGGTTTGCATGTTTCATTTGGTAATGTACTTTCACTTGGTTGTCATCCTTTTATTTATCATTCGATATGCTGGTTGTTTTAAAACTTCACCTCACTGGTTTTATCTCTTTCACTTATACAATGACACTCTATTTTCACAATTTTTGATTTATTTGAAAGGTTTTATATAGCCCTGGCTAGACCCGGAGGCATTGGAGCTCTTCACATGAGTATCAGACCATTGTTACAAAGGTTACACAGTTATTAGAGCATAGCTCCATATTTACATGTTCAGTCGAGACAAGGGAAAAAGCAGGCATGGGGAGCGATTCAGGCGAGAGAGGGTAGGAGCAGGGGTAATGGACAACGAATGAAGGAGGGAAAGAAGAGGAGGAGGGTGAGAGACACAGCATGAAAGAAGAGGGGGAGTGTGACTGGGGCACAAAACTGATAGACGAGTACAAGCTGTGTCCAAAGTCCAGTAAGCTGTGATCCCAGGGGAAGTGGTATCATTCCCCAACTCAGATGCGAGTGGCTCCCTTTACACATTGAACTCTCTCAGAGGGGTTGCTGAGACTCCAAGGCCTACCTACTGGATCCTTCCCCAAAAAGAGGAGAAGGAGTGCTTTGGCAAGGGGCGCCATACCATACCTCAACTGTGAGCGGCTCCTATGGCGCTGTTGACTCTCTCAGAGGAATCACTAAGACTCCAGAGTATAAGTAGTTGGATCTTTCCCCAACAAGGGGAGAAGTGCTTAGTTAAAGGGCACAAGGGTCAGGGAGTTAGTGGGCGTAGCAGGCAAGGCGAGAGATTAAGGCGGGAGGGGATAGGAGCAGGGGAAGTAGACAAAGAATGAAAGAGGGAAAGCGGTAGGGGAGGATGAGAGCATGAGGGGCGGTGTTTTACGCGGTTAACTCTCTCAGAGGGGTCTCTAAGACTCCAAGGTCTACCCACTGGATTCTTCCCCAACAAGGGGAGAGGGAGTGCATCGGTAAGGCGCGCCATCCCATGCCTCAGCTGTGCGCGGTTCACTTGATACAGTGGACTCAGAGGGTTCACTGAGACTCCAGAGTAAGGATATTAGATCTTTTCCCAACAAGGGGAGAAGGAGTGCTTAGTCTAAGGGCAACAAGGGACAGTGGGCTAGGAGGAGGGTCGAAACTGGCAGGTCAACAGAGGGGGAACAAAAGGCAAAAGAAATTCGCATTACAGAAAGATAACGCATTCAATACCGGGGTAAATTAGCGATCCAGAAAAAGACAGGATCCACGAAAGGCAAGGGTCTTTGAGGACAAAGGGAGGGAGTCAGCGAGTTGATGAGCCCCACAAGGAAGAGATCCGGATAGCAGAAAATAAAATGAGTACGTTGTAGAGTCACTCAGAAGATAAATGCAAACGCATAAAGCTCAGAATCCCAACATGGTGATATCAAGTACAAAGAACTACTACATATACTAGTGGTTAGAGCTGCAACTATGCAAAATTCACTCAGGGTTCTATTATCACAACGATTAGGATAACAAGCATTTACAGTGCAACGGTCTCACCTTTGCAAAAGTTAGAGCTATTGGCATTGTAAATGACAACATTTTAATTTATGGGTTGGTTTTGAAAACAGATAAATGGCATTGTCATTTATGATGCCAATAGCCTAATCTCTTGCAAATGCAAGACCCATTGCATTTCCACACACACAGAGCCACACACACAGATCCAAACACACAGAGACACACACACACACACACACAGCCACACACACAGACACACATACAGACACACACACAGAGCGACACACAGAGAGCCACACACGGAGCCACACACACACAGAGAGCCACACACAGACACACACGGCCTGCGGGCCCTGGTGCCACTGCACCTGATGCACCAGACGCCTCTGGAAACATCTGGATATCAGCGTCTCATTGAAGCTTTGCAGTGCTGACCCCGTGCAGCGTACCGCACAAGCTGCAGTGAGAGTGGACGCATCGCTAACACTCACGGCTGGGAGAACTGAACCAAGCCGCTGTCGGCCGCCGAGGGAGGAATACAATAAGACTAAAGTGGGGCAAGGGTGACGGAGCAGTAGCCCTGTAGGGCAGATGGGGGAGGAGTAGCATGGAGAGCCACACTGGTATTTAAGCAGCTTACCCCAGGGCCTCCTTCTCTGGGTACAGAGGCCAAGAACAGCTGAGACCCCGCACCCACGGTCACGACAGGCCCGGGTCAGCGCCGGCCTCCTTACTTGGGTTTCACGTGGCCCGACAGATGTCAGGCCACATAAAGGCTTACCAAGAAAGCACATGCTGACTCTAGCCGAGCCCGCCCCGGACTGGTGTTGAAGTTCGCAACATTATAGCAAATCTTGTTTGCGCCTGCAGGTGACATTAGCAGGTCAAGGAGGTGATGACGTTTGGTTATAGGAAGTGCATCGGTGTAGGAGGACGTGCTATCATGCATGTAGAGCAGGGATCTCCATCTTTCCTGTACTGATAGCTACTTATGTTCAATGAAACGCATTCAGAGCTACTATTATTATTGGTGTTGTAATAGTGTGCACATCAGAAGACAGTGCACTACTGGCCCGCTATAAGCAAGGTTATTACCAGCAATGATTTCAGTGCATCAGGCATAGTTGGCGACGATCATGTAATAAAGGCTTTTCATTTGGAATGCCTCTACATGAGCCATAGCTGCAATGCATCTGATATCAAGGTAATAACATTTATAAAAATTCTCCTCATTGGCACATGATTTATCACTCTAATATCAGATTTACATATATTTAGGAACTATGCGAAATTGTTTCAAATATCAGCTTCTGAGTTGTGAAAGTAAGCACATTTTTAACTCTGAAACAAAATCTAAATTTTGCTATATGCATATTCATACAAACACACAAAATGCTTCTTATTTAATAAGCTGTGTCATACAGAGGTGAGCTACTTAGAGGTAGCTGAAGAGGTACCTGCAGCTCCTGGCTACTCTTTGGAGTAGGATGATGTAGAGTGCGTTGGTCGTCAAAGACCTTGAGGTGCAGGTGGTGTAAGTCCGGTCCGTGCAGAGTGCATGGGTCTGCTCTATCCTAAGCACATGACTTGTGAAGGCCTGCTTACTCCCAGATTCATGAGGTATGAGTGTTGGCTGAGCCATGGCATGCTTACTCCCAGATTCATGAGGTATGAATATTGGCTGTATCATAGACGCATTAGGTCTGAGTGTCTTCTCAATCCTGGGAGTAAAGAGTGTGAGTGTTAACGTTGCCTGAACACTTTGTGAGGGTTTACTCAGCTCCTCATGCTGAGATTGTGAGTGCCCTCTCAGTCTTGAATGCAAAACCACTGGGCTTAAAAACGTTGCTGTCTGAACTGCATTTGTATAATTTATGGTGTATTCCTTTTCAGGCCCCAGTGACGGTGCAGCCCCAGTGGCATTGGTGGCCACTGGCCCAGGTTTTCAGTACAGAGGTTGAGTCGCAAGAGGCCGGCAATGCTACTGCTTCAGCCTCCACTGCCACCTTTGACACCACGTCACGCTACAAGGAGAAGCCGTGGGAGTACCTAACGAGCGAAGGTCAGTAATAACCAACTCATGCCCTCCAGAGGATCCATGCCACCTTCACATGTACATTTATTCGAAGTGCTTCTTGTGCTCGCCATTGCCCCATCATGTGATTGTCAGTATAATCCACAGATCCCTTGAAGCTCCTCCCACTCATTCCACTTTACTTTTTTGTCTGGTTATTGTCTATTCTGCACATATACAGCCTCTATTGCCCTCCCATTGCCCCTTTCTCCTTACTCTCTCTAGACCTCTATCCACTACACAGCATGCCGTTGCCACCTGCTGGCCCCCTCACTGCCTCTTGTCCCTTCTGCAGTTCATTCTTTCACTTCTGCTGCTCTGTCGATCCTTTCTGCAGCACATCTTGCCTTCGTAAACCCCCACTGTTTTATATGCAGACACTCGTTTATTCAGCATGTCCTTGTCATCCGCAGGCCGTCTCACGGACCCTTGTCCCTTCTGCAGTTCATTCTTTCACTATTATACCGCACAAATTGAGACCGCCAAAAACTTGTGCAAAGAGTTATTCGACATCACTAAACGCTTGTCGGGTGGCACGCACGACCTTACATCACTTCCCTCACAATACCTTTGCGACGCCTTATCCGATTTTTTTCTTCAAAAAAGTTAACGACATCTATCAGGCTTTTTCTTTAAACACGGACTCTACCCCACTACTCTTGTCATCCACCTCACGGGATAACACACTGACCCGCTTTGTCGATCTTACCGTGGATCAGACAAGAACCATTATTTCAAGGATCAAATCAGGTTCAGCACTAGACCCGTGTCTGCTTAAAGTTCTTATGCCAGTTATGGACACGTTGATACTGGTTATTACCCATGTTTGCAACACTATGTTTAGCTCCGGAATTTTTCCGGCCTCCCTGAAACATACGTTGGTCAAACCCCTCTTAAAGAAAGCGAATTTGAATAAAGATGACTTGAAAAACTATCGTCCGATAGCCAGTCTTCCTTTCCTAGCTAAGGTAATTGAAAAAGCCATGAATCAGCAACTGTCGGAATTTGTGGAGCAGCACCAGTTGCTCGACAACACCCAGTTCGGATTCCGCCAATGTCACGGCACGTAAACTGCCCTCCTAAAGGCTGTGGATGACATCAGAGCCATACGAGACCAGGGGGGGGACAGCACTCCTGGTATTGCTGGATCTTTCGGCGGCCTTCGACACGGTCGACCACAAGATCTTAGTCGACCGTGTCGAACGACTGGGGGTCCAGAAAATTGCTCTGGACTTGCTTGTATCGTTTCTGGCCAATAGATCACAGGCAGTATCTATAGGACCCTACCGATCATCCAAGGTGTCTCTGCCGTGTGGGGTCCCTCAAGGCTCATCCCTGAGTCCGACACTATTTAATATCTATGTGTCGGACCTTGCAAGTGTCATCAAAGCATTTGGGATGAGCCTGACCTCCTACGCCGATGACACCCAATTGGTACTGGCCATTAAAGGGGACGGTGAGGAAGTGGCCAATCAATTCACGAGAGGAATGATGGCAATAGGTGACTGGATGGCCACAAATTGCCTGAAACTCAATTCAGAAAAAACTGAAGTGGTCATCTTCGGTCACCTTTCCCCGGGTTGGTCACCTGTCTGGTGGCCACCATCTTTCGGTCCCCCGCCTAGTCCAGCCAGCAAAGTGAGAAATCTAGGCGTCATCTTTGATGCTGGCCTTAACTTTATGGCACACGAGAACAAAACTGCGGCGTCAGCTCATATGAAATTGAGAATGATTAGGAAAATATTACCTTTCCTACCAAACACGGACGGAAAAACACTGGTCAGCTCACTAGTCCTGTCCTCCTTGGACTATTGTAACGCCCTATTCCTAAATGCTCAAGTCGGAGTGACAAATAAGATGCAGTCAATCCAAAATGCAGCCGCACGAATGCTGGCTGGGATCCCCAAGTTCGCACCAGTCACAAACATCATTAGGGATCTCCATTGGCTCCCGATACGCAGCCGTATCAAATTCAAATCGCTGTGTATTGTTTACAAGTCACTCAATAATCAAGGTCCCCACTTTCTCAAACATAATCTTCTCCATCATGTTCCAACCCGATCTCTTCGCTCCTCTCATCAGAACTTCTTGGCTGTGCCTCGCACTAGAACAGTCACATGGGGCGACAGGCGCTTCCTGGCTGCCGCCCCGAAACTCTGGAACACCCTTCCTGCACATATCCGAGCAAGTCACTCTCTGTTCATATTCCGCAAACAGCTAAAGACGTGGTTATTTGACCAATAGCCTTGTATACCTTCTTTACCCCAGTTGCTGATCCATGCCCTTAACTAGCGCCGAGACGCCCTCGGGTATTCGCCGCGCTCTACAAATGTCAATAAATAAATAAATTGTGCTGCTCTGCGATCCTTTTTGCAGCACATCAGGCCTTCATATCACCTCACTGTTTTATATGCAGACACTCGTTTATTCAGCATGTCCTTGTCATTCGCAGGCCGTCTCACTGCCCCGTGTCCCTTCTACAGTTCATTCTTTCACTGTTTTATCTGCAGACACTCATTTATTCCCCAAAAGAATGGGGGTCTGATCCAGTCAAGTCAAAATGTAGGGAGGGATCTATAATATATAACGCCAAATCGGTATACCCCTCTTAGCCATCAATCTATATCCACTGTTTTTAACACATCAACATGAATCTTGTGGGTTTGAGAATTAATCTCGTATTTATTTTATGCAATTATTTTTATCTAAAAGTTTTCATTTTTTCTTGATCTTTTCATCTGCAGTACATATAATTGTGACTATACAACATATAATCCAATTAACAAAAAATCATGCAACATAAATTAACTGACGAAAAATATAAACATTTTTAAAGATAAAGATTTTTAAACAATATCTAGAATCCTATGTAAATCGTGAAAATATGCTATGTCCAAATTATTTTCTCTTCTCAACACCTAATGTGTTCCCCCTCTGGGGATGAAGATACATCTTTATGATTACCGATCTCTTTTTTCGGTTACTATTGGCTCTTTTCAATATCCACTGATAGTGTGCTTGTTTTATATGGAAAGGATTTTTGCCAACGTGTTTCGCCCTCTATAGTAGACGGGGATGCATTGGCTTTTATTGCAAGGTCTTCATCAGCGCATAAAAAGCTTTCGCAAAACATATAACCAATCCCACCAATAGTGCGAATTGTTGTTTTTTCTTTACTCTTTCTACATGTTTTTCTATATTGCAGGCAATGTTTCCACAATACAATTGTGAATCTTTGGTCCAGCAGGTCTTGAACTCCACTAGCTCCTCGTAGCCGCGATGAGTGTTTGCAAATCAATCGCTCCTTATTCTCTCCACGCCTATCGTTTTCTACAGTTCATTCTATCACGTGCTGCTCTGTCTATCCTTTCTGCAGAACATCAGGCATTCATAACACGTCACTGTTTTATCTGCAGATACTCATTTATTCAGCATGCCCTTAGTTTCTCCCCGCCCATCGCCTTCTACAGTTCATCCCACCCCTTCAGAGGTACTCCGCTTCTACACACTCACCTCTGCAGCCCAGATGTCTGTCATCTTTCTGTTGTAGACTTTGATTTACCCATGGAAATGTATTTTATTGCTCATGAGACCTGTGGAGGTTTCAAATTTTCCTCCATCTATTAACATGTGTGGTTCCATAAGGAGCAGCACATGGGCCAGAGCACTCACCACAGAAACATTTGAATCAGCTGGTGATGGACACTTATATGCATATGTGCTTCTGCAGGCCAGCAGCACATGAGCACATGTAAATCTACTCTTAGGCAGCACGTCGGGATCCATGGACCGTGTGGATTCTCCACATTTCCTTTCCCACGTGTCTTATGCGCCTTATTAGAGGTGTGAGGGAGGAGTCTCCTGTTTCTCTGTTATCATCTGCTGTCCACAGTCGTGTCATTCCTGAGCGTTGTCGTCTTTTCTCTCTCTCAGAATACCTGGAGAAGTATGGCGACCGGCCAGTATGGGCCGACTACCGCAGGAACCACAAGGGAGGGATCCCGCCCCAGAAGACAAGGAAAACCTGCATTGTAAGCCTGGCTCAGTGGGTCTGGAGGGTTGGGACGTTGTGTTCTGTGCTAGCAACCGGCTTGATTCCTGACAAATGCTCTCCGTGTAAGAGCAGCAGTGCAACATCAGTGACCATATCTCACAAGTCCTGGTAGATCAGTTACTTCATTACCAGCCATTAAATTTTAATGGTTCCCAATGCCTAGGCACCGCAGCGCACTGTGATTTCTGTGACATCAACAAGGGCCCTCTGGGCCCCAAACAGAATCAACAAAACTCTCTTTGAAATCCATCTAGGGCTGCATGTAAGTAGACGGTAAGCAATATTTTTTATCAGAAAGGACCTTATTGGTGTTTATGGCAGACTGGTAGTATGTGCTGCCTCAGGTCCCTGAAGTCCTTTTATAACCCTTTGAGGATGCTATTGGGGCGTGCGCTGCAATGTCTTAGAATAGGTGTGATTTGTTCCAGTTAGTTTTCAGGACAGTGTATACAATTAGCTGGCTTCCTAGATCTTGGGGCAGGACCATAAAAGAAAGTAGTTATGAAGAAACATTTTTTTTTTATTTTGCGAATTTGTTTATTTTACTTTTGAACCCTGTCTTTGGGCAAAAGCAAAGTAGTTGTAAGTTTGACATTGTCCCGATGAAGGCTCCGTGACTTACTTTCAAGAGCTGAAATGTTAGTTAACTCTTGAACCAGCACAATGTGCATTTTGTAGAACTAATCGCACTGTGCAGACTATACTGTACATTGAATGTTTATTGCATGATTGGTACGCAGTTGTAATATTGTTTCTCAATGTATTTCTCTTACCCTTTCTACTTTACATCCTGCGCATTTAGAAATGTTCTTTTCACCTTAGCTTAGAACTCTGTGTGCGTGTTTACCTGTGGAAATAGACTGTCTTCAGGAGAGCACTAAGTACATCATGCCATTGACTTTGGTATCCTGTTCAAATCTTCTTTTACTCTTCATTTCATGAAAAACAGCCAACCCGTTTCATCCCTGACAAATTTGCAACTTCTTCAGGGCTAATCGTATTTATCACAAGACCATGTATTTCCTCTGGTGTGTTTTTGTAGTTCATCTTATTGGGTGCATTATTAGCAAGTAAACCAGAAACGTACAGGCTTATAGTACTCCATATGAAAATTCTGAAACAAACGTATAAGGTGCACCACTATTTTTGATCAACTCGAACGCCTTCTTTGTGTTTTGAAACTACATACGTGTGCTATGCTGTGACGTGTCCTGTCTGGTGCATGTTTGTATAACATTTTGATTGCTGGGTGATGGAAGGCACATACGCACAAGTTTCTTCAAAAATATGGTTGATCACACAGAACCATGTTAAACTCAGAATATTTTTATCCCGCCTCTGTTTTCAGTTGCCCCTGAAGAGGAAATCCTCAAATTCTGAAATGCATGGGGCACAAACCATACGAAGCGAATCATTTATTGAGTATAAAATGATTTTGCAACATGTCCGTATCTGATGTTAATTTGTATTATGTTAAACCGAATACTTCAAGGAAGTATTACAATTGATAATTAAATGTATACACTGGATACATTGAACTTTGTGCAAGACTTTTTGATAAATTCATAATGTAATGCATGCTGTTCACACAATCAATATTGCATGGATTCATCTCCGTACTCTACAGGAGCCGTCCTGCTCTTAGAAGTTGCTAAATATGTCGGGAACGAAGCGCTGTTTTTCATGAAATAAAGAATAAAAGCTGAATTTAAGTGGAGACCAGAGCTCATGCCATTATTTATTTGTGGACGGAGTGCTGTCCTCACCTTTGTTCAGTTTGTGTTTCTGCACTGTATGGCAGCCGTACCTGCTGCCGCTGGGTATTGGTTGGAAATGCACCACTGGGCGTTGTAATGACTGACCCAGGGAGCGCTGTCACTTTTGGCAGCCGTACCTGCTGCCGCTGGGTATCGGTTGGAAATGCACCACTGGGCGTTGTAATGACTGACCCAGGGAGCGCTGTCACTTTTGGCAGCCGTACCTGCTGCCGCTGGGTATCGTTGGAAATGCACCACTGGGCGTTGTAATGACTGACCCAGGGAGCGCTGTCACTTTTGGCAGCCGTACCTGCTGCCGCTGGGTATCGTTGGAAATGCACCACTGGGCGTTGTAATGACTGACCCAGGGAGCGCTGTCACTTTTGTTGCAACAGTTGCTGAACTGGACATATTTATACTGTAAAGGGTTGACCTGTCTATAGAAATCTTCTCTCCTCCAAGCACCTTTTGCTCCCCAAGCCAGCAACTTGTGCTTACGGTTGATAAAGAGGTTCCGGATTTAGTTAATCTTGGTCCATTGCCAGCATTAATTACTCACCCTTTATTCCTGACAGAGAGGAGAAAAGATCTGTGGAAATCCCTGCCCCATCTGCAGAGACCAGAAATTGGGCCTACACCATCAGGTATCAATCAGCCAGCTTCTACTCTTGTTAGCTTGCCTGGTGGTGTGTGGAGTGTCAGGCTGTAGTGTCTGGTTGTGTGTTGGCCCATCTTCCTCCCACTGAACTACTGTGTTCCTGTTTGCGGCATTGTGTGTGTTTTTGTTGGTTTCAGCCATACCGGTGTTTGTTCTTCCGCTACACTCGCTGCTCATGTCCTGTGTCTGCCGGTCTCCTTCCTCATACTCTTCTGGTTGATGGCATTTGTAGCTGTGCGTTTGTGTTTGCGGTTCAACACATGGCCTTCCCATTACTCCTGCTGCAGATGGCATGCTTCCATTTAGGATGTGTTTTTTTTTTTATACGTTGATAGCTGCCGCTTTAGGATCGGATCTACATGCTTTCTCTTCTGCTGCACATGATATGCTTCTGTTTGGGCACGTTTGCTGCCGCTCTAGGAATAACTTCCTTCCATTGTCTCTAGCTGTACTTCTCATGTTGCTGTTCATGACTTGTGTTTGTTTCTTGGTGATTGCAGTTCTAAGCCTGTCGAGCTTCTCATGTTGTCTTTCTGCTGTTGCAGAACGTGACGCTCCTGGAGCAGTTCATCTCTCCTTACACTGGCGAGATCCTCCACCCCATGCGCACCGGTAAGGATCACGCACATATGCACGGTTCCTTTGCTATCAGGGTTGCTGATGATGCTCCTAATCTGACATTGAAAGTGAGATTGCTTTCTTTGAGATCTATCATTAACCATGAATTTATTCAACAGGATCCTGCTTGAGATGCTTCATTTCCCATAGTACTTCTTGTAGAGTGTGAATATAGTAGCTAAAAACTGGCCTACTCGTGTGAGGGAACTAACCCTACTGTTTTGGTTCAGTCCCAAGTGAATACCAACAGATCCTCTGAGAGGGACCACATTCGCCACCAGATGAGGCCCACACCATGGCTTGGACCTACTGCTTTTTGTTGGATGTGCATGTATGCCTCATGCAGGTATTCAGACCCTACAGGCACCTGGGGAGCCAAAGTAGTAACTTCTGCTTTCGGGGATTTCCTTTAAAAAGAGAGAAAATGTTGCTTTAAAAACACTCAACCCATCATGTGCCTCCCTGAGGGTTGCCCCCAGAGCAGCCCTTGAAACATTCTTTCAAATACTTTACAACATTTTACTGTTTTCTTTCTTTCTTGAAACATAACTGTTTTTTAAAACTCCAAGCCCTTTAAAAAAAGACTGCCTATTAGGTTAAAAAAAACAAAATAACGGCTTTGAGATCGTTGCAGTGATATACCATTGTGAATGTAAGTCTTGCATTGGGGGGGAACTACCATTGGGAATGTGAGACTGGCATGCATGGGAGATATACCATTCTGAATGTAAGGTTGGCTTTGAGTGAGTGTAGGAAAGTACCCCATTCTGACATGTTCACCCCCACTTTTTGCCTGGCGCATGATGTGATTTCGACTGCAAGTGCACTGGGTTCCTGCTAACCAGGTCCCCAGTGCCAAATCTCTTTCCCTAAACTGTACTGTTGTTCCCCCAATTGGCCATACCTATAGCACCCTCCTTAAGTCCCTAGCAAATAGTGCACCTGGTACTAAGAAGGGCCCCCCAAGGGCTGCACCACAAAGTGTGCCACCCTAGGGGACCCCTTGCCAAACTCATGCAGGGCTACTATCGCAGGCTGCATCTTTTGGTCAGGAAAATCATTTGAGTTGGCATTAAGCAGGCTTTACCCTGGACCTGTTACCCCAAATGGATTTCAAATCAGTGGTGTCCTCCCATAATCCTAGCCTTTCACAGATAATTATGTAACAAATGAATCCGTATAGATTAATTTGGTCTGCGTAAGCATGTATTTTTTTGGGTGGTGTAAGGACATTGGATGTGACGTGTCATATCCTGAAATATATGTACATTTATCTTTATATGTTTTTGAACTCCCTTGTGGGGGAGTTGGACAATTTTCTCATTGTGTATAATTAAAAAGCGTGCGTTAAACACTAGCTTGATGTAAATAATGATGTCCATAATGGTGATAACAGAACATCTCAGCTTAGTTAACAGAATTTAGGTACAAATCCTCTGATTCGAAAACGTATAGTATTCCAGCTCCGAGAGCTTGGAGTTTACAGTTTCAACATCCCAATCATCAGCATGTAACCCAGGTACCCTCCCTTCCCCCATAGAAACCCTAAACACATATGGTACCTACAGGATATCCGTAGTACCGAATATGCCGCAAGGAACTATATCCCAAACAGTTCATCAGTTGCTGGAGCAGCTGAAATGTTCACGGGGGACAAGTCTCTCTTAAACGTATGTGAAGAAGAGTGGGAAGCCAACACCCTGTTGACCAGTTCTGTAGCAGAGGGTTTTGGAAGATAGTGACATTTAATCAGGAAGAAAAAAACTGTCACAAGTCCAATCCACAGGAAAAAAAAACAAGGAAAGTGTTATCCAAACGTCTATGCAAGGCTGGACTAGCGTTTCAGCCATGAAAAGACAACTGATCCATTCAGGAGGATTGTTTAAAACTGAAGCCGTCAAAAAAATCGGAAGAAAAATCATCTTGACCCATATAATACCCAGAACCAGATCGTTGAAAACTGGTGCCACCAGTACGTTTAAAGTATCGTAAAAATTCAAGAAGGGTGGATCTGTATAAATTACATCGGCTGCAGACGGTGCAGTAGTAGATTAAATACTCGCTTCAGTCGAGTTGTTGGCAGTTGTAGCTGCATGGTATACATGCATTCTCTGCTGTGGACGAGCCACAGCGGAAGGTTTAATATGTTGACAAAGGACATATTTTTGCGCCTGTTGATAGAAGCCATGCCACCAATAATTGCTGTGCAACACAAGGAGATGATGGACGGAGCACTGAAACTTTTCAGACACTCGCCCTCCAGTCACTATTGGATCTGGGTTGAATCCATCATCGTTCTTTATCTCACTTCGCAACCCCAGTTCAGACCCAGCCACATGCAAATCCGTCTTGACCCAGTTCCTCATGGAAACGGTCCATTCACAACTGCCAAGCCAGGCCTTCCCTGGACCTGACACAAGAATCCTGGGACCCTCATCAACCAAGCTTGCTTGAATTTAGTAGCAACGTGTGCAAGGGACTCGCGTCTGGGCATACCCTGCCAACTTTGGGCTCAAAAAGCAAACACAAGATGATGATGGACGGAGCGCTGAAACTTTTCAGAAACGCACCCCAAGCACTACTAGATCTGGATAGGCAGCAAAATTGTGGGCGCCACACCTGCATGTGCAGAAGCAACACCTTTGTGCACAGCTATTGCTAAAGCTAGTCTGTGGCTTGGTTTGGAATCAATTGATCACCAATTCCTGGAATAGTTACAAAAGGAATGTTTTGTTTACTCAAAGTGGTAGGTATATTTAGATGCAAATCCCTTAGGTAGGAGGTGCTGTCTTTATTAGCATTGACAGCAGTTAAATTATCAGTCTATTCTCATTTTAGAATGAGTAATTTCAGCAACGTGGCTGTCGCAACTGCAGATTTGGTTGCTCCATCAGCCAAAGAATTCCCTACAACGTGTGCTCCCACACGCTGATGACTCAATGTATGTTTAATGTGAGCATGTAGCATCCTATATCTGAGATCCACCACTTTAACCCAAAGCATTGTATGCTTGATTGTGTTGCCTTTGGAATCTTTGAATTCATTCTGACCCCAATAATGTAAGTTATTGTTAAAGGACTACACACAGTAATACAGATCACTCTCGGTAAGTATGGGGAATTCAGGATCTGGATGTTCGAGTGCAAGAAGCAAAGCTTTTAGTTCAGCCAACTGCGCAGTCACGTTTTTTTTGGTTGGAATTTCCCACCCAAGAGCACACCAGCACCGGTGGCACACGCTGCCGAATACAGCTATTTGGATCCTATACGCAGGCTGGGCTGAACCGTTGTGACTATTCTGTTTATACTGTTCAAGAGGCAAGACCACATTGGGCATGGGATACTCAAGAATTCTTGCGCCTGTAAAGACGGGTCAAAGACAGTCTACATCAACAACTATTAAGGATGTTTCCCATTGTATCCATGTAGGATGGAGGGCTTTAGCATTTGGAAGGCTTTGTGACTGCCTCTAAGGCTGGCACAGGAGAAACAACAATAATGTGTTTCCCTTGTGCAAGTGGCCGCTCCTTAGGAATAGCTGTTTGCACTGCAGTCAGTATTTTTTCAGCAGAGGCAAAACACATTTCTGCATTGGAATATAAATGCGATTATATGCCATTTGCACTCTCACCTTTGTTAAAAGTGATATGGGTGAATCCAATTGCATCCAATAATGCGTATATGTAAGTGACGTGTGTCAAGCAAGTCAGATTGTAAAGTTCTGAGTGTATGTGTGCTCTGATTTCCAAATTGTATTGGGAAAATAAGGATGAATTAATTAATCTAGTGATTTAATGCGGTGGACGTATTCGGGAATGTATGCTCTGCCAATATTCAGGAATCCTAATAAGGATTGTTGTTTTTTTAATATATTTGGAGGTTGCAATTGTGCATACTTCTCCAAAAAGTGAGGGGCAAGACTCTTACCCTGATATGTTTGTTCATATTCTAAGAAAAGGACACTTAGAAATGCAATATAAGAATTCTGAAAGTTTAACTTATTGCCATATGCAGTGAATCCTAAAATTATGCAATCCACTCTGGCAAGTGTTGGTTTAACTCCTCATCTATTAGGTATATATCATCTACATGAGACAATACGTCCGGGTCAGTATGTAGAATTGACACAATGTGGGCAGCAAATAATCCCGGGCTATTCTTATAGCCCATGGGGAGCCATGCATAACTTCTTTGAATGCCAAGTGTAGAGAAGGCTTTACAATCTGCTTTCAGGAGCTAGATTGTGACTTAAAAAACATTGGAAATATCAAAGGTCGTTTTGTATTTTTAACGGACTATATGCTTGCTTAGTGCAATACGGTGTGTTTTTTGTATTGCAAATGTGCGTGTATTATTGTTTAAATGTCAGTCTTGGACTATTCGATATGAATGATCTGGTTTCAAAACAGGAAAAAGAGGATTATTCATCTGAGAGATACAGGTTCAATTACTGCAGTTCCGCAAGACGTGGATTGCGTTATTTGCCCAGTTTGCGCTGATTTTTAGCACCAGGTGTTTGTCGTGTGCTGGGAAATCAGTGCGAAAGGCACCATGCTCAGAACAAGCTCGCCCTGCTTCTTTCTGATGCTCAAATAGTCTTTCTACTCGAGTGGCAGCTTCCTCCGCACGAACGGATGGTTTCTCAACTTGAGCGGTTACGACCTCCTGCGTGAGAAATCTTGCTGGGAGGTGGTCTAGCATTGTATTTTCCTTGCTCGTGCACGCCAACTTCATGTTGGCGGGGGAGAGAAAAACCCCGCTCAGCTTTGTAGAGCAGAGTTTTTCGAAACTCTGCATGCTCCACGGAGCGCCATGAATGGAGCAGAGTTCACCACGAGGCCTTCTAAAATGGGAAAAGAGCAGAAAATGAAGGACGCATTGCATCCTCACCCTGTGGTGATCTTTGGACCATGAGTGGGGGCTAATCGACCGCCGCTAAAAGGATGTCCTTAGACAAAGTTAAATTCTCCCAGAAAATTACTTTAATGGTGCGTTGTATGTCACCCTCAATTTTATGTCGAAGTCATATAACCTATCTGGAGAAGCTGTGCGGCTCTCTGTGGTTTCAACTGTAATGAAGTTCAGTTGCTTTCGTGGCGGAAACTCCTGGAGATTCCAACGCACTATGGTCACTTCTTCCACGCTGTCGAAGAGTCACCGCCCAACTCCTGTTCAGGAGGAGTGTTCTTGGTGTCTGTGGCATATTTTGCGGTGATAGCCGCAACTTTCTTTTTCTGAAATTGAGGTTTGAATGGAGGAGATTTCTCCTTCTTTATCTTTACGTCAGACAAGCATTCTCAAACTGCTTTTCATAGCAGTAAAATAGCAAAAAAGGACTGCACCGATTACAATGTGTACAGAATGCGGCAGCTAGGCTGGCATTAAATCTCTCTAGGAAGTCCTCAGGTAGCCGTACCCTGGCCACGCTTCACTGGCTTCTTATCCGTGAGCGCATTACGTTTAAAACTGTGTCTGGCCCATAGCATGGCGCAGGGTTATGTTATGTTATGTTATGTTATGTTATTTTTTTATTTAGTATAGCGCAACGGTTACTCAAAAAGAGAATCCCGGCGCTTTAGGTAAGGTGAAACTGGTTTCAGAATAACACAACACAGATAAAAACAGATTAAAAGTCCACAAAAGAAACAGGGCTACAGGCAAACCTATTGAGCGAACAGCCAGGTTTTGAGGCCTTTCCTAAATTCAAGAAGGGTAAGGTGCCTGCATACCTCCAAAAATTACTGACCATGTATCGCCCAAAGCGACATCTGAGATCCCTTGGCAGCATGCTCTTCCAGGTTCCACGCATCCACCTAGCTAGGATGGGTGGCCGATCATTTAAGTTCCCTGCCAGTAAACAATGGAGTTCGCTACCAATTGAACTCTGCATGGAACCATCGGAGATGAGAATTAGAAATAAATTGAAAACATACCTGTTTCCAAAATAAGGTGCAGTACCCCGGTGCTCCGGTCGTCACCGAATGCTTTGGAGCTGGTTAGATCCTTTTGTCTACACAGCGCGGGGACACAGTTTTTTGTGTAACCAGGCGCTTTATAAATTTGTTTATTATTTATATTATTATTATTTCGGATGAGTTCTGCAAGAAACGAGGAGAACGTGTACCAGATTTCCGATACCTGTCTGGAGCCTTGATTCTAGTGCGATCGCAAAAATCGTAGCGTCTCTGAGGGCTCCTGGAGTGGAGAACGTTTGTGAATAACTTTTTGTGTTTTAAATTTATCCCATGGTTTTTTTATCAACTCACGGTTTTGCTTGACTTGTAGGTAGCTTGCGTTCACGGTCGGCTTGTGCGACCTCTGTGAGCTCCTGGCAGGTAGCCAGACATTTCTCTTCTACATACCATGTGTATTTGTAAAGCGCACCCGGAGGCATCTTGGTGCTGAATAACAGATGTTTGTTGTTACCCAACTCAATGCTACTCATTTTATCGACTTCAGATGGATGAAAGACTGAGTGTACCCGCTTGGATTTGGACCTGTGACCATGAGGTCGAACACAGGTCCCTGCAGTGGACGCATTAGTCGACTGAGCCACCAGACCCAGTTTCTCACTGAATGTTTGCATCATTGCAGCCACTATGGGAAATTTTCCCATTTGTTTCATCCCCAAATCAAGGGCAGCAGCTGCCCGTGCTCTTTCTAGATTTGTTTCAACACATCTGGCAAGACCGACATGGACGGAGTGCCATGACTGATGGTTTATACAGCGGCAAAGACTGAACCCCATGAGTTGCAGTCACCTATTCCAGGAACCAGTACACATGGTAAGCACATAGTCCATATTCTGTGCTTATCTTGTGGTCCTGTATTGGGAAAAACAGCTTCGATTTGCTCTGTTTTTTGGGTGATCCAAAACGGAATTTCCTCCGGATTAGTGAGCACTTTGCCCATAACTGAATGAACAATTACAGGACTTACTGTAGGCACCGCAGTAAGCTGGGCTTTTCCTAGCAGGTGAGGCCATGGTGGCACACCCAACAAACTGCGTGAAAAAGCCAAGCGTCGATATAGTGTCACCAATGCAAGATATAATGTCTTTGTTTGTACAAGATCGAGGTTAGCTACATCAGGGTATGGAGTGCATCCAGCTAGTGCTGGCCAGGTCACCCCATCATTACTGAGGGGACCCAAGCGTAGGTACATCGGGGAGGGAACCAAGTATTGTGCTCCCAGTAAGGCAGTGGTATTTCTACGAGTGCATATGCTCGGTAACGTGCTGGAGTAGTATATGTATGAAATGTGTTTGAGTCTGCATCCACAGCTGGAAAATCAACCCAAGAATAAAAGGCTTCAAAACGATGAGCATCATTTGCCTCTGCCGCGATGATAAAAGCACCGCCTGCACTAGTAAGTCCACGATGTTACATGTGCATGGACAGCGAGCCTGCAATTAACAGGAATGACCACCGCAGGTGCAGCCATTAATAAAACAGAGATGAAAAGAAAGTGCAACACAAAATGGCTTTTCTTTTTAAAGTTTCAAGCGTGATGAGAACACAGAATTTGGTGCTTCCCAAACACTGTGGAGGATTAATCCCCAACACCACGGACGTCTCCATTGGTAGGTACAAGGGCTATTATGAGCAGTAAGTACCAGACCAAATATTGGGTGCCATGGTGCAGGGAATCTATGTAAATAGAACAATGTCTGGAACCGCAGACCGTCAGTATGTAGAGTCACCACATCAGTACCTATGAACCCCAATCCTGACTAGCCCATTGCCTTACTTATCCTCCTAACCTTCACAGAGTGACAGGTATGTTGGCACCCCAGAACACAACCCTCTAGTCTCCTCAGGCAACCGTGGAAACAGATCGGCACCTTTCGATTTCTCACTCCTGCATCTCCATAATAAACAAAACAAAGACACAAGAACAGTTTACAATGTATATTTCACAATTACAAAACAATTGTGCTGCAACTAAAAATACATATGCAGGCTTTTAGAGCAGTTAGCATTACAAGTAAGCTATTCACCATGAGATGCCCTACCATGGTAACTGTTATATCTGCCTCAGCCTATCTTCACTACGGGCACACAATGATATATAATAGATCTCTGGGATTAGAACCGAACCCCATACCTTGCATTATTATTGTTCGGTAATCTGCTTCTCGGATTGTGCACGGCTGGTGCGTTCATCTATGACCTCCCCTCTGCAAGAATTCCCCTCTTTGTTTTCAAATGGCACGTCTCTGTATATGATACGAGGTGCCTTTTTGAAAACGGCAGATGTGAATGTATGCGGTGTCTAAATGCCAACCTACATTGCTGACTGAGCACAGAAGACAGGGCACAGTGTTTGACCTTTTACGAGATGTTCAGACATAGTCCCAGAGAGAAGAACCAATAACAAAAATATGTTCAGTGTTTTGCTAAATTAATATTGTGGCACAAAAATAAACGCGATGAGTGCAACGCGTGCAAAGCAGCCTACAGCTTGATGTTTGGCTAAAGTGAGAGAGAACTAAGACAATTGTGAATGTAAGGCTGACATAGTGGGGGGGGGGATATACCCTTCTGAATGGAAGGCTGACAGTGGGGGAGGGGACATGCCATTGTGGATGAAAGGCTGACATGGGGGAATATACCATTCTGAATGTAAGACTGGCATTAGGGGGGTGCTGGGTTTGCCATTGATTGTAATGCTGGCATTGCGGGTGTGGGGTATACTATTGTGATTGTAAGGCTGACATTGAGGGGTGCATGGTACGCCATTGTGATTGTAAGACTGACATTTAGGGGAGACTGATTTAACATTGTGACTGAAAAGTCAGTATTTGGAATGGTGGAGGTAGCTGTAACCTTCGTTTTTTGTGTGTGGGGGGGGGGGGGGGTTGTAATCCTTTTTTTCTTGGTAAATCTGTATTCCACCTTTAAGAAATTGTTTAGCAATGCCCCCACTGCAGAAACGGCAATAGTCTTTCCTCCGCCCACGGAAGCAGATAGTTAATCTGCCCCTAATCTGCCCCCTGTGAAATGAAATGAAAATGGGATTTGTAAAGCGCTACAGTTGCCCTGAGGCGTCCAGGCGCTGAAACTAAAACGGAAGATGCCCTCAGGAGGTTACTAATTACTGAAACAAAAAGGTTTTGAGCTGTTTCCGGAAACTAGTTAGGTTGGAATTATCTCGCATCTGCAAAGGGAGGGTGTTCCACAATTTAGACACATTGTACGAGAACGAACGTCCTCCTGCTCTGGCTCTAAAGATCCTGGGAATTTTGGCTAGTGATGCGGTTGAGGAACAAAGTGCCTTGTTGGGCAGATAAGGAGAAATCAGGGAGCAGTTGATTTCTGGGCCCATTTTCCAGAAGGTCTGGTGGGCAATGCATAGAGCTTTAAACTTCACTCTGTCCCTAACAGGCAACCAGTGAAGAGTTCTTAGGCCAGTTTTTATTGAGGTCCTCCGTGGGACTCCCAATAGCGCACGGGCAGCACAATTTTGAGTGCGCTGGAGTTTTTGCAGGGTGTAATCTGGTGCTCCAAGATAGAGGGCATTATTAAAGTCCAGACGGGATTGGACAAGGCCCTGTATGATTATTTGTCTGGCCTCAAATGGAAGAAGGGGAAGAATTTTTTTAATCACCCTAATGAGGCCAAAACAAGTGGCCGACACCTTGGTGGCCTGTGCATTGAGACTCAGCGACTTATCGAGCCATACCCCCAGACTTTTGATGTTATCTCTCGGGGGTGGGGCCGCACCCATGCTTGCGGGCCATATCAGCTCCAGAGTAGGAGCCGCCGGGCCCAGGAGCAGGAGCTCAGTTTTGTCGTCGTTGAACTTCAGACATGAGCTCATCATCCAGCTGTTGGATAGAAGACCCTCTAGACACCAGGGAAACAGTGCTCCAAAAAAAGAAAGGGTGTGGTGCTGCCGACTCGGAACAGGCCGGTCTTTCTGCACATCTCAAATGAATCAAATGTTTTATTTAAAGTGGTAAAAGACCTTGCCGGCTCACAGACAGTCGCTATACCCCCTCCTCTTTCGAGTAAGAAATGCGACGAACTTGCTCAGTATTTTACATCTAAAATCGACATAATCTATAGAGATATTAAATCTCTCGAGGAATCTACTGCCTGCCCTGGGTCATCCCCTATTACCACTGTTCCTCCCTTGGCCTCTCTGCAGACTTGGCCTGATCTTGTACCTGCCACTCTCTTAGAAATTTTAAACAATATCAAATCTGGCTCACCCATGGATCCCGTACCTATTTCGGTTCTACGCCAGCTTGAATCTTCCCAACTTGAAGTGATCAACCTCTCTCTCCAGCGCTCAATCGGACTTGAGCCATCTAGTGCCACCATGCTCTGTGGAATGTCATGGTCCTTTCCTCTCCGAATTCCCTAACATGGATCTTAGTACATCTTTGGAGCTTTTGTCAGGCTTGAAATCTGGCTCTCCTTTAGATCCATGTCCGGCTAAATATTTGGGGAAAGTGGCATCCGCAATTAACATCTTGGTGAACCCCCTGCTGAATACATCTTTGTTGACAGGGGTGGTGCCGCAGGCATGGAAGCGTGCCATGATTCTACCTCTGCTCAAGAAACCCACCTTGGACCCCCTCATCCATGCCAATTACAGGCCAATCTCCCTTCTCCCTGCTCTGGCGAAAGTGGCCGAGCGATACGTGCACAGGACAATTTCCAGTTTCATCGAAGGGAACGACCTGTTGCACGCCTCGCAGTCCGGCTTCCGCGCTAATTTTAGCACTGAGTCGGCCCTGCTTGAGGTCACCGATGCCATCAGGGAAGTACTCGACTCTGGGGGAAAGGCCGTGTTAGTCATGCTTGACTTGTCGGCGGCTTTCGACACCGTTCCTCATGAGGTCCTCCTTGCAAGACTCTGGGAGTGTGGCCTTCGCGGAACGGTGTGGAATTGGCTAAAATCTTTTCTGGCCGACCGCCGACAAACGATCTGGGCGCCTCCCTTTTCCGCTGATATGGCTCCGCTAGAGGTGGGAGTCCCACAGGGCTCCATTCTCAGCCCTATGCTGTTTAACATCTTTATGGCCCCTCTGGCGGAAGTCGCGGAATCATTTGGCGCCCAGATCGTGTCATATGCTGATGATACCCAACTCCTGTTCACATGTGATAGGGGTGGGCTTTTCAATGGCTTACAGATCAGGGATTGCCTTGGTGCGGTGTTTGAGTGGTTTAGATGTCATGGCTTAAAATGCAACTCAGACAAGTCAGAGCTTCTCTTTTTCGTTTGCGCCCCTGAACCTGATTGGAAATCTTGGTGGCCACAAGATATGTTTCCTCCTGACAAGGTCTCTTTTAAGGCCAAGAATTTGGGAGTGATAGTAGATTGTGAACTATCCTTTAGACCTCACATCCTGTCTCTTGTTGGGAAATGCTTCGGCATTTTACGGATGTTGAGGAAATTTCTTCCTCTACTCTCACTTAACCACAGGAAAACAGTTGTTCAGGCATTAATCGGTTCACGACTGGACTACGCAAACGCTCTCTTTTTGGGTCTTCCAAAATATCTTATGACCCGTTTGCAAGTTGTCCAGAACTCGGCAGCCCGTACCATCTTTGGACTCCCGAGGAGAGCTGGTGCCTCTGCCTTACTGAACACCCTTCATTGGCTACCCATCGCCAAGCGAATTACTTTCAAATGCCTGACTGTGGCCTTTAAGGCCCTTCATGGTATTGGCCCCAAGTATATCGGGAAACGTCTTTCCCGGTATGCACCGAGCAGGACTCTCAGGTCATCTGCTCTGTCTATGATGACTGTTCCTGTAATTCGTCGCGCACGATTGGGAGGTCGGTCTTTCCGCTATTTAACACCTAAAATTTGGAACAACCTACCACTGTCCTTGAGACAGGCTCCCTGTCTTCTTGCCTTTAGAAAGGACCTGAAAACATGGCTTTTCATGAAATAGACCCTTTTCTTTCTCTGCTTTTTTCTGTTGTGTGACTGCCGTTTTTATGCTGTTATTCTTTGCTAAAGCGCCGGGATGCTCCCTGGAGTAGCCGTGCGCTATAAAAGAAATAAAGTAACATAACATAACATAACATCTGCTCTTTGCTTAATGCTTCCCTTGCTTCAGCCACGGTCCCCCATTGCTGGAAGCATGCAATGGTTACTCCACTCCTCAAGAAACCCACTGCAGATCCTAATGTCGCTGCCAATTTCCGGCCTATTTCATTGTTGCCAGCTTTTTCAAAAATTTTGGAAAAACACATTCATCTACATCTCTCTCGTTTTGTCACTTCCAACAATCTTCTTCACTCATCCCAATCTGGCTTTCGCCAAGGCTTCTCTACAGAAACCACCCTACTAGGTGTTACTGAGAACATTCGCCAATTATTGGATCAGGGTCAAACAGCTGCACTGATTTTGCTTGATCTCAGTGCAGCTTTCGATACTGTCTCCCACAGTATTCTTCTCGATAGCCTTGCCTCCTTTGGCATTTGTGACAAAGCCTTACTCTGGTTTTCGTCCTTTCTTTCTGATAGGACTTTTCAAATCTTCTCAAATACTTCCACTTCGAACATCCACTATTCCCCTCACGGTGTTCCCCAGGGTTCTATCCTTAGCCCTCTCCTCTTTAATCTGTATGTCGTTCCGTTAGCTCATGTTGCACAGCTTTCTGGTCTTAATCTTTTCACTTATGCTGATGATTCTCAGATTGTTTTTTCTTTATCTCAAGCTGATCCTTCTTCACCTTCCTCTCTGCAATCCGGTCTTAGCGACATTTCTCGCTGGATGAGCCGTAATTTTCTAAAACTTAACAGCGAAAAGACGGAGGTGCTTGTCTTCGGCAACAAGCCTGACCTTTGGAGTCCGAGACACTGGCCGTCAACCATGGGCGTTCTACCTACTCCATCTGAACGTGCTAGGAACCTCGGGGTTCTCATTGACAGGGATCTGTCGATGAAAGACCAAGTCAATAAAGTCTCAGCCACCTGTTTTACTATTCTTAGATGGCTGAGAAAGATCTTCTGGATTCTGCCATCTGACACCCGGAGATCTGTTGTGACGGCCTTGGTGACCTCTAGATTGGATTACAGTAATGTGCTCTATCTGGGGGTTACCAAGGCGATCTTGCGTCGTCTCCAATTGGTCCAGAATGCTGCTGCCCGACTCCTGTGTGGATGTCGGAAATATGATCCTATCACGAAACGAATTAAGCAACTTCATTGGCTTAATATCGAAAATCGTGTAAAATTTAAGGCACTATGCTTTATGCATAAGATTAAAATTGATGTTGCTCCCATCTATCTTCGAGCACTCGTCAAGCCTTACTTACCCATCCGCTCACTCCGTTCTTCTTCCCAACATTTGTTCTGCGTACCTAGATTCAGACTTTCCAGAATGGGAGGCCATTCCTTTGCTGTACTGGGACCCAAATTGTGGAACTCTCTTCCCATGGACTTACGAATGGAGCAGTGCCATCTCCGTTTTCGAAAAGCCTTAAAGACCTGGCTGTTTCCTCAATAATTCTTCTTTTCCGGATCAATCATGTTCTTACTGTCAATCAGCGCCGGGAAACCCTTATGGGTAGCTGTCGCGCTCTATAAGATTAATTAATAAATTAAATTAAATTAAAAAATCTCAGGGGTTTAATGGGGGTTTACTGCTTATCTGCCCTTTTAGGGGGTGGGGTAAAGGATGTCCAAGTCCACGAGGCACCAGGGATACATTTTCTTATATTTAGTAAAAAGAAGAAAAAATAATATATGGGGTGACCGGCCGCCCTGGTGTTGGGCCCATCACCCATCCTCCTGGGGTGCAGAGCATCGCCATGGCAAGCAAGGGATGATTTGGATTTCTTTGAGTGTAGTTTTGACATACGGACTGGCAGAGTTGAGGGTAAATTTAGATTTCCTCTTATTTGTCTTGCTGAACGGCTGCACTGTTCGGTCCCCTGCTCAGCCGCCACCCAGGTAAACCTAACATAACATAACATAACATGTGTATTTGTAAAGCGCACGTTCACCCAGCGGTTTCTTGGCGCTGAATAACAGATGTTTATTGTTACCCAACTCAATGGTACTCATTTTATCGACCTCAGATGGATGAAAGGCTGAGTGGACCCGCCGGGATTTGAACCTGTGACCATGAGGTCGAACACAGGCCCCTGCAGTGGACGCATTAGTCCACTGAGCCACCAGACCCGGCTAGTAAACCTAGTAAACCCAGAAATGCCTGCAAACCGGATACCCCGGGGAGTCAATGGTGGTGTGCCTTGCGTGCATTCCACAATGCCCCTCAAATGTTGCCTAAAACCATGTATTTTCCTCACATTCATGTGGTTGAAACTTCTGGGATCCACAGTATTCCTAACACTCAGCGTTTCCACTCTTGTCCCGATAAAAATTCTTCACCACTGGAACTAGTGCCCTTGACAGGAAAAGATCAAACCAGAGCTACTGGGATTCCTTCGGTAAAAGTGTCACTAAGTGGTAGGAATTGTGTTGATCCCTGCTGAAATGTGAGGAAAAAGCATGGTTTTAAGCAACTTTTTATGTTTGCAGCGCATTAATGGTAAGAAAAATTCATAGGATCCTCGCAAGTCACACCACCATGGACTCCCACAGGTTTCTAGTTTTAAAACATGTCTGTATTTGTTTGGTTGATCAGGGTGGCGGCTGAGCCGCGGCCCATAGCCCAGCTATCCCCATTTCTAAACCAGGTTGCTTCTAGACTTGTAATGTTGATATCTCCACATGGTGTTTTGGGCCTGTTGTGTCACAGATGCTAGGCCACCCATATAAGTGGAGCACCATTTTTATCTGGACAAATGTGGGACTGCTCGGTGCTGGAAATGTTGTAAATCCCCGTAGGTTCCTGAACTTTCTCTCACTAAAATGTGAGGAAAATGTGTTTTTGGCTCTAGTCGGAGGTTTGCAGACCTTATGGGTAAGAAAGTGTTTTGGAATCAACACAAATCACTCCAACCTGGACTCCTCTGGGTCTCTGTTATTCAGGAGTGTCTGAGTTTAGTGGGTTTCTCTGGGTGGGAAGACCAGCTTTGGCCCACAATCCACAGCTTTCCTCTCTGCATAAAAAGGGACGTTTTGAGTGGAAAAATGTGATCTGTCCTTGCGTTTTGAGGCCTTCCATGTTTGGGAGGCGGCCCCACCAATAAGGGTGGTACCACTTTTACCAAAGCAAGGATGAGAACGCTGGGTGGAAGTAATAGTGTGGATCCCCGCAGCTTTCAAAACGTTCTCACAGAAATGTGAAGAAAATGCATGTTCATAGCAGAAGTTGAGGTATGCCAAGCCTTATGGGTAAAAAAGATCTAAGGATCCATTCAGATCACACCACCCTGGAGCCCTCTTCGTGTCTAGTTTTCCGCGTTTCTTACGTTTTCCCTGAAGGCAGTGGAGCCCAGGCCCAAAAACCGCAGTTACTCACATTGCAATGAAAGGGTCGATTGAGTGGAAAAGCAGGTCTGTACGTGTTTCGTTTTGGAGCCTTTCCCGCTACAGTTGCTGGGCCCACACGCACAATTTGGGTATTGGTTTTATCAGGAAAAGCGTGGGAATGGTGGGTGGTAGGAAACTCATGAATCCTCACAGTTTCCGCATCTAATACATGCTGTTTTGCCAGTGTTTGAGGTAGAAAGGCACTGTAGGTAAGAAACAGTAAACGGATCCACTCAAGCCTGACCTCCCTGAACTTCCCTGGCCGTTTAGGCGTTTGGAAGGTACCTCTGGGTGTCAGCTGAGGTCTGGGCCAAATTATGTAGCTACCCACATTTTTGTTGGGTGAAATGTGATGTCATTAGGTAATGTTTAACCCCTTCGGTGCTTGCGTCGGCCAGCGGCCGACACAAGCACTACCTCCACCACCCTGGTGCTGCGCATGTCCGTTGGGCGGCTAAGCCCCGCCCGCTCATTAATTCTGTGGATAGGATACAGCTGTATGAGGGATGATGGAGATATTACAGAAAACACACCCACCTCTCAGGACACAAGATTAAACTATTTACCCCAAATCTTGCCAAAAAGCTCTGGCAGCCCCGGGCCTCAAACAGGGGCTCCTCTTGAGATCCACACCAATCCACCTCCGTCTCCATTTCCGTATAGTAGGGGGTTTGGCCTGAGACCAAAGTGCCGCTATATCACGCTTCACCACCGCCAATGTCAGGTCAAGTCATAGAATTTGTATAGCGCACTACATACCCAGAGGGTTTCAAGGCGCTTAGGAAGGGGAGGAGGATTATTTGTCAAATATCCACGTTTTAAGCTGCTTTCTGAACGCTAGGTGGTTCTGGGTGAGGCGAAGGTAAGCGGGGAGTGAGTTCCATGTTTTAGCAGCCAGGTATGAAAAGGATCTGCCTCCCATGGTGGTCTTGTTGATGCGACGTACAGTGGCGAGGGCTTGGCTGGGAGAACGTAGTTGGCGGGAGGGGGTGTAGAAGGACAGTCGAGAGTCGAGGCAATCTGGGCCGATGTCGTAGAGTGATTTGTGTGCGTGGGTAAGCAGTCGGAAAGTGATCCTCTTATTGACGGGTAGCCAGTGGAGGTCTTTAAGGTGACCAGAGATGTGTTCGTTGCGTGGGATGTCTAGTATGAGCCTGGCTGAGGCGTTTTGGATTCGTTGGAGTTTCTTCTGGAGTTTAGCGGTGATCGATCAATCAATCCCTGTTCTTGTAAAACACGAGGACTCACGTGGGAGGTCTCCAGGCACTGGGGGGAGGAGGAGGGTAGAGCTGGGTCTGCGGTTCAGCCAATGAGCCAGGTCTTGAGGTCCTTCCTGAATTGCAGCAGCGATGGTGAATGCCTGAAGTGCAGAGGCTGGGAGCTCCAGGTCTTGAGGTCCTTCCTGAATTGCAGCAGCGATGGTGAATGCCTGAAGTGCAGAGGCAGGGAGTCCCCGGTCTTGAGGTCCTTCCTGAAGTGCAGAGGCTGGGAGTCCCAGATCTTGAGGTCCTTCCTGAATTGCAGCAGCGATGGTGAATGCCTGAAGTGCAGAGGCAGGGAGTCCCAGGTCTTGAGGTCCTTCCTGAATTGCAGCAGCGATGGTGAATGCCTGAAGTGCAGAGGCTGGGAGTCCCAGGTCTTGAGGTCCTTCCTGAATTGCAGCAGCGATGGTGAATGCCTGAAGTGCAGAGGCAGGGAGTCCCAGGTCTTGAGGTCCTTCCTGAAATGCAGCAGAGATGGTGAATGCCTGAAGTGCAGAGGCTGGGAGCTCCAGGTCTTGAGGTCCTTCCTGAATTGCAGCAGCGATGGTGAATGCCTGAAGTGCAGAGGCTGGGAGTCCCCGGTCTTGAGGTCCTTCCTGAAGTGCAGAGGCTGGGAGTCCCAGGTCTTGAGGTCCTTCCTGAATTGCAGCAGCGATGGTGAATGCCTGAATTGCAGAGGCAGGGAGTCCCAGGTCTTGAGGTCCTTCCCGAATTGCAGCAGCGATGGTGAATGCCTGAAGTGCAGAGGCAGGGAGTCCCAGGTCTTGAGGTCCTTCCTGAATTGCAGCAGCGATGGTGATTGCCTGAAGTGCAGAGGCTGGGAGTTCCAGGTCTTCGCAGCAAGGTAGGAGAAGGATCTTCCTCTACCCCGTGGTTTTCCGGATCTGTGGGATGGTGGCCAGGACCAGTTGAGCGCAGATGTCTGGTGGGAGTGTAGGAGAGGCGGTGGTTGAGGTATGCAGGTCTGGTGTTGTGGAGGGCATTGTAGGTAGGCGTGAAGAACTTGAAAGTGATTCTTTGAGATTCCAGTCGGCTTAATGTAAAAAGTTGTTTGATACCTTGGAGCATCAACTTGGGTCGCACCATTCAGGAGGTAGCAGAGCTGAGGGGTCGGCATGTACTGAGCGACCAAGTCTTTCCACGTTAACTACAATTTTTACTGCAAGAATACGTAAAATTCTGGCACCTTGCCTTATGTATCGATTAGCCTGCGAAAGGGGTGACTTACACATATTGTAGAGGGTGGCTTTAACATTGCCACCCTCTTGTATCCTATGCTGACGACACGCAGCTGGCCATCTCCCTATCGTGAGCGCCCGGCATTGCAGCCGTCAACTTCAGTGCTTGCATGCAGGAGCTTGCCTCCTGGATGTCTTTCAACTGCCTGAAGTTGAATGGCGCCAAGACTGAGGTGCTCGTGGTGGGAAGGAGTCCATCTGTGTGGTCTTCAGCATGGTGGCCAGACTGCTTGGGCCCTACACCTAGGCCAGCTCAACAGGCCAAAACTCTGGGGGTCTTGTTTGACTCCGAACTTTCGTTTACGCCCCAGATCAATCTGGTAGTGGGAATGTGTTTTGGAGTACTCAAAACCCTGCGCAAGGTCCTTGATATGCTCCCTGTTGGAGACAGACAGACCCTCGTGCATGCCTTGGTAACATCTAGACTGGATTATGCTAATCTCCTCTACCTGGGTAGTACGGTCAGCAGTATTAACCGTCTCCAGGTGCTGCAGAATGCAGCAGCCAGGCTGGTGCGAAGGCTCCCGAGACGTACCTCCTCTAAAGCGGCCTTAAAATCTCTACACTGGCTATCGATCTGTGAAAGGATCAAATACAAAGCCCTCTGTGTATGCCAACGTATCTTAGGAGGCAAAGCACCCGCCCCTTTGAACAGCCTTATTACCCCCTACAGACCAGAGCGGCTGCTTAGATCCTCCGACACTGGCTTGGTCACTGTCCCCAAAATCCGCAGAGCCCGTATGGGTGGAAGATCGTTCCGTTTTCTTGCTGTCAAGAATTGGAACGCACTGCCGATTGAACTACGCCTGGAACCCTCTGAGTCCAAATTCCGCAGAGCCCTCAAAACACATCTGTTCCGCCTAGCACTGCCCTAGCTCTTCTTCCTCTATTTTTCTCCCTTACGAAAGCAATTTTAGCGCAGGGACACGCCGGTGAGCGTAACTAAGCGCTTTATAAAATTCCTAAATAAATTGCTTTAAATGGCTCTATATATCCTTGTTACCATAAGACTCTCTCTCCCTGATGGACAGAACAATATATAGCATTTGTAAATTGTGTTTCATGAAAAAATTACAGGAGAAAACATCAATGGCAATTTAAAGAATAGTTTGCTTGGGAAATAATTTTGTCTACATTTCAGAAATGTATAGCTTGCCAGGATCACAAGAGTTTCACACTTATTTCCACCACAAACTACAAGCCTCCCAAATTTGAAAAAATGGAGTACTACTAAACAAAATGCAAAAATTACAATTCAAAAGTTTTTTTGAAACAACCCTGCTTGTTCATGAAAGCTGGAAAGTTGGTGATCGCAGCATAGCAACCCTTTCGTTGATGCTATTTTTAGGAAAAAATTATACTTTCTTGCAAAGCACATTTTTTCCCCTAAAAAAAATGTAGCTATAGGTTGGCCGTTTTCTCTCTTCTCTCCCGGGAAATCTGCAAACCATGGATACCATTAAAATCTCCAGGATGTTGGAAAAAAAAGAACGTAAATTTTGGGTGGATACCTTTTATGGGAAAATGTTATTAGGGTTTTAGCACAAGCTGCCCCAAACATCCTAGAAAGGGCTCTGCGCCGGGGTGGAAGCAGTCGAGAGGTTAAAGAGACTACATCTGATAAGATGTCTGTTTCCGTTTAGTTGCTTCGGTACTTCATTGCGTTGGTGAACACATTAAAGCAGACGGCACATATTCGGAGAGACTTGTCTTGACGTATAATGGCAGCTGTGTCCTTAGACATGTCACACTTTGGAAGACCTAGTAATGCATTATTGCTATAACTTCACAAGTGCCTGCGTGGCCAGTGGTAATATTTACAGATATGTCGGGAGTGAGCGTAGATGGTAGTAGCAGGTCTGGATCCCTGCCGCTATATGGGGATTGAGATCATAAATGATATCCAGATTTTGCTAATCTCTGCCTTAAATACTCATGGAACGTGTTTATTAATGTCACCACCACTTGAGGTAGTCATTGTTACAAGAAATATATAACTAGTTACTGAATCCTTCTAAGAATTTACCCTGGGTACTTGTGGGACGTCAGTGCTTGCACTCTTTAAGGCTGTTGACAGAATATTATCCGTTAAAAGTTTGAGTAACCAGGTCCATGTTACGCTTCTGTTTAACATGAGTATGCCACCTCGTGGGTGGGTAGGGGTGTGGGTGTGTGTGTGTGTGGTCTGTATTGGGTCACGCAGGACCTCATTCTTTTCCTCTGTTCCTTGCAGGTGTGTGTATGAAGCAGCAGAAGAAGCTGACGGACGTCATCGGCAAGGCTCGAGATTTTGGTATGTGGGGGTGACAGGATCCAGATGTAAAACCCCAACAACGGATCCATCTATGTTGTCCTGTGCAGCCCTAAACAACCATAACTGGGCTCGTCTCTCCAACTTCCTGCACAGCTGTCTACTACGCAAACTATAACTTGGGCTCATCCTCCCCACCTCCTGTGCTGCCCTCTACCTCTTAGAAACCATAACCAGGCTCATCGTTCCCACCTCCTCTGCTGCCCTGTACCACACAAAAACCATAACCAGGCTCATCGTTCCCACCTCCTTTGCTGCCCTCTTCCACACAGAAACCATCACCAGGCTTATCGTTCCCACCTCCTTTGCTGTCCTCTACCACACCGAAACCATAACCAGGCTCATCGTTCCCACCTCCTCTGCTGCCCTCTACCACACAGAAACCATAACCAGGCTCATCGTTCCCACCTCCTCTGCTGCCCTCTACCACACAGAAACCATAACCAGGCTCATCGTTCCCACCTCCTCTGCTGCCCTCTACCACACAGAAACCATAACCAGGCTCATCGTTCCCACCTCCTCTGCTGCCCTCTTCCACACAGAAACCATAACCAGGCTCATCGTTCCCACCTCCTCTGCTGCCCTCTACCTCTTAGAAACCATAACCAGGCTCATCGTTCCTTCTCCTCTGCTCCCCTCTACCACACAGAAACCATAACCAGGCTCATCGTTCCCTCTCCTCTGCTGCCCTCTACCACACAGAAACCATAACCAGGCTCATCGTTTCCTCTCCTCTGCTGCCCTCTACCACACAGAAACCATAACCAGGCTCATCATTCCCACCTCCTTTGCTGCCCTCTACCTCTTAGAAACCATAACCATGCTCAAGGTTCCCTCCTCCTCTGCTGCCCTCTACCTCTTAGAAACCATAACCAGGCTCATCGTTCCCAACTCCTCTGCTGCCCTCTACCACACAGAAACCATAACCAGGCTCATCGTTCCCACCTCCTCTGCTGCCCTCTACCACACAGAAACCATAACCAGGCTCATCGTTCCCACCTCCTCTACTGCCCTCTACCACACAGAAACCATAACCAGGCTCATCGTTCCCACCTCCTCTGCTGCCCTCTACCACACAGAAACCATAACCAGGCTCATCGTTCCCACCTCCTCTACTGCCCTCTACCACACAGAAACCATCACCAGGCTCATCGTTCCCTCCTCCTCTGCTGCCCTCTTCCACACAGAAACCATAACCAGGCTCATCGTTCCCTCCTCCTCTGCTGCCCTCTACCACACAGAAACCATAACCAGGCTCATCGTTCCCACCTCCTCTACTGCCCTCTACCACACAGAAACCATCACCAGGCTCATCGTTCCCTCCTCCTCTGCTGCCCTCTTCCACACAGAAACCATAACCAGGCTCATCGTTCCCTCCTCCTCTGCTGCCCTCTACCACACAGAAACCAAAACCAGGCTCATCGTTCCCTCTCCTCTGCTGCCCTGTACCACACACAAACCATAACCAGGCTCATCGTTCCCACCTCCTTTGCTGCCCTCTTCCACACAGAAACCATAACCAGGCTCATCGTTCCCTCCGCCTCTGCTGCCCTCTTCCACACAGAAACCATAACCAGGCTCATTGTTCCCTCCTCCTCTGCTGCCCTCTACCACACAGAAACCATAACCAGGCTCATCGTTCCCACCTCCTCTGCTGCCCTCTACCACACACAAACCATAACCAGGCTCATCGTTCCCTCTCCTCTGCTGCCCTCTACCCCACAGAAACCATAACCAGGCTCATCGTTCCCACCTCCTCTGCTGCCCTGTACCACACAGAAACCAAAACCAGGC
The DNA here is from genome assembly GCF_964263255.1 of Lissotriton vulgaris. Classification (NCBI taxonomy): domain Eukaryota; kingdom Metazoa; phylum Chordata; class Amphibia; order Caudata; family Salamandridae; genus Lissotriton; species Lissotriton vulgaris. Next base: position 34,865,286 of record NC_141693.1, on the reverse strand, counting down.
TCATCGTTCCCACCTCCTCTGCTGCCCTCTACCTCACAGAAACCAAAACCAGGCTCATCGTTCCCTCCTCCTCTGCTGCCCTCTACCACACAGAAACCATAACCAGGCTCATCGTTCCCACCTCCTCCGCTCCCCTCTACCACACAGAAACCATAACCAGGCTCATCGTTCCCACCTCCTTTGCTGCCCTCTTCCACACAGAAACCATAACCAGGCTCATCGTTCCCTCCTCCTCTGCTGCCCTCTACCACACAGAAACCATAACCAGGCTCATCGTTCCCACCTCCTCCGCTCCCCTCTACCACACAGAAACCATAACCAGGCTCATCGTTCCCACCTCCTCTGCTCCCCTCTACCACACAGAAACCATAACCAGGCTCATCGTTCCCACCTCCTCTGCTGCCCTCTACCCCACAGAAACCATAACCAGGCTCATCGTTCCCACCTCCTCTGCTGCCCTGTACCACACAGAAACCAAAACCAGGCTCATCGTTCCCACCTCCTCTGCTGCCCTCTACCTCACAGAAACCAAAACCAGGCTCATCGTTCCCACCTCCTTTGCTGCCCTCTTCCACACAGAAACCATAACCAGGCTCATCGTTCCCACCTCCTTTGCTGCCCTCTTCCACACAGAAACCATAACCAGGCTCATCGTTCCCTCCTCCTCTGCTGCCCTCTACCACACAGAAACCATAACCAGGCTCATCGTTCCCACCTCCTCTGCTCCCCTCTTCCACACAGAAACCATAACCAGGCTCATCGTTCCCTCCTCCTCTGCTGCCCTCTACCACACAGAAACCATAACCAGGCTCATAGTTCCCACCTCCTCTGCTCCCCTCTACCACACAGAAACCATAACCAGGCTTATCGTTCCCTCCTCCTTTGCTGCCCTCTTCCACACAGAAACCATCACCAGGCTCATCGTTCCCACCTCCTCTGCTCCCCTCTACCACACAGAAACCATAACCAGGCTCATCGTTCCCACCTCCTTTGCTGCCCTCTTCCACACAGAAACCATCACCAGGCTCATCGTTCCCACCTCCTTTGCTGTCCTCTACCACACAGAAACCATCACCAGGCTCATCGTTCCCACCTCCTTTGCTGCCTTCTACCACACACAAACCATAACCAGGCTCCTCATTCCCACCTCCTCTGCTGCCCTGTACCACACAGAAACCATCACCAGGCTCATCGTTCCCACCTCCTCTGCTCCCCTCTACCACACAGAAACCATAACCAGGCTCATCGTTCCCTCCTCCTTTGCTGCCCTCTTCCACACAGAAACCATAACCAGGCTCATCGTTCCCTCCTCCTTTGCTGCCCTCTTCCACACAGAAACCATAACCAGGCTCATCGTTCCCACCTCCTTTGCTGCCCTCTTCCACACAGAAACCATCACCAGGCTCATCGTTCCCACCTCCTTTGCTGCCTTCTACCACCCACAAACCATAACCAGGCTCATCGTTCCCACCTCCTCTGCTGCCCTCTAACACACAGAAACCATAACCAGGCTCATCGTTCCCACCTCCTTTGCTGCCCTCTTCCACACAGAAACCATCACCAGGCTCATCGTTCCCACCTCCTTTGCTGCCCTCTACCACACAGAAACCATCACCAGGCTCATCGTTCCCACCTCCTTTGCTGCCTTCTACCACATACAAACCATAACCAGGCTCATCTTTCCCACCTCCTTTGCTGCCCTCTTCCACACAGAAACCATCACCAGGCTCATCGTTCCCACCTCCTTTGCTGCCTTCTACCACACACAAACCATAACCAGGCTCATCTTTCCCACCTCCTTTGCTGCCTTCTACCACACACAAACCATAACCAGGCTCATCATTCCCACCTCCTCTGCTGCCCTGTACCACATACAAACCATAACCAGGCTCATCGTTCCCACCTCCTCTGCTGCCCTCTACCACACAAACCATAACCAGGCTCATCGTTCCCACCTCCTTTGGTGCCCTCTACCACACAGAAACCATCCCCAGGCTCTTCGTTCCCTCTCCTCTGCTGCCTTCTACCACACACAAACCATAACCAGGCTCATCATTCCCACCTCCTCTGCTGCCCTGTGCCACACACAAACCATAACCAGGCTCATCGTTCCCACCTCCTCTGCTGCCCTCTACCACACAGAAACCATAACCAGGCTCATCGTTCCCACCTCCTTTGCTGCCCTCTTCCACACAGAAACCATCACCAGGCTCATCGTTCCCACCTTCTTTGCTGCCTTCTACCACACACAAACCATAACCAGGCTCATCATTCCCACCTCCTCTGCTGCCCTGTACCACACACAAACCATAACCAGGCTCATCGTTCCCACCTCCTCTGCTGCCCTCTACCACACAGAAACCATAACCAGGCTCATCGTTCCCACCTCCTTTGCTGCCCTCTACAAACACACAGACCATAACCAGGCTCATGGTTCCCACCTCCTCTGCTGCCCTCTACCACACAGAAACCATAACCAGGCTCATCGTTCCCACCTCCTTTGCTGCCCTCTACAAACACATAAACCATAACCAGGCTCATCGTTCCCTCCTCCTCTGCTGCCCTCTACCACAAAGAAACCACCACCAGGCTCTTCGTTCCCTCTCCTCTGCTGCCCTCTACCACACAGAAACCATCACCAGGCTCATTGTTCCCACCTCCTTTGCTGCCCTCTACAATACAGAAACCATAACCAGGCTCATGGTTCCCTCTCCTCTGCTGCCCTCTACCACACAGAAACCATCACCAGGCTCTTCGTTCCCTCTCCTCTGCTGCCCTCTACCACACAGAAACCATAACCAGGCTCATCGTTCCCACCTCCTCTGTTGCCCTCTACCTCACAGAAACCATAACCAGGCTCATCGTTCCCACCTCCTCTGCTGCCCTCTACAAACACAGAAACCATAACCAGGCTCATCGTTCCCACCTCCTTTGCTGCCCTCTTCCACACAGAAACCATCACCAGGCTCATCGTTCCCACCTCCTTTGCTGCCTTCTACCACACACAAACCATAACCAGGCTCATCTTTCCCACCTCCTTTGCTGCCTTCTACCACACACAAACCATAACCAGGCTCATCATTCCCACCTCCTCTGCTGCCCTGTACCACATACAAACCATAACCAGGCTCATCGTTCCCACCTCCTCTGCTGCCCTCTACCACACAAACCATAACCAGGCTCATCGTTCCCACCTCCTTTGGTGCCCTCTACCACACAGAAACCATCACCAGGCTCTTCGTTCCCTCTCCTCTGCTGCCTTCTACCACACACAAACCATAACCAGGCTCATCATTCCCACCTCCTCTGCTGCCCTGTGCCACACACAAACCATAACCAGGCTCATCGTTCCCACCTCCTCTGCTGCCCTCTACCACACAGAAACCATAACCAGGCTCATCGTTCCCACCTCCTTTGCTGCCCTCTTCCACACAGAAACCATCACCAGGCTCATCGTTCCCACCTCCCTTGCTGCCTTCTACCACACACAAACCATAACCAGGCTCATCATTCCCACCTCCTCTGCTGCCCTGTACCACACACAAACCATAACCAGGCTCATCGTTCCCACCTCCTCTGCTGCCCTCTACCACACAGAAACCATAACCAGGCTCATCGTTCCCACCTCCTCTGCTGCCCTCTACCACACAGAAACCATAACCAGGCTCATCGTTCCCACCTCCTCTGCTGCCCTCTACCACACAGAAACCATAACCAGGCTCATCGTTCCCACCTCCTTTGCTGCCCTCTACAAACACACAAACCATAACCAGGCTCATCGTTCCCTCCTACTCTGCTGCCCTCTACCACACACAAACCATAACCAGGCTCTTCGTTCCCTCTCCTCTGCTGCCCTCTATCACACAGAAACCATAACCAGGCTCATGGTTCCCTCTCCTCTGCTGCCCTCTACCACACAGAAACCATCACCAGGCTCTTCGTTCCCTCTCCTCTGCTGCCCTCTATCACACAGAAACCATAACCAGGCTCATTGTTCCCACCTCCTCTGCTGCCCTCTACCACACAGAAACCATAACCAGGCTCATCGTTCCCTGCTCCCATGCTGCCCTCTACCACACAGAAACTATCACCAGGCTCATCGTTCCCACCTCCTCTGCTGCCCTCTACCACACAGAAACAATAACCAGGCTCATCGTTCCCACCTCCTCTGCTGCCCTCTATCACACAGAAACCATAACCAGGCTCATTGTTCCCTCCTTCTCTGCTGCCCTCTACCACACAGAAACCATAACCAGGCTTATCGTTCCCACCTCCTCTGCTGCCCTCTACCACACAGAAACCATAACCAGGCTCATCGTTCCCACCTCCTCTACTGCCCTCTACCACACAGAAACCATAACCAGGCTCATCGTTCCCTCCTCCTCTGCTGCCCTCTACCACACAGAAACCATAACCAGGCTCATCGTTCCCACCTCCTCTGCTGCCCTCTACCACACAGAAACCATCACCAGGATCATCGTTCCCACCTCCTCTGCTGCCCTCTACCACACAGAAACCATCACCAGGCTCATCATTCCCACCTCCTCTGCTGCCCTCTACCACACAGAAACCATCACCAGGCTCATCATTCCCACCTCCTCTGCTGCCCTCTACCACACAGAAACCATAACCAGGCTCATCGTTCCCTCCTCCTTTGCTGCCCTCTTCCACACAGAAACCATCACCAGGCTCATCGTTCCCACCTCCTCTGCTCCCCTCTACCACACAGAAACCATAACCAGGCTCATCGTTCCCACCTCCTCGGCTGCCCTCTACCACACAGAAACCATAACCAGGCTCATTGTTCCCACCTCCTCTGCTGCCCTCTACCACACAGAAACCATCACCAGGATCATCGTTCCCACCTCCTCTGCTGCCCTCTACCACACAGAAACCATCACCAGGCTCATCATTCCCACCTCCTCTGCTGCCCTCTACCTCACAGAAACCATCACCAGGCTCATCGTTCCCACCTCCTCTGCTGCCCTCTACCACACCGAAACCATCACCAGGCTCATCGTTCCCTCCTTCTCTGCTGCCCTCTACCACACAAACTATCACCAGGCTCATCGTTCCCACCTCCTCTGCTGCCCTCTACCACACAGAAACCATAACCAGGCTCATCGTTCCCTCCTTCTCTGCTGCCCTCTACCACACAAACTATCACCAGGCTCATCGTTCCCACCTCCTCTGCTGCCCTCTACCACACAGAAACCATAACCAGGCTCATCGTTCCCTCCTCCTTTGCTGCCCTCTACCACACCGAAACCATCACCAGGCTCATCGTTCCCTCCTTCTCTGCTGCCCTCTACCACACAGAAACTATCACCAGGCTCATCGTTCCCACCTCCTCAGCTGCCCTCTACCACACAGAAACCATAACCAGGCTCATCGTTCCCACCTCCTCTGCTGCCCTCTACCACACAGAAACCATCACCAGGATCATCGTTCCCACCTCCTCTGCTGCCCTCTACCACACAGAAACCATCACCAGGCTCATCATTCCCACCTCCTCTGCTGCCCTCTACCACACCGAAACCATCACCAGGCTCATCGTTCCCTCCTTCTCTGCTGCCCTCTACCACACAAACTATCACCAGGCTCATCGTTCCCACCTCCTCTGCTGCCCTCTACCACACAGAAACCATAACCAGGCTCATCGTTCCCTCCTCCTTTGCTGCCCTCTACCACACCGAAACCATCACCAGGCTCATCGTTCCCTCCTTCTCTGCTGCCCTCTACCACACAGAAACTATCACCAGGCTCATCGTTCCCACCTCCTCAGCTGCCCTCTACCACACACAAACCATAACCAGGCTCATCGTTCCCACCTCCTCAGCTGCCCTCTACCACACAGAAACCATCACCAGGCTCATCATTCCCACCTCCTCTGCTGCCCTCTACCCCACAGAAACCATAACCAGGCTCATTGTTCCCTCCTTCTCTGCTGCCCTCTACCACACAGAAACCATAACCAGGCTTATCGTTCCCACCTCCTCTGCTGCCCTCTACCACACAGAAACCATCACCAGGCTCATCATTCCCACCTCCTCTGCTGCCCTCTATCACACAGAAACCATAACCAGGCTCATCGTTCCCTCCTCCTTTGCTGCCCTCTACCACACAGAAACCAAAAACCTTGGTCGGTGGTTATAATATTGTAACCTGGACGGGTGGCTATAATACTATCTCCCCTTGGAGGATGGTTTTAATAGTCTGCCCCCAGGGGGTGGTCATAATACTCCGTTGCCTTGTCTGATGTTTATAATGCTCTCCTTGGTCGGTGGTTATAACACTGTCCCCCTGACCGGCTGCCTATAATACTCCAGCTCTGACATGGTGGTCGTTCTGCTCCGACCCGTGTATGGGTGGTTTCAGTGTCTGGTGTCCTGCAAAGGTTCCGCCTCCTCTAGTCTGGATATCTGTGAACCCTCCATCCTGCCCTTTATCTGACGAGTGTCCCTGATCTCTCCCACCCCTCCTCTCCCTTTGCTCACATCCTCAGTCCTAGGCCTCTTGTTCTCTCCTTGGTTCCTTCTCTTCCTCAGTCTCAACTCTCTGGTGCTTTTCCTTTGCCCTCTCTTGCTCAGCTTTGGAAGTCCTTGATATCTTCTTCCCTTCTCTTTCGGAGAACTGAATCCCAAATGTCGTCCTTTGTGTTCACCTGCTCATCTACTCCCTCCTCTCTCCCTCTTCAAGCCTGGGTGCTCCTGACCTCTCTGTCCTGTATCGGCCTCCCCAGGGCTGAATGTCACTTATCCCTCTCTCCACTGTCGCTCATCTCTTCCTCCTGTGTCCTTCTCCGCTGATCTGGGTGTCGCCGAGCGCTTCTTTCTGTGCCTCTGCTCGAGAGTGGGAGTGCCTGTTCTCTCTGGGTGTTGCTAATCTGTCCCTCCTGTGCTCCTCCTGAGCTCTGGGTGTCCCTGATTGCTCCTTTGTGTGTCCCTCCTTAGCTTTGGGTATCACTGGTCTCTCCCCTCTTGTCACTCCTCAGGACTGGGTATGGGTGATCCTCTCTTCCATTGTTCCTCCTTAGGGCTTGGTGTTCTGATGACTGCCTCCCTTGTCCGCTTTGGTATCGCTGATCTCTCACTCTAGTGTCCCTGCTGAGGTCTGGGTGTTCCCTCTCCCTCTCTCGTGTCTGTCTCTCTCTCTCTCTCTCGTGTCTCTGTCTCTCTTGTCTCTCTCTCGTGTCTCTCTCTGTCTCTCTTGTCTCTCTCTCGTGTCTCTCTCTCTCTCTCTCTCTCTCTCTCTCTCTCTCTTCTCTCTCTCTCTCTCTCTCTCTCTCTCGTGTCTCTGTCTCTCTTGTCTCTCTCTCGTGTCTCTCTCTGTCTCTCTTGTCTCTCTCTCGTGTCTCTCTCTCTCTCTCTCTCTCTCTCTCTCTCTCTCTCTCTCTCTCTCTCGTGTCTCTGTCTCTCTTGTCTCTCTCTCGTGTCTCTCTCTGTCTCTCTCTCGTGTCTCTCTCTGTCTCTCTTGTCTCTCTCTCGTGTCTCTCTCTCTCTCGTGTCTCTCTCTCTCTCTCTCTCTCTCTCTCTCTCTCTCTCTCTCTCTCTCTCTCTCTCTCTCGTGTCTCTCTCTCTCGTGTCTCTCTCTCTCTCTCTCTCTCGTGTCTCTCTCGTCTCTCTCTCTCGTGTCTCTCTCTCTCTCTCTCGTGTCTCTCTCTCTCTCTCTCTCTCGTGTCTCTCTCTCTCTCTCTCTCGTGTCTCTCTCTCTCTCTCTCTCGTGTCTCTCTCTCTCTCTCGTGTGTCTCTCTCTCGTGTCTCTCTCTCTCTCGTGTCTCTCTCTCTCTCTCGTGTCTCTCTCTCTCTCTCGTGTCTCTCGCTCTCTCGTGTCTCTCGCTCTCTTGTGTCTCTCTCTCTCTCGTGTCTCTCTCT